>NC_085969.1:16996933-18387116 GCF_910591565.1 Cydia splendana
TGGTGGATGGCCTTGTGTCAGAATTTCCTTGGATTTGTCATAATATGGAGCCAACCACAGAAATATAAATCTAAGATATATCCAGTTTTCTAATACTACATTCTAAGCAGTGATGTTCATAATGAAGAAATACCTATTTTTGTCAGAATATTCATTTGAAGATAGCCTCTTGTCAGTTATGAATCCTAGGTAAGTATGCAAGGTTTTTATTTGTAATAAATGTCTAAAAATCATAAATTTATATAATTTTAACCCAAAAAATAGTAAAAATATCTCTAAACACTATTGTTCCTGTCCCATGGTTCTAATACTAGTACAAATTACCTCTGATTAAACTTCAACTATTATAAACTGGAACTGACCATGGCTTTTGTTTTGTTTGGTCGATTTCAAAATGAAACAAATTTCAATTATATTTTCTAATACAGTCTAATACAGTAAAATCTCAATAATCCGGCACTTTGATGGTCCGGTGTACCCATTAATCCAGCATAAAAATTAGGGTACAAATGATCATTCTATGTCCTAATTTACTATGTGCACTTCAATCTCTTTATAAATGGCTAAGTTCCGGATAACAGTAGGATTTTATTTGAATTTAGTATTTTAGAAAAATGTATTTCTACAACATACTAAAAACACATTAAATAATAAGCAGATTTGCTCTAATTCCCAGTAATCTGAATTTTCCAGTATTCCGGCTATCTTGTGTCAGCATTAGTGCTGGATAGATTGTACTGTGCCATTAATACCATTATTAAATGTGACTTCCAATTTTTTTTTGTATGCTGGGTTGCTAGATGTTAAAAATGTACAGGTAATATAAGTTTCGACTATAGTTATTTCAAGAATCCAGCTATTGACAGTAAACCAAGACTATAGAGAATGGTATCTGAAGATCTATGGTGTATACTTCTGTAGCAAGTATTTTAAATACATAGTTTTTTAATCGTCAAATTTGATACAATTGATTACTTTGTAGTTTAGCTTTTATCAGATTACTTTAACTTGTGGAACCACTTTGAAACACGCAAATGAACTGAATTTAACCTCTGCTTCTTAGGTCAAACATCCATCATACTTTTTGTTTGAAAGATTTATGCACCTGCCTACAATTGACCTAAATAATGTTTCGTACAGGAGTCAAAGGGTCAGAAAGTGTAATAAAAGTGGGCATTTACATGTTATCATCATAATATAAACATCACGTCAATTTTGTTATTCATCGCCGCAATCTTAATCAAAATCTTCAAAAACCCCGCAAACTAAATAAAAACTTAAAGCCGTAGGTAACAAGGTACAAAATCAATTGAGTAAAGGCTAAAGGCTAAATCGGGGTCAGTGTAACACCGGGGTCGGTCAAGGACGAATCACTTACGGTTACCTATTCTTTCTACGTAAAATGTCTTAAAAGAAAGCATAATATAGCTGGTTTGTTAGTGCACGACACCTTGCATTTTGAGACTATGCGCTAAAACTTGGCACAGTTGATTCTTAGCTGGTCTTGAGCAGATACAGACCGGGAGCCGTCGAGAGCCACCTCTCATTTAATGGGGGGTAGGGGGGAAGTTCGACGCTGCCGCGCTTCACTTGGAGCAACATTTCTCTAAAACTATACCTATTAGGGCATGTGATAAATCATTTTCCGATAAATTAAGGATGAGGAATCTGTTTTTAGAATAAAAACAATGCACTTTCTAACAAAAAAAAAAGAATAAAGTAGAAAAGACTAAAAAACGTATTTTTGATTTTATAATTAATTACCAATTTTTATTTTAAAGTGTTGCAGGAATCTGAAAACAAAAAATATAGTTAGTTACGAATATATTTTTTAATTACAGATTCCTGTAATTATAAAAAAAACAAAAATACTTACGTTTTTTAGTCTTTTCTACTTAATGCTTTTTTTTTGTTGGAAAGTGCATTGTTTTTGTTCTAAACATAGATTCCTCATCCTTAATTTATCCGAAAATGATATATCACATGCCCTAATAGGTATAGTTTTAGAGAAATGTTGCTCTAAGTGAAGCGCGGCAGCGTCGAACTTCCCCCCTCCCCCCCACTAAATGAAAGGTGGCTCTCGATGTCTCCCGGTCTTTATCTGCTCAAGACCAGCTAAGAACCAACTGTGCCAAGTTTCAGCGCATAGTCTCAAAGTGCAAGGTCCCCATACAACGGTGTGCACTAACAAACCAGCTAATAGTGCTTTGGTACTATTGGTGCAATTTGTTTACTGTGATTAGAAAACCTTGGACTTTGATTGATAGGTAGGTAAGCATTTTTAGAAAAAACCGGCCAAGTGCGAGTCGGACTCGCGCACGAAGGCCACGGGTTCCGTACCATTACGCAAAAAACGGCAAAAATCACGTTTGTTTGTTGTATGGGAGCCCCACTTAAATATTTATTATATTCTGTTTTTAGTATTTGTTGTTATAGCGGCAACAGAAATACATCTGTGAAAATTTCAACTGCCTAGCTATCACGGTTCATGAGATATAGCGGTGACAGACAGACGGACAGTGTCCCGTTTTTACCCTTAATTTTTTCGAGCATTTTTGATTAATTTCTACTCAAAATCACGATGAAAAAAAGAGTAAACAAAAAAGGGTCCGAAAATAGTTGTTTGTTTCGTGACGCATTTTCAAACCTGTCTCTTAAATTTGTTATGGAAAATGAGATTACTTTTTTTATCTAGTCTTCGAGATTCTGAGTAGGAATAACCTCAAAACTGTTAATTTTTCGAAGAAAAGGGTACAATTTATTTGCTAACCCGAAGGTACCTATTTTAAACTTTTTGTTGAAAAAAAATCAGTTCAGAACGGTTTTATGTATGATAGGTATTAATCGCAGTAATGAATAAGCTTCCATTATCCCAAAAAATCGGGTAAGCAGAACTTTTGTTTCCTGCGCGTATATGACCCACAAAACAGTCGTCCTCAGTGGGTCTGCCACATGAAACGGGTTAATTTCCGTAGCATCTCAAACTTTGCAATGACAGACCCTGAAACTTGAAATTGTTTGTGGCGTACCGGAAATGGAACCACTTGAAACTCGTGCTCTGTTCAATGTCAAATTTTATTTTCCACGTCTCTTTGGAGACGAGGTCGACACGATACGTGCAGTCGCATACGATAATGAAATTAAATTAAAGTTAAAAATAGCCTTTAATACTGAAGTTTTGTAACATTAATACTCTACTAAAGTATTTGAACAAATTAAATTATTTCAGAAAAATATTTTAATTTGTTTTTATCAAGTAGAAACACTACTATATAAATTATAAACTGAAATAAATGTCATATACTAAGAAAAAGTGACCAAGGCCTCCAGTGCCCCAGGCTGGAATCGAACCAGCGTCCTCTGCTATCGCGGCAGATGCCTAAGCCACTCGGCCACCGGGTCACAGCGGCATCGGTCAAATTTTCCAAGTATATGCACTTCTTACTGAAGGCTTATGGCGCCCCCTGGCCATCTCTAAGGTAGAACAATATGGTTCAATATGGTTGATGCCGCTGTGACCCGGTGGCCGAGTGGCTTAGGCATCTGCCGCGATAGCAGAGGACGCTGGTTCGATTCCAGCCTGGGGCACTGGAGGCCTTGGTCACTTTTTCTTAGTATATGACATTTATTTCAGTTTATTAATACTCTATCTACTTAAAAAATATACCTTACCACTATACAATTATATATATTATTATATACTATTTTCTAGTTTCCATCGACAACTTCAGCTTGTCCTCCGACATAGGCCTCTTCCAAGTCCTTCCAGGTACCGCGGTCTCTTGCTTTCCTGGGCCAGTCCACTCCGCCTATCCTTTTAAAGTCATCTGACCATCGAAGAGTACTTAGGCCTTCCTCTCTTCCTTTTGTGCCCCCTTGGGTACCACTCTATAAGGTCTTTAGTCCCCTTCTCTGATGATGTGGCCAGTCCACCGCCACTTCTGTTGCTTGACCTTTTTGACCAGTCTCCCACACTTTGATCTGGCTCTAATTATGGACAATTTTACTCTACGACTAGTAGTTCGCCCCGAACTGAGAACTCGCGGTTTGCCAAAAATTATATAGAGCGATTGACTTTGTTGCACCTACTTACTCGTATAGTTCGACATAAAATAGAAGAAAATAATTTTCAAGAAAAAAAACCGACTTCTATGGGGGCCGGTGAAAGATTATTGTACACTAGCTGTGCCCGCGGCTCCGCCCGCGTGGAATTCGGTCTGTGTCAGTAATCGGCTAATTACTAATCCTAATTTCTCTCCCTCTCCCCTGTAGGCGGAACTTGAAGTAAAGTTGACAGATGGATATGCTAGAGGACTGCAGTCCAGATAAAATATTTTACAATTAGGTACCACTAAATAAAACTACACTCCAAAATCAACATTTTTTTCGCCCTTATTCAAATTTTACACGTGATATAAACGACAGAGTAGTAGATGTATATCGGACGATACAGTAAGGTATACGCGCGCGAGCGAAAGCGAAGCGGCCTGCCTGGCTAGGGCGCCACTCACCGTGGTCTTCTTCAGACTCCTGAGGAAGACCACGTGCCCCTTGTAACCTCAATGCGTTGCGAGACTTTCGCGAATGATTGGATTTTTTTCTGGAAGGCATGGTAATGCGTATTAAACGCGAGTCCCAAATCGTTTGACTCCGCAAACGACCAGTGCCGTTTTGATGCCCTAAGCATTTCTAGACCATGGTGCCCCCTCTCCCTAGGGTCATCGAGATGACATTGAATTTTTTTGGTCAGTTGAGTGACGTTCATTGCCGCATTACAGCTGAGAATGGAAATTAGTCACAACATTTTATCAGGAAATTTGACAGTGCTACAGCAGTAACGTTGCAACAGAGTAATGCTGCTGCAGTCGCCATACCTTAGAAAGTGATTGAAAAGGCGAGCGAAGCGAGCGCGAAAATTTTTCGATATAAAAACGCAATTTGATAGACAGTTGTACATTTTTACTTTTAGTATGGAAATCAGTCAAATAATTTTATTACGAAAATTGACAGTGCTGCAGCAGTAACGTTGCAACAGAGTAATGCTGCTGCAGTCGCCAAACCTTAGAAAGTTATTGAAAACGCGAGCGATGCGAGCGCGAAAATTTTTTGATATAAAAACGCATTTTGATAGACAGTTGTACATTTTTACTTTTAGTATGGAAATCAGTCACATAATTTTATCACGAAAATTGACAGTGCTGCAGCAGTAACGTTGCAACAGAGTAATGCTGCTGCAGTCGCCAAACCTTAGAAAGTTATTGAAAACGCGAGCGAAGCGAGCGCGAAAATTTTTCGATATAAAACGCAATTTGATAGATAGTTGTACATTTCTACTTTTAGTATGGAAATCAGTCACATCATTTTATCACGAAAATTGACAGTACTGCAGCAGTAACGTTGCAACAGAGTAATGCTACTGCAGTCGCCACCCGAATGCCACCTTTATCATATCTTAGAATGTTACTGAAAACGCGAGCGAAGCGAGCGCGAAAATTTTTAGATATAAAAAACGCAGTTTGATAGACAGTTGTACATTTTTAGGGTTCCGTACCAAAAGGGTAAAACGGGACCCTATTACTAAAACTCCGCTGTCCGTCCGTCCGTCCGTCCGTCCGTCCGTCCGTCTGTCACCAGGCTGTATCTCACGAACCGTGACAGCTAGACAGTTGAAATTTTCACAGATGATGTATTTCTGTTGCCGCTATAACAACAAATACTAAAAACAGAATAAAATAAAGATTTAAGTGGGGCTCCCATACAACAAACGTGACTTTTGACCGAAGTTAAGCAACGTCGGGCGAGGTCAGTACTTGGATGGGTGACCGTTTTTTTTGCCGTTTTTGCATTATGGTACGGAACCCTTCATGCGCGAGTCTGACTCGCACTTGCCCGGTTTTTTACTTTTAGTCCCAACCAGGCGCGAATCCAGGATTTCATACAGAGAAGGGATGGGACGTTATTAGATGGGTACTTGTACACGTATAAAAGTTTCATGTAGGTACCTACTCCAC
Organism: Cydia splendana; assembly: GCF_910591565.1. Taxonomy (NCBI): domain Eukaryota; kingdom Metazoa; phylum Arthropoda; class Insecta; order Lepidoptera; family Tortricidae; genus Cydia; species Cydia splendana. The sequence continues at coordinate 17,002,945 of NC_085969.1, forward strand.
GACGACTGCAATGCTGATGCAGCCTGCGCTTTTTTTTGCCTACGGTTTTGGTGCCCCCTAGACGTGGTGCCCTAAGCAAGTGCTTATTTTGCCTAAAAGGGTTAATCCGGCACTGCAAATGACAGAGGTCAATGTTTTTTTTTGTCAAAGTACCCACTTTGTATGAATATGGATTTGATATGGGTGCGATATAATTACGATTAGGTAATTTTCATGATGGAGAAAATTAATAATTTTATCTACACACATATCATAAACTCTCTATGATGCCTTCAAAATCCGTAAATAATGGCCCACATTACGATAAACTGTTTTGTTACAGCAAATTTCTTATCTGTGAAAATGTGGTAATAGCTTCATTACTATATCAAAATCGATTTGGTAATGAAATTCAAATTTCGAACATCTCTGAAAAAAAAAGCAATTTGATTTGACCCCTATTCTAATATCAGTCGAGATGACGTTTTATTCGAAATCAAATGTCAATTGCATACAATATTGACAAATCTCGCTTGTAAGTTGGTATCGGACGATATGGTAATCGACCCCGACTCTAGTTTGTCTCTGAATTAAAAAAAAAACTACGGATGCGTGACATGCGTGAAAAAAGTTTTCATTTGCCGCCATTTGACGTACAGTTTATCTTTTAATTAGTTTGTAGTAAAAAATAATTTGTTTTGTTGTTTTTAAAGTAACTATAACAAAAGTTTCGTGTAAAATGTGCGATAAAGATATTTCGGAGACGCCATCTCATATCCGCGAGTTCCGCCAGAGAGGAAAGTGCCCCAATGTCGGTTGTAATATGAGGTTAGTGAATATATCATAGAAAGTTTATAATATGTGTGTAGATAAAGCAGTGTATGTAACTGTACATAATGAGGCATTAAAACACTCGTGTGATACTATTATGAAACTCATTTCATTCGTTTCATAAACCCACACTCGTATTTTAATGCCTTTCATTATGTAGCAGTCACATAAACTACTATTAAATAATTATGCAATTATACGCGTGTTTGATAATTATGTGTGTTTATTTTACCACTATGTAACTATGTAAACTCATTTTTAGTTTTCTTTATTAATTAATGTTTACTCAGTTCCCCAAAAGACTGTGCAATGAAGGGCAATTAATTTACTGTCGTTTAATTTTGTTATATTATTAATTTATTAAATCAACATAATTATTCAATTATTTTTGTTGATATCCGTACCCCCTGCTCTAAACTTAGAGTTAATTTGGCAAAATCTTTCCTCGGTGGCTTATTCATGTCACAACGTATTAAATTCAGCACCATCTGTTAGTTTACCAGGGTACTCAATAATGGTAGCACATATTTGATAAAAGTTTGCCCCTCCTTCCTAAGTAGCGCCATAAGATTCAGGGGCAAACTTAAGTCAATCGAGTGTTGTGGCTACCCCCCCTTTTAGGGGTTGAATTTTTATAGCCTATAACCTGGCCGGGGATTTTCTCGACAGATTAGTAAAGTTTTCATCAAAATCCGTTCAGCCGTTTTCACGTGATGCGCGTTCAAATAAACAGACAAACAGATAAACAGATAAACAGACAAACAGACAAAAATTCTAAAAACTTTTGGAACGTGTTCTGTTATCGATTCTAAGTATCCCCAGCCAACTTTTTTTCAAATATCTTCCATGTACAGACTTTCGACCGTCTTCAGCTTTATTATATGTATAGATGTGCCCGCGGCTCCGCCCGCGTGGAATTCGGTCTGTGTCAGTAATCGGCTAATTACTAATCCTAATTTCTCTCCCTCTCCCCTGTAGGCGGAACTTGAAGTAAAGTTGACAGATGGATATGCTAGAGGACTGCAGTCCAGATAAAATATTTTACAATTAGGTACCACTAAATAAAACTACACTCCAAAATCAACATTTTTTTCGCCCTTATTCAAATTTTACACGTGATATAAACGACAGAGTAGTAGATGTATATCGGACGATACAGTAAGGTATACGCGCGCGAGCGAAAGCGAAGCGGCCTGCCTGGCTAGGGCGCCACTCACCGTGGTCTTCTTCAGACTCCTGAGGAAGACCACGTGCCCCTTGTAACCTCAATGCGTTGCGAGACTTTCGCGAATGATTGGATTTTTTTCTGGAAGGCATGGTAATGCGTATTAAACGCGAGTCCCAAATCGTTTGACTCCGCAAACGACCAGTGCCGTTTTGATGCCCTAAGCATTTCTAGACCATGGTGCCCCCTCTCCCTAGGGTCATCGAGATGACATTGAATTTTTTTGGTCAGTTGAGTGACGTTCATTGCCGCATTACAGCTGAGAATGGAAATTAGTCACAACATTTTATCAGGAAATTTGACAGTGCTACAGCAGTAACGTTGCAACAGAGTAATGCTGCTGCAGTCGCCATACCTTAGAAAGTGATTGAAAAGGCGAGCGAAGCGAGCGCGAAAATTTTTCGATATAAAAACGCAATTTGATAGACAGTTGTACATTTTTACTTTTAGTATGGAAATCAGTCAAATAATTTTATTACGAAAATTGACAGTGCTGCAGCAGTAACGTTGCAACAGAGTAATGCTGCTGCAGTCGCCAAACCTTAGAAAGTTATTGAAAACGCGAGCGATGCGAGCGCGAAAATTTTTTGATATAAAAACGCATTTTGATAGACAGTTGTACATTTTTACTTTTAGTATGGAAATCAGTCACATAATTTTATCACGAAAATTGACAGTGCTGCAGCAGTAACGTTGCAACAGAGTAATGCTGCTGCAGTCGCCAAACCTTAGAAAGTTATTGAAAACGCGAGCGAAGCGAGCGCGAAAATTTTTCGATATAAAACGCAATTTGATAGATAGTTGTACATTTCTACTTTTAGTATGGAAATCAGTCACATCATTTTATCACGAAAATTGACAGTACTGCAGCAGTAACGTTGCAACAGAGTAATGCTACTGCAGTCGCCACCCGAATGCCACCTTTATCATATCTTAGAATGTTACTGAAAACGCGAGCGAAGCGAGCGCGAAAATTTTTAGATATAAAAAACGCAGTTTGATAGACAGTTGTACATTTTTAGGGTTCCGTACCAAAAGGGTAAAACGGGACCCTATTACTAAAACTCCGCTGTCCGTCCGTCCGTCCGTCCGTCCGTCCGTCCGTCTGTCACCAGGCTGTATCTCACGAACCGTGACAGCTAGACAGTTGAAATTTTCACAGATGATGTATTTCTGTTGCCGCTATAACAACAAATACTAAAAACAGAATAAAATAAAGATTTAAGTGGGGCTCCCATACAACAAACGTGACTTTTGACCGAAGTTAAGCAACGTCGGGCGAGGTCAGTACTTGGATGGGTGACCGTTTTTTTTGCCGTTTTTGCATTATGGTACGGAACCCTTCATGCGCGAGTCTGACTCGCACTTGCCCGGTTTTTTACTTTTAGTCCCAACCAGGCGCGAATCCAGGATTTCATACAGAGAAGGGATGGGACGTTATTAGATGGGTACTTGTACACGTATAAAAGTTTCATGTAGGTACCTACTCCACGACGACTGCAATGCTGATGCAGCCTGCGCTTTTTTTTGCCTACGGTTTTGGTGCCCCCTAGACGTGGTGCCCTAAGCAAGTGCTTATTTTGCCTAAAAGGGTTAATCCGGCACTGCAAATGACAGAGGTCAATGTTTTTTTTTGTCAAAGTACCCACTTTGTATGAATATGGATTTGATATGGGTGCGATATAATTACGATTAGGTAATTTTCATGATGGAGAAAATTAATAATTTTATCTACACACATATCATAAACTCTCTATGATGCCTTCAAAATCCGTAAATAATGGCCCACATTACGATAAACTGTTTTGTTACAGCAAATTTCTTATCTGTGAAAATGTGGTAATAGCTTCATTACTATATCAAAATCGATTTGGTAATGAAATTCAAATTTCGAACATCTCTGAAAAAAAAAGCAATTTGATTTGACCCCTATTCTAATATCAGTCGAGATGACGTTTTATTCGAAATCAAATGTCAATTGCATACAATATTGACAAATCTCGCTTGTAAGTTGGTATCGGACGATATGGTAATCGACCCCGACTCTAGTTTGTCTCTGAATTAAAAAAAAAACTACGGATGCGTGACATGCGTGAAAAAAGTTTTCATTTGCCGCCATTTGACGTACAGTTTATCTTTTAATTAGTTTGTAGTAAAAAATAATTTGTTTTGTTGTTTTTAAAGTAACTATAACAAAAGTTTCGTGTAAAATGTGCGATAAAGATATTTCGGAGACGCCATCTCATATCCGCGAGTTCCGCCAGAGAGGAAAGTGCCCCAATGTCGGTTGTAATATGAGGTTAGTGAATATATCATAGAAAGTTTATAATATGTGTGTAGATAAAGCAGTGTATGTAACTGTACATAATGAGGCATTAAAACACTCGTGTGATACTATTATGAAACTCATTTCATTCGTTTCATAAACCCACACTCGTATTTTAATGCCTTTCATTATGTAGCAGTCACATAAACTACTATTAAATAATTATGCAATTATACGCGTGTTTGATAATTATGTGTGTTTATTTTACCACTATGTAACTATGTAAACTCATTTTTAGTTTTCTTTATTAATTAATGTTTACTCAGTTCCCCAAAAGACTGTGCAATGAAGGGCAATTAATTTACTGTCGTTTAATTTTGTTATATTATTAATTTATTAAATCAACATAATTATTCAATTATTTTTGTTGATATCCGTACCCCCTGCTCTAAACTTAGAGTTAATTTGGCAAAATCTTTCCTCGGTGGCTTATTCATGTCACAACGTATTAAATTCAGCACCATCTGTTAGTTTACCAGGGTACTCAATAATGGTAGCACATATTTGATAAAAGTTTGCCCCTCCTTCCTAAGTAGCGCCATAAGATTCAGGGGCAAACTTAAGTCAATCGAGTGTTGTGGCTACCCCCCCTTTTAGGGGTTGAATTTTTATAGCCTATAACCTGGCCGGGGATTTTCTCGACAGATTAGTAAAGTTTTCATCAAAATCCGTTCAGCCGTTTTCACGTGATGCGCGTTCAAATAAACAGACAAACAGATAAACAGATAAACAGACAAACAGACAAAAATTCTAAAAACTTTTGGAACGTGTTCTGTTATCGATTCTAAGTATCCCCAGCCAACTTTTTTTCAAATATCTTCCATGTACAGACTTTCGACCGTCTTCAGCTTTATTATATGTATAGATTAAATCAACATAATTATTCAATTATTTTTGTTGATATCCGTACCCCCTGCTCTAAACTTAGAGTTAATTTGGCAAAATCTTTCCTCGGTGGCTTATTCATGTCACAACGTATTAAATTCAGCACCATCTGTTAGTTTACCAGGGTACTCAATAATGGTAGCACATATTTGATAAAAGTTTGCCCCTCCTTCCTAAGTAGCGCCATAAGATTCAGGGGCAAACTTAAGTCAATCGAGTGTTGTGGCTACCCCCCCTTTTAGGGGTTGAATTTTTATAGCCTATAACCTGGCCGGGGATTTTCTCGACAGATTAGTAAAGTTTTCATCAAAATCCGTTCAGCCGTTTTCACGTGATGCGCGTTCAAATAAACAGACAAACAGATAAACAGATAAACAGACAAACAGACAAAAATTCTAAAAACTTTTGGAACGTGTTCTGTTATCGATTCTAAGTATCCCCAGCCAACTTTTTTTCAAATATCTTCCATGTACAGACTTTCGACCGTCTTCAGCTTTATTATATGTATAGAAGATAGATGGTGCACTATGTAGAAAAGGAGGGAAAACCACCCACTTTTCTAGTAGGTAGCATTTCGTTTCTGTAAGGGTCGCAGTTTTAGCCTCACGAACCTACTTCTCTGATAGCAGTTCGGTTCTGTAAGGCTCGCAGTTCTAATCTAACCTAACCTAACCCACTTTTTTTCGGTTCTGTGAGGATCGCAGTTCAACCCTAACCTAACCCACTTAACGGCGCGTGCGGTGCGGTGTACGGGGGTTTGAGCGGGAGGGGCTAGTAAGTTTGGCATCATTATAAGTACCTACATTTTATGGTAGGTAATCATAGTAATCTTAGGTATCAGTGGTTTTCCGGGTTAAGGTCCGAGTCCGGGTCCGAGTGGATCCCATCATCAGAACTGGGTTTTGACAAAAACGGGACCAATCTGTATGCATATACATACAATAAAAAAAAAATTTCAAAATCGGTCCAGTAATGACGGAGATATGGAGTAACAAACATAAAAAAAATCACAATCGAATCTCCTCTCCAATATTTGGAAGTCGGTTAATAAATGAGGACGCCACCTTCTACATAGCTGTCACATTTTTGACGTAAAATGCTTACACATGCCAACAATTTATAGTCTGTCAAGCCATTTCCGTCGGTAGAAAAAAGCGGCTAAAAATGTAGGCGCGAAGGGTTATCGTCCCATAGAAAATTTGAATATTGCGCCTTTTTCTACTGATAAACTTGTTTGACCGACTATAGTATGGAAATTTTAGAGTTCCATTTTATTTAATTTCTACTATTTTATGTCCCACTATAGGCGGCAATGGATCAAAAATCGCGTGGATATATTACAAGGTCTGTGGAGCCCTTAACTGATACTGTATCTGTGGTAAGCCGAAATATGTCCTGTCAAATGTCAAATACCAATATTATGTTTATTTTTATCTTCCTAATTATTTCAAAATGGTAAATTTAAAAACGATATTATAAAAGTGCAAGACGAGCACTTTCATTTTTCTTTGATACCAAACTCGACCCCCTTCGGCCGCGTACGCAACCGGAGCTTCGTAACCAGTTGCGATCGAATACTTTTTCGGTCTTGTACGAAACCGATTGCGATCAAAAACTATTTTCTTCTCATACGTAACCAGTTACGATCGAACATTTTTTGTTTTTGTACGAAACCTCTCGACCGTTCGTAAAACCAGCAAAGACTTTCTTATTATAAATTTTAATGTACTAATAATGCACACGTTATACAGGTAATTAAGCCCGTTTAAGCTAACTCTGCACCGTGTTTGACGATGTTTCACATAAACTAACCTTTATACTAGATTAATTTTAGACATATGTAACTTTTTATATTTACATAACGAATTATGTTTACATTTACCTAGACCAAAAATCGGTAATAGTACGTTATTGTTGGGCGAGGCTCGGAAGTAGCTACTTGAGCGCCATTCATTTATTACGTAAGACGATTTAGGGGGGAAGGGGGTCGAAAAATCGCATTTTTTCTTACAAGGGGGAGGGAGGGGGTTTTCATAGTTCTTACGTAAGATAATAAAGATGCGATTTTTTTAATTTCTATGCAATGATGACGTTTAAAATAATACTTCCATAATATATGCTATCAAACACGGTGCAGAGTTAGCTTAAACGGGCTTAATTACCTGTATAACGTGTGCATTATTAGTACATTAAAGTTTATAATAAGAAAGTCTTTGCTGGTTTCATGAACGGTCGAGAGGTTTCGTACAAAAACAAAAAATGTTCGATCGTTACTGGTTACGTATGAGAAGAAAATAGTTTTTGATCGCAACCGGTTCCGTACAAGACCGAAAAAGTTTTCGATCGCAACTGGTTACGAAGCTCCAGTTGCGTACGCGGCCGAAGGGACTCGACCATACTTTCTTGCAAAAAGATAACCAGAATAGCAAGACCCCTCACAAATAGCTTTTTAGTAGAGATGCAACGGATAGCTGTTTGGCCGGATACCGGATATTCGGCCTGACCATCGGCCGAATATCCGGTATCCGGCCGCCGAATATTAGCTAGCGGAACTATACCTACATTTCGGTTTTTCAGGTGCGCATTCTGCAGGTTTGACCTGTTTCGTAGTGAACGTTCGCGCGGACACATTTCTAGGTTCGAAATGAGTGCGCGTGCAAGTCAGTGGAATGTTTAAATTGTTTTAAAATAATAAACAAGTACGATTATGATCCAGACCGTTTCTTAAATCCAATTAGTTTACTCCGAAATCATGCAATGTTACTATCCATAATCCGGCCGGATAGTAGGTCACTATTCGGTATCCGGCCGGATATTAAAATCATGGCCGGATAGGCCGGATACCGGATAGTAACCGAATATCCGGTGCATCTCTACTTTTTAGCCTTCTAAGCTCTTCTAGCTCAATAACCTCTTGATCGAGCCTGCTCATAATGTAATGACTAAAATATAATGCCCTCAACTACACGTTTACCCAATTTCATTTAAATTAGAACAAATTTACTTAAGTTCTTGAGTATCCAACTATCCTCTGATAGTTCAGCTCAAAAACATCAAAATGCCGGGACGTGCCCCTAGCCAGCCGCGTGTCCCAAGTCGAATGTAAGAACTTCGTTCGCTTCGCTCGCTCGTTCGATAATAGTATAATATAATAGTTTAGTTTAAAATGGAGTGTCTCTTACGATATGCTATTCTTCTGGTATTTATTTATATTAAATTTTATTGCACTTATAAAAAGGTACAAAAATCGGACTTAAAGCCTCATGGTATTCTCTACCAGTGAACCAACCAACCAAACAAAACAGAAAAATGTCAAGGTGGGTGCAGTGAGAAGCGTTTAAGCGTTATTTCTCTGACAATGATTGCCGAATTGCTTTGTCATTTTTTTAATGGAATAAGCTGGGAATAGGTACCTACTATTAGACCAATAATAACCAGCTGTTTCTGTAACCAATACCTATTGGCGACATGTTGCTCTGGTTTTCATCAAGGACAACAAAAGCTAAGTTTTTAACACATTTCACAAGAAAGACCTTAGTAGGTATTACAAGTTTTCTTTCAAGCCCTGGAAATCAATATAAACGTGCATCGAGCGGTTGAAAATCCCGCTTAACACTTTAACCTTCGAGTAGAAGGTGTCAAAATATTGACTTTTGGTGTTGGCAGAGAAGATTAGGGGTCGTCCAGAAATCATGTGATCGTTTAGAGAGGGGGTGGGGGCAAGAAAAATATCACGAATGATCACGATGGGGGAGGGGGGGTCAGAGATGATATCACGTGTAATTTTTTGGGAGTAAAAAATAGGCCAAATATGATCACATGATTTCTGGACGACCCCTTACTTAATTATGCCTAACAAAAACACATGAATACCGAATGGAAAGCATAGTGGGATTCGAACTTTAAAATTTTATTGTTGATTCGTTTGTTATAGTAGGATATTACTCGCAGCGTATAATGCTTTTACCTACCGATGTTACAGTGAGCTGCAATATTGCATGGAGAAATTATGAATGAATTCAAAGTCGCCATGCACTTTTACGGCTGGTGGTACTATATTTAGTACAGTCACCAATATTTTTTGCACATCGAAGCGCACAAAAATATATGACGCAAGTGAAATCCAGAAGCGATATCAAAATGTAAAAGACCGAATCGGCCTCCGGGTGACAGGCCAAATATTTTGACACACGCTTTACGGCTCGATTCGGAAATTGAATTAGATTTCTACTAGACTTCAACAAGTTACGATACGGATAATTTAAAGATATTTGTAAGATAGGTCAAATTTGACGTTTCCGCGATTCTAGAGGTCCTCTTGAACGATTTCGACAAGTTATGACTTAGATATCCAAGCCACATCTAGTAGATATCTAATGTAGATCTAGTTGATCTCTAAATCGTCTCAAGATCTTGTGATTATCTCGAAATCCGAATAGGCCTGTTAAACTTAAATAATTCGAAGAAACAATATTGTAGAGTGCTACGCCCGTAGCTACGCCGTCAACGCTACGGCGTAGATAGCCGCTACGCCGTTTGTTTACTGATGTATAGTTGAAGCTTTGATACGAGTATGCAAATCGACAGTGCTAAAGGAAAACTTTATACAGCTGCACCTTAGCATTGCTTTGTCAAAATGAATAACATATTTTAGGGACCTGTATAATCCAGACGGACCTTCTTGTGACGTACCTACCTACTAATTGTTATACGAAGGAAAAGTTGAAATAAAATCTTGCACTATGGTTCAAAAAATGCAAAAGAAATGCCCACTTAGAGGAGTAAGTCAATGCAATCGCCACCTATCCGTTCGAGGCGTTATAGTACATCGTTGAACAGGCTGTAAAGTTTGCTATAGTCTGCTTGAATACCATCTATATTTAAAAAAAAAGGACTTTAGCCTTAGCTCCAGCTGTGTCCAAAAAATCGGCGAACATACATAAAAACGCCCGACGAATTGAGAACGCCTTTTTTGAAGTCGGTCGAAAACGTAAACAATTTTATTAGGTCGGCAGGTACGTCACTGTCCAATGTTTATCAAATGTACATATCGCATCGTCGATAAATTTCGTGGTAACGCCGCGACATTGGATCGAGTGAGTCAACTCAACGCCGAATAATATCATATTCAGTAAACCCATTTAGTAGTTTTTAGGGTTCTTCGATATGCCATAAACTGAGCTTTTGTAGTTTCATCATCATCATCATCCATCAATCCACCATGTGTCACAACTCACACAAACAAACATACATAAAACCACCCGACGAATTGAGAACCTCCTTTTTTGAAGTCTTGTCAATAAATCAAGAAAATGATATATATTCATGAAATTTAAAACGTAACTGTATTAAAATTGTACAACTCTCCGTCCCTTTTCTAAATTTTAAACCATGGATACACCAAAAACAAAACCATCCTGCTGTCATACTTTAACGCATTTATTGCCAGCGACCCGCTAGGAGGGATCACTGTTCGTAGGCGCCTTTCGCTACAAAATAAAACAATAAAAGCAGATAAACTACTATATAGTTGAATTATCGAGAAGATGGAATTGCATTTGTAGTGGTTGTATGCTGATAGTACAAGAAAATAGAAAATTCAAATATAGAATGCCTGTAAACAAACAATACTACTACATATGCAATTCCACGCTCTCGATGATTCAACTATACCTACGTAGGTAATTGGCTGTGCTCGTATTAGCGTGTAGCGCGCGCTGGCAGTGAAATGCGTTATAGTATTTTATACAATTGTGATATAATAGAGAGTTTTTCAGTCGAGTACCGTGTTTAGGCAACGAAGCTTGCGGAGTTGCCTAAGTAAGGTACGAGATTGAAAAGCTTGATTATATCTATTGTATACAATAATTTTTCTACTAGTCAATAAATAGTAGTTTGTGTTACAAGGGATCAAAATGATATATTTCCGTCAAGGGCGTACATTGAATCCTCAATGAAGCGATGGATGGATCCTGAGCGTAATGAGGGATTAAAGTGTTAACGCCCAAGAAGAAATAATTTTGATACCGTGTGACACATACTGCTTTTCACATCAACTATGAGGAAAATAAAAAAATCTTAGTGGTAACATACTATCGCACCGCACCGCGACCTTGGTGCGTCGCACACATAAGTGAGAGCGAGAAACAGATATCTCTTTCTCGCTCTCACTTATGGGTGCGACGCACCAAGGTCGCGGTGCGGTGCGATAGTGTGTTACGGCCTTTAGTGCTGACACTACAGTGTTGCCACTTTTTAATTTCTACTCTTTTTTGCCAGGCTGTACATACGATGTTCATAGTTAATTATATTAATATTTTATACTGGCAATGAAATGTCGTTGAACAGAAAAGTGCCACTTTGATCCCTCCTAGCAGGGAAGAAAAATCCATTTTCTGATTAGGTGATGTGAAAAGTGGTTTTCGTAGTTATGGATGTTGCTATATTAAGGGTGTCACATGCGCGTTTCTGACTTATGAACCAATTGTTTCTACTATAAAACCTAAAATAATTAATTTGAGCTATGGTTTTGTTTCGTCCTCTTGATCGCGGCGAGCTGTGATTGGTCAATTTCATTATAGTTGACTAAATTGTATCGATATGAATATTATAGTTGAGTTGGGAGCCCATACATTAAAAATACCCAATTGCAGTTTGGTATAAGAAATCTTAATTCAAGAATTACGGTCGACTAGTAGAAAAAACTGTATTTTATTATCTTTGGTTAAACGAAAACTCGTCCCCGTCCGGGTCGCATTAGACCCGTCTATAAATGTGAGTTAATATGTGTTCAAAACGCGAAAGTTTAAAATAATATATAAACGAAAACTGTTCTGTAAATTAGCGTCTTTGAGTTATTGCCGTAAAACCTCCTACGTAAAACTACGTAAATTATGACATAAAACGGTTTAGTGCATAACATTTTTACTTATTTTGCGGTTTTCGTATCGTGTAAAGGCACAGAACCCTTCATTGCACGTCCAACACACACTTGGCCGGTTTAATAGTCAACAAGCGATTACATACGTGTGTACTTTAAAAGCCCAAGGGAATGTAGAACTTCATGTTTTGAAATAAGGATCATAATAACTTGCTGTTAGCTCATGCATTAGTAGGTAGTGCGTTGCGTGATATTAGAGTTCTAGGTATTCCCTAATGGTCTTAACGTAACGGTTGAAATGTCCATAAAACGGTTTTAATTATTCAGGGATCCGCTTGAGTATTGTACTTTCGGAAAACGTGTTATAAGTGTAATCATAAAGGGCTCTGTTAAATCGTATGGCTTTCAATAAGAACTTACTAATAAAATGCCGCTCCGTCAAATTCTGAAATCTAAAACTCTAATAAATTTTTCACCGTTTCGACCCCTGAAATGAAAAATGAAATCGGGTACTAACTTTAGATCGATTTTTCACCGTCACTTCTTGACTTGGTAAACTTACCTACATTTTTCATCGGGCTGCACGACCTGCACGTTTGTCACCGTTAAGGATGACTCACGCTAGACCAGGCCGTGCCCGGGCCGAGGCATCCGACATATCATTTTCTATGAGGGCTGATCGGTGTTCACGTGGTGCTTTCCATCGAAAATAAAGCGCTGCTGGAAGCTCCGGCCCGGCCCCGTCCCGATCTAAGTCCTTGAGTGATCCTTTATGCATAAAATTAGCATCCAAATTATAATAGCCGTTTTAGAAGACATAAATCAATTATATAGAGATAGATAAAAAAAATTATAACAAATATTGCATATTTGACAAAGTGCCAAAAATATGCAATATTGCCTATGGATTAAAGTAGAGTACCTATACATATTTTTGGTACTTAAGCCGTGTCGATATTTAATAGGTACCTTGAGTGTACGCACGTACGAAGATCGTATAGGTAATAAGTTTTTGGCAAAAATTTCATTTTTGGTACAAGCTTTTATCGCCGACTGTAGTTTCTTTTCCACAGGCAACTAATACTCATCGAGACAATTCTAAAAACCCCAAACATAATTAGGTTTCGTTGTTTTATCACAGAGTTCCTATGGCCACCTCCGGTCTCCATCATCACATCAGCTCGATGACACCATAATATTGCATTGTCACCCGACTTACGTATGTGTGCAAAATTTCAGCTCAATCGGAAACCGGGAAGTGGATCAAATTTAACTTGCAAGATTTGATTACACACAGTCAGACAGACAGACAGACAGACAGACAGACAGACAGACAGACAGACAGACAGACAGACAGACAGACAGACAGACAGACAGACAGACAGACAGACAGACAGACAGACAACGGTCAGGTGAAACTAAATAAAAGCTTGTAAAATAGATTCCATTAGCTTTGATTAAACTTGCGTTACACCTAGATTTGGGATTTTTGGGGAGAATTCCCCGTGACGTCTAGTCTAGATATGTGACGTGTGTTAGCTATCTGGGTAATGCGTAGTGACGTCACAAATCCTGCCGACGCCGTCGAAAGTGTACAAACTTATACTCTGTATCTTTAGGTACTTAAATAAAAGTAAACAAATAATTTGTACATTTTCGGGTAGTTATAACATTTATTGATTAACCAACCAAATACAAAACCGCCTGGATCAGTCACTGAACGACCTGACTTTAACCTACATTATTTGATCATGTAATGTTTTCATCTAATCTCAACTGGCTTAAGAAGCCATTTGAGGGTAGATTTTGTTTACTCTTTTTTAAATACCTAAAGATAGAGACTATAAAAGCGGTCATTGGGTTAATTGCAAGTTAGCAAATATTTCACCAGATCGCGAGCTTTTATTTACTTTCACCTCTCTTGGTGGATGTATGTGTGTAATTAACGTTTTAGTTTGACACTGTGTTAATTTGTTTAGGCGAAGACATGGAAAATTACTCGTATGAAAAAGCCTTGAGCCTTGGAGGCCTTGGTCACGTTTTCTTAGTAAGTACAAAGAGAATAAAGTCTATAGAGACGGATTGTCAAAGTAAATTATGTAGCCACTGTAAATTTACTGCCATCTTTCGACAGAACATAAAACTGTTAGAACGCCATTTGACTTTGATCCTTATCCTTTAAGTGATATGTGTTAACTTATTAAATATTAATATTCACGCCATCTACTCGACTATAGGCCAAAGGTATGGTTCCATGTTTTCGAGCGATGGCGCCACAACCTTCAGCCTATGCTCGAGTAGATGGCGTGAATATTAATATTTAAAAAGTTAACACATATCAGTTAAAGAATAAGGATCAAAGTCAAATGGCGTTCAAACAGGTTTAATCTTCTGTCGAAAGATGGCAGTAAATGAACTGTAGCTACATAATTTACCATGACAGTAACTCTCTTCTTCAAATCCTCTTTGGTAAGTATATGAAATTTATTTATTTTTATAATTTATATAGGTAAATTAGGTACGTTTCTACTTGAAATAAAAAGTTATTTATTTTTCTCAAAATCATTTAATTTGTTAATATCTATTCTTCTAATAAGGCTTAGAATGTTTTTATACGCAAAACAATAAAGGATACAAACTTATCTAATCAAATCACTTATTCGATACTTGAAATTATCTAATAAATCCCTTTTCGCCCTTTCGCGTCAAGAAATTCAGCCTTTTAAGTGCCGCTTCGATAGCCCTGGGCATTCGATTCAAGTTCCCATTGTTATCGGGTGTACAGTTGTACAATTGGATTGCAATATGCCATGTCTGAGAGAAACGTACGTGTCAGACTATAGTCTGCATCTACCTTTTGAACGCCACAGACGGCAATTGACTTCAACGCAAAATCATGACAACGACGCCAAAGACGGCATTTGACGTCGATTGTTTTTTGATGAAAATCTACTGAAAAACACTCCACTTTTAGGTTGGCATTATTTATTCACAAAACTAAATTTTACCCCAGTGGCGTCAGTGGCACGGCAAATGGATGTGCCGTTTTTCGTTCAAAAGGTTAAAAGGTATTTAAATAAAAGTAAACAAAATCTACCCTCAAATGGCTCCTTAAGCCAGTTGAGGGTAGATGAAAACATTACACGATCAAATAATGTAGTTTAAAGTCAGGTTGTTCAGTGACAGATCCAGGCGGTTTTGTATTTGATTGGTTAACCAATAAATGTTATAACTACCCGAAAATGTACAAATTATTTGTTTACGTTTATTTAAATATCTAAAGATACAGAGTATAGTTATCGAGATGCTATGTTATTTCAATGGGATCTCGATTACACAATCTTTCAAATCTAGCTACTCTTCTCCGTTCCACGCAAAACTGCATAAATTCAATTAATTACTTAGTTAGATTTCCATATATTTTTGTACCATTTTTTGCTATGAACGATACTCAGAACGACATTATTAGTTTCAAGTTATCACTAACCGGACCATTTGGGCTTGTGCACAAATCACGCGAGGTTCGATAGGGGGAGGGGGGTCACGAAAAAATCACGATAGATCACGTTGGGGGAGGGGGGTATAAGGAAACCTCACGTGTATTTTTCTACAGTGAACGAAACTAAGAAAAAAAACCTACCACATGAGTAGATACTTTTTCTCGGTTTCGTTAAACATAAATCTTCACTCTGCACTTCAAAATAGCGAGTCTATTTAACGAAAATAGAAAAATAAACGAGGTTTTCTATATAAAATACTATTTATCTTAAAATTAGGTCGAATGAAATAATTTCAAGAAAATACACGTGAGGTTGTGTGGGGGGAGGGGGGGTAGCCAAAAACCTCACCAAATATCACCAAGGGGGAGGGGGGGTCAAAAAGTAGCCGAAAACACCTCGCGTGATTTGTGCACAACCCCTTTTCTGAAAGCACTTAATAACTGTACTCTCAACTTAAAATAACTTATACGAGTTAAATATAAAAGGGTTAGTCTTGAGCGGTTCTAACGCTAAACCGACGCGTGTACAGAATCAATTTAAAATATTAATTCAATACATGTTTTTAGAAAGCTTTTGTGATTTAAAAATAAACTGCAGTGTTACTCATGCATTAGTTGAAATAGCTTTTACATTTACATAGTCACAAAGTAAATTGAGTAGGTTTACATTTAGTTAGATATTCACAAAGTAAATTGAATTGGTAGATGGTAGATATACCGACTGCATGTAACAGATTAATTAAAATAATATATCGTTAGATTACAGTTACCCATTACGCCTCTGATGATTATAATCTTAAAGTTTGATAAAACTATTTCAATAAAAATATATAGGTATAGGCTCTTTGGTATAGGTATACATTTTTGTATATTTTTTAATCACACAAAAATTTAAACCACTTGAAACTTAATAATAAATTTTAATTTAACTATTCACTCCTGTTACCAGCCTGTTACATACCAAATGGCATCGTGTCAGCGCGCTAATATGTACCGTTTTTCTTAGCAAGAGTTTAAACTCTAAACTCTTGCTTTTAAACTTTAAAGTTGATATAGGTACAATACGTGTTTATCTTACATAGCTCGAATCAGTCCAACAGCGTGCAACAAAACTTTTTACCGCGCAAGCCCGCCTGTTTCTTACAATCCTACTACATGAGGTTGAGGCACATTGGTCTCGCCACCCGCCGCGCTCGCTCGTGCCGCCGCCGACTCGCGCGCGTAAACCATGCCTTCCTGGTGGGACTACCTTCACTTCAACCGGCAATACAACAATAAAAGAAACCTAGAAGAAGGACTCTTCCAAATCGCGTCCCAAACCTGTAACATCCTCGTCAAAGTGAACAATACAAACAATATAAACTTAACAAGAAATAATCGGAGTGACGAGTACGGTTGCGCCGGGCCCCCTGAAGGCAAAAGTTCCATGCAAATTTGCATCCCCAAGTTCAGAAAGAACTCCTTGACGGCCGGCTGTAACCCTGGACTCTCGGTAAGTGTCAGCGGTTGCCCTTGTGTGATAATATGTAATTTACAGGTAAAGAATATTTGACATGAAATCGATAGGTTTACGTACTTGGAAGGTTGAATTAAAAATAACAGTAAAGTTAATTGTTTTAGTAAAGTTTATGTCTGCGTGGATTGAATAAAATTAGACCTTATGCTTAAAGTAGGAAGAGCGGTAAAATCAGGATAATTAAAACAAATAAACATCGCAAGTTTTGGAAACTTGTTTGCTTACCTGTTTTTTATATATTTCAGCAAATATGTTTCTAATACGAAATGAATAAATAAAGTTTTATGTTTTTATTATTAACTTTTAATGAAGTGAAATGTAAGTAACTTTAAATTGTAAATATTAGTACTTATATACTTAGTTAATTTTGACTAAGCTTACACAACTTTATTGATAAGGTACCTAATAATGACTAGTTTAATACAAATAGTGAATAGATTCAGGCGTTACTTTACGTTTTGTTAAGTTTAATCCTGTTATTCCGGCGCAGATAAAAATCCGTTAAAATTATGTATTTTGTAGCTAGGTGCCAGATCGATTCATACATAAACATTTTATATATTATTCATCAGACTTAACTAACTACCTTTTTGTGCCTAATAATTAATAAAGTTCGTGTAATATCAACCCTTTTACTTCTTCACACATGAAATGACTAGCTTCTTACACTATGCAGAGTTGATTTGTATCTAATAAATATTTCCTTTCAACTGAGGGCAAATATGAATGGCTTCCAAAGTATTAAGCTTTTATGTTTTTTTTCTAGTTTTTTTTCGTAATGATTTTCTAAAACCTTAATAGTTAACTATATACATTTCCTATTATCCTGGTTAAGAGACTTGGCACATTCTCCTCATTATTTTACATACAAAGGCTTTCATTATTAATTAATGATTCAAGAACCCCGACTGTTTAAAGTATTTAAACGAAAACTTTTAAAGTTAACTAATAACATACACGACTATCTAATATGATATGTGAAAAAAATAACGCAAAAAGAAAAAAAAATGAATTACTGCATTAAAAATGTAACATCGAATGACTATTATATCAGGACGCTTCACTCACTCGCCGCTGCCGCTGCATTACAAACAAAACGTCTATATATTGCTGACCTGTCCTTCAGTTTAAAAGATGCACTCATAGCCGTGCATCACTTTTCGCGCCGCGTCCGTCCACGAACCGCCACGCACGTACAAATTGCCAAAGACTGGCAAAAAGTGAACAGCGACACACAAATAACAAGCTGATTCGGTTTGAGGTGAGTTTGTAAACTTAGTTTCGCATTTTATCGCGATGCGACCGTCCGTTTATCGATTTTGAACTCAAAGACGGTCGAAGTCACCGTTGCTAACCTTGTTCCGATTATTTTATGTTTTATGCGTTAGTGTTTTGGGGTTTTACTCATTAATCGTTACGTGTGAATATTTAATGGTGATAACTGATAAGCGATCGCCGACGCATTTGATTCTTATAGCCATTGTCCTAATTCAGGAGTTGATAGCTGCTTTGTTTCTCTGACACACATTAGCTCGAATTACTAGTACAAGGCCCTGTACTTAGATATATTTATGTAGTTGTACAGGATGCTATTCTTTCCTCATCAGACACTTAAGTAGACCGTTCTGCAGGGCTATCTTTTAATGGTAAAGCTTTTTATTTTAAGTAGGTACCTATCTGCCTAGAGTCTTCCTTGAACACAATATTTACCTAGGTAAATATTTCTACAGACAGTGCTATTAGGAGCAACTGGTAAATGTACGATATATTTGGCTACTTTGGACGTAACTATCTATTATGCTGACTATAACCTAATGATCATTTTACGAGACACTACGGCGCGGCTTGGTTTCATAGCTTATTGCTACATTGTGTTATATAAGTTATATTCTGTATGCAAAAATTTAGTTAGGTAATTAAGTAAATTTAACTAAATTTAGTCTCAAAGCTATTTATTACCCGAAAACTATTAAGCAGTTGCGCCTTTTACTCCAGTCATTTTACGAACCGTCCTTGGTAATGTCAGAAACACACTTAACTAACCATTGGCAGTCCTCGTTGTAATAAATTTAACGACATAGGAATGAAATGTTCTTTTATGCCAATAACATAGTGAACTTCGCATGCACGGCCATTAGAGTTTGCCCTTGAGACAAGCACTTTCTTTGGCATAAAAATTTAATGTACATATGTAGTTTTAAACGAAAATGATCCAATCCCATAAAATTAAGTGGCTAAAATTAGGTAGGCACTTTCTGGCTTTGTTTATTAGGTTCCAATTACAAAATTTGTTTTGTTTGATTGGATTATTTAAATTAGGTACTAGCGACCCGCCCCGGCTTCGCACGGGTTAACAAATTATACACCTAAACCTTCCTCTAGAATCACTCTACTGACAGGTGAAAACCGCACGAAAATCCGTTCAGTAGTTTTTGAGTTTATGGGCATTTTCATTTAACTTGTACTTTAAAGCGCGACTTAAGTCGTGTTTCAGTAACGTCTAGCCGTTACATTCCTGACAAAATGTATGGGATTTGACATTGACCGTCAGTTTTGTAACGATTGCTAACCGGCCGTTAAAGGTGTTCAATTAAGTGAAAATGCCCTTATCGCAAACAAACATACAAACACACAAACAGACAGACGCGGCAGTGGCGTAGCTAGCATGGGTGGCACCCGGGGCGGAAATTGTGGGTGTCACCCCAAAATTCAATCAAATTTTTTAAATATAATTATTTAAAAAAGTAATAGTAATTTATTTTTAATATTCCATAGCTCACAATTATACTCTATTGCTTTAATTTTGGATTCCATGAACTCTTAATAGTCCACCCCTGGCGGGTGTTGCCTCTGCGCGCGTTCTAATATAACACGGGCAAGGACAGCATCCGCTCGGTGTAACCCACATTTCATAAGTGTCAAAAGGTCATCTATGTGTTGGCCTGGGCTCCGCGCACGCCTCCTAAAGGTCCAAGTCATCATTGTCCCGTGAAAGATATACAAATATTTTTTTATTAAAAAAAAATTAAAATCTTTTTTTGCCGAGTGCGAGATTTGGAAAAGGTTCTGTGAAATCCCAATTCACAATGAATTTCAAATAGTCTAGAGTGGTCCGGAGTCACCCAATTAAAAACAGTGACATAGTTTCTCAATTACAGAAATAATCACATAATAAAAAAAAACCTTTCTTAATAAAAAAAAACCTACGAGGCGCCAACATATTATTGTTACATACCAGGTACCCACGAGGAACCCGAGAGATTTTAACCAAACATTTCTGAGATTGAACATTGCCTTTCGATTTCTTGTACGTGTTTAACACTGTCACCAAAAAATCATTTTAACTTTTTTTTGTCAATGGGATTGGCCGGTGGAACTTTTTAGCAGATGGCACCATCATAGCTTGCTCTGTCAATCCCTAGAATTGTGTCAAATTTTTGTTTTTTTTTATACCCTGGATGCCAGCCCTTTAAGCCAAATCTCATAGAAAAAGGGGCAAGCTATAATGGTGCCATATATGCAAACCAATGCTATTTGTAAAACTATCACTCAAAAATAATTTTAACTTTTTTTGTAACACCTAGTTTTTGTAAAGTGTACCTTGTTGTCACTTTTTTACGTGTAGGTACCCCACAAATATCCAAATATCATTATTGATATAATTGACAAGTGATTGAAAGTGACAAGTACACTTACAAAAACTAGGTTTTACAATTATTGTTACTTAGTGCAATAATTGTAAAATAAAAAATAAATAATAAATAAATAAAATAAAAATGTTATTTATTTAGATATGAACCCATTACATTACAATAATAATTACATGCTAAATATTATTTATAAATTAAAGCTATAACTTAAAAAGTAGGTACTAATTAAATTAAATAGGTGCAGCGGTAATCTCGCTCACACAGTACGTAGCAAGTTGTGTATACTACATTTACAATGCTGTTTGTCGATTCGCTCACTCTCCCGACAAACGACCAGTGCCTTTTACGCATTATAGCGTAAAAGTCATCTACTCTGTTCTCAGCGAACATACCAGACGCACTACACCGCCACGGTAGATGTAACATTGCACGAAACGCGTTGTTGTACTGTACTCGGAGTCTGTTGAACGATCGTTTCGTGAAATGGTACCACAGCTGACTAGTGTAGAACGCCTGGCAGTAAAACCCAGTAACAATAAAAAAATGTTTTTAGCTGGTTGGTGGTACTGGACTCTGAAACTAGGCGAATTCCAAAACAGTTTATAGGACATTTTAGTCTTTAAATATGATGAGGAATATACTGTTAAAATCTCTCGGGTTCCTCGTGGGCATGTTGTATATTATTTCCTTAATGGCGGTTGTGCAATCTGCCACAGTTTTACGAATTTGTATAAATGGCACTACTGATGTTCACCCCTGACTGATGGTCGGGTGTCACCCCTAAATGGGTGACACCCGGGGCGGGCCGCCCCCGCCGCCCCCCCTAGCTACGCCACTGAGACGCGGTGGGAGAATATGTTTTATAAGGTGTAGTGATTTTACATATTTCACATCTACCGCTTTTGATACATGTAGTACCTACAGTCAGCCTCAGAAGTGAAGAACTGCGCGCAAAAAGCATTTTCTACCAGCTTAACAAAAAGATCCCTGGTCCCTGTATCTAGAACAATTAGACTGTGACAGATACCTTAGAATTAGAACACAAAATGTAGAGATATAATATATCTATTCGTAAAATAATTCTAAGATGGCAGATACTTTTAATTAGAGCGTTGATTCACCCGCTACAATCGATGCTGACTGTACAAAACGGCATTTTCATCGATTTTACAAAATTGATACAGTCAGGCGAGGTGGTCAAAATGATCTTGACGCGACTTCATTGTTAAAAGAATATGAGCGCGTCAAGGTAATTTTAAACACCTGGCCCGCATAGCAATTTCTGCTGCTGACTGTACAAGCATTTCGGAAGTTAACTCTCAATTTATGACAATTACGGTGTTGACTGACTAAATTTAATATAATCGGACCGCCGGGCTCGACATTAGATGCCCAATATGGCTATCGAAGTTATGAACATCATCAAATTAACACTCCATATTTACAAAGTAATAAGATATACGCCATATTTAATTAGTCAGCCGAGCGGGTTTATTTACATCAAAGACTATTTAATTAGATAGACAAGTAAAATCTATACAAAGGTGCGTTTTTATTTATTTAAACTTTATTGCACAAAATACAAAAATAATGTACAAAAGGCGGAATTAATACCCTAATAACAATCTCTACCAGACAACCATCAATGTTAAATTTTTTTCATGGAGTGTCAATAGTCTTAGCTTTGAATTCTCTGTAAAGCGGTTCTAACGCCATATCTTAGACCGGCAGCGATAAAAAAAACCGGCCAAGTGCGAGTCGGACTCGCGCACACACGAAGGGTTCCGTGAGTTCCGTGTACCATTATCTATAAAAACGGTCACCCATCCAAGTACTGACCTCGCCCGACGTTGCTTAACTTCGGTCAAAAATCACGTTTGTCGTATGGGAGCCCCACTTAAATCTTTATTTTATTCTGTTTTTAGTATTTGTTGTTATAGCGGCAACAGAAATACATCATCTGTGAAAATTTCAGCTGACGGACGGACGGACGGACAGCGGAGTCTTAGTAATAATAGGGTCCCGTTTTACCCTTTGGGTACGGAAGTACGGAACCCTAAAAATATGGGTTTGAGGCCATTCGCAATGTCGCCATCAAAAACAAAGATGAGCAACGCTAATACAATGAACTGAGGGCCTACCGCGAACCACGTTCAACTTGTTGCCTCTCTGTCGCACTTGTAAATTCGTACGTAAGTGTGACAGGGAGGCAACACGTCGAACGTGGTTCGCGGTAGGCCCCCTGGTACTGACAGTCTGTGCTGTATTAATAGTCTCTCATTTTATTTTAAGAAACAAGATCTTGGAGATCTTATTTAAGGATGGTATTCCATCTGTTCAATATCTTGCTCGAATGTGCATTGCGTCTCACTCATTAAGCAAAATGTGAGACATAAATACATATTGGACCAATATATTGGACACATGCAGTACCATCCTAAGCAGCGCATACCTAGTTGAAAGAGGCTAGATTAACAGATTTCGATTTTAGATTTAGATATTTGTTCTCATCATCATTTCAGCCTATATACGTCCCACTGCTGGGCACAGGCCTCCTCTCATGCGCGGGAGGGCTTGTTCTCATAATATGAAATAACATTATAAACTAGTGGCTCTGTGAGCTGTAGACCTCGCGAGCAGAGCTTAAAATAACATGGTGCTAAGAGCTTTAAATACACCGTGTTTTTTTTGATTTCCGTTAATTTCAAGGGTGCATTCCTGAGCTTAAATCAAGTAACTTTCTCAAAGACACCGATGTTCTAATTAAGTCCATTTCGGAGATAATCCATAATTTATTTTTTTACTATAAGGCCTCTACAAGCGTGTACACTTGCCTTAGGGCCGGCTTACATATTGATTAGTGTTTAGAATGAGTTCATACATTTGCTACTAAACTTAAGTACAATCTCGGTCGATTGATGTACGAAATGACATTGATATGTCACAGATTTCAATTGTTTGGTTGAGTTAAATGTAATGCCCGTGTTACAACAACGCTATATGCTACATTTAATTACTTTTTAAACAAAAAAAAAAACAAAAAAGAAAACAAATTTTTTTTTTTTTTTTTTAAATTAACTATGCCATTTAGTTCTTATAAACGTACTTAACTATACCCCGAAGTTAACGGAATTCAATAAAAACACGGTGTATAGTAAATTAAAGAAAAACAATACGAAATTGATGTGTAAAAAAATACAAAAAGTTATAATATATCTATCCTCCGTGGTATACACCGGAAATTATCAGGTATATTCAGAGCAAATACTTTCACCTAAAAAAATACAAACAAACGGGAAAATTGTTTAACAGAGAGCTCTATAGATACTACAGGGGGCATGTCAAAATGTTAATCAAAGTTGCATATGGACGATACCTCGATAACATTGAGCGAGATATTATTAATGAGCCAAATAAATTCTGGAGTTATGTTAGGAACAAAAGGAGGGATAGACGCGAAAGTACCTATTCGTATAAAGGTAAAATCGTGGTCGGGCAGGAGGCAGCAGAAGCGTTTGCAGAATATTTTAGCTCTGTGTTCCACAGTGAGGCACCGCGCTTAGACGCCGAGGAGGCGGCGCGCTGTGGCGCGACGGAGGCTGATGCGACGCGTGTGGCTGTCGACAGCGTGGACGCGCGGGAGCTGCGCCGCGCGGTCAGGGCTCTTAGGGCACGGTCTGCCTCGGGTCCGGACGGGGTGCCGACCTTCTTAGTCCGCGATTGTATTAGTGTTTTGGAGCAACCGCTTCTCTATATATTTAATCTGGCACTACAGCACTCTACCTACCCTTCTTGCTGGAAAATCACCAGAGTAACACCTGTACCCAAGAACAGTGTCGGTTCCGATGTGAGTAACTATCGGCCCATTGCGGTGCTGTCAGTTTTTGGCAAGGTCTTCGAAACCGTTGTCAACAATAGAATCAAAAATCAAACGGCCGCTCAACTTGATGACGCTCAACATGGCTTTAGGACTGGTAGATCAACCACAACAAATCACATCTGCTTTATAGATTATGTGAATACAGCCATGGATCACTGGTCCCAGGTAGACGCGGCCTATTTTGATTTCAAAAAAGCGTTCGATTTGGTTGACAATGACGTTTTGCTACAGAAGTTAGCTGGGTTCGGATTCACGCCTAAGCTGACAAATTTTTTTGCAGATTACCTACGTGGTCGTAGTCAGTACGTAGCATTGTCCGGATATCAGTCCCAGCCATATTACACCCGATCAGGTGTTAGTCAGGGCAGCACGTTGGGACCGACTCTGTTTCTACTGATGATCAACGATCTACCGAAGGTCGTCAGAAACTCTAGGTGCCTATTATTTGCAGATGATCTCAAGCTCTTCCTGCAGATTGGTGAACGGGATGACTGTGCCAAACTGCAGAAAGATATTGAGGCTGTGGTAGATTGGAGTGATGCTAACAAACTGCAATTTAACGCATCTAAGTGTAAAACCGTCACTTTTACTAGCGCTCGTTCACCAGTGTACGCTGCATACCATCTTCGAGACGTTCCGCTTGAAAGAGTCAGTGAAATATCTGATTTGGGACTCAAACTGGATGTGGAGCTGGACTTCCGTACACATATAACACAGACGTGTAAAGCCGCTACGAAAACGCTCGGGTTCATAATGAGGGTATCCGCGCAGTTTAAAAACATCAGGGTAGCGATATTGTTGTACAATGCTTACGTCCGGAGCAAGTTAGAGTTTGGAGCCATAGCGTGTGGGACCCCAGGGAGGAAAAATACCAGTTAATGGTGGAGAGAGTCCAAAGACGATTCGCCCGATACCTGTACAAGAGGCAGTATGGATACTACCCTCTCCTGTATCCTTCGCTTTTCGTCTCGGGTATGGTGGGGCTTCATACGCTGGAGCTCAGGCGGAAACTGTTGTTGTTGTTACACTACTATGGAGTAATAAACAACACAGTAAATAATCCGAGTGTACTGGCTCGACTAGGCCTGTTTTTCCCGGTGTGGCGTCCCTGTCCCCCGGGCCTGAGCGCGCTGCCCGCGCGGCGCCCGGCGCGCCTATTCGCGGGGTGCCCCGCGCGCACCCGCCGCGCCGCTAACTCGCCCACGGCTCGGGCTTTAGAGCTTCTTAATGTCTTGTCCAAGTTTGCCCCGCAGATCGACATATTCGCGGATAGTGTTGGTAGTTTTGGCAAAGAGCTCTCAGTATTCCTGAGTCGTTATCTGACCAAAAAATGTGTGACATGAAAAATTTTATATTTTTTTTTTTTTTTTAAATAATGTTGTTTTCTTCAAGGATGAGTAACATTTGTTAATTTTAATTTAATGAAAAAATGGATGAAGAAGAAGTGTATAGATAGTTTGTAAGCGATTTAGTGCATCTGTTATGCTTATGAATGTCTAATAAATAAACAATTAAATATGCGTAAATAATATCCCAGCATACAATTACTGGGGATCGAACCCAGACCCTCTGTGCAAACAGAAAAAGCGAACGTTTACAAACTGAGCCAAATAGTTCTTAGATGGGTTGACGAAATTTAGCTACTCCTTCTCAAATTAAAATTAGTTAAAATTAAATATCTAAATACCGCCTAAACCAGCGATAATTTTTTTCTGCATTTTTTGCTATTAACTCTGTAAACATGTCTCAAAAAGAAAAAAGTCTTATGATATCGATACGACTATTTGTTTAGGCGCCAGGTATCACGACTCCGCCATTTTTAAAAATTTCCAAAAACCGGATTGACAAAAAAATTTTATTTAGTCATAAAATTCGGTCACAAAATTTCACGAGAATCGGTTAAGAATTGCGACCTGTAGAGGAGAACATCCGGACATACGAAAGCAAAATGCCCGAGTCAAAACGTAGACCTTCGCTTCGCTTCGGTCAATTATGCTAGAATTAATATTATGATCGTCATTCATATTTACATAATATTATTTAATTAGATACAAATTAAAAAATGTCTTATAAATAATCATTCTTATGTCAGCAATTTTATCCATTCATGTCAAAACAAAATTCGGGAATAACTAAGTACGAGTATCTATTAATTATCGTCATGTTCTAAATAAAAACTAGGTACACATTACGTTATACATAAATCAATTAATGAGAACATGCATGCTATTCCATGCACTTATAGTGTTCCTCAAGTAAATAGAGCCTGAACTAATTTAGCGAAGGTTCCAGACGTTGTAGGTAAATATAGCTTGTTTTGCTTGTTCACTGATACAATGGTAAAATAGAGTCTTGAACTCAGTGTTTATGTTTGTTAAGTTTATGCTGGGGAAGTTATCAAGTTTGAGGCAAACATTCGGTCAAACGCGTAGTATGGTTAGCGAAATTCACTTACGTGGGCGGGTCGCTAGTTTAGACTAGCAACCCGCCCCGGCTTCGCACGGGTTAACAAATTATACACCTATACCTTCCTCAAGAATCACTCTATTGATAGGTGAAAACCGCATGAAAATCCGTGCAGTAGTTTTTGAGTTTATCGCGAACAAACATACAAACACACAAACAGACAGACGCGGCGGGGGACTTTGTTTTATAAGGTGTAGTGATAAAACATCATTATTAATTCATTACCTATGATAACTAATATATACCTACTTAAAACTGCCCGGAGAAAAGTACAGTCGGCAATAGACAGACTAATAGCAGTAATAATACCTTAACTTTCGGGAACAGCCGGCTTAGCCAAGGTGACATTGTTATCTTATCGCTTCGACAACGAAACGCTTTGTGTCTCTCTATCACTCTTCCATATTAGAGCGACAGTGACAGTTGCGTTTCGATCTCTACGGAGCATAAGCGATTGGCAAGTTGGCTACGCGGCCAGGGGCTGTAGCCAAGTTGACAAACGTAGGTATATATCGACAACCGCTAATCGCGCCAAAAATGACGCGATCCTATCCATACATTATTTAACTTTAGTTGGGCATTTTCTTTAAACGATTGTCACTTACAGGCCATATTTAGGTATTTACTTTATCGTGCTTTTCGTCCGTACTTGTCCAATGTCCATACGTGTATTGGCGCGGATGAGATATAAAATATTATATAATTCAAATATCATTCTGATGTCAGTGTACGTTCGAATTGGCTTGTGATCTGGGCTCCCTTTTTTATATGCAAGTATACCATCTGCTATGTTTTTCATGGTCAGGTTTCAGTCACGAGTTCTGCTCTCTCTATAACACAAAGCCTCGCCAGCGGTAAAGCCCGTAATTAAGGCTTTATACCGCCGACTTACAACACCGCCGCTGCCGCTGCCTACGCGAGCCTTTTTACAAAATTCGCGTGTAAACTTAGACGTTGGACCTTTTCTCTAATTAAGAAAAGCTTTTTCTCTTGGAAACTTTAGAAGGCCTAGACAATTAATTATTGAAAGGTTGTTAAGGGGCCCACTGATTAGCAGTCCGCCGGACGGTATCGGCCTGTCAGTTAGAACAAAAATTTGACAGTTCCGAACAACTGACAGGCCGATACCGTCCGGCGGACTGTTAATCAGTGGGCCCCTTTATAAATACCTAGGTAAAAGTTTAAAAAAAAACCGGGCAAGTGCGAGTCGGACTCGCGCATGAAGGGTTCCGTACCATAATGCAAAAAAAAAAACGAAAACAAAAAGCAAAAAAAAAAACGGTCACCCATCCAAGTACTGACCACTCCCGACGTTGCTTAACTTTGGTCAAAAATCACGTTTGTTGTATGGGAGACCCATTTAAATCTTTATTTTATTCTGTTTTTAGTATTTGTTGTTATAGCGGCAACAGAAATACATCATCTGTGAAAATTTCAACTGTCTAGCTATCACGGTTCGTGAGATACAGCCTGGTGACAGACGGACGGACAGACGGACGGACGGACGGACGGACAGCGAAGTCTTAGTAATAGGGTCCCGTTTTACCCTTTGGGTACGGAACCCTAAAAAGTTTAAAATTCTGACGCCTATCGTTTGGTAACGGTGACGTATATCATTCAATTGGGAATATTGGGACGAATCTGAAATGATTAAGTATACAAAATAACTATTAAAATACGTAAGTAAAAGAAAGAAGAGTCTTACAAACGGATATATAATCAAAACACATTAATCTTCTGTTTTAAAAACATTACGGTTGAAAAAATATATGAATCCTCTTTCGGGTAAATAAATTAAATTGATTAGGCACATCACTTCTGTCACTTTATTATCATTGTTGGAGTTTATTTATCAGAACTAATAAATATTACCTTTATCTAAAATGGCGTCAGATTGTAGTGTGCTACATAATTTATCAGTACCAAAAAATATTTATTGCTTACCTATACTATACTGGATGGCCCAAAAATATAAAATATGTTGAAAATGATGGAAATGATTGAGTTTTAATTTTTAATGAAATTTTGTAAAAGTAAGAAAATATTCCTAAACAAATTTTGTCAACGTATTTTAAGACCAGCCTGTAGTATCCTATATAAAGCTTTTACATATCACTTACCATCTACTCGTTTTCCTTCTCAATAAAGACGTGAAACCTATACAATGCAAGTTCAATCATGACTTCCTAGACTTTGAAAGTAGGTAATCGTATTAGGGTACCTACGTGGGCGTGGATTTATGTCGGCTTAAATAAGCATCACGCAATTGTACTTAGGTCTACCTTAACTGGGACCTACTTATAGGATTAACTTTATACTCAACGAAATAAGTAAATCACCTAGGGTTTGTGAAATTAATAGGCTGTTAGAAAAAGTACCTACTTACTTATTTACTATGGCCGATTTCGAAAATTGGTACAAACAAGGTAATAAACAAGATAATTTCTTTTAAAATAGATCAATAATAAATTCTAGATTTCTTAACACCTGTTTTCTCAACATTTCTGTAGGTGCTACATACGTAGACTATTCCAGTAATGAGTAATGGTGCTGGATATCTTACCTTCCAATATTGTCAGGATACCTACTCGTACCATTAAACGCCACTGTTACTCAAATACTCAGCTACATTACAGTGCAATAATCTTTTTAAACTATTTAAGAAACCCGCAAGTCAGAAGAATGATGAAACGTTCCGAGTGACACAAGTAGGCCAAGCAGTGATCGATGTGTCCATTTTGTTTAGGCGCAGCTTTTAAACCGCGACAATACAACGTGATACAACTTAGTGCCTATCGGCGCCATTGTTGGCTCGCTTTGGAACTCATTGCTAGTGAAGTGACATTTCGAAGAATTCGCAATATTGTTTCCGGGAACATATTATTGTAATCTTAATGCCAGAGTTCGACATTTTTGCGGCCAGAAAACTGACGCAATTTTCAAAATACTTTTTACAATTTATAGTTCTACAACCTATCTCAGGCGGCTTGTAAAGAAATTGCGCGATAATTTTCTAGTAGAAGGTAGCTGAAATTTAAGACTAAAACTAGGTAATAGTTTAATAGGTATAATAAAAATAATACTGATCCGCTGGCCGTAGGTAGCTGAACATGCCTGAGTTAAACGGTAGACCTATAAAAGAAATGGGACAATTAGACTAGCAATTGCTCACTACACAGGATGCTTGGACCTTTATGACAGGATTTAGTATACAGCTTATGGTTTAATTTTGCCGTAAACTGTAAGTTCTTAATACTATTGAACAAAAAATGGGTCCTTTCATTCATGGTTCTGAACCTGGAATTCGGAAGACGGAAGCTAACCTGTCAGTTGGGTCTAATTCGATTCCAGTACATATGTGCAAACTGCGTTGAGCTTTTGACGTTTACCTCATTTTTATTACACAGAAAATATAGATTTTTTCCATATTGGTAATTAACCTAAAGATAGAATACATTTCCTTGCTCAGGGAATATTTCCAGTACCGCGAAAAATACCTTTGTACCTATATTCTCGCTGCACGTTACGAGTACCAATGGCGCTATCCACTCTATGGAAACTTAGTCAAGGTCGAAGCAAGTTCGCTTCAGTTGTCCAAATGGGTGTCAATTATTGTAAGGCGTGGCCTTGATCGTGACATTTAAACAATAAAGGTAATGAAGAAGTTGTAAATGTAGACACAAGTTGAGCAATTAGAAATAACTTAAGGTTTCTTGGATCAAGTTTCGGTGATAATAGATATTTATTATCCAACATGCCTACTCGTACAATCGTACTAGTCGAAATTAAATAATAGAAAATATTTTTTTCTTTGGATTTCTCAAATTCCGTATAATGGACTGGCTAATTGTCCGCGTAGCTAATGATTTTTGTCTGTTTAGTTTCGGAGTAACATTCTTTAAGTGTCATGAAAATATTCTTAGACCTGTGTGAGAAATGTAACTATAGGAACCGTGCGCGTTGGAGGGTCTGCCATCTTGTGGCCTGAATCGGAAACATATGTGCACAAGTACATTGTCAAAGCAAGTGCTACTATCTACCGTGCTTGTCGGTACGTTTCCTTGTGCATAGTAGGTTCTGCCATCTTGTGGGCTACATTCGGAAGCATAAACGACACATTTACGCCTCGCGCCAAAAATCTGACGGCTCCTATGCTGCCCCCTATAGTTCATGCACGGGGCCTATATCTCATTGCTTGCAGTGAGCTAAATGCGCTTTTGGACATTGTTTACGACCGCTATAGTCTGCTGTAGAGGAGGATTCTTCACTCGTCCCGAGTCTTGCCACTTGCCTGTTACGGCTCGTGGCAAGATATCTCGGTACTCGTGAAGTAATGACATACTTTCCGCACTAGCTTCGAAATGTACTATTATCCTTGATAACCTTCGAATTCGTGTGGGGGATCACGCCGAAGTTATACGTTGATGTTCAAATACGTTTCAAAGGAAAGACAAATGAATATCATTATCTTTATACCTTTTTTCATGAATGGCTCTTATCTTTAACGCTATACAAAATCTCAATACGAAGAGATGATATCATTTCCATTAAGAATTCCATTAACGTAGCATTAATTAGGAGAAAAAGGGAATTTTAGGAAAGCGCTTTTAAAAGCTTTCATGGAAAATATCACTTTAAGAGTGTCGTTAAAGTATTCGCAGAAATTACGTTGCACGTTGCTCTTTTATTTTATTTTTATTTTATTTTATCCGGCACATAATAAAATTACACGACAGAAACTCCTCTTTGAGAGTAAAGCCATTGGATTATTATAATAAACTTTATATTAATATTCTATACATACTAACAATATACATTTAATTACAGTAAAACGTATTTACAGTAAAGTGCCTGCAATCACTCAAGCTTCATAAGTTAGGTACCTATACTCTTTACACATAGGTGTATTTTATTGTATCTAGGTACCTAGGTACTCAACTCATGCTTCCTAAATTTAATATTTGTGTTGTGTAATTTGTGTAGGTAGGTACCTACTAAACCTACGCTTTTATTTACTCCGACGTAAATGTATTTATATCCGTGTCAAAGAAAGGGGCTCGGAAAATAGAGATTCCCAGAACGCATGTCGCATAAATTAAATTATACCAGCACTGGCAGCACTACGTATGTACAATTGTAAAGCGAGCAATACTATTAGCTTAGCATCTTTGCATATAAATTTCAATGTAGGGGGGTGGGG
Organism: Cydia splendana; assembly: GCF_910591565.1. Lineage (NCBI taxonomy): Eukaryota > Metazoa > Arthropoda > Insecta > Lepidoptera > Tortricidae > Cydia > Cydia splendana. The sequence continues at coordinate 17,035,282 of NC_085969.1, forward strand.
GGTTCCATTTCTTTGCAGCTGACTACATCATTCAATTCAAATAACAATAAAAAATCACTCTTGTCGAGACTCATTATCTGGCGTATACAAGCTTTTATTCGAAAAAAACCTAATCTAATGACGTCTGTTTGGGTTCGGCTCTGATGTTGTGTTCTTAATTACACAGCTTTTCCTTACTTATGTACGACCAAAGACATATGTAACTCCGTATAAGATGAATAAAGTCTAAGAAAAAAACGTGCCTCGGAAATCAAGAAAAAGTCATTCTCGGATAGATGGCGCACACACCTTTGGCCTATGGTCGGCTAGATGGCGTTGACGACACCGTTTTATATTTAACAATTTTAACACATAGGTATCAGTGAATGAACATGGGTCAAAATTATATAAAAATAATAAAATCATTTATCCATATATATAAATTTTTTCGATAGTTTTATACGTTTTCATTTTGAATTTTAGTCGTGTGTCGATAGATGTCAGTAAATTTACTGTGACAACAAAATTTACTATGACAGGACCCCTCTATACTATCTATTCTCTTTGGTACGACTAAGTGTATCCGCAATTTGATACACCTGATCCTTACATGCGGGGCTCACATAACTACTGCAAGATTATGTCTTCTTAGCCGTGTTCCAAAGAATTTACAATATGTTATCGTAGAATACACTCACGTGCCGATTAGAACTTTAAGATACGTCAATTAATAGATCTAGAAACGATATGGATTAGATATCTCAGTGTCAAATGTTACGTTTATTCAAAAAACCTAGAACCTGTGTACTTAGAGTTAGACCAACAGAAGTCTGCAACGATTTTGATAGCACACGCAGTGCAAGTGTTATTTATACGTTATGATTTAATAGAAGTTTGATGATTTTGTGCTATCAAAATCGTTGCAGACTTCTCTTGGTGTAACTATAATTATTTTCGAGTAGCTAATGTCGTAAAATATTGTTTTCATTTATCCATGTTATGTTTATGGGCAATGTTAAGACAATAGGTCTATAATATTTCTGTTGATATTAGAATAAATGTGAGTTGAATTTTACTTGAAGAAACAATCCGCCGGATTCGAACTTTAAGATACGTCAATTAAAGATCTAGAAACGATATGGATTAGATTTGTCAGTGTCAAATGTGACGTTTCTTAAAACAAAAACGTCACTTTTGACACTGACACATCTAACCCATATCGTTTCTAGATCTATTAATTGACATATCTTAAAGTTCGAATCGAGCAGAATGGACAAGTTTATAACAATGCCCATTTAAATATTAGTCTCCTATTACATTGAATGATCGCCTAATTTCTTCAGTTACTCGTAATCGTGCGATCGCGTGCTACGCTTTATTAAGCCTAAGCGAATTTTACAGCTTTCGCTATAATAAATTAAAATGTTATGCAATCGTTGGGCGGCAACAAATTAAATGTTCAGTTAATTAGCAAACATAACTTGCATTAGTAACAGTTATCGTAAATTACTACGGCGCCAGAATGCGTTATTATACAAACGTATAGTCCAGGGATGTTGCGAACATCCGCATCCGCAACCGCGGAACTTCCGCATTATTTTCAACATCCGCATCCGCATAAAATCGATACGGAGCTTATGCGGATGCGGATGTCGAACAAGCCGGTACAGGAACGTCTTAGCGGCGGCGTAAGTGCTAGGTAAATTCGTCATTACCTATAACGAAATCATCTAGATCCAGAAAAGTCGGCCAAGTTACTGTTTATTAAATATACCGCACCTATATTCTTGCTCAAATACTAAACGTTTCGTTTTGTTTTAATAAAAAAATTATAAAAATGTAATAAATATTTGACGTTTTCTAAGTACCTAATCTTGACATCCGCATCCGCGGATGTCAAAAAATCTGCATCCGCAACATCCCTGGTATAGCCCTCATTTTCCATCTGGATTTTAACATTACATACATTTCCGGATCGCGAGACTCACATTGGCAAACCTGGAGCTCGATTTAATTTAACAACTTGTTACGGTTGTGATTTTATTTTGACACGACCTTAAATATCACTCACAATGATTGGTGCATGCGAAATGAAGGGAAAGTAGAATAGAATAGAATAGAACCAAGAAGATCGTCAATCGCGCGGTCGTATCAAAACCAGTATAAGGCTACCACCAGTTTGACTCTCACATATTCGCTAGCGTGTACGTAACTTACTTTCTATCCATCGCGCTCGTTCTCGCATATTAGTTTGACTTACCATAGAAATAGTTCTACGGCTACTACGGACCATATTTCCACGGGTTCGGATCGGATTCGGATCGGACGTAGTGCGAAACCGCTCCTAAGGCATATTGAGTGAAACCTGTGTCGAAACGTCTGTAAATAAAGGTAATAAAATAAATTCGCGATAGACCCGTCTTGAGTATAAATGTGAGTTAATATGTGTTCAAAACGCGAAAGTTTTAAATGTTATACTGATAAGGCAGTCGTGCTAAGGCTAGTTCATAATCATAATAAAAATTGTATACCTCCTGGGCACCTTGTAAGCGATGGATGTGTGTTAACAGGCCCACACGCGACATTGCGAAACGATTGAATCATCTAGTGAATTTATTCTATTACCCTCTACATACAGCCGATTGTCTGCTTCTGAAGTAATTTACGTGAACATGCCATGTTATCGACCTTTAGGTTTCTTGGAACAGTTTAAAACACGTGCTGTTTACGCTGTAGGGAAACAAAGGAAACGGCAATCTGGGTCATACAAAGACGCGTTTAAAGCTAATGTAAATGACAGTGTCTCTTTTTCTTTTATTTTCAAGTTCTTCCTCGACTTATTACGATGACACGATGTGTCGAGTTTCTTCATTTTGATCTACATACGTCTTCGTCTTTCATCAATCCCTTAACTATTTTCAAAGATATCCTTATGAGCGATTGACAAGTATCGATTATACGACCCTCTCTGTAACTGTTACCTATATACACAGATAAAAAAGATATCTTAATTCAAAACGAAAAACTCTCTTGCACACGGTTGCTTAAAAGAAAATAATAAAGTCCAATAAATATGTCTTGAGTTAAAACCATCATCATTTTTTAAAGGAGAATAAAAATTGTTTAGTTTTATGTTTACACATTTTTAAAGCTAATTTTAGTGATTTGAGTTAAGATATTAATTATTCGCCGCAATAAAAAAAAGTCTTGGCAAGAGATATTGCACGCTCTTAAAAAGCGGTTTTAGCTTGAGTAACTCTTCATCAAACCAAAAATATTAACCAATTCCAAAGAAGAAGCACCAAAATTTTCCTTTGAGACTTTTAAGTTTTTAGGCAAGAGCGATTAATTCTTGGTTTGATGTTTTCAACCTACAGTCAAGAGCCAAAGCTATTTCAAAGAAGAAGCACCAAAATTTTCCTTTGAGACTTTTAAGTTTTTAGACAAGAGCGATAAATTCTTGGTTTGATGTTTTCAACCTACAGTCAAGAACCAAAGCTATTTCAAAGAAGAAGCACCAAAATTTTCCTTTGAGACTTTTAAGTTTTTAGACAAGAGCGATAGATTTTTGGTTTGATATTTTCAATATACAGTCATGAACCAAAGCTATTTCAAAGAAGAAGCACCACAATTTTGCTTTGAGAGTTTGGTTTATTTGCAAGAAGTTAATTTTAGTTGTCAAATTGCCTGCTAGATGTCGCTGTACCCTGTGTTGAAAATCCTAGATCGCGGTGTTAAGATTTTTCCGAGAAACATGACGTCTGGCCGGTACTAAATAATGTTAAGCTTTTAGAACAGTTGTACCTCTATTGAATTTATTACATTATTATTGTACTTATAGTCAATAAGAGGGCTTTTATTTTAGATTAGTTGAGCTTCGAGCAAGTTTCGAACAACAAACATTACAACTTCAACTAATCACGAGAATCATGTTGGTTTAAGAAAATTAATTCTTTTTACAAGATATACTAAATTTTGCGCTAAGAAATTTCAGCTCTAGATATAAATAATATAATATTTTACATTGAGTAACGTATTCTTGAACCAATGCTTTTTCTTGTTTTTATGGAGAAATATAATTCTCAATTCAAATATGAGTATCTGTAGCCCCAAGAAACAAAGTTTCTTGGCACAAGTTCTTTAAGTATTGCACTAAGACACTTAGGTTCAATTCAAAAACTACAATACATAAAACAAAACGCAAATGCTCTTGGTGAGAATATTCAGCTTTTTAAAGAAAAAACTTTTTGTAGCTCGGATAAAGAATTTATATTTTTGGCTTAAATAATAAACGTTGAAACATTTTATATCTTGACGCAAGAATTTTATTGCTTCCTTATATAGGAAACACAAAATATCTTGACTCAAGAGTATTTACTTGGCTGGAGAACTATTTTTTTTCTGTGTAGGCTCCTTGTCTCCCGTGGTGTCAACATTAGACGATTTCCTGGGTTTTAAAGTATTGTGTGAGTGTCTCTATCCCAAATTACCCTAAATTAAGCAAACATTATAAATAGCAAGAATCGATGGTTGCCTAGAGTGCCATCGACATCGATTAATTGTATTGATCCCCCCATTTTGGCGTCAGCTCCTTAACTTATACGCCTCCAGCGTTTCTCAATCCGCTTAACATCAGTGTCTGTCACGTCTCCCCGATACGAACGCTAGAACTATTTATCCTGCCAAAAATTTAATTTATAGGTCACAGTTATATTATAACCACAACACAAACCATCATTTTATCCCTTTCTCTCTAAACTCTTAAATCCTAAATTCCACGCCTGTTGCGAGTGAAGCAACTTTACGAATATGTATTAAACAATATTAATGTCGCATAGCACTTGAGTATCCTGTCATAGCAGTCATTTAATTATTAATGCGAAACGTCGAGAGCTACTGAAATATGAAAATATAATCTCTAAATTTTAACGCTGATTTCACATTGGTCAAGTATATTTTAACACTCAGTTGCTCTGAAATATTTAATGCCACTCTAAACGTGTCATATGTCAACGTCCTTGTGACATTGCATTGACATAAAGCCTGTTAATGGTTCATTAAAGCGTTAATAAGGTCAAACTTAACGGCGTGACGGGCTAGTGCCTACGTATGTAGGCACAGCACGTTTACAAATTGAAGTGTAAACCAATTAGTCCGAAGTAAAGATGTGCAAGATGTGGAATGTTTCCATAAACTTCTGGGAACTTTTTGTAACCTCCTATAATTGGCCTGATGACAGTAACAAAGAATCATGGAAATAATAGTTTCAAAGAAACATATGTGTTAATATGGTTCTAAAAAATGGCCCAATCTCAGGATAAACATTAGGATTACCTATTAATATATTCAATAAAATAAAAGTGCAAAATTCTCCAATCAGCCATTTTGACTGAAACGCCTATCACATGGTCTAATAAAACATGGTCTTCCATTCCCAGAGTGACACGGGCCTACGTCACAATAACATTGCCACTTTATTTCAACATAACATGTTACATGGGTACATTATACCTATGGTTAATAAGTTAAAATATTTCTTTATAATTTTATAATTTTCATTTATATGTATTTTAGCTTAATTTTTACAATAACACGTCATTTTTAATTACTCGTTAGCAATATCTTCCGATTCACGAAAGAAATTTCAGACTTTCGGGTAATTCTGTTTATACTACTGGCAACACAGGATAACGCTGTGCACATTTGACAATTCGGATCTAGATAACTTCATGCACTGACCGTCATCCTTGTCGAACGCGTGTTAATTGTTATTTCCTTCTCGCTCAGTGTCAGCAGTCGCAGTGTTTTCCAAACTTTTCACGTCGTAAGCTTGGTAATTAATGTGTAACTGTGAATTAGTTTTTTAAACGTTTGTCTTGTATAGATAAATAAAGTTTAATTTAATACATTAGATTTGTTTTATTTTACTATGTTTCTACATGAATAACTTAAAATTAATGCCGTTAAAATAATTTTCACCGTTGGTTAAAATTCTCCCACATTTCAAAGTTTGAGAACCTGTAAACAGCATGACGACGTAAGTTCGTGTCAGTTAGGTCATACGCGAATCTCGGAATGGAGTACCAGGCGGAGTATATTATTATACCATGGCCTATCAGAAGCGACCTAAGGAGTGACGTCATCAATCCATGACGTATTTCTTAGAGCAGCATAGACAATAGAGATGCAACGGATAGTTGTTTGGCCGGATACCGGATATCCGGCCTGCCCATCGGCCGAACATCCGGTATCCGGCCGCCGAATATTCGGCCGGCGGAACTATACCTACATTTCGGTATTTCAGGTGCGCATTGTGCAGGTTTTGATATATGTATTTAATCTATTTGTCCCCAATCCGCATTGGGCTAGCGTGGGGACTATAGCCCAAGCCCTCTCGCGCATGAGAGGAGGCCTGTGCCCAGCAGTGGGACGTATATAGGCTGAAATGATGATGATGATGATGAATCTATTTTTAATTTTAATTTGACCTGTTTCCTAGTGAACATTCTCGCGGACTCATTTCTAGGTTCGAAAAGAGTGCACGTGCAAATCAGTGGAATGTTTAAATTGTTTTATAATAATAAACGAGTACGATTATGACAGAGACTTTCTTAAATCCAATTTTGCTTACTCCAAAATCAACCAATGTTACTATCCGGTATCCGGCCGGATAGTAGGTAACTATCCGGTATCCGGCCGGATATTAAAATTATGACTGGATAGGCCGGATACCGGATAGTAACCGAATATCCGGTGCATCTCTAATAGACAACCTCATTGACCGTAATCCACACATCCTCACCAAAGAGTTTGGAGGTTCAAAATTTTTTTTATTTCGCCACTAAACATTTATTACGTCCAGAAAATATTATTACACAAAGTAAAGTAAATATTTATTAGTTATTAAATAAGTAAAATGCTAAATAATATGATATTTTAATTTTAATATTTTAACAAAAACTTTTTTAATTATTTGGCTGAATGGAACTATCATTGCCATGTTGGCTGTCGTAACCAGAAAAAATTAAAAAGTTAAACCGCGCTCTATCTAAATAATTATATTTTAATATCTAAATAATTCATTTTAAATTGCAACCGTGTGAGAGTTTTTGTATAAAATGAGTTATTGCGATTAATGTTTGTAATGTATTTATCATCCCTAATCATAATATATGGTGCTGAATTTACAATATCATTCGGATTCAAGGGAAAATTCGTAACTGTAAGTATGTAAACAATGTCTATCACCCTTCCACCAACTAATAAATGACGTCACAAATGGCTTGCGAGGCGTTTTCGCGCGAGGTTTAAACTAGCTATAAAAAAATGCAATTATTTATGTTAAATCTTATGAGTATAGCTGAAATATTGTGTTTTTCGGAACCAGTACAAGTGTACCGACAATAATAAAAGGGATTTCAAAATTTGTCATCAGGCCAATTCTTGTGAAATTTTTAAACAATAATCTGTAACACCCTGGATATAGGGTATATCTGGCATAGCTAAACAAAGACGAGGGTGACGAAGCTGCAACGAATCGGAAACTTTGACCAATTACGGCTGAGAGTGACGTAAAAACCTTAAGTAGATTATTGTGCAGAGTTGCCTCGAAGTTTGTTCAGGCAATATTTATTAAGAAAGTTGGTGTACAGTAGATATCCTATACTTACGTATATACATACATATACACAATATAAGCAGATTAAGGAGCCTTTTTTTATGTCTGTAACCTATTAATTTGCGGTGTTAAATAAATGCACCTATAAATATTCTTCCTTCCTTTTTTAGAACATAATTATAATATAATTCCGCGTTAATAAAGTCAGTTGTGGGGTAAAAGTAATTAGGACTCAAGGAAAAATAGAACAAGAAAAAATGTCGGAAAGGTTTGCCCAGTAATCAGATTCAGAGATTAATGCTCGACGGAAAAGGCTCTTTGTACATATATAAAAGGATATCTTCAAAGATAAGGATGTTAATTAATTATTCGAGTGCTTATTATTATATACATGTTGTCTGTGGTAATTCAATGGACAAGGGACAAGGGAGGGATATTATTAGGTACCGAGTGCTGGTATAATTACCTACCTAACGGCAAAATGTGTCCATTCCCTCATAATTAGTCCATACAAAGTAGCTCCCTGAACGCACAAGACGCAATAGAGCAATAGAGAACGCTGAAGTCATGAAGCTTTTTAAGTACCTACGTAGCCTGCGTCTTTACCTGTTTCAGCTTTGTGTGTTTGTGCAAGCACAATAAAGTTTGTAATTTGCATTTAGGTACATTATAAATGCGAAAGGTTTAAATCTGTCCGTCTGTTTATTGCCTTTTTAGGGCTAAAATATCCCCCAATACAATCTGAGAGAGGTAAGTGAAAGGATACAGACCAATTTCTACACAGCTGTAGCCGCGAGAATATCTAGTTTAAAAGTATTAATTATGAACAACTATATAAGTAGCTTGTATATTGGAGAATAATAAACAGTTCCCTAAGTTCAGGGGTCAAATATGACAATGGATCGCTTCTTCGTTCTACAACTTGAAGGCCTGAATCGATGGCCAACTGTACCATTCATGTGTAGTCAGCTATCAAAGCAACTGGCGTCTCAATAGCGTCTGGTTTGCGATGTCTATTGCTTACCGAGCGCATGGCTTTAGGTAGACCAGCAGAATTGGGATCTCTGACTACGTATAGTTGTTACGGATGGTTATTGGTAGGCTCGTATGTTTACAATCTTCATGTTTAGGGCTCAATTTCAATCAATCAATCACTTTATTTGCAATAAAACATTGTGATATTTCATAAGATTTCAAGAATAAATTATAATTATTTTGTGTGAGTTTATGGTAAGTGAGGTAGTGATTAAAAATGTGATTTGTGTTTACCCGAATATTTGTTAGACTTCCGGTTCGAGCGCCATCTTGATAGTCACGCGTCGTGATTAATTCCTTTGGTTTTTGCTCATTAATATTGTTTAAAGTGTAATATCGATAGCCTATTATACAGTAAAATAATGTGGTAGTGTGCAGTGAATGGAGAATTAATCTTGAAGCACGTTTAACCATCATTTTGGAGTCAACGGCCGGTTGTCCACGTGTTCCTTGTAAAGTCCGCTATCGCTTTACAAGAGCTAAATCACCGTACACTGTCTTGTACTAACCGTACAATATCAATCGTATTACCTTGCTACTACGACCTTGATACTGGCGAAATAGCCCCACTGGGCTGAAGCCATATTTTTAAAAGAATGAATGAATCATGGTATAATAATATACTCCGCCTGGTACTCCATTCCGAGATTCGCGTATGACCTAACTGACACGCGCCTACGTCATCATGCTGTTTACAGGTTCTCAAACTTTGAAATGTGGGAGAATTTTAACCAACGGTGAAAATTATTTTAACGGCATTAATTTTATGTTATTCATGTAGAAACATAGTAAAATAAAACAAATCTAATGTATTAAATTAAACTTTATTTATCTATACAAGACAAACGTTTAAAAAACTAATTCACAGTTACACATTAATTACCAAGCTTACGACGTGAAAAGTTTGGAAAACACTGCGACTGCTGACACTGAGCGAGAAGGAAATAACAATTATCACGCGTTCGACAAGGATGACGGTCAGGGCATGAAGTTATCTAGATCCGAATTGTCAAATGTGCACAGCGCTATCCTGTGTTGCCAGTAGTATAAACAGAATTACCCGAAAGTCTGAAATTTCTTTCGTGAATCGGAAGATATTGCTAACGAGTAATTAAAAATGACGTGTTATTGTAAAATTTAAGCTAAAATACATATAAATGAAAATTATAAAATTATAAAGAAATATTTTAACTTATTAACCATAGGTATAATGTACCAATGTAACATGTTATGTTGAAATAAAGTGGCAATGTTATTGTGACGTAGGCCCGTGTTACTCTGGGAATGGAAGACCATCTTTAATTAGACCATGGAATGAATGAATGAATATTTGTTAATTAATCTGTCGGTAGTCGCGAAAATGACCCTTCTCTCCTACCCGCCAATTCTAATGATGAAAAAGTATAAATGTGACTTACCATGGAGTGGAAGGATCATTCTCGCTTTGGCGCTTGAACCGGTAACATTGAGTAGGAAGGCTTACTGCGTGTTAAGTTAAGAATGTCGAAAGTGTTGAAGTAAGAACTTGGAGTAAAATAAAGGTAATTGATTGTACGAAGGACTTTGATTCATCACAAGATACTTAAATGCAACAAATTATTATACATAGGTACTATTGTATTGTATGTATTAAACATACATATTATTATAAAATGTTCGTTTAAACTTGTTAGAGACTTAAGTCTTACAAAAGATGGAGATGCGTAAGCTAATTATTTATTTAAAAAAAAAAGAATAAAAGAATGGAGGTCCCGAGGTTCTCGAGCCTTTTTAGGTAGGTAGTTACAAAAAAAGTCGAAAAAAGGATTCAACTACCGACAACTAACTAAAAGAGAGTTTTTAAGCATAATATTATAGTCAAGTAAAACTCAGTTGAGTTCTCCTAATTTAAACTGATTAAATTAGTTCTTATGAACCCTAATGTCTCCGTTAATCTTTTAAAATTACTTTTTTACAATATAATATTTTAAACTTTCGCGTTTTGAACACATATTAACTCACAACAACTCACTCACACTCACTTTTCTATGAGGAGGTCCATTTGTTGTCCAAACGGACTGCATGAAAAGCCATTGCACATGGTAACCAGACCAGATTCACCATAACTCAGATATGGAGGAATGCATAGAAAAAAAATTACTATAAATTAAGATCACGATACACTGGTCCACCCAACAGCGTTTTCACAACATATGAAACCAAGACAAATACACGGCCTATATGTCTGGAGGCAGTGAAGCGCGAGTAGGGTTGAGTGTATAACGATGTTAGCGCTCCAGGCTTCAAACACTCATCCCCTAGTCTGTCATCTTCTATATTATGCTCTATATCTAGTCTTCATTGTGCAGTTCCCAAAACACGTGTTAAAAATTCTCTTTTACTGGTTGCCTATCAGACAAAGATAATTGGCTATCTTTGTTTGGTTCGCTGGATTTTGGAGCACAACACAGCAGCGCAATAAATATTTCTAACGTTAAGTTATAGGTATAATTGTTAATTTATCAAAGATTACTTACCAAAGTATTTTAAATCTTAGAATAAAAAATCGCCCACACTGTTAACTGTACATCGGTAGACCTTATGTCTTTTGTAATAATGTCCGGTGGACATCGGTATGTACAGTTAGGAGTGTTGCTGTTTGTACTAAATACCTGAGGACGCCTTTCGTCCATACGGATATGAGGCCCGATTGTTAAACTTCACCCCCAAATTCTTCACCCCTTAAATTTTGTTTAGAACGCAAGTAACCATGGGAACATTTATTACCATTTCGACTGACTTCACAACTTTGCATACGACCTTGAGGGAAGAATTCCAAACATTAGAAACCACGACACATGCCGTTTCAAATATGAATGCCATAAATATTTTAGTCGCTCTCACACTTGCTTGGCCTTTAGCTCTTTAGAAGGACAAACATATACAAGGAATTCGCGTGACTTGTGACCTTCAAAGAGATAGCATAGCATGCATTGTTATTTTCAATTTACCTCGACCTTCGAGTCAAACGTTTCCTTTGAGATTTAGAGATGTAACGTTTCCTTGAGTCACTTTTGAAAGGTCTTTGTGTATTTTTCACAATGATATGTTTGTAGAAAATTTACAAATTTAAAGTAATAATAAAAAAGTATACAGCCCTAAAATTTATTGACAATTTTTTTAGGGTTCCGTCCCCAAAGGGTAAAACGGGACCCTATTACTAAGACTCCGCTGTCCGTCCGTCCGTCCGTCAGTCACCAGGCTGTATCTCGTGATCTGTGATAGCTAGGCAGCTAAAATTTTCACAGATGATGTATTTCTGTTGCCGCTATAACAACAAATACTAAAAACAGAATAAAATAAAGATTTAAGTGGGGCTCCCATACAACAAACGTGATTTTTGACCGAAGTTAAGCAACGTCGGGCGGGGTCAGTACTTGGATGGGTGACCTTTTATATAGATAATGGTACGGAACCCTTCGTGTGCGAGTCCGACTCGCACTTGGCCGGTTTTTTTACTTAATTTTAACAAACGTTTGCGTTTGTGTATCAAAGTTAGAGGAGAATATTTTGAAGGTAATCCGTGTTAATTAGTTCAATTATGTTAGTTAACCTTTTTAATTACGTGGGCCATTCTGTATGAGACAATAATTCGACTTCGTAACATACCATCATCGATTAATATTCCACCCATTGCTGGGCAGCCTCTTTTCATGAGGGCTTGGGCTCTAATGTCCAAGCTAGCTTAATGCGGATTAGGAACTTCTGAGACTCCTTTGAATTTCTTCGTACGTTTTTTTTTCACTATTTTCCTTCACCGGTAAGCAGCAGAGCTGGCACAAATGTTGTGAAGTACTTTTTGTACTACAGGGTGGCACAAAATAATACGTTGGATTCTTGTACTGTAGCATATTGTTGATAGTAATTTTAGCAAACGTTTGCGTTTGTGTATCAAAGCTAAAGGAACGCCACAAATTGCAAACTTGCACCAAAATTTAAAACAATAATGTGCTCTTATTTTGATATCACTCGCTTGTACAGTGAGCTGCGAAATTGCATGGAGAAATTATGAATGAATACATTGATAAAGTCGTCATGCACTTTTACGGCCGATGATTGATGGTACCTACGTATAGTACTCGTATATGTGAATCTATGAATACGAGTACGTTATCTATGAATAGGGATGTTATTGTCGATGGCGCTTACACCATTATTAACGATGCTCCGATATAAAATACAATGCCGCGGGACGCTGTGCGGCGTAAGCGCCATCGACAATAAGGTCCCTTTTCATAGATAATGCCACATATCTGGTTCGCACTTATAAATTAATGCAAGCAAAAACCCTAAAACCCTCATACAGATGTAAAGCCGAATAGGTATCGGTCCACGTATAAATTAGGCGGCTACGTACACAATGCGGTGTACGTTTGTCGGCCATTTGGTCCACCGATACCTTTTATGTAAATACGGAGTACACGCCCGATCGATGTTTCAATTTGCATCAATTAGAATATCACTTTTGATGTAGGTAACGCACGCCATTGTTTATAGGGTTCCGCACCTAAATAAGGAACCCTTATGGGGCGACTCTGTCAGTATCACATGGCTGGAATTGCACATTGTGAAACTATGGTTTAATTTTTTTATAGTTTATGAACGTTAGGTACAGGAAAAATACAGACAGCACCAAAAATACGCGTCAAAAATGTTCTACCTTAACAAAGCTTAATCTAAGCTTAACAGAAAGAGATATCTTTCTTATATTTACGTAGGATTTTCACTGTTTGAGATACTATTGATTGCGAACTGTACAGATTTTTCTCTATTTGGAAAAGTATTCTAAGGTACGGCAGATACTTTTGGCGCTTTTTTTCATCCGTTACTATTGATGCTGACTGTACCTACTGTTTCGGTTATTACTTTTTAATCATTGATTTATGAACTAAACTAAGCTGGTTCAAAGTTTGTACGGAACGGAACCCTCTGCGCGAGTTAGACTCGCACTTGACTGGATTTTTTATACGGCTGATAAGTAAGAGGGAGTCATGTTTTACAACGAATGTGCCACTGTGGAAACACCGATAGGTTATTTGCGTGAAAAACCCACTATAGTGGACAGGAATCTACGATATAGTGCTTCGCCAGACAAATAGGTTTTAAAAACCATTTAGCACCAACAACCGATCGAAAGTCTAGACATCACTACTAACACTAACTGCCGTATTCGAACTTCAAGATATTCACAAGAGACGACACGTACTAGATCCACTCTAGATACGTTATAGTTTAGATATCAACTAGTTCTCTTTTGCAGCGCAATTCGGGCAACCAATGTCACTTTTACGTTAGATAGAGTAAGATATCTATTAGATGTGAATTGGATCTCTAAGTCATATCCTGTGGAAATCGTTCAACAGTATCTCCAGAATCGCGCAAATGTCAAATTTGACAGATTAGATCTTAAACATATCGTTATCGTATCTTGGTGATGTCTAAAACATGTCTAATAGATGTCTATTTCAAAATCCGAATCGGGCCGTAGAGCTAGGTATTACTACTTTTACTACCAAAACTGTCACGTAGCGTCTCGTAGCGTAGAGTCGTAGCGGTGCTACGTGCAAATTGCCACGGCTACGACGCTGTGTACACAGTTTAGTTTGTTTGCTACGTTTGCGTTACTTTATGGCCAATCGCTTTTACTGCTAATATAGCACTTATCACAATGTACCAAGGTTCTATATTTACACATGATTTCACATGTCTAGAAGTAAAAAAGCTTAAGTCGCAATACAAATCAGTTCTGACTTGAACCTTGAAACCTTGTTATAAGAGTTGGAATAGCGGGGATAAGATTGGTACCTTATTTAATATGACCGTTATTATATTTACTGAGTGTTTGACAGTAATTGATGTATTATTTAGATGCTCAATCATGATCCGTGTAATCTAATCAATCAAAGAGACAAGAGAGACGTATCTTTTAAGATAAAAAGTAGATGCAATAAGTTTGAAATCATATTGGAGTTAAAATCGAATTGTGTGCGTTTTAGGGTGATTGGTCCCATCAACCATTTTTTTTTCTTTGTTTATTTCATATTTAAAAAACTCTGCAAGTAGGCATCAAGGGCTCTTTTACAAGTAGGTATAGTAATAATAAAGACAGCAGTGGTGACATTCGTACAAAAATAGGACCCCAAGAACTGTCTTTGGGTATAAACACTACTAAATGATAGACCCTATGTTTCCTATGAAGTATACTGATGGCATAGGCTCACTGCCCGATTCGAACTTAAAGATTCGTCAATTAATAGATCTAGAAATGTTTCTAGATCTATTAATTAACGTATCTTAAAGTTCGAATCGGGCCGTCCATCACTGGATAGATTACCTTACTTGCACTTGCACTTATGCCTGCGAGCGAGGCGCACTCAATTTTTTAATGCATATTGGATATGTTTAGAGTCTGACCAAAGTATAGTTTGTAGCTGTCTAATATAGACCCCGACGGCTATTCGTCCTTTGTCTATTGTTAAGTAAAACCGCACGTGCTACTTACCTGCAAAAAAGGGTCTTATTTATTCTATTTGGCACCTGAGCGCGGGCTAGTCCAACGCTCAAAAAACCAGTGGTAGCACTGCGCTCTCCGATAACGCGCCTTTGTTACGCATCTCGATGACACATTTTAAACTGGTTCTGTAGCGGTCGACTCGCCGGCACTCAGTAACCGTAATAGTACTGAGTGCCGGCGAGTTGAACGGACCACACACATCCTAACAAAATATTTATCCATTAGTTAATTTTGAATCTTATTGCAATTTCCAATTTTCCATAGGACTTGTAATTCAATTACCTGGGTAAAGTGAACGAACGATTTTTTATGCAGGTGGTTGTGGCATGTGGCACGAGCGGTTTTACTTATAGACAAAAGATTAGCCGTCGGGGTATATTAGAAAGCTACAAATTATAACTGCATGGCATTTGCAATGACAACGTGTGGCAATGTCATAATTAATGCCATACTATGAAAATCTGACGCTCCTGCACCTGGTTATGTTCAAGTCGATGCAAAGGTAGCTTAGACGGACTATAGGGCATGTGCACATTTTTTCGGATACATTTTGACACCTCCCTCCCCTTTGGTGATATTTGGTGAGGTTCTTGCCTCACCCCCCACCCGGACATAACCTCACGTGTATTTTTTTAAATAAATAGTATTGTAGGTAGCTATATAGTAAATATTCTTTTTTTCCCTATTTTCGACTAAAGTGATCTGTCGTGATTTTTTGGTGACCCCCCCTCCTCTATCGAACCTCGCGTGATTTGTGCACAAGCCTCTAGCGCTAATTGCAGATCTAGCTCAAACTTTACCTATTGTATTGATTTAACCGATTTAGCTATCCGCGACCTCCTTTGTTGGTACAATAATAGAATTGGAATGGAGAAGAAATTAAAACCAGACAGATTAATTAGGTCTTCTATATACATATAAAGATTTTTACGTTTTTGTGAATCAACATAGTCATCATCACTATAGCTTAATTATTGTCATATTCATCATATAACTCGAGTGCTTAAATTGTATTTTGTTATTATTTGTGTTTTCTCGTATTTTTACTTGTTTCGTAGTTCGCAGTGCCTTAGTAGTAATACTGTATTGCTGTGTAACTAATTTGAATAATAAAATAAATAAATAAAATTTTATATCTATAGCTTTACTATAATATATTTAATTTTACAGCGGATTGGCGCTAGCTGTAATGCTGTAAGATTATCCCTGAATAAATATCAAATGCGCTTATTGAAAAAATAATTTCGTGCTATATAATCATAATATATTTATTGTGACTATAGGTACAGATATAGGTAGGTAGGTATAGGTATAGGTAGGTAGGTATTGACGGTATTGTGGGTATAGGTTAGGGCTTCCAATACCGGGATCCCGGGATCCCGAAATACCGGGATCCCGTCGTCTGTTTAAACGCATTTTTCAATACCGGTATTTTTTAATGCAATTCCGGGATCCCGGTATTTTCATAAACAAGGAAAATGTGTCGATTATAGCGTTTAAACTCTATTAAACTGATCAAATTCGGCTGTATCAAGAAGATTACTTGCCCATTTAATTAAAAATGATCATTTAATTGAAACAAGATCTGTGCATATGCGTTAGATAAATATTTGGTGATGAATTCTGATGTTCAGGATATGATATTAATATAATTAGTTAGTAATGAATTGTACCTAGTCGGTCCATAAATTCTGTCACAAAGGTTTTTACTAAAAATGTTATAGAGACCTACATTTCCCTTATTATTCACATACATACATGGTTTAAAAACTTATTTGATGATACATTACTTACTATATAATTCAACGTAATTTATTGTCTCAGTTTTGCATAATTTTATAATTGAAAAAACTCATGATAAAAACACCCCAAAAATACGCGCTCTGTTCAAGGTATTTTGATCCATATTTGTTAATTTTAATTTTTTAATGGTTGAATCTTACATAAAGTAAAAGCTAGGTCTTTAAAATTTATTTAGATATATAATACAAGTGTATTGGACTGCTAAAATTACTACTGTACACGTTTTACCAAATGTACTCGTTGTATCGCAATCAAAAATAAGCGTGTTACTGGAAAGTGTCCTAAGTTGAAAGGGTATTAGTAGAATTGCAGACTGGGGCCCATTTCTCGAACGATATTAGTCTAATATTATTAGTGTGCTGCCATGGTAACCCATACGACTTGACAGTTCGTGGACTAATAATATTAGTCTAATACCGTTCGAGAAATGGGCCCCTGGTCAGATAACTAAATGCTGGTCACAAAATAAAGTTCTAATAAAGTACGTAGGTTCATACAAATAGAGAATTAAAAATATTTAATTAATTTTTACCCTTCCCTTTTGTGACGTATAATTTTTCACAATCCTGCCGCGTGTTCGCGTCTAACGACAATCACAATGTAACCAGGCGGCTTAGCATGGTCGCGTTTTTATCGCTTGTCACCATGCCTGTCACGTTCTAACAAGTAGGTAAGTGCGAAAGGGACGCGCATAGTGATAGGCGATAAAAATAGAACCGTGCTGCGCCCGCAGGAATAAATTAAAGTCACGATATAAGTTTTAAATTAATTATAACACGTTTTGATCAGTAATAAAAAGCTTTCAAATCATGGGTATATTATTTTATTAAATCCTTCGTATTACATTTTATCAGCCAATACCTTTGTGACAGGACTTATGGACCGACTAGGTAGTATGGCAAACGAATTTTTGGTGCCAAATTTGAATATTTATTGGCTGGTTAATTAGGTTGAACTAAAAATGTGACTGGTGAAGTCAACAAGGCGGATAAAATGATTGCCAACCTGGAGGGTGAAATGATAATTATTGCAGATGGCGATTATTGTTTAATATCCTAAGCTAAGGACATACATATCTGGTGTTACAGTGAGCCTTTTTTTAATAAAACACAAAAAATGTAAGCGATTCATAGTCAATACCGGGATCCCGGTATTGATGAAGACAGTTTCGGTATTAATACCGGTATTGAAAGAAGTCCGGTATTTGGAAGCCCTAGTATAGGTATAGATATATAGAGTAGGTACTTGCTTCTGCCCGCGCCTTCGTCTGCGTGGGACGGTGTTAAAGATTGATAAAAACTATCCTATGACCTTCCCGTGTCTCAAACTATGTCCATTACAAATTTCATCGAAATTGCTTTAGCGGTTAAAGCGTTAAGATTAGCTAGCATTTATCATCATCATCATTAATTTAAGAGTTATTCTCTTGTCGGTGGACTATCTTCCAGCTTTCCCTATCCTGCGCCAGCTCTTTGACTTTTTGATAAGACACGACCCCCACTTTTTCTTTCACTTGCTCCAAAAAGCTGCGTCTGGGTTTTCCTCTTCCCCACTTGTGTGCTATCCGCCCCTCCAGGATAGTTTTAAAGAAGTGGTCGTGTCGTTATTAAGTGTCCAATCACTTTTCCGCGTCTATTTGCGATGGTGTTCAGGATAGTTTTCCTTTCATTCACTCTTCTTAGCACCTCCTCATTCGTTATCATGTCTCTCCAACTAATGCCTTCCATACGCCTCCAGCACCACATTTCAAATGCTTCCATTCTCGTTCTATCTCTTAGGGTCATTGTCTACGTTTCACTTCCATATAGGGTTATACTCCAGATGTACACCTTAATCAGTAGCTTCTTGCTTCTACATGACAAACGGGATTTCAATAGTTGTTTCTTCTGGTTGTATGCTTTTTTTGCCATAGCAATCCTTGCAACGATGTCTGGTGTGCACCTGGAATCCCTGGTAATTAAGCTGCCTAAATATTTAAAACTTTCAACGTGTTGAATTGGGGTGTTGTTCAGAACTATTGGTGGATGACTAGTTTTGCATTTTGAAGTTGTAAGAGTTTTAGTTTTCTTTATGTTTATCTTTAAGCCTAATTCGTTTATACAATTGTTGAATACAACCTCTGTTTATGTTAAAAAACAGCACACCCATTAAAGTCTAAGGCCGATTACGCTGAAAATAGCACAAAGCTTCTTCCACACGAGCCTTGACTCGATATTCCTGATTCGAGCTAATGATGTATCATTACAGTCATTTTGCCTTACAGCGGTTTTATAAGCAGACGCTGGTTCTGATTTCAAAATGTGTTACGGTTTTGATCTTTGGGTCGATTCTGATTTAACATTTGTTACTGTTTTTAACTTGTTATCATGCGACCTTTACGCGACTTGCAGTGCATTTCGCGCGTAAACATCTTTACGACCACTTTCCTCTTAGGCTGCGTTTCCACCAGAAATAGAATCATCTCATTTGTTTTCCTCGTTCTCTCGCTGCGCATCCTCGCACATCTCTGGTGGAAACGCAGACTTAAACTTTTGTTTGTGTATGATAAGGCTCCTGACCGAATTTTTTGGCCTGTTTATGCATTTTTTTCGAAAACGATTTTTCCTGCTCTTTATAGCGTTATGTGTGCGATTTTTGAGCACCACAGCACACACATATACACGGTGGCTAAAAAATAACTGCATTCCCGTTGCCTGGGAGGTTTTGGGATTATACTGAGCAACTTTTACTATGGGACCAAAGCCGAAATCGCGAAAAAGATTAACCCCCCCATAGAAAATGGACCAGCCAAAATGTATGAAACAGCCAAATTTTGTTTTCGCGATTTCGGGGTTGTTCCCATAGTAAAAGGTGCTCAGAATAATCCCAAAACCTCCCTGGCAACGGGAATGTATTTTTTAGTCACCCTGTATATTAAAGGTTAAGCGCGAGCGACCGATCACATGATATCAAAACCATAGCACACTTTAAAATGTGAATACCGCTCTAAGTTTGTATACTTACTGATAAGGTACTATCGCCCACACTGTTGGCTTTTGTAATTTAATAAGGTTCACCGATGTACAGTTAGAAGTGTTGCTGGTTGTACTTGTTCCGTAGAATTTTGCTTTCATAATTCGTACAAAAAAAAACAATCATATAATGAATCGATAGTCGTTGTGTGTAGGTCATGTTTATCTTTAATATGCAATGTTTGCGGCCAATGTGGACTTTGCTTCGTTGATAATAAATGTCAAATTAGAGTGATAGCAGCTCGTGGCAATCTGTTGGACGCACGCAAGCTGATGAAAGACATTTTCACCATAAAGACGGTTAATCTCCAAATGTTACACTCGAATATTTTGTGCGGTTCACTTGTTTTAACCTGTTTACAAACTAAAATCTACCAAGCTAAATACAATTTGGATTTGTTTGCGAAAAGATTCTATTTATTTACAATGCTTTGGAAATTAAAATGTGTATAGCCTTATCACCCGGCTCATGAAAACGAATATATTTATATTTTATACCTAATACACTCACTCGTTATAAGCATACAAACACACACTGCTAAAAATTATAACCCGTAATCGGATTCGCTACTTAAATGTTTATTTATAAGGTTTATACAAACACTAAAAAGAAAAATACACTAACTTATGTATAAAATAAAACTAAATTAAAACTAAAAACTAATACTAAATAAAATTAAATAAAATTAAAAAACGCCCAGGAAATTGGGCCCCTATGGCATGGTGCCGAGGATGCTGGCAGCATTTTCCCGCTGTATTGCGAAGCTAATACGTTGAGCGAGAAAGCTGCCAGCTCTTTGGTCACCATCAGTGAAGTCGATAAGACTTTTTGAAAGCTCTTATATAAAAAAATATATCGTTACGATAAGGGTAAGTACGTCGCCAGGGGGCGGAGTCGTGCTCGCAAAAAGTTGCGTTTCTTGTATTTTTTTTGTTTTCTTGTCAAGACACATGACTAAAAATTTTTACAAGAAACGCAACGTTATACGTCACCAGTCGTTATTTTTGCTATGTCTCTGCAGATGGTATTTTAATCATAGATTTTTGTCACGCATCGAAGGTTGTAGAATAAATTGTTAACAACCTTTGTGAGTGACCTTGAGTATTTCAGGGAAAATGCAAGGTCGCTATCTATTTACTTTGCTTTTGAAACATGTTTTGTTGATTTGACGCGTCATAAGAATGGTAGGTACAATGGGACTTCGGTAATGTAATTTACATGTGAAGAACGATAGAATTAGGTGAGTGGGTGGGTCGTGCGTGTCAGCGTGATAAAACGGTATCCGTCACTTTCAATTGCGCTCTGTTAAATAGTGACGGATATTTTGTCTCGTGGATAAAGCCATCATCCATAACAGGCCTGCAGGTATATAATCTAGTTGGTTTACCAGTTCTTTGGTATATTACATTAGAGTCTCAAGTTAAAATGGTTTGCCAGACACCTTAACTCGCCTGTTAGATCCAACCCAGTACACGGCTTGGCACTATAGAGCCCCTATACACTCTTCTAAGTAATCTCAAGCTTACCATACGTCTGAAGTAATTTTAATTAAGAGAGTTGAAGATGAGACGCTTAAGAAGTTTAACTAATGAAAATCTGAAATCAGTACCAAGTAGGTACGAAATATATAATGAAAGATCATGAGAAATTCCCCTTGATAACATAGTAACAATAGGACAAGTAATCTGTCTACATAAGTTAAGTTCTTTCGTAAACAATCCCTTTCTAACTCAACCTAAAGAATGTTAAGCCCCAGACAAAAGAAAGTCGTGACATTACATCGTACCTAAAGTCCTTTAGAAACATCTGAACATCGTCCAATATTCACGCCAGCACGCTTGGGAGACGCATTGCAATTTACCTTAGTAAATATTTTATTAGGAGTCGTCTCTAGTAAATGGCCTGACATAAAACTTAGGATGACTTTATCTTAAGCACGAGCTTCTTCCATACGCTGACTAGTCTAAAAGTCGCCCATGTTTAATCTGCGACGACGATGAAAAAAATTGTACCGTGAGACATGTAGGTACCCATTCACCGTTGCTCCATAGAACATTTTTATGTTCATGTCATGTGTCACCTCAAGCAGTAGGTATACATTTAATGTTACGTGTGTGGCAATCTTAAGTTGAAACTGTTACTACATTTTCAATTACTGTTTGAAACTTTCCGCAACTTGCATATCACTTAGTAAATACGGACACGGAGACATTCTCATTTAGACGAAAAATACTAATATCCTTCAAGTTCAAGGCACCACCAGCACATCTGCTTTAGAAATTGGTATTCCAACAATGGACGTTTTGAAATTCAATGCAGCACTTTTACTATTGGCACGGATCGTTGGAGTGGCCTTCCTTAGCCTTAATGCCTTACTGGAAATGGCTGAATTGTATTGAGAGCACGTACGTACCAATTTTTAAAGTGGATTAGATTTAGCGCCTTGTAAAAGGAACAAGTGTACGAGTATAGCTGAAGGGAGTACCGAGTAGTACTTGGTAGAGAAATAGGTAAGTAGGTAGGTACTGTATAAATAGTATCATTGCTACATACCTACTCGTATATCCTGAACCAACTTCAACGTAGTTAGTGAGGTAAAGTTAGATAAACGTAGGGAGAAAGGAAAAGCTAGAAGAACCTGAATACCTATAGCTCTTTAGTTGGAATAGTAAGAATTTTTTTATTGAGATATATAATCATTCAGCTCCTTTTCACGATTAACACATTGCTAAACTCCTTGTCAAGCTCAACCCACAATTTCAGCATTTATCTAAGACCTGGGGGCCTAGCCAAGATAAAACACCTTGATAGAAAATCCAATCGAAACTTAAGTAATATTTTGAAAAAGACACTTGATCTTTCGTAAAGATCTTAAATTCCTTGCCATTGGCCACATGGACCCGATAAGGAGGTCGTATAACCTTTTAATAGTTTTCAAGCGCAACCCTTAATCCACGATCGAATAAAATTCACGATCATGATATTGATCTCACAGACGCTCCCATTTTTAATGGAGGTTACTTAAACAAGTCTGCAAGTTCACCGGCCCCGAGTCCACGACAACCAAACTATAATAGATAGGGATCACTAGTAATTCGGTGCCACCCATTTGGAACGTAAAGTTTCAGACAGTAAATGTATAAGGCTAAATATTCGATATACAAGGAGGCTCATGAAATAGTTTCAATGTTTTTAGGTCAGACTGACCGAAATCCCACAGCTCTTGGTCCCTGTCCCTATGCTCCTGGTTCTTAACGCTGTGCTGTACCTAATCGACTGTAGATAGAAAAAGATATAAGCAATTAATTATGACCATCAATTTTCTGTATCGAATTTCGACACGCTCTTGATTTTTAGGGTTCCGTACCTCAAAAGGAAAAAACGGAACTCTTATTTAAACGGATCAGTCGTGCGTCTGTCTGTCTGTGCGTCTGTCACAGGCTATTTTGTCTGAAACTACTGGACCAATTAAGTTGAAATTTGGTACACATATGTAAACTTGTGACCCAAAGACGGTCATGTAACGTAAATAAATGAATTTTAAACATAGGGGGCACTTTTGGGGGGTAAATGAGACAATTAAAAAACAAAGTTTTGCAAACTATATCGTGTTACATATCAAATGAAAGAGCTCATTGTAAGAATCTCAAATATATATTTTTATATAATTTTAAGATAAATAGTTTAGAAGTAATTTAAGAAAATAGTCAAAAAATTACCATTCCCCCCTTTATCTCTTAAACTACAGGGTCTAAAGTTTTGAAAAAAATACAATAAATAGTTCTTTACCTATAGATGACAGGAAAACCTATTAGAAATGTGCAGTCAAGCGTGAGTCGGAACGGATCCGACCCCTATGGGTTTTTTAAAGACATTTCATTCACGTTCCACACAAAAAATACATTGTCAAAAACTGGGTAACGTACGGAACTCTTGGAACGCGAGCCCGACTCCCACTTGGCCGGTTTTTAAAGTACTTATACAACGGTGCTACGAAATGCTACACCGCTACGCCAAAATCTATTGGCAAAAATTCTTTCATGTGCACGTAGGTATGTCTGTTCAGGTGTTTTCCTCTGCAGGTCGTATTTTTCAACCGTTTCTAGTGAAATTTGGTGTGGGCAGGAAACAAATTCAAAACTACATCTTTTTTGGCATCAAAATTATGTCATATTGTTGTAATTCGTTGTACGTCTCGCGCCAATAACAACAAGTGGCCTTCGTTCGATTTTTTTTTATTTAGTTTAGGAAATGTTTCAAAACGGTGAAGGCATGGGAGTTTGCCAGCTCAGATAAAAAAGCTACCAAAAAAGATTTACAAACTTTCTTGATTGATTTTCTAAGATTCAAGATTAGCTGCAAAAATGCATTCCGTTCATAAAGTGTCTATGCAATTTTGCAGCTCGCTTTAGGTACATGATGTTTTAAATATGTACCTACAACTATGTACCCTGTATATTTAATATCAACCTAACTAAACAAGTACATAACTGTTTAGGTTCGTCGATCCCTAGCATCACCGTGACTCGAATGTTTATGTTTTTGTTTACATTTTCCGCGGTGCTAACGATCTACCGTTTAGCCTAGTTTCTTACTACAACTTTGCTTGTAACTCTCAATTAGGGTATCACGCTATAACGTTCGTTCTGAGTCCGTGCAGAGTAGGTGCTATTCGCTGCCGTTAAAATAAAATGTGACTATTTCATGTTACAAATTGTTAAAGACCTTAGTTGTCGTAGAGGCGTAGTGGTCGTTTCTACACACATTATATCACTAGGTACCTACACCTTATAAAACAAAGTCCCCCGGTGCGTTTGTCTGTTTGTGTGTTTGTTTGATTGTTCGTGATAAACTCAAAAACTACTGAACGGATTTTCATGCGGTTTTCATCACCTATCTATAGAGCGATTCTTGACAAAGGTTTAGGTGTATCATTTGTTAAACCGTGCGAAGCCAGGACGGGTCGCTAGTACCAAATAATACTATACAGATGTAGTGCATAATTGTTTTCCATTATTTTCTCGGAAACGTTTGTAATTTGTCATTAATTTTGTCGTGCCACTTCAGTCAGCGTCAGTACTTTTTGTACCGAGACTGACTGAAAATAGCAAGACACGTTGGTATGTTTCCGTGAAAATACGATGGAAAATAATTATGCACTAAACCTGTAATAGAGTTGTTTCATACTATAGGTACTTAGTTAAATTAGTTAATTCGTATCACAGTCAGTGTCTATAAAAAGTTAATTGTTTCCCTTCCTGCCCTTAAAAGCCAACACAAAAGTCCTGTACCTACATTTTGAGGTTTTTTTTAAATCTGTTGGTCACCTACTCATTACGGGATATATTACGTTAATAAATCATAATTTAAACTAATTTTCGAAAGATTATAAACTGAACTAGGTATATATCATACACTAAAGAAAAGGTGACCAAGTCCACCGAATATTTGATAAAATAATTTGATTTGTTCCCTAGTTTCGAACGATTGCTAAGAAATACAGTACTAATAGGTACCTATTGACTTTTTAAAAGCAACATATTGCTTATTTATGTAGGTAGGATCCTTGAAAATATTATGGTTAGGTGCGCCGAGGCCAATAGTGTCCATTACACAGCCACATAAAGTATGATCAATAGAAAACTGCATCGAAATTTGGATCTACCGGCCTCGGCCCACCTTCCGCATAACTTTATTGCCCTAAAGGGCTTTATATAACGTCTGAAACATGCTTAATTTAAATTTTCTGCACACAGATTTTATAGCCAATAAATTTAATTGCTGGCCTTCAGATGAGTCCTTAATAATGTATGTATAATTGATGTATAATTTGTAATTTAACTGGTTGGTTGACGCAAATAAACGTATTTTCTTTCTTTCTTTCTTTCTTTCTATTTCTTTCTTAATTCTATTTAACTCGTTAAGTCAACATTTGGTTAGGTGAACTTAGGTGCATTAACCTTTCGATTCTGTTTTCATAACTTGCTTGAGTCTGCGCACAAACAATTATCAGATAGGTAGGTAGAGGTTACCTACTTACAAAGATTACTGAGTTGTTTTGCAACACGCGAATGTAGATCTACGCGAAAATAATGCAAAAATATAGGTAACTAACATTCGCTTTCGTATTTAAACTACCTATTTAGTAAATCGGTAGGTACTTATTATTAGGGATAGAAAAACAGAATCAATAAAATTTACAACTTACAACCACATCGTTACTTTGCTACAAAGATTGAAATCAAAGCCAAAATCAATTTCAATTATCGACTCCAACATACCAGATATCAAAGCTACCTGTGGCATTGTCCGTTCGATAAAAATATTACGGGCTAACCCAACCCATCGTTAAATCGGAACCATGGAATATATTTTTTACATTACCTAAGTTTTGTCACACAGTGTGATTTCGACCGCTGCCTTGTTAACACGGTCAAAGCTCAAAGCGCGGGAATTTCTGCATCGTTTTATTTTTGACAGGTCAAACGCGGGAAAATGACTAATCATTTATGGTCTATAGCGTAATAGTGCGGGGACACGCGATCGGGCGGCCCGACGTCGACTTATCGCAGGTAAATGTTGTTTACAGTGTCAGCACAATTACGAAAGTTAATTGCCCCAAGGCAGGGTTGTGATAATTTCCGGCATAGCATGTCGGAAAAGTTAGCAAATTAATTAAAAAATTATTTGATTGTATGGTTTGTTAGATGGATTGAAATCAAAGATATTAATTCATAGAATCAACAGTAGGTACCTACTCTTCAAAAGGCTTACACATAGTATACATATGCATTGGTATTTAGATATCATGCAACATGCAATTTTAAGCTCTTTCACGACTATTAAGTTTGATTCAGATATTTTTGCCTCCTTCATCGTACAAAACATTTTTGCAAGTGGTAAATAAATATAAAAACACCCAAATATTCTCAGTAGAGAGAAATATTTTTCTACCTACATTTTAACTAAGTTTACGAATATTGAGTTTTTAGCTTTGGCATCCGTAACACCTATATTTTTTGTTGACTTGTTTTTAATCTTCAACATCTCTAGGCTAGGGTAAAAATTAGTAACAGTCGCCAGTTTCTGGAGTTTTTAAAGTAACACCATAACACCAATATTGATTCGGTTTGCCTAAACTATACTCTGTATCTTTAGGTACTTAAATAAAAGTAAACAAATAATTTGTACATTTTCGGGTAGTTATAACATTTATTGATTAACCACAAGATTAACCAACCAAATACAAAACCACCTGGTTCTGTCACTGAACGTTACAAGAGCTAAATCACCGTACACTGTCTTGTACTAACCGTACAATTTCAATCGTTTTACTCTGCTACTACGACCTTGACACTGGCGAAATAGTCCCAATGGGCTGAAGCCATAATTTTAAAAGAATGAATGTATGAATGAATGAATGTCACTGAACGACCTGACTTTAACCTACATTATTTGATCATGTAGTGTTTTCATCTACCCTCAACTGGCTTAAAAAGCCAGTTGAGGGTAGATTTTGTTTACTTTTTTTAAATACCTAATGATACAGACTATAAGCGGTCATTTTTAAGAACTAAGTAGAGATGCCATTGTACCTACCCTAGCTAGAGCCACATGCAGCTCGTGATCCAAGGTTTGTTGACCCCTGTTTTGTGTGACCTACCACTTTTCGGTGAAAGAAAACATCATGAAGAAATGGAATTTACTTATACCAATAAGGCCTAATACCCCTCTGTGTTGGAAGGTCAGATGGCAGTAGCTTTCGTAAAACCTAGTGCCTACGCCAATTGTTGGGATTAGTTGCCAACCGGAGCCCAGGCTCTCGTGAGCCTTGGCAAAAGCTGGGACAACCGGGGTATCATATATTTTAAGGATATTATAATCGGTAACCTACCACGTACCTACCTAATACCTTTTAAAAATCATCATCATTATTCTTTAGTAACAATAATATCCAACAAATAACTAATAGCTATTAGATATTGTTTGTGCTACTTATAATTTGAAAGGTATATATACCTTTCAAATTATAAGTAGCACAAACAATCCTCATACCATAACATATAATATCTGTCTTCTTTAATTTTAATATAGCAGAAATAATTCCATAGTAACATTAATTAGTCCTAACACGAGTCTAAATATACCTATCTACTATACTTAGTCAACTCATAACATTGTCGCAATCGCTGTGCCCTGAATAGTTACGGTTTCAACTAACCTAGTATTTAAAATGCACATGCACAATGCAGTGGTTGCCGACGTCATTTACTTTGCAGTAATATTTTTGCCACTAATGCGCCAACACGGTCCGTAAAGGAACGTAAGGATTAACGAAAATGCAGTTTAATAAGCGTAGTGTTCGTGATTGCATTTTAGGAAGTTTGTTCGGTGACCTGTTTAGTTTAATTATAAATCTTAATTCTTTGGTTACCTAGTTAAAAAACCAGAAATATTTAATAAATGGTTAGTAGATCGTGATATGCATTACAGATTATTAATTTTGACGTCGTTTATTAGAAATTGTAGTTTGAGAAGTGGTATAATGTAAACGGCGATTTTTATATCGAGTGATCATTTATATCGATTACATTTACATACTAGTTGATTGTGCGTTTGCTTTTCGTCCGGAATGTCGCGTCACTATTTCTGTCAAATTCGGCTGCTTGTCATTAATGTCAATATAACGTCAGTTGTTTGGTTCAAATCATATCGTTGCTACGTAATGTATTTTTATTTTAGGTTTATGTGACCTCTTTATGAATTAAACAGTTAATTTCACGGACATTTTTAATTTGTGATTACAATATGGGGTACATTCTTATGATGATTAAGACTGTATTGGAAACGTTTAAGGTTAGTGGGGATACTTAACAAAAATTGTTTAGTAAACAAAGGATAATAGGTACTAAAATGCAACAATGCAAGTTATCTTAGTACTGTAAAGTGCAACGTCCTCTTGTCGCTAATATCTACATAATCATTTGTACCTATTTTATTTTGTAGTTTTGATTATTCTGAATATAATTACTGAGGGTGGTATTCCTGTCCAATGTGCATCGCGTTTCACTCTCTCATTAACGAGATGTGAGATGCAAATACACATTGGACCAAGATATTGGATTGATGGAAAACCACCTTTAATACCAATACCTCATTTTCTCTTAATTGTACTTGCACCATCTCCCTAACCCGGGGTTAAGCGGTTAAACCGTTAACCTAGTGTCAAATTGTATGGGTAACCATGGTAATTCCAGGTTTAACCGGTTAACCCCAGGTTAATGGAATGGTGCAAGTGGCCCTAATTGTACCAATACGGGAGCAATAATATTTGTATGTTTATCAAAATTAATAAATGACGTAAAGAGAATTAAATGGCATTATGTAGAATTGTAGATTGAGAAGTTTTTTAGCTGAGTGTTGTTTCGGCATCATATGACATCAAAGTACCGGGAGCATACCCTAACCTCCTAAGGCCCAAGGTCCTACCTATAGCACTTATTCAGTTCGATGAAATTTAAATCATATTCAATTGGAACAGAGTCGCATTTCTTTTGTTTTCTTTCAATTTTCAAACAAAACCAAAATCAACTCTATTCCCTGCACTAAAGGTTCAAATTTCAGTGGCAAATTTTGGATTTTTCATTTGTATGGCTCTGGGCCTTAGGAGGCTAATGCTCTGCTATTATTGACTCGTGACTGACAGCATCTCACAAAAAAAAAAACCAACAAATTGATTTAAAGTGTGCCTTTTTATTATTACTTATAACAGTTATAACATAAGTATCATAAGTCACTGGTCACTGTGTCAATAAAAGTCCATGTAAATAAAAGTTCCAAAACATATAACTGTAAGCACACACATTATCTGATGGATATGGTTTTGTTGGCAGACTGTGCTCGAGTCAGGGAGTGTGGGGAACGCTTCATCATCTGATGAGGAGTTGGAGCAGTGGGAGCAGATCTTCATGATGAGAGACGAAAACGGCAACAGTTATAATGACAAGTTAGTATCACTCTCGGACAAAAGTTCTTAATTATTCAGTGATGAGCAACCGCTTGAAGAAGAATAATTTTAGCCAGATCAAGTGTTTGAAACCTTTGTCTATAATTTTATGTTCTGTTCATAAATTCACGGAACATATCAGATGCTGATGTGATTGAGAACTGCTGATTTACGGTACAAATGGTACAATCCTTATTTTATCCAGAGCTTATCTCCTCCATTTAATTGCAAGTGCCTCTGATTAATCACTCTAGAAAAATTGGAGATACTTAATTGCCAACACCTGGTTACACAGCTAAAACATGACTCCATAAACCTTTTTCGGTATTTGTCACCTTAACAAGTTATATACCTAAACCTTCCTCAAGAATCACTCTATTGATAGATGAAAACCGCATGAAAATTTTGAGTTTATCGCGAACATACAAACAGACATAAACGATGGGGGACCTTTTTTTATAAGATGTAGTTTTTATAATGTAAAATTTAAAATGTTTTTTTTTTCCAGAAGAAAGAAGAAAAGCATATGGTGTCGGCCATCATGCATCCCTGTCTCCATAGTGATAGTGCTCATAGTACTAGTAGTATTAGTCCCGCTACTCGACCAGCCTAACATTGCGCCTGCGCTCCCTAACGCCCCGGCGCCCATATATTGCTCAGACGAGTGTAGGTAAGAACACAGGAAATGATGCAATACAATTTTGATACTCTGTGTAAGTGGGCTCACGACGTAGGCTTAGTTATAAATGCCAACAAAACAAAACTTTTACACATACGCTCCCCATACGCAAAAAGTGTCAACCCTATAGTTATAGCTCATGCGCACCCCTGCTGGCACGACCCGCGCGCGTGCGCGTGCGAGCCGCTCCAGCTGGTGGACCAACACACCTACCTGGGCCTTGTCATCGACAAACACCTCAACTGGAAGCCTCACATTGAACATGTATGTGACAAATTACGGTCTCTGCGTTCCCAAATGAACATACTTAAATATAAACTCCCTTATAATATATTACGATTACTATACCTGTCTCTGGCAGACACGGTCATAAGTTATGGGCTAAGTAGCTACGGACGAACATATAAAACATACATAGATAACATATATAAACTACAACTTAGCATACTTAAAACTATTTTACCAACATACTTAAATAGATTTGATAACGAATGTGATATTTTTAAACACTGTAAAGTAATGTCTATCTTTGACAAAATCAACATGTCGATAGTTCTCGAGGAATATGATAAAATAAAACTACTAGAAATGAAATACAGACATAAAAAATTACGCAGCACAGTTGTTCAATCTAGATATATTCTCCCAAAGTACGTAAACGTGTATGGCAGGAGGACGTGGAAATATATGCTATCTAGCATACTAAATAATATACCAGAAGAAATATATAAAAATACCCTCGAAAATAAAAATAAATGTAAAAACGCTTTTAAGAAATATTACCAGGATGGGAATGTGTGATGACAGGTGTTACCTGATACTTGTTTACTTACGAACTTATTTTTTCCTTTATGTGTCTAGTATATAAGTACCATATACAAAAAAAGCATAGGTGTATAAACATTACACATGCAGTTTGAGCGTAGTGATGCATTTGCACCACGCATAAACTTTCACAAGTTTCTGTGGCGCATCTTAGTTTTAAGTTGTTTGTATTATGTTTTTGTGATGTGTAAATAAATTAAAAAAAAAAAAAAAAAAACTTAACATTGTGTTTTGTTGTACAGTCAACAACAGAGCTATGAATACAGGCAAAGTGTCAAAAATATGTATACAGTACTTTATTGCCTGTACATTAAGGTCGTGTATACGTATTTTTGGCACTTGGCCTGTATTCATAGCTCTGTTGTTGACTGTACAATTTTTTCCTCAGTCACCCGTTGACCACGAACGCTGTAAAGGGTTCGAAACGTCGGGATGTAGTATGTATTCAATATACGCGATATAATCCGTTTCAATAGTTTTATTTCATGAGTAACTTTCGCGGTAACCGAAGACAACATTATTGTGTTGTAATTTTTTTTTTCAATTGTCTTTGTCCATATGAAATTCACTAAATTTTACCGACATTTTATTCATCACACAAAATAACAATTTGAAACATTCAAACACTAAGTTTAAAGCACTTTTAGTCTATTCCCGAATTAAATCCCGTGGCAAGAATGTTACGTCCGTGTGCTGGCTTCCTAGCTAGAACCGAACTGGGGGTACCCGCAGATCTTCTTATCTACCCACATGTCATTATATAATAGCCCATATAGTGAATTGGCTCATTTATTTATTTAATCGTATGGCATCATATTATATTTACAGATACAGAGAAATCATAAATGTAACTCCAGAGAATTAATCCACTTGATAGCTTCGTCGTTCAGTTTTATCAGGTCTTCCGGGGGGCTCATTGTGCTGTATGTAATAGATGGAAGTGGTAGAGTCAAAAACGTACCTACGAGTATATTGTTTTTCACGTTTCTCTGTCAGTTATGCCATTCCGCAGCAGACATATTATCGTCATGCACACATATTGCATTCGTTTCTAGAAGTTAAGGGGTATGTCACGCTCTGACACTGCGCTTTAGTAAAAGACGAACACATTCTTGAACACGTGAACAAACAATAGCTTTTTATTATGCTTGGCTGTAGTCCCAAGATTTTCGGCTAGGTATATCGGTTCTTTAGTAATCGTAGTTACTATATTTGTTATAATTAATGAAAATGCGTTTGATGGAATGCTTAACGCGGATATATCCAGAAGGTTTATAATGCTAATTTTCTTATTTTTCCCTTATCCACATATGGGGGTAAAAAAAAATATTTTTATGTATATCAGCCGTTAACTATTATCTACAGCAGGATACACTCGTCATCATCAACATATCAGCCCTTTATCGCCCACTGCTGAGCATAGGCCTCTCTTCTAGTACACCACATGTCCCGGTCCTGAGCTAATCTCATCCAGAAGTGACCCGCAATCTTCCGGATGACATCCATATCCCGCCCAGGATACACTTACCAGTTATCATTATACAAGTGCTTGTCAATAAACATATAACTGACTAAACTAAATTATTGTCGATTAACCGATTTCTTAATTATAATTTAATGTAATATTGTTGTTACAGATTATCTTTAGTAGAAACAATTCCAGAGGGCCATATGTACCCTCCAAACATAACTCATACCCCCACAAAGCAAGTGTGGTTAGACTTAATAGATGAAGCTCAATCAACCATAGAAATAGCGTCTTTATACTGGACTCTTAGGTTTAATGAAGAATATCCATATAATTCCTCGATTGAGGTAAGTTTACATCCTTAAAAAAATTACAGTTAAAGATATTTGATTTCTGTGATTATATGTAAGCCGCTCATATTGTTGTTACTGTTGATTCGGTTAAGTTGTGTTCTTGGTGCGTCATATCAAAAAAATGAATGTAACTTTTTTTGTTAATTATTTCTTTCATTGACACTTTTTTCCTATATTGTATACTTTCCCCAAAAAATAAAAAAAACTGTCAACCGGGACATATTTCATGCTAAAAGGAGGGGTTACGTCAGGGGGAGGGAATACGACACAAGTGTGCGTAAAGCACCATACCTAAAGGTATCATATTACATTCATTGAGTGCTGGCCATATAATTTGTTTTTCTAAAAACACAATTTGACCGAATATCAAATTCCTTGTGACGTGTATTTTCGATTTAATTTAAATGTTTTGTAATTGTACATTTTTTAATTAGCATTATCTTTGTTTTAGGGAGAACAAGTGTTCCAGGCGTTGTACGCCGCCGGGTCAAAAAGGAATATACATTTGAAGATTGCTCAAAATTGGCCCACTAAGTTATTTCCTAATATAGATACTGACTATTTAGTTAAGAAGAAAGCTGCCCAGGTAACTAGTAATTTTTTTTTATGTTTGTACTATTTTATAAACAACAACACCGTCCTAAAAACTAAAAGGCCGAATAAAGGCCTGTGCACACCGGCTTGCGTGTGCGTGACGTGCACGTGCGCGTGCGCTAAAATGTTGGAGCCGCACACGCACACGTCACGCAAGCGGTGTGCCGTCTCTCATAAGGATCTGTATACTACAACGCCGCACGCGCACGTGCACGTCACGCACACGCAGCCGGTGTGCACAGGCCTTTAGTCTTCCAAAGTAAACAAGGCCTTTAAGTTTGTTGAACCCTTCTTGTTGTACACCTACGATACCGGTGAATAACCTACTTCTAAGTTTTTATAGTTCTTGTACTAAAATGACAGTTTGATTGACCAAATTACTACCCACTATGTATTCATAGCAATTTTGAGGACCAAATGGGTTAAACGAATTGGGACAATCAAACTATAATTTTAGTATCGGCAGTATAAAAACAATAGCTTCAACTGCTACCAGTACCCTGTTTATCAGAAGCTTGTAATTTGTAATACAAGTGGAAGTCCCTTTCTAACAAAAGCTGTCAAATAGGGACTTCCACTTGTATTACAAGTTACAAGCTTTTGATAAACAGGGCACAGGTCTTCGACATTCAAAATACGTTCATAAACTTCTTTGCCCCATGCATCGTTCCTTTTTGCCACTTGTTTCAAAATGTTATTTTTAGCATTCTGGCGTAGAACTTGGTATATAACTTCACAACTAGCTAAAGGTTTTCGTTTATCATAAGATTAACTTTATAATTGACACATGGTTTTGTACCTAGACTTACATGGGGTGTACATATACTTATAATTCCGAAATCATCAAATAAATAACTTGTTTTATAAAAGTCTTGTAGCCTGTAATTGTTGTAGATAAGCAACTAGCGTTTACCGACAGGTTAAAAGACTTGTAAAACGTGACCCTGTAATACGGACTAGACAAGCTTAACCTATTCACAGCCAACCACGTCTACAAACGCGCGCGTCTACAGCCTAATATCTTCGTGCAATCCGACAAAGTTCAGGATGACGCGCCGCACACGATAGACGTGGCGTTCAAAGAGATACAATACAGACATGTTTCAGGTACGAAGCCTGAACTTCTCCAAGCTGTTGGGAGGGGGTGTGCTCCACACCAAATTCTGGATTATCGACCGGCAGCACTTTTATATCGGCAGCGCCAATATGGACTGGCGGTCGCTTACACAGGTAAGCACACATATCGACCTGTCTAATATAGATATTTTCAATAGGGCTACGACAAAATTCGACTGTAACACCACGTCAGTGGCAAACAAGCATACGGCCCGAGGAATTAACACGGGCTACATCGTCCAATTTTTTATTTAGTGCAAATTGCCACACTGTGATTGTAACAGACTCTGCAAGATGCTGTTTATATGAGTTACTTTTGTATGTTTTGATATTTTAATTAGGTCATGTTTGCAGGTGAAGGAGTTGGGCATCGTCGCGTACAACTGTTCTTGCCTAGCCACGGATTTGGGCAAGATATTTGATGTAAGTCCAATTTTGTAAACCCTACATTTTTTAGCTTTAACCCACCCACAGTAGCTAGTACTGTGTTTTATTGCGACTAATTAAGCGTACGGTCTTAAGTACTATTCCAGGGGCGTCACCTACTAGTTGCCAATACAAAGCAAAATTATTTCATTCATGTTCTTATCGGAGTCGTTGCAGGATGTTTTTCGCTTACACATTTGTGGCCTAAATCAGGCGTGGCTCACTCCGCGATTTCGTCGCTTTTCAACAAGTAGCTACAAGTACATCCGTTCCATTCCACACCAATTTTGGTGGCTAGCCATAAGCCGCGCGTGGCGCTGTCGCCACCTAGCGGCCATATCTGTCCTGATCGTAACAGACGCGTTTTGTTAGAGAGTGAGTCTTCTGTACCTAGTACTATTATTTATTCTGTGTCTTAGGTACTATTCCTGGGGCGTCACATACTTGTTATTTTATTTTATTTATTTATTTTTCATCTCAAGTTAGGTTATTTATAATATGAATATAAAAGTAAAATATAAAAACACTTACAAAACGATAAAAAATACATATAAACACATTATAAAAAACCACCTTGGGTGCCGCCAGCAGCGGGGCAAGGCCCAAGCTACCGGTGGCCAGGGCCGGTATTTTATTTTATTATTAAGGTTCACCAACAGTGGCAACACAAAGCAAAATTATTTCATTCATGTTCTTATCGGAGTCGGTGCAGCATGTTTTTCGCTTCCATACACTTCTGATACTCTCGTCACTTACTTATTTCATATTCATATCGTTTCTTACACATTGTGGGCTAAATGGAAAACTTAAATTTGACATTGACGTTTACGCTAGTTAAATAATCAGGTAGGGACGTAGAGCATTTAATAACTGGAGTCGCCTTTAAGAGCTTACCCCTCTGCCGAAAAACTTGCACAATTGTGCAAACTTTTGTATGGACTGACATAGCTATTTGTA
Organism: Cydia splendana; assembly: GCF_910591565.1. NCBI lineage: Eukaryota > Metazoa > Arthropoda > Insecta > Lepidoptera > Tortricidae > Cydia > Cydia splendana. The sequence continues at coordinate 17,071,706 of NC_085969.1, forward strand.
CGTTACGTACAAATCATGTAGAAATAGCAATACATTTGACGTCCCCTCCCCGCAAAAAAGTCGGGGTGGAGGCTCCAGGCCTTCGGCCCTCCGCCGGGGTCGGCCTTCGGCCTCCCGGCCTGAAGCTCGCCCTTCGGGCTCGCTTAACCTACTTGGAAATTTGACTTTCCCCGTGTCCGCCGCCATTTTGGATATTTCCAAAATTTTTTTGGCATGGTAATTTTGGGCCCCCAGGCTCGCCGCATGCCAAATCTCAGCGCGCTCGGACCAACTTGAAAAAATAAAAATAAAAAGTCGGCCATTTTGATTTTTTTAATGTAGTTTGTTTTGTCTCGGGGCCCTCTATGATATTTGGTCGAGCACCCCCCACCTATCACGCATCGTTTAAAAGTTGCCATACAAACAAATACTACACGCGATTACATAAAGAATATTGACCAGGTTCGAATCCCGGTTATGTATGATAGATTAAAAAAAAATTAATGCCATTATTATTAAATCTAAAATCGACGCCATGGTTCCTAAGAACAGATTTCGCTATCTCATAGTTTCTGACTTCTCCATACTGACCCATTTGGATTGATCACCCTGTATACTACGGTAATTCTGGGGCGCTCCACGGGTTAAGAATGAACTAATGTTATCCGAGAATTAGGTCACGAGACATGTACTTAAGTAAAGGCACGTGCATTAAAGGGTGTGAGGTGAGCTAAAACGTGCAAGGCAGTGTAATTAGCTCGCTTCACGGTAGAAGACTCATTAAGCTCGGTTCACAAGAAACTGGAGACTTTACTCGCCTTTTAACGTATATTTTTAGTGTAATGCTTTGAAGGAACTTCGTAGAAAGCTTTTTGAAATAATAGGGTCGTTACCGGCATCGTTGGGTTATTTGAAGTCGTCTACGATTTTCTGAAAATCGTACCTAATTAGATTCCAAAAAAAAAAGTAAGACAATGTTGCAACTTTTTACTAGCGCGTCTTGTATTTATGTAAAAATAAGTAAATAAAAGTACTTTTTTAAATCGTAGGAGTAAAATTACCAATAAATAAATTATCTTAGCGTGTTTATTTATAAAAAGGAATTTACTATTTTACAAACAAATTATTGCAGTGGCAACACTGTCTTACTTTTTTTTGGATCTAATTACGATTTTCAGTTTATATTTTTAAGCAAGTTTAGGAAATTACCCGGTTTTTAAAACCTAATTATGTCTTTAAGGTATTATCAGCAATACTAAAAACCACGCGATTTGGTCATTTAGCCAAGTTTAGTAATATTTTCTATCGTATCTTACTGTAAAATTAAAATGGCCAAGCCACGCAATTTTATTTATTTGCATTTTATTAAGTACTTTGAAGAACACACAGTAATGATTAGGCAGACACTTTGATAGAAAAATATGTAGCTATTAAAAAACACCTATCATGAAGTTGACGATAAAGCTAATATCAATAATCGAACAACGACAACTATTACAATATCCAGCAACACTCTTTACTGTCCATCGGTGGACCTTGTTACAAAAAACATAAGGCCCAACAAATGGACAGTTAACACTTAACAGTGTGGACGATGGTACTAGATGACTAATCTCAGTAATCGCCGAAATTATGGGGTAGGTATTATAGTAGGAAGGCTAAACCAATCGAATGATATTAGATTTAGTCCATTGATTAAATTATTATCGTGACCGTGATGTTGAAAATTATAAAACTGAAAATACAGTTCGTCTAATTTGACGTTTATTGGGTGTATTCCCATTTGTCTCCGCCTCACGTGTAAGGGACGTGTCTCCGCCCCACGTGTACAGATGGAAACGATTCATTCCCATTTGTCCATCGGCGACAAGTGGAATAGGTAGGTATCAGTGGCGGAGCGTCCATAGAACTTGATTTCCATCGGCTTGTCTGATATTCAGGCTCTTGGGCCATTTTCTTTAAACTTATAAAGAAAAAGAAGGGCAACTCAGCTACGGCTTGCCTACGAACAATCTAGCCGCGCCGCCACTGGTAGGTATATAATTAATGTAATTTTCCAAGTTTCAATTTCATGTACTTACAAAATTAAAACAATTAAAAGCTACGAACATTGCTTTTGCTAAACACCCTCCTTGAATATTTAATGGCACCTAAAATATTTAACGATGACCCATCTAATCGACGCCCGCTCAGCTAATAGTGTTGTTTTAACGTTTACGGAAAATTCATTCTTGATTACCTAAGCCTCATTTAGACGGTTCAGGAACTTGCGTGCGATTTTCGTTACATTGCGGTATTTGGTCGATCGACTCAATTCATCGTATCATCGCTCACACTGTTAACTGACAGTTCGTAAACGTTATGGTATCGTCTTGGGTCGTCCCGTTCGTTTTTCGTCAAGTTCTTAAATTAGTCCTATTCTGCTTTCGTCACTCATTCTACTTTGAAAGCCACCGACGATTGTGACGAATGTAGAATGAGTGTCGAAAGCAGAATAGGACTAATTTAAGAACTTGACGAAAAACGAATGGGACGACCCAAGACGATACCAACGTTGTTACAACAGACATTAAGTCCACCGATGGACTGTTAAGAGTGTTGCTGTGTGTACTCTTTACTACTTTGTACATTATTGTAGTTAGCAATGTATCGAATATTGCAGTAACAATAAGTTCTTTAACTTTCTAAATGCGGTGTACACTCAAAATTAAAGGAAACTTTGTTTGGAAATTTCTCCCATCCGAATCTCTTGGATGTCGTATAAGTACAGTCAGCAAAACTTTGCTTAGCACCCCTGCATATATGCTAAGCTAATAGTTTTACTGACTGCATTGAAGCGGTACAACGTAAAACGCAGGGTCAACCATGCATGCATACAAAGTAAATGCTAAATACATATTTTCGTACTGTGTGGGTGGTTAAATTCCTGTGAAACCTTAGTTAAACTTTGCGGTTCCAACATGTATTAACACTAGCACTTTCGCGTGACTAAAGGAATTCCTAATCTACGTAAACGATCTGAATTTTTAAGAAACTCCCCGTTTTACAAGTATATCTTTACTGACTAAAGTAATCACATTAATTCTTGGATGAATGACTAGTTAATGTTTCGAACCAGTGGGAGATATCGTTAACTTTTTACGGAGAAATGTAATATCGTAATGTCATTGGTGAACTTTCTTTGTTACTTACAAAGGATCTTTTGATGTATAACTTACAACAAATGTCTTCGTTTAGCCAAAGCTTTGTAACTGCAAGTTCCGAGAAAGCCCTGTAACTTTATATTGTAGGTACGAGTTAAGTTTCGAACTAGACAAAAAGCTCTATGTAAAGCTTAATAACAAACTCATGAAAGGATTTGAAGGTTGAACTTAATCCTGAATATTACACCCAAAGATATTCCTTAGAGTTAGAGGGATAAGTTGACCTTTGTTCTTTTCTTCTTGAGTTTATTATTATCGCGATTGTGTTTTATTTGCTGTTATATACATTAAAATACTTATGTAGTTAATCGGGAAGATTGGAAGTCTAAGGGCGAGGCCTTTTTGCCCATCATGGAACACTATAGGCTCTTAAAAAAAATACATACACAATAATAGTGTTCGATCTCTCGTCCCCTCGCTTGCATGTCGCTCGTGCTAATATTATTATTATTAGAGATGCCACGAATATTCGGCAACTATTCGGTATTCGGCCGAATGTTGCCTACTATTCGGCCGAATACCGAATATCTGTTGCACCTACCTAAAAAGAAAAATTACACAAAAAAATAACCAAAAACTAGGTATATTTAATATTTAAAATGTATTCTTGGAAAGTAGACACGAAGGTACGTTTTTGAGCATTTGTTGATTACAATATATTTTATTTTTATCATGGGTCTGATTTGATTGACTCTAACTACATTCATTAATTCTGTTCAACATATAAATATATCTTAGCAAATGTTGTGCTTTGTTGGCGAACAGTTTTCATAATAATTGTGACTCAAAATGTTCGCATGTCATGCCGAATATTCGGTATTCGGCCTAGAGAGGGGCCGAATATTCGGTATTCGGCCAAATTCACTATTCGGGGCGTCTCTAATTATTATAACCTTACCTACGGACAAGTCCGAGCGAAATTTATGAACGCGGCGCGAATGATAACTAACTGACTTCATTCAGATATCATTCTGACGTCAGGTGCACGTTTGAATTGGTCTGTTGGTTTATAAACCAACTAATAAGTGAATTGCAAAAAAAATAGTACATATATAGTTAAGCACCTGTAATTAGTCTAGAGTTAATTGATTCCATTGTGTTTAATTACCACAGTTAAGCCATTTCTATTTAAGCTAGATGCATGAAAGTGTGTTAGCGTGTGCTATAGATATAATACAATACAATACAATTTACATAGTTAATTTTCGTAACACAAATTAATCAATTAAGTTAAGACTAATCAGTAATCACACCTTCTTAACTGCGCTTAATTACGTAAAATTTTTTTGCAATTCACTCTAATAATGCTTATAGGTTTGCAATTATTTTTTTATACCTGATAAATAACTGACCGGACGGTTTGTTTGTGATATTTAAAATAGTTATCCTCTATTACGTGCCACGTCCAATGCCAACGGAACCTTGTAAAGCCACCCTTACTATTTATAGTACGCTGCAATTAAATATGCATCTGCGACCTCGACAATATTAATAAAAATAAAAAAAAACGCGAACACTTTATTGCGATGCGGGCTTTTTGCTTTGGTCGGACTATGTTTTCACTTTATTAACCTGCAACAAAGTTATTCATTATATTATAACAATATTATTCATTTGTAATTGTAAATTATAATATTATCAACTACACAACGGGACTTAATCGCGTATTTAAGTTTTAAGATTTACCTCCGACGTTTCGAGGACGGCGTTGTCCCCGTGGTCTCGGAGAAGACTGGCTCAAGTTGACATCAACATCTTCTAGCCGCGCGAGTTTTTCGAACTACCCGCACTTGATCTTGTTTATCAGTTTGAACGTGTTGCGCACTAGAGATGTTACTCTGTCGACACACAACACTAACGATATTCGATTTATCGACTGTCGATATTCGTTTCCGCTTACATTTACTAACGACTGGATTCCATGTGGATGAGATCTTAAAACCCTCGTCCCGATTTTCGTCGGTCGGACGGAAACGTCGGAGGTAAATCTTAAAACTTAAATACGCGATTAAGTCCCGTTGTGTAGTTGATAATGTTCAATAATCGTGAAAGTTTAAATCAGTGTAAATTATAATAGTTGCAGCCATATGCGTTTTAGGCAGATCTGTTACACTTACAATTATTAATCTAACAGGTAAACAACCCATATTGAAAAGTAAAACACCGTACCGAGCAGACAAGTAGTAGACGATCCCATAACCTTTACCTTGGCCGTCCATTTAGCGGGTCAAGGGCGTGATACGATACATACCTATATAGATACTACTCGTAATACGGTGAGGTCGGTATCAACAGAGAAATCAAATTTTGTACATTTACAGTAACAACTAAACACATGGTAGTCGAAAGTAAAACATCGCACCGAGCAAACGATCCCATAACCTTAACCTTGGGCCGTCCATTTAGCGGGTCAAGGGTGTCTTACGTTACATACAATATAGATACTGATACTATACTCATTACTGTATACTATAGTCGGTGTCAACAGCTTTATCGTGTACATGTTTAGAATCAATATTAAAAAGTGTCTGAAAACTAGGGAGTGTATTAAACGGATCCTCGGCGGTCGTCCGATGAAAATACCAAGCTCTCGTTTAAAACAAAAGTATGTATTCCAATACAAATCCGGCCGTCTATTGCAAGCAGTGTGGACTCTTTACTGACTCTTCTTCAGATGCAAAGTTGGTGCGAAGTTGGTGGTGGGGGAAATACAAGTGTCGCCAACGCACGATGTGTTGAAAATATGAACTTTCGTGGGACGACATCTTCATACTATTCGGCCGCTGCGAAATAAGCAATAAGGGAGGACGACACCACAATCATGTACGGAGCGACAAAGTCTTCCTAAACGTATGCTGAAGTCCCTGTCTGACTTCCACAGTGGAAGCCTGGCTTATGATTGGCGTGTATTAACGTTTCTTTTTTGTTTACCCAGGTTTATTGGAGCCTGGGCGACAAAGATGCAGTGGTACCCGACACGTGGCCCGCCAACCTCAGCACCGACATCAACATCGAGAACCCCATCAACATCACCGACAAGTATCACAGCGTCGGTGCCTACATCACTGTGAGTTACATTACCGCAGCTATACTGGAACATGGGCGACAAAGATGCAGTGGTACCAGACACGTGGCCCGCTAACCTCAGCACAGACATCAACATCGAGAACCCGATCAACATCACCGACAAGTATCACAGCGTCGGCGCCTACATCACTGTGAGTTACATTACCGCAGGTATACTGAAACATGGGCGACAAAGATGCAGTGGTACCAGACACGTGGCCCGCCAACCTCAGCACAGACATCAACATCGAGAACCCGATCAACATCACCGACAAGTATCACAGCGTCGACGCCTACATCACTGTGAGTTACATTACCGCAGCTATACTGAAACATGGGCGACAAAGATGCGGTGGTACCAGACACGTGGCCCGCCAACCTCAGCACAGACATCAACATCGAGAACCCGATCAACATCACCGACAAGTATCACAGCGTCGGCGCCTACATCACTGTGAGTTACATTACCGCAGGTATTTTTTTTTATATTATAGGACATTTTTACACAAATTGACTAAGCCCCACGGTAAGCTCAAGAAGGTTTGTGTTGTGGGTACTCAGACAACGATATATATAATATATAAATACTTAAATACATAGAAATACTTAAACAACCATGACTCAGGAACAAATATCTGTATCATCATACAAATAACTGCCCTTACCAGGATTCGAACCCGGGACCATCGGCTTCATAGGCAGGGTCACTACCCGCTAGGCCAGACCGGTCGTCAAAATATACTGAAACATGGTATACTGAAACATGAGCGACAAAGATGCGGTGGTACCAGACACGTGGCCCGCCAACCTCAGCACTTAGTACATCAGCACACAGAAAGTTACTTTTTATCACACTCGCTCAGTAAATGTGGAATTGCACGCAGGTTTAGCGGGAGTTATAGAAAAAGCGTTCTCCCTAGGGAGTTATGAAGTTTCTAGTGCCATAATTAACAGTTTTTTGTCTTTATACTTAATTTTTGTATCGCAAGTGTGATGAAAAACATTGTGTGTAACTCGGGGCGTAATAATATTGCAAACTCGAGTCTATAAATTAAACTTACTCTTGTTTGCAATATTCAACTTACGCCCCATGTTGCACAATGTACTATAATTTAAGCTCAGGAAAGCACCCTTGAAATTGAAGGACTTTAAAAAAACACTGTGTATAAGGTCATTGTAGAGAAGAGTGTCTACAAGCTGTTTCGCCGCTAATATAACTCTTGCGCTTGTACACATACCTACTCCACTTACAGAAAGTCCGTAGAACTGAGGGAGTGAAGTTCTTTATTTCTGACTGTGTCTCAGCGACGTACATAGGTATACAAATACGAGAGTACTTGCCCTATGACAGTCTTCCCAGAAATAAATGTTATATGCCGGTCTTCTCCACATTGACCTTACATTAACAGCAAGCAAACAAATTAAATGCGCTCCAAATAAATGACTATAATTATATGAATCAATGAATATAATGACATATTTAATGACATGAACTAGCAATATGACATCTTAACGACAAAAGCATAACGTATATAATATAATGTAAATAAACACTATCAAAACCGATCGTCAACTTTTCCCATAACCATAATACCCTAATCTCCGTCAGCATTTACGAGTTGTATGTAGTTAATATGGACAGTAACGACCAATAACGGCCGTCATATGGCTAATGTTGCTTGTATTGTATGCCATAACATGGGTCGTAAAGGATGGGGCTTGCATTGGCAATATTGTGAGTGTGGCGTGGCCGTTGTAATGGGTTCACAGTTGACATGCAGGTATGGGCTTGGTACGGGTGTTACTAAACTATAGTATTATCACAGAATACATAATACCTACCTATATACATAGTACCTACACCGTACAAAGCCGAAATTTGACAGCGATTTAGGGTCGAATCATGCTATCCCTTTCTAATATATGGCACTATCCCTTTCGGCTATTTAGGGTTGTCAAAATTCAAGTGCTTATCTTATCTGTGGTCGTGCACGCAAAAGTACGTCAAGTGGTACCAACCCTAATAATTGCTCGGAGCAATGCTGAGCCGAACGGAGCCGAGTTTACCCGAAGTCAGGAGTGTCTCCCCACTGGTATTATTGAAATATTGGAAGCCAGATAACTTCATTTTGTAATAAACGTAGCAATCTGCTTACGAAATTTTACCTGGGGCTATGAATTCCTGTGTTACAAACACTGAGTAAATATTTCGTACACGAAACACTGAGATTTATTTATATTTGCAAAACATTACTGAAGCAAAATTGCGCTTATACTCGTAAGTTGTAATATTTTACATGCTATTTCATCCAGTTACGGGAAGGTTAAACGCCAAACGGGTCCGGTAGAAGTTCTAATACGTTTTGCTTGTTAATGTCAACCAATGAATAAATGTTAGTTATTGGAGTGGAAACTAATTAAGTACAATTTATAAAGATGTGCTCTGGGTGCGTACATTTAAAGGCTGATTTAGACAGCGCGCGAACTCGCATGCGTTTTTAGTTACTTTGCGGACTGTTGGTTAGGTACGTCTAATTCAACCGACCGATCAAAAACCGCAATGTAATGAAAGTCGCATGCGAGTTCTCGCACCATCTAAATGAGGCCTAAAGCATTCGATCCAGCTATCCTTTTGCAGTTCGAAACTTTAACGTTAGTTATCCTTATATATAAACGCGAGCGGCTTTGACGGTAGAAACAAATTAAATTATGCTCAATCGAAAGAGCTTGAAAAAATATCACTTTTGAATCGAGAACATATATCCGCAAAATTCGTATTGTCGCGTATTTTGCATTTAAAAGTGAAAAAATTTCGACAAACAATACTAAAGGCTCAATTTGTTGGTTGACATTTGACAGCTATGCGTTGCGTTTAGAAACTGCAAACATGCTTACAAGTTAGGTTGGTCGTTTTTTTTTTAATAAAAAGCAAGACGAATATTACTGTTTATTTGATGACTTTCCGGTATGTATAATGGTTATTATTTGCATTAAGTTTCGTTTCATATGGATATGTATACCGGTATAATTATTACATAAATTTGTTTTTAAGCCAGAACGTGCGATAGTCTGTTACGGCTTTTAAGACGATAGCAACACTGCCTAGACGTCAACGACGGCTGTTATTCGAAAATACTTTATCCGGTACTCCAGACGTGATAAAAACCTGTTAAATAGTGTATTGTGTGTGTTAACAATAAAAAATAGTCACCGAACATAGTGCAAAGTGCAAACGCCATCGTAACGTAACGAGATTTGAACTTCAAAGCGTTCCATGGGTGTATTGTGTTTAGTATAAACATCGGTCTCTCAGTTGTATTTTAATATTTCAGAATGATTCCAAATATTCTTACATGTCAAGGCACTACTAGCTACCTGGAAATGCAAGTGAAAGCAACCTTGAAGCAGCTGTGATAAACTAATAAGTGAGCGAGATGAAAATGACGTTGTTCAAAGAAACTTTGAGTTAAGTGCCAGCTGACTGTAACACACTCTAATTAAGTACATTGCCAGTGTGAAACAGTGCAAAAAGCTACAGTGTATTGTGGACATATTTAATAACTGTGCTTTAGACTATGAATCAAATTTGAGGTGTATCGGTGAATTGGAAAGTCAACTGCATAAAGCTAATAAGTTATCTCCGGAGTCAATGTAAGTTGAATATAAGATTAAATATAATAAGATATATAGATAGTATATATGTCGCAGTCAAAAGTGTGAACTGGTCAAAAGAACTTTTAACCGACAAAAACAGGCAAAACTGCTTTTGACTGAGCATGTTGGTCAAAAGTAGTTATACCTGAAAATCATTGGTTAATAGTAATTGTGTTGTGACTGTTACTATCAGTCAAAAGTACTCGCAGAGATAGGTAGGTTAGGGTTATTTTTTTGCTACGCCCAAAAAACGAAACTGTTCCCAGAGATAGGTAGGTTAGGGTTATTTTTTTTTGCTACGCCCTAAAAACGAAACTGCTGCCAGAAATAGGTATGATTTTCAGGTAAAACTACTTTTGACCAACATGCTCAGTCAAAGCAGTTTTGCCTGTTTTTGTTGGTTAAAAGTTCTTTGGCCAGTTCACACTTTTGACTGCAACAGGTTGGGCTGGACATATGGCAAGGGAAGGTAAAGATAAGTGGGATAGAGAGGAAGCGGAATGGTATCCTAGAGATGGAAAAAGGAGAGAAGGGAGACCAATAATGAGGTGGTCGGATGACATAAAGAAGCATGCGGGACCTAATTGGATAGGGACGGCAAGGGATAGAGAGCTGTGGAGAGAGCTGGGGGAGGCCTATGCCAAGAAGGCAGACTGAAATAATTATTAAAAAGCAATGACATAAAAATTATTTAATAAAGTTACTAAGGAAAAAATATTGAAACTAATTGATATAAATGAAATGTGAATTTATTTAAATGTAATATGTGCTGAAATTTAATTTTTTGGTCAATAAAGGCTATTCTATTCTATTCTATTCTAATTTGACAGGTGACAACAAAAAAAATATTAATTCCTGCTAAAATTTCAGAGTCATAGTGAAGCATAGTACATAGTACCAAAACAAGGTTGATTTTTAGGGTTCTGTAGCCAAAGGGTAAAAACGGGACCCCTATTACGAGGACTCCAATATGTTATTAGATCAAAACAAATTATTTTCAGAAAATATTTAATTTAGGCTTAGGGATGGCGAGGCTCCATAAACCTTCAGTAAGTAGTGCATAAGTATCGTTGGAAAAATTCGACCTATGCCGCCGTGGGTGGCCCGGTGGCAGAATGGGACAGGCACCTGCTGCAATAGCAGAGGACGCTGCTTTGATTCCAGCCTAGGGCACTGGAGGCCTTGGTCACTTTTTAGGGTTGCGTACCCATAGGGTAAAAACGGGACCCTATTAAATATAGGCTGTATCTCAAGATCTCATGAAACGTGATAACTAGATTAACTAGACAGTTTCAATTTTCACAAATGATGTATTTCTGTTGCCGCTATAACAACAAATACTAAAAACAAATTAAAGAAATATTTAAGCGGGGCCAATGCAATGCTAGGCTGGATATGACTGATGAAATGAGTAAATTTTTATTAATATGTTTTAATATGACATGTTGGTGGCAAACAAGCATACAAGGCTGTTAATGCCGATGGTAAGTGGGAGTTTAGACTAGACCTCTGCTTCTCCAAGGGACTCACATTGCTGACCGAGTAAATTTTTATTAATATGTTTTAATATGACATGTTGGTGGCAAACAAGCATACAAGGCTGTTAATGCCAATGGTAAGTGGGAGTTTAGACTAGACCTCTGCTTCTCCAAGGGACTCACATTGCTGACCGAGTAAATTTTTATTAATATGTTTTAATATGACATTTTGGTGGCAAACAAGCATACAAGGCTGTTAATGCCGATGGTAAGTGGGAGTTTAGATTAGACCTCTGCTTCTCCAAGGGACTCACATTGCTGACCGAGTAAATTTTTATTAATATGTTTTAACATGGCATGTTGGTGGCAAACAAGCATACAACTCATACAAGGCTGTTAATGCCGATGGTAAGTGGGAGTTTAGACTAGACCTCTGATTCTCCAAGGGACTCACATTGCTGACCGAGTAAATTTTTATTAATATGTTTTAATATGACATGTTGGTGGCAAACAAGCATACAAGGCTGTTAATGCCAATGGTAAGTGGGAGTTTAGACTAGACCTCTGCTTCTCCAAGGGACTCACATTGCTGACCGAGTAAATTTTTATTAATATGTTTTAATATGACATGTTGGTGGCAAACAAGCATACAAGGCTGTTAATGCCGATGGTAAGTGGGAGTTTAGATTAGACCTCTGCTTCTCCAAGGGACTCACATTGCTGACCGAGTAAATTTTTATTAATATGTTTTAACATGGCATGTTGGTGGCAAACAAGCATACAACTCATACAAGGCTGTTAATGCCGATGGTAAGTGGGAGTTTAGACTAGACCTCTGATTCTCCAAGGGACTCACATTGTTGACCGAGTAAATTTTTATTAATATGTTTTAATATGACATGTTGGTGGCAAACAAGAATACAAGGCTGTTAATGCCGATGGTAAGTGGGAGTTTAGACTAGACCTCTGCTTCTCCAAGGGACTCACATTGCTGACCGGTTACAAATCTATTACACTCATACTAGGGTTCCGTACCTGAAGGGTAACTAAAAAACGGGAACCTATTAGCGATTCCGACTCGCACTTGGCCGGTTTTTCTTAGTAGGTATATGACATTTATTTCAGTTTTACTTCATTGTCCGTCTGTCTGTCTGTCTGTCTGTCACCAGGCTGTATCTCATGAACCGTGATAGGCCTAGGCAGTTGAAATTTTCACAGATGATGTATTTCTGTTACCGCTATAACAACAAATACTAAAAACCGGGCAAGTGCGAGTCGGACTCGCGCACGAAGGGTTCCGTACCATAATGCAAAAAAAAAACAAAAAAAAGCAAAAAAAAAACGGTCACCCATCCAAATACTGACCACTCCCGACGTTGCTTAACTTTGGTAAAAAATCACGTTTGTTGTATGGGAGCCCCATTTAAATCTTTATTTTATTCTGTTTTTAGTATTTGTTGTTATAGCGGCAACAGAAATACATCATCTGTGAAAATTTCAACTGTCTAGCTATCACGGTTCGTGAGATACAGCCTGGTGACAGACGGACGGACGGACGGACGGACGGACGGACGGACGGACGGACGGACAGCGAAGTCTTAGTAATAGGGTAAAAAGTATGGAACCCTTCGTGCGCGAGCACCTTGCCCGGTTTGACATTTCAGGCTCCGTCACACAGGCGCGTTTCGCGTGCGGCGCGTGAGCGTCCCTCTGTCACCAGGCTGTATCTCATGAACCGTGATAGCTAGACAGTTGAAATTTTCACACATGATGTATTTCTGTTGCCGCTATAACAACAAATATTAAAAAGTGTTCCGTTCTTGATGGGTGAGTCCGACTCGCACTTATTCAGTTTTTTTTTTGTAAACGAATTTAATATTAACGGATAGGCATTAATATTAAAGAATGAAATAGTAGTGATAATTTCCATACTTTCACTTTAGTGCCATGAAGGGTAGGTACAAAAGGGTTCCCTCTTTTGAGATTGGAAAGTGGGCTAGGTTATAAATGCGGCCTTCACAGAACCAATCTGCGACCAGAAAAGTGGGTCAGGTTAGAACTGTGATCCTTATAGAACCAAACTGCAACCAGAAGTAAGTTAGGTTAGAACTAGCTGCGACCCTTACAGAACCGAACTGCTACCAGAAAAGCGGATTAGGTTTTTTTAATTACATATTTGTTTTTAGATATATCGGAATAGTACATTTTTCGAGTTATGATTGTATGTTACGGATTTAAAGTTTTCTGAGATGAGATAGGTTTGTAACCGCCTTGATGAAGGTATGAAGTCTAAAAGTAAATAATTACTTAATTCAAAATGAGTATTACCTATTACTATTATTTATTTTACCCGAGCGAAGCCGGGTTTTCATCTAGTAATATGTAATTTCGCTACAACGTTATATGAGAGTCATCAAAACGCTTGAGCACTGAAGCAGATTAGACTTCTAAAGCGTTTACGATGTTTGCTGCACTGACTTATCTTTTGAAAGCTTTTGTATCCACTTTATAATGGTAATGCATCAGTTTACGAGTTTAATATGCACTTTAAGCTTATAATATAATAAAACTAGTATCAGTACCTACCCTTCTGAGCATTGGTAATTGTGTTAATGTATTATCCGTTGGTGATCCTTTAATAAATAAAATAAAATAAAATTGGTACGTTGAACTAAATGACAATAAATTAGTGGTATAACAGTCCTGAAAAGCATTTGACGGCAGCAAGCAGCAACGGAAACAGCTTACCTTTAGGCAGGCTGTGTGATTGAATGCCACAGAGGTTGTATCAACGAAAAGCCATATTAGTATCCATTGTTTTCAACCTCTCGTGTGCCGATCAAAATTGAATATTTAATGTAGATATCGTATTTCAAGCTAATATTTGAACTTTTTCTAGATTTGGCAGTTGAGTCACAGCCAGGTTAATGTGATAGCTGATAGCTTGTCACGACCGTGACTGGTTTAAAGCAGTCGAATAACTAAATGAGCGCATTAGAGTGCGAGGCTGGGTTGTGGTGGGTTGTTTATTCGGTTAAATTGTGGTCGTGGCCTGCTAACAGATATACATATTGATTTATGAGTGTAAAGTTACTTTAGGTTATAATCCGTCCGTTTTTCTAAGATCGAGTACGCCATAGTAAATGTATGGCGAACTTGATCTTAGAAATCGGGCAGGCTATACTAATGGTTTACTAATGAAGTATAATGAATACTATTTTTTGGTTAAAAATTCAATCACCGAAGGTGGCTCGATTATATCCACGGGCGACCCAGAAAACACTGTCCTAGCGAATATTGTTTAGAAAATCCAACGTCAACTGAAATACGATACGCTGTAGTTTAGTCAGTTATAAAAACTTTTACAAAAAAAAAGAAACCCGAATTCAAAAAGGATGAAATAAAATATTATCCGTTTTTAAGTATATGCGTTACCAACTGATATGTTTGAAGTCGGTGCCAAGCCAAATTTGAAGCATACCATGATTTTAGGGTGACTCGATAAGAATGTACGTGTAAGAATGTATGTGTGTATGTACGTTGGATTACCTACCTTACACCACACGACAGCAATGATCATACTTTCTGTAGATACCTAAGAACACACCGTCAAGCCACCTTGGCGCAGTCCGTACCATGTTTGTCGGTACTAGTATATAAAACCAATGCGATTACCGATATGTTTTTTAAAGAGCAATTTTTACAAATTTTCGAACTGCCCATAGTACTCTGGTGTGGGATTGGGACTGAGTTATTTCCCGCCTCTTATCCAGAAAACTTGATTTCAAAATATAAAACAATCCAAGGACCATCTACAACAGGGCTTTAACTTTTTACCTGCATGGCAAATTTCACCAGTTTACATGGCATTTGTTTAGCCGAAAAGGTGACAAAGAGACAGACAGAATTACTTTCACCATTATAATATTAGTAAAGTTGTAATGTGAATTGAATTATAGACATAAACCTGATTATTTTTGACCGGTATTGTTACTATTTGTCGTGGCACCGACTTCAAACATATCAGTTGGTAACGCATATACTTAAAAACGGATAATATTTTATTTCATCCTTTTTGAAGTCGGTTTTCTTTTTTTTTGTAAAAGTTTTTATTTTTCAATTTTTAGTTTTAAGGCATTGTTAAAAGCTTATGAGTGACGTGTACCGCATGAATGAAAAGCATAATAATGCGTATCACTAAATTCGAAATTATTCCTGTCACTACACAAACACAAAATCCATCCTCCGCCCCGCCACTGACCCAATCCCTCAACCCCCCGATCACTCAACCCCCCGATCACTCAACCCCTGATCACGGAACCCCTCGACCCTGAACCACCAACCTTTCAACCGCCATTTCCCGACTCCTCAGTAGCCTTACCATAAGTCTTACACTGACATATTCGCTAGCGTGTGCGTAACTTACTTTCTATGCGTCGTGCTGGCATCCTATTAGTGCGAACGAGATAGTTACGAAGACGTTAGCGAATATGTAGTAGTGTCAAACTCTTGGTAGGGCTACAGTTGTACTTCATCAAATTGGTGATTTTCGGGGGGAAATGCTTAAGTTACTATAGAGAACAACGATGTCGCCATACTCGTGCCTTTAAAAATTGAGGAGTTCCCTCATTTCCTTATGAATTCCGTCATCAGATTAGAACCAACAATGTTATGGGACCACCTTAGAGGTAACTTCGTTCAAACGAAAAAAGAATTACTCAAATCGGACCATGGGTTTCGGAGTAATCTACATTTATAAAATCATCATTATTATCATCAACAATCATCA
Organism: Cydia splendana; assembly: GCF_910591565.1. Taxonomy (NCBI): domain Eukaryota; kingdom Metazoa; phylum Arthropoda; class Insecta; order Lepidoptera; family Tortricidae; genus Cydia; species Cydia splendana. The sequence goes on from NC_085969.1 coordinate 17,087,875, forward strand.
TCATCAGGTCCACTCTATCAAATTAGTGATTTTCAAGAGGGAATGCTTGATTTGCTTAAGACAATACCCAAATTACCATACATGTGCCTTTAACAATTGAGGAGTTCCCTCAATTCTTCATGGATCCCATCATCAGAACAGCACCAGATTAATGTGGGACCACCTTGGAAGTACCTTCTTTCGAACAAAAAAAGAATTGCTCAAATCGGACCACGGGTCTCGGAGTAATCGCTGAACGTCCTACATTTTAAGAAATCGTCATGATTATCATCAAAACAATCATCATCATCAGGTCCACTTCATCAAATTGGTGCTTTTCGAGAGAAAATGCTCGAGTTGCTTAAGAAAACACCCAAATCACCATACATGTGCTTTGAAAAATTGAGGAGTTCCCTCAATTCCTCATGGATCCCATCATCAGAACAGCACCAGATTAATGTGGGACCACCTTGGAAGTACCTTCTTTCGAACAAAAAAAGAATTGCTCAAATCGGACCACGGGTCTCGGAGTAATCGCTGAACGTCCTACATTTTAAGAAATCGTCATGATTATCATCAAAACAATCATCATCATCAGGTCCACTTCATCAAATTGGTGCTTTTCGAGAGAAAATGCTCGAGTTGCTTAAGAAAACACCCAAATCACCATACATGTGCTTTGAAAAATTGAGGAGTTCCCTCAATTCCTCATGGATCCCATCATCAGAACAGCACCAGATTAATGTGGGACCACCTTGAAAGTACCTTCTTTCGAACAAAAAAATAATTACTCAAATCGACCCACGGGTCTCGGAGTAATCGGTGAACATACATAAAAAAAAAAAACATAGCCACAACCGAATACAGAACCTCCTCCTTCTATGAAATTGAAGTCGGTTAAAAATACATAACACACACATAACTTCCAACAATGGGATAGTTTAACTTCCGAATTGTTTTTGAATTTAATAGTTTGATGAAATGGGTGCCCGTTACAGTGGAAATATTATGTAACTAGGATTTGGTTAAAAAAATGATATTTCAGGGAGATGTGTAATCGAAAACATTAACAGCGATATTCATAAGCGTTTGTCCAATCTAACAAATCGTTGATAATTGATTGTGCCTATTCGTTCTTTTTTATTTACATTTCTGTTTGTTAGAAAGAGTTAAAATTTAACAGAGCTTTGTAAGCGGTTACTAAGTTTTATGAATAAAGGGGTAGGAGAAAACACCCCTACGCAAACAATAACCAATACCTCGGTCATGGCTTTTCGCCGAAACTTTCAAGATAGTTTGGAATAATCCCCCATCATTATCTAAAGCAATAAAGCTTTTCATTGTAATCTAGCCGGCCTAAATCCGGCAATATGCTAACTAGTAGAGCCTTGACCAGCCGAGCTCGCGGCCGACAATGACCCTATTTCGGCGGTTAATTGGGTTATTAGTCGAAAGGATACCCTAAGAAAGTTATTGTTAGAAGGGCTGGTATATAAATTAAATTGCTTTAAAGTGCAGGGGATAATTTCGACTGCGGGAAATTTCAACTAATCGAAATATGTTCCATGTTTTACATTATTAATAGAGTGCCATTTATGGCCAGATAGCGAAAAACATCTTTGTCGAAATTGTCCCCCTGCACCTTACAACAAACGTTAAAATCTGTAAAATACACTCAAAATTAAACATAGGGAATCGGAAATAAGTCAATAGGTTACTTATACGATAGTGTTTTTTAAGTCGAGGTAAACCTTTCACTCTTTGCGGGTGTACTTTTTTAATAAGAGGCAAACATTATGTAAATAAATATTATGTAGGAATATTTTTAGACATTCATTTTACCTAGGTGGTGTGGAAAAAATTCTGAGACAGTCTTATTTTATCTTCATCTTACGTATGCCACATACATGTTTACCACATACATAAGGGTTTGCGTAGAGCTTATCTTCTTTAAAATTCCATTATATTTCTTTAAAATAAATGTTCATCGTAATAGATACCCTGAAGTATATGGTGCCTGCTCTTTATCATAATTTAGGCCTGACCTTTGATCGCTCACTGCTCACCCCTAGGACCCCCCTTGAAACGAAATGTCACACACTTAGAGTTATTGAGGCGTTCACATATTGGTCATTTACCGCTTATGTAGGTCGATCAATGTAATGTAAACATAATGATTAATGATAATAATGATATACTGCAATTATCGTCACCTTTGAGTAACCGACAATTAGATAGAGCATTAGAGGCCTAGTGACTCATGGAAATGAAAATTTATTAAAGGTAGTTTTACTTTATTTGAATATTAGTTGCTCTCAGTACCTATAGCATGTTTTTCGGAATTCGAAAACCGTACTGTATCTAAAAGTACCTAATTTAATTCGTCTGGCCCGGAAGTTATAATGTATTTTTTTATGATTGCGCTCAACACACATTGCAAACATGCTGGGGATAAAGCTCCTCCCTCCTTAGTCGTACACTCTTGTCAGAGTGGTCGTGGTTATGGGTTGTCCTTTCTTATGTTTATTGTGGCTGTTGCGATACTCCTCCATCCCTCTCTGTTTGTGGCACTCCGAGCACACTCAGTCAGGGAACAATTCGTCGTGGACTTTATGAGATCCGTCCACCTTGTTGGAGATCGGCCGCGAGAACGTTGACCTTCCACTCTACCTTGCACTACCAACCGCTCCATCGATTTTTCGGGGATAAAGCTAAACGGTCTTCAAAATGCTATCGTGGACTAATGATGCTGAAGTTCAAATCCAATCTCGACCACCGTAGCTCTTTTTCAATTATTAAATGTTATATTTAGTACCTATACCTAAGTATATATTTATTTTCTTTTATAATTAATTGTTCCAGAGCTCACCACCGCCCTTCAGTCCACACGGCCGAACCAACGACGACGACGCGATAGTATCCATCATAGAATCCGCGGAAGAGTTCGTTCACATCTCCGTTATGGACTATGCGCCCGTAATGGAGTTCACGCCCAAACTCAAGTAAGTGTACATAATACGTGCTTTTAGCGATGTGTCGTGCTTGACTTTAAAAATAATGATATTACAGATAGCAGCGGAAAGGGAGATTGTAAAATAAATACACAATGTACGTCCATAGGTGTTATGATGTAAAGACGCCACCGTGCCGCGCTTAAAACTACGATACTGCGACAGCTAGTCTAGCCTCTTATTCTCGGAAAGCCATGCCTTCGCCAGGTTATTCATTATCAATTTTTTTTCGTAGATTCTGGCCAAAAATCGATGATGCGATCCGTCGCGCAGCGCTCGAGCACCGTGTCAAAGTGAAGATGCTAATCAGCTGGTGGCAGCACTCGGCGCCTTCGGAAGAGAACTTCTTGCGCTCGCTCGTTGCCTTAGCAGCGGCTTATCCTCGCGTCGACTTGCAAGTGGTATGTATAGTACGAGTAGGATGGGGCCGCATGATCTGGCCAACTATCAAAATAATAAGAAACCGGTATAGCTTGGGTAGACAAGCAACGATATTGCACTTTGTAACAATATTCAGTAGTTCGTTTTTAGGATAGTTTCCATACTTTTGGTCGGTAGTATACTTCAACATTTCTAAGTCATTAAAAGTATAGATAGTTAGGTACAGGTATTATGTTTAAAAATTAACAAGTTAGAAAGGAAACCTCTAGGCAAACTACTCTCCCGGTTAGTTGTATATTGTTATTACAGGTTGTTATAAATGAATCTGTCACCATTTTTCAAACCGACTCTTTTATTTCAGAAACGCTACATAGTTCCATCGACGCCCGACCAGGCGAAGATTCCCCACGCGCGGGTCAACCACAACAAGTACATGGTGACGGACCGCTCCGCCTACATCGGCACATCCAACTGGTCGGGGGACTACTTCGTTGATACTGCTGGGGTCGCCTTCGTTCTACAGGTACTTTATATGGTAGTAAACACTACATAGTCCCATCTACGCCAGACTAGGCGAAGATTCCCCACGCGCGGGTCAACCACAACAAGTACATGGTGACGGACCGCTCCGCCTACATCGGCACATCCAACTGGTCGGGGGACTACTTCGTTGATACTGCTGGGGTCGCCTTCGTTCTACAGGTATTTTATATGGTAGTAAACACTACATAGTCCCATCTACGCCAGACTAGGCGAAGATTCCCCACGCGCGGGTCAACCACAACAAGTACATGGTCACGGACCGCTCCGCCTACATCGGCACCTCCAACTGGTCGGGGGACTACTTCGTTGACATTGCTGGCGTCGCCTTCGTTCTACAGGTACTTTATATGGTAGTAAACACTACATAGTCCCATCTACGCCAGACTAGGCGAAGATTCCCCACGCGCGGGTCAACCACAACAAGTACATGGTCACGGACCGCTCCGCCTACATCGGCACATCCAACTGGTCGGGGGACTACTTCGTTGACATTGCTGGCGTCGCCTTCGTTCTACTGGTACTTTATATGGTATTAAACACTACATAGTCCCATCTACGCCAGACTAGGCGAAGATTCCCCACGCGCGGGTCAACCACAACAAGTACATGGTCACGGACCGCTCCGCCTACATCGGCACATCCAACTGGTCGGGGGACTACTTCGTTGACATTGCTGGCGTCGCCTTCGTTCTACTGGTACTTTATATGGTATTAAACACTACATAGTCCCATCTACGCCAGACTAGGCGAAGATTCCCCACGCGCGGGTCAACCACAACAAGTACATGGTCACGGACCGCTCCGCCTACATCGGCACCTCCAACTGGTCAGGGAACAGTAGTTGATTTTTCACCAATTTTGATGTCTAGCAGTACCCCGCGCCCGCTACGGAACGGACGCCTGCTCGCGCTTGCGCCACCTTGGGGTCATATCTGCCGTAATAGACGCGTTTTATTAGAGTGACAACATTCTGTACCTAATACTAATATTTATTCTGTGCCACCACTAAACGACCACCATAGTTTTAACGATAACAAGTTCGGGAATTCCGAAACCCCTGGAAACCCAAAACTTTGGAAGCATTCGTTAACTTTAAAGTTTACACAAATACTATAAACATGGTAAATAATTCCACCATCTAAGAGCCTCTGTTTTAGGAGACAACCAAGTATGATACACATTTGTAACTTGTTCAATATTGATCTTTACAGGAACCCCGCGCCTCCAACGTGACCCAAGACATCCGTGCACAGCTGGAAGATTTATTCGAGCGAGACTGGAACTCGCCCTACGCCGTGCCGCTGCCGCTCAGCCCCTTGGTACCGCTCCGACCACGGTTATAGTAGAGGAACTACATAACCTCAAAATGAGCAATGTAGGGTACGATAGAGTACCCTAGGGTACTCTATCGTACCCTACATTGCTCATAATATCATTGGGTAGGGGAGTGTAGGGTAGGGATAGAGGGAATGTGGATGGACTTGGGGAAGTAAGAATATTGGTTCGAGCGGTTTTGACAGAGGGACTGACAACATTTAACATTACCAGTGAATATGACCCAGCTATATACATACCTCGAAAAGAAACATATAAGTCAGGGATTGATCTGTCGTATGCCGGGCCGTGATCCAATATTAAATCCTAATTATTTAATTTAAAGTACCTTTGAACACGGATCCACGTTCGGAATTTGAAGGTTGAAGGGTTAAACTTCAGAGGATTTGGCGTATTTGCAAGCAATGTGCAAGGGTCAGAGCGACCTTTTTAGTTTCCATATAGGTTGACTTCGTTTAGTTATTTAAGATTGATTTGTTCCCTTTGATAGGGATTTGTCCCTGTGCTCGTTCTAGAGCTCAATGTGTGTTTTAGTTTTTCTATTTAAGGTATTTTTTCACGACCGACCACAGTAAACTACAGGCACTGGATCGTTTAAAACACAAAATGTATTATTACGTAGGCTAACCTAAAGCTAATACTACTAGAATATAAAGCCAATAAAGCTATGCAGCGAAACGGTATAGCGATATCACTATCTCCCTCTAACGTATAATATCATCTTCCTCGCGTTATCCCGGCATTTTGCCACGGCTCTTGGGAGCCTGGGGTCCGATTGGCAACGAATCCCAAGAATTAGCGTAGGCACTTAATAGTTTTTACGCTTTCGTAAAAAACTGACATCTGACCTTCCAACCGAGAGGGTAAACTAGACCTTATTGTTATTAGTCCTGTTTCCTCACGATATTTTCCTTCACCGAAAAGCGACTTGTAAATATCAAATGATATTTCGTACATAAGTTCCGAAACACTCATTGATACGAGCCGGGGTTCGAACCCGCGACCTAATATGGTTGTAGAAATAGCGCATGTACGGTCGATCATGAAATGATACCTTTATTGTATACGGTTTGGTTGTGATTCGGTTTTTCAACTTTTAGTATTAACCTTAGGACTGAGTTACACTTGTAAGTTTTACTTACGTAAGTAGGGACACGGCTATACTACAGAATGAGAGATGAATATCGTTATCTCATTCTAACAAATAGCTTTGTCCCTACTTACGTAAGTAAAACTTACAAGTGTAACTCAGGCCTTAGTATAATTCTGAAATATTGTAGAATTAAAGTTTTATATCTTAAAATATATTCGTGTGTTGCGTTTTATAGTTAGACTGCATTTTTCCAACTTGTACGATTGTGCCTTCGAATGTTTCTGGAGCTGTGTGACTGTTATCCTAGATTTTTATATCCTTGTAGTGATGTATATAAGATTTTAAATATGTACTTACCTATTCAGAGATATTTAAACTATGTAATACTAAAGTATTTAATACGTAGTCCCAGCAGCATTAGTAGTTAAGCGGGCGAAATATCCAAAATGATTTGAACGCAAATTTGTACAGTCAGCAACAGAAGTAGCTAAGCGGGCGAGGCGTTCAACACTTTGAATAGATCACTATCTACACACGCTATTATTACCTTAACAATAGTGTGTAGATCACTTTGAACGCCTCGCCCGCTCAGCTACTTCTGTTGCTGACTGTACAGTAATACAGCTGTTATTATGGGTAACCTGCTTGCACTGGTTTTTGTTTTTATTCAAGAAACATTATGTTCTTTAACATTTTGAACGCCAAACGGCGCATCCATTTGCCGTGCCACTGACGCCACGGGGGTAAAATTTAGTTTTGTGAATAAACAATGCCAACCTAAAAGTGGGGTGTTTTCAGTAGATTTTCATCAAAAAACGATCGACGTCAAATGCCGTCTTTGGCGTCGTTGTCACGATTTTGCGTTGACGTCAATTGCCGTCTGTGGCGTTCAAAAGGTTAAAAATCAGACGTACATATGACACAAGGCCAGGCCCCGGAGACAACATGCAAATCGCTATCGCTCCGTACTCTCCGTAGCGATCGAAACGCAACTCACTGTCACACTAGTATGGAATCTAGAGCGATAGAGAGACAAAGCGATTCGATGGCGAAGCGCCAGCGATTGTCACCTTGGCTAGGCCGCCAGTAGTGGGTGCAATTTTACCTTCTAGGTGTTTGTAAGGTCACGTCTGAAAATATCGATACGGACAAATTGCCAAAAATATGTATGCATTACCTTAATATTATGTGTTTATTTTTCTTCATGTATAAGTTTTTAATTTGTGTTAAATATTAAGTACTGAATCACATTTTGACACTGCGTTTACTGTTCTGAGCTATCTTCTTGCCCTGGGCTCCACAGAAGACCAGCGCTATAGCATATATATTATGTTTGAGCAAATGCTGAGTGGTGTCCATTTGTAGCCTCTATAGCAGCATCAATACTACGATTATTATTGCATGTTAGTTAAGCTAATAATAGTTTAAACTGTATAGTGTATAAGATCCTCTTTTTTTTAATTTATATGTGTGGTGCTGTATGTAGATGGTTTTTGCAATAAACGTTTTTCTATTCTATTCTATTCGATAAGGTCGTGTATACATATTTTTGGCACTTAGCTCGTATCGATATATCTCTAAAGATGAGACGAACTGGCCTCCTAGTGCAAAATGCAATAGTAGCAAATGAGATACGGTTAGTTTTATTAGCGAGTGATATTAAACCTGTCCAATTTGTCCAATGTGTATTTTGTCTCACATTTTGCTTATTGAGAGAGTGAGACGCAATGACATAGGACAGGTGGAATACCACCCTTAGACGAACTTTGGTCTACGATCTTACCTGTAAAGTTACGGACTTTCATTGTTGAGCCATTTAGGTTTACAGGTCGTACCAAAGTACCAATTTAGGTTTTTCCAACAAATCTAAATATATTCCAAGTACTCGTAGTTAAATTTTGGAGATTCATTTGAAGACTAATCACTCCCAATAGTCCAATCTAATTTGAAACTTAAAGCGCATTCCTAAGGATGAAATTATATTGGCATGTATGTGGTCGATGAATCGTTCCTGGAAAAGGTTATATTGAACTTTTCATAGCGTGAGTATTAGGTTGGTATTCCACCTGTCCAATGTGTATTTTGTCTCACATTTTACTTAACGAGAGAGCGAGACGCAATGACATTGACAGATGGAATACCACCCTTAGCCAAGAAAATATGAACCCTGACTGCCTCAACAATGTAAGTTGGTGACTACCTAACTCTATCTTTAATTGAAAATTACTAAATTTAGCTGTTTCTATACGAGAATATCTATTTTCTTTGCATAATGCATATCATAGATTTTAATTAATAATTACATGTAACAATTATCTGAAATATAGTAAATATTTTGAATTATTGTACGATAATGGTTCCTTGAATGTTTCTATAGCGTAAGGCTCCAAAAGCAATAGGCCGAGGTACTTGTCGGTTCATTTTGTAAATACATACTTCTACTTAATACTCTTGTTTCATTTCCAAATCACTTTACCATTAGGGTCTATGCATAACTAACTAATATGGCTCAGTGACCCAAAGGTCTTGGCCTCCGAAACGAGAGCACGCCACTTTTCCCGATCCTGCGCCGTTTCCTGCCAATTATCGGCTTGAAGCTGACGCAGATCCGCTTCCACACTGTCTCCCCAGCGGTATCTGGCCCGACCTACCGTATACCACGTTTTTTTAACGCGCCATCGACGTATACCTAACTTATGGTCAAATGCTTACCTTTTTCAAATAAGTAATTAAAAAAAACTAGGGTGACCCGTCCGTAATTCTGGTACTTAAAATCCTTTCTCCAGGGACCTTATTTTAGGAAAGGCAGTAAAAGAAATACAAAGCACTTTTTAAAAATAGAAATGTATTTTTTACTTTTAACTTATTTATTCTAACGTCGACAATAGATTTATTTCAATACCACTGAGGGTCTGCGATGTCATATGATAACTTGAGGGCTATTTTGACAAGTTTACAAAAATGGGATATTTTTAAACAAAGACCAATGAAATTTTAAAACGTCTGCAGACTTGCCAAAAATATAACCCTTAATTACAAAAAAATACCTCTAAAACATGTCTATCATAAGTATTTAAATTAAATCAAAATAAAATATTACGATTAAAAAAACTTGGATCAATGGTCAACTATTTAGTACCTACATTAGACGCGTATTTTAAAATTAAATAGTAAAAAATTTGAAAACATAATTTGAGTCCATACTCAGAGGAGTCAGAACTCAAGACTAACAATTATATTTCCTTATTCAGTATTCACATAAACATTGTTGGGAGTCACGCACACAACAATACGTGTAGCACAATTATAAATTTAAAACTCCTTTGTCCATACTTCTTTACTTGTGTAATTATTTTCATTCGCCTCTTCTTAAAATGCGGGACTTATTAAGCCCGATTTAGACGATGTGAGAACTCGCATGCGAGTTTCATACCATTGCGGGTTTTGATTGGTCGGTTGACGTAACCACAGTCCGCAATGTAACTAAAATCGCATGCGAGTTCGCGCATCGTCTAAATGAGCCCTTAGACATATTTTTACCATGTGTAAACCTTACTAGAACAAGGTCCAAATTTGAATTTATTTTCTTTAACATTTTCGACGCCGTGTCAAACACAAAAGCTGTCACTCGGACGCCACGTCACCGAAGCGTCAAAACTGAAATTGAACTTTATGCATATACACGTAGGTCTATGTTGCTCTGTGGTCTGTCTATTAATCCGTCTTTGGCGTTGAACCTGCGGTGCGAATATATCGGTCATTGGCGTCCAAAAGGTTAATTTGTCCCACTAAATATACCTAGGTTGTGTCGAAAATAAACTTAAGAAGTGGCTCTCGTCTATGAAGTCGTGTAAAACTGACATTGAATAACGTCAATTCCTTTAAAAACACGTCGCACATAGAGTCAGAGGCAGTTCTTATATTTTTGAGGCCTTGCACTGTTTATGTAAAAATTTCAAGACAACCTTGTGCCATAAAACAATGACATACTTATATAAAACACATTCATAATAACCGAGTCACAATGCCCAACCAGTTGAGCAAACATCTAACAAAACACGCACCTTTTACAGAAAACAATTTATATTAAATCAGCTTTCAATCACTAACTTTACTATTATCGTTTTGAATGATAACATTCAAGACTTTAAGATTAACCTAGGGGCTATTCATAAATTACGTCATTTCAAATTAGGGGGGGGGGGGGGGGTCTGGACATCGGATGACGGTAGCATGAAGTATGAGGAAATGGGGTCATTTGAAGCATGATTTTTGGATGATTATAGGGGGGGGGGGGGTCAAAAATCGTCAAAAATCGATGACGTAATTTATGGACAGCCCCCTAGATCCAGGCGCAGCATGGTTCCATTTTTATCGCCTGTCACTTTGCCCGTCACTGTCGCACTCACATACTTGTTAGAACGTAACAGGCATGGTGACAAGCGATAAAAATGCGACCTACCGCCGCAGGTCACTATTTATAAAGGTAAAGTTAAAATTAACTTTAACAAATATGATTGTTACAAAGATACACAAACAGAGATTACAGGATAAATCCCCTTTATAAAAAGCGACCCAGGTATAGGCTAGTACAGCACATCATATATACATTTTATTCCTTTCATCTGTGAAGATTGTGAATCATTTCAAAATACTAGTTTCAATACACATTCTCGAGAACGCGACATGTTTGTGTCTGCCTATAAACGGTATTTTTTTTCTGAAACCCATGGAGAATAACTTTGATTTCTTCTCTCCTTGTCGATAAATTCGAAAATTATAAAGTTTCCACTGACAATTAGATAACCACCGGGCTCCTGCCTAACCAATCGGTCAAGTGGTAGAGCTGTACTAATGATACATCTGTAGATCGGTACAGAATGTCTTACTGAAATGATTGTTCAGGCGTGTGTGACGCTGTCTTCCACGAAGTCGCGCGCTTCATCCTGAGTAACGCAGTCCACGTGGGATACCTACAACAAGAGAGTAAATTAAATTTTCGTTGGACGTATACCTAATTAATACACCAAAAACGAAAATAAGAACTTATATCACAGAATAATAGTACTACCGTACAGAAAGGAATCTTCCTACAAAACCGAAGTTTGACAGCGATTCAGGGACGAATCACGCTGTTCCTTTCTAATGTATAGCACTATCCCTTTCGGCTATTTAGGGTTGTCAAAATTCAAGCCATTATCTTATCTGTGGTTGTGCAGGCAAAGGAACATCAAGTTTTGCCAATCCTAATAATTGGTGGCTGAACCTAACGGAGCCGAGAACGCCCGAACGCTCTAGTTTTCCCCCACTGCTTATAGAAGAAACAGGATTCATCATCCTGTCCTAGCCGGTTTCGGCCTCGGCGACTGGGTATTCACTGGCTAGTGAGAGCGACGATCGTGAGCTCTCAAGTGGGTGACGTAGCCTATTTTAGCGGTGAATATACGTCCACACTCACCGCAGGTCAGCACCCCTCCGACAAAATTGTAGTTTATGACCGCAAGTGGTCGGGCCTTTAACTCGTCAGCTCGTCACGCTTCGCGTCAAGTTCCACTCGCCTCTGCTCTTCAAAGGCTTGCACTTTTGTACTCACTGTATGCCTCCACTTCGGCCGATCTTGTGCCGAAATCTCCCAGTGCGGTGGTTCAATGTCACATCTCCGCATATGACGCTCAGCACATCTTTGTAGCGCAAAAGTTTGCCGCCCATTCCATAGTAAATAGTAGTTAGTGTAGTTACCTTATTTCTGAACTTGACGCCGTAGAACTTGTGGGCGTGTTCGAGCAGCTCGGGCCTGAAGGTGGTCGTGATGAACTGTGCCGAGTCGGACAGCTCGTGGATCATGTTGGCGATCGCTTTGCGGTGCTGCGCGTCCAGAGCCTGAAGTTAAACATCAAGTTCATCAAGCAAAAGTTCAATATTAGGAGATAATCTTATAGTTTCGGTGCCCAATACTGGATTATGAAGTGCGCACGCACAGAAAGGCGGGATTCCACCAGTGTGCGGCACAAGCATTTTTGTACAGTCAGCGTCATATAGTAGGTAGCATCCAAAGTATTCGAATAGTTCGGTACACCATATTATTTGTATGGCGTACCGAATTATTTGAATACTTTGGATGCTACCTACTATACGACGCTGACTGTACTCCCGCCTTAACATTAACATGCAGCAGACTGTTTTTGGCAAGAAACGAATTGTTGTTTCTCATTACCAAACAGTGTATAATGTAGGACAGCCAAGGTCTAAAATATCGACACGGACAAAGTGCCAGTAATATGTGTATACGATCTTATTGCCTAGATCTTAAGGTAGTATGTAGATATTTTTTATTCTTTATCCGTAGCGATATTTTAGACTGACTATATTATAAAGTCCGTTGTGGAATTTGAAATTTCTTTCTTTTTTGTTATTTTTTCAACCAAAAGAAATTCAACCCAACATCTGGCCTCCGAACAATTGGATCATCTCTCGCGTGACATCACTACCAAGCAGAATGAACAATACAGCAGTGAACCAAGAAATAGCAACTCACCTGATCAATTTCGTCGAACAAGTAGAACGGCGCTGGATCGCACTTCTGAATAGCGAAGATGAGAGCTAACGCTACTAGTGACTTCTGTCCTCCGGAGAGTTGGTTCATCTCTCGCATGTCGCCCTCCCCGCCGGTGAAGGACACTTTGATACCAACGCCGGTGAATTGGTCGGCGTTCGCCCGCTGTTAACAAGATGACCGTTATCTCGAGTAATTATTTGAAAAATTAGATATTTCCTATGGATAAAACAAATTGTTACACAAAAAATAACAATACAAATTTGGATTGTTTAAAATAAAATAAAAAACTCATTTGGAAAAGGTAATTTGTGACGTCACCGTTTTTGATCCTTTATAGTAACAAATGGTTTTGGAGTGTCATAAAGAGAAGCTGATTTGATTGGTTACTACTCTATTATGTCATACATATAGTCTCCAGACATAATAGGGTATTATACTGTATTTAAAATAAATTATTTTACACCATGCATGAAATAAAGCACCAGATAATTATTAGAAAAACACAGATAGATGTTATTTTTAAACATAAGTTCTAATTAATAAATCGGATAGAAATATAAAAAGTAGGTGACCGTGACGTCACGATGTAATGTTTCATATAAATTCCATATTAGCAAATCGTTTTGACAGATCTAAAAAAAGTATATGATTTGACTAGTAGGAAAATAACCTATTGTTTATGGAATGTGCCTATAAAGCTGTGTAAGTGCCGTATGCACATGAGCTGTTTATTGAAGGAAGTAAGCTTGCTAGAATAATCACAAATTGCTTGATGAACATTTTGTCCTAGAAACAAAAACAATGTGAAGGAGTTTCAAAGGTTACTTTAAGCACCTTCTAAACTCCGCATGTAATGTAAAATAAAGCAGAAATGTAAAAAAACTCACGTCAGAGTTAAGCTCCTGCCCATCTTCAGTGGCTACGCGCATAATCAGACTGCCTCTTCCCTGCGGCACTAACTTCTTGAACACCTCTGTGAAGTTCTTGCTGACTTGCTTGAACGTGAACTGTATGGCTTCGAGTTTCCTGTGCTCGAGGGTTTCGATGAGCTCACGGATTTTTTCGCCGCTGAAAACAAACGTTTGTAATATACTAATGTAATCAGATGTTTGCTGAAATGCCTAATTAAATCTTACACAAATAGTACTCTTTAAATCAATGGGTTTAGATAATAAAGTTTTGCATAATCACTCCTAATAAAACTTGACAAACAACTTATTTTTGAAAAATTAAGTGTGGTACAGTCGACGTTAAAGATATTATGTTTACATACTTCGCCTTATTACAAATGAGTATGGTGCAAAAGTGTAAACATATCTTTGGAGTCGACTGTACATGATACTTTGGTTTGACTCTAGAAATTCGAGCTGGTTATTTAGAAAAATTCATTTGACGTACATATAAGATGAATTAATTAAACTAGTTAACTTAATACAATACGAAACCGTGATATAGTTAATTGTCAAAATGACTCGGATAGCAAATATTGTCTTATAACTTTGCCATTCAAAACGGTGTCCTATTACTAAAGCAATACGACATCGTATTAAATAGCACAAACTAGTCGTAAACGAAAGCATGTATGTAGATCAGATCAACAAGTTTTAAAGAAATCAGTGCTCATAATCTAAAGGTGTCAAGACCACCATAATTAACATTTAATTATCGTCAAAGTCAGGCTAATGACATCTTATTGCTCTTTAAATATATCGACAGTTTTAACTCATTTCAGTAGTTTCCTAACGTTATTACTGTTAATCCATCATGGATTATTCGAAATTAGTAATTATATTCGCAGTTTTGTATTCAGTTTCTGGTAAAGAATACGAATATCAGCAATCTGGTAGAACTTTCCGGTCATGGTCCGATATAAGTAATGGTGTATCAAGCCTGGCAAGTTTTATATGGGGAGTTGAATATATTTTAAATGGAAAAGAGACAAATGGAGCTGTGATGGCACAGGACGCCTATTTAACCATAACAGAACTCGCGAAAAAATATGGTTATAATATGGAAGAGCACAAAGTTATGACCGAAGATGGTTATATATTGACCGTGCATAGATTGCAAGGAAGAAATGCTACTCGCAATGGGAAAGTAGTTTTTCTAATGCACGGAATTATTGAATCTTCAGACAGTTGGATTCTTCAAGGGCCTAATAAAGCTTTAGGATACATTTTAGCAGACAACGGATATGATGTGTGGATGGGAAACTCAAGAGGAAATAAGCACGCAATGTACCATAAAGAGCTGGATGCGAAAAACAGTGATTTCTGGGAATTTACTTGGGAAGAAATCGGTTTATACGATGTCCCTGCAATGATAGACCACGTTCTAAATATGACCGGTAACGAAAAATTGTACTTCATTGGACATTCGCAAGGCACAACTAGTTTCTTCGTAATGAATTCGATGAAACCTGAATATAATGACAAAATCAATATGATGTTTTCACTATCACCGGTTGCTTGGATGAGAAATATTAAAAGCCCTTTGGTAAGAAGAGTTTCATCGTATTTAAGTTTCTTGGGATATTTTCTTTCCAATTTGAAGGCAAAATGGCCGAGTATGGATTTCTTAAATAAGTTTACAGCAGCGGCTTGTAATTACGCACCTAACGGTTGCGAGAACTTATTATACATGTTGGAAGGTAACGATCATCATATAAATAAAAGCCTTTTGCCTGTAATCTTAGGGCATATGCCTACGGGAGCGTCGGCTGCTCAATTCGTGCATTTTGGGCAGTTGGTGAACTCAGGAAGATTTTCAAGGTTTGATTTCGGTGAAGATATCAACATGGTGGAATATGGACTGCCTTCGCCACCGGATTACGATGTGACAAAGATAACAGTTCCTGTAGAAATGTTCTACAGTGACAATGATATGTTATCGGATGAGGCGGATGTAGATATACTGAAAGGGAAGCTGCCTTATGTGATCGGATATAATTTCTTGGAGAGCTACACTCATTTGGACTTTTTATACGCGTACAACGCCAAGGATAAAATATACGACAAGATATTGCGTAAGATAAATGAGAATTAAAGTGTTGGCTGCGGTACGTATTTACGATGAATGCTATATTTAGCACTATGTAAAGTATTCTAGTTGTATTTAACAAAAATATGATTTTTTTAACTCGATTACACCATGTAAATAAACGACATTGTATTTACTTATAAAATAGTATTAATTCGTTAATCAATACCAATTAATGACTTTTCAAGCGAAAAAATTTTCTTTATGCCTTATATTGGTAGTGTAGGTACATGACTGTTGCGCTGCCGTGGTGTCTGTCAGACACATCAATACAGACAGATCTGTCAAATATTAAGAAAATATATGCCCACGACATAGGCAATTGAAAACCAACATAATGATCAATGGGTTGCGTAAAAACAATTCATTTCTGTAAAACATTCGTTTGCTCGTTTGCTATCACATAAAAAAAACCGGGCAAGTGCGAGTCGGACTCGCGCACGAAGGGTTCCGTACCATAATGCAAAAAAAAACGAAAAAAAAAAGCAAAAAAAAAACGGTCACCCATCCAAGTACTGACCACTCCCGACGTTGCTTAACTTTGGTCAAAAATCACGTTTGTTGTATGGGAGCCCCATTAAAATCTTTATTTTATTCTGTTTTTAGTATTTGTTGTTATAGCGGCAACAGAAATACATCATCTGTGAAAATTTCAACTGTCTAGCTATCACGGTTCGTGAGATACAGCCTGGTGACAGACGGACGGACGGACGGACGGACGGACGGACGGACGGACAGCGAAGTCTTAGTAATAGGGTCCCGTTTTACCCTTTGGGTACGGAACCCTAAAAACGGCCTAGTGCGAGTCGGACTCGCGTTTCTAGGGTTCCGTACATAAGTCCGACTCACGCTTGACTGCACATTTCTAATAGGTTTTCCTGTCATCTATAGGTAAAGAACTATTTTGTGTATTTTTTTCATAATTTTAAACCCAGTAGTTTCGGAGATAAAGGGGGGGAATGGTCATTTTTTGGCTATTTTCTTAAATAACTTCAAACCCATGTATTTTAAAATTATAAAAAAAACATGTCCATCTTTGGGTCACTAATTTACATATGTGTACCAAATTTTAACTTAATTGGTCCAGTAGTTTCCGAGAAAATAGGCTGTGACAGACGGACGGACAGACAAACGCACGAGTGATCCTATAAGGGTTCCGTTTTTTCCTTTTGAGGTACAGAACCCCAAAAAACAAAAACAACACTTACCCAATATCGAGCTCCTCCTTCCGCTTGTAGAGCTTCTCCTTCTGCTCGGAGAAGCTGATGAACTGGTCCAAGGCCTTCTTGTTCAGGGGGTTGTACTTCTTGAGGTGCTGGTTGGCTTTGTCCAGCTCTTATAGCTGTGTGAGGATATATTATATAATGTGACACTAGTTACCCAATATCGACCTCCTCTTTCTGCTTGTAGAGCTTCGCCTTCTGCTCGGAGAAGCTGATGAACTGGTCCAAGGCCTTCTTGTTCACGTGGTTGTACTTCTTGAGGTGCTGGTTGGCTTTGTCCAGCTCTTATAGCTGTGTGAGGATATATTATATAATGTGACACTAGTTACCCAATATCGACCTCCTCTTTCTGCTTGTAGAGCTTCTCCTTCTGCTCGGAGAAGCTGATGAACTGGTCCAAGGCCTTCTTGTTCAGGGGGTTGTACTTCTTGAGGTGCTGGTTGGCTTTGTCCAGCTCTTATAGCTGTGTGAGGATATATTATATAATGTGACACTAGTTACCCAATATCGAGCTCCTCTTTCTGCTTGTAGAGCTTCGCCTTCTGCTCGGAGAAGCTGATGAACTGGTCCAAGGCCTTCTTGTTCACGTGGTTGTACTTCTTGAGGTGCTGGTTGGCTTTGTCCAGCTCTAACAGCTGTGTGAGGATATATTATATAATGTGACACTAGTTACCCAATATCGAGCTCCTCTTTCCGCTTGTATAGCTTCTCCTTCTGCTCAGAGAAGCTGATGAACTGGTCCAAGGCCTTCTTGTTCACATGGTTGTACTTCTTGAGGTGCTGGTTGGCTTTGTCCAGCTCTTTGAACAGCTGTGTGATAGGGAGATATAGTTAAAAATCTGATTTTGTTAAACAAAGCTTACGTCAAAGAATTATTTGTAAATCAGATTTTAATTCTTATGTAAAACATCAAAGATACAGTCGAGATTGCTAATAAGCAGGGATCGGGTTTTTTTTTTTTTTTTTTACCGACCTTGGTTTTGTCCCTGGCACTCTCTAGTATGCAATTGATGGCTTATGTCAATTATCGACCGAGCAAGTGCGAAGCGCAAGCTAAACGTCTCCGTTTCAGTTTGGCCAAAAATGCTTTGGTGTTTTGTTCTTTTATTGTGAAATTTTGAGCTTCTTCGATAATTATATGGACTTTTTTGTCGATTCAGTTTTTAGAAAGTTTACTAAATGGCGGAGCCATGGAGGTTTGTGAGGTCTACACCGTCTACAGCTCACAGTTAGTAATCAAAATATTTATAATGAAAGCCGTCTTAATCTCATCAAATTCAATCAATATTTGTACTTTTTCTTAAGCACCAGTATCAGAGTGAATAAACACTTTATCGAGTGACTAATTTTCTCTTTTTGTACGATGTATCCATACCTGTTTGAGCGACATCTTTTGGTACTTGGCATGTAACTCGGGTGCGTTGGGCAGTGTCCCGAGCGCTGCGATTTTATCGAGAGATTCTTGTATTTTCTCTTGTAGTAGCACCTCCTTTGACGCCATCTTCTCGAGCCCTTTGGCGTCTTCTTCCATTTTGTCTTGAGCTTCTTTTTCCTATGTAAAATGAATGAGAACATAATTTTCCCTTATTATTAAAACAATCGAATGTAAATTCACAGCGTATTGCGAAATTTACATCGTAATGATTCACGCGCAGCGCGCTAGCGACACATGCATTTCTGGACTGCATCTCCCTGGACGCATCTTTACATCAACGTAAAAGGTGTCGCAAAAAAAAGTTAGTACAGACGAACCACAAAAGCGGGGGTCACCTCTCTCTGCAGCTGATTGTACACTAAGTACACAGTAATCAACAAACAGCAACCCACTTATCTGACTGTTTAATACGAGAACCTTATAGTTTCAATAAGGTATACGAATCGTAAGTTAACAGTGTCCACTATAGTATCTCAGGCTGCCAAGAAGCGAAGATGGATATCGATGTCATTGCTCCGTTTGTGTCGCTATCTCAATCTTAGACTAACCTTATTCTTCCATTTATCCAGCTCTCTCAGTTTCTGCTTGATGCTCTTCTCGGCGGCCGCGAGATCTGACTCGCTGTTAGCGAGGCGACGTTTGCGGTCTTCGACGAATATCTCTTGGAGAGCTTGTACCAGCTTCTCATTTGTTTTGAAAGCTAAATATATACACAACAGACTTTAGACTAACCTTATTCCTCCACTTGTCCAGCTCAAGTTTCAACCCCTTCTCATTCTTGACCGCAGCCTGAACCTTTCTCTCCACCTCCTCCATCTCCTTATTGATCTGCTTGATCCGCTTCTCGGCGGCCGCGAGATCTGACTCGCTGTTGGCGAGGCGCCGTTTGCGATCCTCGACGGATATCTCTTGGAGGGCTTGGACCAGCTCGTCTTTACGTCTGTTTTGGAAGACAAATTTTACGATAAGCGTAATAATTGGGAGATTAAAATGTAATAAACAATAGGTACAGATGTAGTGCATAATTGTTTTCCATCGTATTTTCACGGAAACATACGAACGTGTCTTGCTATTTCAATCAGTCTCGGTACAAAAAGTACTGAGGTTGACTGAAGTAGCATGACAAATACGAACGTTTCCGAGAACATACGAATGGAAAACAAGTATGCACTACATCTGTAAATTTGTGTTTAACTCCTATATTAGAAGCAGCTCGGCCCGTGACGTGATGCCCTAGGCGTCCTGGCCAAGCTTGTATTTGTCTGAGATAAGTTTCATTTGCGGTAATTTCCTCGCTTTCTGCGCAACCGCCTTATGACGGACGCACCTTTAGATTCATTTACCTTGTCCTGGTGTTACGTCAACAATTTCTACATAGTTAATGTTACTAACCTGATCAAATTGTTGGTGAGCAAATTTTCCAGTTTGTTCTTTGTGGCCTCCAGGTTCATCCTAGCGCTGAACGCCTCCTTGTTCTCCTGAGTTAGTCGGCGGATGGCGTCGTTCAACTCGTCCACTTTACCCTGGTCTTGCGTTGATAGTTGTTCCATTAATTCCTGAGGACCAAATTACAATGGTTAATTCAAGATCAGACATATTGAAGTATACTTACTGCGCTCTCGCCTCCAAAAAACGTGCCGAGCGAAAAAGCTAGAGAGAGATCTCTGTCCCTTTCTTTAGGGTGCCTAACAAGTAACAATTGAATGAATTTCTACACAGCCAAGTCAACAAACAATTGCAGATGTCAAGATTTTACGTCTTTGTGTAATGCAAACAACACAGGTTTACACAGAACAGATGCAAATATATATATAACTCTGATCTCTGATAATATTATTGAAGTGGTTAAGGTTGGTATTCCATCTGTCCAATATATTGGTCTAATGTGTATTTGCGTCTCACATTTTGCTTAACGGGATAGTGAAACGCAAAGCACATTGGACAAGTGGAATACCACCCTAAGCAGCAAGATTATCTTTAGGAGGTCAGCCAGTTCTCGGAAATAAACACCATTTGCTCGATGCTAATGTTTGATTGTTTCCCAACTTATACACATAGCGCAGAAAACACTGAAAGTTACCTGATGAAGCTCAGATTCGAGTCCCTCCTTAGTGGCCTGCATGGCTTCAAGACTGGAGCGGCACTGTGCCAGCGAACGCTCCTTCGGACCGCGGGACCTCTCGATCGATGCCAACTCTTCTTTCATTAGTCGGATGTCCGCTTTCACTTTGTCGAATATGTCTCTGTGAATAGAAAAGTGTACTGTATTCACAAGAAGCTGTTTTCCAGGAGAGTTTTCTTCATCTGAAGACAGAGACAGCGGCAGTTAGAGCAGGATATAGCATTGATCCATGTAATAATTCTTTGTGTGATCATATCAGAGCAGGTCTCACATACAACTCGCGACAGGAGAGAGACTGCTTAGCTCTTCGTATGCCTTTGTCAAAATTTGCTACGGAATTAACAACCTTAAAACTGTAAATTATACAGTCCAAATTGTGTGGTACGTATACGACAAGCCATACGAAAGGTTAAGGTAGGGTAGACCGAGGCGAATCGGATCACTGGGGAAATCGGATCAAAATAAGCATTTCTGTAAAATTTGAAAGATCGCGGTTAGTTACAGCCAGTCAATCAGCGTCCCGCGTTCGCTCTGTTCCTAACGCATGTCGCCACAGTTACTGCCATTGGAAAAGACTCACGCGTCGGTCACGGTGACACTTCCCGATGAGTCGCTCGTACAGGTGTATTGTGATTTTACCGCCGATGTAAAAAATGTGCAAATACAGTCCGTGATAAAAGTAAACGCAAAAGGCTAAAGGTTTGTAATTGTTGTTACTTATTGTTAATGGCGCATAGTGTTTCCTGATTTGATTTTGTTTTTATTGTATTTAATATGTGCAGTGTAGGGTAACTGCACATTAACTCCAAGGATTTGTAGGGGGGGGGGGGGGGTCGTCCCACTTACCCCCATCACGTCGCGCGCGTCGTAAATTTAAGGGCGCGGCGCACAACCTCCCGCCCTACCGCGTGCCACTTAGCATTCTAGCTAATTTGGTTGTTCATACTTACCTTATGAAACGTCCAATGTAAAGTATACCCTAAACAGCTTAAATCAGCCCTTAACTGTGCAACTCACTTGGCCTTCCCCTGCTTGGTCTCGGTCCTCTGCATCTCAGACACGATGCTATTAATGCTGGCCTCAGTCTTGTTCAGCTCCTGCCTGAGCGTGCTCAGCTCTAGCTCCAGCGACGTGATCTGTTCCATCAGCTCGGAGCGGGTCTTCTGCATCTCGAGACGGGAGCGGGATTGGTTGAAGTAGCCTCCGGTGAGGGAGCCTTTTGATGATACCTGTGAATTTGGAAATATTTTTAAAAAGCTAGTTTGATTGTCATCAATGATATCAGCAGCTGTGCTGTACAGTATGTATTCATCTCGCAATTGAGCGCCGCTTAGCGAAATTGTAAGACATGTTATTCTTCAATTATATTCAACAATTCCAATAATTTAAAACAATTAGCCTCATGCATGAAGTTTATATTTGAACGAAATATTTTTTATTCGAATGTTTGTTGCCGTTATATAATGTTACAAATGCATGTCTGTTATTAAATTATCATTTAATTGCTTAAATAATAAATAAAATGTACAAAAATTTGCCCGCGAAAAGCTAGTGAGCAAAACGCAACGCCATTAGTCGAAACGTCACGTGACGTCACTCGTTACAACGAATAGTTAAGACCAACCAAGAGTGAAAGAGATGGCATTATGACCTGACCCGCCACTAAAGTAACAAACGTCAGTTGCGTTCACACCGAGTGACGTCAGTCAGTCATGTCGAATTCGCGCCAAAAATAAGAAGAGTTTCAACCGCTCAATTTTTTTATATAATATTATGGGAAGGTTTATAAAAGTATTTTTATTCTTTCCGGTGTTCAAACGATATAAATAATGATTTGAAAAATAAAAAAAGTCATGCATGAGGCTAATTACCTGGTCGCCCTCCAAGGTAACACAGTCGAGATGGAACTGCTTCCCCAATTCAGTGGCGCACTCCAAGTTCCTGCAGATGAGCGTCTTGCCGAATATGTACTTCATCGCCTTCGCGTACTTCAGGTCGTACTTCAGCTTCTGCACCATGGCTATGGCGTTCTAAAATAAGAAACGAATGTTATTTAAATAAATGACTAATGAGACGTTTTTGTTTAACACATTCATTGCCACCCAGGCAAACAAGACGTCCGCGCCAGACCACAACAATTTCGTCATATAAAGCAGTAGTACCACTTAGTTATTACTATTACTTACCACGATCCTGACTATCGGGTCGTCCGGTCTGGGAACGAAATCATAAAATACCCGATAGTCGGGTTTTCGGCACTGAATGTGTTAATGTGATAATCCTTAAGCGGAATAGAACTGACTGGCGTGAAAAAGAGCATTGTCTCTTTTTGCGATAATTATTTTTACACGTACACATTTCTTTATTTGTGGCTTTTTTTTTTGTATCTAAGTTGGTTTCAAGAAGCTTTTGATCCAGATTAGAAATGGCATCAATACCCAACAAAAACATTGACAAAATAACCGATTATGTCGCAGCCTGTAAATTTTTAACAAAATCTGTACATATATGGCAATCAGCATTATTTAAAATGTTAGCAAAAGTCTCCTAAAACTATTTTGGCGTAGCAGGACGGGCTGCTCTCAGAACCCCAATTAAAAATCCAGTAAATCCACCCTGTATTACACTGTACAGAGCAACTTACATTATCGTTAGGGTAGACCATGTCTCGAACTTGCAATCTGTTGAGGGGCATGAAGGTGACCTCTCCTGGTAAGCTCTGACGATTCATCTCCTTTAAGATCTTTGTGCCTACAGTGTCAGATTCCACTATGTGATGGAACAGTCTGTTACCCGCTGTCACCTATAACAAAAGATCAAAATCGGCTTAGAAATTTCTCTTAAATTGCTTTTTGTTGGCGAAGAGGAACTGGAATCGAAAAACAAATGATGGAAGAAATGTCCCAGTTGTCCTTACCTATTCTGCTGATTGCTGATGGATTAAGTCTAGTCTCTATATTATGTCGACAGAATCACAACACTTTATAAAACAATGTCCCCCGCCGCGTCTGTCTGTTTGTATGTATGTACTCCTGAACGGATTTTCATGGGGGTTTTCACCTATCAATAGAGTGATTCTTGAGGAAGGTTTAGGTGTATACATTGTTAAGGTTTTGTGTAACTTATGCGAAGCCGGGGCGGGTCACTAGTGAAGTATAATAATCATGAAAAAATATTCAGGTATAGATCTCAATTATTTTCTAATAAAATTGAATATTGCTGAATGTATCGAATCCCACCGACTCGATATTGTGTCAGCCAAAATATGACCTTCAAGTTTTAAAGTTAAAATGAATTTTAAGACTTTTGGACCGTTAAGTTAAGTCGTAGAGATTCCTAAGATTAAGTTGTACAGATTTGACTTTGTCTGCAAAATTAAATATCGGGTTAGTTATAATTATAAACATAGATTTATAAGGCATAGATATCTAGTCCGTACACCCCCAGTGAAGCCATTACGAGTGCGACGTCACGTCGCACTCGTATCATCGTATTCGAACGGCCCTCGCAGTACTCAAAGTCAAATCGGTTTGTGTTGTTTGTACAGTGAATGGGTGTCACAACACATCATATAATAAAAACAAACCGCCTGATATTACATTTCACTCGTAAGTATCGAGTTTAATGTGATATTTTTACATAATCGTAAATACAAAAATCCAAATTTTCGTCAGCCGCCATTTCTTGTAAATGTTGCCAGTGCAGTGAATATTTTTTCCTCCAACTGGGACATGACGTCTACATTCTAAAATAAATACGCTGAATTGAATTTCATTGTATAATTATAGAAAATTATAATTAAGTTAATTATTTAGGTATTTAGTTTTTTTCTTATTTTTATTTTGTGTAATGTTCGTTTCAGTTTTCTGACTGATCTGCTTCTGTCTGCGAGATGGAAGGAAAAAATTAGACTAAATCGAAATGACGCAATATGGAAACATTGGAAACCGACTAAACACAGTCGAATATGCTCTGTCCTATTTAAATTTATTCTTATTATTTTATGCACATTTGTTAAATAAAAAAAATAGTAAAAACTTATTAGCTATTTATTTCATCCTTATTTCACAAAGTACAGAAATGCAATAAATCCCAAAATAAACAAAAATCTTTTGCTACAAAATCGAATCTACACACTTCCAAATTATTAATAACCAAGTGTGGATGTTGTTAAAATTCCCCTACTTTGAGAGAAGTAAATGAATACTGGCAACATCTTCTTTCTCCGTGCCACTTCCCATTTCATTTGGGGTCGGCCCTCTGAATATGCTTCCGCCATTTGGCTCTGTCATAGTAGGTTGCTGGTATTTTTAGCGACTGTTTCTCCAGGTTTCTCCACCAGGTGGCTTTTGGGCGGCCCGGTGGTTGTTTGCCTATGTCAATTTCAAGTGCAATTTTTACCGGGTGATCTTTTTCTCGACGCATTACATGTCCATACCATCGGAGTTGGCTTTCGTGGAGTTTGTCTGGTATTGGAGTGACTTTAAAACTGCCTCTAACATGTTCATTCCTAATCCTATCTAGCCTGGTGACTCCGCCTGCCCATCTGAGCATTTTCATCTCAGTGGCATGGATATTGGCCTCGTGCGCACAAGTCGTTGTCCAACACTCTGCGCCATAGAGTAATACAGGTCTGACACAGGTTTTGTACACTTTTCCCTTGGTTCTAATGGGCATTCTACGGTCGCAGAGGACACCTGACAACGATCGCCATTTCATCCAACCGGCATTTACTCTGTGCAGCACATCGGCGTCGCATTTGGCAGTTTCGTGCAGAATGGAACCAAGATATTTAAATTTTGTCACTTCAGCCACAGGACTATCCCCGATATGGAGTGAGGAAACACAGGTTCGTCCGAACATAAATTTCATGAACTCCGACTTCGCCCTACTAATCTTTAGGCCATTGCTCTCCAATGCGTGGCACCATTTATTTAAGGTCTCTTGTAAGTTTTCCGGTGATTCAGCTACTAAAACGATATCATCGGCATACAGGAGACACCAAGGAACCGCGTCCTGGATATTCTTTGTTAGGTAATCCATTACGGTGATAAAAATAAGAGGGCTGAGAGCTGAGCCTTGCTGGACGCCTACTTTTACGGGGACCGGTTTGCTGGTTCCTGCGGGATACTGGCAACATATTTTGTATATATGTGTGTGTTTGCTGAGCGTAAAACACGAGCGTTCCACACACACATTGATCGTGTTTCGGCTTCACTTTTGGCAGGTTAGCCGTATGGGGACTATCTGTCTATGCGTTATTAGTTTAAGATTATAAAGATAAAAATAAAGTTAAGGACACTACTAACCTCAACAGCAGTATAAATGGTCTTGTCACAGGTGAAGTTCTCAATGACGGGCCCAAAGTACTGGGTGGCTATTTTGGCCCACTCTCCGCCGCGCTGCTGGAATGTTTCGAGCACTTTGCGGACACTGTCCCGCCCGTTTAGAATAGGCTAGAAAAAATTAATCAAATTGAAATATTTGTTTGAATAACGCTTTCCTGAATAAAACGAGCACTTCTAATTCTATTTTTTATGTTACTCTCACAACTGAATCGAATGTAATGAATACTACATACGTTGAAATTGCTCAAAAAGTGTATGCTTTAGGCTTTGCCAAAGAATTAGACACACATACATCGATACATGCATACGCTCAAAAAGCATAACTCTTCTCCAGCAGTACAATTAAAAAAGTACGTTTATTCCTCTCGTATGTTTTCAACAAAAAACAAACTAAACGGTTTTGGTTAAACTTTGTCAGAAGTATTAGTAGAAACTATAAGACAAGGTACTAAGGAAGTTTGACTATTCCAGCCATTTTGTATCTTATTACACAGGTGCATATGGTTAAAAATTTAATGGATACCTTTCCGGCCATGGAACGCAGAGCCTGGTCAGCCTTAGCCAAGTCCTCCTTGAGTGAGGACAAATTCTGTGTCAGAGTAGTTTCCTTGCGCCACAGTTCACTGAAATAAAATTAATAATTAACAATGTTTACTGATATAATTATTATTAGACACTTAAGGCGTTTTCTAATAGTCGAACTTGAGCAAGATTTAAGGATGCAGCAGCAGAAGTTGCTAAGCGCGCCAGGTGTTCAAAATGATCTTGACGCGACTTTATTGTTAAGACAATAAGAGCGTGCCAAGGCAATTTTGAACACCTCGTCCGCTTAGCAACTTCTGCAGCTGACTGTACTCAACTTACTTCCTAGCGCTTTGCTCTTGGTCCTTCCTTTTCTTACATTCGTAATACTGTTTATTATGTTCATCAATAGCGACCCGCTGTCTCTCCATCTCCTTCGTAGTCTCTTCTATCTTCTTCTCGAGGTCCGTGAGCTTGACCCCGTCGTGGCGGAGGTCCTCACGGAGCTTGTTTTCGTGGTCCTTCTTGTCCTTCAATTGTTTGGTTAGAGACCTGGGGATGGAAGATGATTTTAA
Source organism: Cydia splendana (assembly GCF_910591565.1). Classification (NCBI taxonomy): domain Eukaryota; kingdom Metazoa; phylum Arthropoda; class Insecta; order Lepidoptera; family Tortricidae; genus Cydia; species Cydia splendana. The sequence continues at coordinate 17,115,037 of NC_085969.1, forward strand.
TAACCCGGAGCAAATCTTGGATTTAGGTTGCTAAGCAGATCTCAGGTTCCTTGAGATGTGGCAAAGTGCAGGTACAACCTTAGGAAGATTAGATTAGACTGAATGTTATGTTTTAAATAGTCGAAACTCTTATTTAATTACACAAACGGGTCTACCGCGATATAATATCATTGTTTTTACCTTAAATTCTGACGTTTCAGCTGAGTTGCACCAGCTGTGGTCACGGAAAGACTGACATCCCAGCAAATGTCAACGGAGATATTAATAAAACAGCACTAAATTACCCGAAATTAGTTTATAAAAATGTTCGGGGTAGACAAAGAAATTGTAGCTACCCGTTAAAGTTTAATGTTTATTGTCCACGGCACGACACGCAATACTCACAGTATCCGTACACTCGGTCGGGTCGCGGTAGACCCGTTTGTGTAATTAAATATGTGTACAAAACGCGAGAGTTTAAAGAGTCGATACTCTGTTTGTGTTAAGGAAGAAAACCAAAAGAATGCAAACCATATTGTTTCAATCACACTCGAAGTAACTTATCTGCACCCACCCTTTTGATATTAAACACATGAATATACTTACTTAAGTTCCTTCTCAATCCATCTATCTCTGTCTTGCTTGGAGGTGAACTGCGTGCCTCGTCCCTGTTTCGCGTACAACTCCTGTCTCTTCTGCTGGTTGAGCGCTAAGGCTCTGGTACATTCCTCTTCCCGAGCCTTCATCTCTTCGTATTTAGGTTTCAGGGCTTCTAGCTCACGCTCCTTCTCTGATATTTGTTGTCTTAAACGTTTTAATTCGGCCTCGGCACGTTCCTGTTTAAAAAAATGTCTTATCAACTGTACAATATATTAGCAGACTGGAAAATTCAAGAATTCTCTATAGACACCCTTACCCCTCGAACAGTATACTGTGCAAAAGCGATAATTATACCACGTCGGTGGCAAACAAGCATACGGCAGTTACCGTAGCCTATGGACGCATGAAACTTCTTTTTGATTTTCTTGGATTTGGATTTTCGCGGAAGGTATGTTAAGAAACTTTTAACAGCACATATTTTACACATATTTATAGTAGATATTTAATAAGTTAAGTACTAACAATAGTCTTAATTACATGTTCCTGCATGTACATGTTCGACTAACCTGTTATGGATTTCTGTGGTCCGAAATAAATGTTTTTTTTTTTACCTTAGATTTATTGTCGCCGTCGACGTCATCGCTCAGATCTTTGATGCCGAGCTCGAGTTTGGTCTTCTCCCGCAGCAACTGTTGCTGTTCAGTGGAAAGAATGTCCTTCTCCTCTCGCGCCGACGCTACGTCCTTGCGCGCTTCTTTCAGTTTCCTGCTCGCTTCTCTCACATGGTCTTGGGCCTCTCTCACCATGTCCGCGTAGTGCTGTTGTTCTTTGCCACTGTTCGCACGTATTTTCTCCAACTGTAAGAAGGTATAAAAATATTTTAATATGTTTAATGAAATTCTGTAATACTAGGTACTGTTTTATTTACTACTAGCGACCCGCCCTGGCTTCGCACGGGTTAATAAATTATACACTTAAACCTTTAAGAATTACTCTATCGATAGGTGAAAACCTCATGAAAATCCGTTCAGAAGTTTTTGAGTTTATCGCGAACATACATACACACAGACAGACGCGGCGGAGAACTTTGTTTTATAAGGTGTAGCGATAAACTTGAGTAGTTAATTAATTATCTTTAAATGTTAAATTACAGATGATATCACGTACTAAAGTTCCGGGTAACTCATCAGACAAGCCAAAGTACCAAGCCACAATAACCTCCGACTTGACATTGTAACAGTGCAGAAAAATCTCCCTTGTTAATTTAATTTCATGACATTTATTACCCATTCGTGAACCTTACCTACTGCAATGAGTCTACATGTGGATAGTTAAATGTGTTGCCATGTATACCTCCTCAAGTTTCCTCTTATTCTCGCGATGTTCGGTGTCGTGTATGATGAACTCGAGGACTCGACGAGAGCGATCCCACTTCTGATACTCCTTCAATTCCTCTCAATTAGTCTCCATCTTAAATATATTAAAAACGGGTCACTCACGTATTTTAAGTCGAAAAAAAAAACGAATACGTCGAATACGTGAGTGACCCGTTTTTAATATATTTAATATGTTTATATGTCTGTGTCTCACGGACCATCTTTCATACTAGAGACACCTGTAAACTATGCCTACCTCCTCAAGTTTCCTCTAGTTCTCGCGATGCTCGGTGTCGTGTATGATGAACTGGAGGACTCGACGAGAGCGATCCCACTTCTGATACTCCTTCAACTCCTCTCAATTAGTCTTCATCTTACATACTAGAGACACCTGTAAACTATGCCTACCTCCTCAAGTTTCCTCTTGTTCTCGCGATGCTCGGTGTCGTGTATAATGAACTCGAGGACTCGACGAGAGCGATCCCACTTCTGATATTCCTTCAACTCCTCCTTCTCTTCCTCCAGGGTCTTCAGACGCTCTTCTATTGTTTGCAGGAACTCGTTTATCTTCTCCACCTTGAAAATAAATAATCGTATCATGAAATATACTACTTAGACGGATTATATCGTGAATAATTAATTTAAAATACACGGGTTCGAAACGTCTTGATGTATTTTAAATTCATTATACGCGACACAATCAGTGAATAACTCTCAGTTATCACGGTAACCGAAACCAATATTAAATAACGTATCATTAGAATACTGAAACACACGCAAGACAGCTGACATAACCTTAATTGAAAGTGAAGGCTATATTGACAGATTCACCATAACACTTACTTATAAGCGTTTTTTGTTACTCTGGGCAATGTCTGGGCATGACAAATCATCTACCCGCGACTTGGCGCCAAAAAGATGAAAAGTCTATATCACAAAGATGAAATACCTTTCCGACGGTTTCTTTAAGTATAGTCACAGATTCCTCTCTGCGTTCGTCATAGACCCTAGTTCCGGCGACTTCTCGGAGCAGCTTCAGTCGGTGGGAATCTGGGGCGATGGCCATTTGGTTGATCTGGAAAAAAAAGGAAACTCGAAACATTTCTTTAGCAAATAGACCACAAGGACATATATTCGAACGATATATTCGAAATATACTCTACTTCAATTCAGTTGTAAGTAAATTCTCATGGTCGAGTCTAAAATAGGCTTTTAGTGGCTGCTTCAACTAATATGCCAAAAATCTCCATTGCTGGACATTGAGCTAGCTCATTGAAGAATCACCTCAAACTACGCTCATTCAACAGTTGCCTGCAATCTTACTAATCCCAGTATACCCAGTATGCAATCACCGCACCAAACCACCGCAGCGGACGTCGGTTACAAAAGCAATGTGCATGAACCACTGCTACTTAATTAAGTCCATTTCATTACCTTTCCCTGTTTGACGATGTAGTAAGGGTTGGAGTTGGACAGGCCAGCACTCTCCAGCAGGTTGAGCACCTCTGATCGCGGCACCACCTTCTTATTGAGGAAGAACTGGTCCTTCTTCGACCCAATAACACGGCGGAGGAAGATCTCATCTTTCTCGATCTGCACAAAATATTAATTGCACATACTAAGGCTCACAGGACATGTTATCTCATCAATCTCATTATCTTTGTGCATTAGGTCGCGGCGTGAGCTGGAGGCAGTTCGTACATTTGGTCTAGCTAGGTTAATGTATACGGCGCGTGCGTCCAGGCCGCAGCCCTAAAGGGGCCCACGGATTACCAGTTCGCCGGACGATATCAGCCTGTCAGTTGTTCAGAGCTGTCAAATTTTGCGTTTAAGGCTGATATCGTCCGGCGAACTGGTAATCAATGGGCCCCTTAAGAAGTGGGTGAAGTTTATATGTAAGTCAACAAATAGCAGTTTAACATAGATAATAAATAATAAGATTTTTGACTTAGATCTTTTTTGACTGAGCATTAATGATGGTCTCTGTTTCATCTTGGGCAAAAATGCTTTTTGGGTCCAGATGTTCTCCTCTACAGGTTGCAATTCTCAAACGATTCTCAGTGAGCAGGTTCAGTGATTAAATAGGATTTTTTTGTCAATTCAGTTTTTTAATTTTTTTTTATATGGAGCCATACATTTATTCAGTTTCAAGTTTCAAGTTATGCTCACAATGTCCACATCTCACAGAGCCGCTAGTGCTAAACTAAACAAAACAAAACACTCACTGGAATCCTGTTGTCTGAATTGTCAAAGATAATTTCCACAAAGGCAGAGATGACTCTCGGTCCAGTGCCTTCGTGTAGCAGAGCCAATCGCTGCTCCGGTCGGAGATGTGAGAACTCATCGCTCAGCACAAACTGGATGGCTGAAACAAAGCAGAAATATAAATGTTGTATGCTGTCTTGTACCAGTGGGCCTTGTACCTTGACCTGACTTCGGGCAAACTCGGCTCCGTTTGGCTCAGCATTGCTCCGAGCAATTATTAGGGTTGGCACCACTTGACGTTCTTTTGCGTGCAAGAACGCAGATAAAGTAATCACTTGATTTTAACAACCCTAAATATCCGAAAGGGATAGTGCCATTCATTAGAAAGGGATAGCAGGATTCGTCCCTGGATCACTGTCAAATCTTTGGTTTTGTAGGAAGTGACCTTTCTGTACGGAAGTACTATTATTTATTCTGTGCTTGTACAGTCAGCTTCTTTCTGTTTTGCTTCTTTTAATGCTGACTGTACAACCTCAATGCATCGGAGCATTTGGCAGGGTGCAACATCAAGTGGCAAAGGATTATAAATCTGTCTAACATGAAAGCCTTCTCGTTTTGCCCATGTGGACCATTGTAAAGTCCAGCTATTGCTTTACAAGAGCTAATAACCGTACACTCTTGTACTAAATATTATATAGCTCTCAATACCTTGACACTGACTAAATAGTAGTAGTAAACACTTTATTGCACAAAAGAAGTAACACAGAGAGAATACAGTAAATGTGTACAAAGGCGAACTTATCCCATTAAGGGATCTCTTCCAGCTAACCTTTAAGTAACTGAGAGAGATACATGTGAAATGTATGTATTTCTGCTCTTATTGGCTCTTGTAAAGCGATAGCTGGACTTTACAATAGCCCCACTAGACTAAACCATTAAATTTAAAAAAAACTGGACAAGTACGAGTTAGACTCGGCCACCGAGGGTTCCGTACTTTTTAGTAGGTATTTGTTGTTATAGCGGCAACAGAAATACATCATCTGTGAAAATTTCAACTATTCTATCACGGTTCGACACACAGACACAGCCTGGTACAGCCTGATACAGCCTGGTGACAGACAGACGGACGGATGGACGGACGGACAGCAGAGTCTTAGTAATAGGGTCCCGTTTTACCTACGGAACCCTAAAAAACTGAACTAAAGTAATATTGGGCAACAGCCTGGTGCCAGCAAGGATATAAAGTGTCATACCAACTTCTAGATTCCAAGCCGCTCTTGTTTAATGTACTCATTCCAGATTTGAGTAATTAAAGTACATATATGGACTAAAACTATTGTATTATTTTATACTAAAACAGAACTTAGTGATCATGGGGCAAGAAATCACTCGATAACTTTTCACCGCGATATTGAAGTGAATGTTTATAACTTACCGTGAAAAAAGTTGCTTTTCCCAGAACCGTTACGTCCAACTACGACATTATGCCGTTTGTCGAAGGGCTCCACGACGATTTGCTCACGATAACTCTTAAAACCCTGAATTATCACCTGTAAACAATAACATTACACGGTAACACATTTCAAGCAGTTATTGAACTAACAAACTCCAATGTATACCATGTCTTAACATAAAAACTAAATCGGTGATAAGGTTTGTTACCTGTTTTATATGCATTTTCGCTGTTTTCTTACAATATTAATAAGTAATTTGCGTTTATCGACAATTAGGGCGCCATTCCTGCCTGACGCGCGTTCACGTTCGTTCACGAAAATGTTTCCAATGACAGTTCGCAATTTCGCATGTCATTGGCTGTTACTCGTCTGGTTTTTAACTATTTCCACCAATCACAGTGAAAAATGTTGAGAAACCAAAAAATATGATTGGTCATATCTGGTCTGGTCATTCTGCAACTTTACTAGTGTTGTGCAGTAATTATTAAATTTATACATTATCATTATTTTATTTTCAGTTCAATGTTGAATAAGACTGCAATAATTATAGAATTGATTTACAAAATGAGAACATTATTGCACAACAGTTATAATAAATATTTTTGAGGTAAACTTTCATTTTCTCACAATGTCCAGTCTTAAAACTTAATGGTAAAGGAACCCATTAAAAACATTACATGTAAAAAGATGCAAGTCTCGCAATGCAATTCTTCTACTACAAAAAAGTTTTGAGATGTTATGTGAAACCAAGTCGGTTATTTTAGTCAGTGCCAGGGGGTGTTAACCTTATAATGCATACAGTTCCATATATGGAACAACCGAAATATGTGCGAATTGTGTCAAGAATCAGGTAGGTAGCGACATCTGTTATACTTTGAAGTTTACTTTACATTCAAGGCTACTACAATAGTTCGGGGTGTTGCCGCTAGGTGGCAGTAAATATCCAAGGTGTCGCATATACTTATAATATATAGAGACGGTGTCTCAGCGAGCTGTCACTGTTGCCACTTTTGTTTAGTGTACGATTAACAATGAGGCCCACGTTGCTGTAGCCATGTCGATAAAGTCATTTCTTGCAATTTTAATTTTACTTCAAAGGCTTAACGATACCTAAAATTACCAAAAACGCTTTTATTCTTTATTGTGGTTATCAGATCACAATTTTATAGTCACGCCCCAGCAGGGAACCAAGGGAAAGTTCAGATATTTAATTAAAATACATGAATACGTCCTAAAATAGGTGTTCCGCAATAATTGAATTATATTATTATATTATAATATATTAATTATCCATTAGCATTTCAATTATTTTTATGTTTAACGAAGATATTGAAGCTTCAATTAATCGCTATTTCGTTCCGCTGTGTAGCGTTTATCGATATATAACATGATTAAAATCAACTTTTCACATCCCTAAAAGAGCACACATATACGCTTTTACGCACACATACACAGCCTGGGCGCATCAAGAAAGGCAACACTTGATTTGAAGTCCACCTTGTCAACAGTATGGTTGTCCTTTTTTGACAAACGGCATTTTTAAAAGAGCGAGGAGAGAGAAATGATACTAGTTGCTGCGACGTGAAAGAGAACAGAAAACGTTGGGCCCTTGAGGTGTCGGGTGATCGATCAAATTTCGGGAGTTCGTGCAATAATCAGTTTGGACAAGTTTCGAAGTGCGACAAAAAAAACATTTCAAAGTTAAACAACAAGAAAAAATATATATTGTGACTGTTAACCCTTTATAAGGCAGAGACGATTTGGAAACCACTTAGTTAATAAACATTTACGGAGAAGAACATCCTCTTTATTATTTAACTATAATGGTATTATATAGCGAATATATCAGGCTTTCTTTCCTCGTTCATACTTTTTCGGTCAGTATTTAATTTTTGTGTAATTAATTAATCTATAGTATGTGGTCAATTTATGCACTATGCCTGTCAAGGGAAGCAAGCTATCGTCATTGTTTCCATTATACTATTAAAAATATACACGTCGCTGTATCTAATAATTTGAATTATAGCTCTTGCAATTCACGATAGCGAGTGGCGAGACTCTTATTGGTATGATGACAAGGTCTAATTTTGATAAATCCACTCTCCATCGTGAATTGCAAGAGCTTATAATTTTTTCAGTGATATTCGTATATTAATCCTACCCACTACAAGATACACAATAATGTTCGATTTACCGTATGTAGTCAATTAAACGCCAGTCTGTACAGAGCACCTTATGTTTGTTATGTCAATGTCAATGAATAGGGGTATTGGAAACAGATCATCTGAAAACTCAAGTGCACTAACAGGCTGAGTGCATATATTGACCACATGTTTTTCTTAATGATTTCGTTTTTTTTTTGGCGTAGATGTGTTCCCCAGTGCATTAGAAACATGGTAGTGTATTTAACTTTCACGTAGCATATCTGTATAAATGGGGCCTTATAAAGGGTTAAACTGTGCATTATTCCATGGTAAGTTTAATTGTATAGTTTTGCAATATTTAGATAACGTCGAGCAATATTTTTCAAACGTTCCCGATATGGTACACCATGCATTGAGATTCATATTGCTTATACAGAACAAGTGAAGAAAGCTTGCACTTGTCAGAGTCTATATGTCGTTGGCATAAGTTTTAATTTGGCGTAATCTGTAGGAACGGTTATTTATGATTTTACGGCACACTCACGTTAAAATATGTACACATATGAGAACTTCTGTCCAAGGCATAAGGCTCAAAATTGTTAACCTTTTTTAGAGCTGATAACAGCTGATTAAATTAATAATTATGTATAGTTTTTAGATGATGCGAAAGTAATCCTAACGGGATGCGGATAATGAGCATTATTTATCAATCCTTTGCAAGTAAAGATGATCGTGATCAGGATGATGGGATCTTCGGGTGCCGATAGTGAATTTGACTTTGGAATATTACGGGCAACCATAAATCAGGCCTGTGAAGAATTTAGCGATTCATAATAGTCGATCGTTATGTCCTGAGTTAGTTGAACTGACGCCAGTTACATAGGACTTATTTTTAACTAATACACAACTCCATACATCGGAATCACCTGTCAGAATTTTGAAGTTGGCATCAAGTTCAATAATAGGTCACCAATGTGTTCAATGATCACCTACACGTCCTACAATCTGATTCTGTAGAATCCACCTACAACACCATAAGTTTTGGTAATGCTGATGCTGGTTATACATCACCACTAGAGCTCCAAGCTGGCCTCATCAGGACTAACTAAAAATACAAAAATCTCATCAAAAACATCATACAAGGTCGCTAAATCCATAAAAGTCACTTAAAAGCAATCCGCAACCATAAAAACTGTTGATAGCATTACAAAAAGAAACGGAACATATAAAAACGAAAATGTGCCATTTATTTCTGTATGTAAGTATATACTCTATACCTTAATGCATGAAGTTCCACATATGGAACACAGATAAAAAACCTTTTATTTTCCAAAATATGCGTTGTATATTTTTTTATTATTTTTCCCTAAGAGTAAACACATATATTTATCACATATAATTTTATTTCTCAAAACAAAAAAGTCATGCATTTTAGGGTTAAACCGCATCAATAAGATATCTTTAATTTTTAATACGTATAATGACTTGGCCATCGCACGGCTGCATAATGACACAAGGATCATCGTCAACTAATAAAAATAATTAAACGTAACGCTAGCGCGCTAATCGCATGCAGTTTGAGCATTATACATATTTACGATTACGATACGAGTAAAGCATTACGTGCGATTGCCAAGTCATTATATGTATTAAAAATGAAAGATATCTTATTGATACGGTTTAACACCCCCTGGCACTGACTAAAATAACCGACTTGGTTTCACATAACATCTCAAAACTTTTTTGTAGTAGAAGAATTGCATTGCGAGACTTGCATCTTTTTACATGTAATGTTTTTGATGGGATCTCATCTCTTTTTGTAGGTAGTCCTTCTTTTCGGGTACCACTTCTTGTACGTCAGCTACCACTTTTATCAAAGCTCATACCCATCCCGCACTATACTCGTACTCATACCTATACAATACTCATGGCCATACCAAACTATACTTGTACTCATACAATACTCAATACCCAAATACCCATCCTACAACTCCCACACCATACCCGCACTCATACCTATCAATCAATCAATCAATCAATCAATCATTTATTTATTTCTTTGAATGTGGTACATTAAAGATGTAATAACAGAATTTTGTTCAGCACATCCTGCCTGAATAGGCATAGAAATAGTGAGTCTTACCTAAACTGCATGCAAGTAATGATTATGTACATTAAAATTTAACATTAAATTATAAGTAATATCAAAAATATAAATCATAGAAGTCACAAGTAAACATTAATTTCATTCATTATAAGTAATATCAAAAATATAAATCATAGAAGTCACAAGTAAACATTAATTTCATTCAATAAAAGTATACAAATAATTAATAATTCAGGTAGTCAAATAATTGGTTCTACGTCAAATAATAATAAGTATAATAATAGTCAAGCCTAGTTTAACTTGTTAAGGAGCTTCTAGGAACTCTTTTATTGAGTAAAAATATTTATCGATCAAATAGGTAGTGAACAGCTTCTTAAATCGATGAACCGGGAGATTTCTCATATGTATCGGTATTTTATTAAATATTCTTGGTGCCATTCCAAAGAAACTATTTCGCATTAATGCCGTTTTCATAGGCTGAATGTATAACTGTCCCTCATATTGAGGGCGTATTGGCTGATTACGTCTCTCTGATACACTTGTAAACAAATGTGGATTTCGTTTTACGAATAGAGCTACTTCGAGTATATATAATGAAGGCAGTGTTAGAAGTTTTAGGGATTTGAATAAGGGAATACAACTATCTCTTACATCTACACCGCAGATAGCTCTTATGCATCTCTTTTGGGCTATAAAAGCGGCCTCGCGATTTACAGAGTTTCCCCAAAAAATGATGCCGTATCTAATTTTTGATACTACTAGTCCGTGATATGCTACTAGAACTGTATCACGATTGGCTATTTTAGACAGTCTGTTAATAGCGTAGGCCGATTTGCTCAAGTACTTACATAAGTCATCTATGTGATTTTTCCAAGTTAACTGATAATCTATTAATAAGCCTAGAAATTTTGTAACAGCTACATTCTCTATTGTTGTACCTTCGTAGTTAACATTGATATTACTATTACTTGATTGTGCTGATGTCCGCTGATGAAAATGCATTACATTTGTCTTATCCAAGTTAATTATTAAATTATTATTGCTAAGCCATGTTATTATATTATTCAATTCTGTATTTATGTCATGTTCATAGTTTCTTAAATCATTACAGCGTATAATTGATGTACTATCGTCCGCAAAGAAAACGATTGGATAATTGACATTCTTCGGCAAATCATTAATATAGACTAGAAACAATAATGGTCCAAGTACACTTCCCTGAGGAACCCCATGTTGTGTAATGTGTTCTCCAGAGGTATAACTACATTGTTTCTTGGTTGCATTACATATTCTGGATATCTCGGTATATTGTGTCCTATCTTTTAAATAAGACGATATAAGATTCGATGCGTTGCCCCTTACACCATACATACTAAGTTTGTCTAAGAGTCGATCATGGCAAACATAATCGAAATCCTTAGACATGTCGGTATAAATCGCACAAATCGGGTTTCTTCTGTCAATACTCTCCATCACAACCTTAAGCATGTCATGTATTGCTAAATTAATAGAAACATTTTTTCTAAAGCCTTTCTGCTCGTAACATAGTATGTTAAAATTTGTTAAGTAAGAGTACAGACGTTGATAAATAATTTTTTCAAAAAGTTTTGAAAATATGGGGATATAAGAGCAATTGGCCGATAGTTGTTTAAGCTTTCCTTATCTCCTTTTTTATGTAACGGCTTTATAACAGTTTTTTTTTAAACCATCAGGATATATTCCTGTAGATAAAGTGAGATTAATTATATGGCACAAATGTGTGTCTATGATACTACTGGCAAACTTAATAACAACCGTGGATATATCATCATAACCCACGCTGTTTGTATTTTTGAGGGAACTTATTGTTGATTTTATTTCTTGTGGTGTTGTGGGCGCTAGAAAAATGGAATGTGAATTGCTACGTATTTTATTGTCATTCCCGTTATTTTGTGTCGTACTTGGGATGCTTCTTTCAATAAAGTGATTATTAAACGCTTCCGCGATATGGACTGGATCTGTTAATATCTCATTTCCTTTTTTTATTGATTGTATAAATTGCTTAGGGTATTGAGCTTTTTGAGCGTTTATTACTCGCCATGTTGCTTTTGTTCTGTTCGTGGCAGTATTTATTGCATAGTTATTTTGTGCCTTCTGCGTTAACTTGACTATCTTTTTGTATAATTTTGAATAATTATTAAGTAAGGCTTTGTTTTGCGGAGTAGGAAATCGTCTATATTGCCATAATAGTTGTCTCTATCTCTTACAACAAATTCGCACACCCTTTGATATCCACCTAGTTTTTGCATTACATCTAATAGTCACACTTTTTTTTGGAAAACAAAGCTCATATAGTAAGCGAAAATCTTCTATAAAACTATTATACGCAACATTCGGATTATCTGTACTGTAGATGTCGGCGAATGAAAGCGATTTTATATAAGAATTAAATTTAGCCAAATTTTCGTTTGAGTAATTTTCTCAATGCGATACGTATAAATTCTATTCACTCTCCTCGCCGGAATCGTCAGCACTTGGGCAGTGTGGTCTGATAGTCCAAAGTCGAATACTTCGCTTTGACATGTTTTTACATTGTGGATAAAATTATCTAAACAAGTATTACTACTCGGCCTTGTTGGCTCACATATTTCTAGTTTCAATTTATAGCTAAGCCAGAAATTTTCGAATTCTAATGACATGTTATTTTTTTTTAATATATCGATGTTAAAGTCGCCACAGATTATTATATTTTTACTAGAATCATTACAATTTTTTTTCAGAACCTTATACATCACTTCATAAAAGTCCTTTAAATTGTTATGTATGGGCGTACGATAAACACAAACTATAACAGTCTTATATATAGGCAGCTCTATAGCACAGCACTCTACTATATTTGAAAGTGAATAATTTTCGATCTCGGGTAACACCTTATATTTTAAGTCAGATCTCACTAATATACAAGATCCTCCGCGCCTCTGGTTCTTTCTTGAATAGCATGCAGCCATCTGGTAGTTTGGTAGAGTGAGCGGTCTTCATGGCCTTCGATAATGAAGTGTTCAGTTATGCAGACGACGCCTAAGTATATCTATATTGTTTATTTTCAGTTCATTTAAATGCACCGTTAGCGAGTCCGTTTTGTTAAGTAGTCCAGCTATATTTTGATGTAATATTTCAATTTTGCTGTCGAAAAAATGTTTTATTATTTGTAACGGTTGACTTAGAAGTCGTATTGGTTTCATCACTGCATACTAGGGCACTGTCCGATGCTCGCGAGTTCTCCGAGTTCTGTTCAGATGTAGTGTCCATCACCGTAGATATAGAGTTTTGCTCTCGTTCGCTTGACAGGTTCTGCGCGCTACGCTCGCTCTGTGTGTTTAGAGCTACCGATGAAATATGCACGTTTGTACTTTTGGCTGCGTCTTGTGTATTCTGCTTGTTTGATGTCGGACAATGTTCTTTTCCATTGATGTACAACTTATTATTTCGCATTACTGCATGTTTGCCCTCGTGCCTAGCAGTTTTTTGGCACTCTCGTAAATAATAACGTCGCTCAAGTCCTTCCTTGTCTAAAATATCTGATACAGAGTATCCCGAATATTTGAAGCAGTATGTATTATGAAGAATATATTTTTTCATTCTATTGCTTATTAATTCTATAATAAGAGGACGGCGGTTCCCTTTTTTTCCGGTCCGTTTAACTGATTCTATATAACCATTTATGTCAATGCTTAGTAAGTCTCGAAACATGTACTTAATTAATTCGGGTAATTACGTTTTCTTCTGATTCTCTATAGTACTCGTCTAGGCCGTATAGAACTAATTTCCTTCGGTTGCTGTCACTATCGGTTGTTTGCAAATTTGTACTATTTTGTGTCTCCAGAATATTTTTAATGTCCTTAAGCTCTTTCTTTAGTTCATAATTTTCGGTTTCTAATAAATTTATTTTTTCTTGCGTACTTTGTAATTGTTGTTCGAAATATTGTTGTTTGGATATAATTGAGTTGTTAGTATGAGTAAAATCGTCGTTAATTTTCGAGACAGCTAATTTAATTTCGGCTTGTATTATCCCAGTCAAATTGCTAACGATTTTGTCGTAGTTAGCTTTCAGTTTGGTATCGAGAAGAGTGCTAATTTGGTCGATTGTAGGTATTTCCCTTTCCTGATTCGTAGTTTGGTATTGTTGCAACCGTATTGTGTCCCCAAAGGTGCTTTTTTTCGTGTCGTCTTGAAGTAGGTCATCTATGGACATATTTGTGTTATCACACATTGTTTCAAATGATTTGCGAACCGATGTATTGTCGTTCTTTCGCCTTAGAGTAACATTAGCACAGGACGGACACCGCCACGCACGCTTAAGCTCTTCACTCATGTTTTCATATATATTTTCTGACATACCAAGACACAGGTAGTGACAGTTTCTCTGACATGAGAAGCATGCCAGCCGTTCAGAGTTATTAATTATTTTAGCGAGACACGCAAAACAATCCATTGTAATGTTTAGGTATTTTCAAATAAAGTGACGAATAGTCCTTGATGTTGATTCGCTCCCGAGTCTAGCCGACGATTTCCGAATCGAAGCGATAATCCAATGACTAAGCTTCTTCAATTTGCTGCGAGTCTTTCTCGTTGCTGATAGGTCTACGAGCACATCCGAGCTATGCCGAAGCTTATCTTGATGGTGGTTGGGTTTTGTGAACTACCGAAATTGTCCGAATGATATTCTCAATGCTGATTTGACGCCGAGTATCTCCGAATGCGCCTGCGATTCTTATTGGGCACCGAGTCTTCCCGAGTTTAAACGAGCACACTATTGGTCACCGAGTCCATCCGAAACCTGGCGAAAGTTCTGATTGGTCTCCGAATGCGCCTGCGATTCTTATTGGCTACCGAGTCTTGCCGAGTTTAAACGAGCACACTATTGGTGACCGAATCCTAACGGGATTGAACGAAGTTAACCGAGTACCGTCGTGTGCGCACACTGTCGTCTATGTGTGCGTAAATTTTGAACGGTAACAACGATCAGGTACAAAAATCCATTTCACTATTTTTACATTTTGGCCACTGATTTTTGGACCATATTAACACAAATCTTGAATTTGGCCTTGAAAAATTATTTGACACGGGTATTTGATAGGTCACTTCTCTATTTCAGCACTTTTTTAATTGCTTTCGTAAGACGAATGTAACGTACGTCCGCCTTGCGCAAGCGACACACAACAAAATACAATACAAATACAAAATACAAAATTCTTTATTTCTTTTAAATACACGTGGCCATGGTTTAGGGGATGGAGCCGCCCGGTAAGCAAAGAATTGCCTGTGTTGGGAGGCACCGCTCTTCCCTAGGTTAACAACAAACTTTTTATCTAAACATAAATACCTAAAAATATAATTTCTAAAACTAAAATAACAACAATGACCATTTTTAGCTTACACGTTAGATGCTTATAATTAGGTGTAAAATTTTAACAGATTTATTTTATTGTAAGTAGCTTAAATATAATAATAAATGTAAATGCATGAAAAACGCTCGCGCGTGTGCGTGTGTGTGTGTGTGTGTGTGTGTGTGTGTGTGTGTGTGTGTGTGTGTGTATGTATATATATGACAGAGACTATTCTGTCCAACAACTATGCCATATTCATATCCTTACCATACTTATAGCCATACCATTCCTACTCGTACTATACACATATAAAAACTACATATACACATCTTCATACTCACATCGTACATCACAGACCTTTACTTTACCTACTATTGGTTGGAACTGCAACAGTAACTTTGTAATACCATATATTTATATGGGACTACAAACTTACATATGCAGTTCTTAAATCTTTAAAACGTGACTGATATTGCAATATTTTTAGGTTTTCTATGGCTTGATAAGCTGAAAACTACTTGTGTTTAAAATTTGAAGCTTGTGGGTATGCTAGAAGTACCTTAGAATTATGATGATCGTGAGTGAATTTCGATTTTCTTTTTTCGCGGTAGGTAGGTATGTTGAACAATAGTGTTGAACAATAGGGTTTGTTTACCTCTTTATGTTGTATCGAATAAAGAATAATGTCATTACAGTTACAATATGTTTTTGTGTGAGAAGACATAAAATTGATTACTACTTATTTGTTTTTTTTTTTCATGAGTAGTCGGACTAGGTACGAAAATACAAATGTTTTGTTTAAAAAAATATATTTAAAAACACGTGACTAAATGATTGATGATCAGTGATCGTACATTTTCCAGCATTTATAGTGTAGCAGAGTGGTGTTAACGGAATTGGTATAAATAATTTCAACCCTAATGATTAAGTAGCGTAATATTAACCTTAATTTACCATTTCAGTTGAAATTATCTGGAACTGGAAATAGTACGATCACTGTTGATGATTCATAGAATCAGGGCCGGATTAACACTAAGTCAAAGTAGGCAACTGCCTAGGGGCCCCGCCTCGGCTCGGGGGCCCCGGCGGCTCAGCGCGCACCAAATAAAATTTTGTTCCATAGGGTCAAAATTCATGAGTAATTTTTTTATTCTTATAATAATGAATATGCTTTGTTATTGTTTCTTTTTTTCAATCCATTCTTTAAATTAATGAAATACTGTAATAAAATAGAAGCAATACGTTACAGTTTACGAGGCGTATTCTGTGTACCTGTTGTATAGTTGTAATAATAGGGGTTTTCAGAAAAAATGGTTCACTTTTTTTCGAACAACCAACAACTTTTGGGTTATTTCGAGTTCGATTCAGAATCACGAGGACTATTTATTAAAACAAAGAAAAAGAAAGAAGACGAACGTGTCCCCAGTTTTTCATAGGAATGCTCGACCTTCAGCCTAACTTTTTACCTCAATTTACCATTGATTTGTGTTCCACATCTTCTCTACTTCAGCTTTGACTTTGGCCTCGCTGCGCTAAGCTCGGCCTGCGGTCTCACTTTTTAATACAATGGACATTGGTTCGTGTCTATGTTCAACTATTTATCCTGAAGCCTGATGAAGCGCGGCTTTGACTTCGCATGAAAGCTCGCCTCACTGGGGCACTTCGGACTTTTAGGCCCAGATGAAGATCGATACACGGGCTTTTAACACGCTTTTTCAATTTGCGATATTGTTAACAAAAAAATTCGCGCTCGCTGCGCTCGCGTTTATTTTCGGATCTTTAGTTGATCCTGTATCATCTACATGTTAGCTTGGCTGGTGAATGAATAGAGATAGACCAAGAAAAGTCTGCAATGATTTTGATAGCATACGAAGTGCAAGTGTTATTTATACGTCATAATTTCATAGAAGTTTTGACGTTTAAAATAACACTTGCACTGTGAGTGCTATCAAAATTGTTGCAGACTTATCTTGGTCAACTCTAGTAATTTAAGTAATTTTAACATATGGAAGTTCTTTATTACTATTTTTTTTTCAATCAATCAAATTTATTTCAGGCAAAAAATATACCACTACAAAATATTAACATTAAAATTAAAATATTATCATATAAAAATAAAATAAAAAATAAACTTAAAAAACATGTCAACAAAAATTACAATAAACAAGGATTACATTAAACTTAAATAAATACTAAATATTTTTTTATTTAGGTCAATACATACATAGGATAAACATTAATTTCACTTAAGAACTAAGAAATAAACTATCAGTAAACTCTAAAACTATAAATTACAACTAAACCTAAACTATCCTATAAAAACTAATCAAATAACCCACCCCGCATCGCCCCCCGCGCAAAGGTGCCCATCACACTTGCTGCGTTACCGCGTTGAACCGAGATGGACAACCTCTGCGCTAGGAACAACCCGGAGCGGGGGTCGAGACCCCTCTGCTGCAGGCGACGCCCCAGCTCCCCGAGAAAAGTTTTCGCCTCCGCGGACCAACACCCAGATGTCTCCACAGCCAAGGGAACGAACAAGTAGTTCGTTAGCCCCGAGTACTTGTCCCTTTTTAGGGAC
Source organism: Cydia splendana (assembly GCF_910591565.1). Taxonomy (NCBI): domain Eukaryota; kingdom Metazoa; phylum Arthropoda; class Insecta; order Lepidoptera; family Tortricidae; genus Cydia; species Cydia splendana. The sequence continues at coordinate 17,132,849 of NC_085969.1, forward strand.
GCCGCCTGCTCAGCGGCTGCACCTGCCGACCGCATAGTGCGGCCAAGGTGCGTGGCGGCAAATGTGCTGACGCAGGTGGCGTCCCACAAAAGGCACTTTCCTTTCTCCCACGGCACCAGAGTCAAACCGTCCGGCCTTTTGCCATCTGACCGACTAAGGCCCGGCGGCTCCAGCACACACGGGACATTGGCTGACACCAGCGCCCTTCGAACAATGTCGTTCAACGCGTGGTGGCGTGGAAACCTCCCCGCGCATCGGCAACAGCTCAAAGCGTGGTGCCCGTTGCTCTCCACCATGGACCCGCAGATGCATAGATGTGGTTGACAAACATCGCAGCCCAGACGAAGAGCAACGGCCACCCGCAACGAGTCATTGTCGAGCAGGGTGCCTAAGTTCGGGGAGGGAAGGGCGTGCAACCAAGCCCCAGATTCTGGCGCCGAAGCCGCGTTCAGTCTGGCTCTATCCGCACCAGAAGTATGCCTAAAAGACAGTCGAACAGACGCTTAATCCCGACCTCGTCCCACAAGCGCTGACGGAACGGCTGTTCGGGCACTGACGCACCCGGGTTGAGAGCCTCCCAGGCCGACAACGCATCGGAAGCGAAAGGTATTTCTGCCTTGCCACCATCTAACGATAAAATCTTAGTGACAAGGTCCACGGCTCCCGCCGCCGACGCCAGGAAAGCCGGAAGACACACATCCCGCACGCGCCGTATGCCAATACCGCCACTCCGTATAGGCAACGAAGCCAAGTCCCACTGGTCCGGATTCAGAGAGACATTCAGCACACCCTCAGCACATTCCTTCACCACCAGGTCGAACGAGTCCATGTGGCCATGTGTTCAGCCTCGCAAAATATGAACTATTGAGAAAATCAACTTTGCGGCACTAGTTCAGCTTAGCCTTTAGCCTCGCTTAAAATTTGCCGTTAGAGGTAGATAGGAAGTGACGCTGAAGCTCACATCTTTGGTATTCCCCTGGGAATTGGCCTTAAGCCTAAAAGGCTCTCCCCACACTTGACGCGACGCGGAATCGGCAAAAACCGATAGAATAAAGCTAAATATGTCCACGCAATGAGAGCGAAAAAGACATCGTTCGATTTGGATCGGCTCGGCAGACGCCTGAAGATTGAGATTAAAAACGCAAACTTATTTCCCTGTACCCTGTACTGAATATGCTGTGTGCAGAATTGATTGTAGGTGGCCCCGAGCCTCGCACTGCCTAGGGGCCCCGACACGCTTAATCCGGCCCTGCCTGCATAATATAATAGTTTATAATATCCTTTATATACAGGATGGGCCGAAAGGGTGTTGGAAGTTAAAAATTAAATTAAAGAAGTACGAGTCAGACTCGCGTACGAAGAATTCCGTACCATTACGCAAAAAACGGCAAAAAAATCACGTTTCTTTTATGGCAGGCCCACTTAAATATTTATTTTATTTTGCTTTTAGTATTTGTTGCTATAGCGGTAACAGAAATACATCATCTGTGCGCATATTCCGCTAGATATACAGGGTGTCCCATAAGTGACACGTCACAGTGACACTGGAGGTAGACCAGGCCAAGAGGACCCAAACCAACTTAACATGACCCCAGTAAAAGTGGCACGGTTTTCGAGTTATTGCCAAATTAAGGTTTTTCATGAATTTTGACCGTTTTGAACATTTTTAGTGCCAGTGTGCACCCAAAAAGGTCTCGAAGTAAATTTTTTTTATGTGTACGTCATCACGAATAGTTAATTAAGATAACACAATAGGTATTTTATCGATAAACAATGTAAAATGCAAAAAAGTACTGGTTTAATCTTGAATTAAATTCACGGCGAAACATTAATTTCGACTTTGACCACCTGTCGTGAAAAAAAATTACTAGAAAAGTAATTAGCAAATAACGTCAAATTATTGAGCATGTTATGCAGATTCAAAAATGGTATGACACATGTACCTTCCTGCAATAAAATAGGAATTATTATCATCTTTCGAAAGCCTCATAAAAAATAAGTTAAAACTAGGAAATCAGCAATCCGTTGCTACTTAGTAAAAATAACGATTTATGTTAAGATATCTAATTCTGGATACAGAAATAAAAAAACGCCTATTCAGTATTTGCCGAATGCCTAAAAGAAAGAGATGGAAAATTGTTATCTCCCTTTTTAAGGATATCATTGAGTTGATAAAGGTTCAAAGAAAATAAAATACTGCAGGTTGAAGTTTAATCAATTTATTAAAGTAATTTTATTTTACAATAGGTGCTCGAATTGTTTTTCCCCGGCTCGTATGCACGCTTGGCACCGTCTTCTAAAACTTCAAGTTAATTTTCTTAAATAAATTTCGGATATGTTTCGTGCTGCCTCGAACATACGCCGCCGTAGTTCCTCTTGGGACCTTATTGGCTTGTGGCACTAACAATGTTCAAAACGGTCAAAATTCATGAAAAACCTTAATTTGGCAATAACTCGAAAACCGTGCCACTTTTACTGGGGTCATGTTTAGAGATGCACCGGATATTCGGTTACTATCCGGTATCCGGCCTATCCGGCCATCATTTTACTATCCGACCGGATACCGGATAGTGACTGACTATCCGGCCGGATACCGGATCGTAACATTTCTTGATTTTGGAGTAAACAAATTGGATTTAAGAAACATACACGGTGATAATCGTACTTGTTTATTATTTTTAAACAATTTAAACATTCCACTGACTTGCACACGCACTCATTTCGAACCTAGAAATGTGTACGCGCGAACGTTACCTAGGAAACAGGTCAAACCTGCAGAATGCGCACCTAAAAAACCGAAATGTAGGTATAGTTCCGCTGGCCAAATATCCGGTATCCGGTATCCGGCCAAACAACTATCCGTTGCATCTCTAGTCATGTTAAGTTGGTGTGGGTCCTCTTGGCCTGGTCTACCTCCAGTGTCACTGTGACGTGTCACTTATGGGACACCCTGTATTTGTACTTGTTTATCTAAAGTGTAGCATCAGCTATATTGCTTGCTTTAATAAAAGTGTTTGTATAATCATATTCAATTTTATTAATTACTAGCTGTGCCCGCGGCTCCGCCCGCGTGGAATTCGGTCTGTGTCAGTAAGCGGCTAATTTCTAATCCTAATTTCTCTCCCTCTCCCCTGGAAGCGGAACTAAGTAAAGTTGTCAGATGGATATGCTAGAGGACTGCAGTCCTGATAAAATATTTTACAATTAGGTACCACCATGCGCTCCCATCCCGAAGGCGTTATAATTATTCTCAAATCGATATCATAGATGGCGCTAAATGTCACAATCAGCCATTATGAATTTTTTATACTACATATTAAGATGGATTAAGAGATATTTAAAGTGTCATAAATTAAAATCATTATAAATGAAATACAAACATTAATAACAACACGAATTCAATGCAATAATTTACAAAATTTGAAACCACAATTATATTGCGACTGGCTACGTTATGAGCAACAGCGCAGGACAATTAAAGTCTATTTCAATAGAACTTGCTAACTATGTAAACAAACCGCCATATTGAAATTGTCTCTGAATGATGAATTTACTAGTGATGGGCAAGACTCCTACTTACTACTTTAATGTCAAACCATATCGAATAATAAAATACCAAAAGTAAAAAACAAGTAGTTACTTATTTTTAATTTGTTTAATCACGATCAGAAGACAAATTAGTACTTAAGAATGATGTATTGATGTATTTTATAACCGCGGCGGTAGGTACAGAGCGTGGGTTGGGTAGTGTGTAGCGGGTTTATATCACAAACTTTAGTCACAACACTACCCATCATAGACAATTGTAGAATTTAAAAGAAACAAAACCGTCATTCCATCAGGTCCTAATAACCTAACTTATGAAACCATTTTAAACTTTTAATTAAATATCCAAGATCATATAGTTATATATTTATGTAATTTACGGAACGGACCGTTTCAATAGTGTATATGTGTATGGTTCCAATGGTATTTGATGAGGTGGTGTGAAAATTCAAAGAGAAACAGTGATAAATAAAGTTACGTTGTTTGTTTACATAGTTAGCAAGTTCTATTGAAATAGACTTTATGTCGAGCTGTCGAAGTAATATTGAATAATGTCACTAGATGGAGCCACCACGATTCTAGTACCTAATCATTCCAAAACGAAACGAGTGTGGGTTTCTTTTCCTACGTTTTGATTTTCGTTTTAAGACATGATGTGAAGTTTGATTTAGATTAGAATAATTACATTTGAGTTATAAATTTCGGAATTTAAGTACTTAGTATAAAATGTAATAAAATGGATCGGTGAATAAACATACCTAATTTAAATGAGTACCTACTTATTTTAAAGTAGGCCTGCCTGACGTTAAAATACAAATTAATAAACTCACATCACAGGGCGATGTCTTTCAAAACACACGAATGCTGTGTTTTTAAACATAATGCAAGTTTTTATTTCGCTTGGTGTCCAAGTCAAACGCGCATTTTACTCCTTTATTGACCGAAGCGTTTGCTAAGGTCTCCGTTTTAACTCGGGCCAAATTTCGTATGTTTGGACGTTCTCCTCGGTTCAATTCTCAACTGATTTCTTATCAAATTTTGTGACCAAAATCTAGAATAAAATACTTATTCGATTCGATTATTGATTTTTTTTTCAAAATGGCGGAAACAAATAGTCGTATCAATATAATAAGAGTTTTTTTTTCTTCTTGAGAGATATTTACAGTGTTTGGCAAAAATGTAAAAATTTGTAACGCTGGTGTAGGTAGTATTTAGATAAGTAGGTATGTAGAACTCGAGAATAAGTAGCCAAATTTCGTATCTTTAGCTAAGTGCTATATTGGCGCAGTTGGCAAACAATTGCTTTGATGCATAGAGGTACCTAGTTCGATCTAGACGTGTGCGCCGCGCCGGCGCGCCGCCGCCGCCGGGCTTTTTGACCACGCCGCCGCCGCCGATAAATGATCGGCGTGAAATCGGCGTGACCTTGAGTGTTGTTAATTAGCTATTCCAAGTTGGTTCTTCGATTACAATATGGATTTTTTGTGTTATTTATGTTACAGTTGTCAAATATACATCAATTATTAATTAAACGAAACTGAATAGCCAGTTGCAGAAACTATTTGACACACCAATTAAAGTAAATGAGTAATCCTAAGTATTCACCGTCTACTGATAACCAACGAATGAAAACTGCTGCTTATACCTTGGACATCTAGGAGAACCAACCCCTCCATTCTCAGAGAGCTCTATATCGCCACTCAGCTCTTCCCAACATGCCATGGGTGAGTTCTTAGATTCTTCGGACATATTATCCAACGTATGATGTGGAGAAACATATGAATTTAAAGCCGAATGAATGGCAAATGTGCTCGAGTTGAAGCATGTGTGAGATGGTCAAACGCTATGAAGAGATCGGCTTGCGGCAGTCTGCACCGTGCAGTCCATACGGCTTATGACCGCATGAAATGGAGACAAATTACATGTCACGATCCTCAGCAGTGATAAAACGAGAAAGAAGATACGTCTCAGTGAGCCTGGCGCTTGTACGACAGCAAAACCATTAAAAAAAAGCCATAGCAGTCCACTATGTCTAGCAAATTTCAAGGATATGTGGAGTTCTGTTTTGTTGAAGTATGTCATTTTTAATAGGACAAGCCATGGAAAGCTTGAGAAAACGGAGAGTTATAGATCAGATCGAAGGTCATTGGGACCAGGTCTTAATGCAAGCCAATTGCGGGGCCCAGTCCTGCCTGGAATGAATGTGCTGGCCTATGCAGATGACACACTTATTACGTGCCGAGGCATCTCTTATGAAGATGCAGCCAGAAAGGTGACTATTGGAACCTCACTTATGGTGGAACGAATCCACCAGCTGGGTCTTGAGGTATCCCTACCAAAGACGGAAGCTCTTCTTTTCCATGGCCCAAGAAGAGGACCCCCTCACAATGCCCATATTAGAGTATATGGGCGGTTAAGGCCCAAATGAAATACCTAGGCCTTATTCTGGATGGCCGTTGGCAATTTAAGGCGCACTTTGCCAGTCTTGCCCTCAGGCTGATGTCTACAGCCGCAGCCCTCAGCCGGCTGCTTCCTAACGTTGGTGAGCCGAACGCCACATGTAGGCTCCTTTACTCTCGCGTCCTGCGTAGTATGGGCCTATATGGTGCTCCTATATGGGTAGATGCCCTTTCTGCGGAAAATAGGGCTCTACTGTGCAGGCCACAGAGGGCAATATCATTGAGAGCCATCCGCGGGTATCGGACGGTATCCTTTACAGCGGCAACTATCTTGGCTGCAGACCCTCCCTGACATCTGCAAGCTCACATTCTTGCGGAGGTCCACCGTTACAGGGCTGGGAGAAGAGCGGCGGCAGAATTCCCGGAAGAAGAAGAAGTGCGAAACATCCGGGCGTTAGCCCAAGTAGAGACACTTCGCCGCTGGAGTGTAGAGCTCGGCGGAGCAGAATATGGGCTGACAACGGTAGAGGCTATACTGCCGCATCTGGAACGATGGGTAGAAAGGCGGCAGGGAACTCTGGCTTTTCACATGGTGCAGATACTTACTGACTATGGGTGCTTTGGTAAGTACCTGCACCATATAGGGAGCGAGGAATACCCCATGTGCCATGAGTGTGGCACGCAGGTAGACACGGCGCGTCATACTCTCGAGGAGTGTCCTGCATGGGGGTTTCAGCGGACCACCCTTCAGGCAATACTAGGAGCAGACCTTTCGTTGCCGAGCGTTGTTAATGCCATGCTCGACAGCGAAGAGGCATGGAAAGCGATGGCCTCCTTCAGTGACCAAATAATGTCACAGAAGGAGGCAGCGGAACGTGCGCGCGAGAATGACCCTGACGCGCACCCCCTCCGCCGGCGACGGGCTGGAGGCAGAGCCAGGCGCTATGCGCACTTGCTGCATCCACCGTAGTGGGCTGTGCAGGGCTCCGGGGGGAGTCCCTGCTGTTAAAGGCTCACAGGACTAGGGGTGCCTCACCAACTGGCACCCACAATCGTCTGCGGCTCATGGGCCGGCCGCCGGGGGCGTACGCAGTCGAATGCTGATAGTGATCCTGCGGCGCTCCTCTACAAGGCGGAGTCGGCATTCGTTGGTGGTTTTCGACGGTCCTATTACTGGTTAGTCCGTCATCGCTCCTGGTTCCCCCGGGCCAGGTGGCATGCGTAAACGCATTTCCCCAACGTAAAAAAAAAGGTCTTAATGCAAGCCTGTGTTAGGGAAATCAAGTTATTATACCTATCCTATATTCATTTATAAACCCTATTTTACTCACAGCATATTCAAACTATACGTAGTTCACTGACCAGCAACCTGCATTGATCATATTTTCAAGAAAAACAACAAATTAATGATTTTTCTTAACAAACCTGAAAGTCAAGGTCACGCCGATTTCACGCCGAAAACACGCCGCCGCCGCCGATTTTTTGGCAAACGCCGCCGCCGATCATTTCTTAATCGGCGCACACGTCTAGTTCGATCCCCAGTAAAGTGTGTGAACTTTTTGTAAGTTTTTACACTTAAATTTTATATTATTTTATTTTTATTAATTTTTTTGAACTTTATTGCAGAAATAAAGTACGAATGGCGGACTTAATGCCTAAAGACATTCTCAACCGTAAATTTTGTATTGTTGATTGATCAAGCGAGTGCAAAGCATACAATATTTTATTTAACTCTTTGTTAATTTAGTTTTTCCAAATTATTCTAAACGGCGTAGCGTTATTTTTTTATTCAGTTTAAAGCTATGCTCGCGAGGTCTACAGAGGGCCTACCGGAAACCACGTTGCTCACAGCGCCACTAGTTTATTAATTTCCTTAAGTTGTAAACAACGATCGGCTTTAGCCGCGAAAATCGAAGTTTGTAAGACTTCGAGAGTTAGACCAAGCTAAATTGACAGGGATTTTGATAGCACAGACTGTGCAAGAGTTTTTTTTAATTCATAATTTAATAGAAGTTTGAGGTTTAAATAACACTAAGTAATAAAATAGCTTGGTAGGACTGATGCCACTCTAATTACGATAAGTAAAAGAGAAAGATGCCCATGCAATATTCGGTGTTCGCGGGTCGCGGGGCCTGCCTACCGCTGGGCCCGCTGGTATTCAGACGAACTTTTTTGACGGACGGACTCCGACAATTACTTACTGCACTCATGACTACGACGCGACGGGGAGTACGGGCCGATTTATTAATTTTGAGCACATTTATGGCGCATGATTTTGTTACTCGATAGTCTGTTGAAAATGATATATCTTAGATAGAACACCATTTAACAAATTGACCAAGTCAAATCCCACAGTACAGCAATAAGACCTCAGTATTTAATATATAAATATGTTTTTATAAATACTAAAATACATATACGTACGTAACACCCAAAACTTAGGAACAAATATTTGTGCTCGTCAGCTCGTCACACAAATTTAGTGTTTATTTTAGAACCTTCACCCACGTTCATTAATATATTTATTATGGGTACTGTAATATAAAAATATTTCATTAATTTATTAAAATCAGAAACATTGTAGTAGGAAGTACCTAATATAAAATATAACACGAATCCCGGAATGCCCACTGCATATCCGTATCAGCAGAATGATTGAGGTCATTAACCCCGTGTGGCACCGACTTGCTTGCCTGATAACTGATTATTTCACTTGAAATTGGGATTAGGTATTAAGCGCTTATGACACTATACCCACATACTGAAACCGCAAGAGTGTGTAAACTGTCTAAGGAGACACTTCCATAGGTATTTAGGTATTTGTTGTAACTGTTGGCCTTTCCTTTTTGACACAAAATGGTCATGGTCTTTTCTATTTGATAATAAATCTAAGACAATACCGCGTTATAATTATATATCTAGGTACCATATAAATTTTTATTTTAATATGCGCATACTTTTTACTTACGATTTTATTTAACGAACGTTTCAAATAGTTTGTATCGGCGCAACCTTGGGCCTCTCAAGGCCATGTGCACGGCAACCAATGCAACGCTTAGCGCCCAGAATTATTTATTAAAACTGTACGGTTACCATCAGTTTTTCACTGACATAAACGCCGTCGAGAACGTAATTTACTTTCTATACATCTCGCTCGCACTCGCATATTAGTGCAAACGGGACGTATAGAAAGTAAATTACGTTCTCGACGGCGTTTATGTCAGTGACAAACTGATGGTAACCGTACTGATCGTACCGCAATATGCCTTGTTCTTTTTGCCCTAACGTGATGCGTAGGTACCTACTAGATAACTTCAATCCAGCATAAGAGTCGCTCTTTGATTATGCATTATTGTGTATCTCAAAGTCACAGTTATGCTGGTTTACTCGAACGCTCGTCGTGCCGAAGCAAGATAAGCGATAAGAACATGACCTGTGATTTGTAAGGAAACTTTGACCCCTTACTAAAGTACCCAATCAAACTTCTATTTACAATACAAAAAATGTAACCAAAAAAACAAAAATGTCAAATTGATTTCATAATCGTAAATTGACTTAAAGTATGTAAATAGATTTTAATTTTGTCGCCGATGTCTGAAACGCCATCTAGTAACAATGAACCTTAAAATGAATGTGATATGTAGGTTTAGTGCGTGAAAGCTACAACAGATGTCGCAAGAGAGGTGTTTCGATGCTATTTCAACTCATGTTTGTTGTAAGAGTTTTGTTAGCTCCATGCGCCATCTAGTTTGTCACTGTGAACTAAAAAATTAGCTACAAGTATAAGATACTTAGGACGGTGCGCTTTTTGAGTATGGGATTGGGTATCTGTACTAGTATTATATGATCTGTGGTACCACTAAATAAAACTACACACCAAAATCAATAGTTTTTTTCGCCCTTATTCAAATTTTACACGTGATTTAAACGACAGAGTAGTAGATATATGTATCGGACGATACAGTAAGGTATACGCGCGCGAGTGAAAGCGAAGCGGCCTGCCTGGCTAGAGCGCCACTCACCGTGATCTTCTTCAGACTCCTGAGGAAGACCACGTGCCCCTTGTAACCTCAATGCGTTGCGAGACTTTCGCGAATGATTGGATTTTTTCCTGGAAGGCATTGTAATGCGTATAAAATGCGAGTCCCAAATCGTTTGACTCCGCAAACGACCAGTGCCGGATTAAGATATTTTGATGCCCTAAGTATTTCTAGACCATGGTGCCCCCTCTCCCTAGGGTCATCGATATTACCATGGTCTAATAAAACATGGTCTTCTATTCCCAGAGTGACACGGGCCTACGTCACAATAACATTGCCACTTTATTTCAACATAGCATGTTACATGGGTACATTATACCTATGGTTAATGAAAATGAAAATGAAAATGAAAATGAAAATGAAAATATTTATTTCAGACACCAAGTATCCATATTTTTGTCTACAAAACGAAGTATTAGTAGTATTAGTAGGTAACAAAGAAATATAAAAACTATACAGATAAACTCTAATGTTAGTGTTAGTAAAACATATAATGCTCATTGGACCGAACATGCATTGTCATCCAGTGAGTTATAAGAGGGCTGTCGACCCTTTCCGCAATCACCTTCAGGAGTGTGTTGGTGCTGCCCCGCACGCGTTGCCACAGGGACGCCACCCTTTTGCGCAGCACTGCGTGGAAGCCGTCTGTGCTCCACTCGGCGAACATCCCCGACGCGCTGCATCGCCAGGGCAGCCCCAACAAACCCCTGAAGGCGTTGTTGTACTGGACACGCAGAGCACTAAACGTTTTTTTGGTGTAGTTGCTCCACAGGTTGCACGTGTACAGGTTTTGGCAGTATGTTTTGAATAGTGTAATTTTGACCTCACGGGAACAACGTGCAAACCTGCGTGACAACATGTTACCCCTAACCGATAGTGCTCTGCGTTCCCTTTCAACGTCTTCATCATCTTTCAGAGTGTCTGTGACCCAATGGCCCAAATATTTAAATTTTGTAACAGTCTGAAGAGGAGAACCGTCTAGACTAATAGGTGGTATGGAATATGTTTTAGTACCAGATTTAAAGACTAAGATCTCACTTTTCTTGACATTATATTTGAGCCCATGGGCCACAACATATCTCTCACATATATCCAACAGGATTTTTAAAGCGTTTATTGAGGGGCTCAGCAGCACCATATCGTCGGCATAGCTAATATTATTAACAAAACAGCCGTCCACCGAACAACCTACACCAGCACTGCTGAGCTCCTCAATCAACCCATTAACATAGAGATTAAAAAGTGTGGGTGACGTTAACCCAGCCTGTCTCACACCACACTTCATTTTATAAGGGTCTGAGTATCCCCCCGCCCATCTCACAATATTTATTTGATGGTCATACCAAAACTCAAACATATTTATTACCTCATCTGGTAAACTAGTCCCATTGCGTAACTTGTGCCATAACAACTTGTAAGATACTAGGTCAAATGCCTTCGACAAGTCCAAAAAACATGCAAAAACTGGCGTGTTCCGCTTAGTGTAATATTGAACAGTATGCTTAAGACATAGTATAGCCGATTCAGTTGAAAGTCCGGGTCGAAAACCGAACTGGGCGTCATGTAGGTTAATATGTCTATTCAGATACGTGTTAAGCACACTGTCCAATACCTTCGCCAGTATAGTTGCCAACGAGATTGGTCTATAGTTGGACTTGTCGGAGGCATCACCAGTCTTATTTTTTATAACGGGGACCACAATGGTCTTCATGAGGTCTTCAGGTAAATAGTTATGGCGAATACAAAATGTGTAGAACATCGCAAGAACCCTGGGAAGATGAGCACCCGCATGTTGCAGATGCTCGATGCTAAGACCATCGTGTCCGGGTGACTTACCTTTCGTCATTTGTCGTACAACCTTGGATATTTCCGCTGGTGTAATTCTGATTAAGGTACCATCCACACTAGTCCCAGCACCGAGCACCGGCAGCCGCCCATCCACCTTCAGAGGTTCCACTTTGAACTGATTCCTAAAGAGATCTGCGATATCACTCGGCGCACTAACATTGTCAACACTTACTGGAAGGCTCACTTTAGGGTTCATCCTGTTTGTCGATTTCCAAAACTGTACAAAGTTTTTAGATTTATGATGTGAGGCAATAATATCCATCTTAATCTGGTCTTTCTTATTTTGACAAAACTTAAGTTTAGCTTTGAAAAGTTTTCTAGAACGGCACATCTCTTCATACAGCCGGCCTGACTTAGGCTTACCGGACCTGCACCATTCCTGAAAACATACTCTCGCCCTCTGGTGAGCCCCCCTGACATGTTTATTCCAGCCTGTGATACGACCTGCTCTGTGATGTCTTTTATTATAACTGGCAGCTGAAGCCTCTTTAAGTATCACTATAATAGACTCATACATGTTATTTATTATTATCCTATGATCAGCATTATTACAAACATTATCACAACATTGTTCTAGCTCCTTAGGAAAATCAATATATTTTAATTTACCGTTACACATGTTTCGATACTCGTTTATCTGAGGCAGCTCCCTTTCACCCCATATGATACCCCTCAGATTATCATTTTCCAGAATTCCAGTTTGAACATTATCTTTAGCTATAATTTTACTTAAATTACATACTAGTTCCAGCGGTAAGTGATCTGACCAAAACACGTCGTAGTGTATCTTGACGTCAGTAACTGTTAGTCTAGCCGCATTTGTAGTTACACAGTGGTCAAGCCACCTCGCACACCCGTGACTATCGCTGACATAAGTATACGAGTCCGCCGGCAACAGTTCAGAGTCCACTATGCACAGTTGTTGTTCACTACAGAAATTGCTCAGTTCACTATAGAAGGGCATACCGGGATGCGCATTAAAATCGCCCAACACGTATATGAGATCCACTTGTTCACTCTCTATAATCGCATATATTTCTCCTAAACATTCCGTAAACTCTACAAGGTTCTCACGTTCGTCAGTCGGCATGTAAACTGAGAAAATTATCATAGATCTGTCACTCATAGTAACTCTGATTGCTACCAGTCTAACGCTTCTACACTTTATTACTGAAACGCATGGAAACCGGTTTTTACGCCACATGATCGCAACACCCCCATGAGGGCGGCCACGTAGAACTCCTGCCGATAAGTCAACAGCCGTGGTGCCGCAGTAGCCGAACCCAGCGTCAGCGGTTCCCAAAAGCGGTATATCGTGCTGTAGCAACCATGTCTCAGAAAGTGCGATGATATCAGCTGATTCACATAGTGATTTAACGCACTCAATAGATCTGGTGAAACCTTTGCAGTTAAAGGATATAAACTTACTTGTTGATTGCGTACTATCCATGAAGTTGATGATTTTCGGCTCTTTCCTCATTTCTCTTGTAAGAAAAGTCCACAAAACGCCTAAACAGTACACCTTCCGGCCAAAAGTTTTCGTTTAGGAAGATATGCAACTTACTTTTTGGTATAATAAGTTAAAATATTTCTTTATAATTTTATAATTTTCATTTATATGTATTTTATCTTCAATTTTACAATAACACGTAATTTTTAATTATTTGTTAGCACTATCTTCCGATTCACGAAAGAAATTTCAGACGTTCGGGTAATTCTGTTTACATTACTGGCAACACAGGATAGCGCTGACACATTTGACAATTCGGATCTAGATAACTTCATGCCCTGACCGTCATCCTTGTCGAACGCGTGTTAATTGTTATTTCCTTCTCGCTCAGTGTCAGCAGTCGCAGTGTTTTCCAAACTTTTCACGTCGTAAGCTTGGTAATTAATGTGTAACTGTGAATTAGTTTTTCAAACGTTTGTCTTGTATAGATAAATAAAGTTTAATTTAATACATTAGATTTGTTTTATTTTACTATGTTTCTACATGAATAACTTAAAATTAATGCCGTTAAAATTATTTTCACCGTTGGTTAAAATTCTCCCACATTTTGAAGTTTGAGAACCTGTAAACAGCATGATGACGTAGGCCCGTGTCAGTTAGGTCATACGCGAATCTCGGAATAGAGTACCAGGCGGAGTATATTATTATACCATGGGTGTTTCAAGTAAAAAAGGGTACTCGTTTACTTTTAGTATGGAAATCAGTCACATCATTTTATCACGGAAGTTGACAGTACTGCAGCAGTACGTTGCAACAGAGTAATGTTGCTGCAGTCGCCACCCGAATGTCACCTTTATCATACCTTATAAAGTTATTGAAAACGCGAGCGAAGCGAGCGCGAAAATTTTTCGATATACAAACGCAATTTTACTTTTAGTCCCAACCAGGCGCGAATCCAGGATTTCATACAGAGAAGGGATGGGACAGATTTCTATCAGCCTAGCTTCGTATAGGGCTCGATATTTCTTAGGCTTCGATATTCGAGGTTGTTTTCATGCATAAAATATGCAAGAAAGCAGAGCTTGGAATTGAATTGGCGAAGTGTGAGAAAGGCAGTAGGCCTAGCTGCGAAAGAGGAAAGCTTGGATTTGGATCCACGCCCAAGTGTAATTAAGGCAGAAGGCCTCGCATAAGACCTAACGCCGAACCGCAAAAGAGTGGGTTGAAATCGAATCTATGCATGTAACCACGACTCTTCTACTGCTACCGATTGTTTCCCAAAGAATTACGCGCCATTATTTTTGCAAATTAGCTTTTGGACAGCTAAAAAAAATCGTGTGGTAAAAACGATGTGTCTGTCCCTAATTTTAAAATTTGTTCACCTTTTTCAACCTGGCATTTTGGTGCCGCTCCTGAACGTGGTGCCCTAAGCACGTGCTTGTTTTGCTTATTGGTTACAAAGTCTTTATTAATTCAACCATTAAAGTCGACGAGTACAAAAAACTTTAAGCTAGCTCTCAATTTAACATTTTTTTTAAACATTATTTTTAATTTGACCTTACTCGTAAGTAGGTAAGACCGTTAAATATTTAAAATTATTATCTTATCAGAAAATTATCACCAATTACTCTAAGAAAACTACTACTCTAAGTAATCCGGCACTGTTAACAATGTATTTTTTATGTGAAACGTGAGTGAAATCTCTTTAAAAAATCCGTAGGGGTGGGATTAAAAACTGTAATTAAGTCCGACTCACGCTTGACTGTACATTTCTAATAGGTTTTCCTGTCATCTATAGGTATAGACCTATTTTATGTATTTTTTTCAAAATTTTAGACCTAGTAGTTTCGGAGATAAGGGGGGGGAATGGTCATTTTTTGCCTATTTTCTTGAATAACTTCTAAACTGTTGATTCGAAAATTATAAAAAAAATATATTTAAAATTCTTACAATAAGCTCTTTCATTTAATATGTAACATGATATAGTTTGAAAAAAAATTTTTTTTCATTTTTTCATTTACCCCCCAAAAGTGGCCCCCATGTTTAAAATTCATTTGTTTACGTTACATGTCCGTATTCGGGTCACAAACTTACATATGTGTACCAAATTTCAACTTGATTGGTCCAGTAGTTCCGGAGAAAATCGGCTGTGACAGACGGACAGACAGACAGACAGACAGACAGACGCACGAGTGATCCTATAAGGGTTCCGTTTTTTCCTTTTGAGGTACGGAACCCTAAAAATGACGTGTTATTGTAAAATTTAAGATAAAATACATATAAATGAAAATTATAAAATTATAAAGAAATATTTTAACTTATTAACCATAGGTATAATGTACCCATGTAACATGTTATGTTGAAATAAAGTGGCAATGTTATTGTGACGTAGGCCCGTGTCACTCTGGGAATAGAAGACCATGTTTTATTAGACCATGGAAACACCTAAATTGAACATAGGTAGATTGAAGTCGAAATTCAAACAGATTTTACTACACAAATATGAAAACTTAACCTAGCTACCTACTTTCTTTTGCGTTTGTGCCGCTATAATATTATAAGAATTCTTCCTGTTATGTTCCTGTTATGAAATGTCACTATTAGTACTGTGTTAGATTATCGCAAGATAGATTTAGGATACATACATATAGGTAAATTTATGTGGTCTTAATGATAACTTAACTTGTCACTTAATTAGATTACCTATTTAGCTTAAGATTAGTTTAGAGCGCACCGCCAACAAACTGTCTCACAGTTTGGCGAAACATTAGATTAAGGTACTAAATATTGTATTTTTTCTGTTAAATTTTCAATAAAATAAAAATCCTGGATCGTACCAATTAACTCCTTAAAAATCACTTACGTAATGTAATAAATAAGTACCTATTATGGCTATTATATTTAACGGTAATCCTTTGGTGAATAATATTATGAAAATCGGACACATTTTAACAAGTCCTCTTTTAACCATCTGGGTTGTTAGGTTAGATAAAAATCCTTTCATGACATGCCTTGGGATTATGTTAACAAGCGTGGCTCTTTTTTAAACGGAAAAGTGTTGTAATGTAATAAGCAAATATAAACCACGTTAACTGATGTGCGTAAATAATTTTAAAATTATACATTGTCATATTTGGGTTTACAAGCAAAAACCGAACTTATTTACTTTTAATATTGAAAACAATACGCGTGAACCGAGTAATAAATATCACTTGATATAATATTTAAACACGGTTAACAATTAGTTCCGGCGTATTATCCTGGCGGTGGTAACTGACTGATTTAAAATATTTTAGAATATACAAACACCATGGTGAGTAGTGAGTACTTACGCAATTATATATTCATTGTTTCATGAATAGAGGATAAATGAATGTGTTGATGCCAATTGATCGTAGCGTAGTTTAGAAGTTTAAATCACATTGAAATTATTTAGTATCGAACGCGCATCTGTTCCGTCAGGATCATCTTCTGTAGAACTTGTGAATAGGATAAAATTTTAAATTTATTATTTTTTTACTTTATAAACGTTACTGTGCCCAACCACTAATTAATATACATATTAAAAATGACCTCAAATGTAGATAGCAAGGATGCTAAGAACAACTCTTGTACAGATGTTTTCTACCAATTAAGTATCTTTGGTAGATTTCAAACTATACAGTATGTTCTCATTTGTTTGACTTTGATGATGGTCTCAATGATGAATGTGAATTATATGTTTGTAGCCGAAAATGTTAATTACAGGTACGTGAATACTATAAGTTTTACTTTCTCTCTATGCTTGATTTTCGATAATCATCAATATCAGTATTCTGATATACTTGAATCGCATACAGTACCTACACATTGTTAATTCATAGTAATAAATAATAAATAAATAATAAATAAATAAATATTAGGGGACATCTTACACATATCAAACCTAGCCCCAAACTAAGCAAAGCTTGTACTATGGGTACTAGGCGACGATATACATACTTGTATAGATAAATACATACTTATATACATAGAAAACAACCATGACTCAGGAACAAATATTAGTGTTCATATCACACAAATAAATGCCCTTACTGGGATTCGAACCCAGCACCATCGGCTTAGCAGACAGGGTCACTATCCACTAGACCAGACCGGTCGTCATAAGATAATAATTAATTCTTAAGCTTAAGGCCCTTAAGTAATGGCCATATATGTATGTAGAAGTAGATCGTGGAACGTATTCACTCATTCATGAGTATTATGACAACCAATAACCATAACAATATTACAGTAAGCTCGATATAACATATACAACAGACATGTGAAATTAGTGTTAATTTAATATAAATAAAATATAAAGTTTTTTTGTGATAATGTGTGACAAAACCAGGTTTCTGACGTTCTCGTAAAATAAAATTTGGGCCCTATTTCATGACTGACTTATAAACAAATTATTTTGTTGCTCTTTTATAGATGTCGAGTTCCTGAGTGTGATGGTCTGGACACTCTGGACGCAAACTTTACAATGCCCATCTGGTGGCCTAAACCAGAAGATACAAAATGTGTCAGGCCAATTTTTAATCTTTTACAAGGTAATGCAACTTGCCTTAACCAAATGGCTGTGGAATTTGAAGAATGTGACGAATGGATTTACGAACATAGTGATTCAGTAATTTCAGAGGTAATAATAGTAAGGTACCAAAAATAGCATTGAAGAGAATTTACTAAGGAAAAAAAACAACGGGTTGCACTCCGGGAGTGCCGACAGAAGTGAAAACTCAATGACTAGTCCAAAATGTCTGCAGCACTATGTATAATTGACCCATCCTCCTTTCTATTAAAAAACATTAGTTCCGAAATTGCTGGTCAGTGAGCTTGTAAAATTCAAATTTGTAGCGTTAATTGTTTAAAATTCGAATTGAAATTGTAAAGTTACCTTGCAGACCTCGCATCTAGATATATTTGGTCATGATATTTTGAGTTTTATTCACCAGTACTAGAGTTCACTTTTATTAGCGATTTCATCAAGATGTAGCTTTATTGAATTATATTTAAATGATATAAAGTTAGAATGTAACTGTGAGATCCCCGTATTTAAGCCCGTACAAGATTAGAACATTGAGCTTTATTGCTTAATATAAAAGTCCAGTTTTAAATAATTCACCTGATTATGATACGTTATGACTAAAGTTCTTTGGTGAATAAAAACGAAATAGCAGGCTCAGGCATACATGTTCGCCGCGCGTTACGCGTTACGCCTTACGCTGTCTCGAGTTTATCATTTTTTTCCCCATCTCAAAAAGTGCACAGCGCCGCTAAAGAAGTTTTCACTTCAAAAAACATTAAGAATATGATAGTCATTCGTCGGATCATGTCTTTCAAAATAAATCGTTACTTACTTTAACGGACGTATTTCTGCCATACGTATTATGACTAGTTAATGGACTAAACCTGACGTAAAAAAATCTGAATAAAGTTTTTTTTTTTAAATATAGAACTAAGATAAAAATCTTGCTGGGAAATAATACGCCATTTTATATTTTTTATATGTCTTTCAGCTAGATATCGGATGCACATCATGGAAACCTCCTCTAATAGGCAGCGCCCATAACATTGGAATGATATTTTCAATGATAATAATGGGCTGGATGGCAGACAGGTATCAAGCATTTTTTTATTTAATAATAATATATACATACCTTGTAAGGAAAATGATTTGCCCCATTTTTTCGCACATATATTTTGACACACACGGCCAGTA
Organism: Cydia splendana; assembly: GCF_910591565.1. Lineage (NCBI taxonomy): Eukaryota > Metazoa > Arthropoda > Insecta > Lepidoptera > Tortricidae > Cydia > Cydia splendana. Next base: position 17,151,875 of record NC_085969.1, read on the forward strand.
TTTTCTTTCAGAGCATTTATTTTCGAAAACATCAATATTTTCAAAAATGGTTATTTAAGACCCCTATATATTTTGGACGACCTATGTCATCTGTAATCAGTTATAACCATTATTTTTTTTAGATTTGGAAGAAAGCCAATCCTTATTTTGTGTGCAGTCGGGGGATTAATCGGATCGTTAAAGTTATTTGTTTCCAACTTTTATGTTTACGTTGGATTGGAATTTTTGGAATCATTAATCTCATCTGGACTGTATACTGTAGCCATCGTCTTGAGTAAGTTATCTAATAAACGAAAATTGTACCATAAATTTAGACCAGTACTAGAATTAAATCATTAAGTAATCATATATGTACATATATATATGTAGTTTGTGATTAAATTTAATGTCCATAATCCACCAATAATTTATCAATCTCATTGCTATTTAGTAACGATTTAGTGCTGCTAAATGTGTCATTGATATTGGATTTTTTATTTCAACAGCAAACAGCTCAAGTCTATTTCAGTTTTTACCGACCCTTAGTTTTGCTATCAAAACACTGAGTTTCAATTAAGATATGTCTTTATTTTAATTTCCTTACAGTGATTGAAGTTGGTGGTGAGACCAAAAGAGTCTTAACTGGTGTTATATTTTCGTATGCTACATACGTCGGCGAAATCGTATTTGGCTTTCTAGCAATGGGATTTCAACAATGGAAGGCATTATTGCTAGCAACATACGCCCCTGTAATATTATTTATTTCTTACATAATTGTACTGCACGAGAGTACCAGATGGCAGTTGTTGCAAGGAAAGGCTTTTGAAGCAAGGAAAACATATAAAACAGTTGCCAAGATTAATAAACTGTCATTATCGAATGAAGATATAGACAATATCAGTGAAGATGATTTGCGATCAAAATTTAACGTAGTACCTCAAAAAGAAAAAGATAGTTTTAAGGAGATTATCAATTCCAAAGAAATAATGATTCGTGTAATTGTTGTTTCGTTCTGTTTTTTCACATGTGGATTAGTATATTATGGCGTGGCTATGCACTCTATATATCTGCCAGGAGATAAATACGTGAACTTTCTGTTGACTTCTTTGGCATCGCTTCCCGGGGATTTCATAGCATATTTTACCTTTCCAAAATTTGGTAGAAGAATTTCTTTACAATGCGGCTTTATCTTCTGCGCAGTATTTTTACTAGCACAGGCGTTTACCCCAGACGGTAAGTCTTTTAAATTATGTACCTATTCAAAATATTGGACAAGTATTATTGTTTGAAAAGTTTAATACATATTTGATTTATTTATTACAGCGATGATATGGCTGAAATTATCCCTGTTTCTATGTGGGAAAATTGGAACTGCGTTATGTTTTACTGGAATCTTCACGTATAGCTTAGAATTGTTCCCTACCAGCGTGAGAGGATCTTTGACTGGTTTAGGCAATACATTTTCAAGAGTCGGGAGTACTTTATCACCTTTTACTTTGTTATTTGTAAGTTATACTCTTTTCTTATATGTTTTATAAATAGGTATGTCAATTAGGTATTAGTAGTTAGACTAAAAATTGTTTTTAATTTTGTTTTTAGATAGACATACTTCCTGCCCTGCCATCGATACTATTTGCTGCCTTGGCGACCATGTCTGCTTTATTAGTACAACTCACCCCAGAGACCAAAACATTACCTATGTTTGATACTATACAACAAGTAGAGGCATACAACTCTAAAATGACTACAAGATTATGAAATTCTAACTGACACGTACCTGTGAACTTTTATTTATTTTTCATATCTCATGCTCTGAAAGTGGGTCGTTGTTGTTCTAAAAGGTGCGCAGAAAGTGATACGTTTATGCTCTAGCGCAGAAAAGTGGCGTACTCCTCTGCGTCCCCGTCCTACGAACAACTGGGTGGAAATAAAATTGAAAAATAGTGTCTTTATTTCCTCGCCTGGAACAATTGGTAATTGTTTAATTTTACTAATCCCACGTTGATCTTTTTTTTTATAAAAAAAGATGAAAATAAATTGTTAAAAACAAATTATTCTTGATTTCTTTCGTTGAATTCTATTTACTCGATTTCATAAGGCGGGAACCAAAAGGAATACACCAAAAAAATTTTTTTAAACCTTACATTTGCGTAAATGAGCAAAGGCAGAATCTTATACAGCCACAGTTAAACGTTTGAACGGTATTAAATTGGGTTTTAAAGTTATTTAGCACTATATTCATGAAAATAAATTAAAATACAAGATAAAAAATTCTTATATTATTAATTAAATTGTTATTTAATATTTAAAATACTTTTATTATAATATGTTATTATTATGTTCTTACCAAGGTCGCGGTGCGGTCCGGTAGTCTGTTGCGGCTTTTAGAACGAAAAAGTATAAAATTAAAAAGTAAGAGGCAATCCCGCTGATTTTCATACTATAATGAACAAATAATTTTAAAATTAGTGCAGTTTGTGTAAAAATGTGTGTTTTCGTAAATATTGCAATCTAAATGATTTTCGCTAGGGGTTATTAACCTTCACATATGTAAAGTCTCCGATTGCAAGTAAGTCCTAAGGAAAAAAACATGGCCGTGGGTCTATTAGGTACTTCAATTACTAATTTTGCGAAATTGCTTTGTCTTGTTTGGTTTCCTCGCATTCGATATGAAAAGTAGAGTGTTTAACTCGGGTGAAAGGCACCATTTCCGTCTCGGACTATTGGCGCTCTCACTGCGTTCGAGCGCCAAACTACCTCGACAGAAATGGAAGCCTTTCAACCCTTGGTTAACAATCTACTATTTTTCCCCACATATGTAGGTATACAAGATAAACTTGTGTCCGTCTTGTGTCCGTTTTAAAAATAGAAGTAGGTATTATTTTGAAACCAATTGACCGCTTTTGTACTTGCTGACGCATTATTCAGCATTCACATGACGGTAACTCACAGTAAATATCCATCAAGGGCACTTAAATCTAAAATGTATTATATGTACTTATTATACCGTGTAAGTGCTTTCTATAGGTTTGCTATTTGCTATGGCCATTTTAATGTAAATTTACAGTCTAATAATAATAGGCTGCTATAATGTGGCTAGCATTTAAAAAACTTTCCGAGAAGGCATATTAAATCATAATTTGTAACGGGTATCCCACGAATTAGTTTTATTGTTTCTGACATTTCCGTGAAGGCGTTTATTTTACGAATTTTGAAATAAGTACTATTCTCTGAAATAGTTTTGTAAGAAATAGTAAGAATGTTTTAATCAATACATTTCACAGAAATATATTGGTTTCGTCACATTAAATTTCGGAATAGGTATGATTTTTAGGGTTCCGTACCCAAAGGGTAAAACGGGACCCTATTACTAAGACTCCGCTGTCCGTCCGTCCGTCCGTCCGTCCGTCTGTCTGTCACCAGGCTGTATCTCACGAACCGTGATAGCTAGACAGTTGAAATTTTCATAGATGATGTATTTCTGTTGCCGCTATAACAACAAATACTAAAAACAGAATAAAATAAAGATTTAAATGGGGCTCCCATACAACAAACGTGATTTTTGACCGAAGTTAAGCAACGTCGGGCGGGGTCAGTACTTGGATGGGTGACCGTTTTTATAGATAATGGTACGGAACCCTTCGTTTGCGAGTCCGACTCGCACTTGGCCGGTTTTATTTATCGTCGTTGTCATGGACTACATGGTTATGTTTCTTACATATGTTGTTAATGAGGAGGCACACTGAAAGGTTAGGACAGTTGTCGCCCCAGCAATCTGTCATTGTTTACCTACGATTTGTGATAAGCGTATGGTTGCGAATTTTTTACTAATACTTGCGATTTATCAAGAAAAATGTATTCATTTATGACTGTACTGGAACTGCAAACCGAGCTTCGAAGGATAATTGCTACAGTTGGTGGAAAAAAGGCTGATTTGATACAAAGATAATCACTTAATATATTTGAGGTTATCTTGAGTATTTTACCGTTTATTCAAATTTTCGAAGGCTCACGCCGCTCACGTGCAATTTTTCCTCTTATATTACATGTGTTCGATCGAAAACAAAGCTTTGGTGTATACCTGGATCACCTGGATGTACAAGAAGGCGTTTTATATACGCCCGCCCTACGACACATCAGATAGGTACACAAAGTCGTGCAAGGCCAGTTCACTTCCTAAGAAAGTTATGTCCCCGTAAAATTGCGCATGTGTGCGCCTGAAGCTTCTATGTGTGCTTTGGCCTCCTAGAAAAAGTTGCCAGTAATAAAAATAAAAACATTTTTCTACAGCAACATTGCTCCCAACTTACTTGCGCACAACCAAAACACTTAAAACTTAATTACACGCGATTAAGTTTTATAATGAATATTTGCTTCCAACTGTCTTTATCAATGTTCATAAAATATATGGAGGGTAGGTACGTCTACCCACCATAATAAAAAAATATATTTGTCAATGACTCTCTCCAACTGCCGTGGTTAAAGTTCATAACGAAAATTGTATTTATTATATCTTTAAATAATAAATACAACGTAGCGGTACTACCACTTAAGACTCTGTAAGTCTGTACCTACATGGATTACAGCAATGCACATAGAAAATGTGCTAATTGCGGAGCAATGGCTGTTGAAGATACATATTTGAGTGAAATTCACAGATTTAGTGGGTTCAGAAGAAACCGCGTCATAACCCATCTGGAAAGCGTATTAATTAACCGTGAAGAAATGTATGAATACAAGTTGGAAATCTGTGTAAAATGCCGTGTGTAAAGTGTACCTAGTGTATCTGTGTGTGTAAAGTGTAATAGGTAGGCATGCCTAAAGTTATTTGTATTATACTGAAAACTTTGTGAATGCGCTTTATTAATGTCTATTTTTTTATTAAGTTGTCAGGGTTTAATTTTCAGAGTATATTTCTATATGTAAAACATTTTTTTAATAAATAATACAATGTTATGAACATAAATATGCCTTTTATTTAAATCAATTGATAATACCACAAACAAGGGTTTACTTGCATCTTTCATATATTTCGTGATATGAAGATAACAAATATGTTTATCAACAGAATTACTATCTACCAATACCCGCCAGGCTAAACCGGTTGTCAACTTTAGTTCCATTGGTACACAACGAGGGCGCCACTAGTATAAACGTATAAACGGTTGGGGACATTTTTTTGTATGGAGTTACCGTTCTTCTCCTAGTGAGTATTATATTCTTTGGTTGTGATGCGTATGGAGTACAGCATGTGTGGCTAAGCCATTATGCCCTAAATTATGTACTACTTCATTAAAACTTAGTTTAACTGTGTATTTACTCTTTCCAAAATATTTATCTTCCTTAAAATGCAGCCTATAAAAACGGTCTTTGTCAATTGCTAAGTTTTTGATACTCAAAGCTTTTTCTCACCGATTTATGCATATCGGATCCTTGGAAAAAAAGGGGGATCCTATATTTCCACAATTTGTCGCACAATATTGGCGTATTTTGGAGAAAAAGGAGAATGTTTACAATTTATTTCAAAAAATGTATGTGATTTGGCAGTGACAGCAACTGCATTATGGAGGCGACACCTGGCGTGATAAAATGCCAGTTTGCCACCTCATTAATTATAGGTATTAGTATTAAGTGGGTAATAATATAATTTATGTATTACTACTCCTCCGGTTTTTTATTCATAAAAAATGCTGTCATAACGGTTATATAGGTTTAATAGTTATTAATTAGACGTTGCAGAGTAACCATGATGTTCATGATTGTAGATACATAATTATACTGAATTAAGTAAAGTAAGGTGTGTGAACGGTTTAGTTTGGTCTGCCTGAAAAAAATCTTAAACATCATTATTATCATTAATATTTTTATTTGAATGATAGTTTGCATTGAGGACATCACTACGAGTAGTAAGTAGCGTTTCTGTCTACGCAGACTAAGCAATAGAAGAATGTGTGTATTTGGATTGGTTTACTTGTACGTATATATAATAAATGTTTGGAATTTTAGTATTCATGTTGAGAATTATGTTTATTTTACTCGCCAGCCTATTTTTATTATGTCTCGCGTAACTCTATGAGTCAAATTCTGCGTAAATTGGTTCTTAAAATTGACGTTCTGAACCTCTCCCCCCCGACCCGCTCTTTATACCTCACCTCCCCCCTGCCAACATTTTACGCAAATCGCTGCTTTTGCGATAACAAATTAAAATTAAAATAATTCCTAACAATATCAATACATTTGGTAACGTTTAAAGTGAAAAGGCTCCCGAATAGCTAATATCAAAATGACTGGCTTCGAAATAAAGACATGCAACAGTAAAAAGGTATGGTAGCAAACACACTTGTAAATAGTTATAGGACGTAATTAATGTACTTCTTGCTATTAATTGTATCGTTTGCAGGGTAAAGCGATGTTTTCTACAAAGAATTACGAACCAGGTGATATCATTCTGGAAGAGGATCCTTTGGTATCATGCCAGTTCGCGTGGAACGCTGCATATAAATACATAGCATGTGATCATTGTATGAGGTTAGTAAAGTTAACATACTTTTATTTTTAAAAGTCAGGTATATTCTTTGGTATCTTTATTTAAGACATCTAAAATGATTTTGAGCAGTTACCATTTATAGATTTGTCAGTGATTAAACATATTTTTGGTACGTTTTATCTGATTCGCACACATATACCTACCTAGATTCAAAAGAAAAAAAAAACACAGACATGATACTGGCCTATCTTTACAAAGTAATAATAAAAGCTTTTCCTATCCAAAATCCTATAACATGTTAAACATTTCTAACCATAAAATTTACTCCTAGGCCCCTAGAAACCCCTGAGCAAAATGTGAGGCGTCTATCAGCCAACCCAGACATGGTGCTCCCACACCCAGATTCCTACATCATGTGTCTCGACAACATCACAAGTTGCGACCAGTGTGGAGCCTATTACTGCTCGGAGAGCTGCCGGCAGCAGGCATATGCGAAGTACCACAGGACAATATGCTATGACCCGAATGATTTGCAGCATCCTATTGTTGTGCTGTTGGAGGCTTGGAAGTGAGTATATTTTTATTTTTTTAAAGCATATAAATAATGTACAAAAAAATATCAGGGGTCTCAAAAAAATTGTGTAATAAACTGTATTGATTCCTTGCCAATGTATTGTGAAATAATGTATGAAAAGGATGAAACTAAAAAAAACTGTTGTAAAAGAAGAACAGAAAATTCAGTAGAATAATACACTCAAAGACATTTTATTTTCATGGACATAAAAATACTTTAACAATCCTTCAAATACCTATCTACCTAGATAGATGTAGTGCAGGGACGCCCAGCCAGAAACAGGTGGGCTGTCGATCACTCGTTTGTTACTTCATTCAGCCCAAAACCCTGCCTAATTATGCAAATAATTCCCTCCTAAATATGTTGTGGGTTTTTCAAAATTGTTCACTAAACTTAATTCTACTACTAGTATAGTTTGCTATTCAAATCAATATATGCTATTAAAGGTTTAAGATGTTTGAATAACTCCTTTCTTAATCTTCCAGGCCCCTCCACTACCCACCAGAAACAACCAGCATCATGCTCCTAGTCCGAATACTAGCCTACATCCAGCAGAGCTCAGACCCGAGTTCAGCCGTTGCCACAATCAAGCAGTTCTGCCACCGCACAATGAATGAAGATGAGGAGATTATGCACAAGTTACTTGGAGACCAGTTTGTGGATCAGCTTAATATGCTGAGGGAGCTTACAGCTAATGTTGTTAACGGGGATGCTGTGCAAGAGGTAACATCCAATTTCTATAGAGAGTTACTTAGAATTAGAGTTCTACACCTCTTGAATTTGAACCACAATGACATGTCATCCTCCATTATCTGTGGTCATAAGCAAAGTGGACTATGCATTGCAAATTGAATGTTTTGGAGATGTCTAAAATATTCTTCTCTAAATCAGGGGTTCCTAAACTTTTCGCCAAGCCTCCACTTCCTTTCCGCGGGTTAGATTGTATGGAATTTGCCTATTGTCGCGGACCATAGTTAGAAACCCTTGCTCTTTATCAAAGCTTAGGTAAAAAGGCTGCATTTGTGTACCATTTCATTTCTTTCTAATAATGAAAACAAATGTGTTTTTTGAAATAAGTTTTTTCTCTGAATTAATTATTTTTCTTCCAGTTCCTCACTCCCGACGGCTTCTGCAGCTTAATGGCGCTAGTGGGCACAAACGGGCAAGGCATCGGCACCAGCCCCTTAGCCATGTGGGTCAATTCGGTGGTGGAACTGACCCTCTCCGACGACGAGAGGAGGCAGCTCGACCTGTTCCTCACCAGGATGTATGATAAAGTTCAGGAGGGTGAGCATTTGTAAAAATAGAATCCCCGTAAAAACATATTGTGGGTGTTTTAGTCCATTTGATAGGCAATAGAAAATGTCCAAAAAGAGATTGAGGCAGTGAATCTATAGTAACTCAACTGCGGAAGTATGTCCAGTCAGAATCACAAGTAACAGATCACACTACGCGTCAGAAGTATCTACCATTCGCTAATAGCTTAAGAAAAAGATATACGTCTCTATATGTTGAAGCATTAAATTGTGCTAGATACTTTTATACTCGTATCTCTATTTGGAAAAGTATTCCAGGGTGGCAGATAATTTTGGTATGTTTTTCCATGCACTACTATTGGTGCTGACTGTACCCACCTTACTGAAGAAAACTGCTATCATCAGTATGAACACTCCTACGTACTCTGTAGATATGCAGTGTTATAGGTAAGGATTCTTAAAGCCCCCAATACATACTACTACGCGGTTGTGACACCAATGGAGATACAAGCATCCATAAGCTTCTGTGTTACTTCTGTGCTTCTCGTCCCCCCGGGCCCGAGTGTTGACCACCGTCATAGTACAAAAAAAAATTAAACAATTAAACATTAATTAATTTTCAGAATCCGGCTCCTTCCTAAACACCGAAGGCTCCGGTCTCTTCAAGCTGCAAAGTGCCTGCAACCACAACTGCGCGCCCAACGCCGAGTCCACGTTCCCGTACGGCAACCATCGACTACAACTTAAGGCCATCAAACCCATACGGCCGGGGGAAGAGATCTGTATTAGTTACTTGGATGAGTGCTTCTTGCAGAGGTCCAGGCATTCTAGGCAGAAAGTGAGTCACATTACTCACATTTATTATATATGGAATCATGTTTCAAAGTGCCTATAACCGCAATTGCTCGCTAAAGTGTACGTTCTCGAACGGCAACCACAGACTACAACTTAAGGCCATCAAACCTATACGGCCTGGGGAAAATATCTGTATCAGCGATTTGGACGAGTGCGTTTTTCAGAGGTCCAGACAATCGAATAAGTAACAAAATAATCTACTAGGAAATCGTCGGTTATTCGTCACAAACACGGCCAAACTACCCACTTTGGTTTCATCTGTGTGCGTTGCCTCTATGATACTTTAGAACCTTTAGATGTAAAAGTTGGTGCTTTGGTTGAGCGCGCCGTTTAAAAATCTATCTCTACTCGTATGTATACTATTTATAGACGTTATCCTCCTGAGACTAAATGTACATTACAATGTACATATTCGTGCAATCTAATTTGAACCTTTCATGAACCAGATAAAGTAGCCATTCTTTTGTTTCATTGCTTTTTAAAACAAACTAAATTCGTTCCAATTTACTTATAGAATAAGGTTCAAATAAAAAGATGAAAACTTTATATGCTGGGTCTTACGAGGTTAAAAGTCAGTTAATATAATTCTCCCATCTATGGGTGAATCAACTTTTTCTTGTCACTAGTTGCCATGGTTACGGTCTCCTGGTCACTCTTAAAATATTAGTTATTTCGTATTTAAATGAACCAAACTTGAAATTTTTGGTAGTTATAAGGCCTTTCCATAATGGGACATCTATTCTACTAAGCACGTTTGTAGAACATGGTACAGCAGCTCTTTTAAGAATCTATGCTACTATTGTCTCCTAGCTGATGGGACAGAATAACAACAAGATTGACCCCTATAATCAAACTTTCTCTCAACAGGAGCTCGCCCAGAACTACCTATTTGTGTGCGACTGCCACCGCTGCCTCTCCGAGTCCTCCCAACCAGAGTGCACCAGCGAGGAGGAAATGTCTGAAGAGGATGCGGATGACTGATGCTCTAACCTGCTGGCCTTCTGCTTGCTTGGCCTGTAATGGACCCTATGTGCAGTGGTTAAGGTGCAATTTTAAGTGGAAGTTGGCCGGCTGATAATAATGTATAGTGAATAAAATTGTGTAGCAAGTGAAAAGTGACTTTATTATACAGAGATTAACGTTCCGTTCAATGAATGATGCTACAATCTGCTAGTTTTCATCCTGAAGTAAAATTGTAAAATCAAACACTCATTGCACGTGAATACGTAGTGTGCTCTCTGTCACACCTACCCTCCGTAGACAAGTGTGACAGAGAGAACGCTACGTATTCGCATCCAGCGAGTCTTTAATTTTAGTATACCAGTACTTAAGGTGCAATTATGAGTGGACAGAGCCGTCTTTAAGCAAGTTCCCAGGAAAAGATCTCTATTGTGCGGACATTAAGGTTCAGTTTTAAATGTAAGGACAACGAATACGAAAGTAAAGTGAAGTGCTATGTAATATTTTTCTTTTTGCTGTTACTAAATAAGAATATACCAATAGGACCAAACTGCATTTCTTATTTTGTGGAAGTTATGTACTATTCTATGTTATATATACATGGGTAATCGCATATTTAGCGGTTTTGTGTAGTAGAATAGAATAACTTAAGAATTTTTTTTTATCTGCTCTCATTTAATTTTGTTTAATATATTTGTGAACATATGAATGTAAAGAAATGTTATATGAGTACAGTGAATACTAGGTACACTACTAATAGAGTATAGTACTACTTTACTAGTATATACTAGCATAATTATATGTAAAACATATAGCAATATGAAATATGAGTGTCCAAAACCTGTAGAGTATTCTGTAGTCTTTGATTATTATGAATATTTAGAAATGTCAATAAAATATGGGCTATGGGGCACTTCCCAAATCATATTTGATTAGGTATAAAAACATTACCCTCCTTCTGACGCAGTCGGGTAAAACATGTAATATAAACAGTAGGTATGAAATAGGTGTACAATTGCAAATAGAAAAGAATACATACCTATATACGTATAAATACTGTGAAATATCCTCTTGATACATTGTAATTATAATAATCCCAAATTACAATCACAGAGCTGAGAGATAGATAGAGAGGTAGGATTGCTAAAACAACGATTTCGCACACATACATACTTTCGGTTTTCAGTCATTAGCCGGGTCCACACAGGGCGCACATACGAGCGAGGCAATTTCCTCGCGCACAAAACGGCCAGTGTTCACGTGACTCGGCCGAGGCAGCGCGCGCGAGGCACGTCTACACTGGCCGTTTTGTGCGCGAGAAAATTGCCTCGCGCGTATGCTCGCTCTGTGTGGACCCGGCTATTCACCGCTCGCCCTCGAGTTGTGAATGTGTGCGTGTCGCGCCTAAATGAGAAAATCGGTATGTCATAAAACAATTTTGTCTTAGCTACCCTACTTTTGCTCATCTTTCAACTTTGTGATTACAATGATCGAAAAAGTTGCAAAATATTGTCAATATTACCCATAATTCTCACGTTATATGAAACAAAAGCAAGTGAAACTATCAATTAATCATGGAAAAATGGTCCTAATGGAATTGTAATTAAATTATTAGTATTGTAATTAAATTATTAGTGTTGTAATTAAATATGCAACGAAAGGTTATTATGCGCTGTGATTTAAATATGGCCTAGAGGGATTTAGATGTAGTCGGTCCAATTACTAGTAAGAAGTAGAACCTCTTTGGACGAGGGCTAGCTAGTTTGTTAGTGCACGACACCTTGCACTTTGTGACTATGCCCTGAAACTTGGCACAGTTGATTCTTAGCTGGTCATGAGTAGATAAAGACCGGGAGACCTCGAGAGCCACGTCTCATTTAGTGGGGGGGGAGGGGGGAAGTTCGACGCCGCCGCGCTTCACTTGGAGCAACATTTCTCTAAAACTGTACCTATTAGGGCATGTGATATATCATTTTCGGATAAATTAAGGATGAGGAATTTTTTTTTGGAACCAAAACAATGCACTTTCTAACAAAAAAAAACATAAAGTAGAAAAGACAAAAAAACGTATCTTGGATTTTTTCATAATTACCAATTTTTTTTTAAAGTGTAGTAGGAATCTGAAAACAAAAAATATATTTGTAAAGCTACACTTATTACGTTTAAGAAAATATATAGTTTATTATACAAAACTGTTGTTACATGGGAGATAAAAAATAATATTAAGCGTGGGCCAGAGTGATCTCAATACAAAATATTATTAATGTGGGAAAGTTACTTATAATTTGTTCTACAATCGTTTATTTTTTTAGTTTTTCGTAAATAACTCGTAAACGGTAGCCCACAGCAAAAAAATATCTTTTACGTAAATAATCTGTTTCAGATTTCTTATAAAATAAGTGGTACTTTTTTTGCTAAGATCAATATAAAAAAAAAATATTGAAGGGAGAAAATAAATACTAAGGTCCCCTTTTTTAGTCATTCGTAAATAACTCGTAAAGGATGGCCAATAGCAAAATATATTTTAACACATGAATAATTAGCATAAAATTTTCTACAAAAAAGGTTATTCAAACTTTTTCGCTAGGATCAATATTTAAAAAGGGGACCTTAGAATTTATTTTCTCTCTTTAATATCGTTTTTAATATTGATCCTAGCGAAAAAGTTTGAATGACCTTTTTTGTAGGAAATTTTATGTAAATTATTCATGTACTAAAAATTTTTTTGCTATTGGCCATCGTTTACGAGTTATTTACGAATGACTAAAAAAGGGGACCTAAGTATTTATTTTCTCCCTTCAATATTTTTTTTAATATTGATGGTAGCGAAAAACAGTAGTACTTATTTTATAAGAAATCTGAAACAGATTATTTACGTAAAAGATATTTTTTTGCTGTGGGCTACCGTTTACGAGTTATTTATGAAAAACAAGAAAAATAAACGATTTTAGAACAAATTATAAGTAACTTTCCCACGTTCATAATATTTTGTATTGAGATCACTCTGACCCACGCTTAATATTATTTTTTATCTCCCATTTATCAACAGTTTTGTATATTAAACTTATATATTTTCTTAAACGTAATAAGTGTAGCTTTACGACTGTATTTTTTGTTTTCAGATTCCTGCTACACTTTAAAAAAAAATTGGTAATTATGAAAAAATCAAAAATACGTTTTTTAGTCTTTTCTACTTTATGCTTTTTTTTTGTTAGAAAGTGCATTGTTTTTGTTCTAAAACTAGATTTCCTCATCATTAATTTATCCTAAAATGATATATTACATGCCCTAATAGGTATAGTTTTGGAGAAATGTTGCTCCAAGTGAAGCGCGGCAGCGTCGAACTTTCCCCCTCCCCCCCCCCCCCACTAAATGAGAGGTGGCTCTCGACGGCTCCCGGTCTGTATCTGCTCAAGACCAGCTACGAATCAACTGTGCCAAGTTTCAGCGCATAGTCTCAAAGTGCAAGGTCCCCATACAACGGTGTGCAGTAACAAACCAGCTAGGCGTTCGTAGTCTGTATTCTCAATAGAAGGGACACGTAGTCAACAGTAAACAATACAACTAGGAAATGTAGAGAAACGTAATCCTGAAATGGAAAGAAGTAAAGAGATATTAGATAAAGATTAAATCAATCTGACTCAATATTAGCGTTAATGTTGCAATCTAGTTGCAAGATAAAATAAGACAAATATGACTAGTATGACGTGAAGATAGATCATGTACAAGTTTAATTGAGTTATTTAAAAATGACCACACTATCCTTAATCCTTACACACAAGCAAAAGGGGCTTTGGCTAAGTATTTAACCAATAAAACTAAAACACTAGTTAAAAATATGGGTCGAGCTGGAAAATTATAGGAAATGTGGAAACAGCGTGGAGATATAGAACGAAAGTTAGCGCACCATACGAGATAAAATTGTCTGCAAAATAAATTAAATAATCGTTCAAATATGGACCTTAAATTCTTAACAACAAGATTCTCATTAAACAACACGTTTTGTCAGTTGTCAGTTCAAAATACTGTTTACCAAACATTTAAAATGTAAAAAATATATGGTTAATGAAGTCCTATCAGGGTACTAGAATGTGCCAAACATACTTAAGACCTAAGTATTACTTGTGTATAAGTACTATAGTTATCGCTTGTGTGCGCAAATAATATAATTATTAATTAAAATGAAGATACTTAAAGCTTGTCAATTAACATGTGATGGTGTTTATTATTTTTGTGAAGTTATTATGTATATGATTATGTTAGTCGTGGATTTCTAAAAGCAGGTTACTATGTTTTTATATATGTTTTGATTCTCTAAGGAAAATGGCTCCTAAAAAGTATACAACTAGTTTAATGAAATACGTGTTTGCAGTTACATTATGTTATGTAACTTCTGTTATTATATTTGATGTTATATTTATATGTTCCGATAAGCTTCTTTGAAATATACGGCAGCTTGTTGCTTTTGTTATGTTTGTAAACATAAATAAAATATCTAGAATGGATTTCTCATTTATTAATTGAGCCCTAACTTTTGTTTTCTTAACTAGCTTTCATTTATATCAAGGCAATTTTAGTTGATTACTCTGACTTGACTGCGTATTTAATATTTATGACTCTCGATTTAGTCCAGTCAATGAGAATACTTTTGGGAAGTTCTAGTTGTTACCATTGGTAACAACTGGGAGTTTTTCTCCTATGTTACCACTGAAAAAAAAATCTAGTACCTATTTACTACCTATTCACGGTAACAACTTGGTGGTAATAGCTGATGAATAAGCCAGGAAAACCAATAAGTTTTGACAGGCTGACTTGGAGACAGGCTTTCAACGGACCATCGTGAGTTGGAACCGGTTCTTGGTGTTATTTCTCGGAAAGTAAGTTTCTCGTGAAGCATCGTACTAGGCATAAGATTATGAACGCTTTAAACACTCGGTCCCGGTCGCCCCGTTTCCAGCACAAAATGTACGTACACATAGGTACGTGTTCTTGGCAGTGTTAACATATCCAAACATGCCACACTCGCGCCAGCGAGCAAATACAATTAAAAAGCGAGAAGGTCAATTTTAATTGCGTACGTTATTTATAATTATAGCGGTTGGTTATTACTATTAGCACTGTGGGTACGTCAACTCACGACGCTTTTACTTTTAAAGCTTCTTGGAGTTCATAGCAGATTTTCGTCGCTTACAGATTTTAGTATTGAACACAAAAAATTAACTAACCATTTTCAAGTTCATATCCTTAGAAGGGTTTCAATAAATATAGGTTTACCTATAGGTAGGTTAAAAAACACGCTACATCGATAGAATCGTTAGAAATGTAAAATCGCATTCGACTGGCATACCAATATCACAGAATATCGCTCATGACAAAATAAACGATATGATTTGCCGAACAATCTCAATTAATTAAAGTCGAAACAAGGTTCGATTCGTTCGAGCGCCTGAGGTCAGTCAAAGGAGTGCTTCAACTGATTGCTCTTGAGTATTGGAAGTCGCAAATTGTTTTAGTTTAATTTTATTGAGTTTACGGCCAATAGAGGATCATTCTGAGATTCCTGAGGGCTTCAGAGTAACTATACTTAAGCACTTGAAGTTTGTGTTGAAGATAGGTTATTTATGTTAACTTAAGTTTGAATGGGGTTGGCCGGTGGAAGTTTTTAGCAGATGGCGCCATCATAGCTTGCCCCGTCAATCCCTAGAATTGTGTCAAATTTTTGTTTTTTTAATACCCTGGATGCCAGCTCTTTAAGCCAAATCTCATAGAAAAAGGGGCAAGCTATGATGGCGCCATCTAGGCAAACCTTTGACAGTTGCCAACCCCATTAAGAGAGTGTCTCAAGTGTAGATACAGGCTGTTTTATTATCGTTCAATTTACATATTAAATAGGTAGCCAGTCTACTCTACACTAAGTTTGCACCGACACTTGGCAGTGACAATGTAAGAAAGCGCCACTTGGGCCACTTGGCACACACAAGACCTATATATAATAGCACTTGGCATATAATTTAGCATGGTCGGACTCAGTGTTTAAAGCCTCGTATATTTTAACAGATACTTATTTTCAGACAGTAGGCGGCGTTTTGCACGGCACCTGGAGGATCCGGAAAAATGCCGAGATCGAGGAGTTAGTGGCCGAACCCAATATCGTCGGCGAAACGAAAAAGCGCACAGACTTCGCTGGTTCGGTCACCTACTCAGAATGGGAGAGGATCGGGCTGTCAAGAGGGCGTTCTTGGGACGACCGACTGGTAGCCGTCCGGTGGGTCGGCCCAGGTATCGCTGGGAAGACAGTGTAGCGGCGGATCTGCTTCAGCTTCGCGTCAGTAACTGGCAGGAAGTTGCGCACGATCGGGACAGGTGGCACGCTCTCGTTTCGGAGGCCAAGATTCTCTTTGGATCACTGGGCCAAAATAGTTAGTTTTAGTTAGTTAGTTAGTTAGGCGGCGTTTTGCAACACGCTGCATCATAACATAATAGCTAGTTCTATAGTTGCACGTGTATTGAGTCGTTGCGGCGACGCGACGTCGCGCTATCATCTGACGCTTCCAGCGTTACGTGCTGCTGAATATTTATTCCTTAATTTAATACTGCTGGTAGGTATTTCTAAGATATTACTTTGTATTTACACGCGCTATTTTTAAGTGAAAAAATACCAATGAAACGCGTGCAAAAACTGTAGTTGTAAAAAATACCTACCAAGCTAATCCTAATACGATTTACCGAAATAACCTAAACTTACAAACAGCGAGAATTTAAAGAAGATTGAATTGTCGAAACAAACAAGGTTTACAAAAAAAAAACCGACCTAAAGTACTTTAACGTTATTATCCCGGACATCAAGTCACATTAAATTGTTTATTCTTTTGCGAGGTCACGGGCGGAATTCCGTAACTTTGATCTCGAGCGAGAAAAAAATGGACGAGAATCATTTCAACTGCTTTCATAAATGGGGGAGAATATAATTTATTCAAGAGATAATTTTCTCCCTTAAGGATAGGGGGTGCGAATGGATGTTTGCACTTGCATCTCCCTTGCCGGTTTAAACTTATTTTTTTATAGTTTCCGGTTGCCTGTTAGCGTCTTAACGTGGCCTTTTCTTCGGTTTAGGATTCACGCAAGACAGCGCAGAACTAACAACAGTAAATTGTGAATTTTGAGGATGTCCGTACAGAATGGAATGTGAGAATCTGAGCCAGAATGGCAAGCTGCTTGCGCACGGAAAAGCCGGCGAGCGTACAGCCCCCTAAATAAACTTTCGACAAGATAACAAACCTCTCTCAGTACAAAGTCGTAAAGGATTTGTCGCACTTTGTAGCATCGAATGCGCGTTGTATTTTCAAAAGGACGTAGCCCAGACCCCAGACCTCATATTAAACAGATAATATAGCAATACGCCAATACAGGCCATGAGCCTCGGTAATTAGAAACCATTCTAATTACCGACATCGAGTCTCAAAACCTTTCTATTCCGTAAAATCCGGTTATTTGAATCGAAACCTACCATCTAAAGGAATTCAAATTCTCCAAGTTTCACCGAATACGGACGGGTCTTTGCTCTTTGATCCTTCCGTCATAACGGCCCTTCAAAAATATTCGCAATACGATTACCCTGTACAAAACGTAATCGTAAATTGTGCAAATGTGGTTTTCAAAGGCTGGTCACCCTTCTGAATCTCTGCTTCACTAGTTGAATGTGCTAATAACGACCGATGGGAGGGCTAGATTTAAATTAAAACCACCCTTTGAAGAACCAAGGGTATTTAATTGTGATCCGAATAGATTAGGAGCTGACGGCCATTTTTCAGTACCTATGTTTAGGCAAAAATATACAGTTAAAGTAGAATGTGGTATCTATTCTATATTACCTATTGTTCAAGTTATTTTCCATTCATTGTATTTTGCTTCACAAACGTCTTTATAAAGCTAAATATAGGTACAATAAATATTAATGTGTTTTGAGTATCAGCAGGCTGCTTACAGTGCTTAGGTACTTGTAGTATTTATCCTACGACAGTCTAGATTTACTTTGCTGCCGGCTATTTGAGCTAAGTTGATTGTTATATTATCTGGGGGCACGGCAGTGCCCCCGCCAAGTCGAGCAAAACAAAGAGGCACGGCCGTACCATCCTTTTCTCGAAGCGATTCAGGCCATTTTCGACGTCCTGTAATTTTGTGCTGGCTGAAGCTAGAACCCTGAATTTTCAGTAATATATAAGTAGGGCTTAACATGCTTAAGATATATTCTCAAAAACTTTCAATTTGAACTTGTAGTTTAAGAATTATTGTACGTCAAAGTTCCTTATTTTCGACACTGACACACTCACTCACGATCATCATAATTCTAAGGTACTTCTAGCATACCCACAAGCTCCAAATTTTAAACATAAGTAGTTTTCAGCTTATCAAGCCATAGAAAACCTAAAAATATTGCAATATCAGTCACGTTTTAAAGCTCTAAGAACTGCATAAGTAAGTTTGTAATCCCATATAAATATATACTATTACTGTTGCAGTTCCTACAAATAGTAGGTAAAGTAAAGGTACACTACGATGTACGATGTGAGTATGAATCAAGATGTGTTTAGTTATGATATGTGTATACATAGTATGGGTATGAGTACCCGAAAAGAAGGACTGTCTACAAAAAGAGATGAGATCCCATCAAAAACATTACCTACATATATAAAGGTGCAAGTCTCGCAACGCTTCTACTACAAAAAAGTTTTGAGATGTAATGTGAAACCAAGTCGGTTATTTTAATCAGTGCCAGGGGGTGTTAAAACCATATCAATAAGATATCTTTAATTTGTAATACATATAATGACTTGGCAATCGCACATAATGCTTTACTCGTACCGTACTCGTATTTTCATATGTGTAATGCTCAAACTGCAATTAGCGCTAGCGTTATGTTCAATTAGAATTATTTTTAATACTTAGGTGACGATGATCCTTGTCATTATGCAGCCGTGCGATGGCCAAGTCATTATATGTATTACAAATTAAAGATATCTTATTGATACGGTTTTAATACCCCCTGGCACTGATTAAAATAACCGACTTGGTTTCACATTACATCTCAAAACTTTTTTACAGTAGAAGCGTTGCGAGACTTGCACCTTTTTACATGTAATGTTTTTGATGGGATTATGTTAACTACAATATCTTCAGCATATCAGCATCAAGGAAATCCACTGCCTCTCCAAAGGCGCTCTATAATGCCCCGACCCTTGCTTTAAGACACAGTGACTTCCTGCTCTCCTACATAACGTAGATTGTCGCCCCAAACCCCATCGAATCGGTCTTCGTTGGGCATTCCGACGTCTGAAAAATTAGAATACTATTCGAAGAAACGCCACTGGCTCTTAGTACTAGAATATTGTCAGTTGCGCCGATTTAAGCGGGTTGTACGATAATTGGCGAATTTTATGCCCGAGTGCGTTTGTCGCGAGGACCGCCCGGCTGTAAATATTCGACGCAGAATTGCCCAGGGTAATGAAAAATAGGTTGGATTTAAATCAAATAAAGTGTCCTCATGAATAAGTAAGTGGATAGAAATGAATAATTAGGTATTTAGGTATTGTTAAGTCATTTATTTTCTTTTGATTAGATCTTTTCAATATTGACAAAGCTGGATTTTATTTGCTTTCCGACTAGACTTTGTGTGAAGTAGAAATTGGCTCAATATCTGCCATAAAAGTAGTAACTAACTAGTAGTAAGTAACTAGAAATATTACTAAAATTGTGTATTATGAGCCAAATTGTAGGTATAGGTTGTTTAAAAATATGAGAACCGGCTCGTTAATGGCTTAGAAATAAAGTCGTGTAATTTTAAAGCATTTTGCTATATATTTTATCAACAACTGTATGTGATAAAGTTGCGACTCATAATAAAACTGCATTTCATAGCCTTCTTTATAGCAATATGTACAGAATTTAGAGCAGCATCGCAATATAAACCGTCACGCCGTTTGACCCATGCGCTGACCCCTCGGCGGGGCGTATGTCATAAACCGCTATATTGCTATCATAACTAGGAGACGCCTTATATGAGGCGCGCCTTCTGACCCCCTGTAGACTATGTATTCACGAGACATTTCGTACTTCATTGTAGGCTCTCTAGTGTAAATTGAGCCTTAAGGGGCCCACTGATTAACAGTCCGCCGGATGGTATCGGCCTGTCAGTTGTTCGGAACTGTCAAAATTTTGTTAATCAGTGGGCCCCTAAATTTTCCTTATCTTAAGCTCTTTCCTAGTTATATGTTACAGACGCCTGGGATCGGTTCAGCTACCTACCTTACCTCAGTTAGTTAACTTTAGCACCGGTTAAAAAAAGTTTATTCGGTTTAAGTATTAGTTATACAGTGTAAGTGTTGGTGCCCATTTTTAAGTAAGCTTTCTGTTGATTTTGACCTTCCTACCAGTCCGGAAGAGGCAAAGAGGTTGATACGTTATGAATAGGGGCTTGATACTAGTAATTGAGATACAATAGCTTGGGGACAATGGAACATGCACACACAGACCAAATTAAGCCTTGGAGAGTTATTAACTGTCATTTGTTTTTAAAGTTTAGGTAGATTTAGAGCTTGTAGAATCTATAAGCTCCTGCCGGTCTGTAATCCTTAGCAAAGTTGAAATCTAATCTTTAGGTTACATAACTTTACTTTAGAATTAATATATTATATTGAATTTATATCGATCTAAATAGATCGATTTGTGAAAAATTGTATTGTTTGCTTCATACTAATCTTCTACCTAACCAACCAACCAACCAACCAACTGCGCAACTTGGTAGGGTGCTTTCTGGGCATTGCGGTTCTGTATGGAGGCAGAGGAGACGCCCTTGCACATCCTCACAGAGTGCCCTTGCTTAATGCGCACTCGTGGCTTAATCCTGGGCAGACACATATTGAGCCCGGAGGAGTTAAAGTCTGTCGAGATCAAAAAGATCCTGCAGCTGTTCGAAGTTGCAGGTTTAGATCGACAGTTGTAGTAGGTGGCGATCACAATAGATCAGGGATGGTCGCAGTGATACATAGGCTATGGAGCCTTATATAGCCCTAACAACAACAACAAGAAGAATCTTCTACCTAGCGTTATCCCGGCCTTTGTGCTTCATACTAATATTTTAAAGAATACATTTTCCTAAATTGTATCATTTTTTTTGTTAAATTTATGTCTAGAAAATTATAGGTGTATTGTACCTAAACCTTTCTAAAGACTGTAGGTACTCCCTTATTCATATAACTTTACGGGCCTGATTTAGTTCAATTATGTTTTATCCCTTTCTTACAAATACATAAGCTAAAATGACAGATAAGGACAAACGATTATTAGCTAATTGAGGTTTGTAGCGCGTTTATGAATAAGGGGGTTAACGTATAAATCCAGCGTTTTGGTAAACCCCTTTTCTGCTTTCGTCGTCCTGCATGTTTGATCAGGGACTATGCTACTTACTCTCGGCTTCGCATTGTATTCTAATCTTTTCCTTTAAAAAGTAAGAAGGTAAGTACCGTAAAATGGGGTGAGTAGGGACGAAATCGAAGTTCAAACCTGGATAAAAGTTTATTTTTATATGTGGCACATTGATTTGTATACAAAAATAAGTGTTCCGGATGTATGAATTTTAGTTTGTTAATGATAATTTGTTGTTTCATTTCATAGTTTCAACGATAAACACATAATAGTAGGCAATCCCAGCTCACCCCGTAGTTGGGGTGATGAGAGATTTCCTACTAAGGTGAGTTTTGAAAATTGTTGGATCGACACTTTGGAATTTAATTATGAACATTATAATATTGTTATTGGAATATATAATTTACGTAGCAGTAGCCTGTAAAAACCATCTCACCTCTCTGTCATCCCTCCTCACCCCATTCATAACCCAACTATCCCTACTCACCCCATTTTACGGTACACGTGTTGTGTGTAGTTAGTGCCTTTTCTTTGGGACATCAGTTTATTCGGGTTTATATAATTATCCGCTTTTGGCTCTTAACGCGTTTGCGCCTGAAGGTTTTCGCCATTGATGGTTTGACAGTGAAATATTTTTAGATAAAAATCTGCGGTATGCAATGCGGTAGGTACTTAAACATTTTCCAACGTTTTTATACATTTCCAACTTGTAAATGATAGCTCTAAAACTTTTGTATGTTTTCAACTGTTTCAATTTCTATCTATTGTTTTGGCTAGACAATACGCCCTAATAGCATTTTCTTGTAGGGATTTGGTTGGGCCTTTGTTTACGTATTAGTTGGGCAACCGTTATATTTGGCCGTACGATTTGCTGGAGGGCCCTCGACAAAGGCCCTCCCGAAGATTCCCAACAGAGGGCCATAAGAGTAATTTTTTCGTTGGGCCTATTTAAATAAATCATACAATTATTCAACGGTGGTGGTTTTGGTTGGGCCGTGGTTGGGCCTATACACATTTGTTTGATGGTTGGTTAATTGTTACATTTGGCCGTACGATTTGCTGGAGGGCCCTCGACAAAGGCCCTCCTGAAGATTCCCAACAGAGGGCCATTAGAGTAATTTTTTCGTTGGGCCTATTTAAATAAATCATACAATTATTCAACGGTTGTGGTTTTGGTTGGGCCGTGGTTGGGCCTATACACATTTGTTTGATGGTTGGTTAATTGTTACATTTGGCCGTATGGCTTGCTGTAGGGCCAACTGCAAAAAAATAAAAAAGGGCAATTTTTTCGTTGTGCTTCTGTTTGCAAATTCAACAATTACCCAACGGCAAGTCAGGTAGGTCGGTAGGTAGTCGTGCACCAGGTTGGAGGCCCAACACAGCTTGTCCCACAAAGGGCCAACATTGTAACTTTAACGTTGGGTCTTGTGTAGGATTCTTACAATACTACCATAGGTAAATCGTTGTGTAATTTATAGTGGGCCTACAGTCTAATTATGTAATGGGCATTTGTTTACGAGTCCTACAGTTACCCTACGTTAGGTAAGTGGTTGTGTAATACGACGTTGGGCCTTTGCTGATAAATATTACAATTACACTACGGTAGGCATTGGTTGTATGTATACCCACATGAAGGTCCTAGGCACCAGTTGTTGTTAATCTTCTCTGTATCGTTCCAATTTTAGTATATGTACTGCCGAAGCAAGTACACTTACTATACACTCTAATTTGTATATATACTAACCGCACTTCAAAACTTCGTAAGCGAGATTTATGTTTTTTGAGATTTAAATTGAGAAAATGTTGGTAAAATACATTTTTTTAAATTAATGTATAAATTTTATAGTTATAGCTATTAGATTTATAAGTTACTTTTAAAAAATATTATGATTATATCCGGAATAATCGAGAAAATAACTATAACTTCGATGTTTGGAGACAGTAACGCCATCTAGTGACGCCACAAGCAAAGTTCCACAGCCAATGTTGGTAAATGCGACATTTGTCGTCATTGGGCCATCGGATGATATCGTTGATTAGCCAACGTTACCAAAGTAAACAAAGGAGGCCCATTGTTGGGCATCAGTGCCACAGCCAATGTTGGTAAATGCGATATTTGTCATCAGTGGACCATCGGATGATATCGTTGATTAGCCAACGTTACCAAAATACACAAAGGCCCATTGTTGGGCATCAATGCTACAGCCAATGTTGGTAAATGTGACATTTGTCGTCATTGGGCCATCGGATGATATCGTTGATTAGCCAACGTTACCAAAATAGCAAATGCCCATTGTTGGGCATCAGTGCCACAGCCAATGTTGGTAAATGCGATATTTGTCATAATTGGGCCATCGGATGATATCGTTGATTAGCCAACGTTACCAAAATACACAGAGGCCCATTGTCGGGCATCCGTGCCACAGCCAATGTTGGTAAATGCGGTATTTGTCATCATTGGGCCAACTAATATTATCGTTGTTTAGCCAACGTTACCAAATTACACAAAGGCCCGTTGTTGGGCATCAGTGCCACAGCCAATGTTGGTAAATGCGATATTTGTCATAATTGGGCCATCGGATGATATCGTTGATTAGCCAACGTTACCAAAATACACAGAGGCCCATTGTCGGGCATCCGTGCCACAGCCAATGTTGGTAAATGCGGTATTTGTCATCATTGGGCCAACTAATATTATCGTTGTTTAGCCAACGTTACCAAATTACACAAAGGCCCATTGTCGGGCATCCGTGCCACAGCCAATGTTGGTAAATGCGGTATTTGTCTCCATTGGGCCAACGAATGTTATCGTTGTTTAGCGAACGGTAGCAAAATACACAAAGGCCCATTGTTGGGCATCCGTGCCACAGCTAATGTTGGTAAATGCGGTATTTGTCACCATTGGGCCAACGAATGTTATCGTTGTTTAGCGAACGGTAGCAAAATACACAAAGGCCCATTGTTGGGCATCACTGCCACTGCCAATGTTGGTAAATGCGATATATGTCATCATTGGGCCAACTAATATTATCGTTGTTTAGCCAACGTTACCAAAATACACAATGGCCCGTTGTTGGGCATCAGTGCCACAGCCAATGTTGGTAAATGCGATATTTGTCATCATTGGGCCATCGGATGATATCGTTGATTAGCCAACGTTACCAAAATACACAAAGGCCCATTGTTGGGCATCACTGCCACTGCCAATGTTGGTAAATGCGATATATGCCATCATTGGGCCAACTAATATTATTGTTGTTTAGCCAACGTTTCCAAAATACACAAAGGCCCATTGTTGGGCACCACTGCCACTGCCAATGTTGGTAAATGCGATATATGTCATCATTGGGCCAACTAATATTATCGTTGTTTAGCCAACGTTACCAAAATACACAATGGCCCGTTGTTGGGCATCAGTGCCACAGGCAATGTTGGTAAATGCGATATTTGTCATCATTGGGTCATCGGATGATATCGTTGTTTAGCCAACGGTACCAAAATACACAAAGGCCCATTGTTGGGCATCTATGCCACAGCGAATGTTGGTAAATGCGATGGTGGGCCAATACAAATTTTAATGTTGGCTACGGAACGAACCTCATCCCAACGTTTTCCCTACCGTTGGCACCGTGGGCCCCAACGAAAATGCTACTAGGGCGCAGCAATTTTCCAAGTAAAATATGATAGAAATAACTTTAACAGTTGAACCGTGAAAATCGAACTGAAATTCAAAGTGACTTTTGCATTTCTATTTACTGAATGAAATAAACATGTCTGTGTTTATGTTTATTCATTGTAAGGGTAACAATAAGGTCTTTAAAATGTAGGTTAATATTGACTATTTGTACATTTCAATGTTTATATAAATACTAGCTATGAGCCGAGTTCTATTGACGAATCACCACTGATATTTATAGAAATAGAAATAGAAATAGAAATAGTTTATTCGTGGCATAAAAAATTGGTAACAGACAAAAGAGAAAAAAAAAGAAGAACGAAAATTAAAATTTACACTTAACATTACAACACATATCATTACATAACAGAACAAGTAAATAGCCACGAAATGGTCCCGACTCAGCATGGTGTTAGCCTTAATGGGCCAACGCTGGTCTTCCGTCGGGGCCATGGACGAGTGAATCACGGAAACGGATAGTACACAACATTTAAATAATGAACAGTGGCAAAAAAACAAACGAGTTGGAAATAAATAAATAACAGTAATTCATTAATATTATAAAATAATTACATTTTATGGAAATAAAATAAAAACCAAAAGAAATAATGGCGAAAGACTAAAATGTGAACGCGACCAATTGTGACATAAGTGTCGAGCAGTTGGCGCCATCTGTTGGTGTACAACACAGCAAGGATTAAAACGCGTTAAGCAAAAACAGCAAAAACAACAAATATACGTGAGCCATAGTTCACGTGTTGGAAAGTTTTATAAGCGAAAATAATACATACTAACTACAATTACTAGAACTACGACAAAACATATTGAGAATTAAATTAAGAACTACGTAAAACAATAAAAATGAGTTTGAATGGCAGTTGCGGAAGGGACAGAAAAAGATGGTAAGTACTTATACATACATGAATATTTAAATGCAGCTTGTCTCAAGTTTGAGGCATTCCTCGCTAAGCTGGTGTTCAAGCATGAATTTTTTTAGGGTTATTTTAAAACTGTTAATACTTTGCAGGTTCCTGATGGGAGGAGGAATGTTGTTCCAACATCGGCTGGCCGCGTAGCGAAAACTGCCCCGGAAGGCTGCCGATGCGTGCCTAGGAGTAAGAAGTCGGGTCGCAGACCGCCGACCCTCGCGTGGCCTGCTTATGGACAGCTTCTCGTACAGATAAATGGGTGTCTGACAGTTAATTACTCCAAAGAGTAAAGAAGCAAGGTGCAGCTTACGGCGGTGGTGCATTTTTAGAATATTGTGCTGATTAAGGAATGGTGACACATGGCCCCGCAAAGGAATGCAGAAGCAATAGCGAGCACACGCGTTCTGGATACGTTGTATAAGTCTCTTGGTTTTACAAAGAAGTCGTGGCCCAATTACCGCATCTACATAATTTAACTTTGACAATACAAGTGACTCTACTAACCTAATGCGCAGTGTTTCATTAATGAAAGGTCTGATTTTGTATAACACCTTGAGCTTATAAAAACAACTCCTAACTACATCAGCAGTATGCTTCTCAAAACGGAGACCATTGTCCATCATGAGACCCAGATTTCTAGCCTCATAAACTTGCTCAATGGGCTCTCCCAACAGTGTGACTCTCACAGAGGGTGTGATACGAGCCAGCTGATGATTGCTACCGAAGACTAGGTACTTGGTTTTGTTCGGATTGAGCAGCAGGCAGTTATCTGAAGCCCAGGAAGCTATGTTACGGAGATCAGTGTTGAGTTTGACTAAAGCATCGTCAACATCAGATGGCTTACATGAAATGTACACTTGAACATCATCTGCATAGATGTGGTACTTACAGTGAGTGATGCGTGAGCCAATGTCGGCAGAGTATAAGATATACAGGATAGGTCCGAGAATTGAGCCCTGGGGGACGCCCCTGGTTAAGTTAATTGGGTCAGAGGTTAAGTTGGAGCCACCACAGTTTATTTTTACAAGTTGACTGCGCATCCTGAGGTAACTTTCAAACCATCTTACAGTTTTGCTTTCGAATCCATAAAAACTTAGCTTAGACAGAAGCAGATCTATATTTAAGCAGTCAAAAGCCCTGGAAAAATCAAGTAAAACCAGCAGAGTGCACATTCCCTTATCTTGAGAGCACAATATACCATCGGTGACATCCAGCAAGGCTGTAGTTGTACTTCTACCCCTTCTGAAGCCCGACTGTAGATCCGGTAGAATATTGTTGGTCTCAAGATACTTTGTGAGCTGAAAACACACAGCCTTTTCCAAAATTTTAGAGATGCAGGGTAATATACTGATCGGTCTAAGGTCTCGGAGCTCAGATGGGTTAGCGGTTTTAGGCAGCGGTTGCACAACGGCCAACTTCCAGGCACTGGGAAATGTACATGTCAAAATGGAGGTATTAATTAATTTTGTAATTAAGTCAGTAGTGTGTGGGAGTGTTAAAAGAAGCATTTTTAGGTTTATACCGTCAGCACCCTCAGCATTAGACTTTAAATTCCTAATAATTTTTAACATTTGTTCCGAGCTGATAGGTTCTAACTGGAAAACTGAATCACAAAACCTGTGGTACTCAAAATAAGTCAAAACTGATATGGGCAATTTTGAAGTATCTGGTAATGTCAAAAAATATTTATTTATAGTGGTAGGGTCATTGAAGTGAGAAGGTAGGTCTTTGTTTTTATCTGGGATTAAGGTTGATTTGAGAGATTTCCATAGTAATTTAGAATTGTGAATTTTATTATTTATATTTAGATTAATGTATGCTGACTTTTCATTAAATATAGCTTTGTTTACAATTGATTTAAGGTCCTTGTAGTACTTCTTTTTGCTCTCAGTCTGGTCTTTGTGGTAATCAGCCGCTGCACTATCTCGCAAACGCATCATAAGCCTGACCGTATCAGTGATCCAGGGATAAGAAGACCCTTTAACAATTATAGATTTAAGAGGGGCATGGCAATCAAAAATCAAAAGAACTAGTTGGTTAAAAGCCGCGACCATGGCATTAACATCATCTAATTCCGACACCAGGTCCCACCGCACACACCGCAAGACCACATCCAGCTTGTCAAGGTCAATATTTTTGAAAGGCCTATAAGTCAAGTGAAATGGTTTAGGTTTTTCAAGTTTAATTGAGAACTCACAGGCTACCAGGCAGTGCCCGTAGAGTGATCCTACATGCTCTATAGTAATATTTTTGGCTCTTAAATCAGTACAAACCACATCTATCAGCGTCTGGCTAGTCACAGTAAAGTGTGTAGGTTGAGTAACTAGTTGAGAAAGGTTAAAGCTATTTAGGAAAGTATTTAATTTCGCGATTTTTACGTCTACGTAGCTAAGTAAATCTATATTAAAGTCACCTACTAAAATCAAATGGTCAAAGTCAGGTATAGAGCTAATAGAGTCAGAAATTGCATCGAAAAATAGGTCAATGTCTGTCCATGGTGGACGGTACGCCGTACCAATGACCAATTTCTTGCCATTAATGGTTAGAGTGATCCACATCTGTTCAATGGAACTATGTTGCGGATCGACAGGGTGAGGCCAAGTGCGAGCATTTACATTCCGTTTTATGTAGAAACCTACGCCACCCCCGCGCGATCGAGTGCCCTGTGGCCTTGGTATGTGACGTAGTCTGTACCCAGGAATCACCGGCGCACGCCCATCCTCACAATCCCTAAGCCACGTCTCATTTACAGCCAGCACATCAACATCCGACCGGGTCACAGCCACGATGATGTCGTCGTGTTTAGTACCTAGGGAACCTGCATTAAACAAACCTATTTTAAGCGACTTACTGAATATGATGAAATAAAAGTACGCAAGAGTTGAGACATGTATATATGACACCGTAAGATTGTGAACCCGTTAGTTTATAATCTAACGTAGGTTAGGTTAGGTTAGTTTATAATCTCCCTACCGTCAGTTTATAATTTAACTAGCGAGATTATAATCTGACGAGTGTTTACAATTTTACGGTGACATATATAAATAGAATACAGGGCCATGTAAAAACTTTTTTAGTTATATATATTGTATATAAACCCACCAACCCGCAATAAAGAGAATAAATTAAGAATATAAATAAATAAAAATACTTTGATTTAAAAACCGCAACGCCACTATACCATACATAAAAGACAAACAATGACAGGTGGAAATACACTACTATGCTTACTTTGATTTTAATTTTACATAGCTAGGTTTCTAGGTAAAGCAGAAACTTATATCTAATCAGTTTTATACCCAATGTTGACACTATGATCTCGAGTCGCCTATACAGCCGTCAAATTGCCCCCATTCCTTTTCCTTGCAACCCCCATTGTACCTACAGTGAACTGCTAAATTGCATGGAGAAATTATGAATGAAATTGAATTCATAGATATGATAGATAAAATCGCCATGCACTTTTACGGCTGATGGTATAAATTATAGTATCTTACTGTGTCCTTTTTCAGGCTATACAAATAAATTATAAAAATGTATGCCAAAATCGAGAATTGCTGTCCTTTTTGCGTGATGGAGGAAAAACATAGGTACTAACTTTGACATTTTTAACATTAAGCGTACCGTAAAAACTACATATAACATTGCCCTTTCAACATAACTTTAGAAAGTGTAGGTACCTATCTGTAACTACTTTTAAGTTATTTCGCTTGTAACTGTGACGCGGTGGGCAAAGTTATGTTGAAAGGGCAATGTTATAGTGTCTTTCGCTAGGAATCGAGCAATTTAAAACTGATTTGCTCTTTTGTTTTCAAATAAGCGATCTCGTCGTAAAACACATACAAATTCCAATAGAAACCTGACCCCTCGCAATTATATTGGACAAACAAATCACGATTAAGGAGCCGAGTTCACTTCCATCTCATTAAAGGTCCTACGCATTTAATTAAAATTCACCCCAGCCTTACTCGTTATTAGCACATTCCAGCAAAATGCACTTTTGTCTCGAAATATGATTCGTTTATATTGAAGTTTGAAATTGTTAGGGTTCCGTACCCAAAGGGTAAAACGGGACCCTATTACTAAGACTTCGCTGTCCGTCCGTCCGTCCGACCGTCCGTCCGTCCGTCCGTCCGTCCGTCTGTCTGTCACCAGGCTGTATCTCACGAACCGTGATAGCTAGCAACAGAAATACATCATCTGTGAAAGTCAAGAAATAGTAAGAATGTTTTAATCAATACATTTCACAGAAATATATTGGTTTCGTCACATTAAATTTCGGAATAGGTATGTTTTTTAGGGTTCCGTACCCAAAGGGTAAAACGGGACCCTATTACTAAGACTCCGCTGTCCGTCCGTCCGTCCGTCCGTCCGTCTGTCTGTCACCAGGCTGTATCTCACGAACCGTGATAGCTAGACAGTTGAAATTTTCACAGATGATGTATTTCTGTTGCCGCTATAACAACAAAAACTAAAAACAGAATAAAATAAAGATTTAAATGGGGCTGCCATACAACGTGATTTTTGACCAAAGTTAAGCAACGTCGGGCGTGGTCAGTACTTGGATGGGTGACCGTTTTTTATTGCATTTTCTTTCCGTTTTTTTTTTGCATTATGGTACGGAACCCTTGGTGCGCGAGTCCGACTCGCACTTGCCCGGTTTTTTTTACTTCGAATTCGGGGCGTTAATTAGGGTAGTAGGTACACGTGGCGATTCGTGGCGAAATCGTCACGTGTGGGTAAATATTGAAAGAAGTATAATGTTTATAGTATAGGTAGGTAAGTAGGTACCTATATTAAAATAGAAAAAAAATTGTGATTCAATGTAATCTGATGTAGCGCGTATGTAATCATTTGAATGTACATGACTAATCACGTAATCAGTTACAAATCAGTTACTTATTTATTTAACCCTTTTAGTAGTAGGGCTTACGGCGATATTTACATCGAAAGCTGCATTTTTGGCAGAAAGCAAGCCGCTTTGCCCAGTGATAATAGGGACCAATCTGAATGATTTCATCCGAGGAAACACAAATTTCATTCACTAGAATTCAAGATGGCGGACCTTTTCCAAAATGGCGGTTGCAATATTAAAAAAAATATAGACACAAAACGGCTGCACCGATTTTAGTGATTGATATATCGATCAATTCGTATTAACACCTGTAATCGAATAAAATATATAGCATTTAAGAAATTAAAGATGGCGGCCGAATATTAAAAAAAAATAGTTTTTTTTCTTTAATTTTTTTCCTTCTAATGAAAATAACAACTAAATATTCTATAAAATGATCACATATTCTTTCATTTAAATGAAACCTGATAATATTAACTGCAAAATAAAAAAACAATCTTAACAATCCGTTGAGTAGTTTTTGAACTATACGCATTTCAAAAAGCGCGTAACTGCCGTTCGAAACGGCCCGATCGCGCGACTCGCGTCAAAACTGAGAACTTTGATGATTTAAAGGTAAAAAAAGAACTGAAAACCTATTTACTTTATTTATTGAGCTATAAATAAATAAATAAATTGTATTTCTGCTCATTATTTGTGACCATCACGGGAAAAGGTATAGCGGCTGGCGCTTACGTCGCTTAGCACCGCAATAGTATTGGAGCGGCGTTAATAATAGCGTAAGCGCCATCCGCCCTAAGGTACCTATACCAGTGGGTTCAAATTTATTCCTCTCTATCATCTTTGCCCGATGTAGTTGAACGAAAGAAAAGAAAATTCATATGAAATCAGATCAAAATATACCTAATATAATTAAATTAAATATAGGTATAGAGATGAACTACGCCAAACTGTCCCGCCCCTCCAATACTATTTCAATGTGTGTAGTATTGAAATAGTAATGGAGGGCGGGACAGTTTGGTGTGGTTTATCTATAAGTACCTTTTGTTTTTGCAAGTGCTGCATTGCACTGTGCAGGATAGACCCACTCTCCGACACGTGCAGCGCATTGTTTCGCAGCCTTTTTTACAGCCGCAATGGTCCAGGTATGATAATTCACGCCACATCGCCCTAGCATCAGACCATTGCGATTCCCAACTGCCATTAGATGACTTCCAACCCCAAGAGGATGGCAATGGCACAGAGGCATCATCAAGAATAAGAGCATATCACCCTATAAGTGGCCTGCTTGATATGTGAGACGGAGCGCGTGTTTATGTAATGCTGCCGATGTTGGTGGGATGCTGGTTACCAATTTATTTTTAGTAGCAAATAGCTACCTGCGTACCAAGTTGTTCGACGAATGTGATATTTGTGGGTCATATAGGTAGCAGGTGAACTTTTCCAGCACAGCCATGATTTCTTTAGGAAGGCTTTGTAATGGCTGCGATATTTCTTTCAAAGTTGGTGTAACTTCAGGGTGTTGTCACCATGTTTTGAAGCAAGACTTCTTTCCTGTTGTATGGAAGTAAGAAGTAGTGTCACACCCTGTAGAGGCGTTCACGCCACGAAGAGCGGTTGATCTGTCAGGACCCAAAGTATTTGCTATTTATGAACATCGATATAACGGCGTTTATTTGCAGTCCCAGTTATTAGCCATAACGCTTGCAGGCCACTATCAATTGAAGTTTGATGATATGATATCAATAACACCAAAACATCTGTATCGGAAGATCTAATCAAAATACGCCTAATTCCCTGTTCTGCTGATCTTTTGCGTGAAGTACGATGCGGCCATCAGCTTCTTCCGCATGTGTTCCTATTCATAAGATCAGGCAGAACAGGGAATTAGGCGTATTTTGATTAGATCTTCCGGTCTTCCGTTTTGGTGTTATTGATATCATATCATCAAACTTAAATTGAGAGTGGCCTGCAAGAGTTATGGCTATTAACTGGGACGGCAAATAAACGCCGTTATGGCGATCTTCATAAAATAGCAAATACTTTGGGTCCTGACAGATCAACCGCTCTTCGTGACTTTCACGCCTCTACAGGGTGTGACACTACTTCTTACTTCCATACAAAAGAAAATAAGTCTTGCTTCAAAACGTGGTTGTCACACCCTGAAGTTACACCAGCTTTGAAACAAATATCGCAGCCATTACAAAGCCTTCCTGAAGAAATCATGGTTATGCCGGAAAAGTTCACCTGCTACCTATATGACCCACAAATAGCACATTCGTCGGACAACTTGGTACGCAGGTAGCTATTTGCTACTATTTAATGGCAGTTGGGAACCGCAATGGCCTGATGCCAGGGAGATAGCGTGAATTATCATACCTGGACCATTGCGGCTGTAAAAAAGGCTGCGAAACAATGCGCTGCACGTGTCGGAGGGTGGGTCTACCCTGTACAGTGCAATGCAGCACTTGCAAAGGCAACTGCAAAAACGAAAGGTACTTATAGATAAACCACGCCAAACTGTCCCGCCCCTCCATTACTATATCAATATTAAACACATTGAATAATAATAGTAATGGAAGTAAGTTTGGCGTAGTTCATCTCTATATATTTAATTTAATTATATTAGGTATATTTTGTTCTGATTTCATATGAATGTTCTTTTCTTTCAGTTCATCCACATCGGACGAAGATGATAAAGAGGAATAAATTTGAACCCACGGGTATAGATAGGTACCTTAGGGCGGGTGGCGCTTACGCTATTATTAACGCCGCTCCAATACTATTGCGGTGCTAAGCGACGTAAGCGCCAGCCGCCATAACTTTTCCCGTGATGGTCACAAATAATAAGCGGAAATACAATTTATTTATTCATTTATAGCTCAATCAATAAAGTAAATATGTTTTCAGTTCTTTTTTTACCTTTAAATCATCAAAATTCTCACTATTGACGCGAGCCGCGCGAGCGGGCCGTTTCGGACGGCAGTTACGCGCTTTTTGAAATGCGTATAGTTCAAAAACTACTCAAGGGATTGTTAAGATTTTTTTTTAAATTTGCAGATAATATTATCAGGTTTCATTTAAATGAAAGAATATGTGATCATATTATAGAATATTTAGTTGTTATTTTCATTAGAAGGAAAAAAATTAAAGAAAAAAAACACAATTTTCTTAATATTCGGCCTCCATCTTTAATTTCTTGAATGCCATATTTTTTATTCGATTACAAGTGTCAATACGAATTGATCGATATATCAATCACTAAAATCAGTGCAGCCGTTTTGTGTCTATAATTTTTTTTAATATTGCAGCCGCCATTTTGGAAAAGGTCCGCCATCTTGAATTCTAGTGAATGAAATTTGTGTTTCCTCGGATGAAATCATTCAGATTGGTCCCTAGTATCACTGGGCAAAGCGGCTTGCTTTCTGCCAAAAGTGCAGTTTCTTTTCGCTAAGCTCTATCACTATTTACCAGGCTGACATTTCAAAAATGACAATCGAATGTTAGTCTTACTCATCGAAAATAGAACACATGTTTGAAGTGCCGTATGTGGGAAATATATATCCCTTAGCCGGGTAAAGAGTTATTTTATATTGAAATCCAAATATCCAATTATATTTTAAATCATTTATTTACATACAATAATATATACAGTGGTACTACTAAACGAAATTAATACCTAGCTTAAATCTAAAATAGGCCCCTGAGGGATTGTACCAAGGATGCTGGCGGCATTTCCTCGCTGTATCGCAATGCTGATACGTTGTGCGAGGTAGCCGCCAGCTCTTCGGTCACCAGTTACGTCAACCAGACGCTTCGCGATTTCTGCGAACAACTATTCTAAACTGTAAGTGTATACTCCAGTAAAACAGAGGGCGGTTTCTAATTTTCCCAATATCCAATTAGATTTTCTATCGAGCGCACTTTATGTAATCGTGTAGTCATATAATTAGCAATATGATCTACTTAGTTTAAGTTCTGAATTAGCGACATATATGTAATCATGCGCACCTCACCTTTATAATATTGATTAAATCACTACGATTTATAATCAATAACAAAGTATTTTCATTGTCAATGCTACGAATTCTGGTTATTTACCGGTTTGAACGATGTCTGGTTACATAAAAGAATGCTACCAGATTGTAATTTTTTTTTGCTTTTTCCTTGAACCCATATGCAATATCAATCGGGGTTTTTCCACATTATAATTCAAGAATTCATGTGGGCTTGGGGCTGGTAATTATATAAGCAAATGTGAGTGAATTAGAGCATAGATGTAAGCCAGCTGTTTAAAATCTTTTCTGAGTAGGTACCTAGTTTCGTATTTAAATAAATTTAGTTCATGCACACGTAGAAAAAGCATAAGTTGTAGGAATGTTCAGGGCTATAACCGCGAAAATCGAAGTTCGCAAATTGCGGGCATCTTTCTCTGTCACTCTTATTACGCCTTCATTGGAGTAAAAGAGAAAGATCCCCTCAATTTGCGAATTTCGGTTTTTGCGGTAAGCTCCCACAAGGGCTACCGCGAAAATCGAAATTTCGTGACGACAAAGTGGTTGGCGGTAGCGGTAGCGGTCTCGAATGTTCAGGATACTGGAGCCATTTTTTATATAATTTTAATAAAAAAAAAAAATATATTCTCGAGGCAGAGGTGTAGGGTTGGAGCCGGTGTAGCTTTATTTGACGTTCATAAGCGCATTGTAATATGCCTCTACATGAATAATAAACTATCTTTACGACATAATTTCATGCTTTACTGAAATCGTGGAAATTTATTTGTTCCACCTTTATTTTTAGCTGTTACGTGGCTGTTACCTACAAAAAAGACAATAAAACCTAAATCAGTGTATGATCCGTTTACTTAACCATTGAAACAAAATGGTATTGATCTTGACCATTTATTTTATAGTATTTTCTTCTAAAGTTTGGTAGTAAGTTTTGATTTGTAAGCCTCTACTTCTGCCACAGTATCGAACAAGGGTAAAGTTTTCGTCTCCGGAGTAAATGTTAATAAAAGAGCAGCCATCATGGCCGTCGAGGCAAAAAGTATCGATGGTAGAGCCGGTAGCTCCGACACCTGAAAGTAAATGAATTATCTTATTCTTATTTAATGCTGCAAGTTAATTTTTCGTATAATACTCAAATCAATGAAAACGGGTCAATTTATACCGAGATTTTCGTATAAACTGATGACCCGTTTTTATTGTTTTTGTGATGGTAAATTTCTTTCATAAGTTATTACCGTCTACCCCCAATTTTGTCGACCTTAATGTCGTTAACACGTTCACGGAGGCTCTGCAGGTTATTTAAAAAAGGAAGATGATATATGTATAAAATCTTTATAATAACAAAACTTCCGTGAGACACAGACATATTAAATATATTAAGAGTATAATTGCATGAATTCTAAATTGTATTTTTCTTAATTACTCGTAATGCATGTTAATTATAATATGTAATAATGTTTTGAAAAGATGTGTCCCGCCGAGTTTGTTGCCGGTCCCATATTGGGATACCCTCCTCCAATTGAGGGGGGATTTAAATCTTCTCGGGGCAGAGGTGTACGGTTGGAGCCGGTAAAGGTTTATTTGACGTTCATAAGCGCATGCCTACTTGAATAAACTATTTTTTATCTTTATCTTATCTTTATCTAAGAACGGGTCACTCACGTATTTTAAGTCGAAAAACGCTCGACATGTTTCACTCCGTACCGAGGAGTGTCATCAGGAGCTTGCGTTGCGTTTGCTTTACGGAGTGAAACATGTCGAGCGTTTTTCGACTTAAAATACGTGAGTGACCCGTTCTTAATATATATTTAATATGTATAAAATCTTTACTCACCAATAAAGGAGCAAGTGGCGATAGCATACTGCCGATTCTCGCAAGCGTATTGCAAAAACCAAACAAGGATCCTCTTACGCTAGTAGGGAACAATTCTAAACTGTAAGTGTATACTCCAGTAAAACAGAGAGCTGTTCCTAACTTTCCCAGTAGAAACAGTAGGAGTTTTAGCCATGGAATTGCTGAAACAAACGATGGTATGTTATAATTTTGGTAAATGTCGTTCGCATGCCATTTGTGAACCGCTCGTGCACTGGCAGCGTAGCCAACATGCCAATCGCTATCGCTCCGCGGCGATCGAAACGCAACTGTCACTATCACACAATTATGGAAGAGTCATAGAGAGACAAAGCGTTTCGCTGTCGTAGCGATAGCGATTGTCACCTTGGCTAGGCCGCGTGTACGCACGCGCTATCCTTTCGTACCTAAATGTTTCGCGAAAAGCGTATGAGGTGGTATTAGAGTCAGACCGTGAAAAGTCTGCAGCTATTTTGATAGCCCACGCAGTGCAAGTGTCATTTTAAACGTCAAACTTCTATGAAATTATGACGTATAAATAACACTTACACTGCGTGGGCTTATCAAATTCGCTGCAGACTTTTCTTGGTGCGACTTTAGCTAGATCTGGAGGTGTGTTCTGATTGAATAGGTTTTGAATTTGATCTGGACTTGTTACGGATACGATCGGTCAGTGTCAATAGTGACGTTTTTGGTAGAAGAAATGCCAATATTGACACGGAAAGATCATATCCATGATAAATCCAGATCAAATTAAGAATCTGTTATTACACTCAGAATACACCTCCTGAAAGCGCCAATCGGAAGATACATTTAGCAAATTGTGAGGTTACTGATAGAGTTAAGACTTTTAGGGCTCTCTCTCTCTCTTGGCAAAACACATATCACACGGCGGATATACAATTTTACTTTTATGCACATCAAAAAGTTCAAGTAGAAATATCATTGTCCTTATACCTATTCGGTCTCTTTATTAATAAATACGTTCTTATATTCTGTTGATTTATCCATTTAAACAATTGCATTAAAACAAGTCGTGCCTACAGCTCTGGGGCTTTCAGGTGCAATCTCTCTTGGAAGAACGGGCCTCAATTTGAAAATCTACATGTAAGATATCTTCACAATCTGTATAATTTACCTAAAGTCTAAAATAAAGTACATCAATTATACTTACACTCTGGAGCAAACGCCTGCGCAAGTATAAATGCAGCACAGGCAAAATACCCGGCTTGTAATGAAATTCTTCTACCATATTTGGAAAAGGTGAAATATGCCAACAGATCTCCAGGAAAAGATGTCAACGAAGTCAGTGCGAAATTCAAATATTTGTCCCCAGGCAATGATATTGCTTGTACAGCCAATCCGTAGTATACAAAGCTTGAAGTAAAAAAACAAAACGAAATAACAGATAAACGTATCATTATTTCTTTGGATTTTATTATATCATGTACGGTCTCCTTTTCCTTTTGAGAAGCGACGTTAAACTTTAATCTTAATTCATCTTCCTTTATATTGTCTATTTCATCATTTGTTAGTGCTACTTTATTTATCCTAGCAATTATTTTAAATGTTTTTCTTGCGTCATTCGTTTTTCCTCGTAGTAGTTGCCATCTTGTGCTCTCTTTCAGAACAATTGTGTATACGACGAATATGATCACAGGGGCGTATATGGCAAGAATCAGAGATTTCCAATGTTGAAGGCCCATCGCTATGAAGGCGAATGCTACTTCGCCTACGTATATGGCGTAGGAAAAGATAACACCGGCTGAGACTCTCTTAGTTTCGCCGCCGACTTCAATCACTGGAAATAAAACGTTGAAATAAAATTAAAATACATGGCCACCGAAGTGATCCTTCCTACATAAGTAAGTCGGAGTTTGGATAGTTATATGGTTATATTAGTTTCACGCTAGCACGTGCGGATTTGTCATAAGGTACATTCTTCGCCGGTGTATGGTTTTTTACGAGGCTTCTCGCCTTACAGCACACATCGATGCGGCGAAAGTACCGATTTTTTTATGTGTTGCGCATCTATAAGATTAATCTAAATATAAGCATATGTAGGTACTTTTGAGAAGCGTGGTGCAGTTTAGAAATGGTTATATTTCTACGAACTGATATCAAAGATAACAATTGCATGTTTACAGTAAGGTCATTAAGAATTAGCGATAGGCCGAGTAAACTTACTCCAAACAATAGCCACAGTGTAAAGGCCGGATGCGATGAATGACTCCAAGAATTCTATAGCCAGATAAGCGTAGAAGTTTGTCACGAAGATTTTAAATACTCCGACCGCTCCCCCTACTGCGCATATTATTATAGTTGGTTTCCTTCCGAATCTGAAATTGATCCTTTATGACTATATAATCTATTTTTACGATTATACTTTACGATTATATAATCTATTTTTTTGATAATTTTTCGGTGATCTCATATCGTTTTGGTGCCGGTTTGGAGTAAATTTTAACTGTGTACAGTTAATTTGGTTGCAATATGGTCAAAATATAAATGTAAATGTTGCCCGTATTAACACTTTCAGTGCCAAGCGCCCCATTTACAATACAAAATGAACATGAGATCTTGACAGTGAATGTGTTAACTCTAATTAATCACTTTAGCTTGTAATTGGCTCTACGGATGCCTTTAACTAAATTTATTTTGGTGCCTACAAAATGTAACGCGATTACCAATGTGTAGCAATAATATATGTAGGATATATAATTATATACGAGTATTATATTTTGGTCTAGAAAGTTAAGTGCTACAAAGATGATAATAAATATCTAGGTAAACATGTTTTTGTGTCATCAAAGAACGAAATAAAAATAAGTCAGTTTTTGAACGGTGAAGATTGAATGTGATAAATGTGATTTGAAGGTGTACTGTAGGTACTTTTCGGCATCAGCTGAGTCGCAAATGCAGCTATTGTATCACGTTATCAAATATAAAAATATATACTGGGTGACCTTAGCCATTGGACAAACCCTGAAATCCCACGTAGGGCTACTTCTCAAAAATGCTCTAACGGTAATATTTTTTAATTAGAACAAAAGATAAAAAAATAAATTATCAAACAAAAGTTATTTCCAATAATCGACAACAAAAAGAAACATACTGTATTAATCATTGGCAGTGCTTTTGACAATTTGTTTGAAAATGTGCGGCAATTATGACATTTGTCTAAAGTCAGAATCTTATTAATGTCATAAATAAAAAAGATAATCAAAACGGTCGAAGAAGGTTTCATACTATTTATTACCTAGGGAGCTACTAACACATACAGGTTGCTCCAAAGTAAAAAAATCGTAATTTGTTAATTTCTTCGTAACCGCTACACCGATTGTTATGATACTTTGTATACTGGTTCTAAATACCCTAATGCACATGTACATTTCGGCTTTGTCCAATGGCTAGGGACACCCTGTATAAATATTTTTTATTGCTCGCCAATATCAAAAGAAATATGGCATACAAATTAAACTATGGCAGACAACAGGCGATTTTACCGCTAAGCAGCAATCTCTTCCAGACTTTTATATAACATCGTCAATACCGTCATATATTTGACATATAAAACAAGATGAGAAAGTGAGTTACCTGTCTGCTATCCAACCCATTAATATCATTGAGAACAACATTCCTATGTTGTGGATGCTGCCTACAAACGAAGCCTTCCACGATTGGCATCCAATGTCCAGCTAGAAGGTAACATAGTTTTGAATGATTCACGGTTAGTTTCACTAGACTTACGAGTATATGAACCGTGATTACCTTTTGTTATGTTTTCAAGCTCCCGATATTTCGACGCAGTTACCTACATGCATCATGTTCACGGGTAACTGATGATAGCGGGTGAAGCTCGAAAACATAACAAAAGGTTATTTATTTAATCGTATGACGATATGGTCACATAGGCAAAATTATATATACAGTATTTTTATTTATAAGGCAACATCCAAGTTTTGCAACCACTGCACAGCATCGGGCGTCAAGTCTAGAGATCATCCGGGCTACCCGAGTATGCGCGGAGTGGGCACCGCTGGATGATGTGCTCCATGGTCTGGTCCTCGATGCCGCAGTCGCATAGCGCGGAGTCACTGCAACCCCACTTATGCCGGAAGAAGTCGCATCGTCCGTGTCCTTAAGCGACACCATAGTTTCCTAGGAAGGTCGGTCCCCTTGTTCATTATAGTCGGGTCCGTATTCACGGCCGGGGTACCGTCAGCTTGCCTCATCCAATCTTGTTTCCAGAGCTGCTGTATGTCGAAGGAACTTAAACATACGACACAATAAGAAAAGGTAATCACGGTTCATATCGGGATATAACCGACAGAGCCCGGAGGCCGGGGTCGACATAAGTCTAGGTAACATAGTGTTAGAGTCCGTCTAAGCTAACTTTGCACCAATTTAAACAGAACAAAGTGAGGGAGTATCATTATAAAGATAATTTTTTTATAGAAATTT
Organism: Cydia splendana; assembly: GCF_910591565.1. Lineage (NCBI taxonomy): Eukaryota > Metazoa > Arthropoda > Insecta > Lepidoptera > Tortricidae > Cydia > Cydia splendana. The sequence goes on from NC_085969.1 coordinate 17,193,193, forward strand.
GTCGTTAATGATAGAAAACCTATTAGGAAAATAAGCTACCGGAAAATAAAATTAATGGGAAAATATGCGAATGGTTAGAAATGCTTTCGGAAAAGGAGGCTATTGAGAAAAAATAAAATGGTAAACGATTTTTTTACGATTCATCAATTTACGATTTTCCGAAGAGACAGTACACACTCGTTAAACAATGTGGTGGCTGTTACAAACTGTCATTACGACATTTACCTAAAACGAGTCAAAAGATACCTTTTTTGCTAGAAGACTAGTTACTACGCAAATACGCATTTGGTATGGTTCGGCCTTTAGATAACGATGTTTTCAACGCATGAATGGATTACGTGCATAATGATTAAAGTGTATCTATTATAATAATTATAACAACAATTATCTAGTCGCCACGATGATAGGACGTGACTTAGATGTAATGATCATCACGTCTAGGATATATCTACCACCATTATCAATTTATCTCATCTTGATTTTATTAGAAGTTACAATAGTTATTTACGATACAAGTGCGGAAAAGAAGAAATTCGAAATGAGTGGCGAGAAATTAAAACACGACCGAAGGGAGTGTTTTAAATCGACACGAGTTGCGAAAGTAGAACCATAATAATATGTACTGTAATAATAGTTTTTTGTTAATGCGTATAAAAATGACGACAGATATTGTGCACTGTTTACACATGGAAGTATTTAGTCTCGATGTTTTTGGGGTTCTGTAAACAAAATGGCAAAAACCCTGTAAAGTTTCGTCATGTCACGTAAGTGCCGCGATGATAGGTACTTACACCTTTTTTCTTATAGAGCTTTATGTATTGTAGGAAGATTTATGCGTGATCCGACACGCACTTGGTCGGTTTTAAACTACTCAAAAAAGCTGATCCAAGTACATATAATTATATAATAGTTACAAGAACCCGTCGCCCCCTTACAAGGTTTGCCACAGAATAAATAATAGTACTACTACTATGCTACATATCTACTATGCTATTTAATAACCGAAAACATTGCACAACTGTTCAAACTTTTGTATGGACTGACGTTTATCTGGCATGGCTATTTGTACGTTACGTACAAATCATGTACAAATACTTATTAACTCACATTTATAGACGGGTCTAACGCGAATTTGATTCAATTACCTTGATTTACCGATGTTTCGACGCAGGTTTCACTGGTCGTGGTCGCGGCTGACTGATGTCCCAGCAAAATGTCAAAACAGAGATTTGTGCAACTACCCGACGAAAAGTGTATGGAAAAGTTTGGGGAAGACATCACATTTTCAAACCACCCACTACACATAATGTTAATTATTGTCAATAGTCCGACACGCAACACTCACAATATCCACGCACACGTCCGAAGATAGATCCTTTGGCTTTAACTTCTGTATCACTGGTTCCCAAGTTGGCGATAAGTTGAATCCATCCTCCCTATTAAAATTGCTGGGGTGTTTCTTGATTTCAATTGCTTCTCGCACAACTCGAGGATAATAATGACGTTCAGTGGAGACAACTTTTGGTCTATGCAACTTAATCCAATGATTTGTGCCAGATGTAAGAAGATGTTCGGCGATTGCGGATTTGTGTAATTGGCGATTTTTAACTGCCGCTATGTGCTCTTTCACCCTCTCTTGCACGCTCCGTTTAGTTTGTCCAATGTACACACTTCCGCAGCTACAGTCTATTTTGTAAACGCCCGGATTTTGGTTCGGAATGACATCTTTTGGACTGCGCAACAGATCTGCTACTTTGAATAACGGCTTGTATACAGACTTGATGCAGAATTTCTTAACCCGTCTATAAATGTGAGTTAATATGGGTTAAAAACGCGGAAGTTTAAAATATTACATGTATAAATAGCCATACATTTGACGTGCCCCTCTCCCGCAAAAATCGGCAGACTGTTTTGTACAGAAAATGACAGCCATGGCGTCTCCAGTTACTAAATACTAAAATAACATGAATCTTATTCTAAACATTAAAGTAGGTAAAATATGTATATTATTTATGGCTGGTATTAGTTATTGTTGCAAAAAAATGTAATACAAGGAAAATAGAGAGAGTATAATTTTTGTATGAGTAACTTCTGGTGCGTGTTTCTAGTGCTCATACATGGGAAATGGGCGTTGTCCTGTCAATCTCCTTGATAAAATGAATGGCAGATGAACGCTCTAATCCCGACAGTAATGCGACAACGAGGAAAACACAATTTATGAGGGAAACGAGTAAAGTGATGAGTAGGTAATGTAATGAGCTTAGTACATGTGACTGACAACCTATAGAACTATAACGATGCGAGCGTCATCATTATTGTAGGTGGCGAAATTTACTTTTTTTGCATTTACACAGGCACATGCAAAAATGAAACTTATTTATTAGTGCTACCTCTGAGATATCTGAGCTGGCAACTACCTTGGGTCCAATAACGGATTTGCAGTCTTTGCCGCTCTAGGCCCCAGGCCCTGTACTAAGTACCAGTGTTGGGCATTCAAGAATAAAATCATTATTTGAATAAGAATTTGTCGGAATAAAATCATCTCGATTTTATTCCCGTCAAAAATATTCAAATGATTTTGGTCGGGAATAATTCGTATGAGAAAAAATTGAATGAGAATAACATATTCTTAATCAAATAAATATAATCATGATTTTTATTCGAAATAATATTCCACGAATAAAAATGTGGTCTGGGTACCGTATAGGTACTAATTACGTATAGTTAGGTAGATGTAATAGTAGTTAGTTTCTTGTCTAATTCATAGCCATTTATTTTATGGAATAAAATCTTACAAATTGACTGTCGCATAGTTTCAGTAACCGTATTATTTTTAATTTACTAACCAAATCATTATGTTAAATTTAGCTGGTCTAGGGGCCTAGCCAAGATGCCAATCCAATGCCAAAACATTAACTTAATTCTAAATAACATTTTAATTGCATAAAACCTTATTTAGAATAGTCCTACTTCTAGAATAATTATTCTGTTTTTTATTCCGCATTTAAAATAAAAGTCACATGATTTATTCACCTTAATTTTATTCTAAAATAACTAGTGCAAGAATTATTCTAATCCAACTCGATTTGAATAAGAATAAAATTTCTGTTTTTATTCTTATTCTTATTCAAGTTAATTTTTGCCCAACTCTGCTAAGTACCAGCCGCCTTTCTCAACAGTCGTCATATAGGCTGCCGCCTCTAATATCTTGCCGGCCTAGGCCCGGACCTACTGGGCCTTAAGTCAAATCCGCCACTGCTTGGGTCTACATCAATCTTAATTAATTACCTCAACAACAGCCGAATTCCCATGCTCATAAATCCACTCTTCACACTCTCTGAATTCAACAGCTATCTGGTTTTCGCACGTCGCCTTGTCTGTTAGGTTGAACATTGGTCTAATACACTTGGAGTCGTAAGCGTTGGGCCACCATGAGGGCGTCGACGCTGTGGCGTTCGGTCCGTCACATTCGGGGACACGGCATCTGAAAAAAGATATATACCGTGGCTAAAAAATAACTGCATTCCCGTTGCCAGGGAGGTTTGGGGATTGTACTGAGCAACTTTACTATGGAATCAACCCCGAAATCGCCTAAAAAAAAATTAGCCTCCCATAGAAAATGGACCAGCCAAAATGTATGAAACAGCCAAATTTTTTTTTTCGATTTCGGGGTTGGTCCCATAGTGAATGTTGCTCAGTATAACCTCAAAAGCTGCCTGGCAACGGAATAATCACTATATAACCCTGTATAGTGAGTCAGTGCACTTTGCCGACTAGTCTTTATTTCGCTATTCGACCGAAAATTTAGAATATATTTGGCGTAACAACTAATACCTACTTGTACAAAAAATACACAATTAAAATGTAGGTATCACAAACCAATATATCTAAAAATTTAAGGAATTTGGCCGAATGTGGCCGAATATTCGGTTTCCAGTCAAAACCATTATTCGTGGCATCTCGCATCCCAAATCATTACTAACATATGTCTAACTGATGGGAATAAGGTATACGAGAGGGTTTGAGTTACAGCCCCCACGGGGATTGGGGACTTCATGCACACTGTTGAATATGTTTCCGCACGATGTTTTCCTTCACCAGACAGCAACTAGAAATTTTACTACTCTCAAGTAAGTTTTGAGATAACTTATTGGTACGGCTTACTGCTGGGCTCACTTATTGATACGCCTACGTGTTTAATTGTATATATGTAGTATATATGCCACCCTGAAGTGCTTTTCAAAACATGAATATATATTTCTACAGTTCGCGTTCAAAAGCATTTGTTATATTACGCTGTAATTGTTCTACATATAAAGATACTTAATATATTTATATCTCTTTTTTTTAACGAATAACAAGTTTAGTGTATCGGCTCGGCTATAGTAACTAATACACATTATGCTATGTTAATCAGCCAATAAACAAGCTATTCGTCGTTTTAAAAAAATCTTATAAATCGCAAACTGGCGTGAACATAATCTAAGAAACTTTGGCCAAAAATAGCGTTTTATGCATCTGCGAAAACCCGTATAAGTGTCTACGTCGAGGATAATGATAAATATTATCATGGTCGATAAAATTATCAATAAAGTGACAATGATCTTGACCGTAATGTAACCCATTACCCCGGAAGACGTGTTTAGATGAAGGTCGTCTGTGGAGATGAATATAAATTATAAACTATGTTATAAATAGTTTACCCATCCATTTCGTATTCGTAGTGCGAGTCACTCTACATGTTCTGCCTCTAATTGAAGACAACATGTGTAGTTCTAGAATCTAAAGCCTTGAAGTGAGCATGTCAACTCGCGACTTCCTTGAGAAAACTCCGCGACACCCTTCGGCGTTGTGACTCACAGTTTGGGAGCCCCTGTTTCAACCCGTTATAACGGGTTAAAGTAGAGTTATAATTTTAGCGGTCGATGTAGATATTTGTATTATCATCTCGTGTACTACCGTAGCGTCTATTGCGTAAACTACTAAGCTTATTTTGATGAAAGTTTTGGTTGATTTGATCTAGATGACAAAGATTAGATTTTTACCGACTTCCGTACAATAAAATCTGTGTGCGATGAGAGGTTTGATGTTTTCCTCTTCGTTACTGCTATAATTTTTCGCGGTCATACTCTTTAAAGCTTTTGAGATTAGGTTAATTTTTCTGATAAAATACTAAAAAGACAATTGAAGAATCCTTTGCGGTCAACGAACGAAAGGTTGCATGCGATGAAATATCAAAAGAGGTTAAACTGGACTGACCAGATCAAACATACAATCCGTAGCGAATATAATGGCTGCACTTTTATCATTTATCGTGTTACTCTAGCAACCTTACAAAGTGACGGCCACGAAGGCAGATGATAAAATTACGACCATCTTAGGCCCGTAGAATGCATATTTGACATGTTTTAATTTTATTTATTCTACGTCTAAATTCTTCTCCCACCGTTTAAAGTCAGGTGATTGAAGGTAAGTATCCCAAACAAATCTCTATATTCAAAGGATAGCTGTTTTAATCCCAGTGTGCTTCAGTTGAGAAAGCTCTTGTTATATTTTCGACGGCCGTTATCGACCCACATTTAGCCGCAGGTTTTGGGTAATGTATCACGTTAGCTTTTGTTCGGGAGGTTTCAAGTTTCAATTTTGCAACTTGCATGATTAATATCATTATTGACCGCGGTTTGAAAAATGCAGAGAGATCATGATCGTGAGGCGTGAGCTTGTTGATGTCATGTTTTCCTGTTATTGTATTGCTCCGCGAAGTCAATTTGGAGACTTGTAGACTAATTTCAATATGTTTGTGCAAAAAAAATACTTTCTGACAAAAAATGTTTTTTCAAGAACTACGTACTGATTGTGCGAAAAAAAAATATATTCAAAGAAAAAAGTCAACGAAAAGTTGCTCCGTTTAAAGAATTGCGTTTTTTAAGAACCATAATAGATTTAGAACAACATACGGACCTCATTCCTAACTGTAACTTGCGTAGATCCTGCCCTTATTTTTGTTGTTCAAGATTTTAACATAAATTTTTCATCTTTCAATATTTAAAACACTCCTCCAACTTTTACTGTGCACAATATACACTGACAAACACAACCCCCAGGAGCTGTACGGGTGCAAGATGCCCCTATTGCCCATAACACTTGCCGCGTCAGCACGATTCTTTATACCTAATCACATAAATTCCTAATTGTTTCTTATTACTTAAAAAAATTAAATAATCTTTTTGATACATTTCTTACCTGTAGTCGATATTTTCCGCAACAAATATATAATTCACATTCATCATGGACACCATTATCAACGGCAAACAAATAAAAAAATATTGTACAGTCTGAAATGTTCCAAAATCACACAATCTTCTGAACACATCCTCATTTGATTTCTCATCTTTGGAAAATACTTTAATATTCATTTTTAATTTATATTAAAATAAAATTTATTTTCTTCACTCTGTTTATGGTCAGTTAAAATAATGTCTTTTTTAAATATGTATTTAAAACACTATATTTAATATATTTCCTTATTGAGATCACCAAACGACTCAAATGCTTGTGTGATACTAATTTTCAACGCGAATCTCGAAACATTGCCGCTATATCAATTGGCATCAATAAGTTTACATCCTAAGGCGTCGTGGTAAATGAACAATATACATACCAGACCGCTATATGAGTAACATAGGTATATGTAATTTTATCGCATGCACATGAATACAGTAAAATTTGATTAAATCGGTTAAAAATGTTATGTAACTGCATTTTATAGTTCGGCCTTTGATCTGGTCATACAAGTTTTTGCTATGTTTCTCACTTTTAAAACTTGGCATTTAAGGGGCGCACTGATGACCAGTCCGCCTGCAGTCTCTGGCCTCCTAGGACGGCCTAGGCCAATAACGTCCACAGTCCACACACATAAGCGATTATTGCCTGCCGGCAATGGTCTGCTGCCACCTCTGCGACTACAAACTAGCAGTTGAGTCGTCAGTTTTCTGCCGTACGCCCGCCTTAACAGGGCCTTGTAAATTGACAGTTCACGATATCAGCCTGTCAGTTAATCGCAACAGGCCACACATTTACAGTTCTATTTCAGACCACGGACTGTCCGGCCGATATCTCTGTCGGCGCTGTCCGGAATCGCTACACACTATCGCTTCGTGTTAGCCGTCAGGCCGAAACCAGAACGAGAACTGAGGGGGCCCACTGATTAACAGTCCGCCGGACGGTATCGGCCTGTCAGTTGTTCGGAACTGTCAAAATTTTGTTCTAATTGACAGGCCGATACCATCCAGCGGACTGTTAATCAGTGGGCCCCCTTAGTGTTTGGCCTTTTGCGATTAACTGACAGGCTGATATCGTTATGCCGGGGCAACACTAACGGGAAACGCCGTTGATTATCGCGATAATTGACATTTTTCATATGGCCACACTGGGATTATCGCGATAATCATCGGGGTTTCCCGGCGTTTCCCATTAGTGTGGCCCCGGCATTATAGATTCCCGATACATGTCAAAACAGTCATTTGTTAGTGAACCATAACCGGTATGAGCGCCTACTTAACGGCTCGGCCACGCAATCGAGCGACTTGCGACGGCGGGAGCGATAACCATAAGTTGGAGCGTGACACAGCGATCGGACCTTTCGCCCCAACCTATGGTTATCGCTCCCGCCGTCGCAAGTCGCTCGATGTCGTGGCCGAGCCGTAATGCAGGTTTCTAGACGCTTCCAATACAACACGATTCGCGTCAATAATTATGATTAATGTAGTTATAATTATTAATGACGGCTCGTGTCTCTATATATATCGCTTTGAACAATTCGACCTTGATTATTATTAGTCGGTAAATTTTGGCTGTAATAGTGATCTTGATCTTGACCTAGATCGTTCACATTCACATTTCCAACAACGGCCGTATTCGAACAATGCTTCTAAGATGTCACTGGGATACGGTACCGATCTTTCGGTGTCAAAAGTGACGTTTTTGGTTGAAGAAATGTCACTTTTGACACTGACAGATCGGTGTCGAATCGCAGGGACAACTTGGAAGCATTGTTCGAATACGGCCGATATTTCTTGTTGTGACGCCAATAGATGTGACGTGTGACGTGAATTTTGACTTTCGCTTGGCTATAAAAATCACAGATCTACAATGACGCTTACGCTTAAAAATAACTGAAGTGTGCAAAAGGGAAGCTATCACATAGGTACAACCTCTATATGAACTACATATATGAAAGAATGTGACAATTTTCGAGTTTCATAGCGGTAGTCCATAAATAACGGCCGCTTTAATGCATTGAACTATGTATATCTATCTATACATATAATAAAGCTGAAGAGGGTCGAAAGTCTGTACATGGAAGATATTCGAAAAAAAGTTGGCTGGGGATACTTAGAATCGATAACAGAACACGTTCCAACAGTTTTTAGATTTTTTGTCTGTTTGTCTGTTTATCTGTTTATCTGTTTGTCTGTTTATTTGAACGCGCATCACGTGAAAACGGCTGAACGGATTTTGATGCAAACTCTACTAATCTGTCAAGAACATCCCCGGCCAGGTTATAGGCTATAAAAATTCAACCCCTAAAAGGGGGGGTAGCCACAACACTCGATTGACTTAAGTTTGCCCCTGAATCTTATGGCGCTACTTAGGAAAGAAGGGCAAACTTTTTTCAAATATGTGCTACCACTACAGGAGTACCCTGGTAAACTAACAGATGGCGCTGAATGTAATACGTGTTGACATGAATAAGCCACCGAGGAAGGATTTTGCCAAATTAACTCTAAGTTTAGAAGAGGGGGTATGGATATCAACAAATTTAATTGAATAATTATGTTGATTTAATAATACAACAAAATGAAACGACGGTAAATTAATTGCCCCTCATTGCACAGTGCCGTCTTTTGGGGAACTGAGTAAACATTAAGTAATCAAGAAAACTAAAAATGTGTTTACATAGTTACGTAGTGGTAAAATAAACACACATATCAACACGCGTATATAATTGCATAATTATTTAAAATTATTAATTTTCTCCGTCATGAATATACCTAATCGTAATTATATCGCATCCATATCAAATCCATATTCATACGTATCGCCGGCCACGAAGGTGGGTACTTTAAAAAAAAAAACATTGACCTCTGTCATTTGCAGTGCCGGATTAACCCTTTTAAGCAAAATAAGCACTTGCTTAGGGCACCACGTCTAGGGGGCACCAAAACCGTAGGCAAAAAAAGACCCTTAAATATCGAGCCCTATGCGAAGCTAGGCTGATAAAAAACTGTCCCATCCCTTCTCTGTATGAAATCCTGGATTAGCGCCTGGATGGGACTAAAAATAAAAATGTACAACTATCTATCAAAGCGTGGTTATTATATCGAAAAATTTTCGCGCTTGCTTCGCTCGCGTTTTCAATAACTTTCTAAGGTATGATAAAAGTGACATTCGGGTGGCGACTGCAGCAGCATTACTCTGTTGAAAATTTATTGCTGCAGCACTGTCAATTTTCGTGATAAAATGATGTGACTGATTTCCATACTAAAAGTAAAAATGTACAACTGTCTATCAAATTGCGTTTTTTATATCGAAAAATTTTCGCGCTCGCTTCGCTCGCGTTTTCAATAACTTCCTAAGGTATGATAAAGGTGACATTCGAGTGGCGACTGCAGCAGCATTATTCTGTTGCAACGTTACTGCTGCAGCACTGTCAATTTTCGTGATAAAATGTTGTGACTGATTTCCATACAAAAAGTAAAAATGTACAACTGTCTATCAAATTGCGTTTTTTATATCGAAAAAGTTTCGCGCTCGCTTCGCTCGCGTTTTAATAACTTCCTAACATATGATAAAGGTGACATTCGGGTGGCGACTGCAGCAGCATTATTCTGTTGCAACGTTACTGCTGCAGCACTGTCAATTTTCGTGATAAAATGATGTGACTGATTTCCATACTAAAAGTAAAAATGTACAACTGTCTATCAAATTGCGTTTTTTATATCGAAAGATTTTCGCGCTCGCTTCGCTCGCGTTTTCAATAACTTCCTAAGATATGATAAAGGTGACATTCGGGTGGCGACTGCAGCAGCATTATTCTGTTGCAACGTTACTGCTGCAGCACTGTCAATTTTCGTGACAAAATGTTGTGACTGATTTCCTTACTAAAAGTAAAAATGTACAACTGTCTATCAAATTGTGTTTTTTATATCGAAAAATTTTCGCGCTCGCTTCGCTCGCGTTTTCAATAACTTCCTAAGATATGATAATTAGGTGACATTCGGGTGGCGACTGCAGCAGCATTATTCTGTTGCAACGTTACTGCTGCAGCACTGTCAATTTTCGTGATAAAATTATGTAACTGATTTCCAAACTAAAAGTAAAGATGTACAACTGCCTATCAAATTGCGTTTTTATATCGAAAAAATTTCGCGCTCGCTTCGCTCGCGTTTTCTATAACCTTCTACGATATGATAAAAGTAACTTTCGGGTGGCGACTGCAGCAGCATTAGGTACTCTGTTGCAACGTTACTGCTGCGGCACTGTCAATTTTCGTGATAAAATAATGTAACTGATTTCCATTCTCAGCTGTAATGCGGCAATGAACGTCAATTTACCAAAAAAAATCAATGTAATCTTGATGACCCTAGGGAGACGGGCACCATGGTCTAGAAATGCCCTAAGGCATCAAAATATCTTAATCCGGCACTGGTCGTTGTTATGCAGAGCCCGTCTCTGGGGTGCATACGCAGCAGGAGGAAGTGGTGCGATAGTGAACTAAAACAACGTCGTCCTTTAAACACTCAATGTATTTTCAAAATGCACAAATGTTATAAAGTCGTCTGTAAGCACATTAACATTAAATAACTTATAATATTTAGAGAGTAAACCTAATAGCATGTTTACCGTACGATCCGTGATAGCAAAGAGAGAGAATGACAGCGCACAAGTTGCCAGAGTCAAAAATATTCTAAAGACACCTATATACGTGCATGTCAATTAATAAAGTGTGCCATTGACTTTCCAACACTTCCCCTCAAGGGCACACTGTTATCTAAATAATAACCATAGTAGAGTCAAATATTTCAAAGAGAAAACTAAATTTGGCTCTACCATATTAAATGTCACAAATAAACATTGAATGTACATTTAAAACAAATTCATATTGACTCTACCATATACTAGTAATAATAATAAACCTGTTAGCTTTTTATAAAAGAAAAAACAACAGATAAAAATACTTAATATAAATTTAGAGTACAATCACAACTTACTTTATATGCTCTAGTTATTGAATTAAGTATTAACAAACGTTCATAGCTTTGATAAACTCATTATGCTTAACTCTACCTAAAGGTTTTGTCAACACATCGGCAATCATTTTGTCTGTAGGCAAATACTCTACTTTAATTACATTTTTAGATATTAAATCTTTAACATAATGGTACCTTATGTCGATGTGTTTCGTTCGCTTATGACAGTATTCCTTAGCTTGTAAAAGCTTTTGAGCACTTTGGTTGTCATTATATACAATACAATTAATTTGTTTAGGCAAAATCTCAGACAAAAGACTCTTAATGAATGATACATCTTTACATACATCAGATATTGCTAGGTATTCTGATTCACATGAAGACAAAGAGACACACCTTTGTTTGCGAGACTCCCAATTAACTGTACAATTTCCCAATTTAATGACATAGCCAGTATAGGATTTTCTGTCAGTAATATCATTGGCCCAGTCTGCGTCAGTATAAGCATACATAGACCAATTCTCATTCTTATGAAAACATAGAGAATAATGAATTGTACCTGCCAAATAACGCAATATACGCTTAGCTGCTAACCAATGTGACCTATCGAAACAATTGTTAAATTGGCTAAGTTGACTACATGCATATGATATATCTGGCCGTGTACATACAGACAGATACATCAAGCAACCCAAAAGTTGTCGATAGTTAAAAACATCATCCTGCAAACAGTCATTATTTTCAGATTTTACAAGTTTACAGTTAATTTCCATAGGTGTGGCTGCGGCCTTACAATTTTCCATGCCAAAACGTACAAGTAGTTTTCTGATATATTCACTCTGATCTAGAGTCAAAGTTCCCTTAACTTTATCCCTAGACACGTTTATACCTAAACAGCTCTTAAGCGGACCTAAATTTTTAACATTAAATTTACTTTCTAAAATGTTTAACAAATTTCGCTTAATTGAACTGTTTTGGCTGTAAAACACATAAAAGTCATCAACATATAAAGCCAAAATCACTAAATCATCCTTGTTACTTTATTTTTATTATTATCACTGAAACCAATAGGCTGTTCCATATATACAGTCTCATTAAGGTCAGCATTGAGAAAAGCTGTTGCCACATCTAGATGGTCAATGTTTAAGTCTAACTGATTAGCTATACAAAATAAAATTCGCATTGTCGAGTGACGGACAACAGGAGCGAACGTTTCGTTATAATCAATGCCTTCCCGTTGGGTAAAGCCCCTGGCGACTAATCTTGCTTTAAAACGATCAAAATTACCAGAAGCATCATATTTAGTTTTATAAACCCATTTACATTTTATTACATTTTTACCAACGGGCCTATCTACCAATTCCCAGACATTGTTTTTAACTAGAGCATCATACTCACTTTTCATGGCATCTAGCCATTGCTGGCTATTAGAGCCACTTACAGCTTCTTCGTAGGTAATGGGTTCATCAGTCGATGGAGAGGGACCATGAGCGAGTAAGGATAAATCATAGTCTAAATACCTCGCAGGGAGTACATTACGCGTGGAGCGAGACGAGCGTTGTGGTGTAGCGTCGGCCACAGGACGAGACGCTCCATCACTTTCAACTGCCACAGGGGGAAGGCTCACTGGTTGTGGGCCGCCGGCACCTGGTGAATCAGCTGTGCTGGAGTCGCTGCTCCCAGTGCAGTACTCATCGGTTTCTCCACCTGAAAATGATGATGAATCTCTGTCAGATAAATTCAAATTAATCTCATTATTAGTATCATTGATTAAAATATTATCATTTAAAATTTCATTATTAATAATTTCATTATTTTCCATTTCATTATCATTATTTGAATTTACTTGACTATTCTGACTAGAAACATTACCAATATCACAGATCTCATTAAAAATATCATTATAAGTTAAAATGCTATCACTCGTGGAAAGTTCTTGCAAGGGGTTTGTACAGGGGTTGTAAAATCTATTCTCAATAAAAGCAACATTTCGAGATTTAATGACCTTTGTGGGATCCAAAGGATCAGCTAAGCGATAGCCTTTAGATGTATCACAATATCCCACAAAAATGTATTCCTTTGCCTTAGCATCCAATTTATCTCGCTTATGTTCAGGTAACAATGAAAAAGCAGTACAGCCAAAAACCCTGAGGTGTCCAAGGTTGACCTTTTTGCCAGACCAGACCTCCTCAGGTATACGTCCAGCCAAAGCCGACGTGGGAGACCTATTCTTTAAATATACGGCAGTCATTGCTGCTTCTCCCCAAAATCGTTTGCCGAGACCTGAATGCTGTAACATGCAGCGTACCTTATCAAATATAATGCGAAAAGTCCTCTCTGCTACTCCATTTTGGGCAGAACAGTAGGGAATGGTGGTCTGGTGGATAATACCATGTTCTTTTAAATATTGAGTAAATTTAGAACTAGTAAACTCTCCACCATTATCACTACGAAGGCAAAGGATAGGCAAACTCTTTTCTTTTTCTACCATAGCTTTAAAATGTTTAAAACAATCAAATACCTGTGATTTGTTCTTCATTATGTAGGCAAAACTCTTCCGGCTGTAGTCATCCGTAAAGGTGAGTAGATATCTTCCTCCTCCATGGCTCGTCTCTGGCATTGGTCCGCAGACGTCAGTGTGCACCAGCTGTAGTGGTTGCGTTGTTGCACTGTTGCTAGCCTTAGGGAAAGGCTCGGCCGAAAGCTTCCTCTTAATGCATGCTTCACAGTTCTTGAGGTTTTTATCCTGAAACAACACACCACATGCATCCCTCAACTTACACATCCCAGCTGAGTGCAGGTGACCAAGTCTAAAATGCCACAAGTCCATCACAGACGGGGTAGAGATGGCAACTGCAGCGCTCGGTGCGACCTGCCTAGATTGCAGGTCCAAAGAGTGCTTCCTGTTAGGATTATATCCCTCAGCCCTAGACACATCCCCAGAGAGTTTATAGATTCCATTAACACAGTTAGCTATAGCCATATAGTCGCTAGGTGCTTTATTGAGACTATGACCCCTATCATAAACAAAACACCCATCATTATTAAATAAAACAGAATGACCATCTTTACATAATTTAGACACAGAAAGTAAATTTGCTGATAAGTTGGGAACTAACAAGACATTCTTAAAGGTCCTCACCTGTCCATTTAAAGCAACACTAAGATCTCCAGTTTTGGAACTTGACATTGTTTCACTGTTAGCTAAACTTATGGATTGCTTCTTCGTATCCCTTATATTGCTGAGCAAGTTTGGATCATTAGAAAGGTGAGAAGACGCGCCTGAGTCCAAGAAGACATCCGTCCGGTCCTGGGCGAAGAAAGCTGCAGTGGCAGTGGCAGACTTGGAAGAATCCCTTTGTTTCCTATCTCTCTTATATTTAAAACACTTCGGCTTGATGTGACCGACTCGGTGACAGTATGTACACTTAATTTTGCTTGTAATGTACGCTGTTGTTGAGCTCCCGTTATTCGCAGACTTCCTTTGCGCCTCTTGAAGAAGACGAGTACGCACCAGGTCGCTTTTCAGCTCTTCAGAAGATATACAATACGTTTCTAGGTTGCTCACCAAAGTGTCATAGTCTGCCGGAAGGCCACTCAATAAGATTTCAGCCACTTCTTTATCTTCGACCACCCTGCCGATGTCGGCGAGTTGGTGAACTAGGGACATTACATGTTCAATATATGTAGCCATGTCTGCATGCTCGGTGAAATCTACCCTGTGTAGCTGCCTTAAAAGTAACACCCGCCGATACAGCCCTTTGTCTTCAAATATGTCCGACAAGTTTTTCCACGCTTCTTTAGCTGTTGTCGCAGTCCGAACGTATTGAAATAATGCCGGTTTTATGTTGAGACACACACGTGCCAAAGCGCGCTGGTCGCGCGCGGCATCTGCGCCCGTCAAAGCCTCGTCCGACTCCCTGTCTATAGTGTCCCACAATCCTTCTGTGATCAAGATCATCTTCAAAGCGAACTTCCACGTCAGATAGTTGTTCCCGTCCAGCTTCTCGATGACGGGAGTGCCCATGACGACATTAGTGGCATTTACAGCCATCGTGACAATATGATAAAAAAAAATATTCAGAATTAACGTTGTAGGACGACGTAAGAGGTAATATTTTGTAGGTTTTGCCACTTACTAGATGGATCACGATTTCTCCTTTTCTCGTGGTATGCTGGGCATCTTAACCTGTTATGCAGAGCCCGTCTCTGGGGTGCATACGCAGCAGGAGGAAGTGGTGCGATAGTGAACTAAAACAACGTCGTCCTTTAAACACTCAATGTATTTTCAAAATGCACAAATGTTATAAAGTCGTCTGTAAGCACATTAACATTAAATAACTTATAATATTTAGAGAGTAAACCTAATAGCATGTTTACCGTACGATCCGTGATAGCAAAGAGAGAGAATGACAGCGCACAAGTTGCCAGAGTCAAAAATATTCTAAAGACACCTATATACGTGCATGTCAATTAATAAAGTGTGCCATTGACTTTCCAACAGTCGTTTGCGGAGTCAAACGATTTGGGACTCGCATTTTATACGCATTTCCATGCCTTCCCGAAAAAAATCGAATCATTCGCGAAAGTCTCGCAACGCATTGAGGTTACAAGGGGCACGTGGTCTTCCTCAGGAGTCTGAAGAAGACCACGGTGAGTGGCGCTCTAGCCAGGCAGGGCGCTTCGCTTTCGCTCGCGCGACCTTACTGTATCGTCCGATATAGGTACACCTACTACTCGGTCGTTTAAATCACGTGTAAAATTTTAATAAGGGCGAAAAAAACTATTGATTTTGGAGTGTAGTTTTATTTAGTAGTAACTGTAAAATATTTTATCTGGACTACAATCCTCTAGCATATCCATCTGTCAACTTTACTTCAAGTTCCGCCTCCAGGGGAGGGAGAGAAATTAGGATTAGAAATTAGCCGCTTACTGACACAGACCGAATTCCACGCGGGCGGAGCCGCGGGCACAGCTAGTTTATACTATAACTATATGCTTTAATGTACCAAAACGTAAGATTACATCATCATCATCAACTTAAGAGTTATTTTTTTGGTGGACTATCTTCCAGCTTTCCCTATCTTGCGCCAGCTCTTTGACTTTTTGATACGACACGACCCCTACTTTTTCTTTCACTTGTTTCAAAAAGCTGCGTCTGGGTTTACCTCTACTCCGCTTGCGTCCTATCCGCCCCTCCAGGATAGTTTTAAAGAAGTGGTCGTTTAGTATTAAGTGTCCAATCACTTTTCCGCGTCTATTTGCAATGATGTTCAGGATAGTTCTCCTTTCATTCACTCTTCTTAGCACGTTATCCTGTGTCTCCAACTAATGCCTTCCATACGATTATAAATATATTAGCGAACTGGAAAATAATAAAACTGTATACAGGAGATAAGGTGGGTTATTATATTTTGGAATAGGGTCTATATTAATTCGCATAACTTAATACTCCTAATTCAAATTGGCATAACGTATATTACGCATAACTTCTAAATCGCATAACAATACTCGTATTTCGCATAACTGATACTGAATACAAAAGCAAATAATTTACGCAATCACATGTTATTTATGAAATCAATACTTCCAATGACACTTGATATCATTCCGATTTTGATCGCACTTTTGAGGCAGGCAATCTTGTACATTGTAGATCGGTGATGTGAAAACACGGATTAAGTGACTAAAGTAATCCACAAAATATATCAACTGATGCCTTGTGGGACCAGCTACCTATGCATACTTACGTCTAACTTTTGATTGCGCTGGTTGCCATGAATTTAAATGATACCGGGGTCGTCTCATCTCAAGCTCGTGAGACGGTGATACGTATAAAACATTTTTGAACACGGGACTGCTTAAAGTATAGGTACAGTTAGTAAAACATATGAAAGTTAATTCATTTGGGCCTATACTAACTACCCTTAAAATAATTATGTGGTCGTGTCAAAAACGGTGTTTTGAACTTGGCTTGACACGCTGCCGCGTGTCTAGATTTTTTTTGTCATTTATACTGTAAGTAAGACTTTACTGAAAGTGCACGAGATTCTGTATCTCTTTTTCACAGCGAACCAATACCTATAGGTCTGCTTAATTAAGTAGGTAATAATTTTATTGTAAACCAACATTTCTAGAAATGAGTTTTAGGTATTACCGCTCACTATGTTTTTATTATTCTGTTCTTAGGATGAGATCCACAAGGATAATGTGAAAGGGCTCTAAGAGGTTGCTGACATCTGTGTGTATAAACTGGTATTATTAGTGTCAGGACAACCTAATAATAAAGTGAGTGTTATGACGGAGTCAACTACAACCTTTAGGTTTCTTAGTATGAATACTAATTTTCCTTATTACTGACGTAGTGGCTTACTGTCCTAGCCAGCGTTCTAATAATTTGGTATTTTACCTAATATAAACCCGGTTGCCCTTAGTTTAAGCTATTAACATAATTTCATTTCTACCGATATGGTTGTATATAGAATGTAGGTTTATACCAGGGATGTAACGGATGTGGTTTTATCGGAACCGAAAACGGAAACGGATGTTTTCAGTTTAGTTTATCGGAATCGGAAACGGAAGCGGAACCAGAAACAGAACCGAAAACGGAACCGGAACCAGAATCGGACCTGAGTGATGGACGAGATGTTATAGTCCGTGGTGTTAACGACAAAAAAGTGCGATTTACGGAAAATGATGATGATGGAATTTCTTTTTGCACAGTTACTCGTTTCCCTTTGACTCACAGATTAATTTAGGAACCGAATTTCTGATGCAAAATTGACTTAAGGGGAGGTGCCCCCTGAAATTTGTAAAAAATAAAGTTTTGCTAATGTGGTATCATGAAAATCCAGGGTAAACGAAAATGTGGAAGAAGACGAACCTCGTGGCTCAAAAACCTCAGGTGCTGGTTCAAGATGAGCACCAGATCGCTGTTTCGAGCTGCAGCGTCAAAAGTGAAAATAGCCCTAATGATAGCCATGCAACCTCCGGCAGGAGACGGCACCATAAGAAGAAGAATGTGGTATCATTTTCGTGTAACTCAAAGATGCCAAATTCATTTCTGATATTTAATGTTTACGGTTTCATTCAATATTCATATAATAAAGTCAAAATTTTGCATTAAAAATTCAATTGGCTCCCCTTCCTAAGTCGATCTGTGAGTCAAAAGGAGCAACTCTGCAAAAGGAAATTCCATCATCATCATTTGCCGTATAATTGAGTGAACACCACGGACTATAATGATAGGCCTATTAAAAACAAAATTCCAAATCGAACATTGAAACTAATTTTGATTTCATTGTTCGTTTTTTTACTCACTAACGAACCACACACAGTCAGTAGCCTAGGTAGGTACACATTACACAACACAACACATACGAATAGGTAGTTTTAATTTCAATAGGTAACACGAATAATACAAACAACAAATTAGTGCAGCACGTGGCAAGCGGGGCGATGAGCGAATGACTGGTATAAACCTGTTTGTTTTTGATGGACGCTGCTCATGTCCCGCCGCCGCGCTAAGCATTGACATCCGATATACTTCCGTTTCAAAAGTTCGGAACCGGAACAGAAACGGATGTGTAATACCAAACGGAACTTCCGACTTAACGGAAACGGAGCTCCGTAACATCCCTGGTTTATACAGGTATTTTTCGATCCTTGGGTACCCTTAAACCATAGGCTCTGTGAGGTGAACGTGTAGGTCATATGTCCTTTGACTACCTATGGGACCAACCCCAAAACAGCAATTCACAGAAAATTTAATATCTACACTTCTGGTTCATGTATGAATTTTGCTTATTTTTTAAGTGATCGTGTCTTACGGGATCAACTGCCCCCAGTCCCCCTTAAAGGATGACTCACATTAAACCGGGCCGTGTCCGCCTGTCCGGGCCGGAGCTTCCGGCGCTTACCTTTCTAACTATGACATGACAGGCGATCACGTGATGCTTTCCATAGAAAACGCTGCGCCGGAAGCTCCGGCCCGGACACGGCACGGTCTAACTTGAGTCATCCTTAAGGCGCGGCTTTTCATTATCCTCTAATGGTCAAGAGCTATATCCTCTGCAAAAACTTCAGAGTCCCCTTTAATCCTATAGAAAACCTTAATCATGTCGCTTTTAATAGTTGTACATAAATATCATTTAAAAATGTGGGTCGGACTTGTACCGAGTTTTCTGCGATTATGCGGGTCTGAATAAGATTGATGACGCGAACCTAACGGCCCGACTCACAAACTTACGTAACACGGCGCTAACCACTTTACCTGTTTATAAATTGGGCCTATTATCGTTTAAACTAACTTGCTAATAATTTTGTACCCCCGTAAGTCCCGGATATAGAAGATTATGAGGCATAAACAGCAATTCATGCGTGTGGAAACTACCCTCTTGTTTAGAAACAGAGCCATTGACAAACTGCACGCTTAACAGTCTAAAGGCCCGGAGAAGCTAGATTGCCGTTCTATTCTATCATGGCTAAAATCGTGTTTTCGTCAGAACGTAAACAGGAAATAAATAATGAACATTTTCTTCCCCGAATTATATCATAAATATTCATAATATATGTATCTACTTCCATTCCAAATTTTTTATGACGAAGCCTGTAGCTGATTGTAAGTTTGTGTTCACCTGACGAAGCCTGCGTTGCGGGTATAAAAGTATGGTCCATGAATAAATACATTTATACTTTAATAAACTGAAAAAAAAACCAAAATTGGAGAAATATATATGTTCGCAATTTTGGTACATACTCGTATTATTATACCTGCTGAGTTGGGATTGGGACCTATTTTAAGCGATTATAAAATGAAATCATTTATTTTAGAAAACAGGTTTCATATTATAGTTAGTAACACTTAACTTAAAAACCGGCCAAGTGCGAGTCGTACTAGCGCACAAAGGCATCCGTACCATTACGCAAAAAACGGCAAAAAATCACGTTTGTTGTATGGGAGCCCTACTTAAATATTTATTTTATTTTGTTTTTAGTGTTAAGGCTTCACACGTCTTCTTTAAAAATAAAATAGAGATACATATCGATAAACTAATTCCAATTAATCGTGAACAAAGTACCTAATCCCAATTAAGAAATTAAAACTTAGTTGTAAGCATCAATGCCATAAGATACAGATTTTTACTTAACTGATTACAATTAATGAGAAATTCTGCCATTGTGTCGAGTTTCGGCAACAAAACGACAAAATTCAACATTGGATCAAATCCATATATAATCATCAGTAACAACAATTTAACAGCATAGACTTTTGTCTCCAATTTTAACTTTATTTCAAAGCGGGAAAGTTCTATTTGGCACTTCATTACTGTTACTTTTAAGATCTTGTCGAAGTAACTAATCAAAAATCCGAAATCTTTGTAGCGAGTAGCAAAACGTTTTCCATTATTGAATACTGGAGCGTTGGAATATTTCTCGCACAAATAACTTGCTTCGTAATTTTAATGGGAATCAATAGAAATTGTTTATTGTTTATTTATTTAAATACATCTGTAACTTACAGCTAACAAGCCAAAGCGTCACAAATATTAATATTATGTCAAGTATTATATAATTATTACTTCTAACAAACAGGTCTTCCATCAAACTTAAAAATAGCAGTAGTCACATTACGATTTTTCTATTAATCTCTTACATTTTTCAATCAAAAAATACCATTTAGAGTGAAAGAGATCACATTGCGGGTCTACGTTGAGTACGGAGTTGAGCACAGAGAGTGCGGTCGGGAGCGGCGCGTGCCGCTGCAGCGCGGTGCGCGCGGGCGGGCATGCCAGGAGAGGCGCTGAGCGCAGGCGGGACCGCGCGTTGGGAGCGTATAGTCTAACCACTTCCTCGACCAGACCCGTGCACTCTATTTTGTTGTGTATTATACCTAGTGCAAACTTAACTGCCGCTAGATATCGCCTTACTTCCAGAGATTCGTACCCGAGTACGCCCAGGAGGAATAGCGTAGGGTATAGGTAAGGATAGTTCTTGAATTGCTTTTTGTACAGACTTCGTAGGTACTTTTTTTGAACTTTCTCCAATACTAGGCTATATTTAGCTTCGTGTGGGTTCCAGATTGTGGCATTTGATTCTAAACCACTCCGAACCAAGGCCGCGTATAGGGCTCTAACAGCCGTCGATGTCAGATGTTGGGAATTGCGTAACACAGGCCACGCTAAGGGTATGCTCTCGGAAATTAAGTTGCGAGTCGAACAGAACTCCTAGATCGCGAACCGTGGTGACTCTCGTTATTACGTCTCCGCCCAAGGTGTATCTATGATGAAGCAGTAAAGACGACCGAGTAAAGCTCATCATTTCGCATTTTAAAACATTAAAATTGAGTTTGTTTAGTATACTCCACCTATATACCGAGTTGATGTCATTTTGAAGGTCTATGCAGTCTTTTTCGGAATTTATACTCTTTACTAATTTGACATCATCTGCAAACATTATTATTTCAGAGCATTCCACATGATTAGGCAGGTCATTAATTAAAATATTAAAAAGCAACGGCCCTAGGTTCGACCCTTGGCTTATGCCGGAGAGTGTGTTGTGTAGCTCTGATTGATACTGTCCGTATTTTACGAACTGTTTCCTCTCCGATAAGTAGCTGGCAAATACTTTGAGCAGCTGAGGTACAAACCCCATATTACTCAGTTTGATTAAGAGAATGTCGTTGTCTACTCTATCGAACGCTTTTTGGAAGTCCAAATAAATTACGTCAACTTGTTTTCTATTGTCTAGTTCTTTTGACATTAGGTTCACAAGTGTAACTAGATTTGTAGTTACAGAACGTTTGGGTAAAAAGGCGTGTTGCGCGGGTGTAATATGTGGCAAACACTGCGGTAATATGCGAGCATGTAATGCCATTTCAAACACCTTGGCTAATGAGCATAATATCGCTACCGGTCTGTAATTCTCTACTTGGAGTTTTGAACCCGACTTAGGAATTGGGGTTAGAAATAACTTAGAAATAACGGATATCTTACAAGAATCTTTATTGTTGGGTTACTTTGCAATTACTGTTATTACGGTTGTTTCGTTGCCAATCGTCAACAGTATAAAGTATAGATATGGTACCTATAGACAGTGGCAGATTTGCAGTCTTTGCCGCCCTAGGCCCCAGGCCCTGTCGCCGCCCCCCTTTCTCAGCATCAGCACCCATCATATTGACTACATTTAGGTCAGGCAACAAAAAGGTATAGTTAGAGGGAAATGCTTGGGACACATTTTTAACTTAGTAACTTTGTTTGGACTCGTAGGCCCTTGAGCGGGCGGGGGTAGGGGGTTTGAACGTCCCATTTTTCGGTTTTTCGCTTATAATATCTCAGAAACTATGCATCCTTGTGACATGATCATTATACAAAATGAAAGCTGATTAAATTTGCTACAAGTTTGATACAGTCGAGTTTTTCGACCGGTAAGTAGATTGTTTAGTTTTTGAGATATCCGCTCTTGAACGTCTGTAATTTTGCATTACATTTCCTACAATAATATTCACGGTGCTCACGAGGAAAGGAACCCGAAAGATTTTAACAGTTTATTGGGTAGTTTTATTTATTACTAATCACATTTAAAGACTAAAATGTCCTTTCAACTTTGACGTATGACTACACACTCGCAAACTTCACGGTGACTTCACAGTTTAGTTCGCGCCAAGATGGCTGAAAAGCATCAGCTGATCGAGTTTAACTGTCATTTATCTGAGACAGGGCCCTCGACACTCGTGCGCGAATCGCGTTCGCGCGAACTAGCAAGACTCCACATTACACACTATTCTGGCTAGCTCCGTTGACGCGGGCCGAAAAACCGACTAAAAACGGGGAACAAGGCGCGAAGGCGTGAACGATCTTCGCGCCGCGATTTGCGCACAAGTGTGCCATCTTGGCGCGAACTAATTAAACTGCGAAATCACCAAGATATCGAAAAACTTGACTGAGTAAAACTTGGAGCAAATTTAATCAGCTTTGATTTTGTATAATGATCATGCCGTTAGAACGCATAGTTTCCGAGATATAAGTTTAGTAAAAAATCTAAAAATGGGACCTTCAAACTCCCCCCTTGCCCGGCCTTAGGGCTAGAGTCTGTGCGGAAAGAGAAGAGTCGTGGAATGTATTGGGCTCCATACATTTCACGACTCTTCACTTTCCGTACAGACTCTACTGCCGGGGACTTTTGATATGTTCACCTCCTAACTAGTTCAAACAAAGTTACGAAGTCAAAAATTGTATTCCAAACATTTCCCTCTATCCTTTTTTTTTGAGAATTCGTTGCCTGGCCTAATTTTGAGTTAGGTATTTCTTGTTATCATCAGCGAATTTTTTGTCAGAATTTGCCGCCCCTAATATCTTGCCGCCCTAGGCCCGGGCCTACTGTGCCTTATGGGAAATCCGCCACTGCCAAACAGTTAGTACTAGGAAGCTTTAGGTCGCGTGACGACGTATCAGTATCAGACAGTCGGTGTCATTCCAGTTGCACCCAGGCTGCAGAGTTACTTAAACTGGTTCAATATTAAATGACAATCTCCACCACATGGCACCCGGATGGACCCTTTAAAAACTTGTACACTTCATTTTCGAAGATTCCTCGAGATTTTTCGAGCGGAAGACGCGGGTTCGATCCCCGCCTCGGCCACCGGTGGACTTGGTCACTTGTTCTTTAGTGTATGATCTATTTCAGTTTGTAATTCCTCGAGAAGCAGAAGATGCAGGAAGTC
Organism: Cydia splendana; assembly: GCF_910591565.1. NCBI lineage: Eukaryota > Metazoa > Arthropoda > Insecta > Lepidoptera > Tortricidae > Cydia > Cydia splendana. Next base: position 17,217,166 of record NC_085969.1, read on the forward strand.
CATTCCTCAGTCAGAGCGTTTGCTTCTGAGGCCGCACAGTACGGGACTATTTGGGTTCCATCATATGTCATCATCATCATCATCATCATCATATCAGCCGAAGGACGTCCACTGCTAGACATAGGCCTCCCCCAGAAGCCGGATCTTTGCCGGAGATTCTTAGCACCCCTGACTCCGCCAGTGCTCTGACCGCTACCACAGCCAGAGCACCGGGAGTCGCCGGAAACTCGGGGCCGCGGTTTGGTCATGCTTATCGTATTGTGGGGTAAATGCCATAACCGCCATGCTTGGCAGGCGGGTTGGCGATCGCAGTCTAATTAACCGTACTTAAGGGATGCTGCTGCCTATCCACCGGTGCACTTGGACGTAGTTTAGGACAAACCCGGGTTCCCATCCCCATCATATGTACTAACGCTTAACTGACCGTCAGTGGACCTTACGACTTTGACATAATTGTCAGTTACCAAGTAAGCAATATCGATTTTGACATGCGATGATAGCTAGCAATACATTTATATTCAATTTGAGGATTCCTGCAGTAATGCAGTCGGCAGCATTACTGCAGCAGTATTACAATGTCACGCTGCATTACTCCGGCAAGAAAACGACTGACGTGCTGTTAGGTCCCATGCGGCAACAAGTACCTACAGCAGCCAATAAGGTGCTCGTTTAGCGCCACCCAGGGGACACGTGTACTACACGTCGTGTAGGGCGTATGTGGCAATCTCCTACGGACGTGAGCAATGCGGGTGCGATTACGGGGCTCCTGTGCAGGACATCAAGCACATCATTCCGTACTGTCTCTTAGCAAATACGATGGACAACCTGCAAACCTAAAATATCTCGGTATAGCCTGTCCGATTTCTAAGATCAAGTCGCCATAGTATTACTAAGCGGAGAGGCTGTAAACGATTGAACGATGATGCCATACGAATAAAAATAAAAACTGCGGTAGTAATTCTGGTGTATTTTGAATCCTAACCTATATGGATGTCGAGACCATATTTTAGTGGTTCATGCGAGTACTCGGCTCGACCACACTCGCAACAGTCGCAACCGATAAGCAACAAGACCACGTAACACGATTCCTCGTAAGCGCGTCACAGCCTAAATTCCAATTTGCTTATTCATTCAGCCTTCTGATCTAGCTTTTATTCAGCTTTACCTGCATAGGGAAGGTACATTTGCAATTAAAACGATTTGTTACTACCTGCCTGCTTAGGTGTCTGTCCATTTGTCTGAATGTCAAAGAGAATTTAAATAGAGGCGTATTGTCAAATTATTTTTCACCACACCAGCTCGGAAAGGCTTACTTTGCACTTCAAAAACTGATAGCAAAGTTGCATTTTATTCAAATGTGAGGCAAAGTAATCAAATGCAAATTTTGAGTTGTTTTCTTATGTTTGCTGGTAGAACTTTTAAATGATGGTTTTGGATGATAAATATTTAATAACATTCATTTGGATTTGATTTTCTTTGATATTTTACATTTAATATTTGCTTCGGGTTGGTATGGCGAAAAATTTTTTGTGTTTCACTCGGGGGCAAATTTTGTTTAACCCTCGTGCTTTAAAAGCCTCGCAACGCTCAAGATTCCATTTTTCGAACCACTCGCTACACTCGTGGTTCAATTTTGGGATCTTTCGCTTGCTCGGGTATCAATATTAGCACGAGCGGTTAAACAACAACTTTGCCCCCTTGTAAAAACAAATAACTATTTTGTAGTCACAGTAAATTTACTGCCATCTTTCGAGTGAAGATTAAAACTTTAGGAACGCCATTTGACTTTGATCCTTATTCTTTCACTGATATGTGTTAAATTTGTTAAATATCATAAAGGTATGCTGCCATCTTTTCGAGCGAAGTAAATGAAACCGGTGAGAGCGAGCGGTGGTAGCCGAGTGGATATGACGTCTGGCTTTCAATCCGGAGGTCGCGGGTTCAAATCCTGGCTCGTACCAATGAGTTTTTCGGAACTTATGTACGAAATATCATTTGATATTTACCACTAGCTTTTCGGTGAAGGAAAACATCGTGAGGAAACCTGCATACATCTGCGAAGAAATTCAAAGGTGTATGTGAAGTCCCCAATCCGCAATGGGCTAGCGTGGGGACTATAGCCCAAGCCCTCTCGCGCATGAGAGGAGGCCTGTGCCCAGCAGTGGGACGTATATAGGCTGAAATGATGATGAAATGAAACCTGAAAGCGCGGTTTACATGCAACGTTGCCAAACGTCCGACGGCGAACACTTATATTAGATTTATGTCCGCAAAGCGACTGCTGACAGCACTTTGCCACATGAGCGGGCTTTGCGGGCCTCTGATAAATCAATGTGTATTTACACACATTATAGATGAGGTAATCGATAGGTAAAAAAGTAGGTAACATTTAAAACCTTAAAACTCTCAAACATTTATTTAACAATTGTCCATGCATTTCTTATTATTGTGGGATTTAGTCAATTTGTGCAAGAATGAATCAAAAATTAAAAAATACAATTACAAGTATCGAATCAATTAAATATTAAATAATTTATTAGAGATGTATACAGTCTCTATATGTCGAAATGCACAAAAAAAACTAAGTAATAAAAAAATACAAACAACAAACAAATACTAAAACATCTAAAATTATAAAACAAGGATTTTCGTACACTGACCCGCCTGTTACTATCTCTGTTCCACGCGCATAATTATACTGCCATCACGATTATTTTCTTAGGAGGAGTATTTTCTTTTATTTTTAAAACAACCAGTGGCGGATTTGCCCTGAGGCCCGGGCTTAGAGCGGCAAGATATTAGGGGCAGCAGCAAGGCGGCAGACTATAGATGGGTGCTGAGAAAGGGGCGGCTAGTAGTTACTACAGGGCCTGGGGCCTAGGGCGGCCAACACTGCAAATCCGCCACTGAAAACAACAATCATTTAAAAAACTACGCCAGTAAATCTCTAAAAAGAAAGGCAACATTAAAACTATACAGAACGCCGACAGAAGGGTTTTCCCCCGCGTCCAATACTGCTTTCAATTCGGCGTTGCTAAATTTTTATTAGGGAACCGAGTTACAAACTAGACGAAGACGGTCCACTGATACAAAAAGCGATCTGTGAGACCTCCCGGGCCCCTCGAGGACACTTAACCTATTTTCATTTCCTTTTGTTTTTATTTGCTTCGGCCTATGCTTCGACAGCTACGAGTATGTTAGGCCACAGAATAAATAATAGTACTAGGTACAGAAGGTTCACTCTATAACAAAACGCGTCTATTACGAGAGATACAAGCACAAGCGTGAGCAGGCGTCCATTCCGCAGCGGTGCGCGGCAACTACTACTGCTAGACACCAAAACTGGTGTATCCGCATGCACCTGTACCTGTAGGGACGCGACGAAATCGCGGAGAGAGCCACGCCTGGTTAGGCTTAACAATTCATGGCTAGACTAGACCGGAGTTTGATTTTTATTGTTGATACTTTTTAGATAATATAGTGGCCGCCGAGTGGCTCAAATATATTTGAACATGTCTCTGTTGTCAAGGTGTTAAGCAGGCCACTGACGAGCCTTCCAAATGGATGCGTTACAATGGATTCATTCAAATGGACGGCATCCTAATATTAAACATTGTACGTTTTTGACATTCACGGACCGATTTTGGATTGCAGCCACGCTATTTGGACTGTTGAAAGGCTCGTCAGTGGCCACCATTTGATGTATCTTGTTCTGAAATTGAAATGAGATGGTGTGTGGCTACTTAGCTGTCAGGGTTTTCATATTTCAAACGACATTTAGGTACATCATAATCAAAGGCGCTATACGTATGTTTTGTGGTAGCTCAATTATCAAACGTCAACTTTTGACATGTAGGGATTAGGGATTACCCTATGATTTACAGAACCATAAAAGCGGCATCTATACTTGTGAAATTTGAAGCACGATTTTTTCTTAGATTTCATTTCTCTTCGACTGTTAACTACTCTTTGCTATTATGAGTAACATATTTACCAGGTACCTCCGTTCTACATTAAACCTTCAGAGGTGATTCCTATGTACCATTGTCATACATAGATTTTAATTGATAATATTATGTGTGATATCCATTAAGTTAGACATTTATGCGTTAGATCTTTAAAAAATCTAAGTGCTTTATTGTGTACCACCTATTCTCGGGACTTTCTTTTGAATTGTTACACTTGAGAAGTAAACTAAAACTGTGAAAGGTTATGGTTTAAACTACAGATCAGCTCGGCTACCACCAGTTTTGACATTGACAGATTAACTCGCGTCTACGTAAATTACTTTCTATACATCTCGCTTGCACTAATATGCGAGTACGAGCGAGATGCATAGAAAGTAAGTTACTTAAACGTGAGTGAATATGTCAATGTTAAAACTGGTGGTAGTGCTTCAGTTAGGTACCTACAACCTGAGATACTTACAGGATTTTCATAGATCAGCTGCCGTATTCGAACTTCAAGATACAGTGGAAACTGGATAAGTGGAATCGCAAGGGACCGGCTGTTTAGTTCCCCTTATCCAGGTTTTCCATTTATCCAGTTTTCCACTTAACCAGGTTCAAATAAAACGTTTTCTCACTTACAGAGGCTCTCGCTAACAGAGGTTGTGGATGCTAGTAATGTCGCTTATAGAGGTCACGTATAGTATGGTCAAATAAAAGATCACGACTTAAATAATCATCTTTTATTAAATATGTACGTATATATGTATGTATTAACAAAAAATAGGTATGTAATCCTGACTTTAAAAAAAGCAATACTGTTAAATAATCCACAGTACTAGTATACAATTTTCAAAATTTCAAAAACAACATCAATTAAACAAAATCACTCCTAATATTTATTTATGCAAGAGAAACCAGTATGGTTAAATATAAATACGTAGTTAAAACACGAACCATATTGTTAACAAAATAAACTACCCTCCTTGTGACGGTTTATTAAAAATACAAATTTTATAACGCCGAGCTATTCCACTCATAGAGGTTTCAGAGACGGCTGCTTCCAGTTACAGAGGTAAAAATAAGAAATTTTCGAAAAAATGGATTCCGCTTTTAGAGGTCCCAAAATTCCACTTATAGAGGTAATTCGTTGCCAAGGGACTGGAACCGAGAACTTGGGTCCACTTAAAGAGGTTTTCCACTAACCCAGGTTCCACTTATCCAGTTTCCACTGTATTCACAAGAGACGACACGTACTAGATCCATTCTAGATACGTTGTAGTTTAGATATCAACTAGTTCTCTTTTGCAGCGCAATTCGGGCAACCAATGTCACTTTTACGTTAGATAGAGTAAGATATCTATTAGATGTGAATTGGATCTCTAAGTCATATCCTGTGGAAATAGTACAACAGTATCTCCAGAATCGCGCAAATGTCAAATTTGACAGGTTAGATCTTAAACATATCGTTATCGCATCTTGGTGATGTCTAAAAGATGTCTAATAGATGTCTATTTCAAAATCCGAATCGGGCCCCAGGTGGAAGTCATAAAAAAATACCTACTTTTAAGATAGCTTTATGTAAATTCATAAACAATTAATTAATTTTTTAAACAGAACTCATTGGAGGTAGTCCATGATCTAATCTTACGTATACGTACATCTACATGTACGTTATACATATTGCGTGTGACGTTGGGCATAGCTAATAGGCTCAAACTTCAAAACCCTTGCTAAAATTTCAACTGTCCAAACAATTCGTCTCGCCTACACGGCCTCGGCTTGACGTCACTACGTTAAGAAATTGGGGCCCTTAATCACAGATCGCCTAATGTTTAAAGGATATCCACCAGTCTAGAAAAAAGCTTTTCAGAACATGTTCTTTGTGTAGACATACAAACATTTTCACCACTTTTGATTACACAAGACCGGTCTGGCCTAGTGGGTAAGTAAGAAGTAAGGTTCGAATCCTGGTAAGCATTTATTTGTATGATGATACAGATATTTGTTCCTGAGTCATGGTTGTTTTCTATGTATTTAAGTAATCATAATCATAATCATTTAGTATTTATTTATATATTATATTTATCGTTGTCAGAGTAACCACACCACAAGCTTTCTTGAGCTTACCGTGGGGCTTAGTCAATTTGTGTAAAAATGTCCTATAATATTTATTTAAGACCCTATCATTATATTATGCGTTTATTTTTACTTACTACTCTCATTTAGATGGTAGAATTGGCGGCCGTTTCTCCATTCAAACGTAGTCCTCATTTTCTCCCTGAATATCGGCATTATTTAGGAAAGAAAAACGAATTGCATACAATTTTTTAAAAGATTCAGTTTCGGATGTGTACATTTTGACATTTTGGCACTCGTCAGCGATACCTTATAGAAAATGTTCCGTGTTCATATTTTTATGAGTGGGGTATCTGCTCTAGTTCTGTTATCTGTGCCTTAATTAAGGGCTCCCCGTTGCTAAATAGCACCGATTTGCTCTGTTTATAAGACTTAGGATATGTGATTTTGTAATCCTCGCGAGTGATATATGTTTAAGAGGAAAAGGTATTCGTCTCACGTGACCGATTCTCCATACAAACGCAGTCACCGTTTTCCTCTCTGGGTAAATATTATTAGGTGTCCACACTATCGTCTTAAGCAGACTACGCAAAGTATAACATTTTTTTTTTCGAATAAGTAATGACATGTTTTCAAGTATGCTCATCAAGCATTTGTGAACTCTATGAGTGCTATATTTATGATTTATAATTGAATGCGGTCATCTTCCTCGCGTTATCCCGGCTTTTGTGCGACGGCTCATCGGAGCCTGGGGTCCGCCTGACAACTAATCCCGAGAATTGGCGTAAACACTAGTTTTTACGAAAGAGAATGCCATCTGACCTTCCAACCCAAACTATAGACCTTATTGGGATTAGCCCGGTTGCCTCTCGATCTTTTCCTTCACCGTAAAGCGACTGGTAAATATCAAATGATATTTCGTACATAAGTTCCGAAAAACTTATTGGTACGAGCCGGGGTTTAGCTTATCTTAGGCATCAGCGCAGCGATCTGCGCTTCTAAATGAATGCGGTATGAATAACAAACTTATGTAGAGTGCTGCCAATGGTGTTTAAAAGTTCCTAATATTATCATACCTAATACACACCAATCATTAAAAATTCTACCCACAAAAGATTGTGCTCACATAGTGCTTGTGTTGTCTTGTAGAAAGTTCCTACCTTCACAGCACGCTCGAAAATTTATGGCTTGCTTGTGAATTAGTCCAATCCTAACCCCCGGACTTAGCTGTAGGCTCGTAATCCGGTAGGACATATGGGCGCCCTTGGGTGACTTGATATTTTCCATACATTTTTTACCTATTTAGGCTGCCTTTCCTCTGAGGAGGAGATGAGAGATGTACGTGACTTAACCAATAGCATTGGTTCTCTTCTCCGCTCTCATCTCTGCTCATCTTTGTCTCAGTGGAAAGGCTATAGCGAAATGCTATGGCTTCTCACTATAGCGATAAAGATATTATCAAGTTTGATTTTCGATGTTTGAAGTAGGTTTTAAATAAGTAAGTAAGATAAGTAACACTTTATTCTACGGCAGAGAGGTATACAGGTATATCAGATAGAACATAAATATAGTACAAGGGCGAACTTATCCCTATGAGGGATCTCTTCCAGTTAAATAAAGGAAATGCATTGCAATTTTGAGTTGCTTCCGGCAGCATTGCGGTCTGGTAATGCTACTTGCTGTCGGAAATTGACTTCAACCTGAAGATCGTTACTCTTCGAGCTTAATATCAATCAAGTTCATCATCATCATCATCATCATCTCAGCCATAAGACGTCCACTGCTGAACATAGGCCTCCCCCTTGGACCTCCATACGTGCCGGTTGGAAGCGACCCGCATCCAGCGTCTTCCGGCGACCTTAATAAGATCGTCTGTCCATCTTGTGGGTGGACGTCCTACGCTGCGCTTGCTAGTCCGTGGTCTCCACTCGAGCACTTTTCGACCCCATCGGCCATCTTCTCTGCGTGCAATGTGGCCTGCCCATTGCCACTTCAGCTTGCTAATCCAGTGGGCTATGTCGGTGACTTTAGTTCGTCTACGGATCTCCTCATGTCTGATTCGATCACGTAGAGAAATTCCGAGCATAGCCCTCTCCATAGCTCGTTGAGCGACTTTGAGTTTTGAGATGAGGCCGATAGTGAAAGACCACGTTTCGGAGCCGTAAGTCATCACTGGTAACACACATTGATTAAAGACTTTCGTCTTGAGGCACTGAGGTATGTCGGACGAAAAGACATTACGTAGTTTCCCGAACGCTGCCCAACCGAGTTGGATTCGGCGGTTCACCTCTTTCTCGAAGTTGGACCTACGTAATTGGACTACTTGTCCTAGGTAGATGTACGAGTCAACAACTTCGAGTACCGAGTTCCCAACAGAGACTGGGATAGGCACAACATTCAGGGGCGTATTTATCCTAAGGCCATCCGGGCCATGGCCCGGGGCGCCAATCCGCCAGGGGCGGCATATAGGCCGTATGGCGCCCCTGGCGAATTGAATTTTGTTTTTCATCCTTGACTTCTGGGGCGGCGAAACGTATTGGCCCGGGGCGCGAAATTTCAAAATACGCCCCTGACAACATTGGCATTTGACATAAGTTTCGTCTTGTCCATGTTCATTTTCAAGCCCACCCGTTGTGAAACTCGGTTGAGGTCATCGAGCATCATGCTGAGTTCCTCCATCGACTTTGCCATGACTACGATATCGTCGGCAAACCGAAGGTGAGTGATGTATTCGCCGTTGATGTTGATGCCAAGTCCTTCCCATTCCAGGTAGGGTTGCCAGATGGTCGGGATTTGGCGGGATTCTCCCGATTTTTAGCATGCGTTCCCGATTCCCGACAAAGTGAAAATTGTCCCGAAAAACAGCTTCACGTTATAAAACAATAATTTCAAATTCCGAACTGTCATCGCGTCGAGCCGCTCGCCGCCGCGAATTATTTTGTTTATTCAAGATCTCAAAGAATTTATACTATTTTTATATAAAAACGTCTAAGCAGAGCAGCTGATGTAGCGCCAATAATGTAAAATATCGTTGTTTTTAATACAATTACAAATTTGAATGTCTTTTTTTCCCGATTTAAGTCCCAAAATCCCGAAAAATTTATATTTTTTCCCGATAATAGCGCCTTTCGATCTGGCAACCCTAATTCCAGGAGCTTGAAGGCGTCTTCCATTATGGCAGTAAACAGTTTCGGAGAGATAACGTCTCCCTGCCTTACGCCTCTTCGCAATGGAATCGCCCTCGTGCTCTGCTCCTGTACTCGGACCGACATGGTGGCGTTACTATACAAACACTTCAACACTTCGATGTACCGATAGTCAATATGGCATCGCTGAAGAGACTCAAGCACCGCCCATGTTTCCACCGAATCGAAGGCTTTCTCATAGTCCACAAACGCTAAGCATAATGGCAAGTTATACTCTTCGGTCTTCTGTATAACTTGCCGCAGCGTATGGATGTGGTCTATGGTACTATAGCCTTTTCGGAAACCGGCTTGTTCGGGAGGCTGGAAGTCATCAAGTCTGTGTTCGAGACGGTTCGTGATGACCCTTGAAAACAGCTTATAGACATGGCTCAGAAGCGTGATGGGTCTGTAGTTCTTCAATAGGTTGTTATCACCTTTTTTGAAGAACAGCACCACCTCGCCTCTATTCCATGTTCCAGGCGTTATGCCCTCGGACAAGACGGAATTAAAGAGCTTCTGGAGGACTTTAAGTACCGGTGTTCCACCCGCTCTCAGAAGCTCTGAAGTGATTCCGTCTTTGCCCGGCGCCTTGTTGTTCTTAAGCTGCTTCAGGGCCATCCTAATCTCGTACAGACTGATGTCCGGGATATCTTCGGTATAATGTCGGGACAGCTTGGCTCTTGGATCTCCTACCAAGCTGTCAACGGGCTTTGCGATCGAAGTGTATAACTGTCCATAGAACCTCTCGATCTCACCTAAAACCTCCGCTTTGCTCGACGCTATGCTGCCATCTTCCCGTTTCAGCTTTGTCAGCTGGCTTTGCCCAATAGACTTGTCCTTTGCGAACACTTTGGAGCCTTGGTTTCGCTCAATAGTCTCTTTAATACGGTTAGTATTAAAGAGACGCAGATCATGTCGCAAGGACTTAGATATACGTCTATTGAGCTGCCTATATGACTCCGCGTCATCGGGAGACTGCAACTGTAGCGAGCGTCGTTCAGCCATGAGGTTTAAGGTTTGCTCGGTCAATTTCTGAGGTCTATCTTTACGGCGGGGTCTAAAAAACTTAGACCCTACTGTGTGGACAGTTTCCACTAGCCCGTCGTTGATTTCGTCCACTGAAGCCAAGTTCTCTAGGCAAGCAAAGCGGTTAGAGAGCCCGAGTTGAAAGCTTTCGGGGTTTTGAACATGGGCTCGAGTAGGTCGGAGCGTAGACTTCGTCAGGCTGGACCTTTCAAGTTTAATATTGATATTCAGTGTGCCTCTTACGATTCGGTGATCACTACCGGTCTTTACCCTGTTGATCACAGAGACATCACTGAATATCCGTTTCTTGTCGGTCATGATGAAGTCTATCTCGTTTCTCGTGGAACCGTCAGGACTCATCCAGGTCCATTTCCTGTGAGGCGGCTTCTGGAAGAAAGAGTTCATCATGAAGAGTTCCTCTCTCTCCAGAAAGTCGGCCAGCCTCTGACCCCTAGGGTTCCGTTGCCCATACCCAAATTGCCCCACTCTCAACTCATCCCCGCTTCTCTTGCCCAACTTTGCGTTGAAGTCCCCCATAACAACAGTAAAGTAGGTTATAGAAGTATGTATGGCCCTACTTACGTCCTCATACATAGCTTCTACTTCATCATCGGAGTGTGACGAGGTCGGTGCGTATACCTGAATGACCTTCAGCGAATATCTTTTGGATATTCTGAGTATTAGGTATACCACCCTGCTCGACACACTGATGTCGATGGTTATTATGTTGTTTACGAGGGACTTGTGAACGAGAAACCCGACACTACCTTGGGACTGTTGGTCGCCCTCCCGGTGGTAGAGCAAGTTACCAGACTTCAGGGTTGTCGTGTCCTCCCCCTCTCTACGGACTCAATCAAGTTATAGATCCCAATACATTTATACCTAACTTAATTTATATATACCTACTAAGTCAAATGTGCAGCGTGTGCAGCTGTCGAAGCTGCCAAGATCCTCAAAAGGCGGAAATACGGAGGTCTCGACACCAAATACAACTTTATTCCTTTCGGTGTCGAGACCCTCGGTCCGTGAGGCCCGGGAGCTCAAACATTTTTTTGCGGATTTGGCCAAACGGCTGGTTGAGATCACTAGGGACAAAAGGGCTAGCAGCTTCCTCGCTCAACGAATAAGCGTTGAGATTCAGCGAGGAAATGCTGCCAGTATCCTTGGCACTATGCCCCAGGGGCCCTCTTTAGACATAGATTTTTAGTTTTTTAAGTATTAGTTTTAGTTTTGTAGGTATGTAGTTTTAATTTTAGGTTACAATACAATACAATACTCTTTATCATTGCACACCTCACATACACGTATAGTTACTTTAGTAGGTTACTTTTTATTGTATGTTTATTATACTATGTTATTTTTCATTACCAATAAACAAAGGTAAAGAATTTAAAAAAAAGTCAAATGTACGTATGTACGTATGTAAAATGGCGGCACACCATTAATCAGATACAATTCTAATTCAATTTAAATAAAAAATGCAAATAATGTCAATTTATTTGGTTGCAAATTATCTTACCCGTGTGATTCAAAATTCATTGCGTTCTACAACATTCGTTCTCGCATCTATTTGTTTGCAATAAAAAATGCAAATAGAAGAATCCAATTTGTATAGAAGAGGCATGCTCAAATATGCAGTGGGGTATAAAAAATTGCTGCAAAGTCCTCAGGGATGACTGGGGTCAATGCAGGGGTTGGCAAAAGGGGAAGTTTTACTAATTAAGTAAAGGGGCCTATTATGTATCTGTTTAATAGACACCTACTTTTAAAATTGTGAGGCCGTTCAGGTTTTGAATTATGATGCGATGAATGGAAGTTGGAAAAGGATGAAGAAAGGGGAACAGAAGGTAGTCTACAAAAGTTTATTATAAAACTTTACATTATAATACGTACCAAATACCTACTTAAATCTGACTATGCTCTTACAATTCAATGTGACTGTACGTGTAAATGTATTGAGTGCAATCGTCGTTGCAGATATATATGTGACGTTTTCAACTAAAAGATACCACATTGTTGGTTATCGATAAGGTTGATTTCATGTTGAAGCTTTATGGAAATAACGCGCTATTGACAACCGACAATAACCCAATAAGTTGAAAACAGCACAAAAGTACTCGTATTTACACGTGCAGTGTGACTCTTATTGCATTAATTATAAAAAGCGTCAGCGTATCAGCGTAGCGGATCAAACTACGCGTGAAAAGTATGTATCATTCTCTAATGACTTAATAACACGAGATGTGTCTTTATATGTAGAACAATTAGACTGTTACAGATACTTTTGAACGCGAACATTAGATATCTTATACATTTAAACGAGCAATTCTTGTAGGTATATATATGTATAGGTACAACTTATATATTTCGGGGATCTCGGAAACGGCTCTAACAATTTCGGTTTTCGGGGGCGAAAAATCGATCTAGCTAGGTCATATCTCTGGGAAAACGCGCATTTTTGAGTTTCTATATGTTTTCCGAGCAAAGCTCGATCTCCCAGATATTATATCTCTATTTGGAAAAATATTCCAGGGTGGCAGATATTTTTGACGCGTTGTTTCACCCGTTACTGTTGATGCTGACTGCACCTTCTTGTACCTTCAATATTTTCAATGTTAAGTGTGTTCTAATGTAGACAGGAAGTACAGAAGCCTCAGCCCCCTACCGTAATGTTCCATTTTACGGCCCGCGCTACCTTCACTTGGGATCTAATATAAAACTTGCCCCATTGAAACCGGAGTGTTTCCTTCCATTACCCTAAGTGGTTACAGGCCCGTTTCAACTTTTACTTACTAATTTCGAGTTTATTTATTAGCTGTTTTGTGACTTTGTCTGTAAAAGTAGGTAATAAATAAGATAATAAAGAAACCACCGTCGAAACTTGCTTAATATCACAATAAAAACAGGCATTATAATTATTAAAACCTGTTGGCTGAACTATCCTCGGGCAAAAAAGACCTTTGGCCCTTTTCCTGTAGTATTTTGGCTGTTAATCTTATTACGTGTTAAATGCGCCTGTTCTATGTGTTATGGCAATATCTTATGAAACCAAAGTTTGGCACTTTAGTAGGGGAGCCTAAAGGAGCCCACTGATTACCAGTTCGCCGGACGGTATCTGATCAGCCTGTCAGTTAAGGGGCTACCCGAGGTTTTCATCGATTTTTGACAAGTTTTGAATCGTATCTCCTTTTTTTGCACTACAGATAGAATTATAAGACAAACGGTTGTTGGTTTTTCAATCTTTTATCTCCGGTTTTGTCCACCGGATTTTGAAAAAAATGAATAGGTACTTTTTTTTTAATGATTTTTTTAAACATTGTCTAAATAAACACTTTTCTTTGTAGGTATCTAGTTTGCAGTGAAGGATCTTACATGTACGAAATCTACATATTTGGGTTCGTCTTTGACGTCTCGAAAAACGTGTCCATCAGGGTTTTAATTTTAAACTAAGTAAGTAACACAAAAGTTATGGCCAGTAAACCAGTTTTTTTAGCCTAAAATTTAATTGTTCAACTTTGATGAAGACAATGAACTTTGAGGTAAATATGGGATACTATATTGGTTAAAGCCGTTGCCGTTAATATAATAAGCTACAAAAACCATTAGAAAACTAAGGGATTCAGATCGAAGGTCATTAGCGTGGGGTAGCTCCTTAACAATTTTACAGCTCCGAACAACTGACAGGTTGATCAGTGATATCGTCCGGCGAACTGGTAATCTGTGGGCCCCTTAAGAGGAATTTTTGATTGGCCTACCAACCCACATCATTATTGTGTGTCTTTTGAGTGATTCAGCCCAAAAATAATAAAATACACAGTAGGAAAAAATACAAACAGATCGTTTTATAGTTAAATTAGTTCAAAATTACTTGAACTATCACTAAGGTTGGGATGAAGCGGGTACTGTTTGCGATGGGAATTTGTTGACTTCTATTTATATACACTTTGTTTTGAATGTAAAATTATTGCTATTCAAAATAAGTTACAAAACAATATTCTTATCGTAAAATAATTATGATTAAGATAAAAATAACCTAATAATACATTTTATAACACTTATACGGTAATTATTTTACTATCCCGTAGGCCCAATGTGATAGGTTGGGTTATATAGATACCGAACTAGGTTATCTGTGTTGTTCGAGTATGTAAATAAATAAAATATGAAAAGTGATATATATGCATTTGTTTTGAAACAAAGAATAAAAGACAGAATAGATGGACATGGTTTTAATACAATAGAGGGCCTAGAGATGATATATTGATATCACACGCCAAATGAAAAGAAAAAACGTATCTAGATGACAGATGCTATGGAAAGCCATTCATTATTTAAGATTAGATTAGATTGGCATTTTTGCTAGGTCCTCTCTCCTCTGGCCTGTTTTAGTCTTAGCCTGACTGGCGATCCTGGTCCTGACGTCATCAGTTGCGTGTAGTTCACTAATTTCACTATAGAAAACGTGTGAGCTTTTGCAATTTAGACCATCAGTACGTGTAATCTGTTTTTGATGACTAGCACTGTCCGTGCCTGGGGAAAGTAAGCGCTAGCCAGTTGGCTAAATACCGACCGAGGTCAGAAATGACAGTCAAGTAAACATTTTATTCATAAAAACCTGTCAAGTCATGACAAACCCTTGATAATAATGATAATCTTTTGTTAGAAAGGGAAAAAATTACAAAGGTTAGCTAAGTTTAATGAATTAGGGGTTAATCCAGGGCCCCGGCAGGCCGTCTTTAGCAAACTAGACACAAGCTGTTTTTATTTTTTTACGTCACATCATTTTATCGTTTAATATTATTTATAAGAACAACATATTCAGCAATGTCAAGTTAAATGCAAATGCTCTGAAAAGTGCAAAGGCATCTGACGATCGGTAGACATAAAGGCGGTCTTATCTAAAGCACAATATAAACAGATTTGCAGCTAATCGAGGTAGATCAGATCGATCAAAACATGATACAATAATACACAATTATGTCAATTTGTAAATGTTTGTAAATTTTATTTTAGTAATTAAGTTAGTTTGCATTTTCGGCATGTCTGTGCTGCGTCGTGAAATATGATTTGGACGTTTCTTTGTTTATTTGTGCAGCGCCCGGACCGCGTATGAATGTCTGTACGACGAGTACCCCATGTTAATTCCTGAGAAGATTCGGCATAGTTTGTAAACATTTACAAAACTAAGCTATTTATAGTGCATCTATAATATGTTACATACCTACCTACCTATATATTATAATGTGAAATTATTGGATCAGAAGTCATTCGTAAACCCGCGTCAAATCGCTAGTACGAGTCAAAAGCAGTTCTCAGTGGAGCGGACGTTCCGATAAAGACAATATTTTTTATCAGACAGTAGTATATTTTTTATTTAAGTGGAGATCGCAGTCGTCTCGTAACTATCTAAGGAGCATAATGGCTGAAGTTAAACCAGCTTCAAGAAGAGATTCAGAAAAAGAATCACGAAAAAGAGATGGTCCTGGCTGGCATAGAAATGGAGGAGTGAAACCAGACGAACCTGAAGAGACGGCAATAGACCTCGATTGGGTGCTTATTAATGAGCTGGGACAGTTTGGGCGATTCCAAATTATTAATGTCATCCTATTAGTGTTCCCTATCATCGCTCATGCGTTTTTGAGCGAATACGTCTTTTCCGCTTCCGCTGTTCCGCATAGGTAATACTTTAAAGTGAAAATGTATTTGTCGTATTTTTAAATAGTTTGTCGTGGATCTTTGATACGTTTGATAAATACTTAAAGAGATAGGTAGTAAACATGTTGAAATCCATCATGAAGTTGTGATATTATGTGATACTTAGGAATAGGGACACATTTGCGAATCTTTAGTCTTTGAAAGTAAATTTTATTCTGTAGGTGTCAGATTCCTGAATGCGGAGAGACGGGGGGATCAGGTTACGAATTATTCCCAGAGTGGATCTTGAACGCTGTCCCCAGCAGTAACGGACAACCAGACAGTTGTTCGCGCTACGCGCCTGCGGGTAATGGCTCGCTCGAGTACTGCCCGGCTACCGTGTTCGATCAGGCCGTTACGCAGGAGTGCGATGGATTTGTTTACGAGAGAACCAATTCAGTTGTGTATGAGGTTAGTAAGAGTTGTTCCTGGGGGATCTTGAATGTCATGCTCAGCAGTATAGAGCAGTCTCACGAGTCAAATCATCGCATGGACACTGGACGGCGTGGTCACTTTTTATTAAGCATATAACATGTATTTCAGCTAATAAGCCTTATTACCAGAAATTTTTCCCAGTTACAGCAATTTTCCCCTATATCAGAGTTTTCAGTACAGTCAAGTTGTACTTGTTACAGTTTGATCTTGGCTGTCAAGAGTGGATGCGGGCGCTGGCCGGAACATTGAGCAGCATTGGCACCTTACTCGTTCTCCCAATCACAGGTTACATATCAGACAAATATGGGAGACGTGTAGCGCTCTGCATTAACCTCTTCAACTTGGCGCTCTTTGGCTTCATCAGAGCATTTTCTGTGAACTACCCCATGTATCTCGTGCTACAGATTTTGCAGACAACTCTTGGGGCCGGCACATACAGCGCCGCTTTTATTTTGGGTACGCTATTATTTATGTGTAAAATGTGCCACATTTAGGGATATTTGTGTGCTTTCATTAACAAAGCATTAATCAAATGTATCCATGGTCTATAAATTTATTCTGATATATATTATACCTGTAGTGTAGTGTTTACTTAATTTAGCCAAAACACAAGGTGATGTCTAAGTATAATACTGAGGAACTTGAAAGCCTTGAAAGCCTGAAGCCTTGAAAGCTTAAACCCATCTAATATAAGATTAACCCTTTGGACGACCGTACGATTTTAATATATATTTTTTGACCTAGAATTACTGTGGATTAACAATATAAACATTTTCAGGGGCGGAACTGGTTGGCCCTAAATACAGAGTCCTGACAGGCTCAACATTCTTATCAACCTTCGCTGTGGGCCACATCACCATGGCCGGAATAGCCTGGCTTGTACAGCCATGGCGCTTTTTCATCATGACACTATACATCCCCTGCTTTCTAATGATCGTATATTATTGGTGCATCTCGGAAAGCGTTAGGTGGCTACTTTCCAAAGAAAGGTTCGACGAAGCTAAAGTTGTTTTGGAGAAAGTAGCAAGAGTAAACAAAACGAAGATCAGCGAGAAATCTATGCAGGTGCTGTTGGCGCCTGCGCCCAAAAAGGAGAATCAGGTAACAACAATACCTAATTCAATTATGAATGTTGTATCTTAAACAAGGAACTGAGATTAAGTTAAAGGTTGGATTAAGTCAAGAGCTCTTGTTGTGTTACGGTTTGAGAAAATTAACTAGATTCTCAGATTACCGCACAGTTATACATTTTGACCTGACCTGAATATACTTCAACAATGGTACAGTTACAGTAGTAAGACATACGGCATAGGCACTCCATTTAAGTGTCATGGCGTTGATGTCCCCATTGATAAAGAAGTTCCATATTTACTGTGTGGATTGAATGTTTTTCAGACTGACAACTCCAATGGCTTAGTTTATACTATTTTCAAATCGCCAATACTTCTTCGACGTGTCTGCACTACACCAGTCTGGTGGATTGCAACCACATTTGTCTACTATGGGTTATCCATCAACTCCACTGGGCTTCCCGGCAATATGTACGTCAACTACATGCTGGTGGCTGCTGTAGAGATTCCTGCCATTTACACTGCTGTGCTGTTGCTGGATCGTGTTGGCAGGAAAGCTGTTCTCACGACAGGGTTCTTGCTCAGCGCTGCTTGCAACCTTGCATTCGCTTTCATTGACAATAATGGTACGTAAAATAAAAATATCTTATTGTAATAATTTACGTGGCATGTACCTACAGTTATTTAGTAAAATTTAGTGAACGTGCTTAGAATTGAACACAACTCAACTGTCAGACGAATGAAGCTATTTTTTTTTAAATTTAATTCAACGGAACAACTTGTTCTGCTGCTGCTACCATTTAAAAAAGGAAAATATACAGTTCCCATTGAGGTTGCAGCTGGGTTTTAGGCCCTACGTATTCGAATTTACAGGAAATAAGTGTTTGAATTACCTACTTATAGTAATCCGCTTATATTTTTAGTTACTGTGAAATGTAGGTACCACATTTTCTAATTGATACAGACGATACAAGATCGTCAGGTGACAACCAAAACTCACTAATTACCACTACAAATCCATAGCCATAGTGAACCGTAATTGTAGCAATTTAAGGTTGATTTTCATTTAATATTTTTTAGTAATTAGTGAGTTTTGGTTGTCACCTGACGAACATCTCGTTTTGATACTATCGGTTAATGATTATTATCTCTTTCGTTGAAAACCTTTGTCTTTGATATTCGTATTCTTAATAAAAGAAAAGTCATTATCAAATATGTTATTTAGGTATCTTTAAAACTTGTTTTTTTTAATTTTTAGTACACTTTAAAGTATTCAAAGACACAATGTATTGCAAAATTCGTTGTGTTTGTAGCATAACAGAAATAATTTAAAAAATTGCAACATTTGCAACTGCGTAGTTTTATATTTCTTCCAAGGAGTGGACTGTGATATCGTAAGCCTCGATATTACGATCATATATACATTAATTTATTTATAGCCCTTTAAATTAACAAACAATTTTTAATGAGTGCTTAAATTTCTTATCGCATCAACCACATATTGCCAAATTATTAAATACTTAACCCATTTTTCAGAACTAGTGACATTGGGTCTTATACTGTTCCTGATGGGTAAATTTGGAATCTCAGCAGTGTTTACGTCTCTATACATATACACATCTGAGCTGTACCCAACACAGTTCCGTCACACGCTATTGGGATTCTCTTCAATGGTTGGACGTATTGGCTCGATCACCGCTCCGCTTACTCCTGCTTTGGTAAGCACACAGTACTATTTTTTTTTATCAGCCTAGCATGTCTTGTGCAGGATAAGAGTATTGAGTAGTTTGACGAGGTTTACTGCCAATTCACATATCTTTTCCATAGTAACGTTGTTAAGATTATTTGGATTAGGTAGGGTACCTATTTGAATTGTAAATTTTACACTCTTGTCATGGAAAGCGAAATTTTAAGAGTCCAAAGAGATGACCAAAAGGCGGGAAGTTTTTCGTATGCATTGATTTGTGCGTCGTACGTAACTGTGGCCTTCAGTAAAGTCTTGTTCCATCTCCAATTATTATTTTGCTTACGTATTCACGTGGTATGTCCAGAAAATGTCTTTTTGTCTAGAAAATTACCAAAAAGTTATAAAGTTTTTGGAAATTTTCAAGTAATTAATTAATTTTACTAGATATAAATAAATTTTCCTTTTAGAAAGAAAAAGAATCATCAATCAAATCAATCTCAGAACATTGAGAATTCCGCAATTATTTCATGGAGATATATCGCAATCTTGGAAACTTTTTAACGGCACGTCAATAAGTAGAAGTGCTTATATTAACTACTATTTAATCCACATGAGGATGATATATTTATCCACTGATCAACATAGTATATTCTTAACTTAGACTGGCTAATGCAATATTATTTTATAAGTTAGAACAGTAACAGCAAACCCCTGATAAGAACACCCGACTTTTATTGATAAAAACCACATAAAACCGGAAATACATAATTTTATTGACTTAGATTAGGTCATCAATGTAGAAGGTCAATCTTATCGGTGATAATGTGTTTTATGGCGAAATTACGTTATGTTTTATAATGATAGTCAATTTATTTAGATTACAATTTAGGCGCACCTAACAGTACATAATATACTTAAACGGACAGAACAGTGATAACGTTCATAAATCACTAAGATTCCTTCAATTATGGTACTTAACACGTAATATACTCAACAATTCAACAGCAAAGTTACTAAAGATGACATATTGCGTTTAAATATGCGATCAGATGCACACGCGCGCGTTCCGTTTTGCAAGCAATTCTTGAGATTTGGATGCTAGAATAACTATTGGCTCTCAGTAGATTTGTATCAGGATTCTCTTCTTCACAGGCGGTGTACTGGGCCGGAATCCCCTCGGTGATGTTCGGCGCCATGGGTCTATTGGCCGGCTTGCTGGTGCTCACACAGCCGGACACCATTGGCTGCAAGATGCCGGATACGTTGGCTGAGGCAGAGGCTATTGGCAGACAAAAGAAGAAGAGAGTCACGACTGCTCTCTAGATTTAAAGTACCTTAAAATCTTAATCTCCGTACAGCAATGTAGGGGATGGGATAGGTACCCAGTAACATTTAAATATAAATTGAAGCTGCACATAGCATGCCATGCAATATCGAGAATAAGCCTTAGGTGATGTATGTCTTTGACGTAACATCATTGAGGATATTTTAGGGGAAGTGTGCATGTAAGATTAAGAACAAGAAATCTATGTGGAAGTTTAGAATAGAATAGAATAGTTTTTGAATCGTGAACACACAGACAATAGACATACATAGAAAAAATATAGTGAAAAATAAAGTGTCACGAAATGGCACCATCTCAGCATATTGCTGGCGACTTCCAGCGCTGATCTTCCGATGAGACCATCAAGTGAGAAATAATCACGGAAGGTAACAGACAAAATAAAATAAGTCGTAAAATAAATTACACACAGTTTACACAGCTAATACAAAAAAGAGATACAACATGACGACATAAGTAAATACATGACACTAAGGTCCACTTGCACCATTCCACTAACCCCCGATTTACCGGTTAAACCTGGAGTTACTATGGTTACCAGTACAATTTGACACTGGGTTAAGGGTTTAACCGTTTAACCCCGGGTTAGTGGGATGGTGCTAGTGGGCCTAAGTTACACGGATTAACCGATCGAACTTCTACCGGTCCGGTCGGATCATACCGTGGCGCGGCATTAAGCGCGCATAACTAGCGCCAGCGGAAGCTACACGAAATTAAATTTAATGACAGTTTCTGTTTAAGAAATTTTGTTATAATTACTGTCGTAATAGTTTAAACTATTTGTGGAAAGATTATGGTGTGTATTATATATTCTATGAACGGCTGAAAAGAAGGTTGTGTTAGAAAATATTTAAAGTAGGACCAAACAAAAGTCTGCAGCGGATTTGATAGCCCACGCAGTGCAAGTGTCATTTATACGTCATAATTTCATAGAAATTTGACGTTTAAAATAACACTTTCACTGCGTGGGCTATCAAATCCGCTGCAGACTATTCCTGGTCTGACTCTATGTTTTCGTTGTTTGATCTTATTGTATATCTTTAATAATTAAACATTTATTTCAGTATTTAAAAATATAAGTTCACTAGTCGTGATTTTTGTGTCGCTTCCCTAAATTAAAGGTGTTGCATAGTTCCTGCTTCAGCGATGAGGCGGAACTTTCAATTTACTTTCACTTCACAAATTCACTTTCATTTCAAAAATTCTTCTATTATGTATTCTAATGAAAAATCTTGGTCAGTCTCTCCTATTGCAAGTAACTTGATAAAATGTTATTGTCGTCATATTTCTATTTGTTTTTTCGGGGTAAAGTGACTTGTTACTTAAAACCAAGGATACATTAGGCGAAACAATGTCCCACCTCCCATGCTATGCTAGTGACCTCCAGTGAATTGGCCCGGCGTTACCACACTTCACTCGACAAGCCGACACGACTGACGGCGACACGTGTCGCAAGTGTACACCATGGTATAATAATATACTGCGCCTGGTACTCTATTCCCGTCTTTTCTAGGTCACCTAACTGACACAAGCCTACGTCATCATGCGACAGCGCTATATGATAATATGCGATAGCGCTATATATAGCGGCCATGTTATTGTGACGCCTGTGTCACTCTGGGAATAGAAGAGCATGTTTTATTAGACCATGGTGTACACTAAGTCGTGCGCGTGCGATGTCACCAGATATCAGACGAAGTTTCGCCAAGTTGCACAACTTCGCCTGATGTTGCTCCCGAAGTCCCGACATAGGTCACTTATCGTAGTACATTTTCCCCTGGTGTATCCCTGAGTTAAACGGTGTTTCTGTCTGAAAAACGGTCTTATCTAAATCGCAATATTATATTAGATTTGCAACCAATCAACGTAGATTGGATCGATCGATGTTACAATTATATACAATTATATCTCTTGGTTAATTTGTTTGGTAATTTAAAATACTAGAGTATTTAATGTAAATAAATGAATCAGATAATGCGTCGAAGATTAAATTGGAAACCACAACGTTATTGGTGTATACAAATTTTGTTAAATTATTACAATAAAAAAGAAACCAATGGTAAGTAACTAGTGGCTCTGTGAGCTGTAGACCTCGCGAGCAGAGTTTAAAACTGAATAAATGTATGGTTCCGTTGTTTTGAAGAATTTAGAGAATCTAATTTGACCATAAAAACTTAACTATCAATTGCTTACAAAATTCGGGAATTGGTTTAGATATGCGACCTGTAGAGTAGAACATATGGACATACGATACAATTTTTGGCTAACAGGCCAATTCAAACTTACACTGATATCAGAATGACATGTATTGGCGCAAGCGAGACGCACGATGACTACTAAATAACATGATAAAAATATCATCCCGATGTCAGTGTACGGTCGATGCCCCTTAAGTATACACGTCGCCATACTAATTGTATAGAAAAGTGGATAGAGTTAGACCAAGAAAAGTCTGCAGAGATTTTGACAGCACACGCAGTGCCAATGTTATTTGTGCCAGTGTCAAAATCTCTGCAGACTTTTCTTGGTCTAACTCTACTTATGTTAGGAAACCAACATTACCTTTGAATTAACCTGTAAACTGCAACCAAGAAGCTTCGTGCGCGAGTGTGGCCCATAATTTCCGAAAATATTTTTTTCTTCGAGGCAATTACTCCGTTCTCATATTTTGCGTTGCCCATAATTTCCCGAAATCATTCATTCTCGGTAGCAATTACTCCGTTCCCATATTTTCCCAATGGTTTTCTTCCGCAATCGCCTATTTTTAATATTTTTAAATTAACCTTTTCCTTATAGTTTTCGTTATTTTAAATATCTAGGATAATATTTTCTTGTTACTGTATGTTAATAGTGTAGTAATTATATTTGTTACTTGTAGGTATTTCACATACAACAAATATCAATAACACTAAAATTAAAGCATAATCTAAAAAACTACAAGTAAAAAACCAAACGCTGTCAGCCAATAACTCTAACCTACCTATCTCTGGGAGCAGATTCGTTTTTAGGGTCATCAAAAAAAATAACCCTAACCTACCTATCTCTGGGAGCAGTTTCGTTTTTAGGAACATCAAAAAAAAAATAACCCTAACCTACCTATCTCTGGGAGCAGTTTCGTTTTTAGGGTCATCAAAAAAAATAACCCTAACCTACCTATTTGAAAAAACCTGGTTATTTTTACCACTAGCATTAAAAAAAAGAGAAAATATGGAGATAGAGAATATTTAGTTAGTGAAAAAAAAACCTACTGGTTATTTTAACTACTAGGATTAAAAAAAAAAGGGAATAAATTGAGAAAAGGAAAATTTAGTTTATGAAAAAATGTACACGAAAAATTAAATAAAGCGAAGAAATTCCACTGGTAAAAAATGAGAACGGAGTAATTGCCTCGAAGAAAAAATGATTTGCGGAAATTATGGGCCATTTTAGCGAGGCGATCCAAATTAAAAGACTTAAGAAAAGAAGAAGAAGTTAGACTTTGAGCCCGGGAAAGCGCATCGTACGAGCAACCTACAGCTAGTTCCCTGAGCCCAAGGTCGACCACTACCCTAGGCAATGTTAACCCCTGCGATTTATGGATGGTGACCGCCCATGCTATAAACGTAAGTGGAAATTGACTCCTGGAACAGCCATGCCCTTGAACTAAAACCGCTAAAAAAAATGTTCAAACAAAAACTCAAACGAATACGCTTACCTCGCGCTTCGCGCTCGCTTGATCAATCAGCAATACGATGTTTAAGTGCAAAAAATAAATAAAAAAAATTGCATTTACTGGGGACCTATCCCATATCCTTGCTTGTAAGCATTTTTCCAACTGCTCTATGATAGCATTTAGATGAGCTGACGAAATTTGGTTACTTATTCTCGAGTAAGAATTTAAATATCTAATCTAAAGGGAATAAAGTGTATAGGGGACGTGCATGAACTATAGGGGGCAGCACAGGAGCCGTCAGATCTTTGGCGCGAAGCGTAGATGAGTAGTTTATGATTCCGATGTAGCCCACGAGATGGCAGAACCTACTATGCACAAGGAAACGTACTTACGAGAACGGTAGATGGTAGCACTTGCTTTGGCAATGTACATGTGCACATATGTTTCCGATTCAGGCCACAAGATGGCAGGCCCTCCAACGCGCACGGTCCCTATAGTGGGCGTGCGTGAACTATAGGGGGTAGCATAGGAGCCGTCAGATTTTTGGCGTGAGGCGTAAATGTGACGTTTATGCTTCCGATGTAGCCCACAAGATGACAGAACCTACTATGCATAAGGAAACGTACCTACAAGAACGGTAGATGGTAGAACTTATTTTGGCAATGTACATGTTTCCGATTCAGGCCACAAGATGGCAGACCCTCCAACGCGCACGGTCCCTATATGTAGTAGAGGGTTATTGTCATACTAAATTTTGTAGTCACAGTAAATTTACTGCCATCTTTCGATACAGGATTAAAACGAAAATGAAAAAAAAATATCAATAAATGTATATATGTATGGATAAATGATTTTTTTTAGTTTTAGAACGCCATATGATTTTGACCCATGTTCTTTACTGATATGAGTAAAAATTGTTAAATATAAAATGGTGTCGCCATCTAGACGAGCATAGGCCAAAGGTATGGCGCCGTATATTCAAGAATCAAATTTTCTTTAAAGCGCAAAAAGCCATCATCTCTTGCAAAAAATAAACGAATGCGCTTAGCCCGCGCTTGATAAATAAAAAATACGATTTTTTTCATTTTTTTCAAAATAAAAAAATAAAATAAAAAACAACAATTGATACGAAATTTAAGTATAAAAAAATACAAAAAGTTATGTAGCAGCATATAATTACTGGGGATGGAACCAGGGACCTCCCTATGCAAACAAAAAAGCGAACGTTTGCAAAATGCGCCATGATAGTTCTTACTAAAGCTGACAAAATTTAGCTACTCATTCTCAAATAAAAACTAAATATCTAAATACCGCCGAAACCAGCGATACAAATTTTCTGAATTTTTGGCCATTTAATCTATAAACATATATCAAAAAGAAAAAACTCTTATGATATCGATGTCGTAGTCAGATCGTATAATCCGCCGTTTTACATTATGGCTAGCCGTTTTCAAAAACAGGGGCGTTTTGAAATGCGGCGGTTCGACGATTAGCCGGATTGTCATTGCGATACGTTCTTCAATAAGGCGGCCAACGTTTAGCCGCATCGTACTACTATTTTAGATTGTAGAGTGACCAGTTCTTTCGGTCGCCTACGTAACCGGAGTTTGACAATGTTTGCAATTTAATTTATTTTTACCATGGTCCCACCGCACTACATGTGTTTCTATTCCAAAACATTTCCCTCACAACTTAAATAGACGGAGCCCCGCAAGCGGGGCTCCTATTTCTGGGCGGTTTGCCCTTCGGGCATCTGAAGCTACCTAACGTACCTAACCTACTTACCTACATACGCTTTTTTCCCCAAAGTGTAATGTTTTCACGGACGTCTCACTAAATCAATAGGTAGGTAGGTTAGGTTCGTTAGGTAGCTTCAGATGCCCGAAGGGCAAACCGCTCAGAAATAGGAGCCCCGCTTCCGTATAGTTAAGTTGCGAAGGAAATGTTTTTTGAAAAGAAACAGTCCGACGAACTCCAGATTTGATGGACACCCCAGCGTTTGTCAGGCAGCGCCACGGGTGTTAAAAATGGGAACTAAAAACTGTCAAAGCGGCGGCTAATGACTCGCTGTATTACATTACGGCTAGCCGTGTTGAAGAACGTATGGCGCCGAATACATTCCGGCGGATTCTCATTCAGCCGCATTCAATCCGGCTAATCGTTAAACCGCCGCATTTCAAAACGCCCCTGTTTTTGAAAACGGCTAGCCGTAATGTAATACGGCGGATTATACGATCCGACTGCGACATCGATACGACTATTTGTTTAGGCACCAGGTATCACGACTCCGCCATTTTTAAAAATTTCCAAAAACCGGATTGACAAATAAATTATTTAGTCATAGAATCTGGTCACAAAATTTCATGAGAATCGGTTAAGAATTGCGACCTGTAGAGGAGAACATCCGGAAATACAAAACTAAATATCTAAATACCGCCTAAACCAGCGATAATTTTTTTCTGCATTTTTTGCTATTAACTCTGTAAACATGTCTCAAAAAGAAAAAACTCTTATGATATCGATACGACTATTTGTTTAGGCGCCAGGTATCACGACTCCGCCATTTTTAAAAAATTCCAAAAACCGGATTGACAAAAAAATTTTATTTAGTCATAAAATTCGATCACAAAATTTCACGAGAATCGGTTAAGAATTGCGACCTGTAGAGGAGAACATCCGGACATACGAAAGCAAAATGCCCGAGTCAAAACGTAGACCTTCGCTTCGCTTCGGTCAATTATATTACAAAATTTGTAAATCCGCGTGAAATTACTAGTATTTAAACCCAAAAGCAGTTCTCGGTAGATATTGCGAACTCCGATACAATACTTTTTATCAGACAGTAGTACGTTTTTTGTTCAAGTGGAAATCGCAGCATTACATAACTAAGTATACAAGGAATATCATGGTTGAAGATAGACTAGCCTCAGAAGGTGATACGGAAAGTAAATCAGGAAAAAATGATGATCCAGGTTGGCATAACAAAGGCGCAGAACCTACAGTGACGCATGATATAACTGAAGTCTCAGAAATAGACCTCGATTGGGTGATTAACAATGAGGTGGGACAATTTGGACGGTTCCAAATTATCCATGTCCTACTATTAATGTTCCCCATTATGTCTACTGCGTTTTTGAGTGAATACGTGTTTTCCGCTTCCGCTGTTCTGCATAGGTAATATTTTAGAAGTGGAAAAAGGTGTATGTCGTATTTCTAAATATTTTTTTTGTGGGTCTTTGATACGTATAATAAAACATAAATAACGCAAGAAATCCTCAATTAATGAGAATGAAGATGCGAGTTGAAATCTTTAATAAAGTAGTGAGTGATAGCTAAACTACTTCACTACTAGTTCAGTGTTTGAATGTAAATATTCTTTCGTAGATGTCGGATCCCTGAATGTGGAGAGATTGGTGGAACAGGCTACGAATTGTTTCCAGAGTGGATCTTGAACGCTGTTCCCAGCAGCAACGGACAACCAGACACTTGTTCGCGCTACGCGTCGACTAGCAATGGCTCGCTAGAGTACTGCCCGGCTAGCGCCTTTGACCAGGCTGTCACGCAGGAGTGCGATGAATTCGTGTACGAGAGGACCAATTCAGTTGTGTATGAGGTGAGAGTTGTTCCCAGATTATTAATAATGCAGAGAGCAAGACAATCCCTTAGGAGCCAAGCCGCTTTTTCAGTGTATGGACATATCTTAGGTAGTGTTGTGAATTTATAAGCAGTTATAGGAAACAATTTACAGCAATTTTTCCCAATATCGGAAATGCTTATTTTCGCTTACAATGTTTAGTTTTTTGTTACAGTTTGATCTTGGCTGCCAAGAGTGGATGCGGGCGCTGGCCGGTACATTGAACAGCTTTGGCACCCTACTCGTACTTCCGATCACAGGCTACATATCCGACAAATATGGGAGACGTGTGGCTCTCTGCATCAGTGTCTTCAATTTGGCGTTTTTTGGCCTCATCAGAGCGTTCTCTGTTAACTATCCCATGTATCTGGTGCTGCAGATTTTGCAGACGACTTTCGGAGCCGGCACATACAGCACTGCCTTTATTTTAGGTATTCTATGACTTGTTGGGTATATACAAAAAAAATTGGGTCTGGTCCCCTTTAATCATTTTACCAACAATCAAATGTATCTAAATGAAATCTATTCCGACATCATGTAGGTATGGTAATACTAACCTAGCACCAGACGAGGTTGCAAGCATAGTTCTAAAATATGAACTATTTTTTAAGAGCTTGCAAAAACTTTCCTTTGGATGGCCTGTCTGGTTTCTACCTGCAGTTGATCCGGTTTTACCATAAAATTATTTTTAGCTAATGAACAATTGGTTGGCTCAAAATACCGAGTGCTGGCGAGCTCAGTGAACTTAGTCTCCTTCCCAGTGGGTCACATCATCATGGCCGGAATAGCCTGGCTCGTGCAATCATGGCGTTACTTCATCATGTCACTATACATCCCCTGCTTTCTAATGATGGCTTATTATTGGTGCATCTCGGAAAGTGTTAGGTGGCTACTTACTAAAGAAAGGTTCAACGAAGCCAAAGAGGTTCTGGAGAAAGTTGCGAGAGTAAATAAAACAAAGATCAGTGAGAAATCTATGCAGGCGCTGATGAAGCCTGCGCCAGCAAAAGAGACTCAGGTAATAAAAAAATCATGTATTAATAATAAGACAAAAAATTCTGGTAGCAAAAACTTTGAGAAAACCATTAATATTGTCAATTTTCAAAATTCGTATCTCAAATGAAATATGAAATAAGGTTCAAGTTTGGATCATTGGCTCTTGTAAAAATCGTGACCTGACTCAACTTAACTTTCTGTGTATTGCGCAAAGTAGCAGTAGGAAGACATGGTCTCGTCTTAAGTGGCATGTCGTTCAGGTTCCACTTTATATTTGTTCATGTTTTGTGGATTCTCATGTTTTTCAGACGAACAACTCCAAAGGCCTAATTTATACTATTTTCAAATCCCCAATATTGCTTTGCCGTGTCTGTACTACACCAGTCTGGTGGATCGCAACCACATTCGTCTACTATGGGTTATCCATCAACTCCACTGGGCTCTCGGGTAATATGTACGTGAACTACATGCTGGTGGCTGCTGTAGAGATCCCTGCTCTTTATACCGCTATGCTGTTGCTGGATCGTGTTGGCAGGAAGGCTATTCTTGCGACTGGGTTCTTACTCAGCGCTGCTTGCAATATTGCATTCGCTTTCATTGACAATAATGGTAAGTAAAATAAAAATATCTTATTATTGACCGAAGCGAAGCGAAGGTCTACGTTTTGACTCGGGCATTTTGCTTTCGTATGTCCGGATGTTCTCCTCTACAGGTCGCAATTCTTAACCGATTCTCGTGAAATTTTGTGACCGAATTTTATGCCTAAATAAAATTTTTTTGTCAATCCGGTTTTTGGAAATTTTTAAAAATGGCGGAGTCGTGATACCTGGCGCCTAAACAAATAGTCGTATCGATATCATAAGAGTTTTTTCTTTTTGAGACATGTTAACAGAGTTAATAGCAAAAAATGCAGAAAAAAATTATCGCTGGTTTAGGCGGTATATAGATATTTAGTTTTGTATTTCCGGATGTTCTCCTCTACAGGTCGCAATTCTTAACCGATTCTCATGAAATATTGTGACCAGATTCTATGACTAAATAAAAATTTTTTGTCAATCCGGTTTTTGGAAATTTTTAAAAATGGCGGAGTCGTGACACCTGTCGCCTAAACAAATAGTCGTATCGATATCATAAGAGTTTTTTCTTTTTAATATATATTTATAGATTAAATGGCCAAAAATTCAGAAAATTTGTATCGCTGGTTTCGGCGGTATTTAGATATTTAGTTTTTACTTGAGAATGAGTAGCTAAATTTCGTCAGCTTTAGTAAGAACTATCATGGCGCATTTTGCAAACGTTCGCTTTTTTGTTTGCATAGGGAGGTCCCTGGTTCCATCCCCAGTAATTGTATGCTGCTACATAACTTTTTGTATTTTTTTATACTTAAATTTCGTATCAATTGTTGTTTTTTATTTTATTTTGTTATTTTGAAAAAATGAAAAAAATCGTATTTTTTATTTATCAAGCGCGGGCTAAGCGCATTCGTTTATTTTTTGCAAGAGATGATGGCTTTTTGCGCTTTAAAGAAAATTTGATTCTTTAATATACGGCGCCATACCTTTGGCCTATGCTCGTCTAGATGGCGACACCATTTTATATTTAACAATTTTTACTCATATCAGTAAAAGAACATGGGTCAAAATCATATGGCGTTCTAAAAATAAAAAAAATCATTTATCCATTCATATATACATTTATTGATATTTTTTTTTCATTTTCATTTTAATCCTGTATCGAAAGATGGCAGTAAATTTACTGTGACTACAAAATTTAGTATGACAATAACCCTCTACTACATATAGAGACCGTGCACGTTGGAGGGTCTGCCATCTTGTGGCCTGAATCGGAAACATGTACATTGCCAAAACAAGTTCTACCATCTACCGTTCTTGTAGGTACGTTTCCTTATGCATAGTAGGTTCTGTCATCTTGTGGGCTACATCGGAAGCATAAACGTCACATTTACGCCTCACGCCAAAAATCTGACGGCTCCTATGCTACCCCCTATAGTTCACGCACGCCCACTATATATAGGGACCGTGCGCGTTGGAGGGCCTGCCATCTTGTGGCCTGAATCGGAAACATATGTGCACATGTACATTGCCAAAGCAAGTGCTACCATCTACCGTTCTCGTAAGTACGTTTCCTTGTGCATAGTAGGTTCTGCCATCTCGTGGGCTACATCGGAATCATAAACTACTCATCTACGCTTCGCGCCAAAGATCTGACGGCTCCTGTGCTGCCCCCTATAGTGCATACACGTTATTCTCTTTAGATTAGATATTTAAATTCTTACTCGAGAATAAGTAACCAAATTTCGTCAGCTCATCTAAATGCTATCATAGCGCAGTTGGAAAGACGCTTACAAGCAAGGATATGGGATAGGTACCCGGTTCGATCCCCAGAAAATGCAATTTTTTTATATATTTTTTGCACTTAAACATCGTACTGTCGATTGATCAAGCGAGCGCGAAGCGCGAGGTAAGCGTATTCGTTTGAGTTTTTGTTTGAACATTTTTTAGCGGTTTTAGTTCAAGGGCATGGCTGTTCCAGGAGTCAATTTCCACTTACGTTTATAGCATGGGCGGTCACCATCCATAAATCGCAGGGGTTAACATTGCCTAGGATAGTGGTCGACCTTGGGCTCAGGGAACTAGCTGTAGGTTGCTCGTACGTTGCGCTTTCCCGGGCTCAAAGTCTAACTAACAATAATGTTTAGTTAGACTTTGAGCCTTTTAATTTGGATCGCCTCGCTAAAATGGCCCATAATTTCCGCAAATCATTTTTTCTTCGAGGTAATTACTCCGTTCTCATTTTTTCCCAGTGGAATTTCTTCGCTTTATTAAATTTTTCGTGTACATTTTTTCATAAACAAAATTTTCCTTTTCTCAATTTATTGCCTTTTCTTTTTAATCCTAGTAGTTAAAATAACCCGTAGGTTTTTTTTTCACTAACTAAATATTCTCTATCTCCATATTTTCTGTTTTATTAATGCTAGTGGTAAAAATAACCAGGTTTTTTTCAAATAGGTAGGTTAGGGTTATTTTTTTTGATGACCCTAAAAACGAAACTGCTCCCAGAGATAGGTAGGTTAGGGTAATTTTTTTTTATGACCCTAAAAACGAAACTGCTCCCAGAGATAGGTAGGTTAGGGTTATTTTTTTTGATGACCCTAAAAACGAATCTGCTCCCAGAGATAGGTAGGTTAGAGTTATTGGCTGACAGCGTTTGGTTTTTTACTTGTAGTTTTTTAGATTATGCTTTAATTTTAGTGTTTTTGATATTTGTTGTATGTGAAATACCTACAAGTAACAAATATAATTACTACACTATTAACATACAGTAACAAGAAAATATTATCCTAGATATTTAAAAGAACGAAAACTATAAGGAAAAGATTGATTTAAAAATATTAAAAATAGGCGATTGCGGAAGAAAACCATTGGGAAAATATGGGAACGGAGTAATTGCTACCGAGAATGAATGATTTCGGGAAATTATGGGCAACGCAAAATATGAGAACGGAGTAATTGCCTCGAAGAAAAAATGATTTTCGGAAATTATGGGCCACACTCGCGCACGAAGCTTCTTAGTTGCAGTTTACAGGTTAATTCAAAGGCAATGTTGGTTTCCTAACATAAGTAGAGTTAGACCAAGAAAAGTCTGCAGAGATTTTGACACTGGCACAAATAACATTGGCACTGCGTGTGCTGTCAAAATCTCTGCAGACTTTTCTTGGTCTAACTCTATCCACTTTTCTATACAATTAGTATGGCGACGTGTATACTTAAGGGGCATCGACCGTACACTGACATCGGGATGATATTTTTATCATGTTATTTAGTAGTCATCGTGCGTCTCGCTTGCGCCAATACATGTACGGACAAGAACGAGTGAAATGCACGATAACTAAATGACATCAGTTAGATGTCTTTCTGATATCTGTGTAAGTTTGAATTGGTCTGTTAGCCAAAAATTGTTTCGTATGTCCATATGTTCTACTCTACAGGTCGCATATCTAAACCAATTCCCGAATTTTGTAAGCAATTGATAGTTAAGTTTTTATGGTCAAATTAGATTCTCTAAATTCTTCAAAACAACGGAACCATACATTTATTCAGTTTTAAACTCTGTTCGCGAGGTCTACAGCTCACAGAGCCACTAGTAATAATTCAAGTGATATGTACAGTTATTGTGCAGGTAGGTAGGTAAAATAAGTGCTTAGAATTGAACACAACTCAATTGTCGGGCGAATGTAACTAAAAATATTTGGATTTAATTAAACGGAACAAGTTCTGCCACTGCCGCAATTTGCATAGAGTCTGTTCGGAAAGAGAAGAGTCGCGGAGTGTATTGGGCCCCCGTACATTCCACTACTCTTCTCTTTACGCTCAGACTCTAGCAAGATATACTACAGTTCCCATTCAAGTATCGTATATATTCTTAAATACAATGGCATGTAGATAGAGTCAGACCAAGAATAGTCTGCAGCGGATTTGATAGCCCACGCAGTGAAAGTGTTATTTTAAACGTCAAACTTCTATGAAATTATGACGTATAAATGACACTTGCACTACGTGGGCTATCAAATCCGCTGCAGACTTTTTTTGGTCCGACTCTACCACATTTTCTACACACACGATACAAGATATTCCCTATTTATTTTGATATTATTGATTCATGATCAATTGGTCAGTATTTCATTTGTTCAAAACCTTAGTCTTTAATATTCTTATTCTGAATAAAAGAAAAGTCGTCACTATCGGATATGACAAATATGTATAATGTTACAGTTTTCTTTAAAATTATTGCAACATTTACAATTGCGTAGTTCTTCTTCAACTTCTTTCAATGAGTGTGGTATCGTAAACTTCGATATTAGTGTCATATATCTATTTTTATTTACTTACAGCCCTTTATATTTAAAATATCAAAATGTTTTTCTTTGGTGCTTATTTCTTATTGCTTCAACCACATATTGCGAAATCATAAATTAACCCATTTTTTTTTCAGAACTAGTGACACTCGGTCTTATTCTGTTTCTGTTTGGCAAATTTGCAATCTCGGTAGTGTTTACGTGTTTATACATTTACACATCTGAGCTGTACCCAACACAGTTCCGTCACACACTATTGGGATTCTCTTCTATGGTTGGACGTATTGGCTCAATCACCGCTCCGCTTACTCCTGCTTTGGTAAGCTAAGCATACAGTTCTATCTTCTTTTTTTTTCAGCCTAGCATGTCCTGTGAGCTCTGTGAGGCTTAAATAATACCTTTTTCATAGTAACGTTGTTAGATTATTTGATTTGTAAATTTTACACTCTTGTCATGCAAAGCGAAATATTAAGAATCCAAAAAATGAGCATTAGGTACTATGTGGTACAACAAAAGGCTAGAAGTTTTTGGTTTGCATTGATGAGACTGGCTAATGCTACATTTATATTCTAAGTTGGAAAAACAACACTATAATAACACCCAAATTTTATTGGTGAAGCGGAAATAAGTACGTAACTTTATTGACTTTGAAGGTCTTATCGGCGATAAACACGACATGATTATTTAGATTAAAATTTTGGCTCAGATATCCTTTAACCAACAGAAAAGTGATAACGTTAATCGCAATGCACTTTAATCAATAATCATTAAATTTTGGTACTTAACAAACACTACATACGTTCTATAAATCTACGTTCAAATGCACATGCGCGCGTGCTGTCTGCAAGCTTGTTAGCGTTCGTCAGAGACGCACATTCATATTTTGAATGTAGAATAACTATTGAATCTTAGTAGACTTATATCAGAACTCTCTTCTTTACAGGCAGTATACTGGGCCGGAATCCCATCGGTAATGTTCGGCGCCATGGGTCTATTAGCCGGCTTGCTGGTGCTCACTCAGCCGGAGACCCTGGGCTGTCAGATGCCGGACACCCTGGCTGAGGCAGAGGTTATTGGCAGACAAAAGAAGAAGATAATTACGACTGCTCTCTAAATCTATGGTATCTTAATATTTAATGGACCATTCCGGAAGTCTGCCCCGTACAAACGCATGTTTTTAGGCCGTTATATTTAAGTGTACGTTTTCTTAGAGTTTGTGACTCCCTTTGTCACTAAAAAGGAGATCATATTATAATCTACCTACAATCTACGGAAAATTTGTGTTTGTACAGAACACATGGTAGAAACTCCCGTGGAATGCTTTTAATAAGTATTGTGTGTATGTCTTATGACGTAAAACGATTGAAGGTATACTTTATTTTTCTTTATTCTTCATTTACGCCTGAAGATACAAAAAGGTTTTGACTTTAGGAATTGTTGTTCAATTTCGTTTCTCTTTGTGCTATATATGATCTTATTGTACTTAAGGATATCATTTTATAATCATTTATAAATAAAAATTACGATTAATATTTAATTTTACCAAATTTGTAATCACTGTTTTAGTGGCTTTATTTTTCCTAAATATTTATTAATCCCAATGTAAGACTTGATCTTCAATAACTAAGATATCGCTTCTGTAAGATAGAATAATAAAAAATGCAAGATAAGTATTCATAGAACGTCAGTCTTTGAAATGATAATATTTTAATTAGGTAGTTCCCTGCAAATTTTCCACAAAATAGGTCTGCTTGAATCCACGCCTCGATTTTGCTCTTTATTCTTTAATATTACGTTCGTTTTTACAAACACAAAATATATATTTAATTGAAAATGGAGAAAACCTCGGCCACGTTTTCCGGGTTAACTTTGTATAATTTTGTTTTAGCAAGGCGACGAGATGTTTTCTTTGCAAACTCAAAGCTGGAGAATGCACGAGAAATGTACAGTGAGCCAAAAATCTTTTTACAGTACATAAGGTGCTACTTTACCACCCTAGGGCGGGATTAAGGACAATACGTGCCTATGTCAAAAATTTAAAGGGCTATATGTAACTGCCTCGTGTCGATTTAAAGCCACTCGTTGCGAATATCCTACTTTTCGCACTTGTTTCATAATGTACTATTTCATCACACTTGCTAGGTGATGGTAAATTACGGTCCGTAAATCATTAATTTCGACCTAGGGTTGTAATGTACATACCCTACGTAAGAAATTAGGCAGACTTCACACTCCTTCGTAAATTCTTGTTTATAAGGTACCTACTATAATTGCAGTGACTATAGTCTGTATCTTTAGGTATTTAAATAAAAGTAAACAAACAATTTGTAAATTTTCAGGTAGTTGTAAGATTTATTGGTTAACCGACCAATTACAAAACCGCCTGGATCAGTCACTGAACGTCCAGACTTTAACCTACATTATTTGATCATGTAATGTTTTCACCTACCCTCAACTGGCATAAGGAGCCATTTGAGGGTAGATTTTATTTACTTTTATTTAAATACCTAAAGATACAGACTATAGTCTAGGCCTATGACTACAAGCACGTTGATTTTGGCCATTTAAGGTATACACTCAATACTATGCGAAAATGAGCATCTGCAAAACAATAAATTAAATGAATGATTAAATGAATTGAATTTATTTAAGAATAAATTATAGTAAGTTAAATGCAGGCCGAGATTTATACCTGCGTAAGATATAAATATGATGTAGCAAAGGTATGACAATAAACCAATAAAGAAAATAAAAAACATAGGTAATGGTAAGAGGCACCCCTAACGGTTTAGGACGCTAGTCGTAAAGAAATTGGCTAATTTAATTGTAACTTTAAAGATATTTTAAAGATTACTACATTAAATATTATAAGTTTATACAAAAATACCGCTTAAATCCAGACTGCCAATTAAGGCCTGCTCGAATGGCTCAACGGATTTAAAGGTCTGGGGACCGTTTTTATAAAACAGTTCGTTTTAATTTGATTAAACCATCGAAACGACTTAAAAATTGAAGGTACAAGTTTCGTTACGGTTAACGAACACAGAAAAATACCATATCCAGTAACTACTCTGCAATATTATTAGGTATGTGTGTAACCGAAAAACATAATAAGGTCAATGTGGCTAATTCCGTCATAGGGGCTATTCCGTCCACGTGTGTACATTTATTTGATGTTCAATCGTAGGAAAAAAACCATTTGCTTTTGATTGCTGAAACTAAAAGCAATCGCTACTTTGTCCACGAAATTATCAATATTGTTTGTTGTTCGAGAAAAACGTTAGTGGACGGAATAGTCCCTATGACGGAATTAGCCACATTGACCTTAATCACACTGAAACTCTGAAACTAAACATAGGTAGTTAGGTAAAGTACCCCATTTTTAGTTTCATTACGTATATTAATAATAAAAATTGGTCAAGCATGAGTTGAACTCAAAAAAAACGTTAAATGTTGCATCCTTGAACACAAGTTACAAAGTAGTTAGTAGTAAAGTAGTAGTTAGTTATTTTACAGATAATATCTAACTACTAACTGTAATAAATGGGAAAATGTCTGTACATTTTCCCATTTATTACGGTAGGTACAATCTTTTAACTCTAAAGATAAAGGTGTTATCTCGAAAACCAGAGCCAGACTGGCAACAAACAACATTTACTAATACTATATAAAACTGGCTTAAGCTAATCAGCATAATTGATGTTGATTAATCAGATCGGTAATAGGGTTAGCGTCCCTCGAGGATTCCAGGTAAGCCTGATTAGGCATATCTATCATAGTATGTATGTACGAGTACCTTTGATATGGCTCATGGCTCTGGGGCTATGGGTCGCGAAGTCTACACAGCTCACAAAGCCACTAGTTTTTAAACTGACTTCAAAAAAAGGATGAGGTTATCAATTCGACGGTATTTTTGTTTTGTATGATGTTTGTATGTTTGTTATTAAACTTAAGAACTCCGTCATAACTAAACTAATGGATAACTTTCATTGTTTCTTATCGAACCGCATCATGGCTGCCATTTGATTTGAAAGAGTGTTGACTTCATTAGATAATATTTTATTTTATTACACGTATTGAAGTAAATTTTCCAAATAAAAAAGGTTTTATTCAAACCTTTAAAGTGCGCACAAAAATTAACCAAGGTGACGATCGCTTGCGTTTCGCCATCCAATCGCTTTGTGTCTCTCTATAACTCTTCTATATTAGTATGACAGTGACAGTTACGTTTAGTTCGCTACGGAGTGTTAGCGATTGGCATGATTTGCCCCGCTTTATCGACTAAACTAAACTAATACGAAACCACTACGTTCACACGTTCACACATATAAAGCGGAGATGATTCACCTACAGCAGATTTGAGCAGTCATGCAATCAGTAGGTACGTATCCTGGGTTACGAGTATAACCGTCAAAATAAAAGTTCGGAAATCTAGCAAATATCTCTGCCACTCTAATTACGCCTTAATTGGAGTAAAAGAGAAAGATGGTCGAAATTTGCGAACATTGGTGTTCGCGGTAGGCCCTCTGCTCATTTGGCAGCGGCAGGCCACATAGAAACTACCTAAAAAAGCATCGTAATCAAGCATTTTTGAAGTACTTAATTGAAGATCGTGCTTTTGTTAAGTGCGATTGACACGCACCTTACCGTGACGATTCAAATAGAAGGTATCTAGATGGTTGCCCCAGGGACCGTTTCTTAACGAGGTCCTATAGCTGTTTAAGAGATTAAGGTTTGTTTGCTTTTGAATTATTTGTGGTCCACATTGTGATTCGATTTGGGTCAGTAATGTAGGTCTAAAGACGGTATAATATTTAATTGAGTTAAGGAGAGAGAGTGCGCTTTTAATCTCTATCGGCCCACCATGAAAAAAAAATCATAGTATTAGAAAATAAAATTGAATTTGTTTTGTTTTACAATCAGACTAAACAAAACAAAGGCGTGTATAATGATTTAATTTTTTGGAGGTTTTCGTACTAGTAGTATTAGGACCGTGGGACTACAACCTTGGCATTATGCTACCGAATAATATAAAACAATAGGGTAAGTAGAACAACGATATTTACAGCCGACAATCATGTTTGTACAATTTAATTTAATTTAATAAATTTCAGTTTAGTAACATCTATGTTTAGATCATTAACATTACATTTCTTTCTTTAACCAAAAACGTCTCTTTTCAAAGGCAGATCGCTATCATATCGCTGTGACATCTTATAACCATTGATCGAATTGGGCCGTTATTCTATTTTAGCTGGCTTTTGCCGTAACCAAACTTGACAGTTATAGCAAACGTAGTAGGCGGAGGTTCGGCAAACATGCGGTGGTCAATGTGTGCACAGTAAATATATGTTGCAGCGCGTTAATACTGTTTTTACAAAGTGTATAAAACTACATCTTCTTCCTCGCGTTATCCCGGCATTTTGCCACAGCTCATGGGAGCCTGGGGTCCGCTTGACAACAAATCCCGAGAATTGGCGTAGGCACTAATTTTTACGAAAGCGACTGCCATCTGACCTTCCAACCCAGAAGGTAAACTAGGCCTTATTAGGATTAGTCCGGTTTCCTCACGATGTTTTCATTCACCGAAAAGCGACTGGAAAATATCTAATGATATTTCGTACATAAGTTTACGAGCCGGGGTTCGAACCCACGACCTCCAGATTGAAATTCGCACGCTCTTACCGCTAGGGCAACAGTGCAGTGCTCAAAACTACATGTAAGAATATAATTAGTCAAGTCTCTTACATACCACACCACATATTGAGTGTCGTTTTTATAACTAATATTTATAACGTTTCAGGAAAACTACCTACAGGAAGTTCTCTCTTCAGTATCAATTTTCAGGAAATATAATATTCTTAGAAGATAATCTTTATTGTATCGAATAAAATATTTGTATAAATAAATAACCTAAATATATAAATTATTTAAGTAAGATTGTTTGGAAGCCATCGCTTTAGCGATAAGACCGCCATAAATTAATTTGTGTGTATTAGTGTGCAATAAAGAATATTTGGATTGTATTGTATTGTAAATTTATCATCAATCGACACTAATAGACATCGGTTACACGCTAATTCTGGCGTCAGTTCAGTCCATCAGTCCATTTGAGTTTTGACTGATGCCAGAATGATGGAAAATGGACACGGTTAGACGAACAGTCCAGACTGACAACAGACTGATAAAATTACGACACAGTCGCCGTTTGGACACAGAACGCAACACAGTCATTTAGTCTTGTCTAATATGGTGACTGACGCGAGAATGACACAAACAGGTTACACGATCAGTCTCCTATCAGTTTTCTGTCATTCAAAATGGACTGACGAATATTATCTAAAAATTTAAATTTTCATCAGTCCAGACCATCAGTCATAGACATCGGTTACACGCTAATTTTGGCGTCAGTCTGACCAGACTGATGGACTGAACTGACGCCAGAATTAGCGTGTAACCGATGTCTTACATTTTTCCTCCTTTTTACACAATTTCAGCTCCGAACCCTAAAAGCCCCTCTACTGCGAACCGCTTTTACTACACGTTGTTTATAAAGTTTGCGGTATAAGCGAGTTTGCGTTGCAGTAACTCGGGCAACTTTACGAGTTTGCGGCCGCTGCGGGAAAATTCGGAATTAGACTGTTTTGCCGCGTTACGGTGGCGTGTATTACGCGTATGCTCCTACTGGTGGAAGCCTATGACTCCGTATTTTGGGATTTATGTTATTTAATTAGACTGAGAAATACCAAGTATATTGTAGGTATAGTATAGGTACCAATACCAAGTATGTATGTTTAACGGCCTTAATACTTAGTTTGTGTTAAGAATGCAGTAAAATTAACCAATAAAATCGTTTTGACGAGGATCTGACGAAAAATACTAGCACAGCATATAAGCTTCATAGGTCCTTACGCTCTTTTGTTTTAGGCAGTTTCCGTCAATGTCATGTCAGTCAAAAACGCCTTAACTACTTCATAATTCCATATACCTTTACGATCATTCGATATAGTAGGGTAATACATCAACCCAGAACTACGAAGCACTGCTGACCTAAACCTAGGGGGCTTGTAAAATCGCTTTGACTTTATGAAGGGCGTATGTTGTTGATATTGTGGAGGGTAAATGTTGTTTTAGAACTGAGGTGGCGTCATGCGTGCTCCTGCATAAGCATGGGGTTTACGACGTCGACTCAGCGGCCTCTGTTTGACAATACGCCAACGGGACTAGAGCTGGGACAATTGGGACATCTATTTTGAGGTTACGTCAACGGATGTAATCTAATAAAATTGATGAAGTTTTTGGTGACTGTCATCTTGCAGTATTTCACAAGTCATCGCTAAATTATATATAAAATCGTACAGAGCGTACCGGCAAGTTAGATAAAAAATAACAAGTAACCCAAAAAAATTGTGGCACCGTATGTCAAAGCAAATTTTAGTAATAAAACATGGTACCTATTCATATATGTCGTAAATAAATATATACAGTATCTTTCGTGGAAGTTTAAACATACCTCTGACTCCAACCTAAATATAATACTGATGAAACTTTGAGGTTGTGAGGTAAACAAGTGGTTGACCAAGAGACAACTCTACTGAACTAGCATGGCGTATATTTTACATAAATACGGGCACGCAGCACTTGAATAGTGGGTAACAGCGAGGATAACGCGTTGTGTTAACCTGCGGGTCCAATTTACGATCGAGCTTTTCTTTCACACTTCTAGGTCTGTAGTTTAAAAAGTAAAGTAAGTAAATTCGTGCGTTGACAAGGAAAAGTTGACTTATAACCTTTAATTTTCACCAAATACGCACAAGCTAACTTTCTGTAGTTAAGTTAGTCCTCGGAACTGCCGGGCTAACACATGATTTGCACGATAGTATCTCGCGGCGAGATAGACTACTCTACCCGTCCATCTTTAATTAACATATTTAGTTAGAAAGAGTCTATCTCGCCGCCAGATACTGTCGCGCCAATCAAGTGCTAGGCCTACTGCAGCAGCAACAAACATCACATTTTACAACCAAAACACAGCGCCACAGGAAAAAATCTTCAGCCATTTTGAAAAGCTACAAAAATAATGGTCTTACGTACATTGCGCGGTTTGCACACAGTTCCTCGTTACGGGCGGCGGCGGCCATAACTTCAAAGGTTTTATGGCCCCGCTTCGCGCCGTCTAAATATTTAGGAAATAATTACATAAGTACACGTAGGTCTTATAAAGGCACGTACCTACATATCGTCGTTGCGCTTTCCAAATCTGATATGTGTTCGATTTTTGATTGACAAATAGGTACCTAGCAACGAAACACATAAGGTATTAATTCATTTGATTGAAACCTCGCACATATCAGATTTGGAAAGCGCAACGACGATATGTGGATTGGAATGACTACCGAGGCCTATTTGTTTTTAAGACCTATATTTTTATTGGATTGGTGCTTTTAGAGATGCGATTGCTGGCTGCGTAGCCAACATACCAATCGTTAACGCTCCGTAGCGAACGAAACGCAACTGTCACTGTCGCACTAATATGGAAGAGTGATAGAGAGAGACGACTACGCTACGCCACGGAGCTTTAACGATTGGCACGTTGGCTAAGCACTCTAGTTATTTATATTATGAGAGCGGTAAACGTAAAGTCAAAGGGTTTCTTATCTTATAGAATTCAATCTTGACTTTTCCGTTCTATTATGTTTTGGTATAGGTAATGTACCTAAACATTTTCATCAAAAGTGTGGAAAATTACATTTTACTATTTGGAAATACTTGGCCCTTGCTTCAATGTCCTGCATTGCTAAAAATTGTTTTGGTTAATAACTATTTAAATGCTGAAAAGTAGTTCTTGAATTACAAAACATAACCGTTGTTGAAAAAACTGTATTTTTTTTGGAATATCAGCGTTTACAGTGATCTATATGTTTTTACTAATGAATTCTTATTAAATAGTTCGGAAATTGTGTTTAAATTGTGCAATTATTTTCTAAAAAAAAAAGAATACCAATAAATAGAATTACCAAGTTACCAATACGTTTAAAGGGAGCGATTTGCAAAAAATCTACTTTAAAAGTGTTAAAAGCTAAACTTAGAGTGAACGTGCACTAATCGGTCACTAGTTGCTCGCTCAAATGGATAGAGTTTTAACTTTTTAACGCTATCGGTCAACGCTGCGAAAAATCGACGAGCGAATAACGACTTTTTCTCAACTACACATTTTCTTCTCGATGTTTCCCGAAATTTGATCTCTATCCCACTCATGCTAAGACCACTTTGGCTACTAGAGAAACCTTTGGTGTAGGAGTTTTGGAAAGTGTGAAATCGCTTCAAGCCGTTTGAGCTCATTTACTTTGCTGGTTTTTTATTTATTTTAAGTTCCTCTGAACTATTTATTTAATCGTGTTACTTTATGCCTTTTCTTTAAAAGAATATAGATTTTTATTTCAAATTACCAAGAATATAAAGGTGTATATTACTGTTAAAACTATCGATGTATAGATGAATGTAATTTACGTTGATTATGTAGCTTTTCAAGACCTGGTGGCTAAATTTGAAAAGCTTTAGGTGGTTCGCTATGTTGAATTGTTGATGGATTGAGAAACACTACTAGTTTTAAAAACAGACGGGTTTGAATTGCATTTGATTAGTTCAAACACTCAAACCGACTACCCTGAGAGTAGAATAATATTGCATAAAATATGCCAAGTAAAGAAATAAAATACATATCAAAAGTTTATTCTCGATTTCGCATAGCTACACTGCACACTATTCCAATTTTCATCCATTCGAAACCTGACTCTGCCGTGTCACGCGCATCTCATGTAACTTTAAAAGTTGAGTTTCGACTAGTTTCGAGATTAAAGAACGTTTAAAGTTTTAAAGATTCAAATGCTGTTATCGTTGACGGTTCGTCGTATTTTTTT
This sequence comes from Cydia splendana, assembly GCF_910591565.1. Taxonomy (NCBI): domain Eukaryota; kingdom Metazoa; phylum Arthropoda; class Insecta; order Lepidoptera; family Tortricidae; genus Cydia; species Cydia splendana. The sequence goes on from NC_085969.1 coordinate 17,260,709, forward strand.
TATTTTTTCTAATCTACATGTAGGAAATATGGTCACAGATTAGGCCCTTTAATTTTTTTTTCGCATTAATGAATAGTTTTCATTTTATTCGAATTAAATGATTTCGCATGATCAACTCTTCCATACTATAGTGGTCACACGAAGTCATGTAAGTCAAGTTACATGACATACGCGTGATCAAACGTGACACTTTTTACCATAGCAATATTGTTGTCGTATAAATCAAGCGCTCGGCCAGTCATGCCTAACTCCGGTAACTTAAGAAACAATGTTGATATTTTGGTTGTGTCAGTCATACAACTCAAGTTAACTTAGTTGTGCCTGACGCCATCGGCAAAAAAATGAAGTTACATGAGTTAGCCATATGCTTTTCTCAGTAATAATGAAGATTTTAGTCAGTACTTAGTCCATCGCTTTCACCCATTAACCTAGTTCATTTTAGATTCCATCAACTCTTAATAGCCCTTACACCCTGACGGGTGCTGCCTCTGCGTGCGTCCCATGACACGGGTAAGGGCAGCATCCGCTCGGTGTACCCCTTACATTTCATTAAAGTGTCAAAAGGGCCTCTACGTGTTGGCTTCGGCTCCGCGCACGCCTCCCAAAGGTCCGGAACACCATTGTTCCGTGATGGGAAAGATTTTCAAAATTTTCTTTTAGAAGATATATATTTAATGGGTTTTAAGACGATTTAGACTGGTTATTCGTAACTCATGTAACTCGAGTTAACGGAGTTTGGCGTGACACGGCAGTGACTGTGAGTTCTTTGACAAACATTTTTCTCCGCTAAGATAATAACGCCAGAACACTAACAAGAGAACTAACAATTTCTCATTTTGAAGGCACAAAGTTTGAATCACAGTTCTCATGTTAAAATCACAGTTAAAATGCCGGTCGCCGGTTTTGTTCAATCAAAACTAATTTTAATTTCCACCGCACCGATTGGTGCACAATCGTATCAATGAATTGCAGTGAAACTTTTAAAACAAGTGGAACAAGCCAGTGTTTTCGTTCCCGATGGATTTAGCTGGAGTCTGTAGGGCTGTCAGCTGGGATTTTTTGTTTGATTCTATAAAACATAGAAATAGGAGTATACTTATAACATAACAGTTGAAGAGTTAACCCTTAATAGGGCACCGGTCATATATTTACCACTTCAGGCACAGATTAAACACAATTTGACTTATCTGGTGGTTTGATAGGTATATGAACGCATACATAACCTGTCATTCATAAAAAAAATATGTTGGCAACACTGTGAAGTGTCAAACGTAGGTTCTGTACCTGCTAAGCAGAAAATTTGAATGTCAAACGATTTGTATGGTGTTTAGCGAATATTTGTTATCAAAGTGATCTAACAAGATTCCGGTAGGTGGTTTTTGTTGTTTTTAAGCAGTAATTTGTTATTTTATCTAGCTCATTACGTGTTATCCACCCTAAAATACATATTTCCACGGTTTGAGAAGATAGCTCCAAGTTGGTGGTAAATATTTTACCAGTGCCCGTTACATTTTATTTTTTTAAATTACTTTCAATTAATATATTATCTAGAAAAAAGGAGTTAAATGAAAAAGATATTCAAGAAATAATTGAAAATGATCTTTACAGCCTTGAGAGTGACTCAAATGATGACATGGGGTACATTTCTAAATTCGTTAATGAGTATAATTATGACAACCATGTTTTGCGAGGGCTATCAAAAATTTTGAGTTCAGAGGCTGACGAAGAGCATTGTGTTGATACTAGATATGATTATATAGAGGTAGATGATATGACAAAAAATGCTTCAGATACTGGTGAACATGGGAAGAAAACATGTGATGGGGCCTTTGATTGGTCTTCCGAAGATATTTTGGGATTAGCTGACTACGTAACAATGGAAATTGAATAAATCACAAGACCTGCTACTCTCTTTAAAAAATGTGCTGACCCCTATTGCTTCATATAACCCTATTGAGACAACTGATCCTCAGCCCAGCTAAGAAATGCCACTAGTTATTGTTGTACAAAATGAAATTACACATGTCGTGTCTAGTTCCCTTCCATGTTCAAAGCAGACATTGCCTCCGGTCATAAATCAAGGTATACCTCAAGATATAGATCTAACTAGGTTTCGTCGTATATAACCAGCTCAAGAACGGTCTTCAGATTTCCCAGCACATCGCATACCTAAGTTTGATAGACCAATGGCATTTACTCACAAAAGGCAACCTGTCAGTTTCTTTGACTATTTTTTCCTGACGCGGCCTGCGAACTTATTGTAAAACAAAGAAACATTTAATCCATACAAAAGAAAGCTTTGCATTGGGTTCCAAAACATAAAACCGAAATACGCGCGTTCCTTGGTGTACTAATTTTGATGGGACACAATCTACTGCCTATTGCAATATTGCAACTTGTATTGGTCTTCAGATCTATTTTACAGAAACCCTGACATTTCTGAAGCGTTTGTAAAAGATTTAAGAAACTGATAGAAAACGTTAATTTAAATGACAAATAGTCAGTTTCACCTGTCAGGACAGTATTGCCTTATGCAGCACGATCGGGCAACGGTAAAATACTTACCACTTCCTAAAAACCATTAAAAGGTAACGGTCTTATAATTACCACTGTAACAGTACGAATGACCTCTGTCATCGTTTGTTAAAATTATGGGCAATTAATTACATATAGGGTAGCTTTTGGATGGATTAAATTAGTTGGGAAAACAAAATACTCATAAAGTTGTTCTCTGACTTTATTAACTAATGAATTGGAAGCATAATTGTATACATAAGAGGCTTTAGATTGATGAGGATATCTTTCAGTTATTTTATATGTAATATAGCAAGCAAAGGCAGATATTTACTTTAAGTAGCGAGCATTTACCATATTAAAAATAAAATGAACAAAGAAAAGTTTGAATGTTGAAATTTGTGATTAAAAAGAAGTTATTGTCATTAAATATTGTTGTAAGAAATAAGATCATATGCCTAAGGAATAGTTTTAGCCATAATTAACAATGGAAATATAGGAAAACTTAAAGAAAAGCTTGTAAATAGTTGGCTAGGTGAAAATTGTATACTACAAAGGCAAACAGAAAAACTAATAAAAATTCTTGATATAAATGTTAATTAATGCTATAGAACAATAGAATATTTGTTAAAAGTTAGTTTTAGTCATATTTTATAGAGAAAATAATGGTAAATTTGGAAGAAATATATAAATAAGAATGTTAGGTTATTTTGTTCATAATTGTAAAAGTAAGGAAATATGACTATAGCAGACTATTGCAATATATTAATTAAGTATAATTATATCAGATTTCGTATTGAAATTCATCTAAAAAGCAAGTATTTAGTTTAAAATACTGAAAAATAATTTCCCAAAGGAAAATTTTCATAATTTAAATTCAAAGGAAAATGAACCTTAATCTCAACACAATAAGGTTCTAATTTGCTTTCACTCTAGTATCGAAAATTCGAATTAAGATTGGTAGAAAAAGACAAGTATATGAAAATGAGACAGAGGGGACGAAATGGACGAAATGAACGAAATGGACGAAATGGACGGCGAGTACCATTATCTGAGAGTATAAAAGGAAGAGCATCACCAGAGGAGATTCATTGAGTCTACAGCAGCGGTCCAGGGAAGAACTCCTAAGAAGAAAGAAGAAGAAGCAGTCAAAGAGCCACGGAGCAGCCAAAGGAGCAGTTGAAGAAGCCGGGAATACCAGCGGAGCCCGAGGACATCTGTGGAGTCAAGATCGCCAGCGGAGCCCTACAGCGGAGTCAAGGACGCCAGCGGAGCCCTACGGAGCCCTACAGCGGGGTCAAGATCGCCAGCGAAGCCCTAAGGAGCCCTACAGCGGGTAGACTTCGCCCAGCGGGCAGTCGCCTCACCGCTCGGGTCAACGAAGCCCTACGGAGGAGCTTCGGACAGCGGAGTCAGCGGGTAGACTTCGCCCAGCGGGCAGTCGCCTCACCGCTCCGGGCAACGAAGCTTCAGTAGCAGAGCGACGGCTACTAGATCCGGAGCTTCGAATTCCAGTTTAGCCTCGAGAACTTCTGTGAGTGTTTAAATATTTTTCATATTAATTTACTTAGATATTTCTACTACAACTAAATAAATAAAAGTTGAATAAAAGTAATAAGTTCTGTGGAACTTTTCTGGTTAAAATGGGAATCAAATAGCAGATTTGTAGCAGTATCAAAGTATTTTTCTGGCTTAGCGAAAGTGATAAAGTATGATTGATTGAAAAGGATCAGTAAGTTAAGAATAATTGACAGTATGAATGTTATGAATGCATGAGCAATATTTAGAATGCCCAAGCTTTCCTTTTGAGAATAAATGCATAAGCAAATTGAATTTATACAAGTATAACTAAGTTTCAAAGAAATTTAAGAATGGATTTAGTGAGAATAAATTGTTTTTACTCAAGCAAATTTGAGTACTAAAATTGAATAAAATTGGACTAAAGCCTCATTTAACATGAAGGTTTCCAACTGGTGTGAAATAATGCACTAGAACTCTATTCAATTTCCAAATTACAGTGCATCAGATAAGCAGAGCAAGTCTGAAAGATTACTGTTGGAAATCCCATTTGTAATCTGTGCATTATACTGTAATAAGAGATTTTGGAGTTTGAATGGAATAATTTATATTATTTATTTAATTTTATTTGGCTTTATTCTGGTTTAGGTTTGCTAGATAAATAGAATATTTAGAAGCAAGTAAAAATATAGTTTGGAGTTCCATATCAGAATACTACTGCTTAGGTAATTTACAGGGGCTGTGACAACATGGAACCTTCGCCCATACAAGATTTCACGTAAAAGAAATTCAATTTAAATGATTCTTTTTATATTCAAATTAAGTAGAGACACATAGTTTTGCAATTTTATGTACAATAGCTTTGAATTTGTTCATGAGTTTAAAATTTTTATGAGCTTTAGATTTTCGTCTAATCACGTTGATAGGCATACTGGAGAGTTTTCTGGTGGTCTCTTTCTCCCAGTCAAGTAGGTTCCGAAACCACAGTAAAGGCTTTTAGGATAAGGTTAAGCAGGTAACATCATAGGGCTAAAATTAAACAAACTAAAACAAAACTCCTCAACCAAAATATCTAAAATCAAATTTTAGTTAATAAATGTCTTAAACCTTATTCTGTTGTTTGCTTTAATAATGCACCTCTCTCTCTCTAAAGTACTTGAGTTACTATTTATCGCAATGTAGGTTCCTACCACTTGATCACAAGCCTGGCCGATTTAGTTTGTAAGATAAGCCACACACGCATGAAACTCTGGACCTTCTGGGAATTTTTATGGTAAGTAATTGGTAAAGTTTTAGGTTAACTTTCAAATGATTTAATTGGTGACGATGGGGTAATCATTAGAATATTGGGCCGTCATCGTTTAGTTAGAGGAATTGTAAGGGGGGATCGCTTCATTTGGTGCCGTTGACCATGGGATAAGGGGCTTTTTCGGTGTTATGTTTAGGTTAACTGTTTAGTATTATTGGGGCTTTGGTTTTATGCTGTGTGGCTTCATTTGTTGTTCGTGTTAATGGAGAGAGAGTGAGGGGTGTGTTGTTGAAGCTATTGGGAAAGAGTTGAGTTAAACTTGACTATTTTTACTCACCTGTTGATGACTTTGTCTAAAGTATTCACATAATTAACTTTTCTTCATTTTTCACTTTTACACAGAACACCTAACTAGCACTGCATTTCCATTTAGTCTTTATAAATACCTTCACTCATGATTTGTACGATATCGTTCGGTTGAAGAGTTTATTTACTGTTAAAATAAACAAAAACAACATTGCAATTATTGGTAGCGGATTGCCGGTAAAACTTTTGACAATGACAACTGATTTTAAGGTTAAAGTTCGTTCATGTTTAATTACTGTTATTCCTTGCAATTGAAAATATGAGCATTTTCAGTTTAAATAACTTAAAGGAATTAATAACTCTTTGTTTAAAGCGTTATTCATTTATTTAGGTGCGTTTATTATATGCGTTTTACATTCAAGCGGCAATTTTGAAAAAGAAAATCACAATTTCGGAACTTGTTTTACAATACGGTCTAGCGAGCTGGCATTTGCCTTGAATTTGCTCCAATTTATAAGGGTTTGCATCATAAACATGACTTGTGCAATGATATTTCACGCCAGAGCAAGTGTTGCCTTCAGCAGTTCATGTATATTTTTTAATGTGTACTGTAAGCTCTGCCATTTTGTGGGCTACATTGGGCCTTCAAACTTCACAATTTACTTACCTTTTGTACTTATGAGGTTGCTTTTGTGCTGCCTCTGCAGTTCACGTATGTTGTCTTGTATGATGTTGATTCAGCCATTTTATGGGTTACATTGGACGTTCAAATCTTACATTTATCAACAATTCGCACCAAGGAGCAGGGGCTTGTGCTGCCCTCTATGCTTCATGCATGATACTATGCCTAAACATTGCTACAGAATCATTTTTTAGGACAGTCTTATCAAAATATGTTTAGTCGTATTTAGGATATTCATGAGCAAGTTTGTAGGCGGTTAGAGATATTGGGGACCACATTTCAAACTGGATACTGATAATTATGTGAACCAGCTGTTGCATTATAAGAGCAGAAATCAGTAATTGTTTTCAGTTATTGCATTGGGTTATTGAAGGATGGTTTTACTTGACTGGAGTTGAGGCTGGCGCACAAAATTATAATTCAACGGCTTTGAAATAAAGTAGACATTATTATTTTATTGATAACATAATAAAGGTTCATAAAGATGAAGGGATTTGCTTGATATGGTATGCTGGGGTCTTCTGGGCGGCTAGTAGATCAATGAAACAGGTCACTTTGATCTGATTACACCGCGAAACAGGAGAATAGTCGATTCAGGCTTTCTGAAAATAGGAAAATAAATAAATTATTGCTTATAGCTTGAATTAGTTGATTTCACCATCAGTTCTGATGTCTCTTTTGTAAGCCTTAGCATTTTCAAATGTATTAATCATATTAAGGGGGAAATATCGTAAGTAAATTACTGCCACTTCATGGCACATACATAACTTGGGGGAAATAAATTACTAGCTCAAATTTAGACACTAGATAAAATGTAAAGAATGTATGTATGCGTGTTAGGTTCAGTTAGATTTAATAACAATATGAAATTATAAAAACATTGATAGAGCATACGGTCATACTTACTTATTTTATCTACCCACATAACTTATATTTATATAAACAAAATTATCAATACCTTTTGGGTTACATCATGGTAGGGCTCTGGGTCGTTATAGTGGCTTATCGTTGGTTTGCGTCTTGCTGTAAACTATGTTCTATGATATTTCTGACCTCAAGCCATTGTAGCCGTATTTTTCATGGTTTTCCATATCAAGTCGTTTTCAGTGGGCGTGTGACACTGCGGTCTGTGTTCAGTGGATTATAGCAATAATAAACTATAGTATTATTTGCTTTTTGCTCTTGTAGGCTCACCATCCCGTCGTTGTTAGGTATCAGTTAGCATACATACCTCAATTCAATGACGTGAATGTGAATTTATGTCGTACTAGGACCCTAGTAAGTTTCTATGTTTTATAGACAAAACGTAATAAGCTATGATGGATTTGTTGAGAGAACATTTAGCGCGTTAAGTGTCTACAGTTACAGCTCTCAGGTTAGCTTGATAGAGCAAGCGCAGCCTACATACATGTCCTATTGTAGGTATTTGTTTTCATTCAAATTAGGTACATCTCTTCTAGTTTATGCTTCTGACATTCTGCTGCAGCTGTTCTTTGTATTGATTAATGCAGGACCATTGTATACACTTCATGATATGGGACTACACATTTGACTTTCGTTTGTACAATAGAGGGCGTTATTGGCACGGCAGTGTGGCGTGGCACCAGACGCGTTGTTGGTTCGATGATGTTTACACAGGAGGAGAGGTACTATTGGCATGACGACGTGGAGCGGCTGCAGAGACGTTGTAGGTTTGTAGTTGTTATCGATGCAGGAGAGATGTTGTTGACACGAGGGAAGAGGCGTTCTTGGCTCGACAACGAGGCGCGGCAGCGGAAATATTGTTGATTTGATGACGTTGGCTTGATTATAGAGGGCGCTGTTGACTCGTTGTTATCGGCGCAGATCAGGGACTCCGAAATGGCTATTTTCAGATTGGAAGCCTGAAGAGCCGGCAGTTGATTTCATTACCAGCTTTTGTTGGTCTGAAATTATATAGTTAACTATGTGATTAAAGGTGTATTAAATAGGTCTGTGGACCAAGGGTTGGTTTAGACGAGCTTTGCATAAGAAATCCTGACTTAATTCAATTTTCAGTATAACTGAACAGGGTAGCAAAATTTGATGTGATGAACAGTACACAGTAGATGGTTATCAGAGTTCATTTTGCTTTATTTAAATACCAAATGGACATTTTGTGCTTGGTCTGTTGTTTTTAGAGAATAGATCTGGCATAGGCTTATCATTTATTATTGTCACAAACTATTTATTTTTAATCCTTTAAATTAGTTTTCAAAGTAGCCTTTTTTATGTAACATTTATTATTGTGGGATTTATTTAATGTTTATTTGTAAGTAAGTAATGTTTATGTACCTGGTGTTGAGTTGATTGTTGATACAAAATAGGCGGGATATAGTCACAAGTTCATTCTGGAGACCTGAAAATATTAATATACATTTGTTAAAGGGTGGACCAAAAATATTAGGATAGTTCAGTGAGATTCACAATTAGGAGGGTTTAATTCATAATTTTAGTACAGTATTTTTACAAATAAAAGCGAATTTGATGCATTCACTGCCCGATGCACATAAGCGTCCACCGCCGTTGTGCAGGCTGTTCCTAGGCGTCCTACGTCTTCTGGCGTTGGTTGCGTTAGACTTGTTTAGGATCATCACAGTTGTAAAATTATTATGCTTGGTGACATCATCATCACCATCCTGTCCTAACAATTTTGGTTTCAATGGCTGAATATTCACTGGCTAGTGAGAGCGACGATTGAGAGTTCTCAGTTGGTTGATGTAGTCTATTTTTGCGGAGAATGTACGCGAAGGTAGACTGCATCAACATCAGAGTGTTTACGCTTGCCACTTTGCAACTTAGGTGTATTCAGTGCATGAATCATTAAGATTCTACTGGATTAGGGAACGTTTGTTTAGTGAAGGGCATTAAGTATTCTGTACTTACTTGGTTTTATGTACAATTCTTCACTGGAAGTAATATGCCGGGGGAGGGGCTCGGCCTGGATGCACATTTCACTCATTTCTGTTTAAAGTTTCTCACTGTTTGTTTTCATTTTGTTTGTATTGTAGTATAATCTGGGAATCAAAATAGAATTGTAAAATATAAATTGTGAGAAACGAATGGTTATTGATTCGGAACAGGAGTGTCGGAGAGACTTTGAATTGTTATGAAATAGAGTTAGTACATTAAGGGGAATTCATTTATGAGGATAAATTGTTAATATACCTTAACTTAGTTTTAATAATGATCTTAAACAAACTACGATACGTACCTTGGTACCGATAGCTTTCACATCATGTTTTACAGGTTTTGTAGACATCTTTACTTTTTAAACTGCAATTGCAATAATTATCTTACTAAAATGTTAATTTCGTCCATAGTTCACAGCAAAAATCCCTGTTGTAAACTTATGTAAATGATATTTGAATCTGGCATCGAAATCAAAAACGTCCATTGTTAGTAATTAACTTAAATAACATGATTTTATACGCGTATTCGTACGGCATTATTTAAAACAAAACAATATTTAAGATACTCACTTGTTTCTTTAATTAAAACACGTTAAACGATTCATTTATTTCATCGGAAAAGTATTTTATTTCACGTCTGCAGCGTTTGACATTCGTATTAGTGGACTTAATTTACTAGCGGTAAATACATAGATCAAAAATAGATTCGTTAGTCACATCTCTTTCTTTACTATATTAAGAGAAAGGGACACATTGCAATCAATACAATGTCAATCTGACGCATAAACATTGACCAGAATAGTATGTGACGCGTGTCACAGATAATAAAATACAAACAAAATGGCGTTGAAATGTTCGCGTTTCGTTATGTTGGCAGTTCGCGTTTGCGTTTTGTTTCTTATGTTGGCAATACGTTTTCTGTACTAAATTAAATTGGAAAGTGCGGTGCGGTGGTCTGTTATGGTGTGGTGGTGGTGTATTATTGTTGAAGTGAAAAGTGCTTAGTGTCAGAAAGAGACGAAGATAAAAAAATAAAAAAAAGAAAGAAGATATTATATAGCTGAGCGCGGAAGAAAAATAATAATAATTAAAGGATTTATCGCGGAACGAAACCTATAAAGAAAAAAATTGTATTTATGAATAAAGAATTACCACTGCCATTATTGTGTATGAAAGAAAGAGAGGGGAATAGAGGGCGGACAAAAAAAAAAAGAGAGAAATGTTTCTTGGAATATTATTGGAAACAATAATTAGATATGAAACAAAGATCGTAGATTGTAGAGAAGACAGATCGTAGGAGTGGTTATTTATAATGGGTTTGGCGTCTGTACAAGATTTCGAAGTGTGAAATAAACTAATAAGTGTCAGTATAGTGAAAATTATTTGTTTATGAGTGAAGTGTGTGTGTTTGTGTTTGTTTCTATTTAGTGTAAAATATTAAGTTGTGTTTGGAATTATGCATATTAGAAAAAAAATATTATCAAGATTTTTACGTCGCAACGTCTATAGAGGCCTTTAAGATCGTAGACAAATGGAAACCTGAATGAAGCTCAAGCCAACCAATGACGAGACATGATGGTCTATACTCTATGAAAGTCCCGAAGGCCAAACATTATCCATGGTATAAAATTAATTTATGTGACAAGAAATGAGATGATAATTTGGATTTTTTTATGAGCATTGCGTAATAACGAATAGATGAGAGCAAAATGAAGAAGCGTTATACTATCAAGAGAAGAGCAGTGACTTTGGAAATATCTTACTACAAGGTCTGTAAGTAATGAATCTTCATCCAGATATTCGAAATCTAAAATGACGGCTCCATTATCGAATCTATGTTATCAACTTATCACTGTTTTCAGAAGTGAGTCGAGCGAGCGAAGCGCGTGTACTGCGACAGGACTGGCGAAGCGCCAGGACCGATCTTTTGTAATAATGGAACGGCTTTCCATTGGAACAATCTGACCGGACTAGAAATGGAAATAAAGAAGAAATTATGTATCTCGGGAGTTTCATAGGCCAGAGCTCCAGGAGGAAGGACCTCTGCAACAGGGCAGGGCATCGAGGACTCCAACTATATTTATATTGATAACGGGGGGCTCATCTACTTCCCCTTCAGAGTTATCAGGACTTGTTGGTGTGCGCGTCTGCAACGTTGTTTTTTTTTCTTATACTTAAGTGGATATCTAGTTTTGTAGGTTAATTTAGTGTTTCTAGTTTTGTAGGATAATTTAGATTAAGTTGTACTTATAGGTTTAGATTACTGATAATTTATTTTATTTTTTAGTTTTAAGTGTAATTATTGTATAAATTATGTTGTTGTTGTTTGGAATGAATGTTTAGTTGTGATCATTATGTAACTCAAGAAGCAGAGCATCTCTTACAGGCTCCTAGAAAACAATAAAAGGAATTATTGTATATGAAAAATAGTTAAAGGAAATTGTAATATTAAATGCAAGAAAATATATATAGTTTAGAAATAAAGAACTAGGAATAAAGAAGGAAATAGTTACAGCATCATCGTCTGCTAACTCCGGGGCCATTTGGGGGGCCTCAGGGGCCTGGACCTCCGGAGGATCTTTCGCAGCGGGGATGGACTCCGGGACCTCCCTAATAGGGATTGGCTCTGCTGGAACCGGGGAACAATGTTAATCACGAAAGGAGCTTCAACTCCTTCATCATCGTCATCAGATTCGTTTTGTCTTACTGTTGAACTGGTTATTTTATTTTGTTTATTTTAGTTTTTCTCTTGTTTTTAATCTAGAATATAAGTGTATATATAAATTTCTTTTGATTAGTTTTATAGGTTAGTTTAGATTTAGTTGTTTTTATAGTTTTAAATTAATGATCATTTATTTCTTAGCTTTAAGTGTAAATAATAAGGAAAATATATTTAAGGAAATAGAACAAAATTGTAGGTAAAGTTTAACTTACCCCTCTGGGGACATAATAGTTTCTTCTGCGGAAATTCTTTATCAAAAGGTTGAGGTCTCCATACGATATAGGTGCAATTAATTGAGAATTAATTAAGTTCAATAATTGGATCCTGACGTTTCTTTGTGCGATGGCATTGCGGTAATTGCAATGATCCCTTTGCCAAAGCACAAGGGCCTGACGAAATAAGTGATCGTAATCAATGTTTTCCATGGTTGCACATTCACTTTTAGTTGAAAGAATGCTAAAAGATGGACGCCAGGAAAATTATGATGAAAAGGCGCGAAATTTTGGGGAATTGGCGCAGAAGTTGAAATTATGATCAAATGATACGGAAGATTAATTTTGTTTTTTATTTTGTAATTATAGTTTTTTTTTTGTCATAGTTATAAGTTCTAGCAATAAGTTTATTAGCATTAGAGGAAATAAAATACAAAAATAAATTGGTCAAAGTTTTATTTTTAATCTATCACGTGTTCACTGCCAAACAACTAGATATCACAATGTGAAGATGCACTGGATGACGCAAATGCATCTAAGTACTTCGCGTGTTTGAACCCCGACCAAGCGTCGACGTTGTCTGTCGTCACTGACAGTCCACGTACGTCAATTGTTGCAGCCGGGCGTCCGCGAAAACTTGAAAAATGACTCGTGGTGTGATAATTAACGGCAACAGCCCAAAAATTGCGAGCACTCGAGCACAGGGGCGAGAACATATTACCTATCACAACTAAGTCATTTTAAAATTATATAATGCGTAATTTCATTTAATATCTATTTTTCTTAAGTATTCCAAATTGTGATTCCATTGCTTTATCTAAATAACTTTAGCTTGACATTACACAACTATTTATATAAATTTACAATACATGTCGCGTTTGCTTTGAACGCTTGATTTGATGTTTAAGTTCGAGTCGATGAATATCGGAGCAGGCGGAACTGTCGCGTAGCGCTTTGACTTCGTGGTAAAGGCCATTTAGCATTCGTCCATATTTATCATTCATCTATCGGAAAATAGTTGTTATTCATGTTAAATGATTTGTAATTATTTTGGTGTGGTTAGCGGGGAAGCGGGATGTGAGTGAGCGAGACCACAGATATAAAATCTAAGAATATGAGCAAGAGTTGGATCGTAGCGGGCAAAGAGGCATCAGTATCTTTGAATCGGATAAGATTTTCCAACACTAAGTTACGGCCTTAATGTCATAGTAGATGATTAAAAGTCGACACGTTTGGTTCCAATACAAATCGTGATATTTATTTCATCTAGTGTATATATTATGACTGTATTCTGGTCATATAATAAAAACTAGCAATAAGGTTGTAACCTCTCAGGTATTAAAGTCGAGAAATTTGTACAGTTGGCAACTATGTCATTACAATATTAGCATACCTACCTATATTGAATATAATTTACAAATGCCTAATTAAAAATAAAATTGTTCGGTAGTTGTTATTAAATGAATTATTTTCTACTACTGATTCTAAATGGGAGTTTGTTTAAAATTCTCATATAAATTTCCAGAAACTTTCGCGAATATTTCTGCACTTTAGGGAATATTCTGCAATTTGCACATTTTAGTAGACAACTGTACTTTGACAGAATGTACTCGCGCACAGTGGCGGATCTGTGGTTTTGCCGTTCTAGGCCGGGTTTAATTGTCTTGGGGCAAGTCCGCCACTGCACACATATAATTATATACTTGATCTACTAACAGGGAAATTTAAAAGAGAAAATGGTATATGTTAGAGAGTGATACAATGTAAAGTAATTTTGTTGCAATAAATTATAGTAGCCTAACTACTAATTACTGTACATCATTTAACTATTATGGCATGTTTATCTGTAGTCAGTAGATGCCATTATGTAGGACATTTGTCACATAGGTATGTTTTCATTGTTATGGATTTTGATTAGAAGATGTAAATACATACGTTCATTAATGAATTATAAATCTACCGAATAATTATTTATGGTTATTTGAAACGAATTCTCTGAAAGTAGATGACTTTGGTAATGTGAGATTATTAGGGCAAATAGTAAAATCATTGGTTAATGATTGTCATTGTGCAATTATATTTTAAGTATTTTCTAGTATATACAAATGTACGACTTTAAGTTATTCATATGCATATATGTTTTGTTCTTTATGATTTAGTTCCGCTTAATTGGTTGCAAATCAATAATCGTTATAATGATTGGTTGATGCGTTCCATTGTATTCTATTGTTGATAAAATTTAGTAAAATTTTATCAATAATAACTATCTATTTTATCTTATTTATTATTCATAAATCTAGTATGGGTTGCAATCAGTTATAAGCTGAGAAATTCTGATGTTTTGAAATGTTGTTGTGAGAATATGTTTTGATCATTTGGTAAAGTTGTAGAATCAGTCCTAGGATGTCTATGAAGATAAATCATTCTTTGGTCCACCTGCACTTTGTGTGTTGTGATGCTGAGTGAGTGATAGTATGTTCATTGTATTAATTGAAAAATTCATGTAATGCATATGCTGGCCTTCGAAGCATGGGCGAGAGGTTTGTGTGTTTTCTATTTCCGGGACAGACTTGTTTTGTTTTGGAGAGGATGAGGACGCGGAGACTAATTGATGATTTGACTTTGTCCTTGTTTTTCATAGGTAATTTAACAGTACTGGGTTATACCTTGGTAGAACACAGTATTGTGGATAAATCGGGGTTTTAATATAGTATGATTTTACTTGAAAACAGGCCGTAGTGTAAATGCTCGGTTTTCAAATTAAGTTACCGTAGCTTAATTTTTGCGTATTTAAACATTTAGACTAGAACACAATTGGGTCTTTGTTCGCGAAATTTGGGTCATTTTTATTTTCAGAAATACTATGATTCTGATGTAATTCACAATAGCATTTTATGAGAAAATTGTTAGGGTGTGGAATAGTTGTTTAGTTAATCAATAAATTTGAATTATTTGTATAGAATTTTAAGAGTTTTATCCACCATTTGAGTGGTATCTATTGAATTCTGTATTTTAAGTAATAGGGAATACATCGAGTTTGGAAACTTGTGTAGTGGATTTCTTGTTTATTTTCAATTAATATATTAAGTAAACGAGTTTTCGGACGCGAGTATTACATACATGTTAAGAAAAACAAAATGTTAATAATTGTTATTGTAACGATTGAACTTTAGGGGTTTTGCGGGATTTTCATATTAAGGGGTGGTCAATTAAATGGTTAATGGGAAAATATATAATATAATTTTACAGTTCATTTAAAAAAAAATGTTTTCTGTGAGTTATAAATTAAATGGGAATTTGTGTGTTTAGGGAATTTTGTTAAAACTGACCAAGTTTTAATGATTTTGAGTTTTCAAACGAAATAGTATGTTTGGCAATGAAAGAGAGAGCGTATGAAAGGTTCAAAGGTGATGAATGAATGATGACTTACATGAGATGATGAATGTTATTTGAGATGATGAATGTATATTTGTGTGTAATGAAATGAGTTTTGTTTGATGACACAAAGTTCGGAAATGTGGTCTCCGAAGTTATGGATATTTCAAATACTTGAACTTAGGGCTGGGGGGGAGGGGTTTTGTGATGGGATTACAATGATCATTGTCAGGGAAATCTTGATGTTAGGAAAGGTAAAAGGATACCAGTTTTAGGTATATTTCTTTGGCAATGAGACACATTACAAGTTGCAAAAATGAAATTTACACACCCGTAATCTGCCTCGGCGAAATCAATGAAAGATAATTTGAACTTTCAAGTGTTTAGTAATTGATTTGTCTGAGTTTTAATATGGACATCACGCCATAAAAAGTGACACTGGTTGATTTGGGGGAAAGTTGCGGGCTGGTTGTTGGTCCATGGGAATATTATTGTGGGAGGTTATATACAATAAAAGGAATAGTCATTCTTGGAGAAGACTGCCTTTGTCTCATCGCTAGTTCGGACAATGTGAGCGAGATATCTGTATGTTAAAAAAAATTAGCTTAAGGATATCAAGCGAGTGGGCAGGAGTAGTTCTATTAGAGATTACATGGCCTCACAACCCATGTACTTCATCTGGGAGTGGAAATTCTGGCTTCTTTGCAATTCTGACTCATGAAACTAATTAAACCTTAAAAGTCCATGATTTTTTCCTCTGGGTTAACTAGTGATACTGAGTAATGGTCATTTTTTACATATCACACTATTGTTTTCCTCTGTCTGAAGTTGCTGTCAACTTTGTGATTGATGGTGGTTCAGGTACGGTGAAAATTACACCTGGTGGGTGAAATATCTATAACTTTATCATTTTTGGGTGTGGATTGTTCTCTGGTTATGGAACAAATGTTCCATGCTCGGCGAACAACTCCAAGAGGGCGGCTGTAACAGTACGAATGACCTCTGTCATCGTTTGTTAAAATTATGGGCAATTAATTACATATAGGGTAGCTTTTGGATGGATTAAATTAGTTGGGAAAACAAAATACTCATAAAGTTGTTCTCTGACTTTATTAACTAATGAATTGGAAGCATAATTGTATACATAAGAGGCTTTAGATTGATGAGGATATCTTTCAGTTATTTTATATGTAATATAGCAAGCAAAGGCAGATATTTACTTTAAGTAGCGAGCATTTACCATATTAAAAATAAAATGAACAAAGAAAAGTTTGAATGTTGAAATTTGTGATTAAAAAGAAGTTATTGTCATTAAATATTGTTGTAAGAAATAAGATCATATGCCTAAGGAATAGTTTTAGCCATAATTAACAATGGAAATATAGGAAAACTTAAAGAAAAGCTTGTAAATAGTTGGCTAGGTGAAAATTGTATACTACAAAGGCAAACAGAAAAACTAATAAAAATTCTTGATATAAATGTTAATTAATGCTATAGAACAATAGAATATTTGTTAAAAGTTAGTTTTAGTCATATTTTATAGAGAAAATAATGGTAAATTTGGAAGAAATATATAAATAAGAATGTAAGGTTATTTTGTTCATAATTGTAAAAGTAAGGAAATATGACTATAGCAGACTATTGCAATATATTAATTAAGTATAATTATATCAGATTTCGTATTGAAATTCATCTAAAAAGCAAGTATTTAGTTTAAAATACTGAAAAATAATTACGAATGACCTCTGTCATCGTTTGTTAAAATTATGGGCAATTAATTACATATAGGGTAGCTTTTGGATGGATTAAATTAGTTGGGAAAACAAAATACTCATAAAGTTGTTCTCTGACTTTATTAACTAATGAATTGGAAGCATAATTGTATACATAAGAGGCTTTAGATTGATGAGGATATCTTTCAGTTATTTTATATGTAATATAGCAAGCAAAGGCAGATATTTACTTTAAGTAGCGAGCATTTACCATATTAAAAATAAAATGAACAAAGAAAAGTTTGAATGTTGAAATTTGTGATTAAAAAGAAGTTATTGTCATTAAATATTGTTGTAAGAAATAAGATCATATGCCTAAGGAATAGTTTTAGCCATAATTAACAATGGAAATATAGGAAAACTTAAAGAAAAGCTTGTAAATAGTTGGCTAGGTGAAAATTGTATACTACAAAGGCAAACAGAAAAACTAATAAAAATTCTTGATATAAATGTTAATTAATGCTATAGAACAATAGAATATTTGTTAAAAGTTAGTTTTAGTCATATTTTATAGAGAAAATAATGGTAAATTTGGAAGAAATATATAAATAAGAATGTTAGGTTATTTTGTTCATAATTGTAAAAGTAAGGAAATATGACTATAGCAGACTATTGCAATATATTAATTAAGTATAATTATATCAGATTTCGTATTGAAATTCATCTAAAAAGCAAGTATTTAGTTTAAAATACTGAAAAATAATTTCCCAAAGGAAAATTTTCATAATTTAAATTCAAAGGAAAATGAACCTTAATCTCAACACAATAAGGTTCTAATTTGCTTTCACTCTAGTATCGAAAATTCGAATTAAGATTGGTAGAAAAAGACAAGTATATGAAAATGAGACAGAGGGGACGAAATGGACGAAATGAACGAAATGGACGAAATGGACGGCGAGTACCATTATCTGAGAGTATAAAAGGAAGAGCATCACCAGAGGAGATTCATTGAGTCTACAGCAGCGGTCCAGGGAAGAACTCCTAAGAAGAAAGAAGAAGAAGCAGTCAAAGAGCCACGGAGCAGCCAAAGGAGCAGTTGAAGAAGCCGGGAATACCAGCGGAGCCCGAGGACATCTGTGGAGTCAAGATCGCCAGCGGAGCCCTACAGCGGAGTCAAGGACGCCAGCGGAGCCCTACGGAGCCCTACAGCGGGGTCAAGATCGCCAGCGAAGCCCTAAGGAGCCCTACAGCGGGTAGACTTCGCCCAGCGGGCAGTCGCCTCACCGCTCGGGTCAACGAAGCCCTACGGAGGAGCTTCGGACAGCGGAGTCAGCGGGTAGACTTCGCCCAGCGGGCAGTCGCCTCACCGCTCCGGGCAACGAAGCTTCAGTAGCAGAGCGACGGCTACTAGATCCGGAGCTTCGAATTCCAGTTTAGCCTCGAGAACTTCTGTGAGTGTTTAAATATTTTTCATATTAATTTACTTAGATATTTCTACTACAACTAAATAAATAAAAGTTGAATAAAAGTAATAAGTTCTGTGGAACTTTTCTGGTTAAAATGGGAATCAAATAGCAGATTTGTAGCAGTATCAAAGTATTTTTCTGGCTTAGCGAAAGTGATAAAGTATGATTGATTGAAAAGGATCAGTAAGTTAAGAATAATTGACAGTATGAATGTTATGAATGCATGAGCAATATTTAGAATGCCCAAGCTTTCCTTTTGAGAATAAATGCATAAGCAAATTGAATTTATACAAGTATAACTAAGTTTCAAAGAAATTTAAGAATGGATTTAGTGAGAATAAATTGTTTTTACTCAAGCAAATTTGAGTACTAAAATTGAATAAAATTGGACTAAAGCCTCATTTAACATGAAGGTTTCCAACTGGTGTGAAATAATGCACTAGAACTCTATTCAATTTCCAAATTACAGTGCATCAGATAAGCAGAGCAAGTCTGAAAGATTACTGTTGGAAATCCCATTTGTAATCTGTGCATTATACTGTAATAAGAGATTTTGGAGTTTGAATGGAATAATTTATATTATTTATTTAATTTTATTTGGCTTTATTCTGGTTTAGGTTTGCTAGATAAATAGAATATTTAGAAGCAAGTAAAAATATAGTTTGGAGTTCCATATCAGAATACTACTGCTTAGGTAATTTACAGGGGCTGTGACAACATGGAACCTTCGCCCATACAAGATTTCACGTAAAAGAAATTCAATTTAAATGATTCTTTTTATATTCAAATTAAGTAGAGACACATAGTTTTGCAATTTTATGTACAATAGCTTTGAATTTGTTCATGAGTTTAAAATTTTTATGAGCTTTAGATTTTCGTCTAATCACGTTGATAGGCATACTGGAGAGTTTTCTGGTGGTCTCTTTCTCCCAGTCAAGTAGGTTCCGAAACCACAGTAAAGGCTTTTAGGATAAGGTTAAGCAGGTAACATCATAGGGCTAAAATTAAACAAACTAAAACAAAACTCCTCAACCAAAATATCTAAAATCAAATTTTAGTTAATAAATGTCTTAAACCTTATTCTGTTGTTTGCTTTAATAATGCACCTCTCTCTCTCTAAAGTACTTGAGTTACTATTTATCGCAATGTAGGTTCCTACCACTTGATCACAAGCCTGGCCGATTTAGTTTGTAAGATAAGCCACACACGCATGAAACTCTGGACCTTCTGGGAATTTTTATGGTAAGTAATTGGTAAAGTTTTAGGTTAACTTTCAAATGATTTAATTGGTGACGATGGGGTAATCATTAGAATATTGGGCCGTCATCGTTTAGTTAGAGGAATTGTAAGGGGGGATCGCTTCACCACCCGGTTTTTCATGAAAAATCATATCCTGAAAATATTTTTTTGCTATCATGTTTATTGTGGCCACAATAAATATCTAAATCACTTACATAACTTATTTTATTTCGAAATTTATATCTCTGCCCTATTAAGGGAAAGGAAAAAAAAACACGACAGTGCATTTTACGACATTACGTGAAAAAAATTGGAGGAGCTTAAATCTTTTTCCTTTGGACTATTCAGCTTTGTACGTTAATGTAATAATTATAAGCATACCGAACAGAAGTGTGCCAATGTAGGCTAATAGTTAGTGTCCTAATAGCGGAGATTTTTTTTTGAGTTTAAACATTACTCAAACAGCTCATACAAACAACTCGTTGCAGCAATAGTGCATGCATTTCATATAAAATAGAGGAAATACTATCCATCCTGTATATTTGGCAACCCTCGGGTCCAGGGTTGGAAAAGCCGCAGCTAGAGGTTCGTTAAACAAACGCGCCGAGTCCGCGCCGCACGTGACGTGCTTGATGAGGAAATTTATATTTTTGCGCCAACCCTGAGGTACCTTAAATATTTTGATCAGAGGTTTTATAAATGTTTCTTTCATATAGGAGTACATCGTTATAATCTGTCAGTAAGTATGCATAAATTAAAAAAAATATATGATCACGACAAGTATTCGTTTACTTTACGTGTACTCCTTTCAAAGAAAACCTGACTAGCCATTTCTACAAGCGGAACTTCAAAAACATAATTAGAATATATAATATTTATCCACATATCTCAATTTCTCAGTTTTAGCACGTTTTAGGAAAAAAGTTACCCTCGTTTATTACGAGTTTTATTTGAGTTTCTGCATATTTTCTTCTGGATCACAAACAAAAATGCAAACAATTTTTACCAGTTAAAAACCGAGTACCTACGATGACACATACAATTTTTTTTAAAACTAAATAATAGTACCCAAAATGCCAGGAACAACTAAGTTCCACGCAATCTAAGTATTTGCACAGTACTTCAGTGTTTTTACAGGATGGCTGCATTTTCTAGTGAAAAGGAGTTCAATCTATTTATTCTCGCCGGCCCGCCATAGGCTTTCATTCGTGCCCAAACTAAGTGGACATCCTTAAGTGCTATTTGGTCAGAAGGGATTTGCCATTCGAGACGTAACTTTCCCATTTACCATTGTAATCTATCACTTCGTTGAAATGAAGACTTTATTCCTTACATATAGAGTTTAAAATTGAAGTAAGGGTGAATGTGACATAGGAGGTTTGAGGAATTATTAGTGACTGCTCTTTTCGACCCTCGGTACTCAATCAAACACAGGCCTTAAGCTCCAGCAATTTTCACTTTTGTTTGATGACCGTTTCAGAGGTGAGATGGCTGTTAAGGTTTGATCTAACAACTTTTTCACTCTGATTACCTGCCTATCAGCCGGTTCAATTTTCTTAGTTCACCTAAATTACAAACGATAAAGTAGGAGTTTTATCAATCTCAATTATACGAGTAGCTAACCAATATATGAAAACGAGAATCTACCGTCTCAACATTGTCTACCAAGTCAAAATATTACCTGGCTCGATGGGACCAGCTGACGGTCCTTCCACCGCAATACAACCGACTGACGATTTTTTTATTCATAATCATCTGACAAAGTTTGGATGGTTGCCGTTCCTCTTCCCACCAACGGACCGGCAGCTGACGTCCATGAGGGTTCCACGAGTTATTACCTGGGATTTGGTCATGGAAAACTGTTCCTGACTCGCAGGCTACAAGAACTGTACTGTCTCCATACAATCTCCATGTGTGTGAAAGTAGGCAGTTATACCAGAAGTTGTATTTTTTAATTTTTGATAGCCAACTGGCAACATAATCTGCTAAACATAAAATAAAAAGAATATCTCGCTGTCTCCGAAAATGTTATTCCAATTCGCATTTTGAAAGGATTCAAAGGTGGAGTTCACCGCAATTTCGTTACGAGCAGTTTGTATTCACGCACGGTCCGCGGACACGGGACTTTACTTACACTTTTTATTACATCGACTGTAAAGGGAGGGTAATTTATTTATTTAATGTAAGTAGTAAAAAGAAGTTTAAGCTGGATGTCAATGTATTCTCTGTGCGGACGAGTGGTAGTTTCTTTCATCATCATTATATCAGCCAGAGGACGTCCACTGTTGGACATAGGCCTCCCCCAAATAGTGCCACAATGACCGGTCCTGCGCCACCCGCATCTAGCGGACTCCCGCGACCTTTACCAGGTCGTCAGTCCACCTTGTGGGGGGTCTACCCACGCTGCGCCTTCCGGTACGTGGTCGCCACTCGAGAACCTTTCCGCCCGGCCATCGGTTCTACGGACAATGTGCCCCGCCCACTGCCACTAAGTTTTAGTTTCTTTGCACTAAAAAAATATGATTGTCTGTAAAGTTGGTTTTCAGACGATAATTTTGCGTGATAACGGCATAAGAAAACGTGGCCGTATACGTTACCATAGGGATCTGTCCACAACGTTACCATGGAGATTTGTCCACAACGTGACACTTTTTCGTGCATGCTACCGGTGTTCATCGATTTATAAGACGTTATCACGTCAAAAATTATTAGCCGAACTCATTGAATAGGTAACTCAAAAAATAACTGAACATAAGTAAGAATAAAGACTGAATATAAATCTTTATTCAGATTTTTATGTAGATTTTGAACATCTCACTCGCTAAAATAAATATGTATTGGGTGTAAATGTATCACTAACATATCACTTCCCTCCTTTCAAAATTTCTCTGCAATTTTAATAAACTTAAGACGAAAGTGGACGTCCGTGCAAGAACGGCTTTCCATACAAATGTAGTGGCCATTTTGCTCTCTGGATATTGACATTATAGTTTGTTTTACACAATTTGATGTAAATAAGTAACCACATTTTTTAAATTATTATCATCATCATCATCATCATCATGATATCAGCCAGAGGACGTCCACTGCTGGACATAGGCCTCCCCCAAAGAGTGCCACAATGACTGGTTCTGCGCCACCCGCATCCTATTAAATCCGCAAATTATTATCATAGAAGGAGCATTTAAAAAAAATATGGGATTTGTTGTTCGCTTTTATAGAAATCATATAGCTATGGTTAATACTTAATGCCTAGGTATATATAAAACTGGATAAAAATATTTTCCATAATGTCAATATCCAGAGAGGAAAACGGGGGCTACGTTTGTACGGAGAAGCGGTTCTCTACTATCCTCTTAAGAATTGGAAGCAATCCTAGCCTTATGTAAATTAGACAGATATTTCATCGAACGTAAAAATATCGGATAGTATAGTAGTAAAGTGGAGGAACGGATACCTGCCCGTTACCACAGATGACTTATCCAATAATCCGCTAGACAGTGCACATGAGTGTGTTTACCATATACATAGGCGAGCATTTCTTTTATTTTTTGCCGTTTTTATGTGTATATTGTGATTTTTTTGCCACTTTTGTGTTATTTCTACTCATAATCACGAGCTCTTTCGATCCTAATGAGATAAAAAAATGTCCCAGTTTTGTTTACCAATTATTGTGTTACCATTTCCCCATATACTTTGTATGGCGGTAACAAAAAGGAAAGTTTGAAAAATGTATGGAATTTTTAGGAGACTTTTTTTCTCCTATAAGGATGAAAAGGGCTCGCGATCCCGACTAGGAATAACACAAAAGTGGCAAAAAAGGTCGCAATATATGAAATCGGCAAAAAATAAAAGAAACGCTCAGGTATGAGTTTCAGTGGCCACAGGCTGTAAACACGAGTGACACCGCGATATAGGTTGCATTGCACGCCGTGCGCCGGAAAGACTTTACCTTCTTTAACTGTTTTAACTACCACGAACAGGAGCTTCTAGTTTTATTATTTTATTTTTTTATTCTCTAAAAAATTATACTAGGTACAATTCAAGCTTATAACTTCATCAAACGTTTAGCGCGTTAGGTTATTTTATCGAGCGCTACATGACTGGTTTCTTGTCGCTTGTGCCCGTACACGTTACCTTTGTAATATAAAAGCGTGAAATTCAACTGAATCCCGCAATTCTCGAGCGCTTGTGTGTGGTGAGTTTTGTGACTCAAGTCAATTCACCAAATAGTAAGTGTAGGTATAGTCGACGTCAAACATATGTTTAAATTTTTCGCCTCATCACAAAGGAGTAACGTGCGAAAGTGTGCTTCATAATGCGCAGTCTATAGGAGGTGATCTACACTCCTATCCTCACCACTTAGTATGCGGCTCGCGAGTCAAGTGTGTTACGCTTTCCTTCTACGAAAAGGTACTCTATAATTTTATTTCCCGACCAAAATGCAGTTACCCCAGAAACTGATACTTTTGTAAAAGATATTTTTCACTTTGTGCCGGTTTTGCTGATGGAAGACAATTGAATCGTATTTAAAATGGCGAAGAGAGCTCAGGTTGGTTTGTGAGAGAATTTCGTAAAGAATTTCTATGGTCACTTTTTTAAGTGTTTGTATATACGGGTTAAATCGTGCAAGGTAAATTAGACCAACTTTCCATTATTCGATTGAGCTGAAACTTCACATTCGTAATGTAAGTTGGGTAACAATGGTTCCCATCGAGCTGATCTGATGATGGACACAGAAGGTGGCCATAGAAACTGTGATAAAACAACGCAACCTAATTGTGTTTGGGTTTGTTAGAATTGTGTCGAAGATATTAGTTGCATGTTGAGAGAAAAGTACAGTCAGTGATAAAAGCTCGAACCAAAAAAAAATCGAGAAGGTTATATTAAAACGAGTTACTAATATTTATAATATAAGTCGAAAATTGCTTGACATGTGCGAAACATGTAACCGTAACGAGTAGCTTTAACAGGAGCCACATACGTAGGGTCCCTCTACGAGAACTGGTGTTTGTTAACCCGTTTTAACATATGTCTGATTGTCACGGAATTTTTCTTATTAAAAAATTAGAAAACGTGATAATAGTAGGCCAAAAGTTTATCTAAACCATGTAGAAGGACTTAACTTTTTCAACTTTGCCCAAAGTGAAAGAATGACAACAAATATGAAATGTTCGCGCCGCTTTAAAAATAATAATAATAATAAACTGTACAAACATCACCTTCAGACAAATCCATTGGTCACCTTCACATACGTACTGAATCCTAAAAAACGTACGTCCTTAGGTTTATTTAAGGGAAATTAAGTAATGGTTTGGGCGGCTTTATTACCTATAGGCGATTTACGCGGTGATTGTACGGTGAGGTTTGGAATTACGGCGGGCTGATTCTGGAACCGTGGTCACAGAATAAGTAATAGTACTACCGTACAGGAAGGACACTTCCTACAAAATCGAAGTTTGACAGCGATTCAGGGTCGAATCATGCTATCCCTTTCTAACTTATGGCAAAATTTAAGTCATTAACTTATCTGTGGTCGTGCACGCAAAGGGACGTCAAGTTGTGTCAACCCTAATGCTCGGAGCAATGCTGAGCCGAACGGAGCCGAGGTTGCCCGAAGTCAGGAGTTTCTCCCCACTGCCGTGGTACAAGATTTCATGTTTTCGTATTAAGTAGTTTTTTGACCGGAGCGCCACGGCCAGGCCTACGGCTCTCTAGCTAGCCCCGATTTCTTGTCACGCTTAAAATAGCCCTCTCTCTTCCTTTCCTCAGGTCAAACGTAAGGGCTGGCAGGCCGGATCCAGGCCGCGTTCCAATAATTACCTATATTTTAGTGCTACTGCCACTAACTTACGGCTCCGAAACGTGGTCTTTCATTATCGGCCTCATCTCAAAACTCAAAGTCGCTTAACGAGCTATGGAGAGGGCTATGCTCGGAGTTTCTCTGCGTGATCGAATCAGAAATGAGGAGATCCGTAGACGAACTAAAGTCACCGACATCGACATAGCCTACCGGTTTAGCAAGCTGAAGTGGCAATGGGCAGGCCACATTGCACGCAGAGAAGATGGCCGATGGGGTCGAAAAGTGCTCGAGTGGAGACCACGGACTAGCAAGCGCAGCGTAGGACGTCCACCCACAAGATGGACAGACGACCTGGTTAAGGTCGCCGGAAGACGCTGGATGCGGGGGATTCAATCATTTGTTGATATATTTATGAATAGTACCTTATTATTGTTGTAAGTTTTAGTATTCTTGGGATTTCCAGAAATGTTAAGATATTCCTACTCAGAATCACGAGCATTAATGCTATTTCATTACTGCTATATTCGATTTTCCATTATGTTACCTGTACAATGAATTTATGTTAGTAGTATAGAGCGAGTGGAAGTTTTACATAATTACCTACAAAACAATTATTCGCTCTATTTTCATTGTATTAGGTATAACAATTTTTAGCAAAAAAACTAGTGCCAGACATAGATAAATGTTACGTAAATGTTCATGTTTGTTGTACCTACTTTATTTAAGCATGTCATTTAGATTGTATGGGAGCGCCGTTGGCGGTGGATTCGTGTGACTCTTAATAAATATAATTAATGATAATTTTTCTCAAAGTTTTCTTGCAGTTCCGCCAGAATCCCCTTATTGGATTTGAGTAACAATCCCCGATAAAAGTTCGAGTCACGTGCGTTCGACTTTACGACGTCTGTTTACCTACTGTTTGTCTCCGGTCTTGTTTATGTTTGTTTATGTTTACGTGCAAACTTGGAATTTTGTTTATTTGAGTTGGGAGTCTTCCGTCCTAAACGATGCCCGTTTGAGCTGAAATTATGGTGTCTGGGATTAAATACACACATATTATTATATCTACGATGACGAGACTTAGATAAACCTCGTCTGCAAATAACTTATTGTTAGCCAATAGTATAAGTATTAAGAGCCAACGGGAGTGGTCATTTCTCCATACAAACGTACTCCTCGTTTTCCTCCGTGGTTTTTGAAGCTAGAGGAATGATTTTTTCAACACAGATTAATATTGTCAATATCTGTGTCGGACCGTTTTGCTTTTTTTGATATTTTTGTTTTTTAAGGCGCTAGAGCCCTTCAAAAATGGCCAAAATGGCCTAATTGACTATGCCGCAATGAGAGGCGTTCAAAACTGATATCAATTAGCCAAAAAAGCAAAACGGTCCGACACAGATAATTTCATAATCATTTAGATTTCCAAATTTGGTTACGATTGGTTAAGTTTTGGAGGAGGAAACAGAGGAGTACGAAACCTCGATTTTTGAGATTTTTACGCAGGATTTTTCGCCTTGTCCTTATCGCACGACTACTTTTAGGTGCCGCTTCCGTTAGCGAAACGGGTATATTTACCTAAAATATTTAAAACTCAGCTCCTGGTTAGTCTTAATACGAAATCTTATAACCTTATAAAAGCTATAGAATCAAAATCTTGAATCATGACTTTAGCTTCTAACGCTAAGTCTTGGCAACATTTCACACGAAATGTTTTATTTTATACCAAGGCGGTGGCAAACAAGCTTACGACCCGCCTAGCCTATGGACACCTGCAAAGCCAGCTGTGTCACTTGCCCGTTGCCGACCTTTTGAAAACCTGTTTTTGTAGGATTAACGGCCACACTAGCGTCTTTTGAGCGTCGGCGTAGTCAGCGCTATGGAAAATGGCGTCACTGCGCACTCGCGCCAACGTTGCGTCGAGCAGCAGCCATAGAGTTGACTACACGCCGATGCTCTGGAGACGCTAGGGGTAGCCCTAAGCATTCTTGTAACTAAATAATCTTTCTTACAACTGAACGCACTGATTCCCGCATCCCACTAAATGTTTAAAGTGTCCGCACTTGTGATTTCCCAGGAGTGCCGTGAATAATACGCGCGGACCTTACCTTTGGTGACGAATAATTAAACAGATTTAGTTCCAATAGCTTACTACGGGGGAGGCGAAGGCAAACCAGCATAAAGAAATAGAGGACCACGCTAAGTGGGTAGCGACGCGTAATAACGTAACTATTTGATTGCAAAACAAACATTATGATTTTTAGGGTTCCGTACCTCAAAAGGAAAAAACG
This sequence comes from Cydia splendana, assembly GCF_910591565.1. Taxonomy (NCBI): domain Eukaryota; kingdom Metazoa; phylum Arthropoda; class Insecta; order Lepidoptera; family Tortricidae; genus Cydia; species Cydia splendana. The sequence goes on from NC_085969.1 coordinate 17,288,725, forward strand.
GAACCCTTATAGGATCAGTCGTGCTTCTGTCTGTCTGTCCGTCCGTCATTTTCTCGGAAACTACTGGACCAATAAAGTTGAAATTTGGTATACATATGTAAATTAGTGACCCAAAGACGTAATGTAACGTAAATAAATGAATTTTAAACATGGCGGCCACTTCTGGGGGGTAAATGAGAAAATTAAAAAATAAAGTTCTTCGAACTATATCGTGTTGTATGTCAAGTGAAAGAGCTCATTTTGACAATTTCAAATATATATGTCGAAGACCGATGGTCTCAAAGGCGGTGGGCGCGTGGGGGTAGTACCTAGATGTATTACTTCACAGCTAAACCAGTATGCTACCATTGCTACCAGTGCATGAAATAAACATACTGACTCGTTAACCATACTAGTGCCTACTATATTTCAGAACTAAATGATAAAAATAACTAATTGCTATTAAGATGTTGACTGGTAAAATTGAAAATAAAAAGATCACATGAAACCGTTCAAATCTTTATTTAAGTCAAACTAGGCCGGCTCAAACCCTAACTGACCGGAGAAGATTTAGCCCAATATGGGACCGGCAACAAACTCAAGAGGGACATATCTTTTCAAAACAACACATAACACATCCTTTCTTTATTTCACAAAAGTAAGCTTCTAATGAAACATAAGAAATCAAAATAACACTTGAAATAAAACACTTAGCTAAATGGTTAAAGAACGCGGGATTCTATAAGCTATCAGAATAATCCTTCAGGTATAAACCTTCAGGAACGTAGCGAGTTAGGCACGAGGTTGGCTAACGAGTACGTCCGATCTCTAGCTAGCGCGGTCCGATCAAGAAGAACTACCAGCGGCGGAGCCTCAAAGTCAAGTTGGCAAACCTGCTCGACCAGTCTACCAACATACCGACAAAAATATTTTTTTATAAATTTAAAATATATAGGTTAGAAGTTATTTAAGAAAATATCCAAAAAATGACCATTCCCCCCCTCTTTATCTCCGTCCGTAACTACCGGGTAAGCATGAGTCGGACTTAATGTACGGAACCCTTGAAACGCGAGTCCGACTCGCACTTGGCCGGTTTTTTTTTTAAATATTAAGGTGCATCTCTATTCGAAAACTTAACAAAATATGTCATGTCGCCTTTTGCATGTACGTAAATAAATAAATAAACCCACAAAACCCATCAAATAGAAGCTGTGGGTGGTCATGTAAACTTGGAAAACTAGATGCATTGCATTTCTCGATATGACCTCTCCCTAGCGCAATAAAAAACTCAAACGTTTCGTACGTGGACGTATATTTTTCAATAAAATTTTTATCACTAAAATGTAACCTCATTTCTAAGCGAATTTCGACTATATTTGTTTATTTTAAGGTTGTTTTTGGGATAATATCATAAGCAAGATTTACCAATATATTTTTTGTGGTTCCTGAAATGTATTACAGAACACAGGTGCATAATGAAACATAACTTTTACAAACTCACTTTTCAAACAAGGATTTAATATTACAAACATGACCGTATGGATTTACGATAAAGATTACTTTTTAGGGTTCCGTACCCAAAGGGTAAAAACGGGACCCTATTACTAAGACTCTACTGTCCATCTGTCTGTCTGTCACCAGGCTGTTTCTCATGAACCGTGATGACAGTTGAAATTTTCACAGATAATGTATTTCTGTTGCCGCTATAACAACAAATACCTACTAAAAATATGGAACACTCGGTGGGCGAGTCCGACTCGCACTTGTCCGGTTTTTTAGATACCTAGGTATATTTTGAGAGTTAATCATAGCTTCTAGTAAGAAAGTTTGAAAGATAGCCAATATCTTAAACCTTTTGGCTATTTATGATATACTTAGGTTGGTAAGTAAAATAGTGTTTTCAGTTTTACCAGCCAACACTTTCCTCATACTTTCTGAAAGGGTTTCCCTTAAAGATACGCAGCTGCTCATAACTTTGTACTCAATGACTACAACGGCACAATTAACAAGAAACAGGCAAATATACTTAAACTTATTATTTGTTTTATGATGTCCATTTTTATCAACAACAACACTTTAAATTACTTTTTAAACAGAATAACTTCATTAGCAATTAAACAAAACACAGTAAACTCATTAACAAAACGCAACCGAAAGGTCATTTTGTAATCGTTACATAAAAGGGCCATTAATGGTCATTTCCGCACGAGAACAAAAAACAAGTAATAAATTAGAGGACCGCAGCCATGCGTCTTCCCCCCGCACTAAATTCACGGTCCACAGTTAGTACAATACTAACCAAAGGTAGGCTTAATCTCGTTGCAATACGGGTTACGATTGATCAGTTCATATCGACGATGGTAGGGTACTAACATCAACATAAATACCTGACCATTTATATACCTTATCTCTTTGCAATAAGGGTCACAACTACTCAATTTATTGTGTCGACGAATGGTACCGCTTTGTCTGCCCAATATTGGATTGATGAACACTGCGGTTCTTATTTCACGAGTCATGGGAGTTGGGACCATTGGATTGAGTACAGGGGGCTGATTCGACTAGTCTGCGACGTATTTATGTGGGTAGGTATTTTACAGAAATTGAAAAAAAAATGGACGTTGGCCAGTCGAATAGGCCCCCAGGTCCAAAATCTTATTACATGACATAAAATACTTAAATCAAGAAGCCATATTATGAACTCACTCCACAATTTAATTCAAAAGTCCATGTTCCTATTAATATATTGAAGAGTTCGCAGTCTTCGCACCAAATAAAACAATGCACCTGGTGCATTTAATTCGAATAGCATTCTTTATAATAGGGGCCAAACGAGTCAATAAGATTTAAGTGCCAATACATCCCCCTTATTCATAAAACTTATCAATCTCTTACAAAACCTCTGTTAAAATTTGTCTCTTTCTAACAAGAAGAAGTATCATAATGACGGATAGGCACAGACGATTATCAACTCATGGTTTTATTTAATAACTGAACTTTAATACAAGTTTGTATTTTACACATGGGTGGTGATGGTGATGATGAGCAAAACGGGCTTGTATGAAAATAGGTAGTTCATTCATAACACCAAGATGTTTCATAAAACTATCTGTTATACGATTCTAGCGACATTTTCTCTGTAACATGAGAAAATTGCATTTTACGTCGAAAATGCGTGCATAAAATATTTGGAAGCTCCCAGTCTCAGGTGTATCGTTGAAAAATGGCAGACACAGGTGAAATCTGCACCCTTCTTGTGCATTGATATACCAATGTTTCTTAAACATGACAAATACAAATGTATATGTATATATTTGAAAGATATACATACATATCTTAGGTTGTATTTAGGAATCAATAGATGTGCAGTCTGCAGCAGAAGTTGCTAAGCGGGCCAGGTGTTCAAAATGATCTTGACTTTATTGTTAAGAGAATAAGAGCGTGTCAAGGTAATTTTGAACCCCACGCCCGCTTAGCAACTTCTGCTGCTGACTGCTGACTGCTAAAGGTAGATAAATTTTGAGCAGAGTAGCACATATCACCTCAAGAACTAGCTGTAGCATAAACAGCTAGCTCGCGGTCATCTCATCACGCATTAGTGCTTCTTCCGTACTTAATAGCCTAAACCAGGGGTGCGAAACTCCTCCCTTCGTGCAAACTCGGCTCCGTTCGGCTCAGCATTGCTCCGAGCAATTATTAGGGTTGACACAACGTCCCTTTGCGTGCACGACCACAGATAAGATAATGGCTTGAATTTTGACAACCCTAAATAGCAGAAAGGGATACTGCCATATATTAGAAAGGGACAGCATGATTCGACCCTGAACCGCTGTCAAACTTCGGTTTTGTAGGAAGTTTCCTTTCTGCACGGTAGTGCTATTATTTATTCTGTGCCTAAGCGCAAAAATAGGTGCCTAATATCCACGTTTACGACCAAGGCCGATTATTATTTATTTATTTGTTACGGCTTTGATCTTGTTTTGATACGACCTTGAAAATCGCTCACGCTGATTGGTGCATGTGAAATGAAGTGAAAGCCGTGCGTGAGATGCGCACCAATCAGCAAATTTTAAGGCTAGATTATGCTTGACTGCTTTTAAAGATATAACAAGAAAGGTAATCATATATCAGTCATATTCAGTTTTAATAACAAAACTTCCGTGAGACACAGACATATTAAATATATTAAGAACGGGTCACTTACGTATTTTAAGTTGAAAAACGCTCGTAATGCCATGAGTCTGCGCCGATCCGTCACCATGTCGAGCGTTTTTCGACTTAAAATACGTGAGTGACTCGTTCTTAATATATTTAATACATATTCAGTTTAGATAAAATCTCTCAGTAAAATCTGTTTTCCCGGTTCCCGAGATACAGGATGCCCCCAGTTTGAGGTCGATGGATATTAGCTTAATTGTAAAATAAAATTCTTGGTTAAGTTAAATCTGTGATGTCAATTTGTAATCAATATTTAGCAAATAAACGATTTGTATTTGTAAGTATTGGACGGTGAGGAAGCTTAATAGGCTTCGGCATCCAAAGTCAATCATACTAATCTAACTAACGAAATAAGATCAGGATCAGCGAAAACAATTCACTCCCGCCTTGTTAAACAAACTTGGGGATCCCAATACTTATTGGGGTTAACCAATAAAGTCGTCAATTTGAATGAAATCTATTTTGAGGGGAAACCCGGCTAATCAAAGAGAGTTAAGTCTGGTGATTTTTTTCAAAAGGTTTCCCCGATAGGCTGATTTTTCATTTAAGTAAGTGGAGAGGGGGAGATTGAAGGTTAATTTGTTGATTGTTTATTGAAAGAACAAAGGTACTAATAAGACTGATTGGGATAAAGAATAGTTTTGTTTTGCTTGGTGTTTAGTGTTTGCAGCCTTGATTTTTATTAGCAAATGACTAATTAAGTATTAATTAGGGTCATGTAAACTTTTAGAAAATTTAACTTCATGGGTAAGAAACGTTTTGGAAAACATTACAAATGTTAACAATTTGGATACATTTTTCTAATACTTTCTTCATACCTACGTATTTAAAGAAATATAAAGTTTGAACGATGGATAAAGTACGTTATCTAGGCATCCATTTATCTAGTCCGTTTTTAGGGTTCCGTACCCAAAGGGTAAAACGGGACCCTATTACTAAGACTTCGCTGTCCGTCCGTCCGTCCGTCCGTCCGTCTGTCACCAGGCTGTATCTCACGAACCGTGATAGCTAGACAGTTGAAATTTTCACAGATGATGTATTTCTGTTGCCGCTATAACAACAAATACTAAAAACAGAATAAAATAAAGATTTAAATGGGGCTCCCATACAACAAACGTGATTTTTGACCAAAGTTAAGCAACGTCGGGAGTGGTCAGTACTTGGATGGGTGACCGTTTTTTTTTTTGCTTTTTTTTAGTTTTTTTTTTATATGGTACGGAACCCTTCGTGCGCGAGTCCGACTCGCACTTGTTTGTATAATATCCATGGGATAGTCGCATAACATTATCTCATACTATTTTAAAACGGTTTTGACCCTTAAAGGCAATCAAACTTACTTTTCTGATTGAACTTTTTATCTGCATAAAGGGGTACACCTGTTTTATTACCTTGAGTGATAAAATCAATACTATTTTTATTTTAAAATCTCTGTATATGACCCATTTATAGGTACCTACTATTATTTAGAATTTATCATTTCATCTCATTGCACCTTTAAAGGTCCATTAAATCAATAATATATTTATCTAAAAATGAATCTTGTTAATAAGTCTACAAAGTTCAATTTTGCTACAACTGACAGAGATGAGAGAACGGAAGTGAGGTTTATAGGCGAATGAAGCGGACCAGTGATTAATCAGGCCAGTGGTACTGAGGAGGGTTGATCTTTTTTACATTGATGGGTGGTGATTGAAAGGGTTAAAACTCATTAGTTGCACGCCCTTATTCTGAACAAAATGAAGGATATTTTGCATTACGTACAGACACTATTTGTAAAAAAAAATCATATACAGATTTGTAACGTTTTGTTTGAGATTAGGACCGGTAATTAGATTTTAAAATCTCAACTTGATTTGATATTCACATGATATCATACAATTACTCACGCTTATGCGTGTCAAGATCGAACCATATCAATAACAAAAAAAAGTCAAGATTTTAAATCTGACTACGGTTCTAGGAAATATATCTAAAGATTTAAAGTATCAATTTCATCACATTTGAATCTCATTTCGCCGTCACTACTCGTAGGAAGCAGAGTCAATAATATTGGTGTAATAATTTTAAATTATACTTACTTACATTCCTTACAAATGTTTAAATTCGACATTTCACATAACTACATTTATGTATGTAGTTTTTGGTCCCAGAACGTTACACAAATTAAAATATTTTCTTATATGTATAATTTGATTTCTTTCCTAGTAATTTTTATTTTTTTGTTTGAAAAAAATTTTCAGCAAAGAATTGCTCTCGAAAATACCAAAACATAATTTCGGACTAATTCACAAAATTTCGGTAGTTCCAACATACGAGAATAGTCCTGGTCCACGACAAAATATAGATTATGAAGTCCTTCTCATTAGAGGGGCTATTGTTGCTGAAGGGGATGCGACAGAGCGTGCCTTATTAGTAGATAGCAGATGGGGGACAATTAATACCTATCATAGAGCACGTTTTGTCTTTGAAGGGACAAATGCACATTATGTGTTGGGGGGCTACCGTGGACATGGCAATTTAAGGTTCGTCTAATATCAATCTCTATTGTTTTTGCTAAAGAGTGATAGTGATGGAGATACGTACTTACACGAACTTCGATTTTCAGAATTCAAGGTAGGCGACTTAAAAATTATCACGTTAACGGGACTTATCTCTCAGAATCTGCCCGTCATCAGTGCGAACCGGGAGCGATAGTCCGAGCCTTATTAGTGGTTAGGGTACTGACCCATTGCATCAAAAAGGGTGTTAGCGCCCAGGAGCCTCTTGACGGATAAAACCTTCTGTCTATTGAGAGTGAGGTAAAAGGGGACAGGTTTTATGCGTACGTCTCTTAGAGATTCATCTGGGAAATGTGTTGAGCAACCTTTTTTAAATGAGCAAGAGAAGAAAAACAAGCAGTCATTGATCAGTGATGTGTGTGCGATCTGTTGAAGATCGCAAGGAAATGTTGAACCAGAGCAGTATCAATCGTTGTGGAGATTCCTGGAAGCCTCAAGAATGACTCACGCTAGACCGGGCATACCCAGGCCGAGGCGTCCGACATGTCATTTTCTATGACGGCTGATCGGTGATTAGGTGGTGCTTTCCATAGAAACCATAGCTCCGGAAGCTCCGGCCCGCCCACGGCCCGGTCTAACGTGAGTCATCCTCAATCGAGGCCACTTGTTTCGTTAAATATGATGATAAATGTGAGTTATGTGAGCTCATGTTAGAATTTGAAATATCATTTTAGCATAAAATAATTTCAAACCCCGTTTGCAACGTATTTGACAACCACTTCAGTCTATAAAGTCGTCAGTGCCACTGGTTGCAACATCTAAGAAGCTGGTAACTTGTTCAATACGTATATTTATACTGTACCTGTGAAAATTGTAGTATAAGTAATATTGGATTAATACAATAATGTTAGATATGTGTATCCCATCGGCTATTCTCACAAAATATATCGGTAATTGCGTTCTATCACTACCTTTTCCCTAGAGACATGGCACTTTGACCGCAGACATATTATATACATAGGACCTTAGCCAGTGGACAAACCCTGAAATCCCACATAGGGTTACTTCTCAGAAACGCTCTAACGGTAATTTTTTTTTAATTAGAACAAAAGATAAAAAAATAAATTATCAAACAAAAGTTATTTCCAATAATCGACAACAAAAAGAAACATACTGTATTAATCATTGGCGGTGCTTTTGACAATTTGTTTGAAAATGTGCGGCAATCATGACATTTTTCAAAAGTCAGTATCTTATTAATGTCATAAATAAAAAAGATAATCAAAACGGTCGCAGAAGGTTTTATACTATTTATTACCTCAGGAGATACTAACACATACAGGTTACTCCAAAGTAAAAATATCGTAATTTGTTAATTTCTTCGTAACCGCTACACCGATTGTTATGATACTTTGTATACTGGTTCTAAATACCCTAATGCATAATTATGTACATTTCGGTTTTATCCCATGGCTAGGGACACCCTGTATTCTGAAAATAGGCAAAAGCATAGTTTTTTACGTCTCCGTAAAATGTTTCCATTTCAACATTTTCGCATCGCAAATCTTATTTTGTTTTGTCACGAAAATATGGCGACGCATTTTGCGATATTAAAAGCATCCGCATAATATATGCGGCTACGCCTATTTCACTCAGATGCGGCCTATTTGTATTCACAGAGGGTTCTGTATGCATCTTCAACTAGTGATTTTAAAACGACGTATGTACATTTAATTTTAATAACCCTTATGACGTTCTTTGTCAGCGGGACGCATTTGTCGGCGTGCATAGCTTGGATTCGTCGCGAATTTTTCCTATGGACATTTTTGAAGGCAAAATATTCATGTTGTTTTGGAATTGACATTCGTTCTTGGATGAATAAACCAGCAGGTCTGACTGGCTTCTGGATTATGTTAGATTTGGGAAATCTGTTGTTTTGATATATTCATAATGCATATTGTATGCGAGATTTATGACACACGTGCCTATATTCATTTTTAAAATTAACGTCAGTTAGAAGAGTTAGAGTTAGAAGAGCCTTGCTTGGTCCTTATTGGTTGGCTTGTTGTGCAAATTAAGCTTTTTTCTTATATGATTTGAGTTTTGTCCCAAAAGCTTCCCTTCTTAAAAAAAGGACATGAGGAGGATACCCTTTTTGAATGTAAGTTTTTCTTATCTCATGAAGGTATCGAACTGGTCATTATGCGTGTTCCGACATGAACTTGATCGGTTTTATTATAGTATCTGGATCCGGGCATGTCCTTAATCTACGTCCGACCAAAAAAGAGAGGTAAGGCACAGCGAAAATGCGAAATGACATATCTGGAGAAGTCAAACTGGGGAAGTACCACCACCTTACAGAAGACCACAGCCACAGCACTACTACTTACTCTGTAGGTATGAAGTGTTGAGTGTCTGATGATGAATTAGGTTTCCAGTGCTTCCAAGGATGAATTTTTGCGAGCTTGTTGGGTCGGCAACGCGCGTGTAACTCCACTTGAGATGGTACAAGCGACCATAGGCTGCGGTGGCTGTTTAACATCAGGTATAAAAAAACAAAGTTGGTCTTGACTTTCCTCTTCCTCTTTTTGTTCCATCTTGCCTTCTAATATTATAAATTAAATGATTGTCACACGATTAGACACAATCTCTTAATTTACCTATAGTAGAAACGCATTAAGAACTTAGCTATTTACTTTCGGAAAACACAATTAACACTCGGGAAAGGCAACACGAGATACGGGACACGCCTTGAAATCTAATTTGGACCTGAATGTAGGCCAAAGTTTGTAACTTTATTTGGTGAACCTTTAGCTGATTTTGGCTGCCGGCTTCCCGTTTAAAGACTCACTTATTTCACATCATTTTCATTTATTTCGGTTACATTTTTGTGACTATTGAAGTTCTGTGTGAAAAGTTAAGCATGAGAAATGTTTATGTACCTACTTATAAATTATAATAATATGTTCAATACAGTTGTGGGTAGGTAATGCCCGATGCCATTGTAACTAAATATTTATTCCCCCTAAATTTCAAAATATGATCAGCCAAATTGTTTCCTTCTTAATTTATTGTATATTAACCATAGCAATGCCTCTTCCTGCGACTTTTTGAAAAACGAAAAACAGATTCCATGCGAATTTTTAAAAGCTCCTTACTCGATAAAAATCAAACTAGGGAGCATAACTGTGGTCAAGACACATTCAATTGCATAAAAAGTTATATGAAGTTAATATCCAGAGAGGAAATTCGGAAATACGTTTGTACGGAGAAGCGGTTACGTGACGTCGTCCCCTTTTCTCCCTCACATAAAATCTACAAACTATCTCCAGGTAACTGGCTATATTAAAAAGCATGCTCATACTCACTCAAAGTAATCTAACATCGCTACTAAGCAACATACTCACAGTGTCTTATTTACAGAACTCGTTATTTCGAAGTGCTCATGAAAACTCGCTCATCCCTCCCCGGGGTGGTTTTGCCGTAAACGATACGTTCGTCTTTACTTTTACTGGGAGCAATGCGAGGGATTTTCCGCGTAATGCGCGCTTTGCACGATGATGAGATGGGTTAGTGTTATTTGATTCGTTATTAATATCTGTAATGTTCTGATTTTAAAATTTATTGATATGGGTAAAATCACAGCGTCCAGGGGGGCGATTTTTGAATTTGGAGCGCTCGATTTTGTGTGGCTCCCTTCAATACTATCTCCAGTATCTCCACTACTAGTCATTTAAATTCTACTAATAGAATTGAAAACGAGTAGGTAATTTAAATTGTATGTTTCTTATTTACTCGTAATGCATGTTAATTATAAGAGGTAATAATGTTTTGAAAAGATGTGTCCCGCCGAGTTTGTTGCCGGTCCCATATTGGGACACCCTCCTTCAATTGAGGGGGGATTTAAATCTTCTCGAGGCAGAGGTGTAGGGTTGGAGCCGGTGTAGCTTTATTTGACGTTCATAAGCGCATTGTAATATGCCTACTTGAATAAACTATTTTTTATCTTTATCTTATCTTTATCTTAGTGTTCAATATCGCTTATATTTCAAAAATTAGCATTTAGCCGTTTTCCACAGATTTTTGAGTGACGAAATCGAGCGTTTGAAATTGAAATTCGGCCCTCAGCGCGTGGAAAAGGGTGAAAGTGTTTTTCTATGCCCGTCTTTTTACCAGTAGATTTAGCACATGAGTACTGCGATATTATCTCGCACGTGATATAGACTACCCGTCTTTTTTAACTGTATTCATTAGAGACAGTTACTGTGTTTTCACGGTGACATTTAAGTGGTGCAATAGGCTAACATTATTGGAGTAATTAATTAATTATGGTATTGCTCTTAATAATATGAAGTTAGCTACTTCTGATATAAAACAATAGTAGGAATACCATTTCAGACAAACGACATTGCATTTAAAACTTTCCACGACAAAAGCACAGTTTTGATCCACTTACTTTTATTTTTTGCCCGCGCTCATATTTCAGATAGCAAGTTTTGTTCTTTAAGTCCATTAGGAATATGAAATGAAGGTGGGCCAAAGACAAGTATAAAACAAAGACTTGCTGTATGTTGTGTAAACCTGTATATAAAATTACTGAATCCAAGTTTAAGTAGGTACAAAGTAATTAAGACTTCATCGGAACGAATCCGAAGAACTTCTCTCGTGCGCACTTTTTGATCTCAGCCTTCGCAAGGTACATGCTTATTATGTACAAAAGACACGTACCTACTGCAGTGCTTTCGACGATGCTGAACGTGTACAAAAAAATGATTAGGTGGTGCAGCTCTGGTTCGGACGAGTTGATTTTCTTTTTCTTCTTTACCTTCTTATTCCTGTCCCTATTACTTTTTTTTGTTGTATCGCAACTCCCTTATCTTTAAAATGAATATGACGTCATTAATTAACGTGATAACACATTTTCGTATTAAAAACATGACTTCATCTTTATCGAGAGCGAAAGGGCAATTTAAAATATTTAAATTTAAAATTTTGTTATTTAACTTTATAATGAGGTGACAAATTGTATCCGATTTATAACAAGAAATTACTATCTGAATAGTTTTTGGGTTATGGAGAGAACGTGCCGAGCAATTTTTGAATAAAGAATGTGAGAGATTTACAGTCTTTATTTTTGTACTTGTCGCTGGTGAGACGAACGCGAAAAACTTGTAAAGTGAGCTCGGAGACATTCTATTCCATTATGACACTTCTGTCACTCTAGAGACACGCTGGACAAAAAATCTTTTCTACTTAATATTTTTACCTCTTTAGCTTTTAGTTTTTAGGGTTCCGTACCCAAAGGGTAAAACGGGACCCTATTACTAAGACTCCGCTGTCCGTCCGTCCGTCCGTCCGTCCGTCTGTCACCAGGCTGTATCTCATGAACCGTGATAGCTAGACAGTTGAAATTTTCACAGATGATGTATTTCTGTTGCCGCTATAACAACAAATACTAAAAACAAAATAAAAAAGTTTTTGGCAAAAATTTAATTTTTGGTACAAGTTTATATCGCTGACTGTACTTTTCTTACTACAGGCAACTAATACTCATCGAGACAATTCTAAAAACCCCTAACACAATTAGGTTGCGCTGTTTCATCACAGAGTTCCTATGGCCACCTCCTCTCTCCATCATCAGATCAGCTCGATGGTCCCATAATATTGCATTGTCATTCGATTTATACATGTATGCAAAATTTCAGCTCAATCGGAAACCGGGAAGTGGATCAAATTTAACTTGCAAGATTTGATTACAGAACGACAGACAACGGTCAGGTGAAACTAAATAAAAGCTTGTAAGTAATATATATTTAAGTGGGGCTCCCATACAACAAACGTGATTTTTGACGCAACGTCGGGCGGGGTCAGTACTTGGATGGGTGACCGTTTTTATAGATAATGTCCGACTCGCACTTAGCCGGTTTTTTTTATGAGTTTAAACAATAAATGTTTTTTTTTTCACCCCTCCATCGCTTTTGAGTATCGTTTGCAGTTTTTTTTATAAGAATGCTTAAAACCACATCCAAACTCATGTTTGTAATTCGCAGTTAAGTTCCATTTAATTTGCAGTAGGTAGGTAATTCATAACTTAATGTGTCTACAAATAAAATGATACCCCGAAGGACTGATCATAAGTATAAGTATTTATATCTTCTCGACGATCAAAAGGCAAATTGATACAGAAATGTAAAAAAATAAATGTATTTATGTTCTTATTTACACTTTATCGCGAAAAATAAGACGATTCTTTACAAAACAGCTGTTTATATCTAATGAGAGTAATGAGGTACTTATAATGAGTGAATCGCGGCTACCATTATTAGGAATTAGATAAAGACAACTGTTTTGTTAAGAATCACCATTTTTTAAGCCAGGCAATGTTGGGAAGGTAGGCAATTTTGAGCAATACGGTACCCAGTTATGGTAATGTTATTAAGGGGTATCTTGATAATCTGAGTCATAACTTAAGTTACGCAAGCAATACTATGTTAATGGACATTGGCTATAAATTGTCTTTCAACAAGGGGGTACGTTTGTGCGTTAGTTGGCGCCGGATGTCATATTTTATGAGTACTTAGTCTTATTTAATGACGTTTCATTTATCTTGCTTGAATTCATTCATGAGACATCTATCTAGCTACTTAACTAAATAATCTACTATACTCCGAGTCGTAATTAGATTCCAAAAAAAATGAGACAATGTTGCCACTGCAATAATTTGTTTGTAAAATAGTAAATTTCTTTTTATAAATAAACACGCTAAGATAGAAGATCTATTGGTAATTTTACTCTTACGATTTAAAAAAGTACTTTTATTTACTTATTTTTACATAAATACAAGACGCGCTAGTAAAAAGTGGCAACATTGTCTTACTTTTTTTGGAATCTAATTATGATTTTCAGTTTTTTTTATTGATAGTGTCATTTCATGTATCGCCGTTTGATAATAGTTATATCCATACCTGTGCTAACTCGGGGCACCAACACTATGTCTGTGTCTTTAGGTATTTAAAAAAGAGTAAACAAAATCTACCCTCAAATGGCTTATTAAACCAGTTGAGGGTAGATGAAAACATTACATGATCAAATAATGTAGGTTAAAGTCAGGTCGTTCAGTGACAGATCCAGGTGGTTTTATATTTGGTTGGTTAATCAATAAATGTTATAACTACCCGAAAATGTACAAATTATTTGTTTACTTTTATTTAAGTACAATACAATACAATACAATACTCTTTATTGCACACCCACCTCACATACACCCAAACACCTAAACCATAGTACTTACCTAAAGATACTAAGTATAAAGTGATTATAAAAACTTATTAAAGTTTTTTACCTTAAGAGGCTCGATAATTAGACATGATATTGAACCTGTTTACTTACAGGATTTCAAATAAGCAAATGCATAAATATACGTCACTAAACTTTAATAATTAAACATCAATTAGTATTCGTGCCCGAGTTAGCACAGGTATGCTTATTATTATTTATTATTCAGAGCCCACTGTGTCCCACTGCTGGACAAAGGCCTCCCCCCTCTTCCTCCACTCGTCTCTATTTAGTGCTATATCTGGCCAGCCTCTCAAGAAGGAGTCCAAGTTATCCCGCCATCGCCGACGAGGCCTGCCGGCTCCCCGGTTAGACTCGTGGGGCTCCCACTCTGTGGTTGCTTATATCAGATCAAATAGTTGACTCTGGACATCGAACCGGTAGCAGTACTAGCAGTAATGCAGTAAAGTTGTAGTCTGAATCAAACGGTATTTTAAGTGTATCCATTTTATCTAACGATTGTCACTTTGCATCGGTACGGGGGGTGACTACAGCAAAGTTATTTTTCTCGAAATTCTTCAACTCTTGTGTCGTGTTTCGACGTCGGAGTAAACATGTCTCTACGTTCTGAGAAATACGATCAATTAGCTTGTGTCGTAAATACGGGACCCTGTGGGAAATTACGGGTTGAAGTACCTGCTGTTATGTGACCTTGAGACGTTCTGATTAATAATGCGTGGTTTCATTCTACTACATATATATATAGTAGGCGAGAAAATTTATTTTTATCGTTTCAAGTATAGGTACATTTAGAGAGTTATCACATAGGTACAGTTAGAGGAAAATCAGTACTATTCAGTAGTACATAAGTAAGCCAAGGCTTGTACCTTTCATGCCATATTGAGAAATTCTTGATATTTATAGAATTAGTAAATCTAAGTACATAGGTACCTCTACACAGGCCGCGGAGATAACACAAATATAGCGACTTTATTTATACTGTTGGTTTTATATCGAGAAACCTCTTTTTTTTTAAGGTGAGAAAAGATTACGTAATGTATCGATTTATTGAAATAAACTTAAAAATAACATAGGTAGTTCTAGCTTATCAAAAGTAATTAATTTAATACGGAATACCTACCAATCCCGGGTTCTCAACTTTACGGTTTAAAGCCTCACAAAGTATTTCCAGTTGGAACGATTCCATATACGTTTTAATTAGACTCGTCCCTCGAGGTAATCATTCTACTCACTTACAGAGCACGGGCTTTGATGGCTGAGGCCGCGTAGCCAACATGCCAATCGCTTAGCTCCGTAGCGATCGAAACGCAACTGTTACTGTCGCACTAATATGGAAGAGTGATAGAGAGACTTACGTGCTAAGTGCGTTCTACCTACGACACATAATAGTCATTAAGGATCTTAAGCCGACCACTGACTAACAGGCCGCTGGACGATATCGGCCTGTCAGTTAGAACAAAAATTTGACAATTCCGAACAACAGACCGGCCGATATTGTCCGGCGGACTGTTAGTCAGTGGTCGGCTTTAAGGTTTGGCGTTATTGGTGACCAAACACGACTCGCTCCCGTTCTAGTAACCAATGGAAATAACGATCTAGGGACCGTGCTCGGTTAATCCTTTCCACTGCGGGCTTTCTTATGTGAAAGGCTGAGGCCTTGTTCCTAATTATTGTTCTCCTAGACTGCTGATTGTGTTATTTATTTCTCCGACTTAAAATTATAGTAGGTATTTTTAATTAAAATTGCTTAAACTTAAGGGCAAGTTTGTGGTCTACTGGCGTAGCGTGAATAAATAAAGCCGCGGGCGAAGATGTATTGCTTATCTCATAGGCCAGGATCCCCTTTAAGGCATAGTGCGAGGGCACTATAAGGGATAGGCGAGGCCGTGAGCGAGGGGCCGCTTCACCACTGGTGATCAACGGCGGATTGTAATATTTTCTTTTCATATTAAACCCAGGTATGCCCAGTACGCCTGACACGTCTTATTAAAGGCCGTACGTACGACTTCATATCATACCTACATCAAGCGTGACTTGACAAATCATGTCAATTCATGTCTATTTAGTCGTGCTATTTTTGACAAGATATGCTAGACGTGTTCCATGTTACGTTGAAAGAAACTTTAAACCAGGCTACAGTTAGACCAAAAAAGTCTGCAGCGATTTTGATAGCCCACGCAGCGTAAGTGTTATTTACACGTCATAATTTCACAGAAGTTTGACGTTTACAACGACACTTGCACTGCGTGGGGTATCAAAATCGCTGCAGACTTTTCTCGGTCTGACTCTACCTAACTCTACTTACAAAACATACGTTTATTTTTCTTTTAAGAAACCTCGAAATAACAAAAGCCCACTATAGTGTTTCGTGTTTTGACAGTTTTTCCGCTTAGAATTTTCTAAACTGGGACCAGTTGTTTCTCGCTGTCCTCTTTATAGTGGCACTAACGTAGACTGCATTGGTCTAATGTATTAGAGTCAAGCGTTATTAATCTTTGTTAAATAAAGTATTAACTACAACAACATTGTTTCGTTGATTCAACATCGTTAGTGGTCCCAATGAAAAAATCATATTTTAATGTTTTTTTTTGTAATGGTGTTAGTAAATTTATATTGTGTGTTTTTGCAGTTGTCAAATAAATAAAAATGTTAATTAGGGCACGGTCTTCACCTGTCCAATGCGCATTGCGTCTCGCTCTCTCATTAAGAAAAATGTGAGACGCAAATAAACATTGGACCAAGATATTGAACAGATGGAATACGGGTGGTATTATGGTGTATATATTGGTGGTTAGTTATTAAGTACAAGTAGGAATAAATCTAATATGTTTTATTAATTATTCACGCACGTCCTGCTTGGCCTTTAGAGTTGGTCAAAGGCGTCTGGCCTTTGAAAGATTGCATATATGTACTCGACAATTTGTTGTAGCTATCACGGTTCATAAGATACAGCCTGGTGACAGACAGACAGACGAACAGAAAGACGGACAGACAGACGGACAGACGGACAGTGGAGTCTTAGTAATAGGGTCCCGTTTCTACCCTTTGGGTACGGAACCCTAAAAAAGTACACGCTTTCCGCTCATGCCTCATACCTCAACGCCTCGCTACATTGAAAGCGTTTTGTCTCGGACACGGCCCAGAGCAGGAGTTCAGACCGCGGCGAGATTGTTCCGTACGAAGAATTAGGGTCCACGGGCTCCTGTTATGCACTAAATTCCTTTTATGACTCTATCTCAATTGGTTAAGGTTGAAAATTGAACACGTACTGTAAAACACTAAACAGAATTTTATTTTATTGGCGCAGAGCTCCTGCAGGATATGTAGTTAGAACAACATAAAGAGAAAATATAAGATTTAAAGAGGTTAGTTCGTTTATTTTAAGTGTTATGCGTTTGTGAAATAACCAAATGAGGATTATTTTCTGCTGGGTCTGTAGTAGCGTAAATCATTCTCAATTATTTATAATTATGCTCAATTCGTGGGAAACAGCCCGTCAGAAGATATAGAAGTGTGTAGGTAGGTAACCTACGTATCTTTTCAACTCTAAAAATTCTAAATAACTTTGTTGACGTCCTTCATTCGTTTCACCAGGCCTAGGCGGGAGTTTCAGTCATGCGTTTAAGATGTAGATATAATATACGTTCTAGTATGGAGTGACAGATTGAGCGTTCCAATCTCTGCAGTAATAAGACAACTACAGCAACATCGTTGTAAATTATCTTCATAAGCTGTGTTGCTATTGCAATAATTGCAATAACGCTGCAACAGTATAGCTTGGAGTGGAGCCGGAGTAGCTTTATTTGACGTTCATAAGCGCATTGTAATATGCCTACTTGATAAACTATTTTTTATCTTTTATCTTTATCTTTATCAGTGGAGCTGGTGGACTCGCAATCCGCACCTTTATCAAGTCACCTTTATCATTTATCATTTACCGTTGATGCAATAATTATAGCAACGCTCGTACGATCGCAATTGGAAAGTAACCTTTACTTTTGAACAAAGACATATGTAACTTCGTATAAGACGAATACAGTCTAAGGAAAAAACGTGCCTCGGAATTCAAGTAAAAGTCATTCTCGAATAGATGCCGCACAAACCTTTAGCCTATCCTCGGCTAGATGGCGTGACGACACCGTTTCATATTTAACAATTTTAACACATAGATATCAGTGAATGAACATGGATCAAAATGATATAAAAATAATAAAATTATTTATCCATATCATATATACATTTTTTGATAACTTTATACGTTTTTATTTTGAGTTTTAGTCGTGTGTCGATAGATGGCAGTAAATTTACAGTGACTACAAAATTTACAATGACAGGACCCCTCTATACCATCTATTCTTTTTGCTTTTGAAATACGTTAACATTTGCGCCACGTCACTCGTGTCACGGATGACGCGCTGTCCCGGGCCGGCGCCTGTCCTGACGTCTTCGACCGCAGCTCGCAGCCGCAAACCGCTCGATGCGCTCAGGCACACGACAGGCATATATTTACGACACCTATATGTCTGTACACAAATAGGTAGGTGTTAGAAACGGACGAAAGTATTAATTTACTAGCGACCCGCCCCGGCTTCGCACGGGTTAACAAATTATACACCTAAACCTTCCTCAAGAATCACTCTATTGATAGGTGAAAACAGCATTAAATTAAAATCCATTCAGCTTTATAAGGTGTAGCACGGTGTAGTGATGACCCTGTTCGTAATTCGTACTTTGTCACAGTGAGTGGATGAGCGTATGAGACTATGTATGTGTCAAAAGTAATTATAATATACCGTTCTCTGAACAGAGATGTGTCTCTACATACAAAACCATTACACTGTTGCAGAAATCTTTGAACGTAAACTGTCGAGATATAGGTACCTACCTAGCTATCTCTAATTGGAAAAGTAATCGAGGGTGGCATACCTAAACTTTTGACGCATTGTTTCATCATCAATGGTTTTATAAGCTACTATTGATGCCTACTGTACAACTAAATGTATCTAAGGAAGAGGCGTTATTTACGATGCGTCGGGTTCGGCGGGATATTTCGGAAGCAGGAATTAATAAGAAAGTCTATATTTATATTTGGCTCGACTGATCCAAACATCTTCTGATCTTTATAACAGCAAATAATTAGCTCATTCTGCCGTTTTTTTATTATCATCAAGTTTTATTGACTATTAAACTTAGAAATAAACATTTACTAAATGCGAAGCTTTTAAATTTCTAAAACCCAATGTTACTGCAAATTGTTTTCGGAAATAACACTTATGGGCGACCCACGCGTCACTTTGGGCGATGCTCTTTAAACATGTTTACAAAAGGCTAAATTGTTAAGTGATGCATAATTTTAGTAGTACAATCAGCATATTCAATAAAATAATTTTATAATTCAGAGCAATAAAATGGGTACAATTTCTCTATTCGAATCCGGCACACATATGGGTTCTAACTTTCGAGTTTTAAGTACCCAACCAAGCGCATTAAGTTTTTAAATAAATGAAACTAAAATTTATCCATTTATTTACATCGACAATCGACATCTCAGATTTATTATAATGCCTTCTAATAAAATTTCATTCAAATATCACAGCTCTAGATCATCATTACAGGCACTCCTGAATAAATGAGTATACGAGGGAAAGACGGCGGAAGTAACACTCTAATATGCAGACTGCACTGCAAAGGCAAACACTAAATTATAAAGTTTCGTTTTACCTTTCCTAAGCAAATTTTATGTCGTAGAAATTTTGCTATCGTTTCAACCAAGCGTGCGAGGTACTACATGCCTATTCATAACAGGTTTACATCCGGGACATTGCCACAACCTTGCCACAACTAAGCTTTAAGCATAGTTATAATAGGAGACCTAGATTCGTATCATAGCACTAGTAATTTGAGGTCTTATTTACATTGGTCCCTCTCCAGTACACAGATAGATAGTTTTGTGAATTTGCGCCTAGCGTGAGGCGTGAGGGGCATGCTACCTAAACCACAGTTCACAAAATAGGTATACACCTACTATCATACAATTATAACAACTTGACGAACATACATATATTATGTGAAATGTGGCACTTACATACTCTGTCATCGTGCAGTTTGTCTGCCATACATTTTATAAACATAAAATTTATGTTCGATGGTAAATGGACAGATTTTTAGCTTGTTATAGTTTTTTTCGTTACATTAGGATGAAAGGCTGATTTGACTAGCTTCTCAATTCGGGTTTATAAATATGAAATCCCAATTAGAGCCAATAAAAATATTTTTTCCATTGAGTTATGTAAATGCGTTTTTGTAACTCAGTGGAAGATTGTTTAGGACATACGGTGAATAATACGCTTAAGGTAAACGTACTGGTGCTCGACGCGGTCCCAGTACATGTCACCTTGGAACTTAAGACATTGTCAATAGAGGTGACAGCAAGGTGTCATCTATTGGGCATTAGCATGACGAGCACTAGTACGTTTACCTTATTATGTACACACAACAGCTATTGCCTTTAAATATATGTTCCTAGAAATATGGCGCACTATTATTCAGTCTGTGCCCAACTCACTCGGGGCGTAATTACTAAAAATAAACAAGCCATGCCAATACCGTCGACGGAAAAGTTGGGATTGAATTTGGAATAAGCCCGCCGATTTCGGTGTAGCGTGAGAAACTTTACCTTTATTTGCTTAGGTTACCAACTACTATCCTCGGTTTAGTAAATAAAAAAAAGTGATATTTGAAATGTTTAAGTTTTTCTTTTAAAAAACTAATTTCAGTACATTTTTACGTTTCCGTGCCCGAAGCGTGACAAGTGGAACCCTATTAAGCCTCCGCCTCTATCTGTCAGAAGTGTATCTCAAGAACCTAACTGGAAGAAATCCCTAATAGGGATAACTCCGCCTTTATTAATTGTATTTTATTGTGGTTTTGATCTGTCCAAATGTAAAATAATGTACATACATATATACATTCTATTTTCGCTACAGCAAAGAAGAATAAAACGTATATAAAATGGCCAAGAGAGAGCCGTTAAAGAAAAAAAGAAATGTGATCATATTTTAGTCGATGTTAGTCGGCCTGATATTTTAGTCGATTCGTCATAATCACTAAGTAGATTCATACAGTTGATTGATTGAACATATAAATTTAATCGTTTGCCTATTCTATAGCTCCCAACTCATGCAAGAGATACAGATAACGAAATTTCGATTTTCGCAGTAAAACCTCTGATAATTTGTTAAAAGCAGCCTATATATAATTATAATTTTCTCGTAGCTGTCACTGTATGATGTAGCATCGCGTAGTGCATGCGAACCAATACCATTTCATTCCAATATTTCCAATTAATGATTCGATGCGACCTACAAATTAACATTCGGAAATTGACCCACAAAGAGAGTAGAACATACATTTTATTGCATACGCTTGTCTTTAATATTCTTTTTGACATTATTATCATAATTCGTATGATTAAAGGATGATTCACGCTAGACCGATCCGTGCCCGGGCCGAGGCGTCCGACATGTCATTATCTATGACGGCTGATCGGTGATCATGTGGTGCTTTCCATAGAAAACGAAGCGGCGGAAGCTTCCGCCCGGTTTAGTGTGAGTCATCCTTTAGGTATGATATCTCATATGCAACCTAACCTTATATTTCGTTATAGTGAGACTCAAGTTGTCGAAATCACCACACACAGTCATACATGTGTGCAGAAATACTGTTTATGGTAGTAAATTGTTTAAAAACTTGCTACAATTACAATTGGAAATAAGCAACACGAAATTAGTTCTTATTATAGAACAGATATAAGAGAGTAAAACCGAGAGAAACATTTACATACATACATAAATAGTCCGAGTAATACGGTCGGCAGTAATGTGATGCTGCAATACTGCAGCCTGCAGCAGTAATTAAGTAATTATGATGATAACACATTTATTACGTTAAATAATACAATTTTAAGCTTATTTCAATACAGTTGTGTGGTAGAAAGAAGAGAAATCTAATCTTCAAGGATGGGTATTCCACAGCCGTCTTCCGATCCAAATCTTTCTATCCTTCTTCTCGTTCCTCTAATTCTTAGAGAGACAGCTCTGATGATTGATATTTGTATTTTGACTTAGATCCAGTTGATTATTTGTGAGTATGGTTTCGACCATTTTTCATGGAGCTTAAGGGATTATGATGTAGTCTGATTCCGAACGGGACCTTTACATAAACTACAATATCCTAAAAATAGTACAGTCACCTGCAATAATACGTTACATAACGAAGGCCGCAAAAATATCTAAATAAATTCTTTATCTTAAAATGAATGTTTGTAAGGCAGAAAACATATTGATATGCACTGAAGTAATACCGATTCTTGGCTTTCAGGTTTGACAGAATATTCACAACAATTGCGTTAAAATAAGATTCAACGTGAATAGGTACAGTCTTTCATGATTTGCGAGCAAGAACATTTTAAGGTCGACAACACCCATGTAACACACCTGGAGTTACAGACGTCTATAGGCTACGGTGACCGCTTATCATCACGCGGGCCGCATGCTAGTGGCATCGATGTGGTATTAAACAAATAGAAGCTCAAAAACACTGGAATTTGTGCGTTGAAGAGGCATGTGGGACAAGGAAATGTGACCCCACTGTTTTCCGCCTTCTATTTCCTTTCTTTCAAAAATTATGTTGCTTAGTTTTTGACCTATAGCCCCAGTGATTTTATAAATCCCTTTGCGAGTACTCTCGAAATTTCTCTAAACGTTAGTTGAAGCCAGTAATTATAAATACCTAGTTCGTCCCTCCCACACCACTAGGCGCGGAAATGCAAAGTTCTAGCTAAAACAATTACGAGTGCCTATCTACATGCGAACCGGAACACGGGCAGTTTATTATTCATATTTAAATTATATGTTATTAGTATGTCTGGTTTTGAATTTAACGAGTGGAGTTAAATTAGAACTAATTGTTTTTCTGACTGTACTTCCTATTTTGAGTATTGCATCGCTAAGTAAAAACGGTAAACCATATTTAAAGTCAAAAGAAGAAGAACTGGAAAATGAAGATTAAATACTACACATGCATTATTTGAAAGGGTACTTCATGTTAATAAACTTTCAAAGCTTGTCTTCATAACAATAAGGTATGTAATAAATAAGACTAATACGGCCCGATTCGAACTTTAAGATACGTCAATTAATAGATCTAAAAACGACATCGATTTGATGTTTCAGTGTCATTTGTGACGTTCCTTCAAACAAAAACGTCACTTTTGACACTGACACATCTAATCCATATCGTTTCTACATCTATTAATTGACGTACCTTAAAGTTCGAAAAGGGCAGTATGCTAGTACAGGTTTAACGTGTTTCAATTAATTTTAGAAGTCATACATTCAATTTCTCTTTAAATGCTAAGCAAGTAACCTCAATAAAAAAATAGATAAAAATCTCAACGCCGCCTTCTAAACAATTTTATAATAGGTTAAGAAACAAATAATCTGATTCTATTAAACGTAGGTAAAAAACCTCGAAAATCCCCCTTCCGTCAGTTTGAAAGTTATCAGCATGCGCACTTAACGGATAACGTAACACTAAACGAGTCTCAGCATAGTAATAATTTCCCCGATACGCTATCAGAGCCTCCATCTAGCGTACAGCGTTTAGCACGTCACTACAGAAGGTAGAGGCAAATTCAGATTTTATACTCTACATAAATTTAGAATTTATACAGTCATCATCATAATTGATTATGTCAATTAGGAATAACTTCATTGAGGGTATAGTTGTTCGATTTGTAGCTGGCCCCGAACGGCTAATCCTTTATCTGTTGTAGTAAAACCGCCTGTGCCATTACCTGCAAAAAAGGGTCATATAAATTCTAATTGGCACCTGAGCGCGGGCTAGTCCAACGCTCAATAAAACCAGTGTAGGTGCGGTCTCCGATAACGCGCCTTTGTTACGCATCTCGATGACACATTTTAGACTGGTTCTGTAGCGCTCGACTCGCCGGCACTCAGTAAGTAACCGTAACCAGAGGGAACAAGAAGTGGCGAATTATTTTTCATTTTGAATCTTATTGCAATTTCCATAGGAGTTGTAATTCAATAGCCAGTTAAAGTGACCGATGCAGGTAGCAGCACGCGCCGTTTTACTTAACAATAGACAAGGCATTGGCCGTTCGGGGCCAGCTACAAATCGAACGACTATATCTGCAGCAACGTTGAGAGACATTCAAACATGCTACAAACTGCAGACCTTTTTAAGAAAGTTAGAGCCTTTTCCAAGCAGTTCAAAGCTCAATCATGGATCATAAAAGATGCCGATGGCACTGTACTATACGAGCTCGACCGCATTGCCGAGAGATGGCGTGCCTACTGAGAGCAGGTACATAGATGCCCATTCAACGCCTGGAACTATCCCGGTCATCACATTTAAAAGGATACATTAGTGGTCATTTTTCCATACAAACGTTCTCGACATTTTCCTCTCTGGTTTTTGGCCCTTTTTTTGATATTCTTATTTTTATAAAAACTAGGTTACTTCAAATAGCGCCAAAAACGGCCAAATAAATGCGCCGAAAACAGACGCCTGGCATAGGTACAAAATCGGTAACAATAAACGAAAAAATCAAAACGGTCGAACACAGATAATTTCTTTTACATTCCGTTCCCAAAATTTCGTTACGATTGGTTAGCTGCAATTATCCTTATCGCACTAATTTTAGGAGCTGTCCCCGTCAGCGCGACAGAGAAATTTTCCTAAAACAATAAGAAATTCTCAAATCTGAGAAGGGGCTCAGCTAACATATCCGAATACGCTTCCTAGCGTTTACACGTCACTACTAAGATATTTATCTCACGTTCCGCGCCATAATAGTTTTTAGGTCGTTACTGCTCGTATAATTAGAGGCAACGTGTCGGGCGTGCAAATGGGTCAAGATGCCACGTTAATCCGGTAAGTGTAACACCGCCTTTAGGCTATGCAGCGTGAACGTTATGCTGGTTGGACTACTTAAGCTTAAGTTCACCCATACGTAGTTTCCTTAATCAAGTAATTAGGAATTATGCATATCGCTAATGACGGAGAAACATATTTTGGTGTATAATGAAGAAAATCGATTGACATTTAGAAATTGGTGGGTACCAATTTTGTGCCCAGTTAGAATACCTACTCTTTTCGATAAAATTACCTAACAATTACAATCTCGGTGTCGAAATATTTATTCACTTTCCTTATTGGTAAGTTGTTTCGGCGAACGATCCCATGGAAAAGAGATTAAGTTTTTTTTTTAATCCAATGGGTTTACCCAATTCATTATGAAACAATAATATTATGTCATTATTTACAATGATCGTGATTTCAACATCAACATTTCTCTCGCACTTTGTTTGTTAATCCGTTGCGTCGCTGCACTTTTGTTTGACATATTGACTGATTGAAAGAGATGCAAATATCGCAACTCGATAACATATCACGAAGTGGATTGCCGGGGAAGGTCCAACCATCTTGACGTTCACTTCATAGCCCGTAGCGGCGTAGCGTCACTGCTACGGATAACATTTGCTACGAAATTAGATTTGCTGTCAGAATGTCGTGTAACAGCATTTGAGAGGTAAGTAACTTAAGTTTAGTTCGCTAAGTTTGCTCATTTATTAATTTTATTATATAACAAAGTCCAAGCATTTATCCTCTTCTGTCCGCCTTTTTAGGGTTCCGTACCCGTGAAAAACGTGACCCTATTACTAAGACCCCCTGTCCGTCTCTCTGAAATGAAAAAAAAAAAAACAGGTGAAATTTTCACAGATGATGTATTTCTGATGCCACTATAACACCAAATACTAAAAAGTACAAAACCCTCGGTGGGCGCAAAACTTTGTTAAAATTATCAATAGTAAGTATGCGGTATTAAAAAAATGTCAACGTATTTTTGGGCCACGTGGAAAAGCAAACATAGCTCTACTTTTTCAATGCAAAAAGTGAAATAATCACCGTGCTCCTAGTAAAATCCTAAGGTACAAAAATTCATATTTTGCAGCAAGCACTTCTTCCTCCACGTAAGCTTAAATAAACTAAACATCGCCTCATACAAGCGTGGAGTGTCAAAATGCTACCTTTCAAGCAAGTTCAGAGAACGTAGTTAAGTTTCATAATGACTTTAAACGTGTGTTTTACGGAGAGCGGCAGAAATCCGAGGCTGCATTCGCACTAGACGCGCCAACTTAGCGGAATATTTAGTTTCAAAGGCAGAACACGTGAAGGCTCATTACTGTGCTTTTATAGGGTTGCCAAAAGATTTATTTTTCTTTTTGAAGTGAAAACTTCTTTAGCGGCGCTGTGCACTTTTTGTGATGGGGAAAAAATGTTAAACTCGTAACAGGTGTCACGTGACCGTAAGACGTAAGACTGTCATTGAGTTTTCACTTCTGCCGGCACTCCCGGAGTGCAACCCGTTGTTTTTTATGATATAATAGTAGAATGTATTAAACGAAACACAATGGCGTTCATGCAAGACTGTTTTATTATAGATCGTGTGGGTGGGTAGTCTGGGTACATATTATACTCATTTTTATACCTACCTACATAAGTAAGTACATACATCACAAATAGGAGGCAAAAGAGCAGACTAATCGTGGTAAGCGATTACCGTCGCACATGGACACCCGCAACGCCAGAGGGGTTGTAAGTGCATTGACGGCATTTAAGATGGGAGTACGGTCTTTTCCTGAAGGTTTGAAGGTCGTGTCGGTCCGGAAATGTCTACCACAGAAATAACTAAATTTTTAGTATTTGTTGTTATAGCCGCAACAGAAATACATCATCTGTGAATTTTTTTACTGTTTCGCTATCACGGTTCATGAGATACAACGTGGTGATAGACAGACAGATGAACAGTGGTCTTAGTAATACGGTACGGTAAAAAAACACTGTCATTTTCTATTTCGCGATTACGGGCATTCTGAGAGCTAACGGACTGTACATGAACATCCAAGTTTTTACATACATTAAATTCTAGTTATATCCAATTTTGATGAATCATTTAAATTCAGACGCTTTGAAATCCCCCGGGATTATTTACGGCTTGACTATGATTTAGAAGTTGAAAACTGTTAAAACTCTAGGATTACATTTTGAACTTTTTTATTACTTTTTATTTAATTTAAAACACGATACAAGGGGCGAAATTCGACATGTACAACTGTCGGATTTCGCGTCAACTTCAATTCAACAGTTGAAGTTCATCAAGTGCGGATAGTTCATTTGGAACAACCAATAATTCACCATTACTTTAAGGTTTATAATGGTTTGGTTTGGTTGTCACCTAACTGTGGTTTGCTAATGTCAAATTTTGAAAAGTAATGATTCGATTCAACGGAAGTTCAACATGCGACGTCAAAAGTGGCATGTCGAATAAGGCCCAAGGACGATGCGACAGCCCTGCTGGCTTGGGCAAGGACCTTCGCTTCGTCTAGTACGTTTTGTGCGCCTTAAAGTTTGTCCAGACGCAGTGCTTATAAAGTCGGAGCTTTTATAAAAATCTGCAGCTTTAATGATGTTTCATGCTTTGAATTTAAAAACTTAATATGTGTATTTTTGTTTAAATTCAGCAGCTATTGCAAAAAGTTTAAGCGAACTCATCTAACTTTATCGAGTTGATCGTCATCTCGCACTTTTTGACACCGACTATCAAAAATGCACGTAATATGTATGTTTTAGCTACCAATATCTGTTTATAGCGGTTTCGCACTACGTTCGATCTGAATCCGATCCGAACCCGTGAAAATATGGTCCGTAGTAGCCGTAGAACTATTTCTATGGTAAGTTACGCACCGCACACGTTGAATGACGGAAAGAAATCTGATGATCTAGTGCGTAACTTACCATAGAAATAGTTCTACGGCTACTACGGACCATATTTTCACGGGTTCGGATCGGATTCGGATCGGACGTAGTGCGAAACCGCTCTAAACTCTTCATATTTCTGTACTTAAAAATAGATTATTTGTGACCATTACATGGCTTTCCTTTTTTAACCGGCATTAAAGACGACGACGGTTAAAAAATAAAATACTCCTATTTTTATTTTTTAACCCCCAACTCAAAAAGAGGGTTGTTAAGTACTCCAACGGATGGGCCGATTTCGATGCGTTTTTTTATGTGAAATGTTTCATAGAAATCGGTCCAGCAGTTTGAAGACAAATTATGTAAAGCAATTTTGGCATAAAATGGACATTGTTGGCAAATAGCGTAGGGCGTTTTTAAATTTAAAAATTTAGGTATATTAGTTGTTTTATGTATGTTAACCTATTTTTGACATTTCTAGATACGTACTAGTCTTCCATTTCAAACAACTATTACATTTATAAATTCAAAGCATTTTTTTTATACCACATCGGTGCATATCGGGGCATTGAAGAACTTATCCAAACCACTTCCCAACGTCAATATCACCAATAATTTCTCATTTCAGCCACAACTATAAAAGGATCCTTTATCTGCCTAGTTCACTAAATCAATTCGATCCTTTACTCCAGTCCAACAATCGCCAATAAACAGTGAAGTGAACTTCTCAAATCAAAGTTCCTGATTTCAGTAAACTGAATAGTTTGTAACAATCTGGCGCCAGGGCGCAAGGGTCGCGCGGGAGCCTAATTGGTGGGAAATATTGTTTTAAAATATGTTTTGGGTATGGAAATAAAAGCATATCCTTACTTAATTTGGGTATTATTTTATTTTACTAGCAAGGATACTCTTTGACAACAGTCGTTGAAAGTCATTGAATATCATATCGATGTAAACAAGAAGAAAAGAGTGCACTCACCACATTTATTTTCTCATTTTTCATGTTTCCGGAGTGCAATAAAATTGATTAACATTTAAAAAAAATCATTGTTGTTCCTAATTGTAGTTACATACGTACATATATATAATCACGCCTATTTAATTGTAGTTGTATGCAGGTAATGCAGGTTAATACTTTTGGGGAGCAATTAGAAGCATAATCTCAACTTAGGTACGGTAGGTCCATGCGCGAGATGCACTGCGAGTCGTGTCATGTTCATATCATATCAATAACAAATTAATACAAATCAAATGGGTCTTCCCGCTCATCACTCGCGCCATAACGAGCGATCAATCGGCGAGTCCGCCGGGAACTTTAGTTCTTCCGATTCTATTAGTTATCCACTAAGAGTCGGAGGGATACAATTAATTATATCTTTGCTAAATATTGCCACAGATTTCTGGTAATACTTGTAGGTAACTTAATAAGGATAAAAATATGTCGATAAGTAATATTATAGGCTGCATTTTGAAAATTGAGATTATTTGTTTAGTCATACCCTTGTTTTAAATGATCGTCAAGCGCAGTTACGTCATTGATTGATGGATTTGACATGTGATTGTAAATTATTTTTATCAAGCAGAATACGTCTGTGAGCGAAACTAAATATTTTTATATTAAAGGAAAAATGGAAAAATTCCCCGCCTCTGGCAAGAGCTTGTGACCATTCGGAACACCGGTGCGAATTTTTTTATTAATATAAAAATATTATGATATTGACAAATAGTTTATTCATGTTTTGCTTTTATATTTTCTCAATGGGGCAGTTTGAAGAACCCAAAAATACGCTTAGACTGAAATTGCATGAATTGTACGTTGAGCAGGCTCATTCTTAAAAAACATGTCTGCGGTCTAATTGCAACAACCTATACAAAATGTATGATAACCGCAGACATATTCTCAGAGAATGACCCCAATAATTACTAGTCAGCTGCAGAAATAGGTAGTACATAAAGTCAAGCGAGGAGAGTTTTCAAAAAGGGTTTACAGAGAGAAGTTAGCCCTTTTGCAAAAACACTTCTCAACTATCTCACCTTCTGACTATATTATAATTTATTTATAACTAGCTGTGCCCGCGGCTCCGCCCGCGTGGAATTCGGTCTGTGTCAGTAAGCGGCTAATTTCTAATCCTAATTTCTCTCCCTCTCCCCTGGAGGCGGAACTTGAAGTAAAGTTGACAGATGGATATGCTAGAGGACTGTAGTCCAGATAAAATATTTTACAATTAGGTACCACTCCAACGTCAATATTTTTTTCGCCGTTATTCAAATTTTACACGTGATTTAAACGACAGAGTAGTAGGTGTATATCGGACGATACAGTGAGCAGCGAGCGATAGCGCAGCGGCCTGCCTGGCTAGACCGCCACTCACCGTGGTCTTCTTCAGACTCCTGAGGAAGGCACGTGGCCCTTTGTAACCTCAATGCGTTGCGAGACTTTCGGGAATGATTCGATTTTTTTCGGGAATGCATATAAAATGCGAGTCCCAAATTGTTTGACTCCGCAAACGACCAGTGCCGGATTAAGATATTTTGATGCCCTAAGCATTTCTAGACCATGGTGCCCCCTCTCCCTAGGGTCATCAAGATTACATTGAATTTTTTTGGTAAATTGAGTGACGTTCATTGCCGCATTACAGCTGAGAATGGAAATTAATGACATCATTTTATCACGACAATTGACAGTGCCGCAGCAGTAACGTTGCAACAGAGTAAAATAAAAATAATAAAATAAATAAATAAAAAGATATTTATTTACCGACACAAAAAAAATACAACGACTTGCAAGTACAATAAAAAAACAGGTAGAATTTACAAATATTTGTGCAGTAAAATGGATGAGTACCTAATGCTGCTTGCAGTCGCCACCCTTAGAATGTTACTGAAAACGCGAGCGAAGCGAGAGCGAAAATTTTTCAATATAAAAACGCTTTTACTTTTAGTATGGAAATCAGTCACATCATTTTATCACGAAAATGGACAGTGCTGCAGCAGTAATTTTGCAACAGAGTAATACTGCTGCAGTCGGCATATCTGAGAAAGTAATTGAAAACGCGAGCGAAGCGAGCGCGAAATTTTTTCGATATAAATTAAATAGGCAATTTGATAGACAGTTGTACATTTTTACTTTTAGTATGGATATCAGTCACATTATTTTATCACGAAAATTGACAGTGCTGCTGCAGCAACGTTGCAACAGAGTAATGCTGCTGCAGTCGCCACAGCTTAGAAAGTTATTGAAAACGCGAGCGAAGCGAGCGCGAAAATTTTTCGATATAAAAACGCAATTTGAAGACAGTTGTACATTTTTACTTTTAGTATGGAAATCACTCACATCATTTTATCACGAAAATTGATAGTGCTGAAGCAGTAACGTTACAACAGAGTAATGCTGCTGCAGTCGCCATATGTTAGAAAGTAATACAAAACGCGAGCGAAGCGACCGCGAAATTTTTTCGAAATAAAAACGCAATTTGATAGACAGTTAGACAGTTGTACATTTTTACTTTTAGTAAGGAAGTCAGTCACATCTTTTTATCACGAAAATTGACAGTGCTGCAGCAGCAACGTTGCAACAGAGTAATGCTGCTGCAGTCGCCATATGTTAGAAAGTAATAGAAAACGCGAGCGAAGTGAGCGCGAAATTTTTTCGAAATAAAAACGCAATTTGATAGACAGACAGTTGTATATTTTTACTTTTAGTATGGAAGTCAGTCACATCTTTTTATCACGAAAATTGACAGTGCTGCAGCAGCAACGTTGCAACAGAGTAATGCTGCTGCAGTCGCCATATCTTAGAAAGTTATTGAAAAAGCGAGCGAAGCGAGCGCGAAATTTTTTCGATATAAAAACGCAATTTGATAGACAGTTCTACATTTTTACTTTTAGTATGGATATCAGTCACATTATTTTATCACGAAAATTGACAATGCTGCTGCAGCAACGTTGCTACAGAGTAATGAATGCTGCTGCAGTCGCCACAGCTTAGAAAGTTATTGAAAACGCGAGCGAAGCGAGCGCGAAAATTTTTCGATATAAAAACGCAAATTGATAGACAGTTGTACATTTTTACTTTTAGTATGGAAATCAGTCACATCATTTTATCACGAAAATTGATAGTGCTGAAGCAGTAACGTTACAACAGAGTAATGCTGCTGCAGTCGCCATATGTTAGAAAGTAATAGAAAACGCGAGCGAAGCGAGCGCGAAAATTTTTCGATATAAAAACGCAATTTGATAGACAGTTAGACAGTTGTACATTTTTACTTTTAGTATGGAAGTCAGTCACATCTTTTTATCACGAAAATTGACAGTGCTGCAGCAGCAACGTTGTAACAGAGTAATGCTGCTGCAGTCGCCATATCTTAGAAAGTTATTGAAAAAGCGAGCGAAGCGAGCGCGAAAATTGTTCGATATAAAAACGCAATTTGATAGACAGTTGTTCATTTTTACTTTTAGTATGGAAATCAGTCACATCATTTTATCACGAAAATTGATAGTGCTGAAGCAGTAACATTGCAACAGAGTAATGCTGCTGCAGTCGCCATATATTAGAAAGTGATTAAAAACGCGAGCGAAGCGAGCGCGAAACTTTTTCGATATAAAAACGCAATTTGATAGACAGTTAAACAGTTGTACATTTTTACTTTTAGTATGGAAGTCAGTCACATCTTTTTATCACGAAAATTGACAGTGCTGCAGCAGTAATTTTGTAACAGAGTAATACTGCTGCAGTCGGCACATCTGAGAAAGTTATTGAAAACGCGAGCGAAGCGAGCGCGAAATTTTTTCGATATAAATTAAATAGGCAATTTGATAGACAGTTGTACATTTTTACTTTTAGTATGGATATCAGTCACATTATTTTATCACGAAAATTGACAGTGTTGTTGCAGCAACGTTGCAACAGAGTAATGCTGCTGCAGTCGCCATAGCTTAGAAAGTTATTGAAAACGCGAGCGAAGCGAGCGCGAAAATTTTTCGATATAAAAACGCAATTTGATAGACAGTTGTACATTTTTACTTTTAATATGGAAATCAGTCACATCATTTTATCACGAAAATTGATAGTGCTGAAGCAGTAACGTTACAACAGAGTAATGCTGCTGCAGTCGCCATATGTTAGAAAGTAATAGAAAACGCGAGCGAAGCGAGTGCGAAATTTTTTCGATATAAAAACGCAATTTGATAGACAGTTAGACAGTTGTACATTTTTACTTTTAGTATGGAAATCAGTCACATCATTTTATCACGAAAATTGATAGTGCTAAAGCAGTAACTTTGCAACAGAGTAATGCTGCTGCAGTCGCCATATATTAGAAAGTGATTAAAAACGCGAGCGAAGCGAGCGCGAAACTTTTTCGATATAAAAACTCAATTTGATAGCCAGTTAGACAGTTGTACATTTTTACTTTTAGCATGGAAGTCAGTCACATCTTTTTATCACGAAAATTGACAGTGCTGCAGCAGCAACGTTGCAACAGAGTAAT
Source organism: Cydia splendana (assembly GCF_910591565.1). Taxonomy (NCBI): domain Eukaryota; kingdom Metazoa; phylum Arthropoda; class Insecta; order Lepidoptera; family Tortricidae; genus Cydia; species Cydia splendana. The sequence continues at coordinate 17,322,047 of NC_085969.1, forward strand.
GCTGCTGCAGTCGCCATATCTTAGAAAGTTATTGAAAAAGCGAGCGAAGCGAGCGCGAACATTTTTCGATATATTATTAATTTATGAAATCAACATAATTATTCAATTATTTTTGTTGATATCCGTGTCTTCTAAACTTAGAGTTAATTTGGAAAAATCTTTCCTCGATGGCTTATTCATGTCACAACGTATTAAATTCAGCGCCATCTATTAGTTTACCAGGGTACTCAATAGTGGTAGCACATATTTGAAAAAAGTTTGCCCCTCCTTCCTAAGTAGTGCCATAAGATTCAGGGGCAAACTTAAGTCAATCGAGTGTTGTTGCTACCCCCCCTTTTAGGGGTTGAATTTTTATAGCCTATAACCTGGCCGGGGATTTTCTGGACAGATTAGTAAAGTTTTTATCAAAATCCGTTCAGCCGTTTTCACGTGATGCGCGTTCAAATAAACAGACAAACAGATAAACAGACAAACAGACAAAAATTCTAAAAACTTTTGGAACGTGTTCTGTTATCGATTCTAAGTATCCCCAGCCAACTTTTGTTCAAATATCTTCCATGTACAGACTTTCGACCGTCTTCAGCTTTATTATATGTATAGATAGATAGATGTATAGATATTAGTAGTTTATGTGACTGCTACATAATGAAAATACGAGTGTGGGTTTATGAAACGAATGAAAAGAGTTTCATAATAGTATCACACGAGTGTTTTAATGCCTAATTAAGTACAGTTACATACACTGCTTTATCTACACACATATTATAAACTTTCTATGATATATTCACTAACCTCATATTACAGCCGACATTGGGGCACTTTCCTCTCTGGCGGAACTCGCGGATATATGAGCTGGCGTCTCCGAAATATCTTTATCGGACATTTTACACAAAACTTTTGTTATAGTTACTTTAAAAACAACAAAAATATTTTTTTTTTACTTAAAAATTAATTAAAATATAAACTGTACGTCAAATGGCGGCAAAAGAAAACTTTTTTCACGCATGTCACGCATCCGTAGTTTTTTTTAATTCAGAGATAAACTAGAGTCGGGGTCGATTACCATATCGTCCGATACCAACTTACACGCGGGATTTGTCAATATTGTATGCAATTGTCATTTGATTTCGAATAAAACGTCATCTCGACTGATATTAGAATAGGGGTCAAATCAAATTACTTTTTTTTTCAGAGATGTTCGAAATTTGAATGCATTACCAAATCGATTTTGATAAGGTAATGAAGCTATTACCACATTTTCACAGATAAGAAATTTGCTGTAACAAAACAGTTTATCGTAATGTGGGGCATTATTTTCGGATTTTGAAGGCGTCATAGAGAGTTTATGATATGTGTGTAGATAAAATCCTTTACCTAATACATCCGCTAGAAAGACATTTCCATTTTCATTTTCATTGGTTTAAAAACCCTTTCATTTGTTTTGAACTTCGCAAATAAAGTGCGATATTTGTCAAACAAATACCATTAATTATGGAAAGAATCAAAATCCCGGCATTCATCGAATCCAGTTTCCAAATGTGGACGGCGAAATTTCCCCGGAGACTGTACTGTAAATAACGACGGCCATGCATCTCTAATGGCTGCGCGAGCGCGGGCGTGTGGTGGTCGTAGGTAAACCAATGTTACATGGCCTCGAGGTCCGGCCTATATAGCCGAACAATAGTGCAGTTCACAGGTATATACTTATACTTTTCCAAGAGATATATCTCTACAGTCCGCTGTTAAAAAGTAGCTATCTGTAATAGTCTATATGTTGTTCATATAGAGACATGTCTCTATTTGAGTTATCTAAAATGAAAAATCATTTATTTATAAACAAGATATATACAGTGGTATTACTAAAAGAAATTAATTACCTACTAGCTTAAATCTAAAATAGGCTCTAGAGGCATTGTACAAAGGATGCTGGCGGCATCGCAATGCTAATACGTTGTGCGAGGTAGCCGCCAGGTCTTCGGTCACCAGTTACGTCAACCATCAGACGCTTCGTACAAAATGGTAGGTACTCTTTACCGAGGCGCTTTCCGCAACATATATCTTATTATCTTATGTTCAACAGATTGAAAACAGTTGTTTTAGTTGAAAACCGGACGCCCACCCGCCCGCGCGAAGCGCCCGCCTGGTGGATGGATATGTAATACATTTAGCAGTTCATCATCATCATCATCATTTCAGCCTATATACGTCCCACTGCTGGGCACAGGCCTCCTCTCATGCGCGAGAGGGCTTGGGCTATAGTCCCCACGCTAGCCCAATGCGGATTGGGGACTTCACATACACCTTTGAATTTCTTCGCAGATGTATGCAGGTTTCCTCACGATGTTTTCCTTCACCGAAAAGCTAGTGGTAAACACCAAATGATATTTCGTACATAAGTTCCAAAAAACTCATTGGTACGAGCCAGGATTTGAACCCGCGACCTCCGGATTGAAAGTCGGACGTCATATCCACTCGGCCACCACCGCTCCGCCTTAGCAGTTGATAGACGTGATATATATGTACCCGAGTTGTTAACTTTTATTGTATTGTCTACAGAAGATACCTTTTTCTTCTTTCTGAAATGTGTTTGACCCACTTGGCTCGTAACCAATGCCGGTTTCAAGTTTTTCTAGTAATCAACTCGCCCGCGTTCAGAGAGCAATGGGAACTCGAAGGCCCGGCGCGGGTCAGATTGGGAACACACCCAGTTTTAATTGATCGTATTTCACTAAGTTTCCAACTAGTTATGGGCCTGGATGTTTATGGGGGTAAGGTATGGCGTAATGAACGAATCGGGGATAGGTGCCTATTACTGAAAATTTAATATAGTTTGATGTAATTAACTTGCTATACATTTAGTAGAGTTATTAGGTAAACGATGGTCTGTTAAAGGCTTTTTTTCTAGCATATGCTTTTCTTAGCATACTAGAAAATGCGTTTAAATGTTTTAAAAGTTAACAATGATAAAGCAACATCCTACTAATATTCTAATGCTAACTCAATAAGAATACTGCGAAGGAAACTTCAACTCTTCGATACGTAATTTTCACATTTGTCCCTGCCGGCTGCCGGACACACATGGGATGCATTAATATGAATCATTCCCATCTGTCCCGCATCATGAATGGAGGAGGACGCGGACAAATAGAAATAAACCCGTCAACTGATTAGCGTCGTTTAAAAGTTATCCCATGACCACCGCAGTCCAGAAATCCGGAAAGCATTTTTGAAGACATCATATAAATACCTACCCCTTACTTACTTATTTCGCAATAATGTTATTAGCTAACTTGTTACTCTAGCTGTTTAAGTTTCCCAAACAAATAAAATAAATAAATAAATATCAAACCTGCCAGGAATGCGCAATTCATAAAATAATAGGTGAGATGTCTAACTATAAGTATGTTCGTCTTATTACACCTGTCACAAAATACCTTCGATATTATTCCTGTAATAACTCACCTTAAGGGAGTAATGTAATAGTCGATATAGAAATCGGGACCATAACAACTTGGAAGGAACTTTATTAATATCACCCTTATTAGTCTGTCTCTAAGTAATATTAAACAATACCGCTACGGTTAGATATTGTTACTAAGATATACAAGTTATACAGAGATAATAATATATTAATATTTAAGGATGATTCACACTAGACCGCCGGGCCTTGCCCGGGCCGAGGCGTCCGACATGTCATTTTCTATAACGGCTGGTCAGTGATCACGTGGTGCTTTCCATAGAAAACGAAGCGCCGGTGGCTCCGGACCGGCCCCGGCCCGGTCTAGCGTGAGTCATCCTTAACTCGGCACTAACTTTCAAGTGACTACAATGTGGAAGTGCCACTATAAACGTCATACATTTTCATAGAAATTTGACGGTTATGGTGGAATTTTGTCATTGCAAACTACGTGCAGTTAGTTTGGTCCGACTCAACCCACATACTAATAAATTTATTAAAAAAAGCCTTTATTTCTTACAGAATTAATTAAGTAATTTTACAGTTACAATAAGTAGTGTTGTTAGTAAGTAAGTATATGATGTTGATGAAAAAATAAAGTTAGTGTTAGTAAATTTTATGATAGCAATATTTTTATTTTTATTGTTATGATTAGCGTTATTGTTTGTTTCTTTTTCCTGAGAGTTATCTGCAAGAACCCCTCTGCAGGTAAAGGCCTCCTCCAAGGTGGCCTACGTACGAATATAGACTGGTAACCATAACCCTTCCCGTACACGGCTGAAAAGTATTTTCAAATCACTAATCAATATCTGCCACCGAAATTCGGGGTATACGTAGATAAGGACTTCCTTGACGTATTTAAAAATAAACCAAAACGGCTGACTGAGTTTCCAAAGGTCACGGAAAGGTCTGATCAACATAAACCGGCGGAATTTCCTGTCCTCGCCAGCGATACGCAATCGGCTTACTTGTCAAGGCCGCATCTTTTACACGAGGAAGTTTTTATGATAATCATTTAGAAAATAACATTTTTAACTTGCTGCCCGATTCCAACTTTAAGATACGTCAATTAATAGATTTAGAAAGCATATGGATTAGATGTGTCAGTGTACAAAAGTGACGTTTTTGTTTGAAGAAACGTCACATTTGACACTAACGTATCTAATCCATATCGTTTAGTTCTAGATATATAAATTGACGTATCTTAAAGTTTGAATCGGGCCGTTTGAGTGGAGTTAGAGAATATTTGAACCAATCTTCCACACATTTCACAGTTTAAGCTATCTGTGAGTGTGAGTTGCCAGTGCTTCTTAACATGTCTTAAGTAGTCATAATTAATAACATAATCATTTAATCTAATTTGATGTAGTATTGTGCTTGTACTTAGAAGTAGAGTACCTATTGTAGCTACGCTCTACCAAAGAGAATAAAGTCTATAGAGACGGATTGTCAAAGTAAATTATGTAGCCACTGTAAATTTACTGCCATCTTTCGACAGAACATAAAACTGTTAGAACGCCATTTGACTTTGATCCTTATTCTTTCAGTGATATGTGTTAACTTATTAAATATAATATTCACGCCATCTACTCGACTATAGGCCAAAGGTATGGTTCCATGTTTTCGAGCGATGGCGCCACAACCTTCAGCCTATGCTCGAGTAGATGGCGTGAATATTAAAATTTAAAAAGTTAACACACATCAGTTAAAGAATAAGGATCAAAGTCAAATGGCGTTCAAACAGGTATAATCTTCTGTCGAAAGATGGCAGTAAATGAACTGTAGCTACATAATTTACCATGACAGTAACTCTCTTCTTCAAATCCTCTTTGGCTCTACTATATGATTCTAAATGTACCATGTAGGTGTAGGTACCTATTTATAAATATGGTTATAATTGTAATAAATACTATGACTATAATTTGTTTGGAGTTTGCAGTTTTATCATGCGCAAAATTAATCAGCTTCACGTAGAGTTGGACAAAAGTCTGCAGCGATTTTGATAGCCCACGCAGTGCAAGTGTTATTTTAAACGTCAAAGGTATTTGAAATTATGACGTATAAATACTGCGTGGGCTATCAAAATCGCTGCAGACTTTTCTTGGTCAAACTCTAGTTACCTAACGTCTTAAGTTGTTTTACTTAATATATATATACAGTGTGTTACCAGGACCCGGGCTTTTTTTAAGGGAGGTTAAAATATCGTATATCTATAATGTAACCATGACATTAATTTAATTAATAAACTAAATTTCAGACTTCGTTAACTTTCTAACAAAATTTTAATTGCCCGCAATGTACAGCACAGTAAATTGACAAGTAAGTGCCAATGACAGCTCTTCATTCTTTGTTTATTACGAAGTTTATTTCAAGATGCACTTAAGATAACTACACCAAATTAAAGCCACTCTGGTCTCATTGATAAAGACTTTACTACCAACTAAATTAAACGTAAATACAAACCCCACATTAATAAAATAATACATTAACCCCACATAATACGAGTACTTGACGTTGGTGTGGTACCTGTCTGAAGTGCTCGAGAATCCTTTCCTCAAATTGCACTGGCATGATCCCGTGCATGGCCCTTTCAGGTTGACCAGGGGCGATTGGCCTATTCCCACGAACTCGCTGAAAAGCCGCTGTTATCAATCGAGCATTGTGTGGATGTCGTCAATTTGGGAAGTGTTTCCTATAAAGCCTTAAGCCTTGAGCTGCAGTTCCACGTGTATCAAAAACTCTCGAGCATTGTAACCCATTTTAAAGAAAAGCTAATACCAGTTTTTCTAATATTTTTTGATTTGTTTTGACAACCCGACCGACTTTTGAAATGTCCTGTCAAAGTTGACAAAAAACTCTTTAATTAATGTATTAAAACCTCCATACATGAACCCAATGATAAGGACGACAATAATTTTACGATAGTTGTCTCAGTTTTTTACCCTCGTACCACGACATGCCCTGTACCACGTGCGTTAGCGATATGAGTAAATATACAATTACGCAGTACACCCACTACATTGCGTGTGCTAATTTTGAAAATTTAATTGAGCAACAACTGCTAATGGATCATATTATTACCAGTTTTAATAAAAGCCCGATGGCCGGTAACACACTGTATAATATACGGTACTCTTGTTAATATTTTAATTCTTTTCTTGGCAAATAAATAAAATTGTGATCAAAAGAAATACATAAAGAGGGTGTAATATTATATAAGTATCATGTGAGATAATTATGTACATTGCCAAGAAAACAGTTAAGTAACTAGTTTGCCTCAAAGCGTTTTAAACGACATCTTATTTCATTACCCTGTAAACCTTAATATGAAACACAGGAAACTAAAATTAGATACTTAACCAATGCAGACTTTTCACACCTAACAAAATGGAAACACCTAACGGACACAGTTTGCCAAACTATGAGATTTAGTTTTGGACCAGCGAGGGTGACTGAGTCCAGATTATATTGAACTCCCTTCTTTGAGAATTATCATTGGATAGTAAAGGATCCGCAGGTCTACTTATGGTGGGGGGTGTAAACTTTATAATTGGCCATAACCCTCCAATATGTGGCTCTTGGCGTAGTAATTAAGCAGTCCATTTGTACTGGCAACTGTGACTGTACTTAGGATAGAGTTGTGAATATGAATACCCTTGTAAAAGCCGAATTTGAAGTACCTATTTAATACGTAACAATATGAAAGGGGTCATGTTTATGTATTTTAATGAGAATATAAGTAGTTAATAGTGTCAAAATTTTGACATACCTACGTGCTACATGAAATTGAGGATAAAATATGTAAAATGGAACTAAAGGCGGAACATAGTGGAAACATTTTAGTGAGTTTGACTTTTTACAAAATTTCTAAATTTTGTGAGGAAAAATATTTACTAATTATATTACTAATTTAAAAACTTTATTAAAGTCGCAAAGTGAAATTCAAATGCATTTAAAACTTGCGGCATTGAAAACATTTTATACATGACCACTTCTCAGCACGTTGCAGATATACATATCTGTCAATAATTATGGCGAGCACACCGGCTTTTCTCCAAAGTAAACACATTTCAGATCCACTTCGTTTTTCCTTGTCACGATTTTGTCCAAGTACGCGCATCGCCAAGGGTTCTGGTGATAGCAGAACCATGTCAGCCTCGCTCCGTCGGTGGCGAAGAAATCCTCAGGCAGATGTGTGAGCCTGTTTCCTTGTAAATACAACTCTTGTAGCTGAGTGTTTCGGAACGCTCCCGGCGCCACGGACTCCAGCATATTATCTCTGATAGATATGGTTGTTAAACTCTTCAACGAGGTCATAGCAAACACTTTATCGTCAACGTAAGTTAATTTGTTACGATTCAAGTATAAATACTTCAATTTCGTCAAACCAGAAAACATGTCTGGGTGTATAAACTCAATTTTATTATCATTGATGATGAGAAATTCCAACTGTTTTGTTGAAGAGAAAGTTCTTGGGTCGTCTAATTTAGTTATTTCATTACCAGTAACGTGTAGGGATGTTAAGTTTGGGAGCACTGAATGTGCACCGAAGACCGGCATTGTTTGAAGATTGTTTCCTTCTAAATGTAGGGTCTTCACTCGAATTACACCATGAAACACGGCCGGGTCTAGGTAAGGTATGTCATTGTGGCTTATCCTTATCATACCTAAATTAGGGAGACCAATAAAATCCTGCTCCGTTAGGTTGTTTATGCCGCATCTGTCCAGGTGTAAAAAATCGATATAGTCGTTTGATGACCCTCGTGGTATATTTTCTTCACCGTATGAATATCTGCATTGAGTCCAAGTGGCAGCATCGGCTTGTGAGGTGATCAGCGCGGCGAGCAGCAGGAGTGATGTCAACGGTCCTGGAAAGAAGGGGCAATCTTATTCAAATACAGGAGCGATGCTAGTCGGAACACGAAAAAAAAAACAATCTTTTACCAACACATTCACAACAGTCATATAAAGTCAAAAATTTGAGCCACGTATAATTTGAAGACTATACACATTGACCATGATTGAAGACATAAAGGCGGGATTCCATTAGTGTGCGGCACAAACATTTATGTACTCATATGCTTGTGCCGCACACTGATGGGATCCCGCCTTAAGACATGCAGTTGGATCGTATATGGTCCGTGTTTTTTTTTTACCCTATTAATAGTACACACATTCAATAATAGTTGAACTATCTGGTTAACGAAACCGTTTTATAGTAACCACGCCTCCGGTCATGACTATTATGTACGTGTAAAGTCATGTCATTTCAACCCCAATTTCACCCCTTCGATAAATCCTTTCTTGGAGCTTTATGATATTTGATGATATTCCGAAGTTAAATATAATGCCCTAAGAAAATTACACTGAGTACGCTTATTACGCTCTATTCTAGTTAAGTACTCACCCATGGTTAATTTGTTTGCTGAAAACAAACCTAATTGTTATTAAATAAAACAAAATATATTAAATAGAACAAAATAGTTATTAAAGAAAATATTAATACTCGCAACAACAAGGCGAGTACTTCGAGGCACGTCTTCACTAGACCGCAAGCAAATGGAGAATAAAGTTGTTATGAATTGATTGAACTGGACCTTGTCACGTTAGTTATTTTTGTGTTGGACCCCAGTCACAAGTGAATAGACTAATTTGTTATTCGAATTTAAGTTCTCGGGAATCATATCAAGGTAACTGTTCCAGTGAATGACCCACTCAGGTAAGTCATTTCTAGTTCGAGGATGTTCCTGTTGATCCAGGGGGCCTACCGCGAACCACGTTCGACGTGTTGCCTCCCTGTTACTCTTAAGTACGAATTTACAAGTGCGACAGAGAGGCAACACGTCGAAGGTGATTCGCGGTAGACCCTCAGAGGTTGCCCGTGATCGTGACTCGAGGCGGCGACGCAGCGAGCGTGATAGCTAAATTTATAAATTAAACTCAATTTGTTCGCATTTAGACCTCACAGCCTCACACGTGTAGCTCACATCAATTTATTAGTTCAGAGTAACTGAATAGCAAAAATTGACAACTGAGGATCTAAAAGGCCGCTTAATATGAGTCCTTAGTCAAAATTCTAAGAAACGGCGGTAATTTTGTATTTCTTAACTTTTGGTTTGATCATGTTGAAAATTTATATCTGGAGATTCAAAAGGAAATACCTACCCTAACTAAAACAGTGGAAAAGTTTTCATTTGGTGTGCATGTCATGACCAGGGCTGCCCCGCGCTAATTTAAGACCTGGATTAACTGAGACAGCTGACAGGCACATGGCGTGTTTATCCTAACCCTAACCATGGATCTATGGAAACGGAAGCACAGAGTACATACCGTGAAATATGCCTACTTTACGATCCACTGGGTAGTTGTGGTCCAACAGTTTTTACAGAACATAATATGGCGCTACTTTACCGCCCTAGAGCAGTAATTAGCACAATACGTGCATATGTCGAAAATTTAAAGGGCCATACGTACTGTAAAGGGGCCCACTGATTACCAGTCCGCCTGCAGTCTCTGGCCTTATCGGGCGGCCTGCCGTCCTAGACCAATAACGTCCACAAACATAAGCGATTATTGCCGGCCGGCAATGGTCTGCTGCCACCTCTGCGACTACAGACGAGTCGTCAGTTTCCCACCGTACGGCCGTCCGCCGGCAATAGTCTGATATAATTTTGACAGGTCCCTACAAATTGACAGTTCGCCGGACGATATCAGCCTGTCAGTTGATCGCAAAAGGCCACACATTAACAGTTCTACTTCAGATTTTGGACTGACGGCTATTCGAACTACGGCTCGTCGATTCCGGTCAGCGTCGACAGATATCTGCCGGACAGTCCGTGGCCTGCAGGCCAATTTACACACACATTATCAGATAGCCGGCCGGTGGCCTGTTGGCCGTCATCTGCTGTCAGTCGAGAGCCTTCAGTTTCATGTTTTTCAACTAGTTTAATTTTTTCATCAAAATGGACAGTCGACGTCAAAGATAATGTTTACACTTTTGGACCTTATTCCTTTGTAATAAGGCAAAAAATGTAAACATATTTTTGACTACTATAGTGAAACCTGGTTAAAAGGGGATATTACTGCAATGTTCTGCCGCCAGAGTGCAGCACTACCGACTCAGTAAATTCATAGACTAACTTATACATACTGTGCTTTAAACTGTTTTTGACAAGTTTTCACAGACAATAAAATATGACATTGATGCATCAAGGCGGTTTGTTAACAAGGGCCTACCGGTAAACGCGAAAATCGAAATTTAGTTATCTGCCTCTTTATCGCTCGAATATGCAAGAGTGATAGAGAGATTAGATAACGAAATTTCGATTTTCTTGTTTCGCGGTAGGCCATGTGATTGACGTGACGTGTGATGTGTCAATGTGGTTTGTTTACTGTATGTGCCACAAAGGTGCCACCTACGCACTAGGTTGTTGTCGAATACAATGGCTCGCTTTTCGTATATACTTGCAAATGATTACATCGAGGATGAATGTGTCACTGAGTTTCATAGGATACTTTCCCAAAACACAAATTACCGTCCCCGCGACGTACTTTTGATGCAGGCTATGCATCTAATCGAGTCCGTTCCCGCCGAAGAAGAATTAATGATATATTAAATATATAGTAAAAACTACAAGGGTTGTGAAACTATAAGGGTTCCTTTAGGGTAGTTGAATACGGAATCCTAAAAACAGGCAAACAACCTCTGTAAAATATAACGATGCGAGCGGAACACTAAATGCCTCGAGCTATCTCGGGCTTGGCCAAATTATTTATTACAAGGTATCAAACAAAAAAATCACTCGGGTAACGGCCAAGTAGACCTAATATTATGTAGAAAAGGTTTAAAAGAGTAGAATGAATATAACAAAAACATAACAGTAAAGTATTTTCATTTTTTTCAATTTGGTATACATAGATAGTACCTAAATAAGAGCCGATGTAAGTAAAAGTATGTTGAATCCACCGCTTGCAGCTTGTGACTCCATATCCTTTTTTTGTAATAATTGTCACATATTACGAGAATTTCGGGTAGGTAATATCGCCACGCCACGCTCTGTAACTCCGAACACAGTTTGCTCCAGATATTCTCTTAACTTAAAACGGAATGAATTAATGATGTCATAATTCGGATCCCACTTGTAGCTGAAGAATTTCAAGCGTAGGTCTTATCTCTTGTCTAAGCAGGTACCTCCATACTTGCGCTAGTGTTTCTACCACGTGTCTTTATAGCGGAATCAAAACGCACAATAGCTAGTCTTTTCATTGCTAGCTGCCGTGAACGCCATCGAAGGTATACCTCCCGGCGTTGTCTTGAGAACTATTAAAATTTTAACCAGTGTTGTTATATTGGGACGCTAATTTCCCTATTTGAATCTTTCAATGTTTGCTCCTTTTTTACTCGGTTACTTACTCTTCCAGCAATCAATAATCAAGTCTGTATTTTCAAATATATAAGCCATGCAAATACTATAATAACATGTCACATTTAAAATTAATAGAGAAAAAAATAAGGTTTATGTTATAATTCTCTCTATGACATTTATTTTTGACTGACAGTAAACAACAGTTGCGAGGTAACAACATGATAAATAAAGAAAAGTCTTGACAAACTAGATACTATGCAACCTTCGCATTGTTGTATTCATGCCTTAAAATTAAAATGATGCCTATGAACCAACTATGAACTCTAACTATACTAGAATTAAAGTTGAATTTTACTAACGTACATATCTGTTTTTTTTTTACTGATTCAATTTAATTTGACAGAAGCCCTACCGTATTTAAGGTTAATAAGGTCTACTGGCCTTAAAATTGTGTATGAAATTACAAGCAAATATCAGCGTCATAAATTAAGTATTGGATCCGTGATGTTCGAAGACAAAAAGTCGTATGCTTATTTTAGGGACTATGAACTCTTAAGTACTAGGAATAAAGTAGAATTTACTAATGCTGTAACGTGTGTCGATCGCCGGCCGGCTACCTCATGATGTGTGTTTGACTGGACTCGAGGCCACGGACTGTCCGGCGGATATCTGTCGGCGCTGACTGGAATCGTCAGGCGGCCACACACTATCGGTTCGTGTAAGTCGTCAGGCCGAAAACTGACAGAGAACTGTTTAGTGTGTGGCCTTTTGCGGTCAACTGACAGGCTGATATCGTCCGGCGGACTGGTAATCGGTGGGCCCCTTAAAACGTACAATACACGTGTGACAAGGTAATTCGCAACTCGTGTCGATTTAAAACAATTTATCGCAACTCCTTGAAAATTTCCTACTTTTCGTAGTTGTATGTATAAAAATTATATTATTTACAACCTCATCTAAGTGTCACAACATAATAGTAGTGATGGTATATTTTAAATAAGCATATCATACCTAGGACAATATAATAATTTTAGTATTTAAATTATATTTCGAAATTTGGAGCAAAAAATGTGCCTTACGTTTTTTGGTAATTGGTGTGACGTGGCGCAAAATAGGGTAGAGTGGCGCTCTCTTGTGTCAGAGGCCAAGATCCTTTTTGGGTTACTGAGCCAGTGAAGTAAGTAAGTACGTATCTAATCTTTCATTTCGGAGTGGCACGGATACTGGCCGCTGACAATTCAAAAAGAAGCAGAAACTGACAGACCATCAGTGTCATCAAGTAACCTATTCTCTATTTATAAAATAAACACTATTAATAGCATTGTATGAAACTAATCTAACTTTTTTCCTACAAAAAAACTTCAGGCGTATTGTGATTTTAAAACCCGCTGATATTAAAATCCTGGCTTGGCCTTGATTTTCTGTTGGCCATGTTTTTTCAGTCGGCTTTATTTTCTATTTTCTAAAATTTTGTTGCAATACTCTTTTAGAGTTGAATTTTTTCACGAGAATTTTTTCTACGACTATTTTGGTTAAAAACCCCCATCTACTAGCCGATTGCAGCCTTAAAACAAACATGCCCTTTCCAGCCGGCTCGTTTTTCATCGTTGGAAAGAAGTGCATGCACTGAAATTTCCTCGAAACCGTTGCTGTTGACAGTCGGCTGCAATTTTGTATTCTGGCAAAAATTGCCCACCCTGATTAGTTGGCGCCATTGCTGCTCCCTTGTTAACGAATTTCAACAATGTTTAGAGAGAAAATAAAATCGTAAAGATTCACACGAACGCCAAAAAGGTAGTATCACTCGTATAATGGTAACTTGAGCTTAATAATCTATTTCACAGAGACCGTAGATAAAATTCCCAAATTCAACTTGACAGCAAAGAATGCACACTTCAAAAGGCCCCAAATTCATACGAGTTCTGATGGCGCTTACGCTGTTCTTCACAAGCAAATGGCGATATCATCGCAAGATTTTCCCTTTCACAGAAGTGACATATGAGGTCGTTCACCTGTCGCGGGCCTAACGAGCTGACCCGTGTCAGCGGCAGAAGGATCGATCAAAGTAATCTTGGAACAAATCTGGACGAAGGTTTAGGTTTCGGACAGTTTTTGTTTCAACTATGTTTCGTAGATAAAAAGGTATGGTTCATATTAGTGAATCACCCATTGTCTTTGACGCGACGAAGCGACGCGTCACGCGATCGCAGGTCATGCCCTGTAACGTGCCAGTAATTTGTTTTATAAAGTTCTTCCAAAAACTAAGTGGTTGCTCGGTGAGTTCGCGACCTCGCAAGTCTAAAGCCATTTTGAAAAAATTGCAATACTTGTATCGATATAAAAATCCTTAATTTCATTGAATCTGCTCACGCGACTTCACGAGAATCGGTTGAGAAATGCGAACTGGAGCCCGGTTCTGAATTAACAATTTGTACCGTTTTTGATCTCATTTCGATATGATATGACCTCACGCTGATTGGTATATGTGAAATGAAGTCAAGAAAAATAAATGCAAGAAAAAACGTGCGCCAGTCACCAATACGATCGTCTAGGTCGAATCAAAACCAGTGCAAAACCATAAAAAAGTAAAACCGTCGTTGAGATATAATAAAGCAATTTGCCAATGCTGAAACGGAGATTCTTTGCTCGGTCAAAAATACGGATGCAGAAAATGGCAGGGATCTTACATCAAGGTGACGTTAATACTTGTTTAAGAACTTATTATAACACGGAAACAAGATAATATTTGTAAGAGAAGACTCTAAACAAATCTTTAATTAATGTCGGCTCGAAAAAAATTGATTGCACAATGATCCCCTAACCTCACGTGACCTCACACACGTATTCGTACAGATAGCTTAACACAAGAATTAATTAAAACAACTGATCTACACTCGTCATTCATAGATCCTACTAATTACATAGTTCCAAAACCGAACAAGACAATCCAATTTGCGGAGGAAAGCCCTAGTCTCCCTCAATAACGATTATTCGATTAGCGCTCAACAAATACAGCACCGACTGCATTATTCACTTTGAGGGGCAAGAACCGGCCTTAATCCCCACTAAATTGCTTACCGTCTTGCCTCGATTATCTCTGGTCTTTAGCGTACTCGAATATTCAGGGGTTAGAGTTGCGACTGTGAATTCGAGCGGCTGTTTGAGGAAGTGGAGTAGTATTGGAGGATTTGTAGGTAGGTAAAGGTCTCTCGAATTAAAGACGAATGGAACCATATGAACGAAAGATTCAGAATGATTTTTATTTAGAAAACCAAAGAGGTTATTAAAAAGGAATTCGAGTAGCCAATGTAAAGTCGAGTGGTCATTTTAGAAGGTGTTATATGTAGCAAGTAGGCGTTACAAATAGGAGGTGAAAGGTGTCCACTGAAAGGTGGAGGTCCCAGTGCTCGCCACTGTCTCGGTAACTACGTGTCATCTTTAAACTTACGTTTTCAGAAATAGGTGTGATAACATGGAATCATGGAATCAGGAATTGGCATGTCCAACACTATATGTCGAGGATGTATAAGCTTGTATATGTGACAAACTATCGGATAATTTTACTTATACACATTACACAAACTGAGACAGTAGACCATATCAGCTGCAAGACGCATTTATTTAGAGATTTCATCATGTAGAGGCAGAGAAATGCAGAACCTCACAATAATTTTCTCATATTTTCCGTGTAAGATCGAAGTGGCAACTTAAAATCCGCGTTCAATATTCAAGACGGATCCGCCGCTTATAGCGCCTGCCGAAATCTCATCCAAAGCCAACAACAAAGAAGTTATTTCAAATTCAATAAACTCAAAGGAGCCGATATTGGGGAGCCTTGGGATGATTCAGATTGGCTTGAAAGCGCGGGATAGGCCAACTTTTCGGACGAACCACGGTATTGAGACCTTTAGATCACGGTAATGAATGATATTTACTAGGAGCTCGATTTAGATTTATAGTTTGTCAAAGAACTGTCTCATTTCAATCATAGACAGAGAGAATCATACTATCTTTGTCTTACACTAGTACTAGCACCCAAAAGAAAAGGATGAGTATAGTTTTCCTGGTTCTTACTGACTGACAAATTGGTTTGACCAACTATAACAACTTGTTATGGTTGTGATCCTATTTTGATACGACCTTGACGACTGCTCGCGCTGATTGGTGCTTGCGAAATGCGATCAGAGTTGTCTCATAAGGCTACTTGTACTTACGCGCGCGAAATACCTAATCACACGACTCGAGACTCAAGGTCGTCTTAAAACAAGATAAAGTCTTGCAAATTCATACATTTGCTTCTGAAATTCATACATACGTTTAGTAATAAATGAAAATAAATAAATTGAAATTGAAATTGAATTAAAATTAGTGGCAAATGTATGACCTCACAATACGAGTAAATATCTACCACTTACTATCTACACTATAATGTGTAAACAAGCACCCTATGTGGGTAGGCCTATGAAGGCCAGGGGGCCTATTTTTGAATTTCGACCGCTCGATTTCGTGTATTTCGTTCAATAATATCTCCACTACTAGGCATTTAAATTCTACTAATAGAATTGAAAACCAGTAGTAAATACCACTCGATTCCAAATTTATATCGCTCGTATTTCAAACTGGCTTCTCGCCGTTTTCTACTCCGATTTTGGAGTGCCGAAATCAAGCGATCAAAAATTGAAAAATCACCCCCCAGGCCACATTTACCCCGCAGCACGTCATATTTACCAGTATTGAGATCTTACATACTTGAAATTGGTCATGTCATGGCTAGTTTACCAACTGTCACCACGGTGACAGGTGCGACAATTATAAAACATCACTTTTGCTGACGTCACAGGAATCCATGGGCTACGGTTACTTACATCGGGCGGGCCGTATTCCTGTTTGGCACCATCATTGTATTATTTAAAAAAACTTTATTATATCGGGAAAAAACAGGTATTTCTCTTGCGAAGTTTATGATGATGACGATGACAATTGTCACAAGTTTTATAAGAATTTTCGGTAATTTCTTGACAGAAAATTTAATGAGTACTGTGTCAGAATTTCGTGACAATTGTCATTAGCTTCGCAAAGTAAGAACTTATTTATTGGTGATATTATGGAGTTTTTTTTTAATTAAAATGTTGGTGGCAAACAAGCACACCGCTTGTCCGATGGTAAGCGGTTACCGTAGGCTATGGAGTCCTGTGACGTCAATAACAGTGATGTCAACAATTGTCGCCGTGGTGAAATAGGGGCTGGCTCACTTTTACTGGTCCACAAAGATCTTCGCCTCGTTCAGTGAGTGGACTAACGCTGCTCTTAACTTTTCTCGGAGATTTGCCTCGAATGTGAATTTTAATAATGGATGCGTTATGACTGTTATTTCGTTGCTTTAGATTCAATTATCTTTGTTACGGTTTACATTTTGCATAAAGCTTTTAAATCGAATTTATTGTTGAATTTTACATAGGTAGTGGAGTCCTCTCCATCTCATTGGAAAGGTGTCCTAAAAGTGCCCGGGGTCCGTTCAGCTACCTAATCCCAGATGTGGCGCAGGTACTGTTTTTTTACGAAAATGTGCGGCTCCGACCTATCAACCCAGAGGGGATCTAGGACTTGTTGGGATAAGTTAGGATTTCTCACGTTTTCCTTCACTGAAAAGCAACTGGAAAATATCTAATGACATTAGTAGGTAATTTCTATGAAACTCATTGATATGAGCCCTGCGGCCTGGGTTCTAACCCAACGTTCAAGCCAACGTTCCTAAAATACATATGTTTTTTACATGACCTTATATTTTAAGTGTCTTAGAGGAGTGTCAAATATATTTTTGGAACGTTGGCTTAGTTTCTAATTGTATAAAAATATATTTTTTTACAAGCTTTTATTTAGTTTCACCTGACCGTTGACTGTCTCTCGGTCTGTAATCAAATCTTGCAAGTTAAATTTGATCCACTTCCCGGTTTCCGATTGAGCTGAAATTTTGCATGCATGTATAAATCGGATGACAATGCAATTTTATGGTACCATCGAGCTGATCTGATGATGGAGACAGGAGGTGGCCATAGGAACTCTGTGATGAAACAACGCAACCTAATTGTGTTAGGGGTTTTTAGAATTGTCTCGATGAGTATTAGTTGTCTGTCATAAGAAAAGTATAGTCAGCGACAAAAGCTTGTACCAAAAATGAAATTTTTGCCAAAAACTTATTTTCCATGCGTTTAGTAGCAAATGTAAGAACTCTCACTTAACACGAATCAATGTGTAAACAAGCCGCACAAAACAAACTGCCCAAACACGAATTCTCAAAATAACCACCGACGAACGTACGAAAGACAATAACAATCAATACATATCCAATATACTTACTTTCAACCTCCTTTCCCTCTATAAGTGACTCACAAAGAGGATTCTCTTTTTGTTTCTTAATTTCACGCTACGATGGACTCGCTAAAATAGACGAGCTAATAATAAATACTCGGCACGATTCGAACTTTAAGATACGTCAGTTAATAGATCTAGAAACGATATGGGTATGTCAGTGTTAAATGGGACGTTTCTTCAAGCAGAAACGTCAATTTTGACACTGACACAATAATCCATATCGTTTCTACATCTATTAATTGACGTATCTTTAAGTTCGAATCAGGCAGAAAATCTAGTAGGTATCTCAAAAAACTGGGATTGTTTTTCCATCTTTAGTGAAGTACTTACTTGATGGCTTCCCTTTTAACTTAATTATCTTTAAGTTTAAGCGTCGTTCTAGACTTGAGATATCTAGTTACAATATTACATTGTGCAACATGGGGCGTAAGTTGAATATTGCAAACGAGAGTAAGTTAAATCGCGACGGCTTGCCGGAGCGATTTATAGACTCGAGTTTGCAATATTATTACGCCCCGAGTTACACACAATGTTTTTCATCACACTTGCGATACAAAAATTAAGTATAAAGACAAAAAACTGTTAACTATGGCACTAGAAACTTCATAACTCCCTAGGGAGATCTATTTTTCTATAACTCCCGCTAAACCTGCGTGCAATTCCACATTTAGGTACTGAGCGAGTGTGATGAAAATGAATTTGCCTATATACTTAGATTGAGCAGGAAATGGCTATCTTACATTAATAATTTGCCATAATGATTGTAGCATAGTAGCCAGGATATATTTAACGGAAGGGGACTCCATCCAGCTCACGGACTTGGCACATTTTTTTATATAAGTCATCTTTTATATATAATAATATTACAGTAATTGCAACTTCAGAATGGCGCAAAAAATATTATGTGAATTTAACGTGCACTCTTCCCTTGGTTATTGGAAAGTATCGCTTTTTAACGTAATTTCCGAAACGGAAAACTGCCGTTCCCAGGGGATTCCATCTAATGGATTCGTGCATACTTTCCGTGGAACTCTGTCACGTGAGTAAATAAACTAAACAGAGTAACAGTTTCATTTTATACAGAAGTGCCGTAAAAATTATAAACACGTAGGTACTACACAAGTGCGTTGCCGGTAAGAGCAGCCGTCATATTTTATTGTCGCGGTACATTGAAGCGAACCAAGTGTTCAAAAACAGAATAACAACTTTAATGCAGATGAATAATTATCAATGCAGATGGCTGCATAAACAGGCATTTTTCCCTTCGGTTTATTTCTGGAAGTATTCTCTTGATTTCCAATCTTTTCTTGCGCATGGAACATTAACTAGCACTTTATATAAGTATTTCTGGTAACGGCTCATAAGTAGTGGACCACATCTATACCGATTCTGTTGCTCATGAACCAAAAAACTTGTAAAAGTGTACGATAATCTTTTTGTTTAGAATAAATTTAAAAGTGGAAAAATTACTGTCTTGGGTGAGTCACGGCCTCTGGAGTTTAATATTTCCACTTTTAAATTTATTCTAAGCTTAGTAGCGTCGTTAGCAGACGTTTCTGCTTGTTAAAAATTAAAATCTTTTCGTTACTCTGTTCCGTTTATTTATCCATAAGCTCTGCGACTCTGTTACCGTCATATTAAATTCCTTTTAACTCGTGCTTTTTCTATTTGTGCCGCTCCATATTAAACTCGAATTAGATGGCACGACGGCAAAAGACGTGCGGAATTAATGGATGAATACATTTTTCGGGCTGAGTGTATGATGTTTTTATTTGTGTTCGGATTCTAAATGATACTTGTACTTTTATGATAGCTGAGAGCCTCACATTGTCAAATTGAAGCGACATAATAATATGCGATGATATAATGAATCTACAGGTGCATGTTTTATATAGTTGGTATTATTTATTTATCGTATGGCATACTTTACATGTCACCGCAGTATAAAATTAAAATTTAAAACTAGAATTCTTAAAATAATCCACGGCTTTCCCAGTCAACATCTGAATTGATACAGAATCCCAAACCAATTCATTTGTACTTACTATAGCAAATATTAATCTTTAAAGATTTAACTAACCTATCAAATAAGTCTGCATGCTTGCTTACTGCTAATATATGTAATGTTAATGTATAGTTATATAATTGTTGTCTTATAAGTGAAATTTTGTAATTTCTTTAGACAATAAATATTCTTTAAACCGAAGGTCTTGAGCTCTTCAATGTTGCCACTGAATTTGGTGGTATGATGTTGGTACACAAGTGTCGCATTTGCCCTAAGGCCCAGTAATAGGCCCAGGCCTAGGCCGGCAAATTGTGACAAAAAATTCGCTGATGATAACAGGAAATAACTTAAAATGTAGTCAATATGATGGGTGCTGCGAAAGGGGCGGCTATAGGGCCTGGGACCTAGGGCGGCAAAGACTGAAAATCCGCCACTGTTGGTAATTGTACCAACAGTGGCGGATTGTACTACAAATCCATTTATTCTGATACTGTAGAGTGTAGATGATGCTATAGGTCTTGTTTTATTCCTCCATGTTCTAAACTAAGTGACATTGTTTGCAGCAACAACAGCGTATTAACTACGCCCGTTTACGCGTATTGACACTCGGTTGTTATTGCAGCGTTAATTAAATCATGCCGCGAGCGCAGGGAAATTGCTCATTATGAAGCCAAGGATTCCCATTACTTCCGCAAGCTCGGGTCAAATTTCAAGGTGTAGTTCACCTTATTATTGTCAAGAAAAGAGTGTGATGATGATGATAGTATCCTATTATCTCACATCAGTAACATAGGGCTTTCAGAAGGGATTGGAAGGGAGAAAAAAAAGCGACTGGTAAATATCAAATGATATTTCGTACATGATTTTAGAAAAACTCATTGGTACGAGCCAGGGTTTGAACCGATTTGAAAGTCGCTCGCTCTTACCGCCAGGCCATCAGCGCATCGTTCGTATGTTGCTATTGATTTCTGACAGGCGCTTGTGTAAGAAAAGTGAAAATTTTTGACTTTAGACTGAAAACAAATTATTCGGAGGGATATTGAAGTAAGGTCCGGTCCACCAATATATAGTTTTTCATTTATTTCTTAAGCGGTTGGTAAAGAATTTGTTCAATGATTTTCTAGTAGAAAGTGCTTATGTTGGAGCTTCTGTGTAATAACAAACAAAATATAGGTAATTATGGTTTTGATTATTTTCCGCATATATGCGTAGGTCATCGGCGAGTTCGTGTTCGTTTTGCTACTTGCGTTTAGTGGCAAATGTACTCACAATAAACACTCATCAATGCATAAACAGATCCCAACGTGAAGGCCTTCCACACTAAGGGACGGTACAGACAGACTGCAACCCGACTGCAACTTGTATTGGACTGCACACGCACACCGACGTTGCAGTTGGCGTGCAGTCGGCGTGCAGTTCCCATCCCATACAAATTGCAGTCGGGTTGCAGTCCGTCTGTATCATCCCTTACCCGTGTTAATCTTATGTACCTAATCGAATCAGAGCTACACCGCAGAGGGCTTACCGCGAACAACGTTCGACCTGTTGCCTCTCTGTCGCACTTGTAAATTCGTACGTAAGTGTGACAGGGAAGCAACACGTCGAACGTGGTTCGCGGTACCTAGGCTCTCTGGTCCGCCGACAGCACTGGCGTGCTTTGGGAATTACAGCGCTGCGCCGAGTTACAGCGATGCAAATAAGGCTCTGTTATCTTTATAGAATATACCTACAAGCTAACTAACCGCTATTATGATATCGTACAGCAGCCAAATGGCGAATAATGTCAAATACTAGTGGTTCTGTGGGCTGTAGAGCTCGCGAACGCCCAAGCCCCGCCATTTAAAAAACCAAGAATAAAGAACTTAAAGTTGTTTTTTTAAGATCTATAGAATATACCACCACACGTTGATTCTTACTGTTTTTTTTTTACTTTTAAACTAAGTAGCGGTTCACAAAATACATCTTAAGGGGGCCATTGATTACCATTTCGACGGACGATATCAGCCTGTCAGTTAAACGCAAAATTTGACAGCTCCGAATAACGAACGAACGTGGTTCGCGGTACCTAGGCTCTCTGGTCCGCCGACAGCACTGGCGTGCTTTGGGAATTACAACGCTGCGCCGAGTTACAGCGATGCAAATAAGGCTCTGTTATCTTTATAGAATATACCTACAAGCTAACTAACCGCTATTATGATATCGTACAGCAGCCAAATGGCGAATAATGTCAAATACTAGTGGTTCTGTGGGCTGTAGAGCTCGCGAACCCCCAAGCTCCGCCATTTAAAAAACCAAGAATAAAGAACTTAAAGTTGTTTTTTTTTTAAGATCTATCGAATATACCACCACACGTTGATTCTTACTGTTTTTTTTTTTTACTTTTAAACTAAGTAGCGGTTCACAAAATACATCTTAAGGGGGCCATTGATTACCATTTCGCCGGACGATATCAGCCTGTCAGTTAAACGCAAAATTTGACAGCTCCGAATAACTGACAGGCTGATATGGTCCGGCGAACTCGTAATCTTTGGGCCCCTTAAGTTCCATATTTCATTAAAATATACAGTCTGTGCGGAAAGAGAAGAGTCGTGGAATGTATTGGGCCCCATACATTCCACGACTCTTCTCTTTCCGCACAGACTCTAGCTTATAATTTAGGAGTAAAATGACAGACAGACATGACGAAATTATAAAACTTTAGTATCTGCCATTTTGGCTACGGAGCAAAGAATATAATACTCACTCGCTACGGAGGCCTAAAAACAGTCACCATGGATGATAATTTCATATAAGAACCATTTTCATTGCACTTGTATTTTTCTGTCTGTGGTAAACAAACAAGTCAGCATTCCGTCCACGTAGCCGCGCGGAAGTATGCATTTAATGAAAATAATCCAATAGCACTAATGACCCTTTACGGACGTGATGGCTCCGTGTTTTTAACCTCCAGTCGTGGAGGTAATAGATCAGGGTAGAATATCGTATTTATTGCTGATGGTTGTGTATTAATGGTAAGTAGTGACGGAAATAAATTTTCGAAAAAAAGTGTACAGATTACTAAAAGTCCGCGCAAGTTAATATATTATCAATCAATCAATCAAAATGTATTTTAGGTTAAAATTATTGTTGGGATAAGGTAACAGATAAGGCATTATGATTAAAATATATTTCATAAGGGCCATTGTTTTACACACCTTACAATAATTATTAAAAGGTACTTTATACCAATAGAATAAGTTAAAACGTAACTTGACCGGGGCAAGTGGCTACTTAAAGAAGGCTACTTACACTCTACTTATTTATCCACGAAAGAACATAATTTTATGCTAAGAAGAAAGAAATTAATGGTAATTTAAAAACTTGGTCTCAACTGTCTCAAGCACTTAATTAACTCGAATGATGTTTGACTCAGAATTACAGAATAAAGTCTTACTCAAACAAAGTTTTTTATTAAAATAAAAGGTGACATTAGAATTACTGTGGCTACGTTACTAATGCCAAAGAGATAAGAGATGATAGTATAGAGGGGTCCTGTCATAGTAAATTTTGTAGTCACAGTAAATTTACTGCCATCTATCGACACACGACTAAAACTCAAAATGAAAACGTATAAAACTATCGAAAAAATGTATATATATCTATACCTTTGGGTTCAGTTGGCGTAAAGGACAAAATGCTACTTAACCTAAATTAGAAATCATATCTTTAAATTAAATAGGAAAGAAGTTGATGTCCTTTAAAATTGGTCAAAAACAGTATCAATGTCCTTTGCGCCCATGAAATTTTTGAATCTTGTTTAGTAAGGGGTCGTAAGTGACGTTCTCAGACTATTTTATTCCAAATTTGGGGTGTATTAGTTACCAGCCACGGTACACATGTTAACAGTTTTCAGCATAGTTTACTGTTACAAAGCTTAAAAATGTATCAAACGGTAGTTAAATATGCTAGGTATATCCCGATTACAGTTGTTATTAATATTTTTCATCACACTTGCTCGGAAAAGATGTATTTACACGTAGGGCTTGCGGGCGGGAAATTGAATTTTTCGCCCTAGGGCGGAAAAAATCTTTTCCGAGCAAGTGTGATGAAAAACACTTATTTACACGTAGGGCTTGCGGGCGGGAAATTGAAATTTTCGCCCTAGGGCGGAAAAGTGTTTTATACAGAAGTTTGTTTTTATTAATTCTCCTTTTTTTCCTTACAAGTGTGATGAAAAACATTGTGTGTGCCACGGGCGGTAAAGAAATTCCGAACTCGTGAACATTTTAAGCCCTCGCTTCGCGTCGGGCTTAAAATTGACACTCGTTCGTAATTTCTTATTTCCCGCCCTTAATACACAATGTACTATTTCTGATAATATAGTAATAATAAAGAAAACACAATATTTTTAACCAATTATATAATAAAAAATAATTAAATGCTCAAAAAGTTGCTAATATTCGGGAATTAAGATAAAGTAAATGTCCCAGTGCTTAACACTAGCCACCTTATATTATAACAATCATACATAACAGCTTTTAATCCTAACAAGGGAAGTATTAGATCCGCTAACTATGATTAGAATTAGCATATCAAGCATTTGGACGTTTACTTAGTGAATAAACGTCCAAAGACTATAATTCAATACAGTAAGTTATAATAGGTAATAACACTGTTTCAATATTTCAAGATCTCTTATTGCAAAATACGATACATCAAGATATTTAATCGAAAAACACTATTAATTCCTATTCAAGTTACTCAAGTAGTGATTTCTGTGTTATTTAGTCCCCGTTAGCTGCATTAATTTCTGATTTCAAACACTTAAAAATATATTTTGTTAGAATGATTGTGAAATAATTAAGTAAGTGAATTAATTAAAACCGATTCGGTTATTAAGTATTAATTACCACTTAGTTCAGATACGTTTAAAACTTTCTAAAGTGATTGAAACGATTTTTTTTTCAACGAGTTATTGTAACCGAGCTCAAGCAATGACACAAATAATTAAATTACGCACAAACAACAACTTCCACCGCTCAGGGACGGATAATAAACAGTCATAACATAACCCTGCGCTGGCCAAGCTGCATGCCCAATGAGAATCGGGATAGTGAGGCGATGGGCAGTCGCTGATACACCTGTCTCGTTCTCCTAATCAACATAATCAACAAGAAATACGAGTCGGAAAGGTACAGAGTGTATTATGCACAGGCTAGTACGTTGTCGCAGGACTATAAGAGATTCCACTGCGAGTAAAACAATTATAGTTGCGGAAAAAACACTAAGCTGAGGTTTCATTACATTACATTTTAGTAGTAAAGGACCCATAAAACGATTTATTTATTTGGTATTATAGACCTTTACGCCCATGAACAAAGATAACAGCGGAAAAAACTCTTAGCGTAAATGCTTTCAAATTTAAGGGCAAACATTACATTATAGTAATAAAGGTCCCAGAAAACGATTTATTTGATATTTTTCACCGCTACGTCCATGTTATTTGTTTTAAATTAAGAGTTTTGAAACTAATTTGAGGTTGTAAAAGACACAAGTATTAGAAAAGTCCTTTACAACCTTGTTCGCTTCTTATACTTAAAAAAAAAAAAAAAATTTTAGAGCGGGTCGTAAAGGGCAAGTACAATAATATCAATAGTAAAATATGTCCTTTACGACCATCTTGACCATATGATATAAAAAAATTATTAAGACAAATGAAGGGCTTAAAGGACGACAAAAGACATGTTAGTCATTTACAACAATATTTATATTTAGCGGTAACCTTTACGATAATATCTTTGAACATCTAATTTGTATCTGGTCATTTACGCCTCTTGAACTAAGCTGTTTTTCAAAATCATAGTAAAAAATTGGGTCGTAAAGGACACTTTTTAAGAGATATCGAAATTTTAACTATACAAAACGATAGCGCTTGGAATTCTGTACAAAACTGTATATATAACTCATTTTCGCCAAAATGGCCTTTACGCCAATTGAAGCCAAAGGTGTCGATATGGATAAATGATTTTATTATTTTTATATCATTTTGACCCATGTTCATTCACTGATACCTATGTGTTAAAATTGTTAAATATAAAACGGTGTCGTCAACGCCATCTAGCCGACCATAGGCCAAAGGTGTGTGCGCCATCTATCCGAGAATGACTTTTTCTTGATTTCCGATGCACGTTTTTTTCTTAGACTTTATTCATCTTATACGGAGTTACATATGTCTTTGCTAATGCCTTGTTAACGTGGGTGAACTTTGCCGCATTACTGCCGCGATTTTATAATATATTTTAGTTATAGGAAATCCCATCAAAACATAAATGTGAATTGAGAGCCAAGTTCAATATTAAGAACGTCGTTGTTGACTTCGCCGGAAAAAGAATTGAGATCGATATGGGTGCCATGTTCTAGTTTCCTTGGGCTGTAATTAAAGTTTAGGATTTCACTTGTCTGGTTTTTACGTACACGCTATATTATTTTCTTTACTAAAATTTAGTTTTTGGTAAATTGAATTTTTGCTGGCTGATTTTTTACTTAGACAGCAAAAAAAGGGGGTGGTGTGGTAAAACCTAAGCCCAGAGTCATTTTCGAAGTTTTCAATTTTGAACCTTCCTTTATTCCACTAGGGTTCAGAATTCGATTTGATTGCGTCCTTTTAAAAGGGCATCGGGATTTAGGAGGACAACACGATTTTAACTCATAATTTGTACGAGAAAATAGTTTAGGATATATTATTTTGTTTGCGTAGCTATTTCTTGTTGACGTAATAGCTTCCTGTCTGAAAGGCCATGCAACCATCTTTCGCCAATCGCCAATCACAGTCAAATGTTGGTTATTTTTTGCCTTAAAGTTTGGTATGTGAATGATATTAAACTAGTACCTATCTTCTATTTTAAGTTAAAACGAAGTGATGACCTTATCCAAGAATTCAAATATTAGCATCGATGAAAAGTTTTACAAATGAAAGAAGTAAATAAGTAAGGTAAACGTACTGGTGCTCGACGCGGTCCCAGTACATGTCACCAAAGAGAATTAAATCACTACATTCACTACGTTTTACATGTCACCTTGTAACTTAAGTCATTGTCAATCTTAGAGGATATAACCAAACGGAGACGCCATGTCTATAATTTTCGATACAAAATAGTCTGCCGTTTTTTGCGGGGGAGGGGCACATCAAATACTCATACTAGAGATTTTGCACACATATGTATGTAGATTTAAGTACTTTTTTGGGAAATAAATAGATTTAAATTTTTTTTTTAAATGTATACGTAACGTAAAAATAGCCATGTCAGATAAACGTCAGTCCATACAATGTGGTTGACCATAAGCCGCCTATTTTCGACAGAGGAGAACGCCTGTTAATCACCACTCCGTTTCGTTATATTCTCTAAGTTGTTAATAGAGGTGACAGCAAGGTGTCATCTATTGGGCATTAGCATTTCGAGCAGTAGTACAGTCGCCATCAGATATATCGGAGCGGCCAAGGTGTTCACAATATCTGAACACGCGCTCTAACGCCCTGACAATAGAGGCGTGTTCCGATATTTGTGAGCACCTTAGCCGCTCCGATATATCTGATGGCGACTGTACGTCTACCTTAGGTACCTATTGATATTAAATACCTAACTTTAATTTGATTTAACTGAATTCAATTTTCATTTTCATAACTACGTATCGGATTTTAAATAACAATGTAGCTAATAAAATTAGTTCTTACTAAATTTCGTTAACTTAATTAAAAAAGTTAATTGAAATCAATATTGAGTTGAAGAAAAGAAGTGGTACTTTTTCGTAGATATTGGTATATCCAATATCAACATTTTCCTTTATTCATTTAACATCTTAGGCTAGGTCATTTATAATATGAATATAAAAGTAAAATATAAGAAACACTTACTAAACAATAAAAGTACATATGTATAACATTTTATTATTAAATACAATGCAGAGCATTATTAATAAGGCCTTTTGGTTAATATAAATTAACATGCATAACCTATAAAATACCCACAAAATATAAAAAGTTTACACTGAGTATAACCGTTTTATACACTATTGATCCATCCACTTGTCATATATTGATGTCTCGATATTATTTTGGCTTTGGAAAGACACCCTAATCTTTTATACCGAAACATATCGTCCCATTCGTTTACACAAATCCCATTGCATGTACAAAGGGAGGCTATACTGCTGATCCCTAAAAAATCGAAGGAACCCTAAAAGATCAGTCGCTGTACGCGTATTGCATTGCCATGCGCTGGATAGAGGTGCGTCACATGAGAACGTTACGGATGCGTCTAACGCTGCGTCTTACGTAAGCGAACAACTCGCGAACGCGACGCGGCGCGGCGCGGCGGGCCGAAGGCGTTCGCGTTCGCAACGAGATCGCCCACGTAGGACACTTCTATAGGTATCAAAGGATTGATTCACCCCGCGCCGTATCGCTTCGCTTCGCGTTCGCGTGTTGTTCGCCTACGCAGTACGCTGCGTAAGAACATTATGGATTTTACAGGAGTACATTTTATTGTGAGATAAGGCCAGCAGCTATACTTGGAAATTAATTGCACTTTATGTACAGGCTACAGTAATAATTAGCAATACTACTTAGTACGCATACACCGTGTTGACAGTGAGGAACCTGCATTTATGTGTCCTTCAGGTGTCAACACCAGTATCCAAAAATACGTACAAAGAGTCAGCTTACCAACACGTATGTTTCAAGTGTTAGTTACAACTTAAGGGGCCCACTGATTAACAGTCCGCCGGATAGTACCTATCTGCCTGTCAGTTGTTCGGAACTGTCAACGTTTTGTTCTAAGTGACAGGCCGATTCCGTCCGGCGGACTGTTAATCAGTGGGCCCCTTAAGGTTTGGCTGTTGGTAATTAATAAAGTAATTATCACGCTATCATTGTCATGACAAAAAGAACGACCATGGTTTCAGAATCGGATATATTGTTTAATGGTGCATGTTAATGTTGCAAAGGCTTGTTGTTAAGGTACTTAGGTAGGTTGGGCTACGGCCCTGTGGTTTAATAATACCTACCTATTTACCGATGACACCCTAATTTTTCAAAGTCTGTCCACAAATCGCAGGTAACCCAGTAGCCACCATGTCACAGCCTTACAACATGATCCGCGGAGCTGCAGACGCACGGCTCGCCGCGACAAAGTGAGAAAAATATGGTTGCTCAATATTTATAGGATTTTTATTTCCGTCGTTTAGCCTCGGCTACACGTCCACCGGTGGGGACAAGAAACCTGTGATTCTGGAAGGGACTACGGTTGGTTTAAGGTTAGTTGGTCAGAAGCCCTGGTAAGGACATTTATTTGTGTTATCACTTATCACAGATGTTTTGTAATACAGGCTTTGCTGAGTTTGGAGGTAGGTAAGATTGTCGTCAAATATTTATTTATGTATACCGTTTTCTGCTAGAGCGAATCTTAAAATGCAGTTCAGGTACGCTCAGCTCTAAACAGGTGAACAGGGTTAAATCATGTCCTAATCATATATGGTACTTATTTTCTTGATCGAGACCTGAATCCGAATGATACCTACTCTTGTACAATTAAATTGCTGATATTGTACAAATATAAACAAAAAAAAATCTTCCTAATACTTGCAATTTGAGTTAACTTGTTATACCAGAATTGGAGACATTTGTATATCAATGTTCTTATCTCTTTGATACAGAAAAGACAAACTAAAACCATATCGTAAAGCCATAATCCATCAAAGGAATTTTAAGTAACAAACTGTTCTCCCTTCCAGGGCTTTATCATCCACGTTATTGTTTTTCCCCAGTGCATTCATTTGGGCTTAGGATAAATAATGCATGTGGGGGCATTGGTATTCCGCAGTCCACACGGCATCGTCCGAACTTCTGTTACAGTTGCTGCATTCTCTAAATGCAGTTATAGAAACCCTTAACAACTTGACTTTAAAGTTTAATCTTGCTTAATTTGCTTGTAAATGGTGTTTTGTAATAGTCTTTATGTTGTTAATGCTTTTGAACATTACTGTCCTTTTCGTTGGCTTGGAAAAAGTGATTCGTGTGTGTTGACGTATTTGGACAGTGGTTGTTAGTTGATCTGTACCTAAAGAAGTTTCTTAATGTGGAATGTGTGCGTTTATTTAGCACCTATCTAATTGCGAATATGCGCTATACCTACTTGTTTTGTTGTAGGGTTAACTTTAGCGTACACTAGGTACGTTTAGCTTGAATCCCTGCCATAGAGTAAATCCAACCAATCAACTCTAGAGAGAGAGTCATTAAAGCATATGATTATTACCTAGATTGCTGTGTCAACACTGATTCCAACTCTGAACGAGTAACTCGGAACTTGTGTACCTACCTATTTATACGTGTAAAATGTAGTTACTTCCGTATATTCACTATTTGGTGAATGTTAATGTTAGAAGCGATAGGTGTCGCGCGCATAATCTACTTGCGCCTCCGCGTCGACGGCTGGCCAAGGCCCGAGCATCCCTCAGCGTCTTCCGGGCCAAAATATATAATAGAATTCCAATTGACATAAGAAATTTAGAAAGTGACACAATTTTCAAAAACAAATTAAAAGCTTTACTTATTCAATTTGCCTGTTACGATATTAATGAATTCGATATACCTAGTAGTGATAACTTGTAGTAGTGGATATGTTGTCTGCATTAATTGTTTGTAATTTAAATGAATCGACAAGATCTTGACATTTTATAATTAATTCTAAATCAATTTTTTATAATATAATTCCTTGATTATTCATTTTGACATGTACCACACATAATTGACATTTTGAAATTGTATTATAATATATTATCTATCGTAAATTTAAGTTAAATCTTAAATTATGTTGTATTTTGACGTGTAAAAATCTGTATTTCTTTTTACCAATAAAAATCTGAATCTGAATCTGAATGAAATTGAAAACATACTGCATACAATTCAAATAAAAATCAAAGGTTTGTGTGAAGTTCCTGTTATGGGAACTATTTATAGGATAACCCTGGATTGTCTTTTAAAAGTTTGGTGATGTTTTCTATTAGTGCAAGGATCTAAAAAAAGGACGACAGCAAAGTACAAACACGATCAACGAACCCTGTGCATTCATATTTCGTATAGAACACAATTTCCCGGCTAAGTCTGGCCATAAAAATAGCCGTGAATCCTACTAGCTTGCACGGGAAAATAGTCCAAGGGGCAGGTGATAGCTTAGTCGAAACTTCCTCTATAGCGGGGAGCTATTCTGATACCGTGCGATATAAAGACCGGTTAAAATATCTACTAATGGGCCTACTATGACAGCTCGTTTATTCTGTCACCATAGCTGTAACGTTGTGGTCTGTAACTACTAGTGATGCAAAAAATGCAATTATACTATGATCAGGCTAAAGGGGTTTTGCTTCAAACTATATTTCTAGCTGATGTGATTTCCGCGACAGTGAGATTGCTTCAGTGTCCATATAAAACATTACACTGTCGCTTTACTTAAATTTGCGTGTAAGTGCGATGCTTTGTAAAAATGCAT
Source organism: Cydia splendana (assembly GCF_910591565.1). NCBI lineage: Eukaryota > Metazoa > Arthropoda > Insecta > Lepidoptera > Tortricidae > Cydia > Cydia splendana. The sequence goes on from NC_085969.1 coordinate 17,353,769, forward strand.
ACTCCATAGTCGCTGTCCCGTGGCCTGTCACGTAGTCACCCCGTAGTTATCGTTTGTCACTTTACACTATGCTCTTCAAAAATATTATGTAACAAATAGCTACCTATTGATTTCCAAAGGCAACAGCTACATCATTAGTCCATTACCTACCTCAAAAGTTAACGTCATCATTTTAGCCTTCAGTCGCCCACTGCTGAGCATAGACTTCTCTTCGTGTACGCCACTTATCCCGGTCCTGGGCTAGTCTCATTCGAAAGTGCATCGCGATTTTTCGAACGTCATCCACCAAACGAGCCATCGGACGCCAGTCGCTTCTGTCATCTGAAAGCGGCCACCAATCCGTCAAAATTTTGGTCCACCTGTCATCACTCTGCCTGGCAAAATAACAAAGTATAAAAATAAGTTAACGTAACAAAGTATAAAAAATTGCAACAAAAATAAAAACAAAGCACTGTCCATGCGATTGTTTTCGTAATAACCTCCACATTCCCAAAGGAGTCTACTTTCATATACCTCGCTATTTACTGCAGGTGACTTACAAATCGATATTGCATGTCGCAGATGCACACTTCTACGGCGGATGCCAAATATACTTTACCTATTTTGTGCCTTATTCGATGGTAATAAGGCATAATATGTTTATTTATTTTTGGTACTGTTGCCACTTAAAGTGAACTAGCTGAAAATTGTGTTGGAATATTGGGATATAAATTTGTGCTGCAACTAAATTGAGAGTGCCAATCAAGAAAAATATAGAGCTAACTTTGCTAACCAAATTCAACAGTGAATATTTTCAACCTTGGCAAGTTTAGTTTTTACTCTCAAAAACTCTATTTAAATTTCAACTAGCTCTAAAAAAACAACAACAGAATTGTCAGTCACAAATGCTCCCTAATTATCTTACAACATCGCTAAATAAAAGCAAATAATTGAATGAAAATACTAAACCCTAATGTCATTAACAAAACTAGACCCCTGAGTCTAGACGTAGGGATCGTAAAAGTCTCGAAACGAAATTAAATTTTGTCTACGAGTGTAACAGAAACCATCGCTGGCCTTTGCACTTATCGTGATGCGCTGGAGACGTTATCCATTGTATTTTAACGTGTTATCGTGCCGGATCACGTGTAAATACAGTCATGTGAAGTGTGGATTCACCATACAATTTTAAACGAAAAAACGAGAAATTATAAAGCTGTGGTATCCAAGTGGTTAAAACGGGCGTACCTATTTTAAACTATGGATTCTAATTTTAGTACCTCTGAGTTTTTTAGAAGTTATCTGCTGAAATATCATTGATATTTCCCAATAGTAAACTTTTCGGTTTAGAAAAATATTCTGAGAAATTTGGCCTGCATTTCAAATGCCTAGTTTTCATCTTGAGTTCTCCTTTCAGAACAGATGGCAGTCGCTTTCGTACAAACCAGTGTCTACACCAAAATGCGATTAGATAGCAAATGGAATCCAGAGCACGGAAATCTTCAGTTGGAATTTCCATCCAGATTTTGTGGGAGAATGGAAACAATCCAGATGGATGCTGATATAAGACCGATGAGAATCGAAGAACCGCATATAAATGTTACACAGTAACATTTCCATTCCACTGCATATTTCCTAGAAGTATGTTTCACGTGGAACGGGTGCTATGCATATTGAATTTTTATTCAAGTTTGAAAATAAGACAAAAGGTAAGGGTTGAGGGCGTGCATTCTCTGATATTTGCTTCGTATGATCTTTTTGTTGAATGAAAATTTAAGGTAACATTCGGATTTAGACTACATCAGCGTTACTGTTGCAGAATTTCGGTGCAGCATTGCTACAGAAAATTGTCATAAAACTAGGTAGGTGGGCAAATTCATTTAACTTGTACTTTAAAGCGCAACTTAAGTCGTGTTTCAGTAACGTCTACCCGTCACATACAGTTCGGTTACTAACGCTTCATATGTTAATAAGTATTGTCTGATATTACAGCCATTACATCCCACCGCTGACAAGACGAATGAAAGCTGTTACTCGAGAGTAGAATACATTAGTGTAGATAAATTGAATACAAGTGTTTCTAACACTTCTAATTCGATGCAAATTGCAACTAAGCAACGACATTTGAGCAGCCTTAGTTATTTTCCTGTCAGTTTCTGTTTACTAGTTCTTGTACAGCTTGACATTCTCCACGATATAGTTCACAGTAAACGTGTTGAGTCATGGGATGCTAAGCGATAATAAGCGATTCTAAAGGCGGAATTACTCCAGTGTGCGGCACAAGCATTTTTGTACTGAATACGCTTGTGCCACACACTGGTGGAATCCCACCTTATTGTTACCCACATTACAATCTCTTAAAGAGTCCAATAGATATCCCAAGATTTTGCGATTCTCGAATTCGTGGTTTAGCGCTTTTACATTCCGGGTAGGCCCCAGACCTGAGATGACATTCGGTTGTTCACAAACGCCAATAGAAAAAAAAATGTATATGGATGACAGATGCGACGAAAAAGCACGTTATTATTTCCATACATTATTTATCCCTTAAATGCATGATTTTTTCTTTTTGCCCGACATTAATATATGTATCACATAATTGTTTGCCGATTCTAGGAAAAATAGTAAAAAAAAAAATGTAACTTCGATTTTCACTGCGAAATCAGTGTTAGAAGTTGAATTGGCTAAATCATATTTATGTAAATATGTAATTTTCAGTAATAGATATCTGAAATTTTTTACTACCATTAGAAAGGTACACTATTTGTGATATACCTATGATAACGTTTTTAAATATAAAATAATTACAAACCCCGAAAACACCGTTCAATATCACATACTAAAAATTATCAACTTCTGGATTTTTCCAAGCATTCCGTCTTTTCGTCTTAAATAAAACGAATGTAATTTTTATAAATTAAAAATATTGCGTCAATTAAACCCTTTAATCATCACCCTACTACTTGACGTTTGGTATAAAGGTGCGATCAAGAACGAAAGCCTTTTTTTTTAATCTGTAAGCTGTATTTTAAGCATTTTGTGTTTTCTCTTTTATTATGTATTGTCTCGATTGTTTGTGCTTACGAATAAAAAAAATACTATTCTATTCTGTCTAATGCTTTGTAGACATTTGGCAACACTATGCATTTAAGGGTTAAGTTTCGATTGGCGTTTTCTTTAAACGATTGTCACATTTACCCCTGACCTCTTTTTTCTTCCCACTTTGTTAGTTCGTTAAAATCTGAAAGATAGAAGATGAAAACCTAGGTAAATAGGTAGATTAAAGCTTAGCGCTTATCTTCCCATACACTCAGACCTAAACCCTAGCTATTCGGTGCAAACGTGCCTGGGGCTCGCATAAACTTCACATCAGTGGGAACGTTTTGTCACGCCACAGGACGGTCGCGGAAGCGTTCGAATTTGCATTTTGATTAAAGGAGGCGCCTGACAGGCGGCGCAAGACTGACATGTTTAGGAGTCGGCCGATTTTCCTTCAGGCGCTAGATGCTGGCCTGAATTCTGTGACAGCTAATTCTAATTGGATCCCTTTTTTTAGGGTTCCGTACCCAAAGGTTGACAAAATAAATGATTGTAAAAAAATCTTCTTCTTCCTCGCGTTATCCCGGCATTTTGCCACGGGTCATGGGAGCCTGGGCTCCGCTTGACAACTAATCCCAAGAATTGACGTAGGCACTAGTTTCAACCCAGAGGGGAAACTAGGCCTTATTGGGATTAGTCCGGTTTCCTTACGATGTTTTCCTTCACCGAAAAGCAACTGGTAAATATCAAACAATATTTCGTACATAAGTTCCGAAAAACTCATTGGTACGAGCCGGGGTTTGAACCCGCGACCTCCGGATTGAAAGTCGCACGCTCTTACCGCTAGGCTACCAGCGCTTAAATTATTGTAAAAAAATAGGGTTAGTAGCATGGGGTCTATTTCGCAATTCGTCTATAGAGCTGCCCGTCTAATTCGCGAATGGTCTACTTCGCATTTCGTCTAAAATATCAGTTCGTCTAAAAAGCATCTGGTCTACTTTTTTTGAGTAGTAAATCGTCTAAGCAGCATGTTGCCTATTTAGCAACTGGTCTAATTGATAATTTCGTTATATCCATCTGTCTGTGTCTCTGTAAGTCACAGCCGTTGTACTCGGAACATATCGATACCTTTGGGTTCAATTGGCGTAAAGGACATTTTGGCGAAAATTAGTTATATATACAGTTTTGTTCAGAATTCCAAGCGCTTTCGTTCTGTATAGTTAAAATTTCGATATCTCTTAAAAAGTTGCCTTTACGACCCAATTTTTTACTATGATTTTGCAAAAACAGCTTAGCTCAGGGGGCGTAAATGACCAGTTATATATTACATGTTCAAAGATGTTATCGTAAAGGTCACCGCTAAATATAAATATTGTTGTAAATGACTCACATGTCTTTTGTCGTCCTTTAAGCCCTTCATTTGTCATGATGATTTTTCATATCGTATGGTCAAGATAGTCATAAAGGACATATTTTAGTATTGATATTATTTTACTTGCCCTTTACCACCCGCCCTAAAAATGATTGTACCATAAGTATATGAAGCGAATTAGGTTGTAAAGGACTTTTCTAATGTTTGTGTCTTTTACTACCACAATTAGTTTCTAAACTCTAAATTCAAAACAAATAACATGGACGTAGCGGTGTATAATATCAAATAAATAGTTTCCTGTGACCTTTATTACTATAATGTAATGTTTGGCCTTAAATTTGAAAGCATTTACGCTAAGAGTTTTTTCCGCATTTATCTTTTTTCATGGGCGTAAAGGTCTATAATGCCAAATTATATAAGTAATAGTTTTATGGGTCCTTTATTACTAAAATGTAATGTTTGCCCTTCAAATTAGAAACCTCAGCTCAGGTTTTTTCAGCAACTATCGTTATTTTACTCGCAGTGGAATCTCTTATAGTCCTGCGAAAACGTACTAGCCTGTGCATAATACACTCTGTACCTTTCCGATTCGCATTTTTTGTTGATTAGGAGAACGAGACAGGTGTGCCAGCGACTGCCCATCGCCTCCCTATCCCGACTCTCATCGGACATGCAGCTTGACCGGGCGCAGGGTTATGTTATGCCTGTTATTATTCGTCCCTGAGCAGTGGAAGTGGTTGTTTGTGTGTATTTTAATTATTTCTGTCATTGCATATTTTCATAAGAGCTTGTTGCTAGGCCTACATGAATAAAGTAAATTTTGTTTGTTTGTTGTTGTTTGCATGAGCTCGGCTACAATAATTCGTTGAAATAAAGAAAAAAAAAACTTCATTTCAAGCACTTTAGAAAGTTTCAAACGTATCTGGACCAAGAAGTAATTAATACTTAGGTAATGACCAAATCAGTTTTTATTAATTCGTTTACTTAATTATTTCATAATCGTTTTAAAAGAAGATATTTTTAAGTGTTTATATTTTCAAATTAGAAATTATTGCAGCTAAAGGTAACGGGGACTAAATAATACAGAAATTACTACTTAAATGGGAATTAATAGTTTTTTCGATTTAATATCTTCTTGTATCGTATTTTTGAAATAAGACATCTTGACATATTGAAACAATATTATTACTTATTATAACTTACTTTAAAGAATTATAGTCTTATATTCACTAAGTAAACGTCCAAATGCTTGATACGATAATTCTAATCATCGCTACCCGATCTAATGCTTCCCTTGTTATGATTAAAAGCTGTTATGTTATGATTGTTATAATATAAGGCGGCTGGTGTTGAGCACTGGGACATTTACTTTACCCTAATTCCCGAATATTAGCTAATATACATAATTGGTTAAAAATATTGTTTTCTTTATTATTACTATATTGTCAGAAAAATATTAACTACAACTGTAATCGGGATATACCTAGCACATAGACTAGGAATCCTCTAGACCGAGTTTAGAGCAATTATTTCATGCAACCGATGATGCCAAAAATGCGGGGGTGCGCGGGACGAGGTGAGCGAGATCCCGTGCCGTGATTGGTCCGTTCAAACGACGAACGAGTTCACGGACGTCACACAAAGACACTTTCGACTCGAACATGGAGTAAAATTACCGTATGCGTGGCAGAGGGGGTAGCGCGACTATGCTCAGTCTGGAGGATGTCTTGTCTGTGACCTAGCATAATTAACTACCGTTTGATACATTTTTAAGCTCCATAACTGTAAACTATGCTGAAAACAGTTAACATGTGTACCGTGGTTGGTAACGAATACACCCCGAATTTAGAATAAAAAAGTCTGAGTATGTCACTTACGACCCCCTACTAAACAAGATTCACTAAATTATCAAAAATATCATAGTCGTAAAGGACATTCATAGTGTTTTTGACCAATTTTAAAGGACATTAACTGCTTTCGTATTTAATTTATAGTTATGATCGCTAATTTAGGTTAAAGAGACTAACATTTTGAGTACTTTTCTAATACACATCAAAAATATAGCTGGTAAACAAAAAAAATATATCAACATTAAACAAAAAATCGCAGTTTTTCGCGTCTCCTGAAAAGTGGCATTTTGTCCTTTACGCCAATTGTACCCAAAGGTATCGATATACAATTTTACATCAATTTGTACTGAGAATATTTTTATTGGGACTGCCAGCAAAAGCACCTGACATTTACTCGTACAACCGGATTGACTAATGTATTGTCTAATTTTGAGGCATCTCTATATGGTGACCATATAAAAAAATCCATTTAACAAAAGTAACAGTCTCATCTCCCAAATAAGCAAAATATTGTAAATCAAATAAATTTTCTTTTGACATGTCGGGTACTCGGACGTTAAGATATGGATATACAATTATATGTTCCGAGTACAACGGCTGTGACTTACAGAGACACAGACAGATGGATATAACGAAATTACCAGTTGCTAAATAGGCAACTTGCTACTTAGACGATTTGCTACTCAAAAAAAGAAATGCGAAGTAGACCATTCGCGAATTAGACGGGCAGCTCCATAGACGAATTGCGAAATAGACCCCCTGCTACTAACCCAAAAAATACTGGAATAAACCTCCGCCTTCATATTGCGAATTTGGACCTAGAAGTTGTATCTTCTTCAAGTAGACTCTTTTTTTAGGAAAAATTGTGAAACATGAAAGTATTTCCTAAAAACTACTGGAGGGATTCGACAGAGTTCAGTTAAAAGGGCCGAAATCAAGCATGTGTCACGTGATTTCACACAAAATTTTCTACCAGGTGAGTTAAAACAGAGGTAATTTGAACCATCGTCAATTTTGCGGTGTTTATAATCGTGTTGAGGCAAGGACGCATATGTAGGGACCAGCGGATGGTGGGATGACGCTAATCATCGTTTTTACAGCTCGACAACCGTTATAGACGTCTCAAAATTGACGTTGTTTCAATTTACCTTTGTTTTAACTCACCTCGGTTTCCCCTACCTTTAAATTATGGTTGCCTCTTGTACGATTTAACTAGTCGAAGACCCTGGCCGCAATTGATTTCCAATCTGTGCTCGAAACATTTCTAGTCGCAGACTGTGAAACTGTTCGCTCCGTTATTGTGTGTTCATTCATTTGTTCTAATTCGTTTCACTGGTTTCGACTGCCGAATACTGGCTGCCTATATACCTACAGCGATAAAAAAAGGTGACATTTGGAAGACCACTGCAGTAGGTATTACTGCTACGGCATTCATGCAGGCGAGGTCACTGTCAATTATTTTGATAAATTAAGTTATGGATTTTAAAAGTGCTATTCAGATGGCAACTGCAGCTGCGTCACTGTAGCAGCATTACCGCTGAGGCTTCTGCGGGCACTATCACTATCAATTTCCTTGATAAAATAAGTGACGTAAATGCTGTAATGCAGCGGACAATATCATAGCAGCATATAAGCTTATCGTAGAGAGCGAAATCCTCTCACAGTAAATTAATTCTTCTCAAGGGATAAACTACCTACACTTTTATTTCCAAAAGCAACTAAAGTAACTGAAATGACAAATTCATCAAATAAGCGCACATATGGAACATAATATTATCTATACCCTGAAAGACTTGAGCAGTTTAAATTCCATGTAACCCGTATGCCCATCCGCTCACCCGCACGTTTTTGTTTGTAGCGGTTGCACCCTTCATATTGTTCCGTCTGAGTGGCCCGGTACGTGTTTGCTCAATCTAATTGCTATTCAGTCAGGGCATTCATCGGAATGGTATTGAAAATGAATATTACATTCCCCAGACTGGCGATAAGCGAGACTCCGTGTTTAAAGTCATCTGGAGGTTCTACGTGTAGCGTAAGGTTGAGTACGTGTCGATATTGCTTATAATGTTGGATTTTGTATAAGTATTTAGATAATTTGAGACATAGGTACCTAATACGTTTATTTTGCGGCTGTTACCTAGATGTTAAAAAAATTTCATGACACTTTGAATCCGCGAAGCGTGATATAGTTAGTTTAAACGGCGCAAAATTAACAACATTTTTAAAGTTTTCTATAGATACATAGGTAATAAATGTACTAGGACCCGGAATAACATGTGATCTCAATGTTATATAAACCTATCGTACCGTTATAAACCAAGTCGTTAACGTTACGGCTGCTTGACACGTATAAAAATGAGCGTACATTTTCTTTGTTCAGATTTTCTTTAACTTCGTCTAAGATGCAAGTTAAAATAAAAGTCCGGTGAAACATCGAGAAACAATCGGACCTGAAGTGCCGTCGGAACAGTGTTAAGACAAAGGAATGTAAACTTAAAAGCATATCGGAACCGAGAAGGAAACCTTGAAGAACTAAATAAAACTTTCATATTTTCAGTATCGAATACGGTTATTTTGTAGATGCGTGAAATAGTCAGGAGGAGGAGGAGGAGGATTCGTTAGTATTATTTACTTCATTCAGAACTGCTGAAAATGGATTCCTACATTTTATACAGACAATTTTTTTTCTACTCTTCAGTAATGTGCCTTTGTATACAACAAAGGCACATTACTGAAGAGTAGAAAAAAAGTAAATTAAAAAAAAAACTACTTATTTTTGCATTTCTGTTGTAATTAAATTTGCACAAAATTAATTTTATGTATAGATACCTAGTAGTTTCTCAATTACAGAGTGACCTTAAAGAAACCCGTACAGTTATAATTTGCAACGTACTCCCACAGAAGTTTGTCTAAAGACGGGTTGCACATTGCACCACATACAAATGAAGAACTACGTTGTATATGGCGACGACCATGGGAGTTGTTATTTCATATAAATTTTATGAATTCTTAATAGGGTATTTCTCGTACTAGACAAATCAGTTTATTTTTTAGAACTGTCAAAACGATTTGCTAATATGGAATTTATATGAAAACTAATTTACCTATGTAGTGACGTCACGGTCAACTCACCTACTTTTTATATTTAAAACTTATTTATTAATCAGAAATTGTGTTTAAAAATAACTGCTATCTATGTTTTGTAATAATTATCTGGTGCTTTATTTCGTGCATGGTGTGAAATAATTTATTTTAAGTACAGGAGACATCCCTATTTTGTTTGGTGGGAAGCAGGCAAGCAGCATTTGGTAATGTTAATTATGGCTGTAACATCATTATAGTATAAAAACTACTTACTACTATATAATAGTAAAAAGAACTTCTTGGGGGCTACCGAATCTATCCTCTTAGGTAATCCATTGATTATTAAGAGCCAACGGGAGTGGTCATTTCTCCATACAAACGTACTCCTCGTTTTCCTCCGTGGTTTTTGAAGCTAGAGCAATGATTTTTTCAACACAGATTAATATTGTCAATATCTGTGTCGGACCGTTTTGCTTTTTTTGATATTTTTGTTTTTTAAGGCGCTAGAGCCCTTCAAAAATGGCCAAAATGGCCTAATTGACTATGCCGCAATGAGAGGCGTGGCATTCAAAACTGATATCAATTAGCCAAAAAAGCAAAACGGTCCGACACAGATAATTTCATAATCATTTAGATTTCCAAATTTGGTTACGATTGGTTAAGTTTTGGAGGAGGAAACAGGGGAGTACGAAACCTCGATTTTTGAGATTTTTACGTAGGTTTTTTCGCCTTGTCCTTATCGCACTACTTTTAGGTGCCGCTTCCGTTAGCGAGACGGGTATATTTACCTAAAATATTTAAAACTCAGCTCCTGTTTCGTCTTAAATTTCTTTACACAATACACGGAACAAAGAAGTAAAACGGCAAGTTTCAGCTCGTTCGCATGAAGTTGTGTCCAAGGCTTTGCTCCACAACCCGCTTAACCTACTTCGTAACGGCGCATATTAAATTAAACTAGGATAAAGATAACACGGGATGAGCAAATGGCGACTGAGACAGCGAGATACGTGGAGTCGACGGCATAGGGGCAGAATGTAGTTTAATCCTAAATGAATAAGTTTAGGATGTTGTTCCAAGATTGGTTTATTTTAATTTTATGAAGGGGCGTAGAGTAGAATCGTTGTTAATATGATAGCAAACACTTTAGAGTTGCAGCTATTTGCATGGATTTTACAATGAAAACGTGTGGAAACATTGACGTACTTCATTCTTCTTTAAAAAAAAATGACTTCCATCTTTATAAACTTCCTCGTTGACATTGACGTTTATTATGACACACTTGCATCTCTCAAATTCGGTACAGAATTAGCATAGATAGACTCTATTTTGATGCTTCATGGACTAAAACTAATCAAGATATCACAGAGTTGAGTAAGATTAAAGCAATGCATGTAGGAAATAGGAAAATTAACTGCTCACTTAATCTTACGAAGATAGGCAATACCGGCTGTGTTGTGAGGTGTTAAATTAACGTCTGGGCGGTGTTGCCAGGTGAGGTTTATTAAAGTCTGCGGATATAGACCAAAATATCTGTAGAATTCCATAGATCGCCGTTAATAAAATCTGTAGGTATATTACAGACTTTTTTTTTCAACGCTTTATTTGTCTGTAGGTAGGTACTAAAGCTGAAAATTGTTGAAAGTTAGCATAGTGTTGTAAAATATAGTTTGATATTTTTGAGTAGAAAAACTTCTTTGGGTGGTTGATCTTTGTCGCCAATGTTTTTCAATTTTGCTGCCTTTTTCTACTTACGAAATATGGATGGCCGAACTATGAATTTTCGTCATACGCCAAAAATACATTCTATTACCTACAATAACGTTACATGATTCGGTAAAAAAATAAATTTGTGGGAAAGTCCGAAGGTTTGCCAATAATTTCCGTAGGTCTGGGCACAAAGCCTAAAATCCGTATATCTACAAATTTCTCCGTAGCTCTGGCAACTCTGCGTCTAAAATTCCCCAACATAGTAGTTTGTTGCAATTTCACAGAACTGGTGTCTCGAGTTCATCTAGAGTACGCTTGTGCTGTTAATGTGACAGTCGGCACGTTAGGAAAACGCTCATTAAATGCTCGTCAAAAGTGCAGTCACTTACATGACTGTCTCGAGAAACTCCTGTAACAATACTTATTGCAAACTGAGTCGGGTCAAACTTAGACAAAATATCAGAAATACGAAAAAATATCTCTTCTTTACGTCAATTGCTTCAGCAAAGTTTATAAGGTTTAGTAGGCTTTATAAGTAGGTACACCATAATTATTATTTGTGTTTGTATTTATTTAGGTAGAATGTGTTTTTTCTTTTTTGATAGAACATTTAATTGAAGAATCCAAAGAAATAGAGATAAATAAGAAAGCGAAATTATAACTACTAACTTAGAGGGATGCTGTATATTTTTAGCGGAAGATAAACTTAAGCAACTAAAGTTTATAAAGGTCTCTACACACTTTACAACAAATGGCATGCGATTTTAGATCATTGTCGTCTCAGTAGGGGCAAGGAATTCAATCGATCGATCAAATGCCACAATGTAACGCAAATCCCATGCTATTATAGGTGATATTTATAGACGCTTTAAACGATGCAACTCAGGTCAAACATTTCCGATTTGTTGTCTATTGTCTTTGATACACACGAAAGGCGTTCCCGAAACAGTCACGCGACGAACCAACCCCATGTTTGAACACTTAAATTGGTTCGCCACTTTACATGTTCGTCTAATGAATAAGGAATGATACGTGTGCTACGCGAAAATTTTGCTAAAACTCATAGTCAATTGATTTTAAACTCTATTTATGGTAGCTAGGGTTCAAAAAATTATTTATGATATTAGTTCAGTCGCCGTTCGGTGCCTATAAATGCACAAGTAAATTATGTGGAGTTGTTAGCAACGTAAACAAAAATCAATTAATTTGGAGGCTGGCTGTTGATAGTACTAAAACATTTGTTGTGAGCTTTTCGGTTAATTTATTACTGTGCATGTGGCGAGCTCTAATAATATCATCAAATTGCAGCTTTATTGTAAAGTTATTTACTATAGCAATATATTTTCGGTTGCCAGCATATATTTCTCGCCATACGTCTTAATTATACTTAAGTTATATCACACATCGATTTCCAATTATAGTTATTTGTCTTAGAAGGGGGCAAAGTTGTTGCTTAGCCCCTAGTGCTAATATTGTACCCGAGCAAGCGAAAGATGCCAAAGCGAAAGATGCCAGAAAAGTTTTTCAGGCACTAGGGTTTAAAAAACTTTGCCTAAGTGGTGAAACATTTTTTTCATGGAAATATGTAGTACTACTGTATCGATAGTCGCTGTGAATTCTTTGTGGATCTTTACTGTTGATCAATGTTAATCGATTTACAAATAATCAACTATATTTGAGCTATCACCATTTGAAAAATATTTAATGGAATTACTACGAAGTATTCTTAGCTAATTATTACCTCGATCAGTAGGAATAGATCAATTGCTGGGATTACCGGGCGAGGGTTTACGACTAAGCCGGAGGCTGAAACGGTAATCTGTACGGTGCGTGATCTCGCCCAATTTGCTACCGAGCCCCTCGGAATACAATTAATGTTAGATCTAGTTTCAGGTACTTTACAGGGGGGTAGGCTCAGAAATGTTCCCTAGCCTTCAGTGTCTACAATGTACTTCAATAACTAGGTTTATCCGAATGATGTATTAGTTGTTCAGTTGTTTACCTTAGTTCAAATAAATAGTATAAATACCTTTTTCTCCTTGTCCCATTTTTACATGTCTCTTCTATTTGGCCTGATGGTTGATTGGTAGAGAATGCCATTAAGCATTAAGTCCGTCATTTGTACATTATTTTTTTGTTTTGTGCAAGTGTAAATAAACTAGGTATCCATTTTAAAACGGAAGTCAATCACTAAATAATATTGGAACTTTTTCAAGAACTGTGGCTTAATAATTATACTGACGAATAAAGATTTGCTTAGAATCGTATTTGCTTTTATGTTAAAATCATCTTTCTCACTCTGCTGTCCCTTTTGCCAAAATTGCTTAAATTATGCTGTAATTACTATGACCTACAGCACAATTATAGCAATTTCAACTTTAAACAGAGCAGATCTCAATTATCTAGTGACTAAGGGTTTAAAAAAATACAGTTTTCTAAGGCTTTTACCTTAAATCTTGGTGTTCTAATGAGAAGTAACAGTTTTTGCGATTCTATTTCTGTGTTTCGATTCGCATAATTAAATATTGCTAGGATAAAAGACCAGGCGAGGTGGGATCCGTTTAAAGTTAAACGAAGTTAGGCAGTATCGTAACTAAAATTTCTGTATCAAACCCCAAACACCAATCTAGGTTGAACTTAGCCACACCAACTAATGCAAGTTAAGAATAAAGTTCAACATTAAGTCTAGTCTAATCCCTAAACTCGAGTCACTTGGGCCCAAGTTGGTTTCGGAGACGTTAATGGCAATATACACGATCAGTAATTGTTGTCAGTTTTACTGACGAGGCTCACGTTTAAATAGGAGAATGCCCCATTGTGCGTTCGGAAGAATATAGAAAAAACATGCTAATTAATATTTTTAATATTTTGACTGATATTAAAAATATAATAATATGCATGATTTTTGTATATTAATCATTTGAAATCCTAAAAAATATTGCTTTTATTTTTCACAGTTAATGATAATCAATATTGACGGTATGATAGGAACATAATATGTGCCATATAGTTTCGGGATCATATAAAGCCAAGTCAGTTCGTGCGAGTCGATGCGAAGTCCTTAGAGATAAGGCCTGAGGTCAGAGGTGTCGGAGCAAAGATTAGAAGCATGCTCTAATTGGTATTCGGATTTAAGGACCTCACGCTACAACGTGCTCACTCTATACCGAGCCTGAAGCGCTTTCCTTCCTTCAAATATAATGAGACTAAATAAATTCATACTCCAATAATTTTACACCAAGATTTTTGAAGTTATGACGGCTGTCAGTCACTCCAATAAAAATATGTAAGCTTTTTGTGAATATAACTAGAACAAGTCGAATTAAATAAATTTTCAAACCCAACTGCAGTTAGCTTCGCAGGCAATTTTTAATAAAGTCTATGTCATAACTACAACTAAAACGAATATAATGATACCTCTTACGTTGGAATCCGCTAAACATTGTAAGCAGATTCTTACATAAACATTCGAAAAATAAAACATCGGTTCAGTCGGGTAAAAATGACAACCCGGAAAAACCAACGTAAAAGTGGACTGGGGTGACCATAGTCGTATGTCCGAATTTTAACTGTCGTAAGTCATACTAACATTAATCTCAATTTCCGGTTTAACTCACTTATTTTTTTAAGTCACTCGCGCGACATGTTTCGAAGAGCCTCGGTCTTTAAGCTTTCTAGGTAAAATTAGCTTAACGGTCATGTCGATAAATATTTTGTATTACACTATTTGCACACTAATTATGTGATTTAATGACGCCTAGAAAATTGACACTTTAACGTGCTTAACATACTTACTAAAAACTTTTAACAAATTATTTCGTTTCATATAATAAAATAGGTACCAAATTACATATAAACTATATATCACACACTATCGCATATCCATTAGATTTTTCAACAAAATTACATGCACACAAGAGACAAATGGATGTTGAATTTTAAATGATTGTATTAGGGCTGTACAAACAATCGGTGCAGGACGCTGCCCTCTTTGTATGGTAATAGCATTTGTTTCATCGGACAGCCAGGGCTGCCACTGAATGTAGGCTAGACATATTTTCTCAATTAAAACCAAAATATTACTTTGCTAATCCGCGAAAAGAAGAAAGAGAAAAGAGGAAAGAAGAGTTCTTTTCGCGGATTAGCAAAGTAATATTTTGGTTTTAATTAATATGGATTTCCGCAAAATAACGCCTGAATCTATTCACTATATTTTCTCAATGCCTAGTGTTTTAATTATCAACTTGAAGACGAGCGCACTTTCCCAAACAATATTGCAACAAAATGTTTGCACATTTTCTGTAAGTACTCTATACTCCTTTGGCGGCAGTTAATATGGACCTTAGTAAGTACTAATAAATCAAATGGGGGTCAACATTACATACATACATTATTATGAACAGTGAAACAATGTATCCTCACTGTGTGGCCACCACATACTTATTAACTAACGTTAACATTTAAAGTACTTAATCTTATAGACGCAACGCATACAATCACGGCAAAAGTAGCCACTAGGCGCAGTTTTTTAAAATAGTTTTTCTCTACTTACCCATTATTTACTTACTAAAAACTAAAAAATACCTAAACAATTCCTATGTGACACACCAAATGTCGATTCACTATTTATAAAACCTCTTCTGAAAAGTCTTATTCAAGTTTGAAAATACTTATCGAAGATACTTTTGACCTGAGTATATTGGAATTAAAAATTCGCAATCGAATATTTGAACATCGGCCGTGCGAGTGCCAACCCTGGTAATGAGAACACGCAGACACTATGCGGGTCGCTGTTTTTATTCATACAGTCGGGGGCAACCCTGGCTATTGTAGCTCCTTATTTGTGAGCAAGCCTTTGCATAGTACTAGACGATAAAGTGTTTATTGTACTGTGTTTATTTATGTGATTAAGTTTGTACCTACTCGTACTTAATGTTGGTTGGTTTACAGTGTTTTGGAAATTCTCGGAATAATAATGCGTCTGCGATGCGTAGGTAGCTTTGTACTAAAATGTCAAAATTGTCATATAACTAAAATCCGCGTATCATTACAGAATCAATTTATACATTATAAGTGACCTTAAAAACAACTTTGCCCATGGGCCATGATAATTAAGGGGCCCACTGATTAACAGTCCGCCGGACGGTATCGGCCTGTCAGTTGTTCGGGACTGTCAAAATTTTGTTCTAACAGGCCGATATCGTCCGGCGGCCTGTTAGTCAGTGGTCGGCTTTAGAGATGTATACCTATAAATAACCCTCCATAGGAGGCTGATTCTTTTTTTTTTCAACAACTTAAAACACATTGTTAAGTAAAAAATATTCTAGGAATATAAGGACAAACTTAAATAAAATATATATCGTTGTCAGACGTTTATGAATAACGGAATAAAACTATCGATTTACATATTTATATCAATGTATCGATATGTTTCGTGGTAAACGTCGATAGTGTTAAAATTACAATGTTGCATACATATTTTCCGGTAAAACATACACGTCGTGTTCAAACGTTGACATACAACAATTACGGTCATGCATGCAATTATAACAATTCAAATTCATTATAAAATTACTATGTAAACTAATCGAATTGAATCCAGTCACGTAACCAAATTAATCATGCGGTTTGATAATGTTTGATATGATTTAGGAGGTCGTATCGGTTATTACGTGAGCTGATTTCTTGATACTAATTCAAACTTGATTTTGTTCGGTATAATAGCGGGTAAAGTTTCTTTTGATATTCACAGCCCTTTCATAGTAATCAGAAATTAATATCACATTATAAAATATATGTAAAAGAACATTAAATAAAAAGAAAAATTAAACTAACAAACTTAAGTCACTGAACTAATAGTTTTTTCTTTTGGATCACCCTACATTTTCATGTTAGAATTATTTTATTGTGTTAAATTAACCTTACTTGGTAGGCGACAATACAAAATCATGTGCATTGGAATTATTCATTGTTTTGTCACATTTAATACGGCCATTTTAGAATCTATTGTTTTAGTTTTAGATAAATAAAATTAAGGAACAATACATGACGTGAATTAAATTGATAAAAAGTAAATTGTGAAAAATACATCACAAGAAATATTGAAATGTACACTCATTTCAAGAAACAAACATAATTGAACAATACTGCGACCGCATCATTTACCGAAACGTAATTTTAAATGAGCTTAAAAGGTGTACTTCCCGCAAAACCTTTACCAATTTGATGCAAGATTGATTCAATTGAGTTCCCGCCATTTCAACTCTGTATGCAACCGAATAATCCTGCAAATGGTTCCACCTTCTATTGCCACCAGTGTAGCATGACCCCTCCTGCGCTTGGGATTCCCTGATTAATAAACAGATAGAAAGAAAGCAGATGAGCCTGCGTAGCTCTGGTTAAGATGGTTGACTTGCACTGTCTCCTGACGTTTGAGGTACAGGGAATCGACCAAAACGGACCCCTTTCTAGGGCGTGAAATTGAATCCTGTTGCGGACGGAGGGTGCACAGAAAACTTAAATATTTTAAGGGAAATTACCATCTTGAGAGTCAGCCCGGCGATTCGGAGGTAAGGTATTAATTTTACGAGCCCCATTGTAACTTCAGATGGGGATGTATGAAGTCGTTACGTTTTAGCAGTCGTTTGTTGAGAGGATTTAGCTTTAGGGTCTCTGGTCGTTGCTGGGTTGCGAGTTGACTGCAGCAGTTTGTACTAATTAAATTCGGCGAAATTTTGAGGGCGCGTCAGTCGCAACTCGACGTCACTGGATTAGATTACTTCGCTCGGCAAAGTTTGAGGTCCTTTGTTTTAAACGTCAATAGCCATTTTAATTGCTACAGGCAAAGTTGCCTTTTGTAGCGCTCTTCGTAAATTAAAATGGTGGGTAAATTCATTGAGCGGAAGGATGGAGTACGGTTACGGTGCTTTTAAACTTTTAACAGGACATGTACCTCATTACGTGATAAAACAGTATATTTATGCTCAATAAATCCAAAGCAAAAATTTGACAACCAAAACCCGGCTTCTAATTTAGAATAATACATAAAGTGTCGCTGTCTGCTAACGTATCTGAGCCCTGAGGCTAGGATATAGGAACATGAAATTGTTAATTGAATTGTTATGAGACGATATAAAGTAGGTACTCTTGTTGTATTGTTCATTCCATCAAGATTCCAAGACAATATATATCATTTTCCCGTAATTGAGCCGCAGGCTTTACAGCTAAACGTGAAGTAAAAACACGTCGTGTGAAAGGGTCGCAAACCAAGACGTGTCACGTAAACTCCAGGCCCCAGGTTCTTTCCCGAGGGAGGCCAATTTCATTAACTGCGGCCACCAAACCCCTCTCAGGGGTTGTCTTACATTTTTAAATATATTTACCGTAATTGAATACCTGCTGCTTTAATGCAACGAAGATTAGCGTAGACTCCTATTGGAGGCTTTTTATTGCCATTATATCACAATTAAGCAACAATTACGGAGAAAATCTTGAATTATTATTTTAGTTTGGCACCGAGGAATAAATTCTCGTTAATGAAATCCAATATTGCCTGTTTTAACTCCTCGTAATTTCTTTAGACTTATATTATTCAATTAAAAAGTAAATTTACTTAATCCTTGTTTTTGGACTAATAATAGGCTTTACAGCTTGATTAAATATTTAATGTAGAAAAACCCCTTCTAAGCTTTAGACGAACTTAAACAATTTCGGTACCAATTTATTACACTTCGATTATTTTTGTAGACTTGGAATAGAAGAATAAATCTCAAGGGTCTAAGATTGAATGAAAATTTCATTTATTCTACATTCTTTTGTTTAAGTTGAAGTTAAACGATAAATTAAGGCAAAGACTTAAAGTTGTATTCTCCAAAGAATTGTTATTTAGTGTTTTTTCTTATAGGAGCTAATAACTTTGCTGTTTATTATTCCAGCATGGCTTGCAGGGAAAACATATTTTCCCCTCAAAGAAAATATGGAGGCTTAAAGTATGTTGTTTTTTTAAAGATGTAATCTAAGAGATTATCTTAAAATATTTTAAAAGGGGGAGAGCGAAGACGGTAAATTGTTTAAGCTGCCAAGTAACTTTTTTGTAGGTACCTATTATTTATTACTAGCTGTGCCCGCGGCTCCGCCCGCGTGGAATTCGGTCTGTGTCAGTAAGCGGCTAATTTCTAATCCTAATTTCTCTCCCTCTCCCCTGGAGGCGGAACTTGAAGTAGGTAAAGTTGACAGATGGATATGCTAGAGGACTGTAGTCCAGATAAAATATTCACCACTAAATAAAACTACCTACACTCCAAAGTCAATAGTTTTTTCGCCCTTATTCAAATTTTACACGTGATTTAAACGACAGAGTAGGTAGTAGGTGTATATCGGACGATACAGTAAGCCGTAAGGTATACGCGCGCGAGCGAAAGCGAAGCGGCCTGCCTGTGGCTAGACCGCCACTAACCGTGGTCTTCTTCAGACTCCTGAGGAAGACACGTGCCCCTTGTAACCTCAATGCGTTGCGAGACTTTCGGGAATGATTCGATTGTTTTCGGGAATGCATGGTAATGCGTATAAAATGCGAGTCCCAAATCATTTGACTCCGCAAACGACCAGTGCCGGATTAAGATATTTTGATGCCCTAAGCATTTCTAGACCATGGTGCCCCTCTCCCTAGGGTCATCAAGATTACATTGAATTTTTTTGGTAAATTGAGTGACGTTCATTGCCGCATTACAGCTGAGAATGGAAATTAATCACATCATTTTATCACGACAATTGACAGTGCCGCAGCAGTAACGTTGCAACAGAGTACCTAATGCTGCTGCAGTCGCCACCCATCCGCCATCGCGAAAATTTGTCGATATAAAAACGCAATTTTTTCAGTATAAGGGCATTTTCATTTAACTTGTACAAGTTAAGCGCGACTTAAGTCATGTTTCAGTAACGTCTAACCGTTACATTCCTGACAAAATGTATGGGATTTGACATTGACCGTCAGTTTTGTAACGATTGCTAACCGGCCGTTAAAGGTGTTCAATTAAGTGAAAATGCCCATAAATAGGCAATTTGATAGACAGTTGTACATTTTTACTTTTAGTATGGAAATCAGTCACATCATTTTATCACGAAAATTGACAGTGCTGCAGCAGCAACGTTGCAACAGAGTAATGCTGCTGCAGTCGCCATATCTTAGAAAGTGATCGAAAACACGAGCGAAATTTTTTCAGTATAAATAGGCAATTTGATAGACAGTTGTACATTTTTACTTTTAGTATGGAAATCAGTCACATCATTTTATCACGAAAATTGACAGTGCTGCAGCAGCAACGTTGCAACAGAGTAATGCTGCTGCAGTCGCCATATCTTAGAAAGTTATTGAAACGCGAGCGAAGCGAGCGCGAAAATTTTTCGATATAAAAACGCAATTTGATATACAGTTGTACATTTTACTTTTAGTATGGAAATCAGTCACATCATTTTATCACGAAAATTGACAGTGCTACAGCAGTTACGTTGCAACAGAGTAATGCTGCTGCAGTCGCCATATCTTAGAAAGTAATAGAAAACGCGAGCGAAGCGAGCGCGAAAATTTTTCGAAATAAAAACCCAATTTGATAGACAGTTAGACAGTTGTACATTTTTACTTTTAGTATGGAAGTCAGTCACATCATTTTATCACGAAACTTGACAGTGCTGCAGCAGCAACGTTGCAACAGAGTAATGCTGCTGCAGTCGCCATATCTTAGACAGTTATTGAAAACGCGAGCGAAGCGAGCGCGAACATTTTTCGATATATATTATTATTAATTTATTAAATCAACATAATTATTCAATTATTTTTGTTGATATCCGTGTCTTCTAAACTTAGAGTTAATTTGGCAAAATCTTTCATCGGTGGCTTATTCATGTCACAACGTATTAAATTCAGCTCCATCTGTTAGTTTACCAGGGTACTCAATAGTGGTAGCACATATTTGAAAAAAGTTTGCCCCTCCTTCCTAAGTAGCGCCATAAGATTCAGGGGCAAACTTAAGTCAATCGAGTGTTGTGGCTACCCCCTCTTTTTGGGGTTGAATTTTTATAGCCTATAACCTGGCCGGGGATTTTCTCGACAGATTAGTAAAGTTTTCATCAAAATCCGTTCAGCCGTTTTCACGTGATGCGCGTTCAAATAAACAGACAAACAGATAAACAGATAAACAGACAAACAGACAAAAATTCTAAAAACTTTTGGAACGTGTTCTGTTATCGATTCTAAGTATACCCAGCCAACTTTTTTTCAAATATCTTCCATGTACAGACTTTCGACCGTCTTCAGATTTATTATATGTATAGATAGATAGATAGATATAGATAGAAGATTGAGATATCGATATCCAACATTCGTGTATATTTTATTATGCAAAAGTAATATCTAATAGGTATGATAACGCCTGATCAAGATTTTTATCTTTTTGTTTACAGAGTTACCTACCTACATATCAAGAAAGCCTTTATGTGATTATTGTTTATTTTATGGAACCTACATCAAAGCTTTAACAATTCTTGAACGCCTTCGGTATTGAATAATACATTATGTTTAGATACTCGTAATGTAGGCACTGTAGGCAGTGTAGAAATGACGAAGCGTTTGAAGGTCAGACGGTGAAAAAGTATGTAGGTACTACAAATGTGAAAAAAAAACAACGGGTTGCACTCCGGGAGTGTAGGCAGAAGTGAAAACTCAACAACATTGGAACTCGAAATATTAATAACAGCGTGCAAAATGTCTGCAGCACTATGTATAATTGAGGTTAACGCCATCTAGCATTTTTTCGTCGCATTACTTGAAACCCTTAAGCACATCGCTGTGAGTACTACAGTTATATTAATACCAGTTTGAGGGAAACTCACTAGATGGCGGTTAAATCAAAAAACACAATGACATTGTCCGTCACACGTGACGTCACGCAAGCGCCCTGCGCCGCCTAAACGAAACAGCAGGCTCAGACATACATTTTCGTCGCGCGGTAGAAAGAGAGGGTTACGCTTTACGCCTTATGCCTTACGCTGTCTCGAGCTTAACATTTTTTCCCCACCTCAAAAAGTGCACAGCGCCGCTAAAGAAGTTTTCACTTCAAAAATAAAAGAATTGAACGCGATATATTTTTAGATCAGGACTTAAACCTACTGAGTACTGTTAAGAAGCGACATTTAGATGTTTTTAAAGAGTTTATTGATGTTATATTGATATGATATTTGGTACTCTCTATGCATCGCGCTCTATCTAATAAATGAGCACAAACTTAGAGAATAATTTGAACGTGCATTGCGTGATTGATTGAATCTTGGAATATTATGCAGTTACAAAAGCAAATAATTTACAAAATCATGTACTATTACAGAAATAAATACTTCCAATAACACTTGACATTATTACGAATTTGGTCGCATTTTTGTTATTTGACAGGCAATCTTGTACATTGTAGATCTGTGCATAGAGGGGTTGTAAGTGCGCTACCGGAATTTAAGATGGGAGTACGCTGTTTACGTACAGGCCAAAACGCATAAACAATATCCTTTTCAACAACAGTTTAGTTCCCGAGTGACGTTAATACCCGTAACATGTTGTAACTGGTTCCATGGCTACCGGGCGGCAATCTGCATCGATTTGCATAATAATGCAGCAACTAATACCTGTGCTTACGCAGGAATACACTGCATTAGCTGCATATCGCTGGCATGAGCACCAATTCGCTAGTATACTGGTTATTGTGAATCTAGAGACGATTTATTGGTAAGAATATGGTTCGAAACTGTAGGTGAATATTATTATGACTACATGTAATGTTAACTGAAGTAATCATAACCACTTGTTTAATACAGATACCTAGTCATTTACGAAGTGCGAAAAGTAGGAAATTCGCAACGACTGGTGATAAATTAAAACACGACCGACCATATATTTTTATCGTCAAAAAATGATTGTGTAGTGTGATGACATAGGTGACATGTGAGACATTTTGAGTCTAGACCAAGCAAAAATTTTATGACTTTATGTCAATATCCAAGGGACGTCACAAGCTACTTTTTATTGTTCCTCTATGACTGAAAAAATACCATGTGGATCTTAGGAGCTAAGTACCTTCTGAAAGAAAGCACATTCCTTCTTACCTTTTCAGAGAGAGTGTCAAAGTGTCGATTTCCATCTGATCTGATGCGCTTTGTGACACGGCACTTTGTATGGTTAGTTCAGTTTAACGTTTTTAGGATTGTCTCGATTATAGTGTAGTTTTGTTCTATGGCAAGGAAGTCTTTGATGTAGCAACAATATACATGACGGGCATTCAGCCAATAGGAAACAAATTGAAGCTGATGGTGTTGCTACTTCAAATTAAATCCTAAATTTATGGAATAATATTAATAAATATTTAAATAAAAAACTTAATTTATAAATACAAAATAGGTTGAAATATATTCAAATAATTGAATATGATTTATTTCTTTGGGTTATACTTGCATATAAAATTATTCCATGAATTTCATTAGTTACTGTTATTTTGATTGTGTCATCCCAGGGACAGAATGGTTTGAGATCATTTCCTGGCTGGTTTTCGCCCTGGATGGGCATCTTTTATACATAGAACAGTGAAGCGAAGTACATCATGCTCTGGTAGCATCGATCAGAGGCTTGGTTATGCAGTAGCCGCTGCATCCATGAGCTAGGGAGCTCATGCTGTTGTTATTTTGCCACAAACAGTAAGTAGAATATGATAATATATGGATGTCCTCAGGTGCAACTCCTTGTTGAATCTTTGTTTGACCATTTCGCTTTGTTTCCAGTCTGCTGGTAAAACAATGTGGTGGGAGGGAGTATCAGAGCTGCGAGATGAGTCCACTCTAGGAATTTCCAGCTGGTGAGAAACTTAGATCATATAATGTCTCTTAGGTTAGCAGAGCACATGCTTCTAGTTATTAATCTTGAATTGTTTCTTTCAGCTGACTGGGGTTTTTCGTTTTTATGTTACTACGTATGTGAAATCAGTTCGCATATCAGAGTATGGAAGTCTGTCCATATTCCTAAAACTTCAAGTGTGTCTGGTGAGCAGTTCGCCATAAGAATTTCGCTCTTCTGCTGGATGGAGGTGACGTCACCTTCAAACTGAGACCTTAGTCCTTCGGTGTTGCTCTGCGGTGTCGGGTCAGATTCCCGCTGCAGCAAATCAGCTCCGGCACAGCGGAGGATCACACGTCGGGCTTGAACTGGTGGAACATTGTTATGAGGTTGGTGTACGCTTTCCTTCCGTCCTAGAAGCATTTCAAAATTTAAAGTTAAAGAATTTAGTAGAATCATATGTGATGGCAAATGATAATTTAGGGACTAACAAATTTAGATAGGTCTGCATGTAAATCATTTTAGAACCATTTCTGGCACGACCCAGCTCTGTCGTCTGACATTATTAAAATAAGGTGCTTATGCTAGCTTAATGATTTACATGTAGAATAACTGCCCATGTTCGAATTAGTAATAAATGATGTGTCACAAAAACTAACTTTCATTCATGTCCTTTATTGCCCTGAATGTTGATGGAAATAAGTTTAGCACCTGCTTGAGCTTTTGGTAAGATTTAGTTTTTATTTAATTTAGTAACTTTAATTGTCCGTGAGTTTCCTCAGGGAAAGCCCACAGCCGGGCTAGGAATATTTACGTGACAATTTGGCGCCCAACGTGGGGCTTGAACTGGTGGAACATTGTTATGAGGTTGGTGTACGCTTTCCTTCCGTCCTAGAAGCATTTCAAAATTTAAAGTTAAAGAATTTAGTAGAATCATATGTGATGGCAAATGATAATTTAGGGACTAACAAATTTAGATAGGTCTGCTTGTAAATCATTTTAGAACCATTTCTGGCACGACCCAGCTCTGTCGTCTGACATTATTAAAATAAGGTGCTTATGCTAGCTTAATGATTTACATGTAGAATAACTGCCCATGTTCGAATTAGTAATAAATGACGTGTCACAATACCCCTCTCCCCGCTGTTGCGTTTTACCAAGGGTAAAACGCTCGCTGTCCTCAGCGACTATCTAATCTAAATCATGTGTCACAAGAAACGAAAAAAAAAACAAACAGAACAACCTCAACCATACTTAGTATGGGAGAACCCAAAACAAGAACCACCACCGAAGTGATTGCCGCAGGATCGAGATTGCTATCCAACAGAAAAGCCAAAGTAAACCACACAACTCCACATACCAAAACCAATAAACCAATAAATTTTGAATTTTCTATCTCGAACCCACCAACCTAACTACAAAAAAAAATGTGGTATCCGCACAGCCGGAAAAATCCACATCGCAATATCCAACTATCCAGTAAACCATCCCTTGGTTCTACCAGCACAACTTTATCCAGTTGCGCTGGCAAAACCAAACCAACTGCCAGGACCGATGTTCAGCATACTCAAAATATTTCTCCGCTAGACCGGGCAAAATTAAAATCAAACAATTCCTACTACTAAGTTTACTAATATAAACTAGAGTAGCTAAATAACGAAATTTGCATTCCAAACTAAATTCAAAGTATCCAAAATTACTAACCGCTAGTTAGCTAAATTATAATTATGTGTTATGTGCCTGAGAACGTGTGCTGAGAGAAAAAAATAAACGGACTACATAACCACCCCGAAAACAACGTCCGCGGTATGCAGTGCGCGCCCTGCGATACCTCACAAAATAAAGCCTCTCCTTCGCACACCAAAAAAAACAACGCCAATCCACACATGCACGGAATCCGCCACGTATTGGCTAAAACCATCAGCACCATAACACCCAAATTTCTGCGTGACCTCGCACGACAGCAAAAAAATAATCCCACATTAAAGACAACGCTCTTGACGTTAATTGAGCTATGGTTGCGCCGCTCCATACATTCATCCCTTTCAGTTCGTAGCATCCTTCCACGTTCATACTGTGTGGTGAAACAGTTATACCTGTTCGCCACGTCTCTGACAATTGGTGATTAAATATGACTTTGCAATATTTAACACTGTTGCTAAACTACAACCATAAAAACCTGTGTGAGCTCTATTGTTCAGTCAACGGTGGCGGCGCGGCGAGCAGTACCCTGTACGCGGGCCGCACGTCCACCGTTCACCCTGTTCAGTCAACGATGGTGGCGCGGCGAGCAGTACCCTGTACGCGAGCCGCACGTCCACCGTTCACCAAACCAGAAGCTGCTACCTTCCCTTTCAGGTCTTTAATGTGCCATGATCCTATACTATGACCATCTTCAGTTTCTAACTCGTAGACTAAAGGCGGCAACACTGCCTTTACTCTACACTTAACATATTTCGGGGCGAGTTTCGCCATCCTAAAATTCTGTGCGTCACTCTGCACATAATTACGTTTCCATACTAAATCGCCTACTGCAAATTGTTCTGGACGTCTTCTCAAATTATAATTCCTAGCATTTGTTTCGTGTGCTCTCAATAAACGTAACCTAACCTGATGAAAAATATCCTTTAAAATCCCGAAATTACCCGCATATTCCTCCCTAGGTACACCTGGCTCGTAGTCCCTATCTGTGTCCTTATAAAACGACCCATTGATAACTGGCTCTCTAGCATGAACTAAAAAGAAAGGAGACTCATTTGTGGTTTCATTCACTGCACTGTTTATTGCAAACTGAATTTGGTGCAATTTTTCGTCCCAAGTCCTATGGTTCTCCTTTACGTACGAAGCTACAGCTGTCATGACCGTTTTATTGTATCGCTCAACCAGGTTTACCTGTGGAGTATATCGAGGTCCGTAAAAAACTTTAGGTACGTTATAACGCTTCATTAACTGTCTAAATTCCGATCCCGTAAACTGGACTCCGTTATCAGTAATTACGGTTTCGGGTACACCGTGCTTCAAAATGACATGGTGCTCAAAAGTCTTCGCCACCAACGCGCTGGTTGCGCGGCGAAGCGGAAAAAGAAGCGTATACTTTGAAAAGCAACACGTAACCACAAACAAAAACGTAAATCCTGCACGAGAGCGCGGAAGGGGACCTACCAAATCAATACTTAACGCTAACATCGGTCGATCACATACTTTTGGCTGTCCCATTAGACCTGGAGTCGCTTTCTGTGAATGCTTATAGGCTGCACAGGTATCGCAAGCCTTCACGAAATCGACAACGTCTTTGTACATCCCTGGCCAATAGTATGTCAACGACAACCGCCTATGAGTTTTAAATACTCCAAAATGTGCCGCGGTTGGTTCGCAATGATTCGCGTGTAAAACAGCGTTCCTATCACCCTTGCGCACTACCTCTTTCCAATCAAACTCTCGCAAAAGATTATACTTGTTTTTACTCAACCGGTACAATTTCCCTCCCCTAATACTATAGTTTGGGAAATTGGCCGGCAAAGTTTCACAACCTTTAAACGTCCTGTCATACCATTCGTCAGTCACGTCGTTAGGATTCACTTGGTCCACGGCGTCAACCTTCATGAGCCTGGACAGCGCATCAGGTACGACATTGTCGGAGCCCTTCCTGTGCTCAATATCAAAATCAAATTGAGACAGTCTGCAACCCCAACGTGCCAACCTTCCCGATGGATTTTCCAGGTTCATGAACCACTTTAGTGACGCGTGATCCGTAATCACCTTAAACCGACGCGAGCCTAAATACGCTTGGAACTTCTCAACCGAAAACAAAACCGCAAGAGCCTCTCTTTCCGTCGCGCTGTAATTACGTTCACACTTGTTCAGAGAACGACTAACGTACGCAATAGGATGCTCCTGGCCATCAATAGTCTGTGAGAGCATGCCACCTACGCCATATGAAGATGCATCAGCGTGTACCGAGAAAACTTTGCTAAAGTCTGGAACCGCCAGAATCGGAGCTGTCACTAATGCATTCTTCAAGGTGTTGAAAGCGTTATCGGCCTCAACAGACCATTGAAAAGCCGGGGCGTTCTTCCCCTTTGAAGTTAATTTATTTAAAGGCGCTGCTATACTTGCGAAGTTCCTTATAAACCGACGGTGCCAAGAGCACATGCCCAAAAACGTCTTTACTTCACGAGAAGTCGTGGGTATGGGAAAGTTCAAAACGGCTGAAACCTTCTCTGGGTCAGTTCTTAAACCTAATTCATCAACGACATGACCCAAGTACTTAATGGACTGTCTAAAGAACTTTGACTTGCCGAAATTTATCGTTAAATTAGCCATTTTCAACTTTTCCAACACACGGTTCAAAAGAAGCAGATGTGTCTGAAAATCTGACGAACATATGACAATATCGTCCACGTAACAGAACACCATACCATTCTCTATGTCACTGGTTATGTTGTGGTCAATGAGTTTATCCATGAGCCGTTGTTGTCGCGCACTCGCGCCACACAACCCAAAAGGCATGACTTTAAATTTAAATAACCCACGACCAGGGACACAGAAACTAGTTTTCTCCTGCGAACTTTCATTTAGCGGTATTTGCCAAAACGACGAGCTCAAATCAATGGTCGACAGGTATCGTGCTTCCTTTAAGCTATCTAAAATTTGCGGAATGTATGGCATGGAATACGAGTCGCCCTTTGATACTGCATTTAGTTTCCTACAGTCTAAGCAAAACCGCCAGTCCCCATTTGGCTTCTTCACTAAAAGTGCCGGGTTGTTCCAGGGACTTTCGCACGGAGTAACAACATCTAACTTCAACATCCGGTCTAATTCGGAACTTAAAGCTGCACGCTTCTCAGGAGAGAGCGGATACTGTCGCGTTCTAATAGGCTGGGCATCGCCAGTGTCAATTACGTGTTCGACTAACGACGTCCTACCTAATCCTTTTTCCTCGAACGAGATATCCTTGAACTTCCCTACCACTGAGTCGGCTAGTTCTTGTTGTGCTGAAGTTAAATTGTCGTATGCCTGAATGGTATTCACCGGATTTACTGAAATACTGGACAAACTTAAATAATTGTTTGGTCTTTCTATGTAGTCGATGCTGTCAAATAATTCTGGCGCTAAATTAAATGCGCGCCAGAAATCCACGCCTAAAATAACGTCCGAGACAATACTGGGCACAACATAAAACTGAATAACCTTTGTAACATTTTTGAATGTTACCGGAACAAAAATGTACCCCAGTGACTGGACTACGACGCCATTTGCAACGCTACATGTATTAGACTCCATTCGTTGGAGCTCAAATCCAAACTTAATAAAATCTTTATAAGACTGCCGTCCTAAAATTGAAACTGCAGCTCCTGAGTCTGCCAAACCGTAAATGTCAAAATTACACACCTTAAGTTTCAAATATGGCCGAATGTCACCTTCCCTAGGTGCGAAGAGAATCGTAGCAATCGAATTATAACTTAAGAATTTTTTCATTGAAGCACTCAATTTATCCGGAAAAATATTGCTACAATTCGGCCCTATTCGTTTTTTGTCTGTGAAACGGAACGTATTTCCGCGCTTTGACTTTGACGTTTACGATCTGTCTGTGTTGTCTGTGACTGCCGTCTCGGACAATTCCTCGCTATATGATCTTTTGTACCACATGAATAACAAACAATCTCGCCTTTAGATGGTTTAGCCCTGCATCTCTTAAAATCATGCGCAGTGCCACCGCATTTATAACAAGTAGGAACCGTGGCAGAGTTCTGTGCATGTGTGGATTGCGTGGACGAGCGTTGGACGTTCCTAACAGCGTTACTTTGTTGCCCACTCGATTTCGCTTGCACTGGCGACCTACTAAATGTTTGTGAACGCTTGCTACTACTAACATCTACTGCGTTCACCTGTTTGGACTTGGCTTTATATGCGAAATCGCTACTAAGTGTGTGAGCCGAACCAGACTTGTTGGGCTCAACAAAATACTGCGTACGCTGTGATGCCTGCTCTAATTTCCTACAACAATCCTTCAGCTCGGCTATAGAATCAACCTTTACTAATGCCAGTTGTTGTGAGAAGCTAGGCCTAATGTTATTCATCAAAATCTGCAACTTTTCCTCCTCCGGCAATGGATTCTTCAAGCGACCAAAAAGACAAGACATAATTGCAAAATAAATGTGCACTGGCTCTTCTAAACCCTGTGTTCTTGCAAGAATCTCACACCTTAGGCGAAAATCAAAGTTTGCAGGCTCAAACTCATCTAATAAAATGGTTTTTAAGTCATTCCAAGAAGAAACTTGTTCCTTTATACCTCTGTACCAAAGCAAACCCTGATCAACAAACAATTGAGCTGCCGAGTTAAACAAAACCACATCTGACACACCATAAGCCAACTTGAGTTCATCGACACGCTCTAGGAAAGACCTCGGATCTGTGTTACCATTAAACTTGACCCCCCATTTAGCCACATTTTTGTCTCCGGAGCAGTGAACTTGCAGCTCCCTAGTAGGGACTGCCTGTGAAACCTGAGTCACTGCTGCCACACTGTCGCTAGAGCTGCTGCCTGCCAGCCCTATACTGTCCAACTGTGCTAACAAAGCGTCAAGCCTATTTGTGAATTGAATCTTCTGAGCCAACTTCCCCGGATCTTCATCCACCTGAACCCGCAGAAGCCTGAAGTACAAATGACTACCCAGAGCCTTCGACCTGTTCCCGGAGTATCTATCCTTCGACTGAACAAACTTAGCTACTAAGGATGACAAATCATTTAATTTATCAGAAATAACTTTCAATTCTGACTCCGGGTTCAAATCTGTATCCAAAATCTCATCTGGCCGACACTCACCTACCAAATTCCTCAACTGTTTCCTAAGACCCTCAACTGTTGAGTGTGGTGTCTCTGACCTGATCTTTACTTCATAAATCAATTCATCGCGCAGCAAAGAGTGAAATTGCACAGAAGTGGCCATTGTATAATAAGTTTAACTCAAAAAATAAACAAATATGATGGCAAAAGATTTACAAATCCAACTCACACTATTGTAGTCTGACAATTATATTAAACAATGTTATATCAATGTGTTTTACTATGTTTTACCTTTTATCTGTGTATGTATATTTCCTTGTCTTTATTGAACTAAATTTTCTGACCCAAAATATAACAGTGAATGCAAAACCAAAATTGTTCACAATTTAAAAAAATCGTTCAAAAATCAAGTAAAAGTGTCTGTTCATAAATGTCAAAATTTCACAATTCGTTTTTTTTTTATACTTTCTAATAAAATATAACAATTTTTTTTGAATTAGTTTATTTGTGTGTAAAAATAACCTGTCCTATATATGTTTACTGTTATTAAAAAACTTTCGAGTCAAAATGTCTGAACTTATTTATACAAAGCTTCTCAATTTTTAAAGCAATTTCTGCACGAGCTTAAAAGCTTTTCGAACTTCACCTCAACAAAGTGTCAACTCAACTCAATTGCAATACTCATAAAAGCTCAGCTACAATAAAATTTATGTATGAGCACTGAATTATACACTAAAATTACACACTATTTTTAGAATGCTCAGAAAATATGCACAATAACTTAAATTACAGCCTCTTAAGTCTAAATCTCATGCATTAAAAGTAGCCAAATGGTACTAAAGTTTGACACTTTACTTCCTGACAAAAACGTCAGCACATATGTAACTAACTGAAAATTCAAGCATTTACTTCTAAGTTTTTACAAAATTACTGAATATCGTGCAATAATTTAGGCAAAACTCAAAGTGAAACAGCTAAAGCCTATACTTAACGTTGTCAGAGCGTACACAAGCAAAGCACAAGCTCAAAATTTCACCTAAACGTAAGTACTACTAAAACTTTTTTTATCTTTATGTGATGGCAGTGATACAAACTGAATTATGATGAAAATAAAAGCTTTAAGACGGAATCTGTGGGCGCCAAATTGTCACGTAAATATTCCTAGCCCGGCTGTGGGCTTGCGTGCGAGGTCACGCAGAAATTTGGGTGTTATGGTGCTGATGGTTTTAGCCAATACGTGGCGGATTCCGTGCATGTGTGGATTGGCGTTGTTTTTTTTGGTGTGCGAAGGAGAGGCTTTATTTTGTGAGGTATCGCAGGGCGCGCACTGCATACCGCGGACGTTGTTTTCGGGGTGGTTATGTAGTCCGTTTATTTTTTTCTCTCAGCACACGTTCTCAGGCACATAACACATAATTATAATTTAGCTAACTAGCGGTTAGTAATTTTGGATACTTTGAATTTAGTTTGGAATGCAAATTTCGTTATTTAGCTACTCTAGTTTATATTAGTAAACTTAGTAGTAGGAATTGTTTGATTTTAATTTTGCCCGGTCTAGCGGAGAAATATTTTGAGTATGCTGAACATCGGTCCTGGCAGTTGGTTTGGTTTTGCCAGCGCAACTGGATAAAGTTGTGCTGGTAGAACCAAGGGATGGTTTACTGGATAGTTGGATATTGCGATGTGGATTTTTCCGGCTGTGCGGATACCACATTTTTTTTTGTAGTTAGGTTGGTGGGTTCGAGATAGAAAATTCAAAATTTATTGGTTTATTGGTTTTGGTATGTGGAGTTGTGTGGTTTACTTTGGCTTTTCTGTTGGATAGCAATCTCGATCCTGCGGCAATCACTTCGGTGGTGGTTCTTGTTTTGGGTTCTCCCATACTAAGTATGGTTGAGGTTGTTCTGTTTGTTTTTTTTTTCGTTTCTTGTGACACATGATTTAGATTAGATAGTCGCTGAGGACAGCGAGCGTTTTACCCTTGGTAAAACGCAACAGCGGGGAGAGGGGTATTGTGACACGGCACTTTGTATGGTTAGTTCAGTTTAACGTTTTTAGGATTGTCTCGATTATAGTGTAGTTTTGTTCTATGGCAAGGAAGTCTTTGATGTAGCAACAATATACATGACGGGCATTCAGCCAATAGGAAACAAATTGAAGCTGATGGTGTTGCTACTTCAAATTAAATCCTAAATTTATGGAATAATATTAATAAATATTTAAATAAAAAACTTAATTTATAAATACAAAATAGGTTGAAATATATTCAAATAATTGAATATGATTTATTTCTTTGGGTTATACTTGCATATAAAATTATTCCATGAATTTCATTAGTTACTGTTATTTTGATTGTGTCATCCCAGGGACAGAATGGTTTGAGATCATTTCCTGGCTGGTTTTCGCCCTGGATGGGCATCTTTTATACATAGAACAGTGAAGCGAAGTACATCATGCTCTGGTAGCATCGATCAGAGGCTTGGTTATGCAGTAGCCGCTGCATCCATGAGCTAGGGAGCTCATGCTGTTGTTATTTTGCCACAAACAGTAAGTAGAATATGATAATATATGGATGTCCTCAGGTGCAACTCCTTGTTGAATCTTTGTTTGACCATTTCGCTTTGTTTCCAGTCTGCTGGTAAAACAATGTGGTGGGAGGGAGTATCAGAGCTGCGAGATGAGTCCACTCTAGGAATTTCCAGCTGGTGAGAAACTTAGATCATATAATGTCTCTTAGGTTAGCAGAGCACATGCTTCTAGTTATTAATCTTGAATTGTTTCTTTCAGCTGACTGGGGTTTTTCGTTTTTATGTTACTACGTATGTGAAATCAGTTCGCATATCAGAGTATGGAAGTCTGTCCATATTCCTAAAACTTCAAGTGTGTCTGGTGAGCAGTTCGCCATAAGAATTTCGCTCTTCTGCTGGATGGAGGTGACGTCACCTTCAAACTGAGACCTTAGTCCTTCGGTGTTGCTCTGCGGTGTCGGGTCAGATTCCCGCTGCAGCAAATCAGCTCCGGCACAGCGGAGGATCACACGTCGGGCTTGAACTGGTGGAACATTGTTATGAGGTTGGTGTACGCTTTCCTTCCGTCCTAGAAGCATTTCAAAATTTAAAGTTAAAGAATTTAGTAGAATCATATGTGATGGCAAATGATAATTTAGGGACTAACAAATTTAGATAGGTCTGCTTGTAAATCATTTTAGAACCATTTCTGGCACGACCCAGCTCTGTCGTCTGACATTATTAAAATAAGGTGCTTATGCTAGCTTAATGATTTACATGTAGAATAACTGCCCATGTTCGAATTAGTAATAAATGATGTGTCACAAAAACTAACTTTCATTCATGTCCTTTATTGCCCTGAATGTTGATGGAAATAAGTTTAGCACCTGCTTGAGCTTTTGGTAAGATTTAGTTTTTATTTAATTTAGTAACTTTAATTGTCCGTGAGTTTCCTCAGGGAAAGCCCACAGCCGGGCTAGGAATATTTACGTGACAGCATGTCCTCAAATTATAACTCTGTTTTCGAGATGGTTAACAGTTAGAGCTCAAGATTTCTGCCCAACGAATTGAAAAGCAACGAGTATTTAAATAATTCTCAAAGATAGGTACACTTGCACCTATCAATATTTTTAAATACGTCAGTATAATCAAACGGCATTGAAAATTGAAATACCAAAAGGATTAAGCGTCAATACAATACATAATCAAAACTAATTCGGCGTCTCGAACGATAAGATAAGTATATTACGAGTAATTTTTGGTATAAACTTATCTATTAGTACATATTAAAACTGATTTATTATCACTTCATTAGTGTTATCGTTATAATGAGCTGAGTGAATTGCAAAAAAATGTACGTAACTAAGCGCAGTTAAGAAACTGTGATTAGTCTTAACCTAATCTATTCATTTGTGTTACGAAAATTAACTATGAAAATTGTATTGTATTGTATTTATTGTACTTAATTCGTACACATATAAGTCTATAGCATACGCTGACACACTTTCATGCATCTAACTTAAATAGAAATGGCTTAACTGTGGTAACACAATGGAATCAATTAACTTTAGACTAATTTTATTACAGGTAACTATGTACACTTTTTTTTGGAATTCACTCAGTTATGAATTGCGGCTTTTTTATATCAATGGCGGTATATTGCGGCGGCGGTATATATTATGTATGTTTTTTTTTAATTTTTTTAATCATTCGAAACAAAAACTTTCGCGGGACGAGAATTTCATACTATTTGGTCAAATAAGCAATATGTCCCACACCCACCTACTAGGTTGGCGTCACAGTCATACACGGAGCAAATACGTGGGTCATACACATGTTATTGTATGCTTAACTCTAACACACTCGCTGCAACAATTAGTGTAACTCGTAACTACTCGTTTTTCGAACCGGTGTCGCAGAGCACGTAAGAACCCAGTGGCATCTTTTCTGCAGACATCGCAATATAATGTTGTCCACAAAAGAGATCTTTTTCTGAAATGTGTTTGGCGCACGGCACGCAGCAAATCTTGTTTTATTCAAAGCCATATTTAAAGTGTAGGTATTTCAGACGTAGACAAAAAAATAAAACGATTGTTTTAGAGATAAGAAAATTTTATAACGATAAAGGGATCCACATTTGGTGCGAGTTAGCTATTAGCCGGATTTCTCCGTCGGTTGTCCGATTGCACAAGTTCGTCGATTACAAGCTGAAAGTTGGGATCTCTCGAAAATTCCAAAATCTTCAGCGCCGAGGCCAAACGAGATAAAACTTTTATTCCAGGGAATTTGGAGGCTAGGCTTCAATTACTTCGTTGTTCTTATCTAAAGCTTGGAGTTTCATGTGTGAATTGATTAAATCTGGCAGTTGGTGACACCGGTCTCGGGGAAGTCAGCTAGTGCGAAGCAGATCATGCTCTTCAGCCGGCTTCGAGCCGTGGTGTGCAGGTCCACGTCGATCTGGTCGTTGAACACGATGGAGGGCACGAAGTTGATGGTGGCCATGGGCTCGGCTGATGCTGCTTGAGCGGCGGCATCAAGGTGATCTCCTAAAGGCGTAGCCACGCAAACGTCGATTGTAACCAGATTCAAACCGACAGCAGCAGCGCACGCGTAGCTCCTTTGCAGAAATGAGGGATGTGGGGGCGAGAATTCACAAAGCATGTAGTCCATCTGAGCTTGCTGGTTAGTCCTCAGCTGGTCGAGTACACAGCGGTGAAGACGGTTAGCGAAGCAGTCGTTGACTCCAAACTGGCAGGTCTGAGTACCGTCTGCGTTCTGGATTGTTCTTCCCCATGGCACGAATTCAATGTCCAAGAACGCGCTGTATTCTTCATAGGCATCTGCTAGCTGGGTGGTGATAAAATTGACAGTGTCTCCGCATCCTGAAGTCGTGCCAATTGTTATTTTGATTCTCCCGTTGATAGCTTGCAGTTGAGCATTTGCTAGAGCCAGCAAAGACAAAACGAGCAAACTGTATGTTACTGCCATTTTGGTGCGCTGTATGCGATTGACGTACACCGACTGCTTAGTTTTATACGTTATCACGCCAATGAAAGGCAGAGATAAACATCTTGATTGAAATTTTTGATCGAACGTTATCAGATATACTGTTAAAAAAAATCTTACAGAAAAATAACGCTGTAAATATTAGAAATAGCGTCATAGCTACAGTAAATAGGACAGCAGATAATCGTAAAGGCGTACTGTCTGCACATGCTGATGTCGTGCCAGTTGTTATTTTGATCCTCCCGCTGATGGTTTGCAGTTGAGCGTTTGCCATTGCCAGCAAATATAAGATGAGCAAACTGTATGTTACCTACTGCCATTTTGGTGTGTTATATCCTTTATCCAATTGTCATACACCGGCGAATACATAATTACTTATATAGGTACGTTGTTATACCAATTCAATATAAAGATAATCAACTCGGTCTTGGTCTAACTCTATTAGGAATAGATTACTATAATTCCCCTGTCAGCATTTTTTTTTATTAAACCATACTTTTAACTTTTATAAATAATGTACCTACCCCAGGTCTTGAGATTAATTTCGTATCTACTGAGTTCTTATTGATTCATCAAACACAAATCCTTACTTAAATATAGTCGGTATCGTGTTTGGAACAATCGTAAAGAGTGTCTGAAGACGAAGGCTAGAAGCACCCTCTTTTATCTCATTTCTCAGTACAAGTCTTAAGGGTCGTTGAGAGTTCAAAGCGAATTTCGTCTGGTTTGGTTGACCGGGCACGCCGATGGATCCGTCAATAGACAGCGTTTGGGCATGTATTATTAGGTTTACACTATATGTACCTTGTATAATATATGATGATTTTTACTGTGTAAATATGCCACCGTAAAACCCGTTTCTAGTGAAATGCGTTTTCCCTAGTTA
The DNA here is from genome assembly GCF_910591565.1 of Cydia splendana. Taxonomy (NCBI): domain Eukaryota; kingdom Metazoa; phylum Arthropoda; class Insecta; order Lepidoptera; family Tortricidae; genus Cydia; species Cydia splendana. The sequence continues at coordinate 17,390,854 of NC_085969.1, forward strand.
ATAAGTTTTTGGCAAAAATTTCATTTTTGGTACAAGCTTTTATCGCTGACTGTATTCTAAAAACCCCTAATACAATTAGGTTGCGTTGTTTCATCACAGAGTTCCTATGGCCACCTCCTGTCTCCATCATCAGATCAGCTCGATGGTACCATAATATTGCATTGTCATAATAATTCATAATTCATAATAATTCATAATATTTTATTTGCAAAAAAAGGAGTTACAATAGTTGGTACATTATATTTATAAGAAAGTCCGTCCTCTTAGCCGTCCATGCACAGCATGCAAACCTTACCAGCTAGCCTAAATCTATATTATTTTATTAAATAACAATTTTATATACAAATTATAGCTAAAACAACATTATCAATTAATTAATTATTTACAATACCTTCCGACCAGAACCAATAAGTAAAATAAAATAAAGAATAAAATCGAAATATAATGTCAAAATATAAATAATAATTAATTAATTAATGACCAGAAACAATAAGTTTAAATGTTGTCTAAAAGAAACGTCTTTATATTATAATACTGTTTTTTCCGCAACAAGTCTGCTACACTTTTTCGAAAGCTGTTAAAAGGTAGTCGTTGAATTTCCGGCGGCAACTTGTTAAACAATTTTATACACATTATATAGCACTGCTTTGAGAAAAATGCAGTCCTTGGAATGTAATCCTGTGCAGCCTTTCAGGATTTCTAGTGTTTCGAGGGTATACTTCTTTAGCCGTTTTAAAAAGATCCATATGTTTTTTAACAAAGACGCAAACCTCTAAAATATATAGACAAGGCAGGGGCAATATATTTAGTTTTACAAAAATGGGTTTACACGATTCATCTGGGGCCACACCACATATTGCCCTTATACATTTCTTTTGGGCTATGAAGGCCCTTTCAAAGTTTGTACAGTTACCCCACAGAATTAGTCCGTATCTTAGTTGAGAGCTAACATAACCATGGTAAGCAGCCAAGGTCGCTTCCAGAGTAGCAGTGCGTCTTAACCTACTTAGTACATACACAAATCTATTGACTTTGCTACAAACACTTTCAATTTGAGAATCCCAATTTAAGGAAGCATCAAGTTTTAAACCTCAAAATGTCACATCATTCACTTCATTAATTATTTCTTGATCATAATTCAAATATAACTCATTACTAATTTCTTTCTTTATGTAAAATTGTACAGCATTAGTTTTACTTATGTTAATTTCTAAATTTTGTTGTTTTAACCAATTAATTAATAATTCCAGAATTCTATTTATTTTATTATTATATTCATCATTAATTTCATGTTTTTCCGCGGTAATGATTAGTGAGATGTCATCTGCGAATAGAACTGATTTGCATGGAACCACTTCAGGCAATTAATTTATATAGATGTTGAATAGCAGGGGGCCTAGCACACTTCCTTGAGGAACGCCATATTTGTTGTGTATAAATTCTGATCGATGTACAGTTTCCTCGTTTTGTTTATTGAGACTAGTTATTTCAACACATTGGGTTCTGTTTTCTAGATATGTCTTTAATAAGATATGTCTTGTCATCCGATTTATACATGCATGCACAATTTCAGCTCAATTGGAAACCAGGAAGTGGATCAAATTTAACTTGCAAGATTTGATTACAGACCGACAGACAACGGTCAGGTGAAACTAAATAAAAGCTTGTAAAACAGTTGCCCGTATCGCTACTAGTTTTAACGTAACTGACTTTGTGTAACTACAGCAAACGTTATGTAGTAAGTCAAAAACACTGTTTTAAATTCCACGATTTTCGGTAGAAAAAACGCGTTTTCACTGAGGCGCTACGGAAAACTAGTTTTAACCAGCAACAATTTTAATTAAAATTGCATTTTCATTTAAAACGGGTAACATATAATAATATAGGTATAAGGTAGTTGTAAATATCTTCTCCGCTAGTTAAGTATATTAACAAAAAACAATAAAATTTATCTATGTTCTGGCGTTTGGTTTCCGCTGTGAGCCGGAAATGATTGAAAATAAATAAATAATAATCTACATACTCGTACTTACCAAAACAATTTAATTGGTTTAAAAACATGGAATTAGATACCAGGTACGAAATCTACCAAAAAAAATAGTTAAATATGGTATGTAGCGCATTCAAAAGGAGTCATAAATGTAATATAAAATAGTCAAATATACAAAATGTAGCGTTATTACCAGCAGCAGTGTTGGGCATTCAAGAATAAAATCATTATTTGAATACAAATTCGTAGGAATAAAATCATCTCGATTTTATTCCCGTCAAAAATATTTAAATAATTTTGGTCGGGAATAATTCGTATGAGAAAAAATTGAATGAGAATAACTTATTCTTAATCAAATAAATATAATCATGATTTTTAATCGAAATAATATTCCACGAATAAAAATGTAGTCCGGGTACCGTATAGGTACTAATTACGTATAGTTAGGTAGATGTAATAGTAGTTAGTCTCTTGTCTAATTTATACCTATTTTATGGAATAAAATCTTACAAATTGTGTGTCGCATAACGCATAGTTTCAGTAACCGTATTAATTTTAATTTACTAACCAAATCATTAGGTTCTATTTAGCTGGTCTAAGCGCTTTGTCTCTATCACTCTTACATATTAGTGCGATAGAGAGACGGAGGTAGCGTTCCGTTGACGTAGCGCAAACGATTGGCATATTGGCTACGAACCCAAGGTGCCTAGCCAAGATGACAATTTTTGTTTTTATTTTAATAACCAAATCATTAGGTAAATTTAGTTGTTCTGGAGGCCTAGCCAATATGCCAATCGCTTGGGCTCCAACAACGAAGCGCTTTCTTTCTCTATCACTCTTACATATTAGTGCGATAGAGAGACAAAGATAGCGTTTCATTGTCGTAGTGCGAACGTTTGGCATGTTGGCTACGCTCCCAATGTGCCTAGCCAAGATGCCAATTTTTGTTTTTATTTTAGGCTAGGCCCCCAGAACAGCTAAATTTACTCAATGATTTGGTTATTAAATTAAAAACAAAAATTGTCATCTAGGCTAGGCACCTTGGGTGCGTAGCCAATATGCCAATCGTTTGCGCTACGACAACGAAACGCTATCTCTGTCTCTCTATCGCACTAATATGTAAGAGTGATAGAGACAGAAAGCGCTAAAAACAGCTAAATTGTCCTAATGATTTGGTTATTAAATTAAAAACAAAAATTGGCATCTTGGCTAGGCACTTTGGGAGCGTAGCCAACATGCCAAACGTTTGCGCTACGACAACGAAACGCTATCTGTCTCTCTATCGCACTAATATGTAAGAGTGATAGAGAGAGACTATGCGCAACTCTACGGAGGGTCAACGTTTGGTATGTTGGCTAAGCACCCTGATCGGATGATAGAACTAGATAGTGTATAGCGGAACTCTTCAATGTGTACTATACCTAAACTATAGTAACAAATATCAAATCAATCCGACTTTTAAATAGAAGGGTGAAAATCAACTTACAAAATATAACCGATTGTACTACAAAAATTAACTTAATTCTAAATAACATTTTAATTGAATAAAACCTTAGTTAGAATAGGCCCACTTCTAGAATAATTATTCTGTTTTTTATTCCGCATTTAAAATAAGAGTCACATGATTTATTCACCTTAATTGTATTCTAAAATAACTAGTGCAAGAATAATTCTAATTCAAATCGATTTGAATAAGAATAAAATTTCTGTTTTTATTCTTATTCTTATTCAAGTTAATTTTTGCCCAACTCTGGTTATTACTGCTCTAGAATACCTCTATTAACGGACGGCGAATTCAAACTTACATTTTGATGTTATTTTGTTATCATTTACCAGTGCGTCTCGCTCGCGCAGATATGAACGAACAAGTAAGAGTGAAATGCACGCAAAAATGAGAACAAAATTAAATCATTTTAATTAAAACAAATACACGCCGTGAAATAATAACGTGCTGTTCAATCAATGCTAACCCGTTATACTTACTTGCGTATTTTTACATTTAATTAATGTTTTCGCATTCCCAACCGCGGAAATAAACTCGCAAATAAATATACTCGTAATAAACAATCGCCGAAAGTACAAATCTCGACCCGTGCTTCGTCTCTACAAGGTATCATCAGAAAAGGCGGGAGATGTCGACGGCCTGGCGTCCGAGCACATCACAAAGGACTTCATGTAATTGTGATATGTAATATGGTGACTAACTGCTCCGCTTCAAGACCGCTGTCAGATCTCAAAGACTTCCTTTAGCAGCACACAATTAAGATGTTTTTGTGTAGATTTACTAGTCCTGTAGTGGTGAGCGGGCAGTATTGATCGCGCGGCTAGACGATCCACGCCCGGGACCAGACTTCTTCAATTATTCAGAGCCTACTTCCGCGGTTCGCTCGTTTGTTACTCTGCAGAGTGCGAGATGTTGTGATGGAATGTAAGGGTTGGGATTATTTTTGGTGCATTGGAAGCAACTTTGTTCATTTTGATCCTTTCATTTCACTAATCTGTTACGACAACAATATATTTACTAGTACCAAAGGACACTAGATTTTGCGATGGATAGGCCCCCTGTACCTACTGACCAAAGTACTTAGTCAAAATTTTCTCATTACGTTATAATCTATCAAAAACTACGTAGACATATTCGAGTTACTCCCTAAAATAAGCAGATATGTTTAGACATTTGAAACACGAAAAACAATTGACTGAGATGATTCGCAGATCGCGATAAATTCTGATCATGTCTCAAAATGTGGCAATAAAATGCCACGTGGCGGCCGTTTATTGCCAAGAATGAAAATTTAATTGCGATATTTTGTCTAATTTAAGACTGGGGTGGATGGGGTTTGTTTTTGGTTAAAAGGAAATTTAAAATTTCAATTTCTTTTTATGATGCATCTTACTGTAAGTAGGGAAGGCAGTTGAAGTCTTTAATGTTTGTAAAATTGTATTTTTGTGCTCTGTTCATGGCATTAATTGAATCCATGGCATAAGAAAAGCATGTAAAATAAGAATGTAAATATGTATCGTCTAACGTGAATATTATTAAGAAAGAACACTTAAACCATATTGCAGCATATAGGACGTTGAAAATATAACCTGAGAGTAATGTCAAATCAATATCAAACTGAAGATCAGTTTTTCAAACTTACAAAGTCGCTTCAGGTCGCAATTTAACTTAGCTATCTACAACTCTGTCACATTTAATAACATTTTTTACTAACGACAGAACTTATTCCAGTGAATTTCAGTCTAGGCATCATATTCCAATTGTTAACCAAACTCACGCTATTCGAACAAAGAGGCGAACCACATTACCAAGACCCTGAGATTCATGATATCAATGTATACTCAAAGAAGGCGCTTATGCTGGTATTCTGTGCGTTTGACTTGACTATGCCAGGTTGCTAGTCGGAATAGAACCCTAGGAACTGATAAAACTTCGCCGGGCATCAATGCGACGGCCGGTCTGAATTTCTCGTCCGCAGATCCTTATCGACTGAACTCGAGCGGCCATTTCTTATAATTAAAAAAAAGTTTGATACGTCTGCCATGTTGCCTTGGGGCTGACGGGCAAGTAATTTGTAAAATTTTTGAGATTGGAATTGTTGAATTAATCTAAATGAGTAGAAAATAATTACGGCACATATTTTGTACGTGTAGTCGTGTACTGCAAATATTTTTGGACTGTTTAGTGACTGTTTGTATTGATGGGCGGATGTAGTGGACGCTGATCTGCGCGAGCTCCGGGTTGAAAACTGGCGAGAAACGGCACAGGACCGGGATCAGTGGCGAGCAGTGTCGTGTTGGAGGCCAAGACACACTTTGTGTCGCTGCGCCAGAGGAGTAAGTAAGTAAGTAGTTTAGTGACCAAGGTACTCTACTTGTGAGTAGAGATTTGCCTTTTGAAATAAGAAACAATTATATTCACAGTCAAGTCATATTTTAGTTATCTACTCTTAAACATAAGATTGTAATACTCACGGCGTCATTTAACTATTAATAAGCCAATAAAGAATGCCAATTGTATTGACCTCTCAGTGTAATATATCTGTGTCTATAAACTTAAACATGCATTGTCTAAATAATGTTTACACAATAGTTTTTAAAATCCTGACTAAATTAAATAATTTTCATAATCCTAAATGGTTCCCCGAGGCGATACTTATTTTGCTAAATGAACTAAGAACTTAAGTTATTATTTAAAGTCCTTGCAAACGCAACTGCGTCTGCTAACTTTCCGTTGTCAAGATTAGAAATTGATTTTCTTAACGTATTAGTTGTTAAGGCGGTTATTGACAATATTGACATGGATTAAATTATAATTCGAATTTCTCAACAAACTTAATTCACCCCTAAACAATAATACCCAAAGGGCAATAAAATTTAAGGAACTTTAAGAGTTTATCAGTTGCAAATTAGTTTAACATTTTAATATTGAATCGAATTATCTTAGTAGAAACGTTAGTCTGTTACGCCTTTCTCTTGTAAATAAATTCGTTGTTTATGTTTATGTCGTATCCATTCGTCCAAAAACTGAAGGCTAGGGTTCAAGTGAAAAGTCAACCACCCCGTTTACAAGCAACTTTTAAATTGATTCAGTTATCAACCCCTGTTTTTGTTAAAGTTTAAATACGCTTGAAATTTTGTTAAGTGTACGAAATGGCAGGCAAAATTTGAAATTGTAGCGTTCAATTTAACAATGATGCACTATTTACCCAGACTAGCCATAAATTCTGACACAAAGTTAACTGTCCCTAGAGACTATGATTTTAAAGTTGTCAAAGCCAAGTAGGTAATGTATGTATTAAAGCAAAAGATGACAACGAAATAATTGTTACGCGTTTTAATTTCGTAATTTAGTGTTGAGACACTATTTAGGTACCTAATATTATCATTGAAAGTTTAAGTCATAGTTGTAATGTACGTACAATATACGTAGTTGCTAAATACAGGCTGTCCCTAGCCATTGGACAAAGCCGAAATGTACATATGCATCAGGGTATTTAGAACCAGTATACAAAGTATCATAACAATCGGTGTAGCGGTTACGAAGAAATTAACAAATTACGATTTTTTTACTTTGGAGCAACCTGTATGTGTTAGTAACTCCTGAGGTAATAAATAGTATGAAACCTTCTTCGACCGTTTTGATTATCTTTTTTATTTATGACATTAATAAGATTTTGACTTTTGACAAATGTCATCATTGCCGCACATTTTCAAACAAATTGTCAAAAGCACTGCCAATGATTACGGTATGTTTCTTTTTGTTGTCGATTATTGGAAATAACTTTTGTTTGATAATTTATTTTTTTAACTTTTGTTCTAATAAAAAAATATTACCGTTAGAGCATTTCTGAGCCCTACGTGGGATTTTAGGGTTTGTCCAATGGCTAAGGTCACCCTGTTTATGGCTGGCATATCACATATAAGACATAAGAATACTAATCATAAAGAGCTAGAGGCCGATCTAACGCAAATTAGATAGATTTTTTTAATCTATTGAAGGATTTCTATCTTTTGCATTGTTGTACCTGGAGAGTAAGATTGACAGAAGCTAATAAAGGCAAATTAATCCAACTGATAAGCAAGATCTTCAGCCATAGCAGAATAAAAGCAAAGACAGAATATGAAAATAGTTTTACTATGCCAATTCAATCAAATATGAATGTCCTGGAAAGAAAACTCTGTCATTTAATGCGATTTATTAAATGATTGTGATTTCCCGAGAGAGATAAAATAACGGTCGAATGCTCTGAATATTGCAGATGGACTGTTTAACAAACATAAAGTTATTTTATAAAGTGTTTGTATACCTGTGCTAAAGTTTTATTCAGTTTTTCCTTGCTCGAGATCGCAGGGAGACTGTTAAAGTATTCATAAGGAACAGAACTTGGCCGGTTAACTTAGTTCAAAACTTGGAACATACGACGCGCTGCTTGGCTAGGTATGCTAGGATTTTGGTTCAATGGAGATTCTAGATAAATTACTTACATAGGGCTCTTTAGGTATTTTATTTGTGGGCTTAGGTTTATTGTATCATCTTAAAGCCACCTGATGTTTACAAATAAATCACCTGAAAACTTAGAGCAATGCAAATTGGACGCGGTGAAACTTATTACTCCGAACTCCCGAATTATTTATTTATCTATCCTTTTAGTTAAAATTTAATGTATTAGCAATTTAAGTGAAATTTTAATGTAGTTTTATCACTAAATAAAGAATTTACCAAAAAAAATTAATTATGTTGGATATGGTTTTCGGAACAACTTGGAACAACGTAGGCAATTTGGATAAATTTTGTTCCCGGAGAATAGGTATTAAACAAATATTCGAAATGACGATAATTCTTCGAAATAGTCACCGCAACAACTGTTGTTAGGTACCTGTGGAATATTTGATATGGTAGATTATTGCATATTTATACCTACTCAAACCCTTTTTCCAGGTATTACTATATCAAAATTCAGATTTATATGAAATAGAGGTAAGTGTTACAGCATACGATTTTGCCTCAATTTTCCATGCCAATGGCCCTCGGGCTTGGGTGCGGCGGAGCTATTGCCAATAAGCAATATCTTCCAGTCGGGCGGGTAGCGAACGAGAATCTGCTAATTAGGGACATGGGAACCGATCAAAAGAGGGCCTTTGATGCGAAGCTGAAAAGGTGACAACGATTCAAGTTAGCCGAGCGAGCGATATCGATATTTTGGGACGTAAGATAGTGATATAAAACTATGAGGCGGAGGATATCGCCCGTTTTTGAAGTATAATTACGCCATTTTCGGGAGGGAATTATAAAAAATAATGTAATAACTTCTTTTTAAATGGAATAGGAATAAAATATAGTTTTTGAGTGTCAAAAAATTAGTTTTATTTTTACCCGTGTCTTATATTTATTTAAGCCGAGTGCAAGCAAGCTTTTTGTCTAGTGGGTTAAGATACTTTCTAGTTTACAGTTTCATATTTCATCTCATCTAAATAACCTCTTTTATTTAGATGCTGGAAAACATTCAATTTACTCAACGTCAAAAATATTCAATGTTTCCCATCTCCCGTCTTCTACATAATGCAGTATAAGTGAAAATATTCTAAGCGCGTCATCGCATCACTATTCAGTAGTGCAGAGAAAAATATCACCTTCTAGAAGAACGTTGTATGTATCAGAGCACTTCATAGTGTCTTGTGGCGTTTCGAAGTGTTCAATGTCGGACAGTAGCGCTGTAGGTCGATCGATTTCAATAAGCGATAAATTCCGCATGAGCGGACGAACGTTTGCGGCCATCAAAGAGCTTTATTCTCGTAGTTTAGCAATACCATTATCTTATGCAAGCCAGTGTAAAAGTGATCTCAGATTGTACGCAGTAGTTACGGCTACAAAGGTCATACTTAGACAGATGGTGACTTAGATGATGGAGCGATTTGAATACGCAGGCTTGCGGGGTTCAAGGGTTAATAGCGGATTGTACCTAAGCGAACGATTTGGAATAATTATGTGTAATTAGATTAGGAATTGAATGGAACGTATAGAGCAAGCAGTGGAATAGATCCAATATGAAGTAAGCTGACTTGTGTTACAAGGAATTTTAACTAAAAAACGATTTAATCCTTGCACGCTTCTAATAGTTACCTACATCTCTTTTGGATTCAGGTAACTAAAGCTTCGGCTTTGACAATAGTGAACAGTTCAACATTATTTATTGTCAGCTGGTTATATTGCCACTCCAATCCAACTTTATGTTCACTTCAACTTTCTACGAAAAAAAATTGCAGGCCGCTGGCAATATTGCTGATGTCTGTGGTCCCCTGTCTGAAACTTGAATAAACTAAGTCAACAAACAAAATAATCTTTAGGTACCTAGTAGAAATATTGAACTTATTTTATAATCACGTGTATTGTGGAAAGCTACTGTTTCCAATAATGATATCCGCCTTCAACATATTTGATGTTATAGCTTTATTTCTATGATCAAAAAATTCAATATGTATTTGAAACTTTATGTCAATGGAACTAGGTGAATAATTGAATTCACAGAAACTCCTTCACAGAAGGGATCAAAGAGTTGGAATGGAAGGATTGTTACAGTAATAATGGGTTGAGAGTTCTTGAAATTCGTTACAGTTGTGGTAAATATTTCTGTATTATTGATGAGATTCGGAGTTGAAGTGGGTTTGATTGTACCGAAGGAACGGTAAATATTGAATTGAAAATATAAATATCCAAAATCTGAATTCGAGTCACTTTAACAAAAGTTTAAAATTTCATGTAATATAATATTTTAAGTAAGTATAATATTTTAGAATTACATAACGCGTCATGATGTGTCAAAGTTTATTGATTTCGACTTAAAATAAAGCAGCTTTAATTTTCACTTGCATTATTTTAACCTCAAACAAAAATGTTCCCCTATCAGACCAGGCTTTGTCAATGTATGACTGTCCTCAAGCGAAAATCTGTGTCCTTGTAGCTTATCTACGTTACCTACCTTGTAGCTTAACCTACCTGGTAGCTTTACTACGTGGCAGTAAAAATTCAACTACTCTACAATCCTCTTCAAAATATTCATAAACTTGAACAACTTCAAACCTTCCTCACAAACAAAAATGTACGAATCTTATTCACTTTAAGCGTGAGAGACGAGCGTTACAAGAAATACATATTTTACACTTTTGACAGATATGTCTCTCCCCCAAGATTTATTACATGGGGAATATGAAGTAATGTCTCTTCGTGTAGAAGGAGATTTCCCGTAGTTTTCCAGAGATAATATTAAAATGCGACGTTGCTGTTACGTCACTTGGAAAACGGCTCTTGAAAGAATAAATCAAAGTATTTCTCCTGGCATTAGTGTTCTGAGGGATGAGTGGCTGTTTTCAGCGTTAAGGTTAGTGTACATTTGTAAGTCGCTGTTCTAGACATCGTTAGTGTTTTTTTATGATAAAGGAAGGAGAGGGGTTGCAAGTGCGCCTGCCTTTAGATAGGTGACGCGCTTTTCATGAGGGTTTGAATTCCACATTGAAGTCATATTTATCTAATTTTGACATTTTCTGTCTATTACGAGTATAATGCTCGTACTTCGATCAGATATTGGTTCGCGCGTGATATGCTTTGCGTAACATCCGTTAGTCCTTTGGAAAATCTATTATATGTTGTTACGGGTGGGATAGCATACACGTCTAGATAATTTCACAAAATTAGCAATGTTGCAAGTTAAAAATAATACCGAATAACTAAGTAGGTAAATATAATAGCAGAATTTTGCACTGGTGTGCTTATTATTATATTGTATTAATCTATTTTCAGCACAACTAACTTTAATGGGCTACCTATATGCATCTAAGTATACTATCTACATCAAAAAAATCAGAGTTACTATGGAGAAATATAATAATATTTTGAAAAATAAACTCCTTACGGAAAATAAACTCCTTAATATGATGTTTAAACACTTTCTTTATACAGTAAATATGATATTTGTCTAAAACCTACGTGAAACGGTCTCTGATGAGATAAACGCATTTAAGTAATTTGCAAGACCGAAGTGATCCCATAAGTTTTGTACGGAACACTAAAAATGGCTGCAGCGACTCAGTATTATGCCCAGACCCTAACTGCTAGTTTCCTTGTTCAAACTTTTTATGAATGAAGTTCGCTTTCACGTCAAAACTCTATCGACCGTTAAAGATGTATCTTTTAACTCCTATTTCAGAATAACCTATCGTTATATGAAACTCATATCTTTTACGTTCCTTTTGGAACTTGGTGCAGTTTCCGCTAGGAACCCATTCTCGACAACATTGTATTGTCGACGTTGGCAAGTGGATAAAATATGTCGAAACTTGAACCGATAAATGTGTAAGGAGACTTGAGAACATATTGTATCGTTTCCGTATTTTACGAGTATGATATAAATAAAATCCAAAAAAGAGGTTCTGTAGTACACGGGTTACATTGTATTACTTAATTCTCGCCTTAGATTTCAAGATTTCTCCTCTAGCCCACCATACAAGGAAGTAGTCAGAATAGAATCCATGGTATTAGAAAATAGAATTGAATTTGTTTCGTTTTAATATTAAAGTAAACAACAAAATCAACTCTGTTCCATTTGATAATGATTAAAAAAATTTAGGTAATTTGTACTAGTATTAAGACTTTTTGTTGAAATAAAGCTGTCACATTTACATACTATTATGTATTAAAGGTACGAAATATATTATAAACTTTTTAGGTACCTACGCGTAGCGACTGCAATGTATTTCCGTGTATCCGAAACTAAAGTTAGCCTATCACACCACGGTCGTACACGTTATTCGTATGCAAATCCAAAAATGCCCGTGACAGACGGATGGACAGACGGCCGGGAGGTGGGCGCTTTCATAAGTTTTCCGTTTTGTCAGTTTTGGCACATTGATATGCGGTTTAGTACGCGATCCGAATCGTGCTCTAGATATAAATGCTAGTTCTTTCTAATTAGTAATGTGCAAATGAGATGGAATGGTCATGGTATCGCGCGATTAGCGTCCGGCAGTCGACCTTGCCGAATTCTTTGCACGACGTGAACGAATGATATACTAACAATTGGAAAATAATATCAGAAGGTACCTATCAGTTGTAACATGATCTGAACGAAAAATTACCTAGACTAGGTACTTAACGTAACTTAGGTACTTACTCTATATCTGAACTCAGTGCTGGATAGAATACGAGCTTTATTGATGATGCGCCATAAAAAAGGTCTTCAAAATTAGATACTTAATAAAAGAATTTTTTACGAACCAAACTTTATTAGTAAATAAAATTATCATCTAGTACCTAAAACCACTAGTTAAATTAATTATTTCTGGTCTCTAACTTTAACGCTATACTAGCCTACCCTATGACATTGCATAATTGAATAGCGCTGGTAAATTCGAAACAATTTAGTGATCGCTAATCTACCAAGCAACCCAAGTGCTTAGTAAAACAATAGCCGCGCGATTATTCAACCATATTTACGGCACCTTACAAGGGCAATTTATTAAAAACAATATCGCAGCGGCAAGGAACTAAAGCCATAACTCCTAGAAGCGCCGGTGTCACAGATATTAAGTTCGAGCGTGGTATCGGGCTCCTTCTATTCATAAATTGCGGCGCGGCCTACAACTTTATTGCAGTGTCCGATAAAGGCCTGAGGTAGCGAGAGAAAAGTATGGGATATGCGTGTTTATGTGAAGCTCTCGTGAGGGGCATCAAACACATCTATCGGTAAACAGGAGATAAATGTTTGCTTTTGCTTTGAAATATATCGGGTCCTTAAGATATCTCGGAAATATCCCTTTTGTAACAAATACAAAAAAGTCTTACTTGGAAGTTTGAGATTATTTTACAAATGTTTATGATCTCTTCTAAAAAGGCCACAGACAAAAATAATCGCGCGGAATATTTATTTTAATATTTGTATTCTCTTCAGTTTTCCCATGTGAAATTAGTATGGTAGTTTAAGTGTAAAATAGTTTAGTTTATTTGCAGGAAAACGCAGCTTTAAACGAGACACTTAAAAGCCGTATCCACATTATTTTAGTCGCCGGGGACCTCTAATAAGAAAAGTTCTTCTGTGCCATGTCAGTAATTTAAGAGTGGCCATAGAAAGTTTTGTAGCAAAATTAAATTTTTGTTGTGCTCGGTACGCTGAGGTTTTCGCGGAGTTTCCACCATTTTGTTTTTCCGCGATGGTATTTCGTGACGGAAGTTTATGTTCTAGTTTTTCTTTTTCTTTGTTAATAGATTTGGTTGCATGTCCTTTAGTTTTGTTGGTTAATTTTCTACCTTGTTGGTTTGGTAATATTTGGAAAAAAATAATTTTTGCCTAGAGCATTCCTCGATTTGACTTTACTTCTTAAATTATTTAGCTTTGTTAGGGTAGCTACTTAACGAGTATTCAGTTTAGATATACAAGATATACTTTAAACCTAATATTAAAATGTAAAGTAATAATATAACTAATATGAGTAGTAATAGGTACTAAAACATTTACCTTACGAAGTCATGAATTGATGATAAATATATAATTATTTGTTATAATAGTATATTGTTGTAAAAATCATTCAATAATTCTAATGACATTTTATTCCATGAGATATTTTAATTAGGTTAAAATTACCTAAAAACACAAACAAACCAATAAACCTAGCGACAATAAGAGCATTATACAAATGTACAATTTGGTCCACACCGACCCCTATCACCTAACCAATTTGAGATACTATTTATCTATCCATCTCACTTATACACACTTCACCTTGGGGGATAGACTGGGATGCGAGAAGGTAGACACAATGTTACAGACCTGGGACCTTTATGAATTATACATCGCATAAGGCAATTTGTCGCCTGATAAGCAATCCCATGCCAGGACCTTGTAAATATTTCTTTGCCATAACTTTGACGTTGTAACGAAGGTAGTTTTGGGAAGAAAAGTGGAGGTAAGTATTCAAGAATAAGTAGTTTTCTAAGAAATATAACTGTGATTCGTTTCCTTGTTTCCATTTCTTATAAAAAATGTACATACTGTGGGTTTTTTTCCGAATAAAGCTTCAATTGATGATTTAGACTTAAAGTGAAAAGTAACTACTCGTATATGAGGACGTTTTAAATATTCTCTTTCACTATTTACATATTACCACCTATATAAAAGTGTTGTAAGGCCGAATGGATAAATACCATGTAGGTTATCGCGACGCCGCGAGAAAGTTCAAAACGTTTTGTAAAAAAATGGTTTTAAATTCGTTCATATTTAATATAAAATAGGTAGTTATATTTTTAATTTAAGTAGGTACCTAAATCGAAACGTAAAATATTCGTATATTTAGAAAATTCAAACGTTGGCTCGTTTCACACATAAAATGCAAAACTTTGGGCACTTACGCATAAGCAGACAATTTATAGCAATATTTCAAAGGTGCTGGCACTGTACCAATATTTCTATTACTACCGAATATACATGAAAAGAAAACTTAATCTTAAAAAGGGTTCAAATAAATTTTACATGCGATATTTTACGCGGAAAGTCCTAATCTTCCTATTGTGCTGCCAATTTATACCCGGCCCCAGTAATCAAGTTTTCATTTGTGTCGAATTTTATACAGTAGCATACTATTAAATCAAAATAAATAGTACAGACAATACATATTTAAACAAATTTTCTTATTGTTACCTATTTCTGAAGACATCACTTGAAACAAAGCAGCAAGGTAATTAATTAAGAATAAGATCTTTTTGTTTTAAAAATTGCAGTTTCGAAAAGTATACCTAACGTAACTATACATTTATGTATATATTTTAAGATCCATTCGACCCATGACCCAGCTATAAAATTTAACATAACCGTATCCCGGTAGTGCGTAACTCAAAAATATGCAAAATAAAGCGAAAAAAAGTAATATCATTATACAAACTGTCCGTTTTGAACGGCCGAGACGAAGGCTATATTCGATTATTGTAAAAGGGTTCCGACATTTATGGATAGTTGGAATTGTAGGGTTATCGGAGTTTTACAAAATATGCGACCGGCGGGGAAGGTGCCGCGTATTTGTATTGAGAAATTATTCTCGATAATGTGGGTGAGATGGGTCCACTTTGTTTCAGTGGCGAGGTTGGTGCGTAAAATGTTCCACGAAATGAAATATAGGTACGTACAGAAAAAAATGATGAAATTGGGTTTCCTTACCTAATATCTTAAAACGTCAAAGCAGAGTATTAAAAATATGTATATAAGGTAATGTGAATATAGCCTAAAGAGTTATTTCAGTAAACTTGATCTTAGAAAAATAACATACAATACATCATACAAATTCTCATAGTTAATATAGAAAATAACTTTGCTTTAAATATGAGTAAGTATGACTTTGAAAAACAGGTACTTAAACATAAAATAGGTTAGGTTGCTGGTTTCAAAATTATCTAACATATTTTCAACAGCTGAGTAAATTCACCATATCATTTTGTAGTTTTTAATCTAAAATAATTAGTAATATTTAAAGCTTTGAATAGCTCTCAATAATAAAGAGCACTTTACTAAATAGCACTACGGTTCCAATAAATCATTAGCCCGCTCCTATTTAAAAGCAATTCCGAAATGAGTTCCAAAATAAAAGCAAAACTTCCAACAACGGACGAAAAATAAACTGCAAAATTGGAAGGGGACGTTGCAACATCTGTCCCTGAAAGATGAAAAGCTTAAGGCGATTACAGTACTTCCTCCCGGTTCAAGTTTAATACAAAAATAAAGAAGATAATGCCCTTTTAAGTGTGTGTTCTTTTTCTACAGTTACCAACTTTGTGCGAGGGTTCGGAATGCAACTTGTATAAGTAAATGTTTTCATATTTGGCTAAGTCCTTTATATTTTAAGTGCCTTTGACATCAGGTGTTTGCTTGGGGAACTCTTTGTATTTAAAAGCGTGGAATGTGTATATTTTGGAAGAAATTTGTCTGCAGCGGAGGGAAAAGGAAAGTAATATCGTTTTTCTGCAAAGCGTTACTGAAAATAAAACTTTTTAACTTTTATTTATTAAGTAGGTATTTAGTGTAAAAAAACTAGTACCTAAACCTAAAACACTTATCCAACTAGAGTAATGCGAAATCGAAAGCAAAATCCTGTACATACGTACATGTAGATACAATATCATTAAACATTCTTAAAGTTAGACCAAGATAAGTCTGCAACGATTTTTATAGCACACGCAGTGCAAGTGTTATTTTAAACGTCAAACTATATGAAATTATGACGTATAAATAACACTTGTACTGAGTGTGCTATCAAAATCATTGCAGACTTCTCTTGGTTTAACTCTATTTATTGCTGATACTTGCATTCTCATCGTTTGTCGCTGTACGCCGCTGAAGAAAAAATCTATTAAAATAAATGAAGTTCAAAATTTTACCTCCAACCTTTAACTCTTGAGGTAACTTTAGAAGCTGCCTTGCGTATCATTCTTTATACAACGTAAGACATCGGCTGTCTCCTCGCAACACTTTTCCCATAAAACACAGAAGCAATGTGCCACAAACACATCGCTTCCCATATAACATTCTGTTTGGTCGCATGCCGAGTATCGCACCGGTTATCGCGCTTTGCCCCCGCCGCTCGATGATCCATCTCCGAGGGTAGGCTACAGTAGACGGGCGGTTTGAACGCTAGTTTTGTTAATAACCTCATTTTACAATGAGTCAGATAAGAAAAAAGCCTTGGAGGCTAAATTAAGAATAAACATTCAAATTAAAGTATTACTTTGAATGTTTATCGTCATTTTAAGTATGTCATTGTTTCAATGTCGGTTATCTTAACAAAAACTTTAAGCAAGTAGACATACTAGTGCCCTCCATATTCATAAAACATAGCAAACCTCTGTTAAAATTTGTCTCTCTCTAACAACCATAAAAAGCTAAAATGACCGATAGGGAGAAACGATTAGCAACAGCATTTTAGATTTGACAAACGTTTATGAATATCGCCATAACGTATTCTACATTTGAGTCACACAAAAATTTGAATACTTTGCAAGGCCCAAATAAGGTTGTACGATTCATGTAAATCTCTTTAAATTCTTATGACAGACATGACCGAATGATACGACATGACATCGGTCAAGACAGTTTCCACGTGTTTTCGAGCGTTCAAACCGCATCGTTTCACCCACCCGTCTACCATCCACTTGTCGCATGTACCAATGATCCATCTTCGTGAATACATGCGCGAGCAACGTGATTCCACGAACAAGGGTGCAACTGAGGGCGTCGAGGGTGCTGTGAAATATTTATTTTTTCCCTCGCGACAAAGTTCGCGGCAAACTTAGCAGGGTGGCGATCGATGTAGATTTGAAAGGCGATAAAAGTGCTCCTGATTCCTGGCATACCTTCAGTTGTTTTGCTGTGATGTCATCTTGTCATTCTTCGTATTGTACCTACACATGCTTTCATGGTTATAAATTTAAGTTTAGATATTATTTTGTGAGTACCTATTTAAACTGCATGTAATTTTTACTCTTATGTTAAATAATAAGTAAGTACTATTCATTATGTAATTGTCATATTACTCATATAAGTGAAATTTGTGTATTATAATGTCTCGTAAAATCTGAAATTATTTTATAGTAGTTTACGTCATTACCATTACTTTGGCGGTGTAGGTACTATTTTATACTTATTATATGAGTGTCAAAAGTGTGTTAGATTAGTCCTTTAATTCAACTGAACCTAACCTAACCGAATCCTTTCAGATACTTAGCGTTGATAGCAATTGAAACTATACAAAGTATATAATAAAGAAATTCGCTGATTAGAGTATATTTTTTGTAATGGCTTTTTAAAAGCCTTATGAACCACTTAAACTTAACACTTAAGCCATCATAAACGGGCAATGAAAACTTTCCATAGGTACCTATTTTCGGGTTATTAAACAAGTCACCCCCGTATTTCAAAGTCCTCATTAAAACGACGTAAATGCCACGTCTTGATATAGCGCTTAATCTCTTTTGGAATAATCGACCTGCCATTTTGGTACCGAATAAATTTTCCGGGACGATTAAATCACAACAAACTAAGTCACGCACATTAATCCGGGGAAACATATTTAAATGCGCATTAGACTTCTCGGTTAGAGTGATCTTTTGGGGTGTGCATTTATCATTAAGCGGGGTTCCGTGGGATTGTGGGGTTGCAGAGAGATGCGGTTGCCAATTTATTGCTGTTAGAAATATTTAGACGTAGACATATATTGAGAGGTAATGGAGGCACAATCTACTTGTTTACTACAAATTGGCAAGTTAAGACTACTGGTAGTACTGGTTAAAATTAAATCATGGTTAACCTCCTAAGTCCCTGCGTACAATTTTTTGTACATATTCCAAAATCTATTTTGAACTTTTATTGTGTAACTAAGGGTTCCAATTTCAAAAACAAAACACTTGCTTCTGGGTCTCAGGTGGCTATATAATGTTAATGAGTTGTTTTCTTCTTGCCACGCAGTAACCATTTTTTTTAATGCGAACTCTTCTAACTTTTAGTTACTCGGATATACTATGCAACATTATTTACCAACATAATTATGTAAAATAAGTGTATTAAGAAATCTATCAAACAGAGCATTAAGAGCGTTGGGTCAAAACGAATTTTCGTTTTGGTTGTCTATTATAAGTCAACATTAAAACTACTTTTTTGACAAATGAAAATGCGTGAAAACATTATGAGATTTTAAATCTAGTTACAAAATGCAAGTTTACAATGTACCTACTAGGTACCGAATCCTTGACTGACTCGCCTGCCTCCAAAACTTGACTAAGGTTATTTTGACATGTGTAACGAAGGTGAAAAACAGCCAGATCAGCGCATACAGGGAGGGTCGTAAGTGAGCCGTAGGGGGTCGATGGAAATTGATTTTCCACCATCCGTCATAACGTGTGCGTACGTAATAGAGGCCTTTGTTAGCGCTGACGACTTCTTTGCTATTCTGGTTTTTATAACTCTTACACGTTGTTAAGTATTCAAAAAGAGTGCATGATGACATAATAAGTGTTTTAAATTATATACAAGTAGGTAACGAGCATTAGCCCTTAAAACATTCTCATCATTTAAGCAATATAAATATAATTATAATTAAATAAATAATAATTATGTTAGCTAGACATAAAACAAGAAATATAAAATAAATTAATAAATTATCTCAAGTAACAAACCAAGTGAGAGCAGGGTAAAAGCCCGTAGGTATTTAAATTGTTATATATATATGCATTAGACAAAAAAGTGTAAGGTAAATATTATTCTAGAGTGACATAATAGCACCCAAGGAGTAAATTATTAATACAAAGATAACCTTCATCACTTGACATTGGTTTTAAGAAAAGAGTTGTCTTTGAAACATTTTTTTAGCAAAAAAGCAACATTAATTAAGACAATAATACAGCGTAGTCTCCTATTACTAAAATTTCCAATATAGGTATTAAATAGATACCTATTATAAAAATTGTTAAAAAAGATATTTAAAAAAAGGGTGGCTAAAGTTCGTCATTAGACTGACACGTTTGACATTGCTCGACTTTTGTGTCCAGACAAAATACTGTATTAAGTAAGAAGATTCCAAAGCCACGTAGACTTAAATGAAGGTCAAAAAAAACCTTCATTATTAAAAAATAAACTGCCAATTTAATGTTAGACAGGTGTGAAATTTCAGTGAAATTTCACACCTTACTTAAAATGGAGAGATAAAAGTAATGAGGTAGTTAAATTACATCTATTTTTAGTCTACACCACATTAAATTTTATCAGCCTGTGTTTATAAGGTGGGTAATTTTATTTAAATTTGAGTTTGATGCCAATTCTACTCAGAATCATGAGCGTTTTCGATCCTAGTAGGAGAAAAAAGTATCCCAAGATTATTATTTCCATTCCGTTACCATTTTTATAGACTTTTTATGACGGTAAACAAAGTGGAAGGTATGAAATATGTATGGACAATTTGGGACACTTTTTTCTCCTGTTAGGTTCGAAAAAGCTCGTGATAGTGAAGAAATAACATAAATCATCCCAAATTAGAAAAATAAGTGCAGTGTACAATTTTATATAAATTGGCCCAGGTACTCATTTGTTTGTATGTTTGTTGTGCATTAAACAATAGAAAAGTGCAAATGAACCTTCACTTCACATGTATGACATGACAGTCAATAATATTCATTTTGTCACTGTCCATCTGTCACACTGTCATCGAGCTTGACCTGACTCTTGAGCTTTTACCTACTTATCATTTTGATACACACAACATTTTTAGTTACAATTTCTATATGGTTCTATAAAGGGTTAAGAACTACGCCTACATATTAATCAGATTTGATGTATTAATTCGATTTTTTATGCCTTTACAATTTCTGTATAACACGGCGTATGTTAAAACCGATGGTATTTGGTTTTTGACAATGTAATATATATGCCTAACTGAAGAATATTTGTTTTTCATTTTCACCCATATTTCCTCAAAATCCATCAAACGAAAACATAAAATAATAATTTGAAATAAATACCCATGTGCTTAAGTTTGAACACACAGAAGCAGCGCTAATGGTTGAGCATACAGAGTAATCGCCATGTCGTGATTTATGATTTAAAAACATCTCCCAATAATTGTATAGCGTGAACTCGATTCATATCTCATTATTGCTATATTTGAAAAAAAAAAAGTGTTCTATGAAGGTTTTTTTTTCTTTTGGTAGTAAATAAAAGAAAAAGACTCGAAATAGTAGATAAAAAGAGAGAAAGACACATGTAAAAAGTAAATTATATAGTACATTTTAGAAGATTATGTTGCAGGCACACTGAGAGAAAAATCATCACCAGGAATTAATAAACAGTTCTGTACGGGGGGAAAAAATGAAGTTTTAGTAGTAATCATGGAAGTTTCACTATTTCTGTAAAATTTATTTATTTCTACAAACAGCTCAGTAATACTAAATCTAATTTCAGCAAACAGACTTTAGTAAATGGAGCATTAAACAAAGTTCAGTATTTGTTACAATCCATTTTTATTACTACTAAAATTCTCCGATTTTTACTAGTAAAGTTTGTGATTTTTGGAAAAAAGCATCTGTGATCTGTTAGTTTTGTAATATCTAAAAAACGAGTTCGCGGGAATAACATTACCCCATTTAAAATAACAATTCAGTTGTTACTATAGCGACATTACAAAGTTTACTGGTATTTAGTAGATAGACTTGTTGTGTTTATGTTCATTGTTGTACCAATCACTAAACGAGTTTTGTAATACCAACACAGCGAAACGAATGTTAGTGATTTTAGTAAAATTTACTACTTGCTACGTTCATTTGGTTAGAGTTAGTATTGTGTCGGATGTCGGGCGGGCGTGTCTCGTGTCTTCTTTGTTTAAAACATACTTAAGTTAAATAATAAATTGAGGATATATTGTGGGCCATGGACATATTAACCCGCGACCTACTGTGTAGTTGGGGTCTACAGGAATATATTGTTCTGCAACTTCGAGCTAGCTGTTGTTATTCTAGTGATAATGACATCATAGGTAAATCTAAACTGTTTGCAATTCCAACCTCCCTAGCACAGGTGCGCCGCGAGAGCATGTTGCGCGCGTAATAACTACTAGTCTCTTTCTGACTGTATGAATAAGAAAGGAATGGGTAGAATATCTCGACAGGCTTTTATAGTGCCTCTTTAGTACAGAGATATACTACCAAATGCTTTTTTATTCATACAGACAGAAATAGAGACGGGTAGCTACCACGCGCGCGACATGCTCTCGCGGCGCCCGTTTGCTAGGGGCGGAGGAATTGCAAACAGTTTAGTTTTTGCCTGTGACGTCATTATCTCTAGAATAACAACAGCTACCTTGGAATCGCAGTACAGTTTAGTAAAACCTATGACGTCATCGTCTCCGATATTGCTAAAGCACGCTTAGAATTACAAAACGGTTAGTTTTCACCCATGACGTCATCACCTCCGATATTGCTAAAGCACCTCTCGGAATAACAAAACCAAATTTCTGAAATTACTCTAGCATACTTCAAATTACAAATATAGAAGTTGTATTTTCTACTAAATGGAAATTGCAAAAGTCAATTTGTTCCTATTAGTTGACTCTCCTTGTCCCCGGATTAAGTTTTATTTTTGTAATTCTAAGTGTGTTTTTGTTAGTTTTTTTTCTCAGTGCAGTATAATGTGATTTATGATTTCAAAGCATCTCTCGATAATTCTGTAGCGTGAAGATTAATTAAAACTCGATGCATTTAAATAAGACATGTTCAATAATAGTATTTTTTTTGTTTGGAATAGGTAGCAAATAAATAAAAAGTTACATTTTGACAGAGTAAAAACAATCGACAGTTACTCTACTGCGTAAGTTTCACAGATTTTCTGAATCCGTATTATTAAAACTACATATAATAAACGCGTCATCCAAGCGGCGAAAATTCGCCGACAACAAATGCGCAGTGTTGCGATACGCTGATATAAGTGATATATAATTAAACGGTGATACGATACGAGTTACAAATGAGTTTTTGTCGAGCGCGGAAACCACGGTGGAAATGCGAATCAGTAGTACTATATCGTTACTTGTACAGTTTAACCCGTTGTCGCCACCGTTACAACAATGTGAGAACGCAACTCTTCGTGCGAGAAAATCAATATAATTATGAAAAGAAGACCTTTGCAATACCCTAACCCAGTGACCGTTGTCTTTTTATATTTTGTCGTTGTCACAAATATCACTTATATGTATACTTGGGCTTACAGGCCAATCCGAACGCACACTGACATCAGAATGATATTTGAATGATGTCATTTCGTTATCGCGCGTCTCACTCGCGCTAATACATTACGGAAAATTACGAGCGAACTGCAAAAGAGTTGAATGACATCTTTTAGATGTAATTCTGATGACAGTGAACCTATGTTCGAATTGGCCTGTTAGACAGATTTAATAAATATAGGCGAATAAATAATAAAATAATGTCTTCTTCGCTGGTCTGGTCTTCGACAGGGAGTGAACCATGCAGAACGATAAAACTAAAAATTGCACGTTCTAAAATCTAAATAAAAATCATTTACCTATTGACTAACACAAATACGACTAAAAATAATAGAATTACTGTGGTCTGTTTGAGCCGTCAATTTTAACAGAGTCAGTGCAAAATAATTATTTTTGCGAAATCGGCGATATTTTTATAGAACGTGACGCTGTATGCAGCGAAAGACCTCAACCAAAAAAAAAGATTTAAGGATGACTCAGTCTAGAAAGGTTCGGGTCCGTAAGCTTCCGCCCGGGCCCTGACCGTCCTACGTGAGTCATCCTCTAGTTGGCCTACTGCTGCATTTCGATTGCGAGTGCAGTGGTTTGTGCTAATAGCTAGCGATGCAAAGTGGATGCAGCCGGTGATTTACGAGGTAAACGCACGCGTCCCGCGGCACTGCGCCCAGCACGGTGATTCGTGCAACAATACAACTCTGACCAAACTGAGGGCCTACCACGAACCACGTTCGACGTGTTGCCTCACTGTCCCGCTTACGTACGAATTTAAAAGTACGACAGAGAAGCAACACGTCGAATGTGGATCGCGGTAGGCCCTCTGGTTTGAAGGGTTAGTTTCCGATATTTCGGTGCTGTTCTTTGAATCCGTGTTCTTAATATCCCGTGATTAATTGTAGTTGTGAATACGGTACGTAGGTATACGAGCTACAAGTATTTTCGGGTTGAGGAAGCGGGAAGTTATTCGCGGGATGAACTAAGCGGGTATTGGAAGCAATGATGATGATGACTCGACCTTACTCTTTTATGATGATGTGACAATGATGACACAATACATTGTATTGTGTCATCATTGTCAGCAACCTCATAAAAGAGTAAGGTCGAGTCACAAACATCTTTACAAGCCATCGTTCCAAAAATATATATATTTACACGACCTTATTATCAGTGTCTTAGAGGCGTAAATAAATAGTGATTTATGCAGCCAGTGGGCTTAGGTAAATATTATTATATATTTGGTGGTACAAATACTCTTTTTTGCACATCGGTAAATAATAGAGAGAAGCAGCTCAAGTAAAGGTAAACAGCAGTCGGCCTTATCGCTAAAAGGCGATCTCTTAATGACAACCTTTATATTGCGAAAATTAACGTAGTTTGCCAGCAGGTACTAGCCGGGATTTGAACCCACGACCGCTTTGGAAGCCTTACCGGCAATTGCTAGCACTTTCATATTTCGTCAACTATGTATTTAATAATTTGTTTAAAGCGAGCCATAACGTAGATTTACATTACGGCTGGATGCAAGCAGCCTGCTCGTGTATTCCCATTGGTTTCGCGTGCGAGAAAGAATAATAATAATATGCTTTTTTATCTGTGTTAGATGTTTTAAGCAGCATCCTGGTGACGACATTTGCGTTCGTGGCTTTATAGTCCTATGCCAGAGAGGATCCCGCGTCCACATACGCAGCAGGTGTATGCTCCCCCAGGTGGGCCCGTTGGAGGCCTGCTCGTGGCGCCTCCAACGGCTCTATGGTAAGGTGGTGGTACTGGTGCTCGACGCGGTCCCAGAGTGTGTCATCTATTGGGCATTAGCATGTCGAGCACTAGTACCACCACCTTAGTAATTAGTGAGTTTTGGTTGTCATCTGGCGATATCCGGCTTCTGTAAGCGTTTGGAATAATGTTGCTGCACTTTAAATTTGCTTTCATTACGCGGACGGATCTCGGTAATGAGAAGTCATTTTTATCCGCGCCTCAGCACGTGCGAAGTGAAATTGAGATGAACGGGTGTTAAAATTTAAAGTGTATTTTTAAAGTTATACGGTGATGATACGGCTTGGTAATTAATACGAATTTTAAATAATGGACGTGAGTGTCAGTTACATCCATGTGAAAATTAAAAATTTCAATGATTTCGTAAATAAGTTTTTGGCAAAAATGTCACTTTTGGTACAAGCTTTGAACGCTGACTGTACTTTTTTTTTCCACAGGCAACTAATACTCATCGAGACAATCCTAAAAACCCCAAACACAATTTCATTTTATTACAGATTTCCTATGGCCACCTCCTCTGTCCATTATCAAATCAGCTGGATTTTCAGCTTCATCAAACCGGGAAGTGGGTAAAATTGAACTTGCAAGATTAAATTTCAGACGAGCGTTTTCCAAAATTTTTTTCATGTATGAGGCGTAAATGTACAAATGATTCTGAGTAAAATGAGCCCAAGAACTCAATATTTTGAAGACATGTATGAAATGTACATTTATTTTGGGAAACGCTCAGACACACAACTGCACAGATGAAACTAAATAAAAGCTGGAAACAAGGAGTGTATCGATATATATGACCAATTGACCGTCACCTATCTATTTGATGCTGACTGTACCCGACTGCTAAAGCCGTGTAATATTCCAAATTGAAAATGATCGCGTCGTCATCGCAGCGGGGCGCCGCGCACAATGGTGCACTCGTCTTATCTATGTCTCACTTATCGTGACACTATATTTATATAGGTTTACGCGAAACGTGCTTCTGTTTGAATTTATGGACAACTTTTATGTTTTGTATTTTAGATACGAGATACAACATTGTAGTTGATGTTGGGAAGAATCTTCAAGAAAACCAAGAGAAAGGCAACGCTATGCTAGTAGTTAACCTGCTTGCAAAGTTGGTGGTATTTGTGGTTCCAAACCCGTTAAATATATTATTGATGTTTCGTGGTTTTGACTGTTAATATTTGCTTAACGCTGAGCCTGTTCATATCAGTAACATCATATCATTAAACATCAAGCGAAATTACTCAGGCGGTTTTTCGTAACGACGTTTGTCGCAACGATAATATAATTCCGCTCAGCCAATTCCAGTGAACGAACATCTTTATAAAGAACAAAAACTTCCTTTCCTCACGCGTGCCGTAATCGCATATTTCTCATTCTAAAAAAATCCAATTTCGCATCCGTCTGCAACACGTGACGCACGGGAAAGCCTGACAAAGCCGTCATAAAGTTCCTAAGTAATTCATAAACTGGGAAAGTCAGGTCAGAACTGAGTATAAGGCATTTGGATGGTGTCTTCCTCGAATCGTCTTGATCGGTTGATTGAAGGAAAACTTTCTAGGCGTTATTGGTCCACTCTAAGGTGATCTACGCTCTTTATCCAAGTCATTCCGAAAAATATACCTAAACTATAGATTTAGATTTAAATTAACCATCTTCACTTCACATTGCTGATAATGATAATGCTGATATACACGACTGACACTTTTTCTGCCAATAGGCTGCTGTCACTCGCAGGTTGGATAGGATTTTCAAGTATGACTTGATTCTTAAGAAAATATCTGAAAGAGGATTTTCCCTAGTATAATATTATAGTAATCAAGTGGAATCGATTATCTTATAATATATATAATTAATAATAAGCTCCGAGTATTATTTTTTACTGAGTGCGAAGAAATTATATTTATCACTCAAATCAAATGAAACTATTTTAGACATGCAAATTGCGTTCACATTACCCGACCTTTAAATACATTTACTAGGTTTTGATGGAGCCCAACCCAAACTGGGAAGTACCATCACGACAGAGCCCTATTAATTTTTACAACCCATTTAATTCTTAAACCTGGCGGAATCGATTTATAACAGTTTTATAGTCGGCCGGATTTAACGCGCTGTAAAGCTTCTGTCGGTGTGTCGCGACAGGAGGCCGCTACGACTTGTTTTATTGGAAGGTCGGATGATGGCGACTTTATAGCAACTTTGGTGGAAATTGTGCAGAAATGGTCTTGTCGGCTGTTAGACGTTTGGTACCTACGCAAGCGGGACAACGACTAAACAAGTCTACGAGTTATGATTTCAAGTTAACCCTTTACCAGGCTGACCTGACTTTAGAACACGTGTTTGAAGTGCATTATATGGGAAATATATATTATCCTTTAGCCTGGTAAAGGGTATAACATGGTCATAATTACATTATGAATACTAACATAATAGTAGTTTATGTGACTGCTACATAATGAGAGGCATTAAAATACGAGTGTGGGTTTAAGAAACGAACGTTAGTGAGTTTCTTAATAGGATCACACGAGTGTTTTAATGCCTAATTATGTACAGTTACATACACTACTTTATCTAAACACATACTTAAAACTAACTAAAAGATAAATTGTACGTCAAATGGCGGTGAATGAAAACTTTTTTCACGCATGTCACTCATCCGTAGTTTTTTAAAATTCCTAGACAAAAGAATGAAGTCCCTATTCTCATGTCACTCGAGATCAAATATCGTGCGGTTTATATTTAAAAAACATACTAAATTGACGTTTCGTATCGATAACTGTTTTAATATCTATGGATACTAGAATAGAGACCTACTTGAGTTTTGACTGCTGTTCCAAATTTAAACTCATAACCTACAAAAATCTATAACGTTATGTACATTAAAGTACAAATTTTCCTACTACCACAGATAAGAAAGTTCTCATAGTAAAATTGGTTGTAATAAAGCTTGTCATTTCCTACGGTTTCTGAACGCATTATAGAGCACTAATGACATGTGTGTAGATAAATATAAAAACAAATGTATATTAGTTATTATCACGTTTTCAATACTTCGCGAGGTTTCGCTTAAAATAATAAATAGGTAAGGTGAAAAAAAAAACAACGGGTTGCACTCCGGGAGTGCCGACAGAAGCGAAAACTCAATGACTAGTCCAATGTGACCCTTCCTCCTTTCTATTGAAAAACTTTAGTTCCGAAATTGCTGGTCAGTGAGCTTGTTTAAAATTCGAAATTCAAATTTGTAGCGTTAATTGTTTAAAATTCGAATAGAAATTGTAAAGTTACATTGCAGACCTCGCATCTAAATATATTTGGTCATGATATTTTAAGTTTTATTCACCAGTACTAGAGTTCACTTTTATTAGCGATTTCATCAAGATGTAGCTTTATTGAATGATATTTGAGTGATATAAAGTTAGAATGTAACTGTGAGATCCTCGTATTTCAACCCGTACAAGATTAGAACCTTTTTCATGTAATTGTCATTGAGTTTTTTTTTATTGATTTAAATGCCGTCTAAATGAGTGACCATCTAAACGTTACGGTCACGTGATCGCCTTACGCTGTCTCGAGTTTATCATTTTTTCCCCACCTCAAAAAGTGCCCAGCGCCGCTAAAGAAGTTTTCACTTCAAAAACAACGGGTTGCACTCCGGGAGTGCCGACAGAAGTGAAAACTCAATGACTACTCCAAAATGTCTGCAGCACTATACCGGGTGTGGCCTGTAACACGAGCAAAGAATTAAAACATAGATTGTACTTCTCAAACGGTGACACTTTTGTTCAACAACTTTTAAAAATTATGAAGTATTTAGACTCCCTATTTTTCATACAAAATAAATATTATCTTCAATGGACGCCATCGCCACGCCATATCATTGTGATTGACGTTGCTTGTCATGCCTTAAACATAACAAAATTCGTAATACATTGCGTCTTAGAATAAACTTTAAAGTGTATTAAAATCAAACCACAAGTTATTTTTAAAAGTCGCTGTGTACGGTGAGTAGACACATGACGTATTGAGTATTAAGGTCAACACGTCATGTGACATTTAAGGTGACATTTAATAAATAGAAAATATATTTAATAAAATAAACAATAATTCTAATTACATTTTCATAAAGGTCACCTAAATGCCACTCACGTAGGCCACTAGTATATAAGCACCAATTTACTCAATAAAGATGTTCAGTATTAAGCAGATTTTCTAGTATTCATTATCTACCCGAACGCCCCACATTACATGGCGACCCTGCCAGGATACGCGTAATATGTATTAGCGCGCTATAATAAAAAATAAATTTTTGTATCCTTAATAAATATGTTGTATGTAAAAAAAGGTCGGCCGACCGAGAGCGCTATTAAAAGGCGCTGTGTACTTTTTAAAAGACAGGTGACGGGTATCACAAAGTCAGCTTACATTATTAGGTCACAATGCAGACATTACAAAATGGCTCATTGGCGATCAATTCTTACAATAATAAACAAATTTTCCACAAATCACGAGCAAGAATTCTGAAAATAAATAAATAAAAAACAAATGAAAACCCCAGGGAAAATAATAGACACTATAACACATTAGAATAGCATTTTTTTTACAAGCACTAAATCCTTGAGACATCATGATACGGTCGAGTTACCTTGCATGAAGGTCCTTGGACACATAATATGTTTATTAAAATAAACATGTGTTAAAAAAACAGCCTGTAAATAAAATATATATATACTTATATACATATAAAAATCAAATATACCATTATACTAAAAAATAAAATAAAAAACTATCAATCAATACAGAAAAGAGAATAAATAAATAATAAAATAAATTATGAACTAAATATATTTATGAATACAACTAAATTAAAACAAAGAACATTAACTACTTATATAAAAAAAAATAAAAGTAATACCTACATTAAATAAATACCTACAATTACAGTGATAATAATAAACAAATCAATTAAATAAAAATAAAAATACGTACTTAATTAAAATAAGTTAAATTAATGAAAAAAAATCATACGTGTAAAATATAAATACAATACAAATACACTTTGTATTGTGTCCATAATATAATAATAAATTAGTGAGTTAATGACCAGTTTACATGTCAAAGAGAATTCTCAAAGATACCTAACAACCTACTTGCCATACCTACAATAGGTCAATGTAATAAAAAAAAGAAGCATATATATAAAATAAATAATACAAAACTTATTTCACTCTAAAGAATACCACTTAATTTAAAAGTTTAGAGTATTCAATTATACTACAATACGAGTTTTCGTCATCAATGTAGAAAAATCCTTTTAACCACATAGCTATTATTACCCAAAGTATAAAAGAGCCATATACTGTTATTCAAAATCAGGTTACAAATATTAGCATTAAGTAAGAACATATTGTAAAAAAGAAACCAGTCATACAGCACAAAAATAAAACAACACATACATATTAATGCAACATTTACATTGTCAATGACATATTATCAAAATTATCAGTCAAATTTTCAAATCATTAGACTTTGCGGCATCTAAAAGTATCAGTTTACACTAAACCGTAATTTTATATAACAAATAGACCCAATTTATAATTTTAACCCTTATTCCCTAGAACTTAAGTATAGATCGCAAAAGTCCCAGGACGCTAGACATAATTTAATTAAGACAAAACAAGTTAGAAAACAAAAATATATATAAACATGTAACTATAACGTAGGAGACTAAATATTAATAACAAAGGAAGATAGAGATAACATGGACCCAGTATACACGGAACCCTACACAGTAGTACAAGACCAAGGTCAAAATTTAAAAATATTAGTATCAGGAAAAAAGAAAAAACACTGTACACCAAAACAGAACAAAGCACTATTACCATTAAAACTCACCACTTCGGCACACCAGACACGAGAAACACACACACATACACACACAAACACACAAGTCAAATTCATAAGTAATTTCAAGTTCCATGATCGACACAAATCCGCGAAGCAAGCGACAGAACTGATCTAATAATCTAAACAATCCACATTTCTTATTTTACAAAGTGCAATTTAAAACCGATCACCTTTAAACTTACAAAGCCGGCAGAATCCAAAAAAGGATCTCCATCTTCCTTATTAGAACATAAGAAAGCAAGCGACGTATTGTTTACAGTATTAAATGTAATGTTACATAGGAATAATTATAAGTAAGGCACGTACTAAATGTCAATACCGCACTTTTAGCTATAAGATAAATATAGTCATGTAACCTTTAGGATATTCAATAGCAGAGTAAGCAAAATAATAAATGACACCAAGGTGTTTATTGTAATTTAATAACAAAGTAGAAATACGTAACAGGAAACTGAAAACCAAGTATTGTAATTACATTTAGAATATAGAGCAGAATAATTTTAAGTACCTATTAATCTGTCATATGTTAACCATTTTTTTTTATATTACCTATATGTAAGTAAAATATTTTCAACATTGTAAACCTTTAATTGTTTAAACCGTAATTTATCTTTAATCAACTTATTAAAATGATCCGTTAAATTATTTTAGTTAACAATAGAAACCTAATTAAAATTATATTCTATTTAATATTTTAAATAACCACGTATGTTTTTTTTAAGGTACTTTTAGTGTTTTTGTTTGTATTTTTTTTAAATAGCTATTATATACATATACGTTTTGTTTTAGATTATAAGATTAACATATATTGGAATAGTTAGAAATTAATGTCTAAGATTAAGTTATTGTTTATATTGTAATTACGACAAAAATATATTGTAACCTATTTTTGTCTCAAAAAAAAAAACGGGGAAGGTGTACGGTGAGTAGACACATGACGTATTGAGTATTAAGGTCAACACGTCATGTGACATTTAAGGTGACATTTAATAAATAGAAAATATATTTAATAAAATAAACAATAATTCTAATTACATTTTCATAAAGGTCACCTAAATGCCACTCACGTAGGCCACTAGTATATAAGCACCAATTTACTCAATAAAGATGTTCAGTATTCAGCAGATTTTCTAGTATTCATTATCTACCCGAACGCCCCACATTACAGCTGAACAAATGTTGGTCATTATGAGGAGTACAGCCTACAGTTTAATTTTTTGCTTATGTTACAGGCCACACCCGGTATATAATTGACCCATCCTCCTTTCTATTGAAAAACTTTACTTCCGAAATTGCTGGCCAGTGAGCTTAAATTTGTAGCTTTAATTGTTTAAAATTTTAATAGAAATTGTAAAGTTACCTTGCAGACCTCGCATCTAAATATATTTGGTCATGATATTTTGAGTTTTATTCACCAGTACTAGAGTTCACTTTTATTAGCAATTTCATCAAGATGTAGCTTTATTGAATTATATTGGAGTGATATATAGTTATAATGTAACTGTGAGATCCTCGTATTTCAGCCCGTACAAGATTAGAACATTGAGCTTTATTGCTTAATATAAAAGTCCAGTTTTAAATAATTGACCTGATTATGATACGTTATGACTAAAG
The DNA here is from genome assembly GCF_910591565.1 of Cydia splendana. Taxonomy (NCBI): domain Eukaryota; kingdom Metazoa; phylum Arthropoda; class Insecta; order Lepidoptera; family Tortricidae; genus Cydia; species Cydia splendana. Next base: position 17,423,438 of record NC_085969.1, read on the forward strand.
ATCTTTGGTGAATAACATTGTCCGTCACATATGACGTCAGCGCGTTACGCGTTACGCTGTCTCGAGTTTATCATTTTTTCCCCACCTCAAAAAGTGCTAGCGCCGCTAAAGAAGTTTTCACTTCAAAAATAAACTTACATGAAATCCAATTTCCATCGTATGTACTTGGAGTACCATCGTGATGAGACTGATTTTGTCGGTTTTTTTTCATACAACAACAATGGCATACTAGCGTGCGGCCTGATGTAAAGCGGCCACCGCAGCCTTTGGGTCTTGCAACTCTAAAGGAGTCCCACGCACGTTGCCGACCTCTTATGCTTATAAGGGTTTACTGTGTGTACCTTCCCTGTGTTCGAAATTAGTTACTTAAGTCATATAAAGTTGAACTAAATATATGACAAACTCCACGGCCATGTTTAATATTAAAACATAAGAAGAAATTGTGCCCTATGCATCAATCCAGCTTAGTTTCGTAAGCTAAAATGTCCTCAATCTGACACTATCTTGTATAATCGTAAAAATGTAATGTGAGAATGTTATATATTTTGGCATTTAGCGACCATTTTGGTTGGCGATTTACTACATTGAGACTAACTCAGAAATATTATTATTACAATTTATAGCTCGTAAAACTGACTTATAGGTATTCTAGCTCAAGTAGGGTCATATCAACATTTAGGTCTGAAAAATCACTGAAATAGTGAAATTTGAAAAAATGTATGAAACTTATAAGTACGTAACTAATAAAACTAGCCTACGTATAGTATATAACTTTACGCTAACTATGAATGCTTTAAATTTAAATAAGTTTAAGTAAAGCATTTTTAAAAATATTATAATTCTGAAATAGGAGTTTTCGTACTATAAAGTAGTTAACACGTTCAAAATTCGTTTCGCAAAATCAAACAGAACTTTGAACACTAATTTCAGGCAGTTTTTACTATTCAAATATAAAACTGCAGCTTTTATTTAGTGACGCTAAATTTAATTCGTACTAGGTGCTTTGTATTTACTTTTTCATTTCGACATTATCGTTCGTCGTTGTCGAAATGAAAAACATTTTTGAAAACACTAGAGTTAGACCAAGAAATATCTGCAACGCTTTTGATAGCAAACGCACTGCAAGGTGTTATTTTAAATGTCAAACTTCTATGAAATTATGACGTATAAGTAACACTTGCACTGCGTGTGCTATCAAAATCGTTGGAGACTTTTCTTGGTCTAAGGGTAACATTCCATTTCTAACGACAGCTGCACTACTGTCAATTTTACTATGGAAATTGACAATGACAGCGACGCGTTCAGTACCGGTAGTGCAGCTGCGGTTAGAAATGGAATGTTATAACTCTAACTACAGACTAGATCTTCGTTCAAGTCTTTCGGTCGCACTTTCAAAACCTATATCAGTCGGAATCGTGTCGGCGATAGACAGATAACAAGAAAGCCGCGTGTCGGGGCTCTCCCGAAATGGAGACGGGGCAGGGACAGGGCCACTGGACGCCGCTGGCGCATACACATTGAGAACTAAGATGGCGGACATGGTAGATTCGTTAGTTCAGATGTCTGTTATTTCAACTTTTAGTAGTTAAGAGACAAAAAAACCTATAGGTACTGAGATTTGGAGCGCCCCTTACCATATAACTTCGTCCCTCTGCTGGTTGGTACCTACTGTCCCGATAGCTGATTAAATATGGTGACGGTCATGGGTTCGAACCTTGGTTTGTGAGTTTATCGGGACTTGTATAATATTTCCTGTGGACATTATAAAATAAACTTAAAGCTTCCTAAGATGGGATGGGAGGGGAGTTATGTATTGTTTGCGTACCTAATTTTGCCTAAAGTGTGTGGTATACTACATATACCTATATTGATTTTGGGGGAATAAAATGATTGTTAGTTTTTAGGGCTGTTGTTATTGTTTGTTGGTATGCAAGTTATTTTTGTTTGACGTCTTTAGTTACCTAACAATAAGTGATGTTTGATTTTCACTATTTTAACTTATCTATCTATGCTAAAGTGTATCTAAGCATTATTCTCTCTGCCGCGCGACGAATGGCACCGCCAGCCGCGTCACGACATCGCTCAGCAACCGCCTTACTTGGTGTTTCTCTTCATACATCGCCCACAACTGCTAAACACCTGCAGCGAACTTGCCAACAGATACTTCACTCTACAAAGTTAACGCAAAGATTCGCAGTTCTCATTTTATATAAGCCTATACGGTGTCCCACTGCTGGGCAAAGGCCTCCCCCCTCGAGTTCTCATTACGAAGCATTTAGTCTCAGTATTAAGTACCTATTTACTTCGTTGTGAACTGCATAGCACCACTCAGGCTTGCATTATTATGCAGAAATTAAAAATTTAAATAATGCTAATGTAATTTAAATAAGGCATTGTCCACATCAATACAAGATGTCATTTCTTATGAAGTAAGATAAGTACGTTTTGCTTTAAAAAAATGTTTTATATTTACCTTCTGGGGCACTAACTGTTACATTTCAATGTAAAATGGACTTGAAGCATTCCAGAAATTATTAATAAATAATGCAACGACGGTTTAGGTACCGACTAGACTAGCTGTTATGTTCTGTGATTCACAGGTAGTGCCCTGGTAATGTGAAACACGCTGTAAAACAGTGTTCTGCGGCCTTTTATATTCTTCGCTCCGTTCATCGATACGATTTGTTTCTACCGTTTGAAAATATAAACGCAGATAAATAAAGAGTTTCCAAAAATGCAAATTAAAGCTGATATAAGTTTTTTTCGGTACAGTCATCTGCTATAATATGTTACTCTTCGAAGGCCGCAAGAATGTAATTGCTGATAACTTAAAGTAGTCAAAGAACTTAGAATAAAACATTAACCTGTTTTTCAACTATAAGTAAAATCGCTAGCTCCGTTAGCCGTATGGCATTATCAAGGTAAATCTCATTATTATGATAACGGTTATAAGGACTGAACTGAACTATTCGCTCTATAAATCGACTCAGTTTTTAACTATTCCAATCGATTCAGCTTTTAAACGTTTAGCAATTACAGAAATCGTTTCTAATGACGGATAAGAGTTGCTTGAAATAGCGCACTGAATACCAAGTTACAGCCACAATGGAAATCGACTTAGTTCTGTGAACAAGTAGAATGTGCAATAAGAGACTGTTCTATCTTCCTTAAAGATTTATTATTTGAAAAACAAATTAAATTGGGTGAGTTGAATACAACTTAATCTCCGCTTAAAAAGTCAGGTAAGGGAATAAATAAGACGGACAAAAATATACAAAATATTATCAGTATATTCTGACACATGAACTAGAGAACTAGTCATTTTCTTCTTAACATTTAAATCTTCTTCCACGTAATAACGTGGTTACACATGGATTACAATGGTCAAATGAACTAAGCATGCCCTTATGCACAACATATGAATACGATAATCTGACTTTAACTTAAATAATCTGATAATGGTTTTCCGAAGATGGCCGTCGGAGCTCTGTTATGTATTTACTGGTGTGACTCCATCGAGTTTTGAAGTCAAAGATGAAATTGGAAAATAAACAGTCACTGTATTATATTTTTCTTGTATTTAAACAGACAGCATTCAGTTTACACCGATCACTTAAAAATCCACCAACAAAATGATCCGGGTCATACTACCAACAACGACATCGCGCCATAATTCTGATCCGGCCCTTTAAATAATTCCTGCGGCTTCAAAGACGGCTTACGGTAAAAAGAAGAGTCAACCGAGCGTCCTGGATCATCCACGTCTGAATAATTTACACCTAAAGACGCTTGAAATACGGTCTCACCTTAGCAAATATAAAGTTAAATTCATAATCCACCCTTGTCGCTTATCGCGTTCGCTTAAGATCGCGAATCGCTCGCTAGCGCTGTCAATTTTCATTTTGTTTTTTATGTTGGCTGTCACAGGCCAGCTTCTTGCCGCGTTGGATGTCAGTTTTTGTTGCCTCCGTGTGCCGTTTCATTTTAAACGCTTTTAATGCATGTCTTATTAGCTTGCGGGTGTTCCCGAGTAAAAGAAAATGAATTTTATTTCGTATTTAAAACAAGACGTTTGAGATAAAGAGGAATCTGCTTGAATTCGCGTTTGCTGCTCGCTCGACAACCGTGACAAGCTTAGTGTTCAAAGTTGTCGGTCTGAGTATAAAAAGGTGTTCATAAAATGTTGTGGGAACAAGATTTGTATTAAGTACCAACCTACTTTAGCCATCTGACAGCACAGTAAAAGAAATGCCTTAAGTAAAGTAGTTGTGGCACATCTATAAATTACTCCGTTTATTTCGTTATTAAGCACTTCATTTTCAAAAACATGTCGTTTATTTGTTAATCGAGGTTTATTTGTACCGTATGATATTTACACATTTAATGAAAGAAATTGACAGATAGAGCGCCCACGCAAAGGCAGTAATGTCGCAACAGTAATGCTGCTGCAGTTGTCATCTGAACATCACCTTAAGGAGTTTTTATCTACTGAAATGTTGATCGTAGTGTAAATAGTAGTAGGTATGTAGGTATGTAGGTATACAGATGTGCAAGTTGCGGAAAGTTTAAAAAGTTCTCGGAAATTTCATGAATAGTTCACAAAAATACACAAAATGCAAATTTTGAAATTTCTTATACTAAATTACGAGAAGTTTCCAAAATTATTCCATTTCTTTCCAGGCACATCAGTAAGTATGTATATCCACCGGCACTAGCTAAATTTGAACCTATGGTTAATTCTATTCTTTCATTCAACCCACCATAAAGTGCAATAGGTCCCTCCTTAAAATATTTAAGTACATATACCTAAACTAGAAACATTGTAAGACCCACCTAACGAAGCCTACGTCACGGCTGTAAAAAAGAATAAAACATTCTTCGAACTAAAACTTAATTTTACTTCTGTTTACAAAACTCTGAAGTATGAAGTTAAAGTTACGAAGTTAGTAATAAAGCTATGAATAATTTTTACCTCCATTAGCATATGTCTAAGGGGCTATTCATAAATTACGTCATTTCAAATTAGGGGGGGGGGGTCTGGACATCGGATGACGGTAGCATGAAGTAGGAGGAAATGGGGTCATTTGAAGCATGATTTTTGGATGATTATAGGGGGGGGGGGGGTCAAAAATCGCCAAAAATCGATGACGTAATTTATGGACAGCCCCTAATGCGCCTCGTAAGTGGTCTGCAGGCATTATTAGAACAACACATCATTGGAACGTAATTTCAGTACGTATAATAAGCCATTTATATGCAAATTAAACTTTACAAAGATAGCATAAAGGGCTTTTAGACATAGGCTTATGCGACATTAAAAAAATATTATGTGTACTATTTTTAAATATCTATGTCAGAAAAAAATGTTCAATTAACAAACGAAAAACTGTCAGACTATTTTTACCCGTCAAAAGTAACTTTAGTAACTACCGCGGTAATCAAAGACGAAAAATAATAAATTAAAGTTCAAAAACGATAAAATTTACTTTTTTTTATATTGCTGTTTTTTGTTAAATCACATTATTATTTATATTTTCACACAAAACAAATGAAAAATAGATAAGCGGAACAAAAAGCTCTAATTTCATGAACGTTTCTTGACACTTAATTCTCTCCCCAAATAATCACACCCAGATTCCCATTCTTAAACTAATCAGGCGAGAAAAGTATCAATGCTTAACAAACAAGCCAGCAAGTTTTAACATGTCATCAATCATTGGCAGGATTGATGGATGGTGGCGGACAGTAATGAAATTTTACGCCCGCATCTCTTGGCTCGATGCGGCAATGAGCTGTTTGACCGCGCTGATGAGGTTCGTTTTTTGCCGGGATTTCAATTTGTGTTTTAGATGGTGCATAGCAGTGTTGGGCATTCAAGAATAAAATCATTATTTGAATAAGAATTTGTAGGAATAAAATCATCTCGATTTTATTCCCGTCAAAAATATTCAAATAATTTTGGCCGGGAATAATTCGTATGAGAAAAAATTGAATGAGAATAACATATTCTTAATCAAATAAATATAATCATGATTTTTATTCGAAATAATATTCCACGAATAAAAATGTGGTCTGGGTACCGTATCGGTACTAATTACGTATAGTTAGGTAGATGTAATAGTAGTTAATCTCTTGTCTAATTTATACCCATTTTATGGAATAAAATCTTACAAATTGACTGTCGCATAGTTTCAGTAAACGTATTATTTTTAATTTACTAAACAAATCATTAGGTTCAATTTAGCTGGTCTAGGGGCCTAGCTAAGATGTCAATCGCTTGCGCTCCGACAACGAAGCGCTTTCTGTCTCTATCACTCTTACATATTAGTGCGATAGAGAGCCAGAGATAGCGTTTTGTTGTCGTAGCGCAAACCATTGGCATGTTGGCTACGCACTCAAGGTGCCTACCCAAGATGCCAATTTTTGTTTTTAATTTGATAACCAAATCATTAGGTAAATTTAGCTGTTCTGGGGGCCTAGCCAACAAGCCAATCGCTTGCGCTCCAACAACGAAGCGCTTTCTGTCTCTTTCACTCTTACATATTAATGCGAGAGAGACAGATATAGCGTTTTGTTGTCGTAGCGCAAACGATTGGCATGTTGGCTACGAACCCAAGATGCCTAGCCAAGATGACAATTTTTGTTCTTAATTTAAAAACCAAATCATTAGGTCAATTTAGCAGTTCTGGGGGCCTAGCCAACATGCCAATCGCTTGCGCTCCAATAACGAAGCGCTTTCTGTCTCTATCACTCTTACATATAGTGATATACAGAGACAGAGATAGCGTTTCGTTGTCGTAGCGCAAACGTTTGGCATGTTGGCTACGCTCCCAAGGTGCCTAGCCAAGATGCCAATTTTTGTTTTTATTTTATTAACCAAATCATTAGGTAAATTTAGCTGATCTGGGGGCCTAGCCAACATGCCAATCACTTGCGCTCCAACAACGAAGCGCTATCTCTGGCTCTCTATCGCACTAATATGTAAGAGTGATAGAGACAGAAAGCGCTTCATAGAGCAAAGCGCTTTACAGAGGCAGAGATAGATTTGGTTATTAAATTAAAAACAAAAATTGTCATCTTGGCTAGGCACCTTGGGTGCGTAGCCAACATGCCAATCGTTTGCGCTACTACAACGAAATGGTATCTGTCTCTCTATCGCACGACATGTAAGAGTATCGACGAATATGTAAGAGTGATAGAGGCAGAAAGCGCTTCGTTGTTGGAGCGCAAGTGATTGGCATGTTGGCTAGGCCCCCAGAATTGCTAAATTGTACCCAAAGATTTGGTTATTAAATTGAAAACAAAAATTGTCATCTTGGCTAGGCACCTTGGGTGCGTAGCCAACATGCCAATCGTTTGCGCTACCACAACGACACGGTATCTGTCTCTCTATCGCACCAATATGTAAGAGTGATAGAGGCAGAAAGCGCTTCGTTGTTGGAGCGCAAGCGATTGGCATGTAGGCTAGGCCCCCAGAACTGCTAAATTGTACCCAAAGATTTGGTTATTAAATTAAAAACAAAAATTGTCATCTTGGCTAGGCACCTTGGGTGCGTAGCCAACATGGCAATCGATTGTGCTACGACAACGAAACGCTGTCTGTCTCTCTATCGCACTAATTTGTAAGAGTGATAGAAAGATACTATACGCAACTCTACGGAGCGTTAAAGTTTGGCATATTGGCTAAGCACCCTGATCGGATGATAGAACTAGATAGTGTATAGCGGAACTCTTCAATGTGTACTGTACCTAAACTAAAGTAACAAATATCAATTCAATCCGACTTTTAAATAGAAGGGTGAAAATCAACTTACAAAATATAATCGATTGTACTACAAAAATTAACTTAATTCTAAATACCATTTTAATTGAATAAAACCTTATTTAGAATGGTCCCACTTCTAGAATAATTATTCTGTTTTTTATTCCGCATTTAAAATAAAAGTCACATGATTTATTCACCTTAATTTTATTCTAAAATAACTAGTGCAAGAATTATTTTAATTCAAATCGATTTGATTAAGAATAAAATTTCTGTTTTTATTCTTATTCTAATTCAAGTTAATTTTTGCCCAATTCTGGTGCATAGTGATTTAGCGGTTTTACATATGCCGGCGTTAAGTAGGCTTGACGCGAGACGATACGGTTTTCATCGTATTAGTTATCATTTAGGTAGGTTAGATTGTGTTTAGCCACACAAATGGAAAATAAAAAACTTGTGATAGGCGATATCAAGTGATGTGTAAGGATCTGTGTTATATTTATTGTACAGTCGACGTCAAATATATTTTTACACTTTTGCACCTTACTACTTTATAAAATGCGAAAAGTGTAAACATCTTTGACGTCGACTGGACCAGTGAGTATTTTCGTGAAAGCCAGTTTGTATATTCGTATTATACTTTTATTATGTACCGTCATAACTATTGAGCTGATTTAAATTAATGGAATAACAATTGAATCGTTTATATAGCCTTGGTCACTTGGGTTGCAATTTTATTCCACTTCCAAATGATAGAACGTTCAATACAAAAAAACGCGTTCTTTTGCCCCACTTTGAACGTAGGTACCTCAGCCCAATTGTCTTTGTGAAAATATTTTATCTTACTTTCCCGTAATAAAGAAAGGTATGTGTATAAACGTACTATAAGCTTCTCTTAATCTTCTTCCTATCTTCATCCCTTCATTTAGGGTCAGGTTTCCTTGGCTTTAGGCAACAGGATCGCCTAGCCCGTTCTAGGACTATACTATAAATAATACAAAAAAGAAACAGACTTTTCTCTCTGTAGACAGAACTATATTTAAACAATTCATCCAACCCGATTTAACCGGCTAATTTATTATAACCCCGTTCGCAAAACTTTCCTTCATAATTTAGCGTCCGTATCTATAGAGTTTATCATTGACTTAAAGTCTTTGTACACGCTATTTACGTGAACCAAACCTAGACTTTAGGTTATAAAACTTTCAGGCTGACTAAACTTAACCCTTTAGCAACCCTAATAAAATGAATAATGCTACGGGAAAGTTTAATATTGAATTATTTTATATTAGCCGGACGAAAATTAAAGGAGTGAATGAATACATAAGGTAAAGTATATACCCTTGTATGCATATAACTTAGTTTATTTCTTAAGTGACTGGGATAAAACCTACCTTTTCTGCCTATTTGATAGCTATTCATTCAAACTTAAATAAAACGGAATTATTATTATTGAAGATTTTTGACACATTATATTTCAAAGGAGAAAACGATATGCAAAGTAAAGCTGTATGTAATAATTAGATATTTATTAGAGCTAGAAAGAAACATTAATGACAACATTGGCACACACTAATGTCATTACATTACGTTTGTTATTATTCATGTTCTATCAGCTTCTTAACCTACAGCAGGTACAAGATGCATCTACTAATATATAATGTTAGTAAAGTTGCTAATCAAATTAAGATTAGGAGAAGTTTCGGTAGATATTTAATCAAAAATTAGTCTAACTTGGATCATCTAAATATATATGTACATAAAAATGTAAGTAGCTACTTACGTAGGTACTTAAAACGATATACAGCTATACATCAAATGAATAAAAGCCTTTGACCGGATAAGGATTGAAACACACGGCAACGGTAGTGCGTGGCATGGTCTAATAAAACATGGTCTTCTATTCCCAGAGTGACACAGGCCTACGTCACAATAACATGGCCGCTATATATAGCGCTATCGCATATTACCATATAGCGCTGTCGCATGATGACGTAGGCTTGTGTCAGTTAGGTGACCTAGAAAAGACGGGAATAGAGTACCAGGCGAAGTATATTATTATACCATGGTGCGTGGCTATACAGTTTTGTCAACAATAACCCTTTAGTTACATAACAGCCTTTATGAATTACTACGCAGAGGTTAAAATGGCTTGTAAAGTTAGTGGAGGGAGTACGTAATGCATGAATGTATAATGTTTTGCTGGCCGGTTAGCAAGGTTGTCAATCTAGTCGCTTACCGAGAACGCGTGAATGCCAAAAGCCCAAAAGCCACATCAAACCAAAGACGTCAAAAAGGTAATTATATCGAGAAATTTATATTAAATGTGACGTTTCCTGCAGTAATGCAGTCGATTACAGCAGTATTGCAGCGCGACATAACTGCCTAATGCATTATACTGCCGCAAATGTAAAAATCGGTGTTGCTGCCTGGATTATTGACATTTTCGGCAATAATATCGCGTTGCAATACTGCAGCAGTAATGCACGCTGGTGCAGGCTGAATCAGAACGTCACCTTTCTTCTTCTTCTTCCAGTGCCATCTCCTACCGGAGGTCGGCTATCATGAGGGCTATACGAACTTTAGACACAGCTGCGCGGAATAATGAACGTGTGCTCTGTTTGAACCATGTTCGGAGATTTTTGAGCCATGAGTTCCGTCTTCGTCCGGATGATCTTTTCCCTTGGATCTTTCCTTGTATAATGAGTTGAAGGAGTTCATACTTCTCGTTTCGCATAACGTCACCTTTAGTGACCTTCATAATGAAGTTAGTTTTAGTTATGTATATATTCATAGTTGTGTAGACCAATTTGATTTTTAACCCTCGACGCAAAAAGGTGTTATATATGTGTGTGTATTTCTGTCTGTGGCACCATATCTCAAAGGCGGTTTCTAGCTGTGGTAACCATGTTCTTGGACAAATTGATCACAATCGGTTCATCTGTTTCCTGAGATAGAGAGTTTTCTCAAGTTTTAATTTAATAAAATTATGTATTATCATACTACTCAAATGCTGCAGGTATGAACATTGTTTTACGATTGTCGAGGTTAGCTTACACTGGCGCCAAGAACTTGAATCGCGCTCTCGCTGGGAATGTAAGATCCCGGCTGGAATATTTAATCTATGCCCTGTTGGTTTCTGATTTATCCATGTCTATGATTATGAGGTGCGTTGCGTTCTGAACTGTTTACATGGTTGATGCCTTGGTAATATGCAGTATGGGATATGGACGTAGACTGTAGGTAACATGAAATAAAAGAACTTAAGTAGTAAAACCATTTAAAATCAGTAATCTCCCATATCAATAACTTAACTGCACGGAAAGTGATAATCTCTCTAACTGTTAGGTACCAACATAATTATTAACTAATAATTAATGTACAGCTATTTTAAATTAAACTTTCCCACAGATATTCCAAATGCGTCTGGAGAATGGATTTACCCTTTAGAAGGGATATTCAAGTTCCATTTTATAGTCCAGTAACAACAAAATTAGTCATATTTTCACTGCAGTACTGCACAGTCAGCAATCAGTAACAGTAGTAGCAAATGAAACAACGCCCCAAACGGTCTCTACACACACTACACACTCTCTGTCTCTACAGTCCGCGTTCATAAGTATCTGTCACAGTCTTTGTGTGCTAAATATTAAACGGACAACTAATATAATAATATTAAGCTATTAAAAAATGGTAAATAATTTTGACGCGTAATCTGATCCGTTAATAACGATGCTGACTACACCTACCTCACTGCCACGAATTTCGTTCACCCACGATGTCAACAAAATGCCAAAGAGCAGCTCAAAAAACAATAAAAGATGAGCATGAGAGTCAAGCGTGAAACGCGGATAGCCCTTGGGTCAAGAGGGGAGGTAGGGCTGCAGCGCGGTGATATCCGTTCCTTTAGACTTAAATGGCGTAACCACCAAGCAGAGTGGCGCTTACGTCGTTTAGGTCTGAGGATACCGATATCCACTCAAGCGCACTTGGGGTAAAAACGTACTAGTTTCTGCATCATTTCTAATCTAACCTTTGCGAGGTCCGGTAAATGCTAACATGTAATAAATATGATACAAATCTGAGTTGGTGAGTCAACTCTTTTTTAAGCACACAACTGCTTGTCATAATTGAAATACTACATGATTATTGCTGAATTCTAAGTCTAATGAGAATAATAATTGATAAAGAATAAATGCATTACAAACTATGTAAATTGTCTTCCTTTGAAATCATGTATAATATTTTGGCTACTTAAAAAAATGTAACATCGTCCTGACCCAGATACGATACGTTAAATATTATTATTATTACTATCTCTCATAATATCGGTTTTCCTTTTTATGAAAATGATGTTTTATCATTTCAAATTTTCTGGACCATATCAATCAACCTCGTGAATGCGAAAACGCCCTGCTGGCATATATTTTATGGGGATCAAACAAAAGTTATGCGAAAATTTGATCAAAAATACTATTTTATTTATCCATCGGGTAGCTAAAATATAACACAGCCCTTTAGGTACTCCTTAGATTTGATCTAAATTGGCTATAATAAGTGCAAAAGTAAATTGTAGATTTACTACTAATTACTAATGCGATTTCGTCCTTATGACAAATGTATACTCGTATTGCATACCTAAAATTTGCTTAAAAATGTTCCCCATGGCATTTAATATGACTTCACCTAAAACATTTTTCAAGTTAAAGATGGAAGAATCTAAACTTGAATGGAAAACATGCAAATGGAAAATTTGCCACGCAGAATCTGCTAATCAGCAGTCGTTTTGGATTAGCTTCTGCCTGCGACTTCGTCTCATTGATAAAAAAATGCTCTTATGTTTTTTTTCCAGGCTTCAAACTATCTCATACCAAATTTTATCTAAATAGATTCAGCGGTTTAAGCGTAAAGAGATAATAGACAGACAAGCATACGTAGTTACTTTCACATTTATAGTATTAAAGGGATATGCGTACCTTTTTAAATTAGATTTCACTGAGATACCGCAGACATTTTAGCGCTCCTGCCTCGTCACGGAACGACCATCAATAACGGCTCGTCGCTCATATTGGGCGGAAAATTCAATAAAAATTGATCAGTCGTTTTCATAGTTTGCAGCCGACTCGGCTTGTCGGCTCCATTTGTTACTCGTTGGCGCGTTTCGTTATTCCTGCAATCCTTGAAATTGATTTAATTTGTATTCGCCCGTATTTGAAATTCAGTTAAAACTACCAGTAATCAAAACTACGTTCATAGAAGCTTGAAAGGTTATTTCAATTTTCTACACAAAATATAAAAACGTAGTCGAACGCACGCTTTCAATAGAACTTTAAAGAAATCACAAGGGTAAAAATTTCAGAAAGGCATGCATCGAAACTCAAGCGAGGGAACATCCAACAAATAAGGGGGAACGCCGTATTGTGCACAACCTTCAAAACCAGACGTCCTAATCGACCCTTTTGAAATTCCAACTAACGGGAAACTCCATTTCCATAACAATAAAAATGTGATCCGAACATCTAGAAATGCCTGCGCGATATTCACGGATCATAAAATCGCACTTGATTCTCTGAATACGGAGCGTCTGATGTAACTGGACCTGTGCTGTCTAACCGCCTACCCCTTACAGCGCTTATTAGGTGTACATTGTTAATAGGGACAAGTGTCATGGTAAATTGGTTATGATGCTAAAGGGCTCGGTGCCGCTTTACCGACGATGCTGTTTTGTACTCGTGGCCGGCGCTATGCCCATTTATTTAAATTTATAATGTTGTGTTGACGTTTTAAAGTTTCAGAGTTGTGTGTGGTTGTTGGTAGTCCTAGCACCGGGCATGAATATATTTGGGCAATATGATTTGCGGTGGAAAATACTGGAAAACCAAAGTTTATATAAGGTTATTTACACATTATAAAGTCTTATTTTGGTTAGATACTTCACCTGAAAGATTTATGGCCGTCGAGGAATTTAGAAAATTGAATATTTTTGTAAGAAAACCATGATGTGGCATTTCTTCAGGTATGTCATAAGTACTGTAAATATTAGGTATTAGAAATTGGAAAAACAGTAGACTGAGTAGATTTCCGCTTTAAGGTGACATTCCATTTCCAACTGCATCTGCAATACTGTCAATTTTACTATGGAAATTGACAATGACAGCGACGCGTTCAGTGCCGGTAGTGCAGCTGCGGTTAGAAATGGAATGTTACCATTAGACATAGGTAACCTTATTCCTTCTTTGCAATTTTAATGATGTTATTTTAAAGTTGTTCTGAAAATAAATAAGTCTGCCTTGGTTTTTAGCAAACGCCACCTTAAACGCAAGTATTTGACGTAACCACACATAGTTAATTAACATTAATAAAACAATTACATGCAATAACAAAACGTAAACTTTAATTAAATACATAACGCTGCCAAACACTGTATTTGTTATTTAGCCCAGGCGCTAGGGAGTCATCCACCACGGCTATCTAGACTAGGGGGACCTATTAGTTTCCTAGTTATGAACTTTTGAACAGCTACCTGTCAGATTCATGCATTGCTCTTGGGGATGGAATGGGAAGCCGAATGAAGGCGAGGCATTACATATTTGACTAATTTAACTGACAAGTAAATTAGAAGACATTTCTTATTCGACTCATACCTAAATTTAAATTTCCGTTAAGAGTCAGACGAACCCACCACCAAAAGCTTTTCCCATACAATCGAAATTGCGCTCTCATTGAAAACGACATGGTTAAATTATATGCAAAATGGCATAAACATTTACGTTATATATATTATAAGTCAAAATAAATCCCGCTCAACTAAATATTCCACTCGGCCATCACCGCTCGCGAGCGGTGGTGGCCGAGTGGATATGACGTCCGACTTTCAATCCGGAGGTCGCGGGTTCAAATCCTGGCTCGTACCAATGAGTTTTTCGGAACTTATGTACGAAATATCATTTAATATTTACCACTAGCTTTTCGGTGAAGCAAAACATCGTGAGGAAACCTGCATACATCTGCGAAGAAATTCAAAGGTGTATGTGAAGTCCCCAATCCGCATTGGGCTAGCGAGGGGACTATAGCCCAAGCCATCTCGCGCATGAGAGGAGGCCTGTGCCCAGCAGTGGGACGTATATAGGCTGAAATGATGAATGATGAATGAACTAAATATTAAGACGAAGTTAACCGCAAAATATTTAACCGTCATTATCTCATTATAATGCATTTTGAGCAAATAATAAAAAACTCTCTTATCGAGCATTCGGAAACTAATTTCCAATCATAACAAATTCCATAATTACAAGGAAAAAAAACGTTACTACACTTCTTGTCCGTACAGATAATTACCAAAAACTTTGACAGGGTACCAAATAATAACGCTCGTCTTCTTTTGCCGGACAGCGTTGGGCCCTTGTCAAATTAACGCTCGCCTCTGTCTCGCTGACAAACGACGTGGGCATAATAAAAACGTGCTCATGAATGCTTATAGCATTTATGAGAACACGAAATGTTTCACGGAATATTTTAGGTATAACGGAGCTGCAAAATTATTAATAATTATAAAAAAAAATCTTAAAATACTTAGCGCCAATTGCACCATCCCGTTAACCCAGGGTTAACCGGTTAAACCTGGAGTTCCTAAGAGTTACGGGTTAACGTGTTAACCGGTTAATCCCGGGTTAGTGGGATGATGTTAGTGGCGCTTAGTGTTTAAGTGTATATGTAAACTTTTTATTATTGATCAAATGAATTCGATGCGATATTAAACATAAGGCGATTCATTATCTTAAAGACGTTGACAATATAATAGGTACCTACTTAGATTCAGTTCTCAAAACATGATTAAAACACCTTTTATCAACACGGAGTTAGGTAATGATTTAAGAATCAAGACAAGCAGATTAATTATAATAAAAATCAACTATAAATATTTTCTGGAAGTAACCGTAGTTAAAATCATTTGCAAGTAGTTTAGAAGCCTTAGGGAATTATAAATATGCCTCGTTAATAACAGTTTTTTTTGTGAGCCGAGCAAAATAAAACTTATGTACACTGTCATTTTTTTATTGTAGGTATTGAAACATTTATTGTATTGTATGATAGGTACAAATGGCAAATTGTAAAGTCGCTATTATAATTTAAATTGAATAGAGCGCACTGTCTTTCAACTGCAAATTGTATGAAAACTGCACACCAACTGTACACTCAAGAGTCCAGTAAAATATTTTTCTGCCAAAATATACCCGATTATTTTTTCTGCAGCTGACTGTATATAAATTATGATCACTATGTCTAGTTAGTTGTTAAAAACCGAAAATATAAATAAAGTATTTACATAATTTGTATAGTATTATACAGATTGCAGGCAATTGAGCTATCAAAGTAATTAGTTGAGCTTCAAAGCGTTCTAACAACCATAAACTTCAAGCGCTACGCTCCCCCTAGCAAAGACTAAGAGCTTGATACATATTTGCACCGATACAGGCCAAGTCAAAGCCGTTAGTGGCATTGCATCTCAAACTTCATCAGCTCAGAAATTGCGACATAGCTCCACACACACAGTTAACAAACAAGTTGAAGTTCTAAAGCAATTTCACGTAAACCTCTTAGCAAAATAAACAATATTAATCTCGAACGTAATAAGTCCGGTCCACTACATCAAACTTAAGAGTATTAAATGTAAAAAGACCGCGGAGTTTCGAACTTGGCCTTACGCCAGCGTGCTCTCCTGATTTCTGAAGAAGGCTTAACATGTAAGCCAAATGAAGAAAATGTTAGTATTAAATTCGTGAAAATATCTTCACATTTAAGATTTTCATATCTGAACTACATATCGTTTGAACAACCAAAGTCTTGCCTGTGAGTATAAGATTATAAGGACTTAATTTTTAGGTGGCCAGGTGTGAAACTCATTTTTATGCAAGGGACGTTTCAAATTGAAACATCAAATTTTTAAAGCACAAAATAAATATTGATTGAAACTTTCAATCAACGGTTCGAATGAGGAACATACTTTTAAGCTCTCTCTACCCCTAACTCCAAACCTCTGTTTATCAGCCTATTGCCACATCCATCATTTACAAACACAAATCCTAGTTAGAATAAACGGAAATATTAACAATTTATTGAGGCCACATATAACACAAAATGAACACAGCATTTCGCATATAAGCGTAAAATATAACAAGCTTAACAATACCTAAATTGAACATAATGATACTGCTTTGTGTCGGCAAACTGGGTTTTATTTGCGTTGCTCTCGAAATAGTTAGCGAGCGGGTAAACACTTGACTGCCGTGAGTGCCAGGAAATTCCGTATTCAGTTTCCATCGCTGGCTGAATTTAAAAATTTCTATCCTTAAAATTGTATCGAATCAGGTAAATTCTGCTTTAAAATATTTCTTTGTAAATAAACGTTCATTATTTCTGGTATAACTATTTGTTTTGTAGTATCAGCTTTGTTGTATCAAAATAATTAAAGTTCTCTTTCTTCTTTCCTCTTGAAATGATTGGTAAATTATTGACACGTTTTGTTACATTTTGAGAAACCGTTCGTTTTTAGCGGTTTAAGCGCAATTTCCAAACTAAAGAACCTGTAGCGGTATCATGGTTGCATTTTTATCACCTGTCATGCCTTGCGTCACTTTCGCACTTACGTATTTGTTAGAACGTGACAGGCATGGAGACAAATGATAAAGAGCCAACCATCTTAGCCCTACTGGTTTCAGAGTAACCAAAACAAATTATGAGCTTTTTTCGGTTTATGAAACATAATAAGTACATTCAAGGCGAAAGAAAATATGTGTACAGGAAAATAGGGCTGACAATACCTAGAGGTCTAATTTGATATGGTTTTAAATTGGTTTTGATATGACCTTAACGATCGTCTTGGTTATTGGCGAGCATCTCACGCACGACTATCACTTTACTTCGCATGTACAGTGGCGTTCAAAAGTGCATGGATAGACGTCGACCGTAATGTCTTAATATTACGGTTGAAACATCTCCATGCAATTTTGAACGGCAGTTTACCAATCAGCGTGCGCCATCATCAAGGTCGTATCAAAATGAGATCTAAAACGTAACAAATTCTTAAATCTGAATCGTGCTCCTATTTTTTCTTAGACTACAATACGAATAGGTACCTTTAAAGCATCAGATGCTTTTTATATATTATAACGAATGTAACAAAATGTATTAGAGATTATTATTACAGCACAACCTGATTTTCCTGTCACCATTACACAAAAGCGAGAATAAATGGTTTCTGAAATCGCAAGTCCGTGGATTCACAAAAAAATGACGCTCCAAATTGAATCATTTGTAATATTCATTCTTTCACTCTTGCTTCTGTGGAAGCATTTTCAGAGTTTTCAGAGCGAGTAGCACTGATATAAAGCTACTAGAAGTAAATAACAAGTTTGTAATATTGGTATGTTGAGCCTTAATGCAACAGTATTTTAATAAAGGTGGTCTTTCAAAATTAAAGTTTTTTATATTTGTTGACCTATTGCCAACGCTGCATATTTTTTTCCGAGAGGTCTTTAAGTTGTCCAACCCTAGATAGGCCTTTAATATTTCATGATCGTCCTGATAACATTATCTTTAACATATTACCCATTGTTGACAACAAGTCTCTTTTTTCTTTCTTCACTCCAAAAGCGGCATTATAACTATACCTTCATAATTTGATCTGGGTAATTTATTGCTGCATTCGGTGGGACCAATATGCAAGTAACTAGGTAAATCGGTACCTAATCCTTTTCCATCGACCCACAATCTTCCAAATAGTCTGTGTTTAATGATTTCTTTAAAACTCTAGCTCCATGTTTCTTAAGACTCGTTCAACGATAATCAACTGTCTTCAGGAATCCGCGACGTCACCCGGCCGCGGACGGAGATTATTCGTTTCTAAGCACCTTTTATTAATGCCTTCCTTTGTTGCCTCCCCGATTTTTCCGAGTCCTGATTAAAACTGCCGTAAAATGCGCCCTTGGAGTGGAATAACTCGGGCATTATCGCAACTCTTTTCGTTTGAAGCTGAAGATCGGTATCTTAAATCTTCAATTTGTTAGGCGAAGTTCAATACAGAGAAAGCAGTTAGCTTGATGAATATCTAACTTGAAAATTGAAATGTTTGTAAATATGGCCGTCGGTTCCAATCCAAAAATAGTATACAGCTTATAATTACGAGTAACATGCGATGCACTATTATGAATTTACTTCATACATTATTTAGTTATAAGTAGAGTTTGTGCGGAATGAGAAGAGTCGTGGAATGTATGGGGCCCAATGCATTCCACGACTCTTCTCTTTCCGAACAGACTCTATAAATTCAGATTTTAATTCCATTGAGAACTAAATGCCTAGAAAAGTCTCATGTCGCTACTAACCTAAATGTATAAATAGAAACATCATCTGATTTCTTGCACTTGTCTCGACTTGAGGGGAAATAAAACTGTCGTTTCATAGCGAAACGGGGTCGGACATGTTACTGCACCCGTTGGTATGTGGGGGTACCGCTGACCCCACCATTTGTGGGGGGAGGTCCCCCAAGCGACGTCACGAACGACTCAGAGCCACACAAATCACGCAAGTTTAGCACGCGACCTGAAGTCTGCACCAATAAATCTACAGCGACACTACGATATCATACACTTTCGGTATGCACGAAATCCAATGCTGTTTCTGTTAGAAAATCTCGCTTGGTGTTTGATATCAAAACAGCGATGTACTGGCTGAGAATGGAATTTATTCCGTAAATTTCTTCACGGGTCGCAGCCCTGGGCAACAGCCTCGCGCGATATGTCAATAGCTCTGTTTATTTTCTAGTAAAACGCCTCCTTTTTCTAATAAAAAAAATGCCATTGAAATAATAATTCAACCGTCGCGGACAATAGATAGCACGCCACATTCTTCCCTGTCAGACGAGCACGAAACTGTATGCAAATGTAGCTTATAAGGCTTTTTGGCTTTTTCATACCTTTTTACGTTATTTGCTGTGACGGTGTTAGACTGACACGGGGAAGAGGGTGCTTTTAAATATTTTCTTTTCAGTGAGGCAACTTGTGTTTGGTGCAAAATATTTTAAAGTAAGGTTTGTTTTCCGGTGTTTGTAAATATTTAATATTTATCCTAACAAATATACTATTAACGCCAAATGAATACACATTTTTAAATATTTTGTTTGTTTTGTAATATTTATTTGGTGTATAAATATCCGTATATGTATAAATATATTTTCCGCATCACCTTATTTATTAAATTTATTATGTTATTGTTTTAATCACTAAAGATTAACGTGATTAATCTGATCCCATTTCAATCGAGATTCGTCGGATAATACAAATCTTGTACCTAGATAAAACCCCAAAAAACAATTGATTTATTTGAAAATGTAAATATGTATACGATATGTAGTATAAGGGGTATATATTATGTAGTATGTATACGATGTGTAGTAGATTCATCATGCCCAGTGTAAAATATCAAATCATTATACACCAGCGGATATAATCAACGTTTTGTGGGCCTATGATAGCTACGCTTTCGCCGTCACGTTCTAACAAGCATGTATCTAAGTGCGAGAGTGACCCATGACACGACTACATATTATGTAAATAGGCGTGCACACATTGTCATTATATTTAGTAACGTGTTTTCCCTTAATATTTCAAAATAAACTGCCTATTCACGTTAACACTAGGAGTTAATGTCCCAACCGGTATGCGCAGTCACACCTAATTGGCTCATTGTCTATTTAATATTCAGGTTCAACGCCCTTCTAAATATTTGTGTCAGTATGTCCTACTTTTTTGTTTCAGTAAAGTAGTAGCTGGAATTACGTGAAATGCCGTCAACTTAAAAATGTAATGAACAGTCAAATAAAAATGAAAATGGCCGTGAATACCAAATAAAAGTTAAAATAATGAATAGATTCAGGCGTATTTTTTTCCGCAGATAATAATTTACACTTTAGTAATGTCAAAGCCGCATTTCGATTTGCAAGAATTATATGAATATGAAAGTATGTACACGTAACCCCCTTTTTCATCAAACTAGCAAACCTTTGTTAAATTTTGTCGCTTTCTAAGAAACACAAATGACAGATAGACAAACGATTTTCAACGGCTTGCTCTAACAAGATACTTGATAGATGTTTATGAAAATTATGAATAACGCCATAAGTATAATGGGGTCTCGTATTATAGTTCTATACCACATTTTAGTATTTGCTGTGTACAGTCACCTGCAATAATATGTTACACAACGAAGGTTGGAAAAATATCTGACACGAACTTATTTGTAGAGCCATAAGAGCGTGTCACATATTTTTGCGGCCTTCGAAGAGTAACATATTATTGCAGGTGACTGTACGTAATGCGTGGTGGGGAAAGAAAAGCGATAATCATGACCAACTTGGCAAAAAGTAAACTTACCTACGTTAGCTAAATATAATTCTACTTGACATCCGTCAATTGTCTTCTTCAAGGTGGATGTGCCATATAACTAGGTCATTTATTTAAGGTGCGATAATAATAATAATATATGTGTCCTATAGTGGCGCAAACATAGCCCAAAAGCCCCGCTTTTCTCACTTCACAAACAAAAATAAAAACCACATTAATGTTACCCATTCCATTTAATTGAAACGACTAATAAATTATAGTCGTAAAGAAAAAATCGCCATAGACACATTGCTCGCGTGCGGACGCCGTATAAAGTATCGCTTACTGCAAGCGCGCTTATTGTTTAATGCCGCCCGCCCAACAATCGGTGGGCGGTGCGTATGAATGCGATAAGTGTGCTCAGTTTGGCTTCCCATTAAAATACAGGGAGGTTATTCAAGTTTAACATTTTGACTTGACTTTTAATGGGTTTCGATACGATCTTGAAATAAAGGCGGATTGTCAAAGTAAATTATGTAGCCACAGTAAATTTACTGCCATCTTTCGACAGAGGATTAAAACTTTTAGAACGCCAATGGCGCCATAACCTTCAGCCTAC
The DNA here is from genome assembly GCF_910591565.1 of Cydia splendana. Classification (NCBI taxonomy): domain Eukaryota; kingdom Metazoa; phylum Arthropoda; class Insecta; order Lepidoptera; family Tortricidae; genus Cydia; species Cydia splendana. The sequence goes on from NC_085969.1 coordinate 17,445,198, forward strand.
TCTCAAGTAGATGGCGTTAATATTAAAATTTACAAGTTAACTCATATCAGTGAAAGACTAAGGATCAAACTCAAATGGCGTTCTAACAGTTTTAATCTTCTGTCGAATGATGGCAGTAAATGTACTGTGGCTACATAATTTACCATGACAGTAACTCTCTATACACTCTATTCTCTTTGATGATAGTCTTGGTGATTGACGTGTATCTCACGCACGACTTTCACTTAATTTCGCATGCACCAATCAGCATGAACGATCATCAAGGTCGTATTAAAATGAGATCTAAACCGTTACGAATTATATCATCTGAATCGGGCTTAGGGTGTTGTAATGTACATATATAAATCTATCTATAATCAGTGTCCCAAAAAAATTACAGTTTTGTAACGCATTCTCACATACATTTTGTATGGACCGTTACCAAAGTGACACCCAAAACTTTTATGAAAAACTGGGGACACGTTTTTTCTATGTCTCATTCAATAGTACTAGTGATTCAGAGTAAATAAACCAAAAGTTGATGGTTTTTCGAAAAAAAGTAAATGGTACCATAGATGCCTTCTAACACAACTTACAAAGGAAAGTAAAGATAACTGTGAGCCTTTGTACCTGTATTTTTATATCCTTGACTTTCTCGCAGACCACACAAATTACACATGATATTTCATATTGACATAACGATGCGCATTAAGTCTACCTACTCTGTATCTTTAGGTACTTAAAGATTAGATTATATTAGATTTATTTATTTCACAACATATGATTACAGTACAAATTACATTAATGTCAATTTATAAGAATCTATATTGTGATCGTCAGAAATAAATTTAAATAATAGCAAGATAATCCAAATAAATTAATTTCATTAATAATACATAATATGAAAAATTTCACCTGAGAAGGATCGTCAAATAATAACAATAATAAACAAAGACAATGTCAAGAATAGGTATGCGAATATAAATTATACAGTTAAAATGTCAAAAAATTCACTTATTGAATATAATGGGTTGTCCAGTAAAAAGTTTCTCAATCGACGCTTGAATGTTGTATCGGATGTTTCCGTCCTTATTTCTGCAGGTAATCGCTCATAATAAGTCGGACCGATAACACGCGGGTTTTTTGCTGCAAGCGCCATGCGACGTGGAACTGTTCGTAATCGACCTGTAGTTCTAATGTTTATACCAGATACCTCAACGCGTTTAAACAAAGATAAGTTATTTCTCACGTACATAATGATTTCGAATAAATATAATGAGTAGTGCGTTATTATTTTATGCGTTACAAAAAGGTCTCTGCATGAATGTCTACGCTTCACACCCGCTAGCGTTCGTATTGCCTGTTTTTGCATAATAAACACTCGATTGGCATCCGTAGAATTCCCCCAAATGAGTACACCATATGTCATAAGTAAGTGGAAGTGAGCATAGTAGACCGATTTTAATGAAACGTACGAAATAAGGGGTTTCAACTTCCGTAACGCAAAGACCGCACTACTCAATCTATTGCATAGCTGGTCAACATGGCACTTCCAGTTAAGATTCGAATCCAACATAAAGCCAAGGAACTTCGTTTCATAGCACATTGGCATAGGGCAGTCTACTACACATGGGGTCGTGTTAGTCATCCGTCCTGAGAATAACATTACGTTAGGCTTGCTGACGTTAAGAAGTAACTTAAATAAAAGTAAACAAATAATTTGTACTATTTCGGGTAGTTTTAACTTTTTTTGATTAACCAACCAAATACAAAACCACCTGGATCCGTAACTGAACGACTTGACTTTTAAGTATATTATTTGATCATGTAATGTTTTCATCTACCCTCAACTGGCTTAAGAAGCCATTTGAGGGTAGATTTTGTTTACTCTTTTTTTAATACCTAAAGATACATACTATAGGTAGGTAGCCATTGTAGTATGTCTCGGCCAAAAAAACGAAAACATGGAAAAGTACTTCTAAATTTATTACCTATTTTCCCTTTCTAGCAGTTTAAGAAGCTCTAATTTATAAGCAAAGAAATGATCGTACACCTTTTAAGTTAAGTGGAACACGCTTGCCAAAATTTACGAGTATGTCGTAATCGCAAATTTAATGACAAGCCGAAAAAAGCCCTTTAACAGATTAAAGCTGTAAATTTTTTACGAAGACCTGAGGGCCTACCGCAAACCACGTGCGACGTGTTGCCTCCATGTCACACTTACGTAGGAATTTACAAGTGCGACAGAGAGGCAACAAGTCGAACGTGGTTTGCGGAAGGCCCTCTGTATCATGTAGCGCTTTGTCTTCGAAAATAACCGAGGCGAATTCGAACGAGCTTCTAACTCTACAAGCCTTAACTTCACAAACTCTACACCTTACCCAAAATATCTAATAAAAATCTGTTTGTATTTAGTTAAGCCTTTCTACATTTTGGTCTTAATTGCAAAATTAAGCTTGAATAAATCACATGATGAAATTTTAGGTACCTACTCAGAAATCCAACTCCAAACTACTAAGAAAAATCTTTTAAAATCCTTTCAACGGTTTCATTAAATCAGAACTCGCAGAAGTATAACCGAGTGTCCAATCTCTTCAAAGAGACCATTTTCACTCAATCATGCCGATTGAAAGGCTTGCTCTTTTGCTCTTTTCACTTCGTATTTCATTCCAGATGCGGGCGCTTGCAGCTGATTATATCCTAACCTTAATATAACGATTGAACACAGTGGAAATCTAATATAATGTAAGTATATTATGCTTCTTTTTTTAAACAAAAACCAACATAATAAAACTTAATACTAAATACTTTTTAACCTACACCTACAGGTAAACAATTTGACCTTTATCGCCGTCAACGGGCAGGGTGCCCAGAAGCCTGGCCGCAATCTCTCGCTGTATAGCGATGCTTCTTTCAGATTGTAGCTATGTGCCTTAACCTTTTACCTACAGGGTATTTTTGATCACTTAATACGAGTATCTTTTTATGGAGGGCGCTGGAATGAATCAGGGCGAAAATTTGTGCAATTTTTGTGTTTTGTACAATAAGGAGTTTATACATAAATGTACATACATAAATGCGTCATCGTGTGAAGCCAAGTTCAAAAGAAGAGAACTGGCGATGCAGCGGCCGTGTGTTTATATTACACGAATTTGGAGCCACTTTTGACGCCTACGTAACTCAAAATCTGCGCTACGTAAAAAAAAACTGCGCTAATCACGGAGACAGAAGGTTCACATTAAACAAAATCACAACAAGTTCATAAAAATCCGAAATCGACAATATTCGCCATTCCTACAGAGGAGTTACTTAGCTAGTAGCGACTCCATTCGACACCCTAGGGTTAAGCATATTGTTAAAAAAATTCACAGATTTCGTGCCTCACACGACTATCGAGCACATTGGAAATGAATCTACGGAATTCGAAAAAATATTGTCGCTGAGCGACGAGAAAGTCTGGATAAGGAAAAAGTTACAAAATAAAACTACAACGTTGAATGATAATTATTTTATTCTTAGATTAACACAAGTATCCTGGACATAACGCATGTGAACAAACAAATTGCAAAATTTCCACACGCGTATCCAAGTTTGAATAATTGTCGCCGTGGCGCATAAGTATAGGTACATATTTCATTTTTCGATTAATAAGCAGGATATATTAATGTTCAAAGTACAAGAAAATTATTACACGGCAAATCCGTAGTCAACTCGAGAAGTGGTGATCGGCAGCGGCCCATTTGTTGCGAGATATGAAATTTTCTTGACAGCAGTTTGACGCGACGAGAGATCTCCCTCTCCCTCTCCCTCTCCCTCTCCCTCTCCCTCTCCCTCTCCCTCTCCCTCTCCCTCTCCCTCTCCCTCTCCCTCTCCCTCTCCCTCTCCCTCTCCCTCTCCCTCTCCCTCTCCCTCTCCCTCTCCTCTCCCTCTCCCTCTCCCTCTCCCTCTCCCTCTCCCTCTCCCTCTCCCTCTCCTCTCCCTCTCCCTCTCCCTCTCCCTCTCCCTCTCCCTCTCCCTCTCCCTCTCCCTCTCCCTCTCCCTCTCCCTCTCCCTCTCCCTCTCCCTCTCCCTCTCCCTCTCCCTCTCCCTCTCCCTCTCCCTCTCCCTCTCCCTCTCCCTCTCCCTCTCCCTCTCCCTCTCCCTCTCCCTCTCCCTCTCCCTCTCCCTCTCCCTCTCCCTCTCCCTCTCCCTCTCCCTCTCCCTCTCCCTCTCCCTCTCCCTCTCCCTCTCCCTCTCCCTCTCCCTCTCCCTCTCCCTCTCCCTCTCCCTCTCCCTCTCCCTCTCCCTCTCCCTCTCCCTCTCCCTCTCCCTCTCCTCTCCCTCTCCCTCTCCCTCTCCCTCTCCCTCTCCCTCTCCCTCTCCCTCTCCCTCTCCCTCTCCCTCTCCCTCTCCCTCTCCCTCTCCCTCTCCCTCTCCCTCTCCCTCTCCCTCTCCCTCTCCCTCTCCCTCTCCCTCTCCCTCTCCCTCTCCCTCTCCCTCTCCCTCTCCCTCTCCCTCTCCCTCTCCCTCTCCCTCTCCCTCTCCCTCTCCCTCTCCCTCTCCCTCTCCCTCTCCCTCTCCCTCTCCCTCTCCCTCTCCCTCTCCCTCTCCCTCTCCCTCTCCCTCTCCCTCTCCCTCTCCCTCTCCCTCTCCCTCTCCCTCTCCCTCTCCCTCTCCCTCTCCCTCTCCCTCTCCCTCTCCCTCTCCCTCTCCCTCTCCCTCTCCCTCTCCCTCTCCCTCTCCCTCTCCCTCTCCCTCTCCCTCTCCCTCTCCCTCTCCCTCTCCCTCTCCCTCTCCCTCTCCCTCTCCCTCTCCCTCTCCCTCTCCCTCTCCCTCTCCCTCTCCCTCTCCCTCTCCCTCTCCCTCTCCCTCTCCCTCTCCCTCTCCCTCTCCCTCTCCCTCTCCCTCTCCCTCTCCCTCTCCCTGTACCTCTGCCTCTGCCTCTATCTCTATTTCTATTTCCACCACCACAAGAATGCATAGATTGTCGAATAGTGCGTTATCTACGCCCGTCTCAAACAGGATAGATAGAGTTAGACCAAGAAAAATCTGCAGCGATTTTGAAAGCCCACGCAGTGCAAGTGTTATTCTGCCGTCATAATCCCGATAATTCACAACAAACACCGATAACGAACTCTGCGAAACATGAAGTCATAAATGTCCAGTGAAAAATGTCGTTCTGACTTTTTGACTATTTTAAGGTTAGGCTACAGGGCAAACCCTTAACCCGATCGTCTTTGTTTTAGGCTCAAATTGTAGCTGACTAAATTGTCCAGAGCCGTTTTTCTCAAATTTTTGATATCATTCTTCGTTTCCAAATTACCGAGCACCAAAATCAAAAATTCGGAAAAAATTGAATTTTATTTTCACTATTTCGACCATAACTTTTTTTGTTTTGGACTTTCTCGAATAATAATTTTTGCACCTTACAGCTCTCGTAATTATGCGTCTTTTGAGCCTATTTTTTAATATCATATCTTCACAACTTTCCGAGATATAAGGGGATCGCACTTTTTCGTGAAATCGGACCGTATACTGGAGCGAACGAAAAGACATTTCCAATGTCAAAACACCGTAAAATGTAACTCTACAGTCACACGGTAGTTTCGCGTCGTGCTGGAGGCCAAACCGAACTTAAATTTTGATATTTAAAGGTCATCATTTAGTTATCATTCGCACTTACATTTCGCTCACGTGCGAATGATAACTAAATGACATCATTTGGATCAAAATGTACGTTCGAATTAACCTTGATACGTAGTTTCAAACTGTAAAGGGCTTTTATTTGGTAGCCAGATACGAATCGGGTTTTCACATCGCATTTCACGGATCTTGTGTGGAGGTTTGGAGGTTACGTTTGGTGGTGACCTAATTACCTATAGCAGGAAACTTTCCTCGTGGATTAACATACACATACTAATCTAATACTAACGTTTTAATATTTGATCATTATACTCGTAACTTGCAGTCTGTAATATTCGCTCAAACTCCCTTATAACATTACACGGAAAACATGGGAAGTTTCCTATGTACCCAGGCTTAATTAAGTTGATGTATTCAGTGCCCTTATTCAGCCCTAGAAATATAATCTCAATCTAATAATTAAAAAAAAAGTGCTTTAAGTGAAGATCGTGGACTGATCACTAATAGAACAGGATGTCCTCGTCGCGGGGTGATTGTCAATACATCGAATGGATTAAAATGGGAGAAAAGAAAGGAAAAGTGTCCAAGGTTTCTGATTTCGCGGCAGATGCCTCAGCCACTCGGCCACCCGAGTCACGGCGGTATGGCTCGAATTTTCTCGTGTATATGAAATCTCTTATATTATGGTTCGTACCTTCTATCCGAATCAGTCCAGGTGATTTCGGAATAGCGGGAGAGATGGCGTTGCCTACACGGGTAAGTAAAGTAAGTGTAAGAACGGGATGTACCTACAAGCTAATAAAATTCCAATCCAATCCAATCATCAATCTCAGTATTCTGTTAAGGCTCTAGGTATGTGTTACGTTCTCTTAATTAATTAGGTTTGTTCTAGCTCCTTGTTGTATTCTGACTGCATTAATTAACTTTATTAACAGCTAGGTATTGTAATAAACCTTTCAAAGTAATTAGTCTTTGTGGGTTTAAGACCTCTCTGTTTTTGTGAGTTTCGTTTTTGTGGTATGCTTTGATAATAATTATTTTTCATAGAATATATTGATTCGTTATCTAATTTGAACTCCTTGCAGGCTGGATTAGAAATTGATATTATAGCTCGTTAAAAGTTGGTTCACGAAAGCTGTCGCAGAGTTTAGTAAAAGTATGGGATTTTTGACAAATCAGTACAAATCTCGTACCTACTTTTTTATACAGCATTTACTTTTATTTACAGCTCCATGGCATATAAGCTATTTGAATTTTATGGTATGGTACCCTCTTGACACGACATGTTCCTAAAGAACATCATAGAAGGAAAAGTAGAGTGAAAGAGAGGAAGAGGAAGAACGAGAATGAATTATTTCAACCAAATAAAAGAAAAGGTTCAGGTCGTGTCATACCAGAAGGTTAAGGAGTTGGCAGAGGACCGGACGAGTTGGAGATTGCTCCACCGACAAGAGCACAGCTCTTAAATATAAAGAAGACCCTCTTGGTAGGCCGTGGACCTTGGTAGAGCCCTTTCTGTAGAATAAAATAAAAATATCGATGATAATTTGGCACTTTATTAATGTAATAACTTCATAACATTACCTACAACAGGAAACTGGGTCATGTTTTCAATAACATGATAGGATTCCGATTGTATTGAATGTATCGTGTTTCATTTTATCTATTTGCTTCGGTCCGGTCAGCGGGAGAATTTCAATGAGAATATGCCTTTATACAACATAGTGCTACTCGTATTTCAGTGTGCTCCAGTTATTTGATTGGGTAAAAATGCTTGGAATATTGTGGCTGAAGGAAACAACTATTTTACTTCTTAATTTATTAAGTAAAAATATTCGAATTGTCGATTAAAGCAAAAACATATACCGGGTGTCTCTTGTTGCACGAACAAATAATTAAAACATAGTAGATTGTACTTACTCCTCAGATGATAAAATGTTCGTACAGAACCTTTCGATTATTCCTGTTTCATACAAATTAAATATTATTCTTAATATACGCTATATACGATCAGCGTCATTGACGTTGCTTGTAATTGTAACGCTATAAACATAGGTAACAAAATTCGCAATACATTGCGTCTTAGAATAAACTTTAAAGTGTACATACCGGCTAAAAATTAAAACACAATATGTTTCTGTTTGAGTGGTTGAACAAATGTTGGTCAGTTTGAGAAGTACAGCCCACAGTTTAGTTCATGGTATGATACGGTGTAGTGGGCAGAAACCTTTATTGTTCGTGTTACAAGCCACACCTCTGTCAAATATACCTCCGATAAAATACTTACCTTACCTTAGTTTCGTTTTATAATAATTTATTGTCGTGGTAATCGACAATATTGTGAACCATCTTGCTACCAAATTTAATGAATATTGGTTTAATATTTTTCAATATATCGTCTATAAAGCCTGAAACTTACTCACATTAAAAATACACCTCCCTAATTGACCCTAAGATCTCAATCTACTCGGTCGATAAGATAAGGGATAAGTTCGCCTTTGTACTGCCTATCCTGTGCCATAAATTTGTGTTTTGTGTTTTGTACAATAAAGAGTTTATACATACATACATACATAAGACACTCATATTCCGTGGGCTGTCAACCTTACATAATTGTCCATTGCAACATCGCAAATAAATAGGCAATAAATATTCCTTAAAGGTGAACTCATTCAAAAATATATCTTATCGCGCCATCGCATCTCATTTATGGACCCGGTAACAAGCTGCAATAACTCCTGGTTATCTCAAATTAACTTTAAGTACACTGTTTAAATATTTTTGAGCCGAAACGAAATGGGATTCACAGAAAATGTGTTTATACGAAATGACAGTTTAACACGTTATGAGTAGGTATTTAAAAATATTGTCATTAAAAAGTCTTAAAATCGCCGCATAAATTTAATGTTAACAATTTTGTCTTTACTATCTTCTCAATTAACTATCTCTGGAATAGCTTCACTTCACTTTTACGCTATTCCGTTTAATCTCTCAAATTGCTCGCAATTATGCAGCTCAGGTATCACTTTGAAATTCCCACTATATTGCGTTAACGCACCCACCTATTTAATATGCGAGACCACAGGTCTCATCAGCGTAAATCTATTTTATCGATAATTTTAATAAGGGACGACGTCAAAGGTACAGCGGTGGTCGTAAACGTTGATGCACGCCGTAATGGAAAGATAACGATATCTTGGGTTTTAAATACGAGATCAACCTGTTTATCGGTGCGGTGTGAAATGAAGTTGCTTTCTAGATTCGTTGATATTGGAAGCTGATTTGGCTTTCTCGTGGCAGGTTAAATAAATGCCTATTTAACTTAATTTGAAGCGATTAAGAATATAATTTTTCTTATAAGTCCTCCTTAATTTAGGACCTTAAAAGGCAGGTAGTATTTTACGTAAAAAATAGTTTTTGCGAAAGCGAAAAGCTGGGGGCCTACCGCGAACTTAGGCGTAATTAGGGTGACAGAGAAAGACGCCAAAATTTATGAACTTCGGTGCTCGCGGTAGGCCCTCTAACCGTCCAACACAACGATAGTCATAACTGTCATAAGACTGTAAAATAGATTGTTTGATCTCTTGACAGTTTTGTTCACCAAAAATCTAGTAAGTAATATTTACCTATTGTGTAACTGCGACAATGTATGATCGATAAAAATGAAGATGACTACGACACATGAGACGAAATTTAGCTCGAAGAAAATCATTTCGTTTCGTTTGTAAGTCGCAAGAATAAATTGATCAGCTACCACAGCACGCACAAACTTATATGCAAATTTCTTCCAAAAAGCCTCCTCATAAATCACGTCTCGCCTCACATCTTAATTGGCGGGATGCTGTGTAAACATCCCGTACACTGATGGTTTAATTAAAAATCGACAAGCGGCGAATTCATATGCAGATGTCGATTTAACACCCGGCACGATTGGGCAAGGGTTTCGCATGTTTTATCGAAACAGTGTATATTTTGCTTGCACAAGACCCGGGACCTTGTTGGTTTTATAACACTTTAAACTCTCGCGTTTTGTACACATATTTAATTACACAAACGGGTCTACCGCGATATAATTTCATTGTTTTTAATTCCGACGTTTCAGCTGAGTTGCACCAGCACTAGTCCAGCAGTGGTCACGGAAACACTGACGTCACAGCAAATGTCAACGGCGATATAAATAAAACAACGCTAAACTACCCGACATTATTTATTTGTCTACCCCGAACAGTTTTATAAACTAATTTCGGGTAGTTTAGTGTTGTTTTATTTATATCTCCGTTGACATTTGCTGGGACGTGGGTCTTGTTGATTTTGTTTAAAATATGTAAACTTTAAGCACAGTAGGGTTAATTTAAGTATTTCCGGAGCCGCTTTTCACACACTTTGCTCTTAGACATATAGGTTTTTCAGCGCCCAGTCAATGAGGGATACTAAAGATATCTGTGTTGTGTTCAGGAGTCTATTAATAACTATAATGTTTTTTAAGGCATAACGACAGGACATTCATCATTATATAATAATATACTTAGGGATATTTAGAGCGTCATTCATGACTCTTAGGAGGCTCAAGTACTCTACTTTGGCAGTCAATGTTTGGCGACACTACACTCCCCGCAGGTTTGCAAATTGCAACATTCCGAAAATGTCATTAAAATTTTAACATACACCTGTACAAATGCATAATAAGTAACACACTTTTTATTGCTTCTTGGAGTAAAATAAACAACCAGCTACTATCCGTATCCGTTTCAACTACCGGTCTTTTATGTGTCTGCAGGCATGAGTTCTAGTTTATGATATAAATGGATATTTTATTTTATTGTTTATTGCAATTAGTATGAATAACGGTCCTCGACAAACGTTCTAATTTGCTGCTATAAAGTGAATTGCAATCATATATACGGCTTTAGCAATAAACACGGCGTTGCTTGAACGTTTAAAACATAAATAAAATTAATTAAATTACAGCTTGGAAATGGTTGTAAATGCAACTGAAATAAAACATGATAGATCGGTTTTTGATTAACTTCCCCATTTGCTTTTTTAACACCCTGAAATTGAATTATGAATGTTTGTTATTACTCTGCTTGCGATTGGCACGTATTTGTATAAATAAAAAAAGCGTTTTTATTCCGTAACTACTTATACAAAAACCCCTTCCGGGTATACGCCCCCTCCAACATCTTCCACTGTTCTCGTTCCTGTGAGCCATTTTTGGATATGTTCTTCTAATATGTCGTCATGTAGTAGGTACTCACAACAACGGAAACCTAAGGGAACTTGCTTTGATGTTATATAGATTTGAGTAACCTTATCCACTGTTAAACACTAGCGAGCAATGAAAATAGTTCACTTTTTATAGAATTTATAACTAGAAAGAATAAAGTTTTTTTTCTTTTTACAGCGAATAATGTCTGAGTGACCAACAATTTTACTAGGAAATCGGAGATTTTCTAAGGACTAAGATTCCTTAGTTCAGATTATGCATTTATACCTACACGATGTCTTTTTCTTAAACTGAGGCGCTTAAAAGGTTTTGTAGTTTTCATTCAATTTCGCGAGAAAAGTACTCTTCATTTGGAAATGAAGCTCATTTACAGAGTGGGTACCAACTGTTAATGAAAAAAATTGCTGCTATCAATGTTGGAAGAAAAATAAAACGACCGTCGCAACGAGAAGCGCTTGCTATTTTTAATATTCCAGATCAATTTCACACCGACTCAATTCACCGATGCTGTAAATTTTTCACAGTCGCACACAATTTCAGAAAGACAGCACAATCTAAGAAAGTACTCCGATGGAACTCCCCGGCGGCTGGCAATCGGTACGTCAAAGCGGCAATTGCAATCTCGGAGCAATTTTTCAATATCGTCAAATTGAGAAACAACGGCTTGGAAAGTGCAAGACCCGTGGGAGTCTAATGCAAAGTCGCGAGACTGAATGCGTATAGATTGGTAACTTTGCTGAACAGTGATTGCTAAGGGTATTTGTTGTGGCGAGGCGGAGGCTTGTTTGATCCCTGAGGTTTGTCAATGTGTAATACAATTTATTCCCGATGAAAATGGTCCAAGAGTTACAGAGTAACTGAACGGTAACTACTTACTGTGTCTAGTATCGGCCTGATTAGAACTTTAAGATACTTAAGTTTATTTTAATATAAGAAAAATATATTTTACGCAAATTAAATTGTTGTTTTTATCCTGAAGTTTAGTTGTTATTAAATGGCAGTAGGTTTATTTTTTCTGGCCTTTATACATATTGATTAGATGAAACTAATCTTCCTGTAGAAAAGTTAAAATTAAATCTTAGAAACATGATGTGGCAATAAGACAACTGAGGTTAGTGTTCCATTTAAAAATTACCTTATTTCCTTGACGAAATTACCAGGAACACATAACTAGCGAGCAATCTAAAACTCCTATTTCCTTTATAGTTGCCACTTGCCAGTCTTTTAGAACTACTCTAGTAATAACGCGTGCACTCGCCTGGCAGCGCCATCCACTTAATATTCTTGCGTCTTTCTGCGACAACTAGGGAGCGAAGAAAAATTTAATAATACTGGCGTTTTTACCAATAATGCTTTCTCGTACTGATGGCATCCGTGATTTTATTTAACGTAAGTCTTTTGATGTCTGTTGAGAAATCCCTGAAGTAATTTACCTTGGTAGTAATCAGGTTATGAATAAGCAATACATACTAGACAGATAATTTCAGGAAGGAGAACAAATATATGTTTTCTTTCTTGAACATGATTTCTTAGGGAATATTTGTAAAAATTAGGTTTTTTTACAGTATGATTTGATGTTATTTACATCTGTCTGTCAAATATAAGAAAAATATGCGATTGCATTGCACGTTGTGAGTTATGAGAAATTTTCGCGACTTGATTTACGAGTATAGCCATCTTTTTTTTAACAGGACAAGTCATAAAAGTAGGTATAATTTTAACTAACCTATTACCACATACTGTTTCCCGCATAAATGTTATTGCAGTATTAGATTCCGAGATCACGGGCGTTATTTCACCTGCAATAATATATTACACGACTAACAGCGCAAAAATATATGCACGTTCTTCTACTGAATAATGCAGCGCGACATTGCTGCCAATTTCATTGCTCAAATGTCAAAACTGGCAGCAACATCGATTTTTACATTTGCGGCAGTAATATTGCGCTTCAATACTGCTGCAGTAATGCTGCCAAACTTAAATCGCTAAACTTAAGTGGCAGTGGGCGGGGCACATTGCCCGTAGAACCGATGGCCGTTGGGGCGGAAAGGTTCTCGAGTGGCGACCACGTACCGGAAGGCGCAGCGTGGGTAGACCCCCCCACAAGGTGGACTGACGACCTGGTTAAGGTCGCAGGAGTCCGCTGGATGCGGGTGGCGCAAGACCAGTCATTGTGGCACTCTTTGGGGGAGGCATATGTCTAGCAGTGGACGTCCTCTGGCTGATATGATGATGATGATGAATGTTGCCAGTGCAGAGTTCATTACTAAATAAATAAAAAAAAATTACTGCAGTACACGTTAAATTCAATAAAAATCCGAAATAATTTTATTTTATTTGATCGCTTTGACGTTTACTGCCGGTTGTGGTCTGAATCTGAACGGCATCTTTGGATTCTGTTACTAAGATAGATTACGACATTTAAAAAAGTGTCTGTACAAAGAAAACTTTTTATAATAACAAAAGTCCCAGCCTACCAAAGTAAATAAAGTTCTGCCTGCAGTAAATAACCCCGTATCTACATTATGTATATCCCGAGCCGTCAGATGTGACTGGTTATGAAAAGTTTAATTAAACGCCTGCTGCCGGCGTCAGCCTTATAAATAATACTAGTTTGTTTGAGCCGCTGATCACTTACTCAATAGATGAATCGTAAAAAATCTCGTATCATATTGGCACTTGCGTTTTTAGTAAATAGGTACAATTGGTACAAACCCTCGCACATCACTTCCGTCCACTTTTTCAACCTTTAATATGTACTCATCTAATTTACATATTTGTATCTATGAAAGTTAGTTTTTACCCGCAGTTTTGTCAACGATGCAGCAGCCAGGCGTACCGCTGCATTCTGCAATATGTAACGTTGCTGTGGCAATACGAATAAAACGATTTGCCTTACATATTGGCGCTCCCACTCTCATTTGATGCATGGCATTGAAATTTTGTAATTTCAACTTAATATTATTGATACAACTTGACACGAACGCAGTAGGTAGGTATAATACAATATCGCTCGTGCTTATTTGAGCGCGCGTTATATACTGCGAGTCGTGTGAAGTTGGTACCATATCAATGAGTAATAAATCAAGTTGATAATTGTAAAGTACGAATAGGCCGCCCGCGCTTTTAGGCTGCTCTCGAACTTGCAGCAGCTATTAGAGCGATAATTGGCGTAATATTTTACAAGTAAAAGAGCGCCTTTGTGTTGTTGTTGTTGTTGACAACAAGTCCTACTCGTAATAAACGTTTCATGATGCGGATTTAATGGGAAGTGGTCTATGGTTTGAGCACAGTAGTTAAGATTGCGAAGTTAAGGACGGAAAAAAGTTACATGTACTTACATTGATATGTCCTAGCCCCTAGCCTCGTCTAAAGTTTTCTGTGACCCAGTAGGCCTTCCTACAAACACTCGCCAAAAAAAATGTACGTGCCAAATTAAAGTTTCCAGTGTGTTCTGACTTTAACGCTATGACACACAATCTGAATAATATGATCATACAAGATGAATCCGGATTACGATTGAATAGGTAATGATTGAGGTTACTGGGTGTATAATATTATTTAAGCGCAAGCGAATAAACATATATATTATATTATATATTTTGGGAAATAATTAGGTCTTTTTGTGTCGAGGTATACTCGTAAATTATTTTTAATTTCCCGCGTTAGCAAGAGCTTAACCCATATTAGCATACTTTGTCTTCCGAAGGGATTTTTAGAAAAAAAATTATAATTTAAATTAATTTCATTAATAATACCTACCGGCAAAATCCCGATCTCGCGCTTCCTCAATTTAAAAATAGATCAAAGGATCAAAATCTTCCCAAAGAGGAAATTAATGTGTTACCGAAATATGCTTATGGAAATTATGTTTTGCAAACTCAAAGAAAATTTGAAAGCAATTAAGTTATAGATTGTGTAGTGCTGCCTACGCCTTAAGGAAACTTCGGTAATTTTGATATCGGTAATTTAATTTAATATTAAGCCGGTTTGAGTTTATCGATAATCGACACATTGAATAAAAGTAATTAAGGGCAAACAGGCTCAAAGACTAACCGTAAGTTAACGAACTAACTTAAATCTGTTTGATGTTGCTTGTGAAGTATATATTACTTAGTTAATATTGTGGTTTGTTAAGTCTTACATGGAATTATTAAATTTCTCATAAGTAACCTTGTTTGTAACAGAACGACCTTGGAATACATATTTAATTGCGTTATATAATTATTTTATAAGGCTGTTTTAGCGGATTAACTCGCAATTGTTTTTTTTTGCATTTTTCTTACAAACGATACCTGTAATTCTTATGCTTATTTAAATCGGATACTTGTTTAAAAAATTACAAGTAATCATTATTTTTCCAGAGCATTGTAATGTAATTGATTGGTTGTAGGTACCACATAAAAAGTTACACCTTAGAATCGACAGTCATACAGGCCTATTCGGATTTCGAGATAATCACAAGATCTTGAAACGATTTAGAGATCAACTACATTAGATATCGACTAGATGTGACTTGGATATCTAAGTACTACAGAATCGCGGAAACGTCAAATTTCACATATCTATCTTACAAATATCTTTAAATTATCCGTATCGTAACTTGTTGAAGTCTAGTAGAAATCTAATTCATTTTCCGAATCGAGCCGATATTCTACTTTTACTGGCACATGGAAGAGGCCAAAAATAAAGACAATTAAATCACTCTTATTTGTTTTTTGCTTCTTAAACGTTATTGATAAACATAAATATTTTATCGAGTTATATGTCTACTACTACGCATGCAACTTTTTTCTCAATGAATGATACCAAGAGTAATACCATAGGGCTCGAGACAGGGCTAAATGAAGTAGCATGCAAAAGGTTGGATGCACAGAACTAAATAAATGACGATCCACAAAGGGCGTGCTCTGTCGTTCAGAAACCTTTCTTTTGCGTTTTAATTAACTTTTTGCGACCATATTTAGTGCAACTGGAGCGCAGAAAATAAATTAGCACAGGTCTTAGGACGACCTGTCGTTTCGTGTTGGCGATCATCCAACATTTTTAGAGTTCCTTGTTGAGTTGTGCTTATTGTTTTTTGATGCTTCAAATATTTGTGGTGGATTGTAAGCATTTTTTGTCACAATCAGATACATATTATGTATGTAAGCAACATATATTTGAGCGTTTTCCAAAAAAAAAATACATTTCATTTATGTCTTCAAAATATTGACTTCTTGGGCTCATTTTACTCCGAATCATTTGTACATTCACGCCTCATACATGAATAATTGGCCAAGCACGAAGTCAAGACTACGGTGTTCAGAGCACCGTTCCCTTTCTCTATACGCCTTACCAACTCTATGTGCTCTATTGTGAAAAAAAAAACACAACGACAGTGAAGAACGGAATTCTTAATTTGAATTTTTTCAGATAAACTGCAATAATAAATATGATTCTTACTGAGCACATTGATAGTCAATTAGTTGGAAAGCCCGTTCGAAATTTAAACTTATTCGCAATATAATAAGGTTGTATTTTGTAGATCTCTCTCATACTTATAGTAGGCTATTCAGAAAAAAAATAATATCCCACAAAAATAAGCAAGCAGAATTAAACCTTGTATCAAAGACATAAGTCATAAATTTCAATGCCAAAGTTTTAACTAAGGATCTTTCTCGCTAAAACTACTTCCTAATATGAAATGACCAGTGTACGCATCAGTTAGCTAGCCCTAAGCAACCAAAGATCAGGCTGCAGTTGAAAAACTAATAAAGATAAAGTTAAGCTGATAATTTTCCCGCCGTCTCCATGCTTCTTTAAGTTGGGTATTGACTGGTCAGCTGCCTGTTAGCTATAGTTTTCGCGAAAATCGCCAGGACAGAGGTGAAAATTTTTGTATGAAAACTTGCAACTTTAAATGCATTTTTTATCGAAACTATTGCACTCTAAAATGAAGTCAAAATCAGTCCATCGACTCAATTTTTTGCAAGCTTTCTAATGGTACCCCACACGATTCTTACAAATAAAAAAAAATTCAGCCTACCCCTCTCAACCCCCTAAATTTCCCCCTAAAATCAGAAATAAGCAGTTTTGACTTATTCACAGTGTTAGTGATGGTACTTGCCATAACTATTCCAAATTTTAGGTACCTACATCAAACGGTCTTTGAGAAAAACGCATTTAACCGATTTGCAAGACCGAAGTGATCCCATAAGAGCACCGTGAACAAAGTTTTGTAAGGTGCTCTAAAAAATGTACCCCAGGATTTCCTTTCCAGGTCGTCATATTTTTGTATGAAAAGTTTTTTTATTTGTATGAACGTGACGCACTCGAAAAATATTTTTTCATACAAAATTTTGGGACACTGGGTAAAATGAACCCAAGAAGTCAATATTTTGAAGACTTGAATGAAACAATCGATATTAAACTTTCGTGAGACATATTTTAAATTGTTTATACGACAACGGTTTCACTCACTTGAATTTTTACACGCACGAGTTGCAGCCGCCGCGAGCACTCGAGCCTGAGGAAGGACCCCCGACGGGCCCGAAACATGTCGCCAATAGCGACTAAAAATTCAAGTGAGTGAAACCGTTGTCATATAAACAACTTGAATGAAATGTACATTTTTTTGGAAAACGCTCATTTATAGATCAAAAATTAGAGTATAGTTAATGTAAAGTAATTTAACACCTAGCGGCAAGGAAATTGGCAATTGTATTTGAATCAATGTTATAAGAAAATAGAATTGAATTAATTTCGTTTTAAATTCGCGAGATACAAAACAAAAACCACCATTTAATAATGATTGAATTATCGTCGGAGGTAATTTGTACTAGTATGTATTAGAAGTAACGAACCATAGGGTAAGAAAGTATATACGAATAAGTACCTACAGAAATATTTAGGTACATTAATATCAAAACGTCTCCTTGAATACCTGAAATACTGAAATCTATCAGATACCCACGTTTCAAACTTGAACTTTTGCAGAGACTGTAAAGTATTCAAAATAGAGGTTATATTCGTTTAACCAATATGCCATTCGGACTCGTAACTGTAGAGAATCCGCAAAGTTTGTGCAGTTAATGGAACCAATTTCCCGCATCGGAGACATGGATATGCACCTCGGGTACTAGTTCTGTATTAATTTGCTTCTTTGGCAGTGTTATCTACTTTACCCGGACTTGTTCGAGCTTGCTTTTATGCGTTTATATTACAGAAGTTCATTCACTTTGTAATGAATGGCAAATTAGTTTAGTTTAGGTACTCCTGTAAATACACAGATGTAGTGCATAAATATTTTCCATCGTATTTACACGGAAGCGTACGAACGTGCCTTGCTATTTCAGTCAGTTTCCGTACAAAAAGTACTTAGGTTGACTGAAGTAGCATGAGAAATACGCGAGTTCAGATATTTTTGAGCACCTAGGCCTCTCCGATATATCTGAAAGTGACTGTATCTGCCAACGCTGGAATACTTTTCCAAATAGAAACAAATCTCCACAGTTCTAGTGCAAAATTATTTGCTTTACCTAGTCTAATTGTTCCACATAAAATTTAATTACATTTCTCTTTTTGTTAAGCTATTAGAGGATGCCACTTTTGATGCTAACTGTACAGTCTCTATAGTGATACAGTCGAGTTCACAAATATTTATACAAGCCAAAGTTCCAAAAATAAATTTACATGACCTTATTTTCAGTGTCTGAGAGGTGTGTAAATATATTTTTACATTTAATAAAATTACACAGTTTAAATATATAGACTGATACAACGTTTCAACACAGCATACCTATTCATATTACTCAATAGGAGGAAAATTAATACTGTTTTAATAATCCAACTCGTACTTAAAAGGTCGTAAAAGAAGCAATGTATAAACCTTAATCAAAGTCGTAAATTAAGAGACCCATTAAAAGTTTCGTTGGAAATGACTCATAGACGACGCTTTACATCATCATGCTGTAGTCAAATCAACAAGGAAAAATGGAACATTCATTTTCTTAAGTTTTAACCTTTTATATGTAACATCATCAAATCATTATCATAATATCGTGGGTTCAAACCTCGATTATGGCAGTGCTGCGAGCAAAAAACATCGTTCTAGAAAAAAATGCAAAAAGATGACTAACGGTTTGGTCAGCGGTGGCAGCATGGTTGCATTTTTGTCGCCTGTCACTATGCCTGCCACTTTCGCACTTATCTTATATACTTGTTAAAACGTGACAGGCTTGGTCACAGGCGATAAAAATGCCACCGTGCTACTGTTACAGGATCCTATCACACACAGACAAGATAACAATTGCAATTTACCTATCACACCAATCACTAAATATAAATAAATTAATATTTTGTGGACAATCTCACACAGATTGACATAGCCCCAAACTAAGCAAAGCTTGTACTATGGGTACTAAGTGACGATATACATACCTACTTATACAGGGTGATTTCGGGGTCGTGATCCAGAACCACTTTTTCTGACTCTGTAAATGATCCACATTATCATATGGTAGTATTTGTTTAAAAGATAATTACTGGAATTATTCTTATTTTTCAAGTAAAATTAATGTTATACTAAGTAATTATGGTCACCCTATGACTTTTGACATACGCTGTATGGAAAGCGAAATAGACGTCACATTGAGTAGGGTCACCAAATTGTATAAAAAAATGTTTTTTCCTACTTGTCATCTGGAAAATCATCATCATTATTGGTGATAAACAATAATTAACAACATCATTAGGCTCATCTTTGGATTCTGTATGATGTCTGGCTCTCCTGCTCCACCGACCCCGAAATCACCCTGTATAGATAAATAGATACATACTTACTATACATAGATAACACCCATGACTCAAGAACGAATAGGTATCTGTGCTCAACACAAATAAATGCCCTTACCAAAATTCGAACCCAGGACCATCGGCTTCATATGCAGGGTCACTACCCACTAGGCCATACAGGTCGTCAAATATCAATGGTTTACCGTTGTTATTGAATAAATAAATCATGTAGTTGATATTTATTCAAAACAGAAGTTTGAATGCCACGAGCGCATCTTCATTGCCTAGTATAATCTAGAGATTCAAAGAATAGAACTAACTCGTGATTTAACTATGTGACATAGGGGAGACCGAGGTGAGTTGTGACAGAGGAGAGTTGTGCCATTGTCGATTTTTTGGAATGTAATAACTGTTAGTGAGCTCGCAACAGTGTGCGTTTGTTAGCTCGCAACTTGAACTAACAAACGCGCGCTATTGGGACCTAGTTTTTAGTTAATAGATTCCAAAAAATCGACAATGTAACAACTCTCCTCTGTCACTACTCACCTCGGTCTCCCCTACTGTTGTTTGAAAAAGTTATAGCTCACGTTGGGCTTTTGTAGTGAACTTGGAGATGACAAATGATTACTGATGCTTGTCATATGTCACATTATAATTGTATCTTTGTAGGTATTAATAATTAAGTAGGTACCTAGGTGTTTAGTAAAATATGAGTCATTTAAATCATGCACAGTATAAACATCAACGGTAATAATTATTGTATTTTAAGCTTAACTATTGTAACCAAAGAAGCCTTTATTATTGTACTTTGACAGAAAATATAATAACTATACAATATACATGTACATATTAAAATTCGTGAAAGTTGGTGATTATAAAGATGTAGAATATTTAGTTAAGTCAATGCGACCAAGTTGCATGTATGTAAGCATGTCGTTTTTAACAAGCTTTTATTAGGTCGACCTGTATGTAACTAACTATGTAATGGAATCTAAGGTAACTAATTTAACCAACTTCCAAGGATCGTAGCGTCATGAAAATTGGCAGCTGTATGTAGTTCTGATGACAATACAATAATATGGTACTGTCGAGCTGATCTGATGATGGAGACAGGAGGTGGCCATAGGAACTCTGTGATGAAACAACGCAACCTAATTGTGTTAGGGGTTTTTAGAATTGTCTCGATGAGTATTAGTTGTCTGTCGTAAGAAAAGTACAGTCAGCGATAAAAGCTTGTACCAAAAATGAAATTTTTGCCAAAAACTTATTAACAAGATTTTATTAGGTCGACCCGTATGTAACTAACTATGTAATGGAATCTAAGGTTACTAATTTAACCAATTTCCAAGGATCGTAGCGTCATGAAAATTGGCAGCTGTATGTAGTTCTGATGACAATACAATAATATGGTACTGTCGAACTGATCTGATGATGGAGACAGGAGGTGGACATAGGAACTCTGTGATGAAACAACGCAACCTAATTGTGTTAGGGGTTTTTAGAATTGCCTCGAAGAGTATTAGTTGTCTGAAGAAAAGTACAGTCAGCGATAAGAGCTTGTACCAAAATAGAATTTTTTGCCAAAAACTTATATTAAAATGAGAGCGTAATTTCTATTGTATGGGAGCGTTTTCTGGCGTTGGGTTGTGACTCTTAAGAATGCTTAAGGAAAATCCTAATGTCAAGTAATCAATTGTATTTAACCTTAAACTCGCGATGACCTTGCCCCCGCGATACAGGCCATGCCTAGCGCGGGTTTTACTGCAATGTGCCTTTGTTAAATTACCTTTTATATTAAATAAAGATATATTTTTTTTAAGATTCCATCCACTGATATGACTCAAAATGGGTAGTCACCTATACAGTAAACCCAATCCACTTTAGTTGGAAAAACAGTAAACTAGTGAAACTTTTAGATAAATCATGATAGCTATTTCGAAAACGAATAAACTTTTAAATGGAATTGTGCAAATTATTTTATAGTCAGCCGCAGATTTACGTTATCTGCGCGATATAATTTAATACGCGAATCGGTTGTTCTATTAGTCATTTTAGTGACATGAATGAATCAGGCTGGATTACCAAGCCATCTTTAATTTATGGAGATTATAATTTATGATGGAAAGCACTGTGGGAACAAATAATGATATTGGTAATAAGCGTTCATATGACGGAACACAGATCCGTGTACGAGGAAACTTAAAAAAAATCGTAGACCACGAGAGGTTAAGATTCACTTATACTATGAGGTATAATGCAGAAAAAATAATGGTATTCACACATACATAATTATGTACTTGCTAAAATAGTTGAAAACTGGCAATCACTTTATCTATTTGTCAAAGTTGGTCGATGCATGGATTTGGAGTTGCTATCAAAAGCTATCGAGTTTAAATTATCGAATGTACAGTCTAGTAAGTACAGTCAGTACCAACGTAGCGTACCTATAAAAGAGCAAAAGAAACTGCCACGCTCGAATACTTTTCGTAATAGAGATAGGTATAAAATTTGTGTTTCTCTATAGTCTATAGTTTCTGTTTATCTGCCGCAGTCGATTTGTTCAACATGTAGAGACATATCTCTTTTTGTTGAACTATTAGAGAATGGTAGATATATTTGGCGCATAATCTGATACGCTGCCTTTGATACTGATTATACCTAAAGTCAAATTAATCGAAGGCGTATTCATTAACAAATAATTTATTTGAAAAAATATAAATTGGGTCTTGCAAATTTTATGCAGTTAAGGATTATCTAGATTTCTCCATCGGCTATTTGTAATTTCCTGCATACCTTTTATCACTCTGCGGTCACTGGGCAGAAATAAATCTTTCATTTACAGCCTAATTCTTTAGGCCCGGGTCACAAACCAAACGTTATTTATGATAATTGGGTTTGCACCGATAATTTAAAATGCGGCACTTTGTTTCAATGGATTTATGGGTGGGAAGAGAAAAATAGTTTTGGTTGAGTCAGGAGGTCTAGAATGATTTGCAAATTTCCTGTCCTTGGGTTGATAATCAAATAAGTTCGTAAAGCAAATATGTTTCTACATGTGCGAAAAACGACAAAGACAAATACTGACAAATTCAAGCCAATATTAGGGTTTTCGCTAACGTTGAAAATACCAAGTGTCTTGCCATTGCATCATAATTTATTAGTATTCTGAATTATAAACCAAAATAAATGTCATATACGAAGGAAAAAAACTACCAAGGCCTCCAGTGTCCAAGGCTGGAATCCACTGGTACTTACCGTTCACCTAATATCTAAAGTAGCGTTCTAACTTAGTACATACTTATTTTCTATGATTTAGACTAAATAGTGCTGGTCCACGCTTACTACCACCACGTTTAAAACTAGCAAATTCAGTGCTAATTTCAATCAATGTGACCAATAGTAATCACGGGGCGAGCAGTTTCACAGGTCCACCGATAACAATAATTCGCTCAAAGAGTCGGTGCGTTCGGATTCACCACAACAATCTGTTATCGCCGATCGGATGGTAATTGATTTCATTACAGCTATCATTCGCAGCTTGCAAATAAAGCTGGCTGAACACCGTATCCGTGACGCGATAATCATATTATTATTCTGTTATGAACACTATTTATGGTGCTCTCGCTAGATAGAGAAATATCGAAAATGCAACTGCCAGCAAGTGTCTATGACAGACATATGTATCAATCATGACAATCATGTCCATTCTGATACCACAGCAAAGAAAGATTGTGTCCAAACAAAATCATACAACAGAGTGATTGTTTTAGAACATATGCTATGCTACATTATTCTTTAAAACATTTGGGCCTTAGCATACGTTAAAATCCACTAGTTACAAACGCTGAGTCCGGTGATTAAGAAGATGGAATTAAATTAGTAATCAAGATAAAAAGGGAAACACGTAACAGTACGGTACGGGAAAGGGTATTTACGTGTAGAATGCAAACCCCGTATCGCAATATGCGTACACTAACCACAATGACGCCGTTGTGGAGCCAGCATTAACGCTTACCGGCATTGGACGACCACAAAACCTAGGGCGCATTTAAAGCCCTGCCAACAGACGCGAGTGGCGCTATAAAAGCATTGAACATAGCTATTAGCTGAACATTATCAGGTAGTAATGGCGGCGTTTTGTGCCCTAATGCAGTAATTATTCATGTTATTACATTGGAATCTTTATAACTACTTAGAGTACATATCTCCCTATTGCCAATACAATGTTGAATCGGAATACTGTACATTATAACAAAATAATTTGTAGTACAAATAAGTACTCCCACTTTCTATTTGAGGTGGTAAATAAGTATATTTAAATAATTAGGTACCAAACACTAACTGGTCAATGAAAAACTGCGGTCCGAAATTATTAAAATCTATTCAAAATAACGTTTACTATAAATATACATCACATTTTTATCCGAATTTTTTTTTCATGCAAGTTATGCATGAAAAAAAAATTCGCCTTAAAACCTGCCTCATTCAGATATTTACACCTAAACAAAAATGTTAGAGTTCATTTTATAATATCACTGACAGCTGTTAGTACTTAAGGTTTGTACAGTCATGTACATTAATGTAATGGCGGACACCCTTCAGTATTTTAACTCACCTTCGACTCTCATTAATCTATTACAATAAACCTAATACTTCCAAGCATATCCGACCCCTAATCCTTTACAATCCGTCTTTTTGCTAATTCATATCCTCCAACACCCCATTTCAATCAAAAGCGAGTGGGCGAATTGCTCGAAGCTGAGAAAGATCACTCGCAAAAGGGTGACAAATTCCAATTTTCCGTTCTAGAGCCAATAGGGATGATTGAGTTGCCTTCGGCCATCGGCATTGTCGGCTATGATAGCTATAGTCTTCTATGGGAAGCTGATTCTGATTTTATAATTTGTTAAGATCAATGCGGTCAATTCCGCCATTAGGTAAATTCCGTTAACAGGCGTTTTTTTTTTCTAAAACAGTACAGAAGTGGTAATTTCCTCGAGAAAGCAGCGATTGCTGAAACTAAAAGCTGCGATAGCTGAAACTAAAACCAATCGCTGCTTTTTCGGGGAAATTACCAATTGTGTACTGTTTTAGAAAAAAACGCCTGTTGACGGAATTTACCGTATGACAGAATTGGCCGCATTGACCATATGGTTTTGATCTTGTTTTGATACGATTTTAACGATCGTCTTGGCAGTGATGTGCCGATGAGAACGTTCTCGTTTCTGAGAATTCCTTTCCGGATAAATTTCCGGAAAATTTCCAACTTTCTCGAGAACGTTCTCTTATTAGCATAAATAGTTATGAACAATCTTATATATTTTTAATAGAATGACATAAATTTACTTTTGTTAAGTTTATATCTTTTGCCTCAAATAACTTGTTTGGGAAATGTGGTGTTGTTTTACTCCTGGTTGTTTTATCAATTAGTATTATTTTTTATATTGCTATGAATGGTGCCAAGTATTGGCTTTTAAGCTTCTATGAATTTGTCTTATCTCCTACACTAAGCTATTAAACTAAATAATTCATCGCTTTTGCAACGAAAGCGTAAAACTCTCAGAGAACATTTCCGAGA
The DNA here is from genome assembly GCF_910591565.1 of Cydia splendana. NCBI lineage: Eukaryota > Metazoa > Arthropoda > Insecta > Lepidoptera > Tortricidae > Cydia > Cydia splendana. The sequence continues at coordinate 17,470,382 of NC_085969.1, forward strand.
AATTTTCAAAAACGTTTCCGATAGATTTCTCTGTTCTCGGTAAAATTTCGAGAACGGTACATCGCTATTTGCACCATTCAGCGTAAGCGATCTTTAAGGTCGTATCACGTACACCGTTACAAATTGTAAAATCAGAATCGGTTCGGAATATTTCTATGGTATCAGTAAAACTTACGGTATTCGATTGCAGCTCTGCGAAACCTGCCAGGATTAAATACCGGAGATGCAGACCAGTGTTGTGAAATGAAATATGACACCCCGTTTTCTGAAGATTTATTTTACTTGGTATTTTGAAATTTTAGATCATGCCTACTCTGTTTAGATTTTATCTGGTAGGTATTAAGTACTAAAATCGTTAAGGCAGGATCAGAGTCGCAATTGTATTTAAAAAATGCTTACTTAAGTTGATTTTTAGGGTTCCGTACCCAAAGGGTAAAAACGAGACCATATTACTAAGATTCCACTGTCCGTCTGTCTGTCCGTCTGTCCGTTTTTCTGTCTGTCATCAGGCTGTATCTCATGAACCGTGATAGATTTTCACAGATGATGTATTTCTGTTGCCTCTATAACAACAAATACTAAAAAGTAGGTACGGAACCCTCGGTGGGCGAGTCCGATTTGCACTTGTCCGGTTTTGTTGTGTAATAACATGCATGTTTGTTTCAAAAGCTTGTTTGAAATCCTTGAATTTTAAGTTCTTGTTTGTAAATATTACGCATCACCAAGTAGGCACAAAAACTTTTAAATGGAACTTTCACCAAAGAAAATCTTAATCATGACTTCAGCTTAAGGCATTTATTCAGAAAAGCATTGTTATAACTGCAATGGCCGCAAAAATCGCGGTGTTATAATAAGTCGGTGATTGCGGGCCGCGTAACCGGATATCCGGGGGCGGTTATCGTTTTCTTCCTCTTTCACGGTGAATGAACGTTATTTTATTGGGTTTCAGGTGAGCTTTGATGTTATGATTTATTTGCAACCTGTTTTTGTGTCGAGGGATGAGAGAAAGGGAAAACAAGAGGTTATTCTTATTTGATCAAACGTATTTGTGACGACATTTTGTTGCACTTTAATACCCCTTTGTTATGAAAGGTGGTGGAGATGTAAGGAAGGGTGAAAGTATAGGTAATCCATATTATATCCAGAAAAAAAATATTTTGTAGGTGCAATTGTTGTCAAAATAACAAGCTAGTCCTAGGTTTCACAGCGTAGGTTTATTATTTCTTACAATCTACATATATTCGTTTTTTATTACGTGCACATAATTTAATTACCTACGCCCGAATAGTACCAGCTCCCGACTTACGTAACTAAGTACATAATTCATACTAAAGTAACTTCGCTATTCTGTTAAAATTTCCTCATACTTTGCCCAAAGCCGACCATCCACAAATTGCACAAGCCAGTTATAAAATTCTAACATCTAACAGCCAACTACTTATTTAGTAATCATTTTGTTTATACTCTAGCCGCCCAGAGACCTATAAAAAGGTCTCCTGTTCCATTCTAATTTGAACTTTGTGTTGACAAAATAAAATTTCATTTTGCTGGCAAGGTTTGACGTATGGGCGGCTAGAGGTTATTTAATGATCAAAACTAGAATATATGCAGTCAGATCAATATTTAAAGCAGTAAATTTATAGAGATAAATAAATAAACTGATTTTAAAATGAACACAATTTTGTTCATAGGTATCAGTGTTGGCCGAAAGTTAATGCGAATTGAAAATGTTGGCCATTAACCATTGTAAATTGAACCTTAAACCGTAACGGACGATTACAGTATACGATTCAATTTATAATGGTTAATGGCCAGCATTTTCAATTTGCATTAACTTTCGGCCAACACTGATAGGTATAGAGTTAGATCACTAAGGCTACTTACACGACTTGTAGGTCAGTTATAACTCTCATAACGTAAATGTCCTAATCTCCATTACTTGACGTTTTGATGGTACATATAATAAGAGTTGTCAAACATCCTCCAATCATAAAAATGGTGGCAATTACTAAAATATAGGATGTCAAATATTCGTAGGTATGTTAATTATATGAATAACCTAAATTCGCAATACAACTTAATTATTCACTATTCAACAAACTGCATACCAGTGATAAAATCCTAATACTAGAGTACAGAGTACAGCCACATAATGAATCGGGCGGCGGCGGCATTCAATTTATTTAATTGGAAGCAGAGTTGGCGTTCCGATTTTATTGTTCACTCCGCGAATAGTTTCGTAGAGCGTGTGTTTGAATTCCACTCGAGATTACTTCGTGTTATTATCCAATTAAAGAGAAGTTTGATTCCGTTGTTGACGTATTTAGGTGTTGGATTGTTTTATTCTGGAGATTGCATGCAGTTTTAATAATAGTATAATGCATTAAAATATTTTATTACCAAGTATTTATAAATACATAGTACAAGTGTGCATAGCAAATAAAATTAACACTCGTTGTAATAACACGTAATAAAAACCACGTTAAATGAAATACGTTGAATGGGTTGTAAAATGAAAGTAAAATATTATTTTGTGGAGATTGTGATTTCTTTTGTCAAAGTAGACAGGTGCAGCCAATGTTGAATTTGGATGGAAAATTTTCATATTAAAATTGGTAAATATTTTTGGAATTTTATGTAACTTTAAATTTAATATCACAACTCATTGGCACTGCTCCGTTCTAATAAAGGTTCGAAGCATTTCTACCCTTTTTATGTAACGAGAGGAACAAAACGTTTACGTTATTAAATTTTCAATAGCAATTGTTTCACACCAAAACTTTACTGAAACTCACATTTTTTATACGGTTTATGGTAGGCAGTGTTTGTTTCAGTATTCCTATGAATGCTAGCGTGTTTTATACACACGAAATATGTAGAGGTATGTTCTTTTTGTTTGACATTTAAACATAAACATTTAAACTTTACCTTTGAAACCGTCGTAATGGTTGGAAAATGCGTTTAACCCCAACAAACAATTAGGCGACACTTAGCACTTATTTTATCACCTAAAGACATATAACGGCTGGAGAATAGCTATATACTCTAAGCTTACAGGCTCTGGTGACATCAAGGTCTTTAAGAAGTCCATGTATAGCTTTAAGATCCACAGTAGCCGTTTTGGCCGCTATAATGGATCTTAAGCAGCTAGTGTTATAGCTCAAAGTGAATTCTACCACCTTAACATCTATATGAGTAATAAGCAGCTGCAATTTTCACTTAAGGTTCTAAACAGGCGATAAAAACTCTTTTATATCTCCGTTACTCGCAATCGCTTCTTAACTCTCTTGTCTCACTTACAGTCGAAAAGAGAAGTTATGAGTCACTTTTATAGATCATGTAGTCGCAGACGGGCGTTATTCAATACCTTAGTACATCTTATAGTGTTATTAGAGTCTTACTTACAACCTAAGCCTATAGCGCCATGTTAATATGACCGATGAATCAATAAGCAAAACGAAAACTGTTAATTAGAACGTAAATACTTAATAAAAATCGATAATTTTACTCAATATAGACATAATGTTAGTATTGTTGTATTTAAAACCGGACTTCACGTATATTGTGTAATTTTGCGAAAATTAAATACGGTGGACCACAATTTAAAAAATATTATATTCAGATAAATATGCAAACGATCAGAGGCCCTTTAAAATTTTGTTAGTAATACATATAGTTATTGACAGTGTAATTAATTTCGCCATCATAAATCCGCAGATAACACCGGCATCGGTGAACTAAAATAATTATTTGCTTTTATTTATCCGCCATTACATTTCACTTCAAGCTGTCACAGTGCAAGCTTACAAATAATAATACAAAATGGAAACATCTGCAACCAAAGCAGTCAGGGCTAAGGAAAAAATGTGCAATTACCTTCTTGAGTGTTACAAATATTGACTTTAAATGCTAATATACCATCTAAAGCTGAAAGTATCATCTATATAGCTCTACACTACTACTCAAACAGTTAGTAGTCGCTTATTTGGCACCCTTTTAAATCCTAAGTTGTTAATCAACGCTATTACAGCACTACTTTAGCGCTCTTCTACTACAACAGTTTGTAGTCACCTATATGCAACCCATATAGCTCCTAAAGAATTAATTAACACTATTGTAGCTCCACTATACCGCTCTTATGTCTCTTTTTTTATCCCCTAACCCTACTGTAGCACTGTTATAAATCTTACGGTGATAAAATTTGTGCCCAATCCGGGGTTAAAACGGGGTTATAGCCGGCTATAACTCCTATTTTTAGAGTACTAACAACACCTAAAGAGTAAATAGGCGCTTATATAAATCTCTTGTAACCCTTAAATTTAGCGCCTAATGTTAGTTGGGACGTTTAGACACTGGTTTCAAATAGGGTATTAGACTGTATTTAAAATTATCTTAAACCATGCAAGAAATAAAGCACCAGAAATAAATAAAGAAACGTAGACATCAGTTATTTTTAGAAACAATTTCTATTTTAAAACTCGTATAAAACTATAAAGAGGACCTATGTAATTTGATCGTGACGTCACATGTTAGTGTTTCATATAAATTCCATAGTAGCGAATCATATTGACAATTCGAAAATATCAACTGATTTGACTAGTCGTCAAATACCCTTTATTATGATGGTATAAAATAATCACGCTTAAACTTGACTTAAAATTCTAAATAGGCGTACGAGTAACCTAAACCACGAAACCCAACGGGCACCTGAATAATTAATCCAAATAAGTAATAATTTTATTAGTTATTACCCATGTATGTAGTCCATAAATTCAAACATAATACCAGTATACGACAAAATGTTCTGCAATTGTTTGTTTAATTTCCATTGTTTCCGAGCTATAAAGTACTGTAACAGCCCGTAGCGAAGTTAACTCGTAAAGTGTCGAATGCGCGCACATTTACCAAGTGTCCGACAATTCCAGCCGACACGAGGGAGCGTCAGGCAAGTGACATGTATGGCACTGATTGGTTATTGTGAAATAATGGGCGCGCTATAAAACCCCACCGCCGTAGGGTCCATTTTACCCCCCGACAATATCGGGCAATTACTCGGCTATTTTTATTTTTTTCCGATAAATTGGGCAGATTTTTTGACAAGCAAAAATATGGTCAGACGCTCGTTAAAAATAATGAGATTGTTATGTTGACAAATAATGGGGTTGTGATATACAAGTCGACTAGGATAGTTGGCAGGCCCTGGACTAGACTAGAATATTTGGTCGTTAACGGGTCTAATGGGTCATTTATTTCTAGCCTTGAGTATAAGGATCAAAGCTGACATTTAACGTTAAGACTAAAACAATAATGATCTACTGACCTCACTGAGGGGACCCTTTGAAGTATTTTCGAGTGATAATTTGAAGCTTGTACCACCATTATCGACATCAGTGTATCTAGCCAACGTGCCAAACTTTAACGCTTCGTGGCGTAGCGTAGTCTTCTACTCTCTCTATCACTCTACCATATTAGTGCGATCGAGGCAGTTGCATTTCGTTCGCTACGATTGGAACGTTGGCTAGGCAACGTCTAAACTGTCAAAATACTCATATAAAATCCGCATCAGCTTTTCGCTGGTCCAATATTACACCAGGGTTCTATATTTCACTTTTATCGAACTGAAATTTGAACATTGTCATAGTGACATTAAGTTGAATTTCAACTATCTTGAAAATGTAACATAGAATCCTGTAATATTGGGCCAGCGTTTTGTAAAACGATACCAATTTTAATTTTCAAATTCCAAAGCCGACTTTTAAGACTAAGTGAAAAAGCTGGTGGAAACAGTTGACCCTCTATCATATCCATAGCAGAGAAGAGAGACAGTTTTACTTATCCTCGTGCCGCCTAAGAAACAAACCGCAAGATCAGCTAAACGCCCAGTGTGCAATATAATAGCCATAATATTTAGAAGTCGTAACTGCCCACGCACTTCAAACATTTTTTTTTAATTAAAATCTCAAGCGGGTTTTTTTACTTTTTACTGGGTATATGTGATAAACTTTTATGTACAACGTATTACACTGGGCGTTTAACTCTGAATTTAATTTCTAGAGTCTGGGCAGTTATGCCGAGTGTCACTTTGTACAATGTATTGCACATTGGGCGGCACGAGGCTATTATACTTGCCTACTGTTTTAAATCTCTTAAAACAAGACACTTTTCGAAGAAGTAAATGGTAATCAGATATGCAAATAAAGGCAAATGTAACGAACTTATTATGAAATTAGACTACATACTTATAAATACCTATAACTGGCAGATTTAACCAGCGATACTTTGACGTACTAAAAATATTTTTCGTCAGTATAAAAACTAGTATAATAGACACAATCAATAATAGAGAAAATCAACGTAGTGACGTATCAGGAGCTCAAAACAGTGGCAGAGAGAACGGAATGGCGATTACTCCACCGACAAGAGCCAGGCTCTTAAGAATAATGATGATGATGATGGAGATGATGAATAGGCACAACTTCAACAACAAGAACCGTTAAGAACTCAATATTGTAACCTGTCAATTCAATACATTGTGTGTCACAAGTGTCATGTCTCAAAAACTTAGAGGCCGGCAAAAATACACAACTAAACAGAACTCTATACAAATAGTACCTCCAAAAGCGCAATAAAATAACGTGCTAGAACCGATTTACGAACGTAATATCGCTGGCAAGCCGGAGGGTCCCGTGACATTTGAGACTGACATCGCTTATTGATTAGAACTGGCAGCTTGGACGTGGCGCTACCCGAATTAAAAGTATAAAAACGAATGCAATGGAACTTGAGTTCTAATGTCTGGTTATTAAGTTTAGTTTTCTTTATTTCGATTTACATTCATAAAATTATAATAGTTAATTGGTTAATTTTTAGTTGTCCCACGATTAAACTTTTGCATCGTCTTTTCATTAGTCGTATTTGCATTTTTGGTTAAAAGTCATGTCACCGAAAATATAATATAATCACAAAAAAAATCGGCGCGTATTCAGATATTTTTCTCCATTCCCTATCGTCACAGGAAAAATAAGTTTTAAAATCCTGATTTTATTTTACATGCATTTTCGTGGCAGTAATTAATAACTTACAAGCAACATCCATTCTTCTTGGACAACGGAGCCGAATAGACATTTACAAAAAAAAAAGTATTCCCCCAGATAATTTATTTCCAATTTTTTGTCAGTGACAATCATCGCTAACTCATGAAGGGCCATTCAATAACCCGGGGTTAACCGGTTAAACCTAGAGTTACCATGGTTACCAGTACAATTTGAGACTGGGTTAACGGTTTAACGGGTTAATCCCGGTTTAGTGGGATGGTGCAAGTGGCCCTTAAGATACATAATCACTGAAAAATATATAAAAAATAACTATATTTACAAAACGGTGTTTTGTTTTACTATTTCAACTTCACTAACTCGAACCCCTTGATGCTCACACTTTATCAACTTGTATTACTAAGCTGTTTATTTCAAGTAACTTGATAGTAATTCGTCATACCTTCGCTCAAGGGGAGTGAGTTTAATAATGGCCGACATAGAGCGGGGGACAACATAACACAATAGTGGAGATCGTTTCGACTGTGAGGACATACGAGTAGTAATAACTACCAAAACGTTTAGTTGTTGACATACAATATAATACAAATATGTACTCTTTGCACACCTCAATAAAAGAAAACAATACAAAAGAAAACAGAAATACAAGCAGAGGTAAACAACAGGCGGTCTTATCGCTAAAAAGCGATCTCTTCCAGACAACTGTTGAGTTTGACATACTTAAGAGGCATACGAACCCTATCAATGAAAACTAATACCAGACATATATATTATGGTACTTGAAGGATCATGTCGAATTTCATGTTATTTAAGAATAGGGTATTTTTTCTACTAGTCAAATCAGTTACTTTTTTAGAACTGTCAAAACGATTTGCTAATATGGAATTTATATGAAACATTACATCGTGACGGCACAGTCAACTCACCTACTTTTTATATTTCCTTCCGATTTATTAAATAGAACGTGTGTTTAAAAATAACTCCTATCTGTGTTTTTCTAATAATTATCTGGTGCTTTATTTCACGCATGGTGTAAAATAATTTATTTTAAATACAGTATAATACCCTATGCCGTTTTAAAACGAGAGCATGACTTCGATTGTATGGCGGCTAGGTTCATGTGAATTTTAACGCAATAAAACAAATCAAATTTTATCTAGTCAAGGCTTAAACCGAGTGAACCACAATATTTTTCACCACACCAATGCAAGGCAAACACTAACTGTAAAACGTAACAAATAAATTACAAATGGACACTGCTAAATAGTTATGATTCAAAACCATAACTTAAAAATCAATTTAGTCAGCAACCATGAGGAAACAATTAAAAAGCATCAAATTACTTTGCTACTCATGTAGATAAAAGTAAACTTTCTCATTCGTTTTTGAAGAATGGAGAGACCTTTACGAGTTGGTGAGATGAAAACGAATATTGTTATATGGTAAATACATTGTATAGTGTTATTTGCCCTTTTTTGACTTTTTGTTAAGAAACACTATTAAATATGGTAAATACCGGTCAAAATCATATCCCTCCTTTTGCGTTGCCGTAGTCGGGTAAAAATAAGAGCTCACCGAGGGAAAATCGTGTAGGTTCTACGTTCCGAGAGCAACACGAGTAGCGAGCCGTATGTTTCCACCCCTCTTCGCGTTCAGTTTTCAATATCTTTGTTTAAACTCGAGACAGTTTTGGATTAGGTTAGATTAATTTTGATGGACCGGGCGGAATTGTTCAGTTGACAGCCGGCTTAGGGCAAAATTATTTTATAAGTTCCCTCTTATAATTCAGACTTGTTTTAATTAAACTGAATTATGAATGGGAATGAATTAACGCGTGCTGATGGCAGGGATTTGGATGGATGAATTGTTTGTACAGATAATATCTAATTAGCAAATCTTTGGCAAAGAAGAATGTCGAACCTATTTGTGTCGGCGTCTTCGAGCAACACGGAAGGGAGGCGGCATTCGCACTATTTCCCCTCTGCCGAGGTACAAGATTAGCGCGTCAATCTAATCTAGCGCGGGTAATAAAACTAGTTGCACTTGGATTTTTCACTAGACCGAGTCCAGTCGCGCGCGTGAACACTGCTGCACAAAAATGCCTGTTTGCTCGGTTTTTTGTTATAAAAAGAGGTCGGGGACATCAAATTTACAAAAAGAAAGTGTTACATTTCACATGTAATATTTTTTTTTACATATCATACGTAATTACATTCAAACACAATTATTATATTTTAGTCTCATGTAATTGTTGGATTTATCGATTTTGCTCGCTCAGTACAAATTGCGGATCGGTCGAGCGACAAATCCGACTTCTCATCTCTCAGAATACAATAACATACTTCAACGTAAATGTGTTAGTGTGCGTGTTGTGACACTTGTCACTCGTCCGTACACAAAAAGAGATCGAGGTTTGCAAGATTTGTCTTTGGCGTGTGTCATTTTCTATGTATTTGTGTCGTCATTACAGATTGGATTTTGTATGTAAGTGTGTGAGAAGTGCGACTGTGTGCACCTTTCCCCCCGCGAAAAATGGCAGAAAGATTTGTACGGTGAGATATCGCTTGGGCCCCTCCCTTCCGATGTGTCGGAAGCCGGTGTTGCTCGAAGGTCGGCGTAGAAATCCGTCATGCGAATTTTTATAACGATTTTATGATGTATTGTCTATGTCTATGTCTATGTTTCAAATAATAAACATGAAAGATGCCGACTTCGCAGCTTTGAATCTGATATAAGGCTGTACATTATGCACTGGGCCCAAGACAGACCGGCTTGGAGAGCGCTGGTGAAAAGTGTCCACATTCGTCACGTCCCTCAACCATGAGGATACGATAAGGAAGAAGACATATACAGTAAATGTTTGTCATACTATTGGCGATTGTTCTGCTGTCACAATATAATGAATAAGTACACGGTAAAATTTCCAAGTTTTTCCATCCTCCTCCGCTAAATCTAGTTTGCCTTAATATGTCTGAATACTCGTAAAGCCTTAAATTCATAAATATAGTAATTTCTATAATAAATAGTGAAATCAACGGTAAATGTACAAGGTATTTTATTCGAAGTAAAGTAAAAAAAAACAATAGATTATCTTGTAAGCATAGCCACAACAATTTATTTTTTAATTTGTATTTTTTATTTTAAATCGATATCAAAGCGTGTAAACTTTCTAATAAGATATATGTAGAATTTATAAAGTTATAAATAAATAAAATAATAATTATGCTATTAGTACAAATTCATTTAAGCGCGGTTCACTGCCATCAAGCGGCGAATAGCAGAACTTCCGTTAGTATATGGTCTTAAAGCTAGATGGCGCCACTAATACCAGATGCGCAGGAGTTTGAAAGTTCAACTTTTCTTGTAAATACGAAGCATAACATAATTTTGTGATTTTTATTTTGTTGTATTTTCAAGTGTTAATTCATAGCTACAAAAAGAAGCCCTAGAAGAGCAGTTTAGCTACTGAATTGAAGAACATCCTTATAACCATTAGACTAGGTAAAGGGTTCCTATAATTTGTATAGTTCAAAAACTTAGAACAGTCCAATGCATGTCCTGCCTTATGATCCAGAAGCAGGCGTCAACTTTCTGAAAGAAAATAAATGCAATAATTTATATTATTGATACATACATAATTATTTTTATTTATATTTGACAGTGAAGACACGTTTGAACCATTCTGTGACCCATGACAGTAAATTAACCATTAGATTCCCAAAAGATGTTTGTTAAGATATGAATATTTAAAATGTATTTCGAAACAATAATTCGAGTAAAGAAGCGGACTATTCTCACCATATAATTCATACCTACATGTTAACGTCAGTAACCGATCGTAAATATACAGGGCTAATTGAAAACTGCCTTCCAAAGCTTTTTTACATCCGCAACATAAACTAACAAAACTATCGAATAACGTAGTAACTCCACAGGAACTCCCATACATACATATTGCTTTATGATAGGATAAGTAATACACGTTTTGAATTCCGTTCCATTTCCTCGCGTTCGTTTGTTTTTTTCCGTTAATTCTCAGTTCCGGCGTATGTAATTGGACCCAACTTGAGCTCCGTGAAATCACTAATCCGACTAATTCTGACAGCCATATGTCATGGCGTAACGACCCGGGTACATCGAGAAAAACATGCGTTTACGTATCTCATAACTTTATCATTGTAAAACCTACCTTATTGTGTGAATCAAAAGTTGAAACTCCAAACGCCGCGAGATATGAGCTCGCTAAAGTTCTCCGCTTATATCTTAAATAATTGTGACTTATATGAATGAATGCATATTTCAGTGTTAGCAGCGCGTAAACATTTTCGCGAAACAAAAGGAGATCGGTATCGGCAATCCGCAAGAGCCCAAGATATAAAATATGCTGATTTGCGTGCTTTTTTGTTGGAAAATAAATGTTTGAGTGCTGTCTCGGAGTTTTGGAATGAGCATTCGATTTGCATTTTTAGGGTTCTGTGGCCGAGGCGTGAAGAGTGTGGGTAACGAAAATGTTCACATAATTAATAACCCTACTAACCAATCTTAAAGAAAGAGCCAGATCAGCTTAATAAGTTTAACATGATGCCTACTACTTACCTATCACCCTAAAGAAATTCGCTTTTTCTTACTAAGAAGTATTCATTTTAAATAATTATCTTGACCATCATTTTTTTTATTTCATTTTTTTGTTTTTTTTAAGTACGAATTTATTACCAAGTGTCTCAGAGGACTCAACTCGTGCTTGGTCGTTTTGTGATGTAAATGACACAGGAGTCGCTCATTACCTTGATCAGTCAGTTTGTAACCCTTGTCTCCCAAATGAGACGCGGCCCTGTCATATCATACATGCGCATATCTGTTAATAAGAAGTAATCAGTTCCTTTTTATTTTGGTAGGCCTAATTTTATACCTGATTTGTAGGATAGGTATTGATGTCTCGGTAATCGGAATGAATTATACCTAAGGTCTTACACCTGTCTAATATACTCATATTGGTCCAATGTGTATTTTTCTTCACATTAAATTTTGCTTAATGAGAGAGTGAGACGCAGTGACATTGAAGAAAGAAATTGGACAGGTCGATATACCACCTTAACTAATGATTAAAAAAAAATGGTTATGTACTGTTATTTCGCACGTTGGTAACATGAATGTTATTTGCGAATTCGCAAATATTAGCCATTATTCGCAAAATGTTTACCGGTGGATACTGAAAAGTCTATAATCCGAACTAATAATATATTAAATTAAATAACTACCTATTAATTGAATTTAAACTGTTGTGAAACATACTAACATTGAATAATTTTACGGTTTAGACGCACTTGTTTTTAGTCACTCGCGCGACATGTTTCGGAGAGCCTAGGTCTTCTTTCGCGTACGCGATACACGGCCGTCGTGAACGCTGCTCGCACTGTTAGTGCTTGAGAAAGGAGACCTAGGCTCTCCGAAACATGTCGCGCGAGTGACTAAAAACAAGTGAGTCTAAACCGTAAAATTATTCAATACCTATTAATTTATTAAATATATTGATTTGTTTTATTTTAAGGAGAAACACCACTATAAAAATTATAAGCGTAAAATAGATACTGCCACTTTAACTTTCGTACATGGCATTAAGTTTTAAACACCCGCTCCCCTATGCGTATTATTTAATACAGTAAGTTGTTTAACATCGACCACACATTACAAACAGTTCAGTACGGTTACCATCAGTTTGTCACTGACATAAACGCCGTCGAGAACGTAATTTACTTTCTATACATCTCACTCGCACTCGCATATTAGTGCAAACGGGATGTATAGAAAGTAAATTACGTTCTCGACGGCGTTTATGTCAGTGACAAACTGATGGTAACCGTACAGGTACAGCCGATGACATATTCCAGGTCAGCAAAAAATCCGTGCAAGCATCACCCGCTCCACCACCAATACAGCGGAAACAAAAAAAATACGTCTCGGGTCGTCGCCTCGCATATTTCGTGGTTATTTTCGTACGTATCAGAATTGGAATCATAATCTTAAGGCGAACATTTTAAAAGCCATACGTCAGTTTCACCTTTAAATGCAAAAACGACGTATATGCAAACCAATGTAGACGCAGATACGATCTTTTGGTAGTCAAGGAGTGGAGTTAGGCAGATGATGTGGGATTAACTTAAATACCAGCACCTGTTTGGGTGTCTTTAATTCGAAACGTACGTTTCAAAAGTGGAAACGATTATTTTTAATTTAAGCTGCAACTGGCTGAAGTAAAAAGTAGGAATAATCCTTAATAGGCAGTATTTTTATATGTACAGTCGCCATCAGATATATCGGAGCGGCCAAGGTGCTCACAAATATCGGAACACGCCTCTATTGTCAGGGCGTTAGAGCGCGTGTTCAGATATTGTGAACACCTTGGCCGCTCCGATATATCTGATGGCGACTGTACCTATATCTACTATTAATATGTAGAAAATCTTAAGTTACCTAGATATTATTTTCTTCTTCTAGGCACTTACACAAACACGCATAAGTAGGTCAACTGTAAAGGTAAATATTATGAATCTGTTAAATAATAATATAGAAAAGGACTATTAATTTTATTTTATTTTATAAGATACATTACCAAGAATATGGAAAAATCTTGTCCTGGCTATTTCGTTTGAATGAAAATGAGCAAGAAAAAACCAGACAAGTGCGAGTCGGACTCGCCCACCGAGGGTTCCGTACTTTTTAGTATTTGTTGTTATAGCGGCAACAGAAATACATCATTTGTGAAAATTTCAACTGCCTAGCTATCACGGTTCATGAGATACAGCCTGGTGACAGACGGACGGACAGCGGAGTCTTAGTAATAGGGTCCCGTTTTTACCCTTTGGGTACGGAACCCTAAAAATGGTATAAACGAATAGCTACTTGCCACTGATCATTAAAAAAAATTCACTGTTCAAGTGATCAGTGAAGTGATTAAAATAAGATAAAAACTTCTTCAAACGTTACGAATTATGATAACCATATCGCTTGATTATAATCCTTATCTCAATTCTTAATTATTAAACACTGAAACTTCCCGGTAACCCAGGGAACCGCGAAACGTTAATTAAGACGATTATTTTAGGTACGTTGCACTCGTTATCTTATCTCCCCTAGTCCAGGAGCTCTGACGGAGGAAACTGGTAAAAAACGACTCAACTATGATAGATGATGGTTGTGAAGTGCACGGGGGTTTGCGAGGGTTGCAGTCACTTAGTTTGAAACTGAAATTATTTGAAAATCGCAGTTAGCGCGTTGCAGTAGACAAGTACAGTACATCTTTGTGATAATAATGTGATTCTATGGAGGTTAACTTTATCAGTTTGGTTATTTATCTTACATGTAATGTCTTAATTCTCACATACGAGTATACATAATATGACGTCAAAGTAGTTGTGTATGCTTTTGATTACCTATCAAAAGAGCTATAGTAAAGCGATATGCAAAATTGTTCTGTGTCATGTAAACTTAATTACCGGCGGTAGCTAGATTTCAGATTTTTTTCATTTGTATTTAGTATTGGGTGCTTATTTGTGCCTGCTCGTTCAGCTATCCTACAGTCTGATCGCCGGTTCTAAACTCCTGATGATGTGATGATGAGTTCAAGTTAATACGGATAGTGAAGTTCATATAGATAATATATAAATATGTATGTGGCAGTATATGTATTAAATTAGCAACTAAAGTATGCCTTTTAAAAGGGTTTGTGAGTGAAAGCGTTAAGTTTAAGGCCCTTAACAACAAAGAAAGATTATAGGGATTTGTAAAGAAAGCCGATAGTTACGAGTAATACTGTTTCATGCCGGACCCAGCCCCCAAACCCGTTTACAAGCCCAAAATCAATAAAATTGGCTCAATTTGCAAACGAACCAAGTGTTAACAAGCATTGGGATAAACACGCACAGTTTTTTATTCTCATCGGACGAGTAGTGTTAATTTTCACACGGGTATTTTTTATCTGTCCCCGGAGGCATTTTTCAATGATTGAACACAATCTGTGCATCACAGATAGCGGCACTTACTTAGCGGCAGTGTTATTTTGTGAAAAAACGACTGTGTTTTAGCAACATGGAGGCGAACGTGAAATACATTAGTGGGACACGAAAAAAGCTTTGAACGTGTTCCGTGTTCCATTTAAATGATAAATGTATAGATTATTCTTGCTGATGACCTACCTTTTTATACGAAGTGTGATTTAAACGGAACAGGGGGATTTTTATTCTGAATAAATCACAAAAAGGAATAGTTGGTAGCATCACTAGAATTATCAATTCTATACTGAGAGTCCCTATCCGATTGTTTATTTGTAACTGCTTAGCTTCAATGGACGTTCCTTTTTTCAAAACACATCCTTTGTCAGAGGGAACATAATAAAAATATGGTTCATCTCATACTCAAGCGCACTTGAAACCAATTATATTTTCGACCCTTGGCCTAAGAAATACGAGGGCCGGTTCATACGGAATGGTTTTTTCAATTATGTACATAGGTTACACTTTTTCTATGGAATGCCAGCAATGCCAAAACCATAAAATTATACATAAGATAATTACATATATTAATCATTATTCTCATCAGAAAACTACCTATAGTTTGTTTAAAGATTGTTTAAAGACTCTCTATTTAATTGTCTATGCTGCTATTAATTTCGTTACATTTTGGTTGCGATGATCATAATATCTACTACCAGACAGTTATTAATTTCACAAAATTCGCGAGCCTTATTACCGCGTGAAACCTTTTTTAGGTTGTATTTCCAACGGCTATAAATACTTATATTTATAGCCGTTGAAAATACAACCTGTATAAAATGATACTTTTGCCTTTCCATGTTGCTTTTGTTAAAATAATTAAATGTAAACAAATTATTGAGCCGATTTGTTTACGTTTCCGTAAAAGCGACCACTTGATAAAATTTGCGGGACTTAATTATGTTTACTTTATTGAGATGCTTTTGAAAGGGTAATTGACATTGATTTCGTACAAAATAATTATTATTTATTGTATTTGCCAGTCTGCGTGAGTGGAGGTCATTCTTCAATGGAAATATGACTGAAATCGTCAACAATTAAGTGTGCTGGTTTTATTTAGAATTGACTGGTTTTATTTAGATTCGATTTTGTTTTAGTAGATTTATAAATATTCAGCATATATGACAGTCTTTTTAATTTGGGCTTTCGGTCGAAACACATTTCAGATTGAACAAATGCGTACTAAAATACATTTACTTTTTTAAAGGTTACCCAGCTCAGTATTTAGTTCGATTTCCGTGTGTTATTAATAAATTCCATTTCCACTGGAAATGCATTTTCATTTGCGTCTACCCTATTTCTGTTTGTTTGTTTAAAGTACGGCGTATATCGACGCCGGGCAGAACGCATAACTCAATCAACATCAGACTGTGACGTGGATTTAACAGCCTAGGTGACTATTTACAAAACATATTGTATTCGAATGTAAGGCCATCCAGTCAAAATTAACTGGGCATAAATAGGTATCGCTCCATAAAGGATGACTCATGAAGAACCTAGCGTGAGTCATCCTTAAGTTGATCTACCTATCTAACGCACCGGACTTATCACATCATGATACAGTTTTGAGAGCCAATTTTAACATTATAAAAAAAAAACAATTCCCTTCATTACAATGGTACATATATTTACAAGCCTTTCAAACTATGCGAGTTCATGGCAGTGGATTCTCTTATACATATATTAAAATGCTGAATCGACTTGCATAGCCATATTTGCACAAATAAGGTGAAGTCAATTGCAAGCTTCAAAACTCGATAGATGCAAACGCCTAAAGGGGCCCATTACCAGTTCGCCGGACGATAACGGCCTGTCAGTTAAACGCAAAATTTGACAACTCCGAACAACTGACAGGCTGATTTATCGTCCGGCGAACTGGTAATCTGTGGGCCCCTTGAAATCTACGGTCATCTCTACCGCAAGATAAGGTTGGACTTACGCTGGTCGGCTATAGCAAAGTTATCAGTGAATGTTGTGAATACTGGCTACGTTGCCCATTTCGTATTTGCGTATAGATGGGGCTTGCATTGTTAACTTTCAAATAATTGGTCGGATTTAAAATTGTTGTTTATTATCAACAGCTGACAACTCCGCTTGCTGGACACATTAGGGCTTACTTTTCGTCCATAAATATATTTTTTTTATATTTATGTAAATAAATAAAAAAATGTTTTAAACACGGGAGCTAATGAAAGGTCCACTGAATCGTTATACATAACGTAGTATAATGGGAAATTAGTTTTCGATTCATATATCCGGTATTGATTGACAAGATTTTGAGTAGGTAACTAATTTTCTGTGCCCGTTTATAATAATTCCAACCAGATACACTGGTCTGTACTTTTTTGATAGATAGAATTCGGATTTGCAAAAAATCGTCTGTCACCGTTAAAGCATTCGCTAAATTATTGTATGGACAGTTTCATAGTTCACTGCTGAGTTACTTTGATCAGTTCGTCAATTTTATTGTGCTTGGAAAAAGTGCCCGTTAGATACCTAGTTGATATTGGAGATTCCGGGCAATGCAAAAGGAAGCTACCAATAAATAGGTAAGTTCGATTAAAAATATATATTCTATTTTCAGAATAGTTCTCATAGTTTGTCATTCAATCACAGATAAAGGCCTTTTTCAATTTCCATGTAGAATTATTTAAATCAAGGTTTGTCTAATATTTTGCTGCTACAAATGCAAAATGTCTACTGCGAGTATTAGATTGAAAACCGTGTAGTGTGCACCGGCCCGAACTAGCCTGTCGCGACGACGAATGTCCCCCACAAATCACGGGGCAGTTGTACCATTTTTTGTCGTTTCGTTCATTTTGCAGGGAAATTGTGTTCCGTGAACGAAAATTTGACCCATCGGGCATTGTTGGGCGATCGGTCATTGACATAGCGAAAAAAGTTTTGTGATAGGTAGGTACAGGTACCTAAGTGATCCGTGACTATGACTACCATGTAGACAAGGCAGCTGTGTAATCGTGAAACGCTCTCGATTTATGTCAATATTATTTATGATTAATATTTTTACCATTTTAAATATAACTTGATTTTTTTATTATCTATTAAAAAATTTAAAACTATCTTTAAACTAAACAAATTAAAACTAAAATAACATTATAATGAAACTACTTAAAAATTAATATAGAAAAAATTCCCAATTTCTTTGGCCTAGGAATGAGCAAGCCAAGCTAGGGTCCAGACAAAATTAAACTAAGAAACTATGTTAGTCGTTGTTAAACAGTTAAGTAGCTTGCCAAATTATTTTACTGGAAAGTTTATAATAAGTGAATAGAAATATTCACCGAAAACTAGAAATTTCAACTAATAATATTAGACATATTAATCATGATGCTTAGTCCGATTGCAAGACTTTTCTGAACCGAACTTACTTTGACATTTGAAACCATGTATGAAACCGACGCCGAGTGTCAAACGAAATCTATCCGCTGCCATCCGTTTCCGATCCCAATCGAACGATCGTTTGAAAGAACCGTGGGCTAAATGCGGATTGAAATTGAAATTTCTGATAGTTGGTACAGTCGCTTTCAAACATATTGGAGTGTTGGAGGTGCTCAAAAATATCTGAACACGCACTCTAACGGCTTGACAATAGAGGCGTGTTTAGATATTTGTGAGTACCTTGACCGCTCCGATATACCTGATGGCCACGCACTGTATTGGAAGTCGATGTCCGACAGACCGTCAAAACAAAACTGTAATTAGAAGCTACTTGTAGTTGTCTGTTTGACGAAAATATGCATTTGGGTCAAAAACATTCCGGAAAAGGTTGGTCTTTGTTCGAACTACTAAGGATTTTATAACACATCTTTTAAGAAATGCAAGGTTTGAACTTGCCTAAGAAAATTAGGCTTCAAGTGATGAGCATGGTTAATTGTTCCTGATTAATGGGTATTTGAGTGTTTATAAATATGTAGGTATATTACCACTACAGCTTATAAAACAAAGCGCCGCGTCTGTCTGTGTATTTGTATGTTTGTTTACGATACTTAAACTCAAAAACTACTGAACGGATTTTCATGCGGTTTTTACCTATCAATAGAGAGATTCTTGAGGAAGGTTTAGGTGTATAATTTGTTAACCCGTGCGAAACCCGGGCGGGTCGCTAGTATATTAAGTATGTGACGTGACTTTGACCACGCTATCATTGCACTAACTTGGCAGTAAAAATGCATGTCATATCCCTATAAGCTCCATGCTTGACGTAGCACTTATATAAACTTAAGAAGTACCAAATAAACTGCTTAGCTAATAAAGAAGCTACAGCAACTGCAGTTACAGGCTTTTAGCTCATCCTCTTGATTTTAAACACAATAAATCAATACAACCAGAATTATGGCTTTTTACACTCACAAAGTTTTCAAAAAGCCTCACCTATAAACATAAATTACTTACGGCCTGTAATCTGAACCCGCTGTTATTGTGTTTCGAGGCCTTCGCTGTAAATCTTTGAGGATTTAATTTTTATGCGGCGGGAGAGGTGACGCGAGTGTCTTGTGGTATGTTTATGCTCGTAGGTATGCGAAAAACTGGGACTTTTAGTTTATAGCTAGGGGGCTGTCCAGAAATTACGTCATCGATTTTTGACGATATTTGACCCCCCCCCTATAATCATCCAAAAATCATGCTTCAAATGACCCCATTTCCTCCTACTTCCTGCTAACGTCATCCGATGTCCAGACCCCCCCCCCCCCTAATTTAAAATGACGTAATTTATGAATAGCCCCTAGGTCACACAGTGGCACAAGCATTACTGCTGTAGAAATGCGACGCGACATCAAATAAATGTCGAAATCAATGTTGCTGTTCGGATATTTTGACATTTGCCGTAGCACTGCAGTCGGCAGCAATGTCGCGACCCATTACTGCTGCGGTAATGTAGTAAATAAGTGATATAGGGTTTCCTTATTCATAAAATGCTAAGTTGTAATAAGTATACTATGTAGAGTCCGTCTAAGCTAACTATGCACCGACTTGAACAAATCAAGTTTGGGAGTGTCATTATAAACATCATATTGATATGAAATTACTATATAGTAATTTGACATGAATGATGACATTTTCACATTTTGTCATTGCAAATGCTCTGCAAAGTTAGGTTGGTCCGACTCTAAAACAATGTAAACGCAAGCCCCCATGGTTCAAACCTCAAGAACAAGAATTATAATTAAAATCCCTCAAACCAATTTCGAAGCGATCAGTTTGCTCATTTTATAGCGTCCACCGCGCCCGTCAAAAGGCTATAACCACAAATGTCAAAAAATGCATTAATAACCTCATTTGGCCCATAAATCATAACCGTGAAACTTAATTACACAAACCAATTAGCATTAAAGTCCACACAGATATCCATAAACGGTCGAAACCGAAGATTGATCGTCGTGCGCAGAAAAAATATAGTTATTGTGTTATTAAATGAGGAAAAAGGCCCAATTTTTATTTTGATGATTTATTGATGCCGAGATGAATTGCTTTGGAAAAAGACTACAATTCAAATTCAAAGGTTTTAGCTCATCCATGATTTAAAGTAGGAAAATTTGTACGAAAATTAAGTTGGTGATACTAATTACCTACCTATTACCATTCTAATAATTAGTACTCATTGTAAGCTGAAATAATTATTCTACTCGTATAAGTACGCACTTAAAGAGGTAGAATAATTTCAAGTCTAGGACGCCCTTGAGACTAATTTAAATGATTTACCTGTCTCAAAAAGTCTTAGTAATTATTAGCTAGGGTTTACAATTATTACGGTATTTATTTATTAAATGATTTCGAAAATAAAAAATCTTCATCAAAAATTTTATACAGCATTTATTTCACTGAAGATATGTACGATGTACCGACGATCTGTTTAGGGTCGCAGGGAGCCAATGGATGAGAGCAGCGCATGACCGTGGAGATCCCTGAATCCCCACGTCCAGCAGTGGCAGTGGTGTGGCAGTGGTTCCGGCTGATATAATGATGTCCAAAAATTCTAAACTGTGACCCATTTCTATCGATCAAGACTCAAATGCAAACACCATTTAGAGTATCAGCAATACAGATCCTAAAATACGTAAGTAATTCAGTTTGCGTCCAGCCCCGTCCAACAGTCTATCAAAATAATATGTTTGCCAACAAATTAGGCGGCCCACAAACGCGAAGCGCATCTGAGTCAATTTAGTTAGTCCTTATTGAATTACAGACCGACACGTTAGGGCCCGTTCTCGCGCCTGTAACTGACACACCAATAAAAAACAAAATCTATTAACACGTCGTTAAGATTCATTTTCAACTAGCCCTTTCCCGGTCAATTATAGTCGAAGCATCAATGAAGTTTATACCTTAAGCTGAAAGGTTACGTTTGGTTTTCGTTCGCAGTGTGAAAGTTCAGGAGTTGTAACTCGGGAACACATGAGATTCGCTTTGAGCGAGAAAAGCAGTAATGATGTATGGAGTTTGAAGATGGTTACTGCTTTTTGCATTTCAGGGGTACATAGGTAGAAGGGCGATGAATGATGTGACGCCTGTAGCCTCTGACTCGTGCGATCGTATACAGACGGAGCTGCGATAGGCGAGAATTCATAGTAGTGCCGTTAGATGTATTCCTCGCTTCCATGCATATTTTACGAATGCAGGAGATCTGATCGATTGATACATTCAATGCATACGTGATAAATTTCACCGTCGCTGTTGGAGATATTAAGTTCTGGTAAAAAGGAACAGTTGGGAAAAAATATAGCCAAAAATAAGCTAATTTCAAGAAAGACCGCTATTTTGTTTTAATAAGTACCTATGTAATGAAAAAGAAATAAGCCACAATGACTTATCACTTTTATGGTAAAGTAGGTATTATCTGTTTCTCGCAAGCTTACGGCAGGACTTGCCTACAATGTTTAGTACAAGCTTGATCAAAATTACAAGTATCATAGTCTTTATTAAAGTTTAGTAGGACCATCCTATAGCTACAGTGTGTTACTGCCAAACGCGACTGGGCGACCCACAGCCATTGAGCTAACTAGCGAGCATTATGCCACTTTCAGTATTATTGTGTGCATGATCATGGGACTGGTATTGACCTGGTATTTTTTGGACGAAAGTTAGCTAGGTAACCTACAACTGGCAATTTAGTGTTCAAATAAAAAATCAATAAAACTAAACTTAAATATACTTAGGTACCTACATCAACAAGATATGCGTGGGTATAACCCGTTACCACCATGTTGTTAGATACCAGTAGTAATAACTGGGATTTTTTCCATCTGTCCCCAGCAGTAACAGTAACAACTGAGAAAAAGAATCCCAGTTGTTACCACCAACTCACTTTGGTGTTAATTAGTGAGAAATTTTATTCCCAGTTGTTACCATCAAAACAGTATACCTAAAGTTTAATATTGAACGATCTAATGCAATATAGCAATGCTGCAATGATATTAACGCAGGCAACGCCCATTTCCCACTGCCGCAACTCTGCTGCAGTCGCATTCCAAATGTCACCTTAAGTCATTGTAGCAAGTACCTATATACAAACATTCTAACGTAAGTCTTTCTCAAGCAACTTTCTTGGCTACACTCAACAACTTTATTACTCGGCCAGACATTAGTTTGCGTTAGAACGCGTCTCTTATAAAAACAAACTCGACTGTCGTAAATACGAATTATGCAAATTTTGCACGCCCACGACATTTGGATGCTTTTGGGTGGACATAAACAGGCGGAGAGACAGTAAGTACTAGGTAGAAAATATACGATTTTGTTTTTCGAATTATAACAACAATACAAGTATAGCCTATTCAAATTAATTAACTAGTAAACAATTCAGTAGTTTAACGACTACGACGCTAAATACCTATCCTTATTAGACGGATTTGGATGATAAATAAATAATCACGTAAAACCATTTAAAAACAGCATTTTTACCGCCCGTTTCTATTAAAAAACAAAGTCAACAATATTGAACACTAATTAAGCTATACATTTAGCTAAAACAAAGTCAAATCACCTATATTCTATTCTAAAACTATTTAACAAGCATTTTTTGCCAGTTAAATATGCTAATACCTACTATTTTTCTATAAATCTATGGAAATATACCAATCATTTTTATAGTCGGTAGTAGGTAAAGATTTGATGTTTGACAGTTATGAATTATATTAAAACAAAGTTGAACTGATCGCCTTAGCTTCATATACTGGTAATGTAGTATTATTTATTTGGTAAATTCATAAAACTGACAAAATTCAATTCTTACGTGATTACGGCTACACAAACAAAAATCAAGCAATCACATTACACTTAATCTAGTTTATCATCACTTTAGTTCCAAAATATTGAATCATGACGCATGATGTTCCATAATCAAATAACATTAGAAAACAGAATTTAATAAGACACTAACAGTGCATCCCTAGTTACAAACAGTCGTAATCCAATTGTAAACTCATCACAGACGTGTCGACTGGTGATGTGCCATCAAATACTGTGAAAACAGTAGGTCAGACATTGTTTGCGTCTATAACTATTATACTGGTCAGTATAACACAAATACTAAAATAAAGTCATAAAATGAACTTACCTCTATAACAAATAAAGACATTAAATATACCTAGATTATAGTTACCTACCCTAGATTGGTAGATAGGTATAGATACCCTGACATACTATTCTTTGATATACCTAACTTTTTTGACATTAGGTATCATGTTTATACTTGACATGTCATCACTACTCGGCTTGCCTGCAAATACAATATTCTTGTTTTTTCGAATCTCATCCTGTTGAACCAAATAGAATACACCTAAAAGAGGTTTTCACGTAAGTATGTCTTTTTCAGAATCTCTGGCTTGCCGCGATTTCTTATGTTGCACTATCGTTAAAATTATTGTTGTTGTTTATTGTAATTATTGTTAAAATTATTGTGTATTGTTGTTAACACGTGTATATTTCGTTCTGTGACCTAAAAACGCGAATCTAAAGTTACTCAAAATAGCCACAAAATCGTTCTTCTGTGTTCTTGTTTCTCTTGTCACAATCCTAGAAGACTGGTGCCGCGTGAATGTGCATCCGCAGTCGAGATAAATACGCAGGCACGTGGCGAGCGCGTGGCCATCGCAATATGGCGGCGGGGGGCAAAAACACGCCTCTTAAGTGGCTGCATGTCACACTGGTAGAAAAATAAAAAAATCGGGCAAGTGCGAGTCGGACTCGCGCACGAAGGGTTCCGTACCATATAAAAAAAAAGCAAAAAAAAAACGGTCACCCATCCAAGTACTGATCACTCCCGACGTTGCTTAACATTGGTCAAAAATCACGTTTGTTGTATGGGAGCCCCATTTAAATCTTTATTTTATTCTGTTTTTAGTATTTGTTGTTATAGCGGCAACAGAAATACATCATCTGTTCTTGATTCATCATCGTCATCACGGTTCTTGAGATACAGCCTGGTGACAGACAGACGGACGGACGGACGGACGGACGGACGGACGGATGGACGGACGAACGGACGGACGGACGGACAGCGAAGTCTTAGTAATGGGGTCCCGTTTTACCCTTTGGGTACGGAACCCTTAAAAAATTACACGGATTGCAATTATGGAGCCAAATTCAATCGCAGTTTGCTAGAGAGAGTTACAAATGTTGACAATGGTTGAATACTTTGCACAATAATACCTACTGTAGGTACATATGTAATTAATATTAAATAATAGGAAATCACAATTTATTTTCTATTAAAACCAATTGGCATTCCAAGAGTCAAAAACTTTTTAGTATGAGTTATGGTTAATAGGTCTTTGCTGTGAACATCATAAAACAAATGGACTTTAGAGCCTAATTAATATCGTCTGTTTTTAAACAATCATATTAAATAATTATGTATATCGAATTACATAGTTGTTACATTAAAACTACTATTATGTACAAATTAAAAGGTTTAAAAGTTGTGCATATTTTTTTATGCTTTATTTTTGTGGAAAAGTATTTATTTTTGACCAAAAGTAGATCTTACTCATTTCTTAAATTACTTAAATATAATCTATTTGTGACCTTACACAACGGTCTAACAGGGGTCCCTAATACAAAACACGCGCCCAAAACAAGACTAAAAATACACCCCCTCATAAGGGTTTAATGTGTTAACAATGCTCCTACTCGGAAACCCGGATTGCACATTTTGCACTTTTAAATGGTTGAGTGGGACCGTCAAATCGACAGCCGTCACTCGGCCTATTATTCGTATATTTTCTACGCTTCCAAAAATCTGCTGATTGCCTTCTATGCTGTGCGGGAGATACGAAGAAATCTGGACTTTATTGCTTACACCGAATGTTGATTTTTAAATTGAATTTATGGAAGTATTATGCATTTATCGAAAATCGAAATGCATTTTCGTTTTTAATTACGATGCAATTGTGGTCACTTTGCATGCACGGTGCGTTCGATAGGCTTTGTTGTTATTAACCAGAAAAGCGGATAGATTTTTATTCATTTAAAATGAACGAATTTCCTTGATAAACAACGTTTTGTAGGCACCTGCGAAAAAAGGTGACGTGAAATAATACACAGATTCTAATTTGTCTTCTCTGTTAACGAAAGTTAATGAACAAACATTATAAACGTTGTATCCTACTTAACACGATCGGTCTTCAATGTTCCTGCCATCCTCTCACTACACCGCCAACACAGATTATATGTAAATCATAAAACATTACAAATATTAAGTAAATGCCCTAATTAAAAAAATAAACGGCTCCCGTTTCTCATTAAACTAGGTTCATGTCGCGGTTTCCAATTTCAAAGCTCACACCTAAATTTCGAAGCATGGCACAAACTTTTCATTGCCGTCGGCCAACAACAGGATTTCAAACTTCTCCATATTATTTACTAACCTGCTGTTTAGGAAAAGCACGACGCCGAACAGTATTTATAAGTTTGTAGGAGCATAATTTAGAAGCTGCTCAGATTCGTTGTCGGTGTCATATCAGCCGTTTGATCATCGGAGTCTTTAAGGCGCTATATGAGATTTTCCAGAACTGATCTAAGGTGATATGAAGACGCATAGCTTTGAAAGAATATTAAGAGGAGCTTGTTAATTTTGAATGTTTTATTGGTGTAGATAACATTTGACCGGGTAGATTTGACCTATTAATGTGAATGGAAACACTTAAGCTACAAAATGTTTACCTAATTTGTACCTAAGCTTTATTACTGAATAATGTACACGCGGTTAAGTTTTTTGCTTATAAGTAGTATAAATATTTTGATTACAGGCGATACTAAGGATAAGCGTAAGAATAAGAAGTAGATAGTTTATTCGTAGGTAAATTTTCGTAAACACAGACAAACAGGAGAAAAAGAAAATTGAGTATACCGAAAGCTCTTAAACAAACAACCAACAACAAGTAATGTATGCTCAAACGCAACGCGTAATCAAATTATCTTCCAAAACAAATGAAACCGTCCAAATTGTTTGTTTATAGCTGCTGACATCACAATCGTCGGCAGTCGATTAAGCTCTGTTTTCCGCTCGATTAGCCGACGTAGGTGCAACGCATTACTAACAGTTACTGAGTTACGAGCCGTGTATCATAGTTTGACTATTCAACAAATCGATATGATTTGCATTGATCCAATATTACATTTGTGTGGAACGTACAGTCAGAATCAACAAAAGCGGATGAAACTATGCGGCAAAAGTATTTAGCACCCTAGAATAGTTTTCCAAATAATCTCTACAGAGCGCTATATCCTAAGTATTTGTAACAATGCAATTGTTCTACACATACCCCGTTTTGTGAAATCATTAAAGATTGGAAATACTTTTGACGCGCTCTGATTTGCTAATGCTAACTGTACAGGTTTTGACATTTTGTTCATAACGCCTTTTTCTTGTTTTTCAATCAAATTATTTTGTTATTATGAACTTGTATTAATGGAAGTAAAGCTCCAAAGTTAGGCTACTCCTAATTATATATATTTTGGGGTATTCCTGTGCTGTTTTTCAATATAACCTATAATCATTTTCCACCAGGCATTTAACTGACATATATCTAACCGTTTTATTTATTTATAAACAATTGTAAATGAAAATGAGTGCCCAATAGGAAAAGTTACAAACGGTCTTAGTTTACCCAACCTCTCAGTCGATACCAAACCAAAGGGAATCACTGAGAGCCAATAAGTAATTATCTTCCTTACCTTTCTAATAACCACAACAAAGGATATCTCGCGCACGTGTATTTTAAGCCAAAACATTAATGAAGGCACATTGTATCGTGAACCATTAAACCCCACACGGCCACAGCTAACAGAAGGCTTTATATCTGACGCTTATCCGACTAATATACGACCTCTTGAACCAGAAACAGCACTTTACGAGTATGCATGTTGAGTCTGCCCATTTGCTCTTTGTTAGCAGTTTCGTTGCATGAAATCGGTTTATACTCAGTCATTATCCGAAACATCGCGAATATAGACTGTAAAGGTGATAACTCCTTTGAAATTCGCAAATGGATACTCTCTTCCGTCTGTGTTAGGTACTTTTGTTTGATGTTAAATCATACCGCAACTGCACCGTGAAAGTTTTTTGACGCAGTAAGATTGATTAACTTGTCACACCAAAGCCGAGACAGAACACAAACTCTTTTCTTTCCTTTTTATTATCTAGAACTAAAGCTATAAGTAACATTTCGCTGGCTCAATATTACATTTTTAAAATAGTTGAATTTCGAGTTAATGTCACTATGACAACGTTCAAATTTCAGTTCGATAAAAGTGAAACATAGAACCCTGTAATATTGGGCCAGCGATTTTGCGTAGATAGATATCATTTTTTTACGTACATATGTATATAAAAATGTTTTTTTTTAATAACTTTAAATCTGCGAAATTAAACGTGCGATTACTACGCGCTACGTGAACATAATAAAACCTAATCAAGAAGAAGCGTTTTGCCAGAATACTGGGTTGCCAAAATAATCCAATTTACCTAATAGAAGTTTACGACAACACGATAATCTAAAATTTTGTTTACTCTTCTGTACTTTTATAATCCTTATTCTATTTTTAAAGATCCGTTTCACAGTTTAAACCGAAATACTGTTTTATGGGTCGCACATAATCACATCCTTTCGTGTTAAATGTCTCAATTAGGCACGGGAGGATGTGTGGACGTACGTTTAACGACTCAAATACCGCTTCAGTACTTTCCTAAACTTCCTTAACTTTTACAGATCCGTTTTGCATTTTAACCTTATTTGTTATAGCAATATGATTGCTTTTACAGTAGCATAGCTGCGTAAGATAGGAGTATTTCAAAGTAAGAAGGAATATATGGTCTTGACGAGAGACTTCGTGATGACTGAATTACTGCTTTTGTCCGTGCCCCGTTTAAAGCCCCTGCTACACGGCAGCCGACAAGCCTACTAACCGTCTGACCTTGGTCTGTCCTTGGTGTGTGGGTCCGTCTGAGTTGTCTGGCTAGACGGTGGCAAACCACAGTGTGTTCAGAACTCGCGGACGGACAACACGTATTGCAAGCGGACAAAATGGCCCCTAACCTTTCAGAAAGTTGGCGTGGCATTAGTACCTACTCAGTGGCGTATGGCCCTAAGGGCGGCGTATGCCACCCCTGGCGGATTGCATATTGTTTTTCTTCCTTCACTTCTGGGGCGGCAAAACTTATTGGCCGCGGCGCCAAATTTCATAACCTACCTACTCATACTAGTGCAATGACAAAAAAATAAGTTTTTGGCAAAAAAATAATTTTTGGTACAAGCTTTTATCGCTGACTGTACTTTTCTTTCCATAGGCAACTAATACTCGTCGAGACAATTCTAAAAACCCCAAACACAATTAGGTCGCGTTGTTCTATCACAGGGTTCCTATGGCCACCTCCTGTCTCCATCATCAGATCAGCTCTATGGTACCATAATAATACATTGTCACCCGACTTATATATGTATGCAAATTTTCAGCTCCATCGGAAACTAGAAAGTGGGTCTAATTTAACTTGCAAGATTTGACCCGTACAAACATATTTATATACTTACGATTAGGTATATTGCAAGTTAATAAAAAGTTTGTTAAAAAAAGAAAAGGGTATATGAATGAAACACTGGCTCAAAAAACGGCATTTGTTGAGTCATTTCAACTTAATGAATTCGCTGGACTACGCTACGGGGACATACATAACTTTCTGAGAATGAAGAGGAAAGTATTTGATAAATTATTAGAAATGCTACTGAGTACCCATGGCATGGCTATTAACCACACGAGCGCACACGGCGCGTCCTCCAAGCGAAATGGCCTAGTGCGGTCGGCGTCGGGCGGCTACACGGTTCCGGACCGACCGCTCAGACCGCGGTCGCTGGCGCGCGCTCGCATGCCAAGGGCGTCCGGAGGTCAAACGAAATTTTGTTGGTAACAACTGTCTACACGGTCCGGGACAGACCAAGGCCACGCGGTTTGGGGGCTTGTCGGCTGCCGTGTAGCAGGGGCTTTAGCTTGGAAGAGTAGACAACGAATGTTTAATGATGGAATTAAGTTAATTAAGTGTTTCCATATGCTGTTATACGACATAGATACCTATACCTACTAAGAGACACTGATATGCAATGTAATCAAATAGGATTGTACATACTCGTTACTCGTTAACTTGATACACAAAATAGCGGTTAACTAAAATTACAAACCATAGAATAAATCAAAACAGATTTATTATGTGGCCCATTCCCATTAATAATAACTAAATAAGACTAGAAATATTGTTAACAATTTAAGTATAACATATTGCAGCATACACAATATTATATTTACCATTATTCTAAAAGGTAGGTATACCAAGCAAGGGTAATAAATTTATCCTTGCTTGCTTAACATGTTAGAATAATATTTGACGATTATACTAACGTATAAACAACGTTTAGCGCGATGCTAAAATCTCTTATTTGGTACAGCGACATCTACAAACAAATTGAGTAAACTTTCCAGCTGTGCTCGCAAACAACGCCTACAAGTATACAACAACGCAATTAACCCCACAGCCTACAATCGCCTACAATCGCAATCACTACCAAAACAGTCCACTGTTTATCTTTTAAATCAATCCAATTTCTCAATCGAATTGTGTTGACATTGATATCCGGATCGCGAGTACAATAACCCCGGGTCACAATGACAATATAGAATCACCCCCGCATCTATCTGCGGCTAATATCTCTAACGCCTACGACTCTTTCTAACTTATAATAAGCTAGTAATAGGTTCGATGATAGAACGGAAATAATCTGGAGAGAATCATGATGAGATGTTGATTGAATGAATTTATCGCTTCAATTTTTGTTTACATTTTTGGCTGTCCTTAAAACTTGTGAAGAAAGTTTGTGTAGGTACTGTATGTAGGGTGGCCAAGTCATGACCAGCCACTTTAGAGAGTCGGATACGCTTATTAATAGAGAGCAAAGCAAAGGTTTGACTTAAAATTACGCTTTTAAACTAAAGTTAGGTAGGTAGGTGATGTGCCGTCGGTTAGATTCCAAAATTGTGAAATTTCAACATGGAAAATTCAGAAACTTATTTTGCATGGGGAAGTAAATATTTCCATTATCCAACTATCCAATACAATACTCTTTATTGCACACCTTAGTGTACATGTACCTACCTACCTACCACGACTACCTATATATCTTTATTTCTTGTGAAATATTTGGAATGTGAGTTGCAATTATCTATAGGCTGGGATATACGCTTACCGGCAGTCGGGCCGTAAGGTTATTTGCTACTGTTATGACACTAAAAACACTTATAATCTAAGATTTATGATCATTTATTTATATCAGCATTGAACTTGTAAACGCACATTCTACCAAAACTCATTATGAAAACGTAACTTTCCATAGATAACAGTCTACAAATGAACACCGTAGCTATCTCTGTGAACGGATCTGAATAAATTTGAGAATAAATAATACATGCCTTTTGTCTTTGCCCTCCCACGTCGACCCAAAATAAAGGACTTGATGAGCTTCAAGCTTAAGAGGAAAGGGGACGGCCGCTGCTCCATACAAACGTAGTCCCCATTTTCCTCTCTGGATATTGACATTATACAAAATATTTTTGCATAACTTGATGTATATTAACCAATACCATAGCGATGCCCCTACGTTTGACTTTATTCGATTTATTTATTATCAGAGGGCGGAATTGCTCATGGCAAAAATCTAATGACAATAGAGTTGGAACGTTGAATTTTATCGATTTTTTCAGCTATCGATAAGTTCAGTCACCTTTTACATTTCTGACTTCAACATTAACCTCTTTGAGTTGACTAGTTAGTTTTAATAATGCAGTACTAAGTTAAGTAGTTTTTAAAATTATCGTTTTATAATTATTGTCTTTTATTTAAATTTTAAATGTTATTCCATAATGTTTATATGAAGTCTATTATTGTTTGCTTATGGATTTGAGGTTTAGTTTTGTTAATAAATAAATAAAGATACGCTAGGTAAATATAATTTCAGTTTATTCGATAGTCGATAAAATTCAACATTCCAACTCTATGGACGGCTGATTTTTGCCATGAGCAATTCCGCCCTCTGTTTATTATTGTAAAAATTAGGGGCGGAAAACAGATTTCATACAAATTTTTAAATGCTCCTAACAGCTCATAGCTCTGGTTGATATACAATCCAGAGAGCAAAATGAGGACTACGTTTGTATGAAAAGGCGATTTCGCGCGAGTCCTCCACTTTCATCTTAAGTCATTCTGCCTGGGTACTTGTTTTGTTAAGTTGTCGAGATTGGGTAATAGCTTCAATGCTCTTGATTGCTTTATACAATGGGTAAATAGTAAATACAATTGTTACGTGATACTTTCAGAATAGAACTAATTTTGAGTACTAAGTACTTAATAGAAAAGTCATAAATTGTTTAAGCGAACTAAGTAGGTAATCAAGCCGTCATGTTAATACTTACGAGAAAAGCAATATTTCTATACCAACCGTGCCCGCTTAGGATTCGTAATTTCCAGACATCCTTTTATCGATAATCGTATTGGGTGTAATTAATGTACGTAAACTTTATTGTCAGTGCAACCATAAAAAGCTTTTGAAAGTGTTTATAATTTTATGTACAAAACTATATTTTGATGTGGTTAAGAAGCCTTACGTTTTAAATTGCCAATTCACCAGCTGTGTTGCTGTTGCGCCACAAAGAAGCGTTTTACCCAGTTTTTCCCCCATATGTGTGTCGCATAAGTCAACTATGCAGCCTGCATCCCGCAAATCGTCCTACTTTTCCCTTAATAATGCCTGCATTGGAAACAAAAGAAAATTCCCCGCGATGCAGTCGCTCGAAGGAACTCTAGTGCCAGGGGACTGGCAAGTTTTAACGCGAGACGACCTACAACTCTAGTGCTCCGGCGACTCATTAGGGACCCCGCATCGCTAGGAAGGGGCCTAAGGGGCCTCAGCTCCCGGCAAAAGGACCCCTTCAGCTCTCAAGAGCCATCCGTAACACCGCGCTCACATAACGACACTATTTAAATCGGAAAATAAACAAGCTCGTTTCAGATTCGCAGTACTGACAGCTGTAAAATTTACCGCAAGGGATTTAGTTAGTCTGTGGTCCGTTGAATGGATAGGTGGTCCAGGTGTGCAATAGTAGCACCTGTCTTCGTGGCAGTTAGGTCGCGAGTTGTACGGTTGCACCCACAAGTAATTCAAGAACGTTATGTGGCTCGGATTCTACGCACATATTTCAGACTTTCCAGTCTCCTTTAATTTGAAATTGTCTTAATTTGTTTCGTCGGTGGGGTTCATTTGTTTCTTTGTCTCTAGGGTTGCTAATGTTTACTGCTTGGTAACTCAGTCTCGAGTTTTGAGAATTGAGTGCCAGTATCCAGGCACTTATTTTAAGTAACGTATATATACGACATTCGCTGTGTTTATTTCATTTTGCTTTGGAGCGTGAAAGGGATATTTAATTATTTAAACTCGACATGGCCAAGCAATGCATTGGCTGAGAAATATGTATAATATTTTAGTCGTCCAGTCTACAAGTAGGTACTATAGTCTTAAATTTATATGCACAGAAGCGGCAATCGTTAACGAACTGAAATAGCCTGTCAAAATAGCATTAGAACAGTCTTTATTCAGAACAGTAATTTACATTCTCTTTACGACGTGCATTCGAAATATCTCGAAATGTTTACGCTAATATGTTACTTTATGACCTATTAAATTAATAATGCAGTTTTACGACCACCGTTAACACTTGTTTAGTGCAAGATTTAAGCATAACTCTCGTAATCCTAAGTGAAGCTTCAAACACGGCACTGGTATCTTTTAAATCTTTATAACCGTTTAATGCGGGGTCAGAAGTAGTTTTATAGCTTTTGTCATGATAATATTGTTTGGTTAGTTAAGCGTGGTCATGAAAGAGTTTTAAGTAAAGTCGTTAAATGAAATATAAATGTGGTGGCTAAACAACCAACCAGGTAAGGTTATTCCGAAATGTTTGGATAGCACTAGTTATATGAAGCCAAACCAAATATACATATATCCTTGCATCTCTACTACGAGTATTTCCTACTAGTTCCCGTTAAATTGTAAATGTTAAAATAACAGGCTCCCTAGGGCCAATTTAAACTAACATTGGGACATCAAAATGATATACATATCTAAATCATTGATTTACCAACAAACTGTCGTCATAATATTGTCTTCGGTTACCGCGATAGTTACTCATGAAACATCGGGATGAATTCAATATACGCGATATAATCCGTTTCAATAGTTTTATTTCAAACTGTCTTCAGTTCGACGAAAATATTGTATACCTATCCCTACCCTATTTTTTATTGCGTCCGTCGCCTGTGCGTCTTGATCGCACGTCTTGACACCATTTTGATGTCACAATGTAAGTTTAGTAATTTATTAGTGCATACAAACTTAATATACATAACTAGGAAGAAAAAAACATAATTAAATAATTAACCTACAAAACTTAAAAACTAAATCTAAAAATAAATAAAACTAAACTTAAAATAAATAATTACAAAATATCCCCCTGCGGAATGGTGCCGTAGATACTGGCAGCATTTCCTCGCTGTATCGCAATACTTATTCTTTGTGCGAGGAAGCTGCCAGATCTACAGTCACCATCCTTTTTGATAGATCCTTAAAAAGGGTAGATGCGTTCGGACCCCACGGGCCAAGGGTCTCGATACCAAAAGGTACGAAATCGTATTCGGGGCCGAGACCCCTATATTTGGTCTTTTTTAATTTTTCGGCCGCCTCTGCTGCCGCGCCGGCTTTTGCAGTAGTACCGTGGAGATGAGACGGAGCTAGGGTGTCCACACAGGTGGCGTCCCACACCAGCACCCGACCCATCTTCCACGGAATTAGTGACATTCCGTCTGGTCTCTTACCATCGTCTCTTACAATTACCAGGAGGCTCGAGAAGAGCCGGTACGTTGACGCTGGTAAGAGACCGGCGGAGAATATCGTTCAGCGCGGCGTGTCTAGAGAAGTTTAGTAAGTTGACCTCCGTGTCTTTCTTTCTATCTATTTACCTGTTCACGTTTAAATCTCAGAAAAAAGTTGAATTAATTTGTAGTATGGATGGAGATAGTTTCATTCCAGTGCTTAAGATGGTTTTATCACGGAAATTATCCTTTTAGGCAGACGAAATCGCGGGTTATAGCTAGTTGCAAGTAAAACTAAAAGTCATTGCAATAGAAAACACATTAGCTAATGCCTTTACACCTCGATCTTTAAGAAATCGCTATTCAAACACAAATCAGCTCTGAACCGTACCCCAAACCAAAATGCACCCTCTCACTAAAAACTTTAAGTACCCATTACGTTGTAAGGATGACCAGTAATCAGTATCTAGAGTAAACAAATTCCCCTAGTAGCACCCTCGAGACCGGTATCGTTAGAGGTTGGACCTGAGATAAATCTGCACTGGCAGTCCGCACCTATCACTCTTAATAATGAAGGATCATAATGTAGATTGATAAGCTCACCCCTAGTTAGATGGGAAGAGTTAAAAATAGAAAGAAAGGTCATGAACTAAATATTTACTTAAACCAATTAGGATCACAAAAAGGGGTTTACTGCAAACAAGTACTACGGTTCGGTACGCCTTACCGTAGTACGGCCTGTGAAGTCTAATAGGTAGTGAATGACCCTGCCATCAAAACTGGAGATCCTGATTTCAAAAGCCGGTTAGGTTATTATTTTTCTCTTAGTTATGAAATTAACATTAATACTATATTAGCAATATCTATTTACATATATTTTGTGACTTTATAATCTTTACAGCAAAATCAACCTAGTTAATATTGACATTTCTATCAGTAATCACATCGACTTGATCTTAGGCAGGCATATTTTTGTAGATTTCATTAATTACTTTCTTTCTGGGTCGGGTCTTTCCCTTACAAGGTCTATCTTGCACTTGCTCATTACTTAAAAGGATTACTGTTTTATCCGCCACGTCTGCCGGCCGGCTTTGGGTCTAATCTGCCAACGCACGGGTTTACCTAATGATTGATGCGCACATTACTGTAATCAATGTTTTTGTTAGATACTTATCGGTGCAGTTTTATGGAAAACTTGTAAGGGTAATGTTAATCGATGTTGCAGTTCGGTGAATTTGATAATGCCTATTGGAATATTTTATATTTGTTTTGATAGCTATATAGCAGCAACATGCTGAGATGGGACCATTTCGTGACACTTTATTTTTAGGGTTCCGTACCCAAAGGGTAAAACGGGACCCTATTACTAAGACTTCGCTGTCCGTCCGTCCGTCCGTCCGTCCGTCCGTCCGTCCGTCCGTCCGTCTGTCACCAGGCTGTATCTCACGAACCGTGATAGCTAGACAGTTGAAATTTTCACAGATGATGTATTTCTGTTGCCGCTATAACAACAAATACTAAAAACAGAATAAAATAAAGATTTAAATGGGGCTCCCATACAACAAACGTGATTTTTGACCAAAGTTAAGCAACGTCGGGAGTGGTCAGTACTTGGATGGGTGACCGTTTTTTTTTTGCTTTTTTTTCGTTTTTTTTTTTTGCATTATGGTACGGAACCCTTCGTGCGCGAGTCCGACTCGCACTTGCCAGGTTTTTCACTATGTTTTTTCTATGTATGTCTGTTGTCTGTGTGTTTACGAATAAAAAACTATTCTATTCTATATGCTCGTCGGCCTATGACTTATTCATTATTTCTACCTATGAAACATTTTGATATCATTATGGAAATAAGATATATTCGGTAGCTGTTATTTTTGCTGTTATTGACACTTGTCTTATTTTAATGAAAATTAGTAGGTTAGAACTTTATCAATTGAGGCTTAGTTAATTTGTGTCATATAATATTTATTTATTATGTATTAATAGGTACCTCCTTAATTACCTACTACGGAACTAAAACGTCAGTTAGATATCGTACTCAGTTGTACAGTCATCGGCTTCCAGATATAGTTTAGTAACTAAGTATAATATAAGTTATGTATTTAGGTAGGATTTTTTTAACTTGTCTTTAATGATATACCAGATACAAATACAAAATGCTGCCATGTTCAGTAAATAGTACGGATTTAACAGTATACTCACTAATACCTGATCCATGAAGGGGAGAGTTAGATATTGTCCAAATGTCAAACACTTTTGTATTCCTGTCGACGTCGCACGTGACCTTATTATGGCGTCTTAAAGACGATCCTTAAATTTTGTGACGGGACACGGGCCACGTGAGGGTTGGAGTTTTGGGGTCGTAAAAGCATTATAAGATAAACTCGTACCGTATGTCAAAGGTAACAGAAACAAGATACAATTTACGCACAGTTTTGTAAGGAATAAAAATACTTTAAGTATCCAATTGCAACGAGAGTAAAATACCTATGCGAAATTCAGTCGTAGGTATAGACCAAATTTTCATGTACGGAGCAGAAACGTGGACAGTACTCGCCAGAGAAAGGCCGAGGATAGACGCATTCGAAATGTGGTGCTGGAGGCGAATGGATATAAAGGATAGGATAGGATACCCTGGACGGCTCGGCGATTCTCTCACAGCTTGGCATCATAACATGTCTGTCCACCATATGCCAACATCGGTTGCTATTTTACTTTGGACATGTTATGCGTAGAGATGATTAAGAGAAAATGGTCGTGCTCGGAAGGCGAAAGACCGCAGGGCCCCCCACCAACTAGATGATCCGACCAAATTAAGAGCACCCATTAAGAGGTCCAAATTAACAGGGTAAGACCTCAGGCAAACTCCACTAAGCGGTGAGGGCTACGGGAGATCGAGAACGATGGAGACAAATTAAAGGATCTGCAAAACCAAGTGGTCACGATCCTTACTAATGAGGGACCCACAATGAACACAAAATGCATATATCATAATATTTTATTAGTATAATAATTTCTCAAATTTGTCAACAAAGCCGCATTTTTATCTCTTTTAGGTATGGGTGACTCTATTGAGGAGATGAGGTAAACAAAGTTCTTTTAAAACACTGATTTATTCTGACTCCAAATACATATCTCAGAAGGTTACGAAAATAGATTTACACAAGGACGGAACCAGAACCAGGCGGCGCCGCGGTATCGTACTAGGTAGTTAGTATGTGCGCACTGTATGCCTTGCGCTAAGCGACTGACTGGACTAAATGCTCCTTCGAACTGTATACCAAAAATGCTGATGGCGGTGACGCGGATTAGCGTCACCGCCATTGTCCCTACACTCTGTTTCAACACTTTTTAGGGTTCCGTAACCAAAGGGTAAAACGGGACCCTATTACTAAGACTTCGCTGTCCGTCCGTCCGTCCGTCCGTCCGTCCGTCTGTCACCAGGCTGTATCTCACGAACCGTGATAGCTAGACAGTTGAAATTTTCACAGATGATGTATTTCTGTTGCCGCTATAACAACAAATACTAAAAACAGAATAAAATAAAGATTTAAATGGGGCTCCCATACAACAAACGTGATTTTTGACCAAAGTTAAGCAACGTCGGGAGTGGTCAGTATTTGGATGGGTGACCGTTTTTTTTTTTGCTTTTTTTTGTTTTTTTTTTTTTGCATTATGGTACGGAACCCTTCGTGCGCGAATCCGACTCGCACTTGCCCGGTTTTTTTATGAATAATCACTAATCAATGTACCTGCTCTAAATATCTAAACATACCTACAATTATCCTTTTAGTTACAATCAATAAGGCAATTTGACAACAGAACAACCGTGTGAAGAATTTCTACCCGGAATTTCAAATCATAATTTCACGTTATTAACTGAAACTCACAATTTTAACTAAAGCTCGTGTTTATAGTTCCATAGTATTAAATACAAAAGGCAGTAATTTCAGACATTGTGGGAACAGAATCGACAGGGCATGTTCCTTGTAAAATAAAGAGATCTCCTAATATGAATACTACGGTAACATAAGTTCTTGTTTTACCAAGCAGTGGACCGATCATCGGCCTGGAAAATTAAATGCTAATACGAAATTATTATATTCTATGTTGAATGTATCTAACAACATTATAATGAGGGATCCCCGAAATGAGAACGCTTGTAGCGATGACTAATTTTAAGTTAATCGGGGTCAGAATAGAACAGAGCTTTTAGAAAGATTTTTTTTTGAGGCGAGGAATGTGGAAAAAAGCAAATTACTTAAGGGATACAATTTATTTGGAAGAGGGTTCGTTTGATTGGTGTCAATGTTGTTTTATTGGTGCTGTCCATCTCTAAATAAAGCCTCACAAAGACGGTATTCCTTATCCTTTCAAGGAATTTGAAGTTAATTTTGGTTTGACGCAAATTCGTATTACTAATACATACTATGCAGAAACGGAAAATATTACGACTTTTCTATTTTTACCCGACTGACGATGATGACGATGATTTTACCCGGTTATCTAAATTTAACAAAGTAAGTAAAACATATGTACCTTAGAAAATTATATTAATCATATGCTCACCCAACATAAATTATTAAACATAAGTATATACTTAATTTCTTCAAAAATAATGAGTACTTTAAGCGGTTGCCAATTTAGTAAGAATGAAATTAAAATTTCATAGATAATTTAAATGCGGTGACTGAGATCCATCCGATTAACCGGACTCAAACAACGCTAAACGCTTATTAGCCCTAATCGAGACAAGGTAAGCGACCATGACGCTTATTATAAAAAGGCACTTAAAGCATATAATAAAGAATTTAGATTCATAAAACGCTTGATGACATAATGGGATAGATAATTTCGGGTTGAGGCGAGATCGCATGTGAGGATCGGCAACTCATGAATAAATAATATATAATGGAATCACAATTTGGCTGCCATTAAGCAATTATGCTGTTGTTACCATTATGATGTTTTCGAAATGCTTTTAATTTTTTATTAGATCAAATTTGGGGCCAAGGTGTGCTCCGATGCCAATTTAAACGGTGCCATTAAATATCAATCAAGATGCGTTAATTTTGTTGAGAATCCTTAAAACAATAGATTGTGATGTGTTTAAAAATGCGTTATTAGCATAATTCCGTATTTACTTAACAAGATATAAGATATCATAATAATATGGTAGCTATTTTTAAATTAAAAGTGAATTCGCTAGTTAGTATTGACCTTTGTTCAACCTACTTATATCAACTTTTTCGGTTCGTTATTAATGAAGTAAAAAAAAGACTAATTATTGTTAGATACTAAATAATCTTTATTTCTAAAAAGCACTTTTTACTTTACTAGCTAAGTGCCATTCCATAGACGCAAATCACTATAAATATTTATTTACCTAAACACTTATTATTGATCATCTTCATAGGGAAAGCAAACGACAGTTAGCACCTTTATGTTTTTTCGCACATTTGTGCTAACTTCCCGGATAGCTAGAAATCACTTGAAATGCTACTCGAAATTATTTTTAAATTGGAATAACATTTTTTTCTTACTGATCTACGATTGTATTTTGATACTAGGGCCAGTTGCCCCAACCACAATTGGGACTGATCATGATCAACATCACTCAACAGAAACTTCCCATACATAGGTACAATAACGAACGATAACGTCGACAGACGGCTTGCTGCAACCGACCCTTTCTCTTAACCTGAACACCAATGTCGATCAAAAGCCAAAATATATTATGAGAAACTCCGAAAATTAGCTCGCCTTATAGCGTTCTACACAAAAGCCGAGGCCACTAATGACGCCCATTTATTGAACGACTATTTTTTCTACCGATATACATCAGAGCAACGAAATAACCACTTTCCGGCTCCGTTCAATGGAACATTTCGGAACATTTACTTGATCAACATTATAACGCAGGATCGTTTACTAAATCGCGTCGTGAATGGCGGTCCTTATTTTTATTAATACCTGCAAAGTTCCATGAATTTGATATGAGAATATTTTTTACTTTCCATAATGGCTACTTTGTGAAGGTTATCTGGTGTTCCGGATTTTTCATGACTCGGAAAATAAACTTACTGCAAAGAGCTAAAAGTGAGGGCTTAAAAACTGTAGCACGTTTATTCCAGAAATATTTCTATGGGTGGAATCGGATAAGATGTGTAGTCCATTATTAGTTTCTAGTCTAAATTTTAAAAACAATATAAATAGAAAGAAAAAAGTTTTGTAAATGAGTCCAATACCACGAATTCTATTTCATAAGAATGACAACAAAACAATAAGACAACAAGACACACGGCCCCATTCGAACTTATCACGTATCACGTCAAATGTTATAGGTATACCTACGTCAAAAATGACGTTATTGTTTGAAAAAAAAACGTCATTTTTGACTTTAATATAATCTGATCCATATCGTATCTAGACGTTATATTTGACGTATCTGAAAGTTCGTATCGGGCAGACAATTGTTCATGTTGCACAGAATTGATTATTCAAACCTGACAAAGTTTACAAACCAATATAAGTAGAGAACAAAAATAAAATTCACCATTCTATCTAAAAATATCTACACTAGAAGAACTAAAGTTCTCTTCCTTATATGGTTTCACAACCCCAAGTTGCATCCCTTGCCTTAAATTTAACGACTGGTTTTAAGACGCTCTAAGTACGGCCACGTGCCTATAGATTTTATACTGAAGTGGAGTTACTAACGATATGTACTTTTTTACAATCATGCACGTGAATAATCATAGTGCGTAACTACTTCAAGTGGAAATAAATATTGTTATTTATGTTTTGTTTTCAAAGCCTAAAAGAGAATATTCTAATTACCTACATAGATTCGATTACAGTAAACATTAAATATTTTCTTAGAATTAATTTTACTAGGTTTAGTTATCCTATGTTGCGTTCAATTTGTATAGTAATATACATACTTTGTCTTGTACTTATGCAAGTGCCCTCCAAATCATAATCATACTCGTACCTACGTCAATTGAAACTTCTTTGAATAAACCCCACTTAGGTTTGCCAAAATTGTCACGGTTAGTTAGATTTTTTGCCACAAAATGTCTCATTATTATTACAACACTACTCATTATTCTGACACTGCACTCATTACGTCCTATTTCACCCCAATTAAAGTAAGCTTAGCCGTGCAAATGACGGTATTCCAAGAATCTCAGCGGAATGTATGTTACTCGGTAATTTCTGATTCTTCGGAAGATCCGTGATTAATTTAATTATGTGAATCATGATCACAAAAAGCGATGTTTACTGATACTCCGATGAGGCTCATTTTCCTTGTATAGACAGTATTAAAATAGTGTATACTTAAGTGTTCAAAATTATTTGTAAACATCAGATCAACAGTATGTACCTACTTCAATTTAATTTTTCATGCTTAAATTACAAATATATATTATGGTACACAGGGTTAGGGGGGAGTTAAAAAGTTTTGCGAATAAAAAAAATATATTTAGGCATATACTGTTAAGTGGAAATCAAAGGTCACTTTTGAGTCGAAAAGGCCGTAGTAATAGGAAAAGTTCAAAATTAGTTGGGTTATTAGAGTTTTACATCCGAGAACATCTCAGAATGGACTCGACAACGACGATGGTGATGACGAATAAGAAAAACTCAAAAACTAGACGTGACCTGTACTGTACCTATTCCAATCGAGCAAAAATCTGCGCACTATCGATTTCATCGACTGAAACCATTAAACTTGTACCTACTAATTATAACTTAACAGATATTATTTTCAAGAAATTTGCTAGAAAAGCGATAATTACGATCCCCTAGAAAAGTTTACGCCTAAGTTTTAATGAACCTCTTAATGTTTACTGTTTGCACCAACTTTTATGATTTCAGATCATAGACGTTTACTTAATTTGAGAACAAATTTAACCTTTCCTTGTGAGTTTTGATTAATTTTCCCGGGATATATGTATATTAGCGAAGTCAGGCTTTTTCTTTTGAACTTACTTTTAATAAGGAAAAAATGGCCAAGAGAATGTCGGGTCATGCTTACTTCAGGGGTCCGTCCAAACAATAAAATTACAAGTTTTGGGTTGACTCTGTTATGACATCAATGGTGATGTTTTCAACATTATTCATACGTTGACTGCTTGAATCTCAAGAGTGAATGAAGTCTACTTACTGTTGATAGCTTTTCTTCCAACTGTCTTATTATTACCAACGTTTTATTACTGGTAAACAAATCACGTCCCTATCCAAATTTAAAGAATTAAAGCGAAAAAAGGCGAAAAAAGCGATGTACGGAATTCTTACGGAATCCTAAAAACTGGAGTGAACGGTACTGCAATATCTATGCAAAGATATTCCAATATGCCTTCCCTGGAATTTACAATAAAATGTAGGTACTTTAGCTGGTATGGTGTTATAATATTATAGTAATAATCGTAATAAATATTGGAAGGTCGCTTTGAGTTGGACATAAATAATCTGTGACTTGAATGAAACTGAGGTAGCGGGATGGTAAGTATTGGTCCGAGATGAATATTTATGAATATTTCCATTGGTTAATCTTTATTTACAATATACACAGGTCATACACATTATATAGTAGGTGTACGCTTCACTCATTCGAATCTTACCTCTAGACATCGCAAAGTTAAAGGATGTTCAAGCTAAATATTTTTTACACTGCACCCTGCACTGCATTATGTGAGTCTCAACTCACATAATAAAAAATTTGGATATTGTATGTAGTACCAATCAAAGTCGTTTAATTTTATTGTATTGTCGAGATACCTAGGTTATCGAGATTCGGCTGTAACAGAAGAAAAATTGTGCCTATTTGAGGGATCTATTTTATGGGGTTTGACTTGAAATTTATGTAATTATTTTAAATTGTTAATTTGATTAAAAATAAAGGCAGACAACAGGCGGTGTTATCACTTTAATCAAAAAGAGTAAGTTGTGTTACAAAAATGCTATGAAGCCCAGAAATGTATACAATTTAAAATAAAATCCTCTGGAAAATATCAGCACCTCCTGAATATAATATTCATACAATAGGTATACAATTTCGAGAGAAGCATCGCAAAACGGTACCATTATGAATGCATCTTAATTTAATTAACAAAATAGACATATGTGTGACACAGTTCCCACGGCAGCGCCCCAGCGAAATGTCAATCATAATTGACTATAAATAAGTGTGTACCATATGCTTCTATAATATACGGGATGCCCTGATATAAATATAGGTACCAGGAACGAAAAGAAGAGCGATAGAGTAGGAGGTACATAAACCTTCCAAAATCATCGATTTATCCTGGTTAAGTTTCAGAGATCTTAGTAATTCTAGAAATGGTACCTAGTAATGGTACCTAGCTAAACATGTCATTGCAGACAAACCTATAATATAAAACGAGTTGAACGTGTTAGTTAATTTATGTTTTTCAGATAATCCTAATAAAATTAAATATGTACTTGTCTTATTTTTGTTATGTTGCGACGACGAAAATAGATGTAAATATGTCTTTTTAAA
Source organism: Cydia splendana (assembly GCF_910591565.1). Lineage (NCBI taxonomy): Eukaryota > Metazoa > Arthropoda > Insecta > Lepidoptera > Tortricidae > Cydia > Cydia splendana. The sequence continues at coordinate 17,514,431 of NC_085969.1, forward strand.
TATGTTCTCATGTCAGTGATGTATTGTCTTTAGGAGAATAAATGTCTTTAAACCTAAACCTAATGTTATCTAGTATAAAAAAAACACGTTTTCATTATGTTGAGTTGTCTATTTTTGCTATGGTACCTATTTTTTGTGAATATTGTTAATGTGGTCTTAATAAACAAAGATGTCCAATTAACCTATATTACTATGAAAATTAAATGCATAAATATATGTATAATTCACATCGAAAGTTTTTAAAAAGTAAGTTTACTTGCGGGACATGCCTGTATGTGTGTGGATTTGTCAGAGCACAAACCTTGGCCCTAATTGAATTCTCTAATGCTATCACTGGGCCTGTTTGCCTCTTTGCATGTTTATTTTGGAATTATTAATTACATTTTAGAACGCGTAGGCCTTGTGGTAATTATCTCTCTTTTAAAATCTAGGTCTAAGCATGTGTAGATTTGTACTAAGTACGGTATGTTTACATAGCGTCCATACCTTGTGAAAATAGTTGCCGAAAGCAATTAAAAATTACATTTAAAAAAAAAACAATCGCTGTAATATTTTTACTCGGCTCATTACCCATATGGTTTTCGATTTATAGCACAAAAAATTTGCTACCACGCAAACCGTTTACTTATAGACAAAGACTGTTGGTTTGTTTGTACATTTGTACCACCATATGCCTGATATATTAAATTAAGGATAACGTCTTTTCTGTGAATGGTTAGATTTTTTTTTGTTAATAGTTGGCACTAGTATTTTTATATGCCTACTACATACCATGAGCCTCCCAGACCGTTTAAGCGCAGCTTTAAGTGCTAACCACCGATTATCCAGATTATATGACTGCACTAAATCATCCCATACTTAGCCCCCTTTCTTTGCTCTGCGATCCCTGAACTATGAACTATAAAATGGATCGCCGTTAATAATGAATATCCTTCGGGTCCTTTCAAAAGCCTTGTAAAAATTCTAGGGAGACCCCTTTTATGCGGACCAGAGGTAATGAGATGGATGTGATATAATGCTATATGTTTTATAACCTGAATGCATACAGGGTTTAATCCAAATGAGGCAGTGAAGGAAAATAAAGTATCATTTAGAGATGAAAATCTGCAATAAATGATTTTCAAAATACTTTTAGAATCGAACGTCGTAAATCTGTGAAGGGTTTCAGACGGTAGGTATGACATCTTGGCACGTAAAAAATGAACGAACCGTTGTTTCAAATATACATTTCACTTATTGTCATATTTACGACTAGTAATAGTACCTATGTCTTATCGCGTCAAATTGTATCCTATAGGATGGTCCAAAAATACGTTATACGGCCCCGACACTATCATGAATACTGACATTACTTTGAAGGAATGACGTTTTTAGTGATAGTGTAGGGATTGTAATGAAGGAATGACGGAAGTAATGAAGTTTATTTTATTAATTTTCGTCAGTATTGGAGTTATGTCAAAGTAATGATACTAGAAATGACATTAATACTGACAGTGAATTGATTAGAATGATGGAATCAGAAATGACAGAAAGAATGATGTACGATAATGAAGTTATTAATCATTTTTAATATTTTTGAAGTAATGTCAAAATAATGACATTATACTGATACTGAGTGGAGCGCATCATTCTAATCCCTCATTCCGTCATTTAAAGTACGTAACAAGAAGGTTTTATACTAACAAGAGTTATTACTGGCATTTAAGTCAATAAGTGAAGTATACCTAGGTACTCTATTGTCATTGCTCTAAAGTTTATTTTCACTTGACTCTGAAGAAAAAAGAAAAACATGCAGAATGCGACGCCTAAAGAAAATCTCTGTCCCTCTCTAAAAGTTGCCATACAGGAAAAAAATACTTTTTACTTTCAATTGTTAACAATAATTAAATAATATTTTTTTACTATGGAAATTTGAGCCGTAGCAAAATGCCGGGACGGTGCTAGGACGATGATGGTCACCCTACTATAGTTTGTGCGGAAAGAGAAGAGTCGTGGAATGTATGGGGCCCAATACATTTCACGACTCTTCTCTTTCCGAACAGACTCTAGAAAGACGGAGTTCTCCCACGACCGATTAGAGTCTAACCACTATAATATATAAGAGCTACAAAAAATAAATAAAATAGGTAAAACATTTATTTTTAGACCAGAAAGGCACACAGATACATACTTCACAGACTAACATACATAATTATTAATTTCATTAACTTAAAATTAAACAGTATTATGGCGACAGAACGGCGGCGTGGTTCCGTTGAATCGTCTACTCTTGTGTCCGATTCGCGGAACCTCCGAAACACTACACCCTTCGGCCAGAAGTCTGCGCACTCGATGGTCCCCTGCAGCGGTCGCTGCACGCGCATCACATAGAAGTGCACGTAGTGGCGCGATCGAAACTGGAACATCACCTTCAGCGTGTAACCGGTCTTCTGGTGTAGATATGTACTCCACCTCTCTAGCAGCCGTGGCGGTGTAATGCAGGCGCGACACATACAGTGCAACACTGGGTGTAGCAATCTGCAAGCCGGAATTAGGCGGCTCGGCGGTATCACACTGTCTTACGAGGCGCCGTACTCGTCTTCTTCTTTCTGAACACCAGTGTTAAATCCTCCTCATCAACAATGGCACCAGGGAGCTTCTCCTTGGGAGCAGTTCTCTCTTCAGTACCCGAGCAGTAGTTCTTTCAATACGTCAAGTATGGAGCTTATTGAGATATTTATGCATTCTTACTACGCAGGTTGAGCAAACTTATCGACTATCGTGGTCAGAGTCTATCTTCTTCTGCACGTTTTTTTAGATGTGAGACGTGATCTAGATATATGTATCATATTATATTAGTTACACTAATGAGTGAAGCAAATCCTTTCAGTCTGTCATTCTGTCTGACATTAATTGTTTGTTATCTTCGTTGCCATGGTTACGTCCAAAACATTTTCAAACACACAGCGATTGATGACTGCCCTCAACAAATTATACACACATTCATACGTAAAGACAAATTAACCCAGGGCTGTTTGAGTCAGCAAAATCCTAACCACTTGGTTTCGTAATATTATACTTTTAAACTTTTAATTGCATCTCAACTACTTATCCAAAGACAAGAATACTGAGTATTACACACAAACCATGCATTGCACATACACGTGTGGGGTATCATATAAAAGCAGATTAAATAAATCAAAATGTTTTTTTATGTTTAAACTGCAAATATTTTAATGAAATAAGGTAAGATATGTAATTCTGAGCAACAAAAACGTTAGAGGAATTAGTCAAGAATCTTTTCTGTGTAAAATCATGCGATTTGATTATTTAGATTTTAAAGCCAAACGTTCATCTTCCGGGGGTCGGTTATCTTTTGTGCCACTACCCTAAATCATTTTCTAACTACCTATCTCTGTTTCTCCATTTTTCTGTCTCATCAAGCATAGAGTTACGAGTACGACAATATAGTATGGTTACGACAGGTTAGAAGAATTGGAACCGTTGATTGAATACTTAGGTTTTTTGTGTTCTTCAAAGCGTATTCTATAACAAAACTAAGCCAAACGGTTAGGAAAATAATAACTTAAAACTCCCCGTGAAAAGTAATGATGTAAAATACTGATAAAAATACTGATAAGTGTGTGGGGAGATTTAAGACTATCATGACCGGACTGGACCAAACGCTGGAGTTCCATTACAAGTCATGTCAGATTCATGATAGTGTCGGGGCCGTATTAATTTTTTTCTACGAAATACTTTCTTGCATACGTATTGATCTTTAACAAAACTTCATTTTATAATTAAAACTGCAACCTCTTAACTAACGAAAATAAACGTGTTATCTTCAAAATATTCTCCCTTAACTTTGACACACAAACGGAAACCTTTGTTTAAATTATCAACAATTTGCCGAAGTAAACATTGTCAACGTATTTATGGGCTAACCTGTGAAGAAAATTTTACGCTCAAAAACAATCTGTGTCTGGACCTAAATACCTTTTAGTTGTATTGAAGCTCCAAGCACCCTGCAAATGACAATGCATTGATAAGTGAAACGAAACAGAGTCCCAGACAGACAATTGTGCAAGTTCCAGGGAAAAGCCTTTAGATACACAACCGTTGAGTGTCTAGACGAAACAATAGCATGTTAGCTGCTGATACTGGAGTAAGCTGGAATTAGGAGGATTTTGGAACGAGCGATTCTAAGTTTAAACCTACCTAAAGAGAGCTTTAAACAGAGCTTTTTTTTTAACTATGCGTTAAGCAAAGAGAGTAACCTACTGAAATAAACGCGTCTCTTATTTTTATTATATTTTCATATTTATTCGGTAAAATAATAGTTGCCTACACATAACGCAGTCTTCGTATTCCGTATGAGTCACTGACAGTGTCAATACTGACATACTTATACACTAACATCATCCCATCCCATCCTCCTCCCCACTGTAATATTTGGAGGGACTAGGTGAGCGGATAGGTATTACTCAATAATAGGCAGCTTAATATTTGAGAGTTTATTCCGGATTGAGTGTAAGTACGAGGATTTGACACAAGTCAATAGTTCTGTCTATAACTACCTACTTACATCACAGTCTACTTCATTTTAATTATATGTACTTATACTTTCTATATATCTCGCTCGCACTAATATGCGAATACGAGCGATCAGCATAGAAAGTAAGATACGTTCACGCTAGCGTTTATCAGTGCCAAACTGATGGTAGCTGTAGTGGCTACCAATGAAAATTGACAACACGCTTCGTTGTCTATCCAATGATGATATCCGCAACAGGTTTTGTCATTTAAAGTTTAAATGACAAAACCTGTTGGGCAGTTTATTTAACTTTAATCATGCGTTTTAAATTTTAAACTAATGATTAAAGTTAAATAAACTCCTATTTATTCTGATGGTAATTGCTTACCATGAGGCGTCTGTTCGTTTGCTTCATATATCCTTAAAAATATAACTATTGTTAAATTTTACTCTTCATAACATACACACTCACACTGAACGAGCAAGAATGCATTTACTAATGAACGAGCATAACAAGGAATGCACGTTGATATTAGTAACAGATGTCGTTTAGTTAGCACTGCTCCGGCCATCAATCTCTCTAATGAGGAAGACAGTGCAGCTAATTATTCTTTTGACGTTAGAGATATCGTTTGGATTCAGACTGCACTAGCATTATTGCAATAATTTTAACTAAAAATAAGTTTTACTGTGTTTCCTTCCTTATTGGTTCCGTAAAAATAACCTATGCAATTATTTTAATAAAAATCCGTCAACAATAATTCACCGTACCGTTTCACTATGGACCTCCGCATTCGTCCCTCCATTCCGCGTCAACGCAAGCCCTAATTAGTCGACATCCGACACCGAAAGTTCTCTAAACAAAAAAGATCGCATATGTATCTGAATAAAATTTCATATAAGACCTTTTAAATAACCCCAGCCTCGCAGCTCCCATAGGAAACTTGGACGCAGAGGGAGCAAACCAGGTGTGAAATTGTGGTTTTTGTTTAACTATTTAATTTTGTCACGAGACGGTTTCGTGCTTGTTTTAATTAAAAAATTCTAACTGGTTATGAAGGAGAAAATTAAAACTTGCTTTTAAACAGTTCGTTACTTATGCTGTGTCAACGATGCGCATCAGTCAGTTGTCTGTGTACATAAAAAATGTGAATTACGACTCCAGCAACATCAGGCCGTTTAAATGGACTTAATTATACTCTACTAGTTTCGGGGAGGAAAAAAAATGTGAGGAAAACCTTAAAAGGACTGAAAAATATCTGAAGCTCTCGCTTTAGTCAAATCGATGTCATCCTCAATTATTAGAATTAGGATGCCGCATGGAATACAGAGGGTATACCGTAAGAAAAAATCAAAATTTCACTATCTACCTCTTTATCGCTTAGGCGTAGGCCCTCAGGATTTCTTAGCGAGCCACTATAAACAGCCAGAAAGACGATGATGATGATCCTATGACTAAACAATTTTGCTTTCATATAAAATAAAATAATGAATATTACAAACATCTCAAACGTAAACAACAATCGCAAGTTTTTCCTGTTCCAAAACTAAATCAGTTAAACTTCCTAACAATGTGTTCGGCAATATAGAACTAGATGGCTCCACATAGCTGTGCAATCGCAAACTTCGCCCTTTTGTCTGCCCCACAACCGAATGTACTAATTAGAACCCCTCAGTAACCTTCACTCCCCCAAAAGGACTTACCTGCCGAGAAATTCTAGTGAACTTAGGATGTTATGCTTCTAAGTTTTAAATTATCTACAGAAAGTTCCCGAACTAGGATGACCTGCGGTGCAGTACCTAGTAGGGTGTAAAATTGTTGCATTCCTTTTGCTTTGTAGGGGTTGCTGCAGCGAATTGCTTACATTGAAGAAAACGTGCGACAGATAAGGTCACATCTACTTCTAAAATATTGTCGGGATTTTTCTTGAGTTGGAGACACTTGGTATTGCAATTGATTGCTAATAGTTAGTATACTTTCGGGCTCACTAGTTTCGAATCGAAGTCACAGAATAACTATAAAAGCTAAATTAGCGTTTGTCAAATTATATTTAACAATCAAAGAATTAATTCAAATTGCTAAGTTGATCCAGGTTAACCACGTAGTGGAAAGACTATGTCGAATCGCCACAGAAAGCATTTAAAACTTTTCTATTGCAAACTGCTGAGGACATTCCGTAATTACTGCATTGAAACTGTGAACCAGAGTCCATTCATCGGCGACGTTATTCTACTATCCAAGAATGGAAAGGATTAAGTGCCATATTATTTGTGTAAAGTTATATTCTTTAGTTTTATTCTAGACTTCATTTTATATTGAAGAACGATGTCAGCTGCTATTAGTTCGGGACATGGTTTAGTTGTAGGTGATTGGATAAAAGTAATTTAAACTTATTATTGGGATTTCGATATTCGCTTAAAACTTTTATTAAAAAAAACTCAAACCGAGACGAGATTATGCTGATGATCCAATTAAATGCAATGTAAACTTTTTCTAAAAGTTACTTCTAAATTCTATCAATATTTTGAGAGCGATTGGGATAGGATAATAGGTACTATTTGTTCAATGACAAACAGTTAATTTCACGAAAAATGTAAGCTTGGCGGCTAGTTGTGTGACGTAGCAAGCATAATATTGTTTTTTTTTTATTTTACTCAGAGTCCAAAGCACGCAACGTCACAGCAAGAGTTGGCGGGGCAAAAAGACCCCAAAGTCTGCAGCGCAAAGTGCAGTAGGTATGTACTCCTGTTCATAATAATATGGAGACTATGTTATTTGTAAGAATTGCATGTGGTTTGTCAACTAAACGACATCGTTGTTTAATTGTCCGTAACAAAAAAGGGTCTTAATGTATACTTAATTCCGTCATATTTTGATTATGATGCGAAATTTTATATCATTTGAAAGCCCTTGGCGACACGACCGTAATTTGCGCACTTAGCTTCACTATTACCGTATTTTTGAACTCAAATGGGTACCAAGTGACAGGACATGTTTTTAAAATGGGAATGAATTTTATATCGTGGACACTTAATTTGGATATTATTTTCAGCTTATCTATAAAAAATCTATAAGTGCTGCTGGCTTGGCGATTAGAGCATTTTCACGAGACACGTAAAAATTGTAGATTTTATGCACTTTACTTATAACAGGTTAGCTAGCATTCAGCATTAATAGTTAGCAACCCCCGTCACCCTCGAACACTTTTCCAAATAGCGATAAATCTCTAAAGTTCAAAAAATATTTATTACAGAAACATAATTGTTATTAAGCTGTTAAAGAATGGTTGATACTTTTGAAGCGTAGTCTGAAGAACAGTGGCAGGCCGGCAAGTGTCAATTGAAATAAGTATATAAAATTCGCCGGTTTAATTAATTTTCGGTACTTACCTGTCTAGTCTTCTTATAAATAACGTAAATTGAAATCCACTTGCACCATTAACTAACCCAGGGTTAACCGGTTAAACCTGGAGTTACCATGGTAACCAGTACAATTTACTATTAAATTAAAAAAAATGTATTCGAAATGCAATTGGGTCTTAAAAATAATTTATACTCTGAGACAAAGAAAATTTTTAGTAACTAAGGTAGGTACTCAAATATATCAGTATCTCTTAGTTATTGAGTCCTTCACTTCCATTTCACGTACCATAATTCTAGCACAGAGTGTCCATTTAGAATGTTAAGACCCGTAACTCTCACAGCCCATTATGAGATTTCCTAGCTAAATATTCTAAAGCTAAACCACCTAAACCTCATGCTTAACCATAAAGTACAGTTTGCAACAAAATACGCTGCTCAGAATCAATACGTCTTATATTCCATACATTGTAGTGTTACATATGCCATTGCGTAGTTAACATACATAAATGTGACGCAGAAAATGAGCTGTCGGGCAGAAGCGTGATTGACTGCTTATTGCCCTGTAATTGGATAGCTCGAGTTATTACCATACTGTTCGTTTGAATTGTGAAGATGCTGCGAAACCACGAGTGGCAATGACGGGGGATTTTATGTAGTTCACGTTCGTTTGAGAGACGAAATAGGTTGCAAAGTTTAATCATATGCGAATTATTTTGAGTCTTCTTCTCTATACATAAGGTTTGAACTTTAAAACTATAAGTTCCTCCACAAGTTTTTTTTTTTAAATAGGATATGGGATACTTTTACATACCTGTTGGTGTTTTGCGTAGATTTGTTAGACAATTGCAATGCTCTACCATTGTCTCCGCTTGCTTCTTTCTTGTTGCTTTTGACCAGCAGGTTCACCGCTAAAAGTCATTTGTCTCAATGGCCATAATTCATTTTAAAAGGTTTCCTCCGGGTTGTATTCTTGCACGCTATTTATATTGGCGCTAAAGGTTTCATTTGGATTACGACTGCAGCAGCGTTGCAGCAGCGAGAAATGGGTGACATCGCTATCAATTTGGGTCTTCAAAAAATATTATAAATGTACTTACGTACAGTCAACGGTAAAAATATAGTTCTTAATTCACTGACATAAGAGTTATGGGACATATTTTTGAAATGATTTGTACACCCATATTTTTACCGTTGACTGTACCTACAATTTGCATAGCATTGTAATGAAATTCATTAATTTAGAACAAACTCACCTGCGATACTTTTAATGACCGTTAAGCATGTATCATTAACAATAATCTGTGCTTCCCCTAAAATTGATTATAATCCAATCATCAAGCCCAGATAAACCCATTGAAAATACACGTGCACTTTAAAAGTAATGATAGATATCATTAGCCACGCATCCTAAGGGTTCCGTATAGAATAAATATGCGAATCACTCTCGAAATGTCGCTAAAGCGTACATAATTCTCAAACTGAAACCACATGTTTTGTTCACATTGAATAATAATAGATTGCCACCCCTAGATTGAGAACGCGCCACAGCTAAAAAAATCCGAGTTTGATTTTGGTTGTAAACGCGCAGTACGTAAAGTTTAGTTGCATGTTTTGTTTACCCTATGAATGTGCGAGCGGAGGGTAGGGCTGCTCAGTAAATTAGGATAAAGGGGTCAGTAGTGGGTCAGATAAAGACGGCTGCAACAAATTGTGTGCTCTTCGCCTTTGTTATCGGTCCCCGCTGTACTTAATTGTCCTTTTGTACGGCGCCGGACTCGCCGATTGGCCAGGATCCATTGAATCTGACCTGGACTTAGAATTATACCGTCATTAAAAGATATCGGACGCAAGCATTACGTGTCCAATTTCAGTGAACGAAAACATCATTTTACTATGATACAATTTTTATACAAGAAATCTTCTGGATTCCAGAAACCTATGTCAGTACCTACATATACATATGCAACTGAAGATGATATCAAGGTCAACTTTATAGAGCAAAACAGGAAATCAATGAAAGTAACAATACCTTGGTGTCTCTAAACACAATTTTGCAAGTGTTACAAAAACCGTAAAAACCTATTCGTCTCACGTGTTCTTACGAGACGCCTACCATTTTTAACCGACTTCAATTTCATAGAAGGAGGAGGTTCTGTATTCGGTTGTGGCTATTTTTTTTTTTTTTTTTTTCTATGTACGTTCACCGATTACTCCGAAATCCGTAGTCCGATTTCAGTAATTCTTTTTTTGTTTGAAAGGAGCTACCTCCGAGTTGGTACCATTTTAATTTGGTTCTGTTCTGATGATGGGATCCATGAGGAATTGAGGGAACTCCTCAATTTTTAAAGGCACATGCATGGTGTTTTGGGCGTTTTCTTAAGCAACTCGAGCATTTTCTCTCGAAAACCACTAATTTGATGAAATAGACCTGATGATGATGATTATTTTGATGATAATGATGATGATTTCTTTAAATGTAAGTATGTTCAGCGATTACTCTGGCACCTGTGATCCGATTTGAGTAATTCTTTTTTTGTTTGGAAGAAGTTACCTCCAAGGTGTTTCCGTATTATTTTTGGTTCTGGTCTGATGATGGAATCCATGAGGAATTGAGGGAACTCCTCAATTTTTAAAGGCACGTGTTAAGTGATTTCGGGATTTTCTAAAGTAACTCGAGCATTTGCTTCCGAAAACCACCAATTTGATGTACTGCAACTGTAGCCTTACCACGAGTTTGACATTGACATATTAACGTCTTATGCATCTAAATGTAACTTTTTATGCATCTCGCTCACACTAAGGTTAGTACGAGCGAGATGCATGGGAAGAAAGTTACACACATGCTAGCGAATATATCAATGTCAAACTCGTGGTAAGCTGGTAAGGCTACTGATCGGGGGTTAGGGTTAGGAGTTAAGGGGTCAGAGATTAACGGGTCGGGGAATGGCGGTTGAAGGGTTGCTGGTTCAGGATCGAGGGGTTCCTGGATCAGGGGTTGATGTGCTGTGAGGTTGAGTGATCGGGGGGCTGAGGGATTGGGTCAGTGGCGGGGCGGGCGGATGGATTTAGTTGACAGGAATTATAATTTCCCAGACGGACTCGAGACAATTCCTGGTTCAGGGTCGAGGGGTTCCTGGATCAGGGGTTGATGCGCTGTGAGGTTAAGTGATCGGGGCGTTGAGGGATTGGGCCAGTGGCGGGGCGGAGGATGGATTTAGTGTAGTAGTGACAGGAATTATAATTTCCCAGACGGACTCGAGAAAATTCCTGATTACATACATATTTATTAAAGTAATAGGTACACGAATTTAGTGTTAAACATGATCTTGTTTTTCATTCATGCGTCGCGCTCTTAAACAATGCGTTAAAACTAAAAATGGAAAAATAAAAACTTTTTACAAAAAAAAGCAAACCGACTTCAAAAAGGATGAAATAAAATATTATCCTTTTTGAAGTCTATGCGTTACCAACTGATATGTTTGAAGTCGGTGCCAAGCCAAGTAGTAACAATACCAGTCAAAATAATCAGCTTTATAGCTATAAATCCGATTAGAACTGCACTAATAACTATTACAAATGTGTAAGTAATTTTGTCTGCCTCTTTGTCGCCTTTTCATGGCTAAACAACTGAACCGCTTTAGGTGAAATTTGGCAAGAAGATAAATTTCTTAAATTGTTTTATATTTTGAAATGTAGTCCTCTGGATAAGGGACGGGAAATTACTCAGTCCCAATCTCACGCTTGCGTGCTATAGACTGTTCGAGCATTAGTAAGAAATGCTCTTTAAATAATACGACGAAAAAAAAATGCATTGGATTTCCACTAATGTGCCGACAAACATGGTACAGACTGCGCCAAGAAGGTTTGATCGTGTGTTTTGAGGTATGTTCTTAGATACAATCGACGTCAAAGATATATTTACACTTTTGCACCTTACTCCTTTGTAATAAGGCGAAAAGTGTAAACATATTTTTAACGTCGACTGTACCTACAGAAAGTACGTTCATTGTCGTCGTGTAAGGCAATCCAACGTAGGTACATCCTTATCGAATCGCACCAAAATCATGGTATGCTTCAAAATTTGGCTTGGCACCGACTTCAAACATATCAGTTGGTAACGCATAGACTTCAAAAAGGATAATATTTTATTTCATCCTTTTTGAAGTCGGTTTGCTTTTTTTTGTAAAAAGTTTTTATTAACCGACTTCAATTTCATAGGAGGAGGTTCTGTATTCGGTTGTAGCTATTTTTTTTTTTCTATGTACGTTCACCGAATACTCCGACATCCGTAGTCCGATTTGAGTAATTCTTTTTTTGTTTGAAAGGAGCTACCTCCGAGTTGGTCCCATTTTAATTTGGTTCTGTTCTGATGATGGGATCCATGAGGAATTGAGGGAACTCCTCAATTTTTAAAGGCACATGCATGGTGTTTTGGGCGTTTTCTTAAGCAACTCGAGCACTTTCTCCCGAAAACCACTAATTTGATGAAGTAGACCTGATGATGATGATTATTTTGATGATAATGATGATGATTTCTTTAAATGTAAGTATGTTCACCGATTACTCCGGCACCTGTGATCCGATTTGAGTAATTCTTTTTTTGTTTGGAAGAAGTTACCTCCACGGTGTTTCCATATTATTTTTGGTTCTGGTCTGATGATGGAATCCATGAGGAATTGAGGGAACTCCTCAATTTTTAAAGGCACGTGTTAAGTGATTTCGGGGTTTTCTAACGTAACTCGAGCATTTGCTTCCGAAAACCACCAATTTGATGTACTGCAACTGTAGCCTTACCACGAGTTTGACATTGACATATTCGCTAACGTCTTATGCATCTAAATGTAACTTTTTATGCATCTCGCTCACACTAAGGTTAGTACGAGCGAGATGCATAGGAAGTAAGTTACACACATGCTAGCGAATATATCAATGTCAAACTCGTAGTAAGCTGGTAAGGCTATTACTGATCGGGGGTTAGGGTTAGGAGTTAAGGGGTCAGAGATTAACGGGTCGGGGAATGGCGGTTGAAGGGTTGCTGGTTCAGGATCGAGGGGTTCCTGGATCAGGGGTTGATGTGCTGTGAGGTTGAGTGATCGGGGGGCTGAGGGATTGGGTCAGTGGCGGGGCGGGCGGATGGATTTAGTTGACAGGAATTATAATTTCCCAGACGGACTCGAGAAAATTCCTGGTTCAGGGTCGAGGGGTTCCTGGATCAGGGGTTGATGCGCTGTGAGGTTGAGTGATCGGGGCGTTGAGGGATTGGGCCAGTGGCGGGGCGGAGGATGGATTTAGTGTAGTAGTGACAGGAATTATAATTTCCCAGACGGACTCGAGAAAATTCCTGATTACATACATATTTATTAAAGTAATAGGTACACGAATTTAGTGTTAAACATGATCTTGTTTTTCATTCATGCGTCGCGCTCTTAACAATGCGTTAAAACTAAAAATGGAAAAATAAAAACTTTTTACAAAAAAAAGCAAACCGACTTCAAAAAGGATGAAATAAAATTTTATCCTTTTTGAAGTCTATGCGTTACCAACTGATATGTTTGAAGTCGGTGCCAAGCCAAGTAGTAACAATACCAGTCAAAATAATCAGCTTTATGGCTATAAATCCCATTAGAACTGCACTAATAACTATTACAAATGTGTAAGTAATTTTGTCTGCCTCTTTGTCGCCTTTTCAAGGCTAAACAACTGAACCGCTTTAGGTGAAATTTGGCAAGAAGGTAAATTTCTTAAATTGTTTTATATTTTGAAATGTAGTCCTCTGGATAAGGGACGGGAAATTACTCAGTCCCAATCTCACACTTGCGTGCTATAGACTGTTCGAGTATTAGTAAGAAATGCTCTTTAAAAAATACGACGAAACAAAATGCATTGGATTTCCACTAATGTGCCGACAAACATGGTACAGACTGCGCCAAGATGGTTTGATCGTGTGTTCTGAGGTGTGTTCTTAAGCCTCCTCCACACTCGTGCGCACGAGTGCGTGCGCGAATCGCGGCGCAAAGCCGCGAACGCGAGTGTGGAGTCCTGAACGCAGACCTGCGAAATCGACTCCACACTCGCGTTCGCGGCTTCGCCCGCGATTCACGCGCATAGTCTGGAGGGGGCTTTAGATACAATCGACGTCAAAGATATATTTACACTTTTGCACCTTACTCCTTTGTAATAAGGCGAAAAGTGTAAACATATTTTTAACGTCGACTGTACCTACAGAAAGTACGTTCATTGTCGTCGTGTAAGGCAATCCAACGTAGGTACATCCTTATCGAATCGCACCAAAATCATGGTATGCTTCAAAATTTGGCTTGGCACCGACATAGACTTCAAAAAGGATAAAATTTTATTTCATCCTTTTTGAAGTCGGTTTGCTTTTTTTTGTAAAAAGTTTTTATATGTGTTTATTATTGACACCTACGCAACGTCGCCTACAGAAACACCCACGAAAGGTCAAGCCAAGAAATTGCACGACAAGAAAATTCAGTAATTCTTATAGAGTCTTCTTCTTAATTCTAAGTTAATTTGTATGTATTTATCAAAACATATTTAGCAAGTATAGGTATGAGCTACATAAGCTCTTTGTACTTACACAATTTCCTGAACACCTAAAATTCAATCTAGTTTTTCCACTAGATGAGAATGTGTGTTAATAGAAATTGTTGGTTTAAATACTTGTAAGTAAATTGTGATATTTAGCTAATCGAAACGTGGAAAATATCAAAATAAAAATATCTACTTGCATAACGTTTCCAGCATCTCAAAACCTGTAGTCGAAATAAAAGTCGTATGTCTGAATCATTCGGCTACCATAGTATGTATACTTATATGAAATTCCAAACTCTTAATGAAGCTGTCCACACACTTGCGTCACTCGAAAATCACGATAGCTCTTCGCGGACGTACAATCGCATTAGCACACGCCTCAAAAACCGGTTTTCACCGCGAATAGCCATCCTAAATAAACAATAACAAGGGGACAGCTTTTAAACGATCTCAACGGCTCAGCTGAGAGATTAGCCCACCCTAATAACCAATTTGATTCTACATCTCGCCAAAATCCCTTACACACTTATTTATTTCGCGATAAGGCTTATTATTACTTGGATCGCAAGTATATCGGTTGTAAAGTTACTAGCTACACAGATGGGTTTACTTGATAGGTGGTTATAGAGTTTTTGACGAGAAAGGGTGCGAGCACGTGATTGAACCACATGCTAATGTGTCGTGTTCTGTTTGTAACACGATATCATTCTAGAAATATACAAACTGAATAAATAATAGCAAATGTCAAATAGGTTCTTACTTCGACTCCTAAGTATATCAGGCCCCAATTTCACCACGGTGACAGGTGCGACAATTGTAAAATCACTGTTGCTGACGTCACAGGCATCGATGGGCTACGGTTACCACTTACCATCGGGCGGGCCGTATTCCTGTTTGCCACCATCATTGTTTTATTAAAAAAAACTTTACTATATCGGAAAAAAACAGATATCTCTTTTGCGAAGTTTCTGACAATTGTCAAGATTTAGAAGAATTGTAGGTAATTCTTGACAGGTAATGAGTTATATGTCGGAATTTCGTGACAATTGTAGTGTTTCTTGTGACAATTGTCATAAACTTAGCAAGAGAAATATCTGTTTTTTTCCGATACTTATAATAAAGTTTTTTTAATAAGACAATGATGGTGGCAAACAGGAATACGGTCCGCCCGATGGTAAGCGGCAACCGTAGCCCACGGATGCCTGTGACGTCAGCAACAGTGATGTTTTACAATTGTCGCACCTGTCACCGTGGTGAAATTGGAGCCAGGCGTTATTACTTATTAGATATTCTTTCCCCCCACTAGACATTTACATAGCTAAAATTTTAATTCTGAATGGCAAATCGTGAGAAACACAATTCTCTTTCTTCAAACACAAACTTTTTAATTAACTCCATTTCTTTCTATTAACAATTGTCGACTTACGCCAATTATATAAAGTTACAATGGGGTTTATTGTTTCACTTAACATAAAGCTGTAATTCATAGGACCTAGTTAATTAAAAACAATGTAAAAATCAGGTTAAAATGTGCTTTTAACACGCAAAGTTAGGCAAAAAGCGCGTGATTTATTAGTGTACTAGGAATGTGTTAACCTACATTCTCTTCTTGCTGATTCATTCTAATGGTTTTCCAAATCAAAGCCTTTCTGTCTTCATTACTTAAAAGATTCTATAATGTAGTAGAATCATTATAATGTAGAATCTGTGCGGTAGGGAAGAGTCATAGAAAGTATTTTGTCGTCGTATCTTCAACTTCATGGCTGGATTACGAACCGTCCTTGGTCATACACTAAGTATAGTCGCTGGACTAGCTTGTTATTTTGTTTCGGCATAAAATATGTTATCCGCTAAGATCCGCTTCGCAAGTAACACTACAATATTTGCCTTTAAAAAAATAACTAGCCGTTCGAGAAATCTTAGAGTACATACTTTAGTATCTGTTTATCGAAACTGGAGTAAGGTCAATAATATGGAGAAGACCGTCTATCAGATAAAACTTCTAGCTCTTGCGTTTGCGTAGGTACAGGCTACCTACAGAAGGTCGGTGGAGTACGAGGAGCATAGCTCTTCTTTTCTGACGTCTGTACGTATACAAATACGAGAGTTCTTACCCTATGGCGGTCTTCCCAATAAAAATTGTATATGCCGGTCTTCCTCACCTAACCTAAGTACTACGTACTACTTATACAATACTAGCGACCTGCCCCAGCTACTCACGGGTTACACAAAACCTTAACAAATTATACACCTAAACCTTCCTCAAGAATCACTCTACTGATAGGTGGAAACCGGGTGCAAATCCGTTCAGTAGTTTTCGAGTTTATCGCTAACATACATACATAAGGTGTAGTGATAGTGATATTAGGAACTAAGATATGATATAAATGTATAATCCACCGCACCGCACCGCAGATGTAGATCTACCGCAAGATATTGGGACCAGTGGCGTAGCTAGGGGGGGGCGGCGGGGGCGGCCCGCCCCGGGTGTCACCCATTTGGGGGGTGTCACCCGACCGTGAACATCAGTAGTGGCATCTATAAAAATTCGTAAAACTGTGGCAGATTGCATAACCGCCATTAAGGAAATAATATACAACCATGAGGAACCCGAGAGATTTTGACAGAATATTCCTGATCATATTTAAAGACTAAAATGTCCTATAAACTGTTTTGGAATTCGCCTAGTTTCATAGTCCAGTACCACCAGCATAGCAATGTACAAATTGCAGAACATTCCCAAAAAGCGGAAACGTTCTCGAGAATGTTCTCAGAACATTCCTGCAACATGGAAATTATTGTTCCGCCATCTTGGATTTTTTTTTTAATTTTTTTGTCATAGGAATCTAGAGGCCTCTATCTCCCGCCATGCTAAATCTGAGCGCGCTCGGACCAACTTGAAAAAATTAAAAAAAAAAGTCGGCCATTTTGTTTTCTTTTAATGCTTGACGACCGGTCTGGCCTAGTGGGTAGTGACCCTGCCTATGAAGCCGATGGTCCCGGGTTCGAATCCTGGTAAGGGCATTTATTTGTATGATGATACAGATATTTGTTCCTGAGTCATGGTTGTTTTCTATGTATTTAAGTATTTATATATTATATATATCGTTGTCTGAGTACCCACAACACAAGCTTTCTTGAGCTTACCGTGGGGCTTAGTCAATTTGTGTGAAAAATGTCCTTAATATTTATTTATATTTATAAAAAAAAAAAAAAAAAAAATGCAGTTTGTTTTGTCTCGGAGCCCTCTATGACATTCGAGCACCCCCCACCTATCACGCACCGTTTAAAAGTTGCCATACAAAATAAAAGTGGCCAGTTTTCCCGCAATTGTAGCATTTAAAAAAAAAAAAATTTTTTCATAGGTACATGTTTAGGGGACCCCGAGATTCCGTGACCAAAGTATCAGCGCGCTAGGACAAACTTGAAAAAAATTAAAAAAAAGTCGGCCATATTGAAAAAAACATGGAGGCGTCAAAAACTGCCAGGGTTCCTCTATGACATTTGGTCGAGCACCCCCCACCTAGGTCTGACCGTTTGGCCGGGCCGTCATACATTTTTCTGACCGGAAGCGGTAGACCAAAAGTCGGAATTTTCTGGGGGTAAGGATACTACACCTAAACTATCGTGAATATTCATGGTATAAACTACGATAAATAAATAAATTCTCGTTCTCGAGAACATTCTCAGAAGTTACCAAAAAATTCTCATGTGGAAAGTTTCGCAAGTTTGGAAAGTTTTTTTTTTTAATTATGTGATTATTTCTTTAATTGACAAAAAAAAGTTAAAATTATTTTTGGGTGACAGTTTTACAAATTAGCATTTACATTTTATGTACAAAAAATCGAAAACGGCATTAAGTCCGCCTGTTGTACTTTTTCTATGTGCAATAAAGTTTAAAAATAAAATAAATAAATAAAAACGAGAAATTCTCATGTGGAAAGTTTCGCAACTTTGGAAAGTTTTTTTTTAAATTAAGTATGTGATTATTTCTGTAATTGACAAAAAAAAGTTAAAATTATTTTTGGGTGACAGTTTTACAAATTTACATACATTTACATTTTATGTACAAAAAATCGAAAAACAATTTTATTTTGGTGAAATTGACGTAAACTCTTTTAGTATATTTTCCTTATTTTGGCCTCAGAAATGCATGGTTAAAATCTCTCTGGGTTCCTGGTATGTAACAATAATATGTTGGCGCCTCGTAGGTTTTTTTATTCAGAAAGGTTTTTTTTTATTATGTGATTATTTCTGTAATTGAGAAGCTATGTCACTGTTTCTAATTGGGTGACTCTGGACTATTTGAAATTCATTATGAAATGGGATTTTACAGAATCTCTTTCAAATCGCGCACTTGGCAAAAAAAGTATTTTTTTTTACGTAAATTATTTGTATATCTTTCACGGGACAATGATGACTCGGACCTTTGGGAGGCGTGCGCGGAGCCCAAGCCAACATGTAGATGCCCTTATGACACTTATGAAATGTGGGTTACACCGAGCGGATGCTGTCCTTGCCCGTGTCATAGAACGCGCGCAGAGGCAACACCCGCCAGGGTGTGGACTATTGAGAGTTCATGGAATCTAAAATGAAAGCGATGGAGTAAATTGTGAGCTATGGAATATTAAACGTAATTTTATAATTGTAAAATATTAAACATATTTTACAATTTTGATTGAATTTTGGGGTGACACCCACAATGTCCGCCCCGGGTGCCACCCATGCTAGCTACGCCCCTGATTGGGACCCACACGTCGAGAGGAAGGAACTTGGAGACTCCGCAAGAACCAGGAGATTGAAGATCTGGTGTCCGAGACGAACATCATTGGAGAATCGAAAGCCGCTAGACTCCGATGGCTCGGGCACGTAGTCCGGATGGGGGAAGATCGCGCAGTCTGGAGGGCGTACTCTGGAGTACCAAGTGGCCGAAGGCCGTCTGGACGCCCTTGGTACCGCTGGAGAGACGAAGTGCAGAAAGACCTTAGCGAACTCGGCGCCGTCGACTGGATAGAAACGGCTTTGGATAGAGTAGCATGGCGGTCTTTGGTGTCGGAGGTCCACTCCGACACCAAAGACCAAGATCCACTTCGGGTCGTTGCGCCACAGCAGTAAGTAAGTAAGTAATCCACCAACCAGAAATACATGAGACGAAAACAAAGATTTATGTAATAATTAATTGGCAAATCCTAATACGCCTAACAAGACCAGGGAATATACATACAAACAAACATCGGTCCTCTGCGGGCTTAAACGCAAATGTCTCAGTAAGCCGTCCGAGAGCGAAATCTCTTAATTTACGCCCCAAAAGGGATTTGCTAAAGCTAAACATTGTTCGCTAATTATAACGGGCGCATATGCTTTCTGTCCCACGCGGATCTTGCCAACTTAACGAGCATTTGTGTGTGACGCGATTCGGTTTGAATTTGGAATTAGAAGATTTTTGTTTTTTTAAGCGAGTGTGTTTTGTTTTGTTTGTTACAGTTCAATTTGAGTAACATATACCTACACGGTAGCTAAAAAATAACTGCATTCCCGTTGCCAGGGAGGTGCTGGGATTATACTGAGCAACTTTTTCTATAAGACGATAACCCTTCGCGCCTACATTTTTTAAATTTGACGTTTTTTCTACTGGCGGAAATGGCTTGACTATAGGCGCCACTTTGACAAAATTACACCTGACAATGTTTTTCTGTATATTTCTGGATCGCTAAGTTAGGACAGTATGCATGGTACTGTATATATTTTAATTGTTGACTAGAATTTTCAGATGACAATTGTCACAGTGGTGCAACCGCCAGCTTAGCACAGGGAGTGCAACGGTCACGACAATATCTCGCCCACGAGATGGACTACCCGTTCCTCTCTAGTTAATACAGTTAGAAAAAGACGGGGTCAATATCACAAAACATTATGAGGTCATCAAGCCCGTTGGGAAACTATTTACATAGATGATTTAAACTTAACTATTTATTTTAACTATTTAATGTACGTACATACTTAATTTGAACAACAACATAAGTCTAAACTTACAAAAAAATGTAACCTAAAATTAAAACTACCTACAAAACTAAAACTAATACTTAAAAACTAAAAATATATGTCTAAAGAGGGCCCCTGGGGCATAGTGCCAAAGATACTGGCAGCATTTCCTCGCTGAATCTCATTGCTTATTCGTTGAGCGAGGAAGCTGCCAGCCCTTTTGTCCCCAGTGGCCTCAACCAGCTATTAATATCGATTAGATTTGTATTTCGATATAACGATACTAACTTATTTTTCTATACACATTAGATTTTTATTTTTATTTCAGTTATAAATAAACTTTGATGAAAAATAATCCTAGACAAAGCGATTTTAATTGGCAAAGTTCGTTCATGATCGCAAAAACTCAATGAGCGCGTAATTCAATAAAGAAGAAATACATTTATAACTTTATTTCACGACTTTTCCCTTATGTTAGAAAAAGTAGGTACATTTTTAAATATTCACCATAAGAATGCAAGATACAAGGTCATTTTGTATTCAAAACACTACGTGAGGGTCTACCGAGAAAATTTCAATTTCATTACCTGCCTCTCTATTGCTCGAATGTGCAAGAGTGGTTAGAGAACTACTTGTCTCTCTAGGCAGGTAATAAAATTTCGAATTTCGCGGTTTCGGCCCTCTGTTTATTTCACGTTTATTTTTTTGTTTTGTTAGAAAACATATGACATTTGACATCAACGTTAATTTTGGTGACGAAATTGACCATAATATTATAATATTTAAGTACCTACATAATTTTATTAAATCTCGATATAAAGTTCCTCATTACGACATAACAGTAAGTATGTAACTTAATAATACCCACAGTTACATTAACATTTTTCAAATATAAATCTCAATTTCATATATATGTATTTTCATAGTCGATTAGACACCAAAATGAATAACAAATCCCAAAATGAAATACACACCCTTTCATTTGACAGAAAAAAACATACATAATTACCGTCCAAATGAATTTATGACCGTACATTTGGTCTGCCAATGTTTGCGCTTACAATCCTGTACTGGATTTATCTTAGGCACTCTGAAAAAGTCATATTTTACTACCAGATGTACGTCGCTTACGTCTTTTTGTAACCAAGCAGAGTCGAGGCGGTGTATTTGCATATTTCTATTAACGTGGAGATGACCAGCCCCTCGTGTTTAAAATCAACATGGCGAAATATGTTATTACAACATGGTATTGTCACAAATGTGATATGGAATAGTAGTGGTCGTAGATTTTGAACTTGAAAAGTATTCTTAAAATATCTTTATCCACAAATATCTTTATCCAGACTAGATGGACGGACGACCTAGTTAATATCGCGGGAAACCGTTGGTTGGTTGGCACCGAATGACCGTTCGTTGTGGAGATCCTTGGGGGAGGCCTTTGCCCAGCAGAGGACGTCTTTCGGTTGAGATGACACACATGTCATCAACCTTGTATGATTCGTTCTAAAACGCAAATTACTAGCTAGAAGATAAACTGTTGTGTTATAAAAAAAACTTATCAAAAAAATGTTTTTATTCAACAAAATAAAGTATCAGTTCTGGAAAAACTCGGTAACGCAAGATTCTTAAAAATTCTAGTATCAAAGCTCAATTATACCTCTTCATTAAATAATCGTATTTTTCTCTCTTCTCTAGTAACAAGTTTTATAATTATGATTTAACTATCCTTCCTTTCCTTTAAATTCCTTAACAATTTTTTGCGACCGGCGAACAGGGAAATCTCTAACGAGTAACGACAGATGCTGGGATTTAATTAATGAGACATTTTTTTGGATTTCTTCAAGAATTTTTCCTTTTAACTTATACCGTTTTACAAAACTGAGCAGAAGTTACGCTTGATCTTTGAGGTATGTATTAGTTTAAGCTACAGTTAAGGTACCGTCCACATTCAGACTACACCAGCAGTAATGCTGTCGACTGGATTACTGCAGGAAACGACAAATTGTGATTGTCAAACGTCAGTAAGTCGATGGATAAAATTACCTTTTTGACGTTTCCTGAACTACTGCTGACTGCATACTGACGCAAATGTCAAAAACGATGTTAGTGCCAGGATTTTAGAAATTTGCGGCAGTAGGTAAGGTAGGTAGGGTAGGTAGGTAGGTGCCGTCTTAATTATTTTGCAACGTTACTTTATGGGTTTTTCCGCAACTTGTTATTTGATATAACGTCCAAACAAAAACGATAAGTTAAATTTTATGAAATGAAATGAAATGAAATGAAAGTTTATTCACGAGAACATATGGTACAGTAGATATTATTAAGTGTACATATTGACCCATGATATGTTCGGCCTTATGACATGTGAAAATTATTTGTATTGACATAGTTCATGCATGTCAAAGGAAAATACGTTACAAAAATGTCACGTTTACTAAAATATTATCAAAATTTAAATTATTAAATACAAACATCAAGTTCTACAGTCAGTTAGTCATTCAAATTCAGCGCATAAGTTCATCAATCTATTATAGTTAAATCTAATTCTCTTACTTACCTATGTAAAAAGATTACATGTTAAAATGAAGTAAAAATTAAAATTTATAATGTCAAAAGTTTACATGTCAAAATTAGGTAAGAATTAGAATTTATAATGTCAAAGTTTACATGTCATAATTAAGTAATAGTTAGAATTTATAATTAAATTAGGATTTATGATGTCAAAAGTTTACATGTCACAATGAAGTAAAAATTAGAATTTATAGTATCAAACGTTTACATGTCACAATGAAGTAAGTAATAGTTAGAATTTATAATTACAATATTCATCAATGTTATAAAAACTTGCATTACACAATATATTTTTCAATTTAAATTTGAACTCGTTAAATGGTAGCGTCTTTATGTTTGCAGGAATTTTGTTAAAAATTTGTATACACATGTGATATGCGCCTTTTTTTCTTATTTTAAGGTTATAGGGCGGTAGTGTCATTTGGTACTGTCGAAGAGGTCTATTATTTATATTATTAAATGGCGGGAAGAGTTCTAGATTCTTCTTCACAAAGACAGCTGCTTCGTAAATGTATAGGCTTGTCAGTGTTAATAAGTTAAGCTTTGCAAAATCAAGTCGGCACGATTCTCTGCGACCTTTACCACAAATAGTTTTAATGCACTTTCTTTGGGCTACAGATGCACGTTCTATTTCAACTGAGTTTCCCCATAAGAGGATCCCATATCTAAAAATGGACTCGATATAAGCATGATATGTTACAAGAGCTGTTTTTTGCGAAACCGTTTCTTTGAGTCTCCATAATACATATATAAATTTGTTAACTTTCCTACATACATTTTCTACATGTCGTTTCCAGTTACAGTGAGTGTCTTAAGTTTTGCCTAAGAATACAGAGTCTTCTACTTCTTCTATTTCGATGTTGTCATGTAAAATTTTTATTGTCTGTGGCGCTGCTTTGTATGATCTAAACTGGATAAATTTTGTTTTGCTAAGATTTACCTTTAAATGATTTTCGCTAAGCCAACCGATGACATCGTTCAATGCAGTATTTACCTCGCGTTCATATGAGTCTGTATTGGTACCTTTGATTAATATCGTCAGCAAATAGGACGCAATCATGTCGGATACATTCAGGTAAGTCATTGATATATACTAAAAACAATAACGGGCCTAAAATACTGCCTTGTGGCACTCCGTATGTATTAACTTTATACTGGGACTTGTACGATTTCAGCTTATTGTTTTGAACACTGCTTTCTTTCAGACAAGTAACTTTGAATCCAGGAATATGCGGGTCCTCTAATTCCATAGCGTTGGAGTTTGTCTAAAAGTCGGCGGTGACAGATGGTATCAAAAGCTTTGGACATATCCAAAAGTAATACCCCAATTGGAATGCCTTTGTCTATACAGTCCGTAATTAAGTTATTTAACTTAAAGCACGCTAATGTTGTAGACTTTTTTTTTCCGAAAACCGTTTTGCTCGTCCTTTAAGATGTTAAATTTGTCTAAGAAACGTTCGATTCTGTTGTACATGGCTCGTTCATAAATTTTTGCCACGACTGGGATTAATGTAATAGGACGGTAATTTCCTAATTCCGACTTGTTACCTTTTTTAAATATTGGTTTGACAACAGATTTTTTTAATATCGTAGGGAATGTGCCTTGTTCGAAGGATTTGTTAATCAAATACGATAGATGGAATGCCAGTATTGGTGAAATACTCTTTATGATTTTGGTTGGTATTTCGTCAAATCCAGTAGATCCAGTATTTTTAAGAGAGCATATGATTTTATATATTTCACTCGGTTCAGTAGGGGTTAGAAACATACTGTTTTGTTGAGATTTAAAGGTTATTGGCTTTGGGAATTGTTGGCTGTTATTAGACGATTGGTTTATATTAATACAATAATCATTAAATTCCTCTGCAATGTCTTGAGGCTCATGCCTGTCTGTAATACTAGTTATTTCTTTTTTAGATGTTTGATTGTAACTACCTTTGATAACACTCCACGCAGCTTTGCATTTATTTGATGAGTTTGATATGAATTTAGTATTTTGTATTTTTTTCGAGTGAGAGATACATTTTTAAAGTATTCGTGTATAGTTATGCAGCTGTTCTTTATTCAGGTCTTTATTTTGTGTACTTTTTTGATATTTAAGGAACAGTTTTCTTTTCGTAACACAACATCGCTTAAGTGATTTCGTAATCCATTTCAGCTTTCTGTTTGCGTTAGATATTTTTATTTTTATTACAGGAAAGTAAAGATTGTGGAATAGTACTATAAGATCATGAAATACGGTAAATGCTTTATTTGAACAGTTTTCATCATGAATTTCAGAGAATGAGAGCTGACTGACATGATTTTTAAATACGAGGATATTTTCTTCGCTATAGTCTCGTTTCGTAGAGTACCACTCGCGTATGTAATTATTTATTTTAGTGGGAAAAGTTACGATTTGAGCTGTGTTATGGTCTGAGAGGCCTAATTGCACAGTTGTCCCTTCCGCCGTTTTTATGCTGCTAATTATATGGTCTATGCAATTATTTTTGCGAGTAGGTTCATTTATATGACTAAACATATTATAATTATCCAGAAGAGCAAAATAGTCCTTTGTTGTGTTATTTTTAATTAATGTATTAATGTATACCACAATTTTACGTCGTTTTCCACAAACTTCCTCTAAACGTGCTTAACAAATCTGGCAAAATTCTGACATCTCCGAGGGTCGGACAAATAAAGAACGCGACAGCGATATGTTCATTAAAGTGGTTCGAATTCCATTTACTCCATTAGCCAGATATTTTAATTGTGTGTTGTCCCTTCGGAAACTTTGCAGCTGGGCCGTCGCGCTATTTCAAGACAAATTGCTTTTACTGATTCCGAAATTCTATATTTAAATATGTGAGTTTAGTTGAAATATTGGGCAAGTTATTTAGTTTAGGCGGGAACGGAATATATTGGGTTACGAGTAAATATGTCTCAATGTTTTTTTTGCATAATATTAACAACAGTGAAGTGCATAAAAAATTTAACTGTGTGTTGCTTGGGAAATGATTATTACCAGGCATAAAAATACCTATATACTGGCCGTGTTCGTTTATTTTGTCAACTGCGACACAAACAAAACATTTAAATAAATTTACCCTACATGTAATCAAATAAATTTCCCAATCAAAAACTCGGCATATTTCAATCACATAAAATTTCCAATTTTATCAGTTATCGCACTTCATCGCAATATTTCACACATATCAAACGCACCCTCAACCTACATACCCCAATTTTATTATCGAGAAATAAATCATATTCAAATGATAATTCAATAACGAAGTGATTTCTGACCCGTGCTATGTGGGGTCGAGATAAAAGAGTATAATCCGGATAGGCATAAAATTATACCGCCACGGCCCGCTTGGGACAGCTTATTTAAGACCAAATTTATGCCTAAATAGATAAGTCTATGCGTTAAAGATTTGCTGTGTTGAGAAAAGTTACAGTAGGCTCGTTTGCTGCTGCTTCGGCTTCTAGATAAATTGTTGGTTACTTTGTTTAAACTGAAGCGCGTTCTTGTTAATCACAAAACTTCTTCAGACGACTCAATAGTCAGGTACAGGAAACAATATGTAACAATTTTCAAACGGGTCATTAGGCATGCCAAGAGATTAGCAGTACAGGAACAACTTGAAAAAGCAAAATACTCATCAAAAGAAATATGGAAAGTCGTTCACAGGCATTGTAGCAAAGCTGTCAAACAAACAAGAAGCAATATTTGTCTGAAAATAGCCCAAGAAAATGGGCCCACAAATCTTCTTCAAAACCCTAAGGATGTATGTGACACCTTCTTGGACAAATTCACACAAAGTAACAGCAAATGTAATACTACACAAGAAGCACTCTCACTGTTACGGGCTCATGCCGTCAAAACTCAAAATGACATGGTTTTTGATCCGGTAAATGAAGTCGAGCTAAAACACATTTTAAAAAGTATAAAACCTAAGACATCCTGTGGATACGACGAGATTCCCATATCTATCATTAAAGACAACATAGATATTCTTTCCGAACCATTAGTGTACCTTTTTAACGAATGTTTTACGATTGGTACTTTCCCTGACCAGTTTAAGGTGGCAAAAGTCCTGCCCATTTATAAAAAGGGACCAAAAACTGATCCAACGAACTACAGGCCCATTTCTCTTCTACCAACGCTGTCCAAAATCCTGGAAAGACTTATGAAAGACAGACTAACAAGACACCTCAACCGACATAACATACTAAGTGAGAGACAATACGGATATCAGAAAAGCAGAAGCACAAATGATGCCATCACAAGACTCATTGAAGACATAGTTCTCCAACTCAATAGCAAAAGGAAAGTAGCAGGTTTATTCCTCGACCTGAGCTCTGCTTTTGACACCGTTGACCATGGAGTTCTGCTTGCAAAATTGGAACACTACGGCATAAGAGGGAAAATGTTTGACATTTTTAGGTCTTACCTTGCAAACAGGCAACAGTTCGTTGAAGTTCAATGGACTCAAGACAGCAAAGAAACTGTACACAGATCAAAAATAACCAAGTTGGAAAGAGGAGTTCCACAAGGATCGATCTTGGGTCCTATCTTCTTTATAATTTTTATCAATGACCTGGTATCATTCATAGGGCATTCTGTTCCGGACGTTAAACTTGTGGTCTATGCTGATGATACCAACGCTATAGTATCGGCGGAAAACATGATACAGCTGAGCTACAAGGTTAACTTTGCTCTACAAGCTCTAAATACCTGGTTCAGCACAAACAACCTCAAACTGAACTGTACCAAGACCAATGCTTTACTGTTTAAAACCACTTCCAGAAACAAAGACAGTCTGCAGGTTATATCAAATGGAGTTGAAATACAACAAGTGGATTCTGTTAAATTTCTCGGAGTCAGGATTGATTCGAGTTTGTGTTGGAAAGTAGAACTATCGTCACTAGTCAACTCTATAAGTTCGGCCTGCTATGCACTAAGAAGCCTTAGAGAAGAGGTAAATACGGCTCAACTAATAATGGTATACCGCGCGTTGGTTGAATCTAAAATTAGGTACAGCGTAAAATTCTGGGGTAATAGCTACCTTTACAACATTCAGTCTGCCTTTGTGGCCCAGAAGAGAGCGATCAGAACAATAGCCAGAATACCACAGATGACATCATGTAAACCTTATTTTAATAAGTTTGAAGTTCTCACAGTACCTAGTCTCTATATTCTTGTGATTCTTAGCGACCTTATAAAGTACCTTAACTGTATTGAAACGCTGGAAGAAAGACGAAAGCGCTTGGAAACTAGAAGGAAGGACTTACCACAAACAATAACCACTAAACTACAAGTGGTTAAACACTCTTCAGCTTATCAGGCAGTTAATCTATTCAATAGATTGCCATCCGATTTGAAGTCAGTCACTAAATTGAATTTGTTTAAAAATTGTCTCAAAACTTATTTGTTGAAGAAGGGCTTCTATTCTGTGGATGAGTTTTTGTCAGCTCAGAGTACAACATAGTATTATTAAGTAGTATTTTTTTTTCTTTCTGACATAATAGTTATTAATTAATTTAGACCAATTGACATATACTTTATTATTATTATTAATTATATTTTATTATAAGCCAATTATTGTTCAATTTGTTATTATGTTAGATAATTTGTAATACTTTAATTTCTAATTGTTATTTATAAATTGTAATTGTGATATAAGGTAAAATTCAAACGCAATGTATATTGTTTTATGAATAAATGACTATGACTGGGTACAGTCAGCAGCAGATATACCTGAGCGGGCAAGGTGTCCAAGAAAACATATACACTTCAATCGTCACAAAAATAAGGACATCTAAGTTGTCATTTTCACGTAGGCTTTCAGTTCGTTACATATATCTTAACTTATGAGTTTTCCTTTAACACATACACCCTTATTTAATCACAATGATAATAACGGTTAGAAAGTCAGTGGTAACAAACACTCAAATTCAAGCTGCTGTCATTAATACCTACACGCACTGCTAATCACGTACGTCAGCAGCCAGGGTGCCACCAGTTGCTAAGCAGTTGTTATTTCAATGGTATCTAAGCATCAACATTTTATCTGTTTAACTTTTAAAAAAATACTGTAGCAGTTACGAATTGACACCTCCTTTCTTAAAGAAGTATTTTATCGTCAAGTGTCAAACTTAGGCGACCATTCTTCCAAACCGTAGAGCATAATATGTTAATATATTTATTTAACCTGCTTATTGTACTAAACTAGTAGTTCGCCCCGAACTGAGAACTCGCGGTTAACCAAAAATTATATGTATAGCGATTGACTTTGTTGCACCTTCTTAGGTACTCGTATAGTGCGACATAAAATAATAGAAAATAAATGATGGCGCCACTTTCTACGTAACTGTCACATTTTTGACGTAAAATGCTTACACATGGCAACAATTTAGTATGGACATTTTTGAGTTCCATTTTATTTAATTTCTACTATTTTATGTCGCTCTATAGGCGGCAATGGATCAAAGATCGCGTGGAATTATTGCAAGGTCTGTGGAGCCCTTAACTAATAGATGTAATCAAAGAGTAGTATGTATAATATAGTTGGCCAAGCAGAATAGATCTTGTCAGTAGAAAAAATGTAGGCGCGAAGGGATATGGTCTCATAGAAAATTTGAGTTTCGCGCCTTTTTCTACTGACAAGATTTGCTTTTTTGCATCAATTTTGAAGCGCCGTTTACAAGTTTAACGTTAAGTAATATAGATGGCGCTATTTTTTCGAATAAAGGGCTTCATATACGGCTGTCCCTCCCCTGGATTTAAGCACCACCATAGAGATTAAAATAAACTGTATCTGTGCTAAGCCGAAATATTTCCTGTCAAATGTCAAATACTTTTATATTATGTTTATTCTATTTTATTTTTATCTTGCTAATTATTTCAAATTTGTAAATTTAAAAACGATATTATTAAAGTGTAAGTCGAGCACTTTCATTTGATACTAAACTCGACCATGTTTCTTGCAAAAAAATGACCAGAATAGCAAGACCTCTCACAAACAGCTTTTTGGCCTTCTAAGCTCTTCTAGCTCAATAACCCCTTGATCGGGCCTGCTCATAATTTAATGACTAAAATAGAATGCCTTGACTACACGTTTACCCAATTTCATTTAAATTAGAACAAATTTACTTAAGTTATTGAGTACCTATCAAACTATCTTCTGACAGTTCAGCTTAAAAACATCGAAATGCCGGGACGTGCCGCTAGCCAGCCGCGTGTTCAAAGTCGAATGTAAGAACTTCGCTTCGCTTCGCTTCGCTTCGCTCGCTCGTTCGAATATACTATACAGGGTGGCCCATTTAGATCGGTCAGTATGGGAAAATCTGAAACTATAAGATATACACCGATCTCTTCTTAGGAACCATGTCATCGATTTTAGTAACAAGAAAAACTGCATTCATACATTTAAATAAAAATGTACTCAGCTCGGGAATCGAACCCCGAACGTTTAGAAAAATCAAACTAAGACTATTTCTATTTAGATATCTATTGTGTAGGTCTTAAGCAGTAAATGTTACTATGAAACATGATATCTGAAATGAATACAATGCATTGTTTTCATATCCTTTAATTTATTTTAGTAAGTTTTCGAAAAGACCACCATTTTTTTCAATACATTTTACGTACATTTTTTTTAAATGTATGAATGCAGTTTTTCTTGTTACTAAAATCGATGACATGGTTCCTAAGAAGAGATCGGTGTATGTCTTATAGTTTTAGATTTTCCCATACTGACCGATCTAAATGGGCCACCCTGTATAGTACTAAAATACGATGCTCCGAATCGATCAAAGAACGAAGGAGAAAATAATTGAATTGAAACGTAACACGTTCAGTGTCCCAATCTGACATGTAAACCTTATGGCTTTGTAATAGAGGCTAGCCGTGTCCCCACGTGAAGAGCACGGGCAGTAAAGGTGTTAAACATATCCAACTATAACTCCTCTCTTTATTTTTTTGATTGGACTCATGATCCGCAAGAACGGTACCTCCTCTTCTATAGATGTATGCGATAAAAACAATATACGTAATATGCTAACTGTTGACCATAGGAATGACGGATTTGAGAGGATAGAGATAGAGATACGGAGTTATATATATCTTTGAACTTATTGTTAGTACAACTTAGCAGTAAACATCAAATGGCATTCCGCACAGGAGTAATCTAAGGAACGCCCACTGCGGGTTCAAACCTACAACGTCCTGTTAGAAAGTCGTACATACGCTACATGTGACATATCTTCAAGAATTATATAAACTAATGCGTTTACATAAAACCAGAAGACACAAATTAATAATAGACACGAAACCCAAAAAAAAAGTTGTAATCTCTAGGTGCGTGCACTGAGATTTGAACCCGCGGTCTCTGCTTTGAAAAGCAAACGCCTGTTACTGAGACCACAACGTGCCTTGACAATTGGCTCTAAATTCGGCTCCAGTTAGCTTTCGCTTTGTGTCATTTGTTTTGACGATTCTGCTAAAAGAAATAGTTTGCAGTAAGTTGACCGAGGGGCCCCTGTCAAATAGTTGTAGAGCAAAACGTGAGATAGATGTATGTGATGACAAGACTGTACTGCTTTCGATGATTGTCAAAACGCTTTACCTGAAATTAGCATGGCTATTTTTCATTCAATATTCGACCATACTTGTATGCTTTAAACGTCTATTTTTCCATATTGTTCAGATATATTTGACACGTTGACCGCTTAGATACCAGTGGTTTTTTGACAGCTAAGGTATCAATGACTTGTTGTAAGTGTAGAAATTAATGAATAGCGACTGTTAAGATATTTGTGACACATTGAGCGCTCACAAGTAATACTACCATGACAGTCAACAACTTTTTGACAGTTTAAACGTTTACCTCTCTTTGAGCACCTGGAGTGTATAGCGACTTCTGCTGCTGACTGTACCTGGCACACACTTTTTACACATCGAACAAAATTGTGTACATATTCCAGAAAATATTTTTAACTCCTTTTGCGTAAGAAACGATTATCAAACAAAAAAGGATTGCTTCAGGTGCTTAAGAGGTTATACAATATTAAAATAAAGTTCGTTAGTTACTTCGTTTTGTGTGGTATTGTTTAAGTATACCCATAAATTTAAGGAAAAATAATAATATATCAAATAAACCAGGAATCTATTCAGTTACTTGTATTAAATAACTAGTAGAAAAACAACTCCTTGCTATGCCTAACTGTTAATTATGTTGGTAATAATATCGAAATAAATAAAGCTTATAACCGATTGCTATTTATAACGCTACCTACCCCAATGTTATATTTTGCTAAACCCTCTGACCCCTAAATTCGAGACCAACACCCCATTTGCCATTTTTGCCAGCTGGCCTACTGTGATTTTATCTGCCCGCGAAATGGCTAGAAAACCTAATAGAAGTTATTTATGTGCCTCGCTTATCAGTAATGTGGCGAGGCGCGTGGCTGCTTATTCAATAAAAACAATTTAAAACCAAATTTTAGAATTAAAAATAATAATATAAATTATAATTTAAAACCACAGACCCATTATGCTGGCCTATTATCAGTGTAGAGATGAAAATATTTTAATTTAATTTAATGTGGACTCATTTATTTAATTTTAGCGCATATTTTTTATTTGAGACTGTTATTTTATTGTATTTATTTCGACTCCAATTTTGATATGGCTTGCCGGGTATATTTATGACTACGTTTCTAGATGAGGCAAATAAAAATTAAAAACGTGATAAATATTTTTTGTTAATACGAAGTAGCCATTAGAACGCTAGTGACATCATAATCTCAGATTCAAAAGCAACAAGGAATTTGACTCATCAAAACGAATTTCACTATTCATCTTCTGGCTCTGAGCCGGTTAGCAGAATATTAGTCCCACACAAAGACACACACACACACACACACACACACACACACACACCCTTTTAGAAAGGTAAATTTATATTTGGATTAAGTAATACATTCTTAAAACTTCCTTTCATATATAATCATTTATTTTATTTTAATATTACATACATAATTATGATAATACAAATATTTAAATTTTACCCCTTTTATTTTGTGCTCATTATATTTTATTGTTAAAAGTGAAAAACATTGAAGGCTAGAATATCTATGTGTATTATTTATTAAATTTTGATCCCGGGTATTAAATTTGGTCTCCCTCCTCTTTTCTTTCAACTCCATATCGATGTATCCGTTGACAACGTCGACACCTCGGTGCGTCATATTTGCAAAAATGCGGCCCTTCTCAAATGGGAACCCTGGCGGGATGGCCGCGGTGGGTATTGACATATTGTACATGTGGTAGTCGCCCTGGTGACAACGAGAAATGATTGGGGTAAGACATTAATAAGATAAGTACTCCTGGCACATAATATACATAAATTTATGAAGAAAAATTTGCTCGTTCTTTCCCAGGCAATGTGAGAGCACTGTTAAATAATAATTTAGGTTAATTTAGGACTGTGTATTCGATGGTATTTAAAGTCGCTATTGTACCTGATGATGCTATTGCATTGACGCCAAAAGATCCAGGTAGGTATGTTATATAGATAATATATATTATTTCTTGTTTAATTTCGCGTAAGAATTTTACCCCTATTTTGTTCCTTTTGCTGCAATACTACGCCTAATTCTAGGTAAAAAAACTTATCTAAATGGTAGTATTGCCTTCTCTTTGAGATTACCACCCGATAGTATAGTTGAATTTTTTTAAGCTGACCGTTTAGGTCTATGAGCTCCTTAGTCCTAAACGGTCAGCTTAAAACATTTCAACTATAACAACTAGTCTTATTTATTTTGAAACTCGGTCGCCCGGCCATATCCAAAATCCAAATGCGCCTGCCTCGCATATGTGCTTCCACATTTTAAGGCGATCACCAAATAGAAAAGGAGTACTATTTTCTACTTATCATTACTGTAGTGTCCTGTTGGTCATCCTAAATACCGTTGGGCAGATAGAGTGGAGGCAGATCTCCGTGAGCTCGGCGACGGCGAAAGCTGGCGGAATACCGCTCTGGACCGATCAAAGTGGCGTGCTTTTGTGTTGGAGGCCAAGACTCATTTTGGGTCATTGCGCCAACCAAGTAAGTATTACTGTAGTGAATGAAAACTGTATCTACCGGTGGATAAGGACAGGGTTCTGCTAGTTTGCCCTGCTTCATGGCGGCGCCGAAGAACGAATCTTTGTGGATGAGGCTGCACCAGTTGAAGTGCATCTCCACAAAGCTGCGCCTGTACTCGTTACTCAGGAACTGGTAGATGTAAAAATCCACCTATAAACAAGGATTTTCATGTTTAAAAGATACATAGGTTTGAAAAACAAAACATCACACTGGGTCAAAACTTAATTATTAACCTAACTACGTAATCATAACATAAAATGTACCTACTCCACACTTACAATTAGCTTATCGGTAAAGAAAGATATAGTGAGGAGATCAGCCTAATCTCAACATGTTATAGTTTACAATCTTTAGTAAAAAATAATAACAAAGCTGACATTGATATCTTAAGAATGGAAAGATTAGTTGGATTTTACTGCAACCAGAGGCAGATACTTTCCTTGGAGTTGTCATTAAAAGGTACCAGCGTCTGATAGTGTATGTCGACGTAGTATATAGGGCTGCGGCGATTCTTCCTGACCGACGTGAAGTTAACAAATGAAAGATATTGCGGGTTGAAATACGAAACTGTGGGGTGCTCTGTTACTATAAAAAAAGTTCGCTGAAAATTTAAAAGTAGATCAATTAATTATATCAAAGGT
Source organism: Cydia splendana (assembly GCF_910591565.1). Lineage (NCBI taxonomy): Eukaryota > Metazoa > Arthropoda > Insecta > Lepidoptera > Tortricidae > Cydia > Cydia splendana. Next base: position 17,549,191 of record NC_085969.1, read on the forward strand.
ATTTAAATGAAAGTAGACAACCACATCTCCATAAAAAAACGTAATTTATATTTTAACCTGTGGATACTGTCATTGTAGAAAATATTTTGACTCAATTTGATGTACCTATGTTAACCACAAGATAGACTTTTTAATTTTAATGGGAGTTGTGAGCTTCCAAAAAAAAAATATAATTATAATTACCTATGACTTTTGCTCCTAACCCTTTCAATAATCAAAAAATCGACACCATCAAACATCTGTGTTTAAATATACATTAAATTGTGTAAAAATATTGAGCTTAATGTTAATATCCGGAGAAAAAAAGGGGACTACGTATGTATGAAAAAGCGGTCGTCCACTATGAAGAACTACGAGGAATTAATTGCTAAGCAGAAGAATAACAAGAACGATAGAAAATAAAATAAAGTATGACTTGGTTACTCCATCGACAAGAGATATATTATTTTTACCTCATGATTAATGTCTACCTCGTTTTTTTTACATTAGAAAATATTACAGGATCTTGAAGTGTCTCTTTATAGAAAAACGCTTACAAAAAAGTAAGTAACTATTACTTATGAAACCAAAATAATGTAAATGAACATAATTATATAATGCTTTTAAATTCTTGCATACCTATATTTGCTGAGACTCATTTCTGAAACGCGTTATTCATTAAAAAACACGTCAAGATCGCTTAGGTTCCTTCTTTCTAATGCTAAAAAAAGCAAAGTATAACCTGTTATATAAATTTTGTTATCTTTTACATATTTTAATTTTTAACAAGCAGAAACGTCTGCGAACGATGCTCGATGCTATTAAACTTAGAATAAATTTAAAAGTAGAAAAAATACTGTCCTGGGTGAGACTCGAACTCATGGCCTCTGGATTCTTGTACATACAAACTTACCTTTGTTTTCGACGGTAATACGTATAGTAATATTATTAAAAATAAATGAATTCCGCGCATGATTCGAACAACGGATGCAGATGCAATGACTTTGTTTTTTTTACTTTTCGTAATGTTATACAATTACCATGAATAATAAGAACCCACGGAAATTAAAATATAGTTATCTGAAATCACATCTGAAATTAATCGCACAAAACACAACACATTTTGTCGGTAAGTGTACCCATTTTATTTTTTAGTCGATGATTAAGAAAATGACATTTGTATAGCGATTGTCATTTCCTTAATTTTTGGAGTGACCTTTGCCGAAGCACTACAGCCGCGATTAATGAAGTTCATTCCGTCATTTAGAATTTGGCAGCAATAACGACGCTGCAACAGTAAAGGCCAGGCCACACCGGCTGCGTGTGCGTAGACGTGCACGTGCGCGTGCGCTAAAACGCACGCACGCACACGTCACGCAAACGGTGTGTCGTCTCTCATAAGGAACTGTATATTACAACGCGCACTTCTACGGACACGGACTCGGGGTGCACAATTGCACATGCCTTAAAGCAGCTGCAGGTGATATTCGATCTCTTTTACTGAAAACGTTACTCTGCAACATTGACGCTGACACGGCTGATGTCACTGATGATAAAATGAGTAATAGATTGAAAGTTTTTATCCTGACAGTAAAGGATGACTCACGCTAGACCGGGCCGGAGCTTCCGGCGCTTCGTTTTCTATGGAAAGCACCACGTGGTTATCACGTGATCACCGATCAAAATAATGGTAATCATAAAACGAAAGATGCATACGGCCATTTAATGGAAACTTATCTTGCTTTTTTTCGAATTAAGGTCGTAATTTTAACGATTCTTCAGAATCTGCAATAATCTCAATAATCATAAATTTTGAGATGTGTCCATATAGTAGGCAGCATACGAAGTGATGATGATGCTGTTCTTTAGTATTTTAGATACCGTCAACTACTTCAAAATTGCCTACCTTGCCAAACATTGCTTGGCTTGAAAAAACATTGAAATCTCTCATAGCTGTGTATGTCGTAGTCCTCTTAATGGCCACCCTCATCCCATAAAAAAAATTAAATACCTACCTATAGGGAGTGATTTGGTAGAGTACCTACCTACCACTGTTTTTCATGCCCAGCAATATTTGACATGGTTACGCAATTTTAAGGCAGTTGACGGTTGGTATAGTCAGACCGTAAACATCAGTCTGCAGCGATTTTGATAGCCCACGCAGTGAAAGTGTCATTTTAAACGTCAGAGTTCTATGAAATTATGACGTATACAATAACACTTACACTGCGTGGGCTATCAAATCCGCTGCAGACTTTGTTTGGTGCGAATATAGATCTTAATAGGATTAAATAACAAATCATCAAAATTTCCTTTAGTGTAAAATTATTTATAATATTACAAATATTTCCATTTTACCCCAACCTTTTGTGTTCATTTATTTATTATTACGTATTACATAATTTGTGTGTTATTCCACTTTGACCCCGAAAAAGTATTAAATTTGGTCCCTCCTCCTTTTTTCCTTCAACTCCATATCTATGTATCCGTTGAGAACGTCCACTCCAAAGTGCGTCATATTTGCAAAAATGCGGCCCTTCTCAAATGGGAACCCTGGCGGGATGGCCGTGGTGGGAATTGTCATGTTGTACATGTGGTAGTCGCTCTGGAGACAACAAGAAGTGATTAGGAGTTAGATACTAGATAAGTAAGACACAACGTTGGTGGCAAATAAGCATAGGTACTGCTCGCCTGTGGTGATAAACGGTCACCATAGCTGCCAAAGCGGCAGACCGGGCTCTGTGGCGTACCTTGGGAGAGGCCTATGTCCAGCAGTGGACTGCCACGGGCTGATGATGATTATGATGATGATAGCCTATGGGTGCTCGAAACTCTAGGGACTCAAGCACGTTACACGCGAGCTGCCATTATAACGTAGGTTTATTCCTTATACAAAAAGGGCTCGTATTTCGTAGGCAACAGGAGACCATCGTCTAAAATTTTACCTACCGGTGGATAAGGGCATGGCGCCGCTAGCTTGCCCTGCCTCATCGAGGCGCCAAAGAAGTGATCCTTGTGTATCAGGCTGCACCACTTGAAGTGCATCTCCACGAAGCTGCGTTTATACTCGTTGCTCAGAAACTGGTAGATGTAAAAGTCAATCTGTATTACGATTTAAGTAAGTATTAAAAGTGTGGTAGTAGTGGTAGTGTGTGTGGTAGCCGTTTAAGAAGAGTAACGCTCTTAAGGTAGATGTCGCTATGGTCCCCTTGACCCATCTATACATATAATAAAGCTGAAGACGGTCGAAAGTCTGTACATGGAAGATATTTGAAAAAAAGTTGGCTGGGGATACTTAGAATCGATAACAGAACACGTTCCAAAAGTTTTTAGAATTTTTGTCTGTTTGTCTGTTTATCTGTTTATCTGTTTGTCTGTTTATTTGAACGCGCATCACGTGAAAACGGCTGAACGGATTTTGATGAAAACTTTACTAATCTGTCGAGAAAATCCCCAGCCAGGTTATAGGCTATAAACATTCAACCCCTAAAAGGGGGGGTAGCCACAACACTCGATTGACTTAAGTTTGCCCCTGAATCTTATGGCGCTACTTAGGAAGGAGGGGCAAACTTTTTTCAAATATGGGCTACCACTATTGAGTACCCAGGTAAACTAACAGATGGAGCTGAATTTAATACGTTGTGACATGAATAAGCCACCGAGCAAAAGATTTTGCCAAATTAACTCTAAGTTTAGAAGACACGGATATCAACAAAAATAATTGAATAATTATGTTGATTTAATAAATTAATAATATATCGAAAAATGTTCGCGCTCGCTTCGCTCGCGTTTTCAATAACTTTCTAAGATATGGCGACTGCAGCAGCATTACTCTGTTGCAACGTTGCTGCTGCAGCACTGTCAATTTTCGTGATAAAATGATGTGACTGACTTCCATGCTAAAAGTAAAAATGTACAACTGTCTAACTGTCTATCAAATTGGGTTTTTATATCGAAAAATTTTCGCGCTCGCTTCGCTCGCGTTTTCTATTACTTTCTAAGATATGGCGACTGCAGCAGCATTACTATGTTGCAACGTTAGTGCTGTAGCACTGTCAATTTTCGTGATAAAATGATGTGACTGATTTCCATACTAAAAGTAAAAATGTACAACTGTCTATCAAATTGCGTTTTTATATCGAAAAATTTTTGCGCTCGCTTCGCTCGCTTTTTCAATAACTTTCTAAGATATGGCGACTGCAGCAGCATTACTCTGTTGCAACGTTATTGCTGTAGCACTGTCAATTTTCGTGATAAAATGATGTGACTGATTTCCATACTAAAAGTAAAAATGTACAACTGTCTATCAAATTGCGTTTTTATATCAAAACATTTTCGCGCTCGCTTCGCTCGCGTTTTCGATAACTTTCTAAGAAATGGCGACTGCAGCAGCATTACTCTGTTGCAACGTTACTGCTGTAGCACTGTCAATTTTCGTGATAAAATGATGAGACTGATTTCCATACTAAAAGTAAAAATGTACAACTGCCTATCAAATTGCGTTTTTATATCGAAAATTTTTCGCGCTCGCTTCGCTCGCGTTTTCAATAACTTTCTAAGAAATGGCGACTGCAGCAGCATTACTCTGTTGCAACGTTACTGCTGTAGCACTATCAATTTTCGTGATAAAATGATGTGACTGATTTCCATACTAAAAGTAAAAATGTACAACTGTCTATCAAATTGCGTTTTTATATCGAAAAATTTTTGCGCTCGCTTCGCTCGCTTTTTCAATAACTTTCTAAGATATGGCGACTGCAGCAGCATTACTCTGTTGCAACGTTATTGCTGTAGCACTGTCAATTTTCGTGATAAAATGATGTGACTGATTTCCATACTAAAAGTAAAAATGTACAACTGTCTATCAAATTGCGTTTTTATATCAAAACATTTTCGCGCTCGCTTCGCTCGCGTTTTCGATAACTTTCTAAGAAATGGCGACTGCAGCAGCATTACTCTGTTGCAACGTTACTGCTGTAGCACTGTCAATTTTCGTGATAAAATGATGAGACTGATTTCCATACTAAAAGTAAAAATGTACAACTGCCTATCAAATTGCGTTTTTATATCGAAAATTTTTCGCGCTCGCTTCGCTCGCGTTTTCAATAACTTTCTAAGAAATGGCGACTGCAGCAGCATTACTCTGTTGCAACGTTACTGCTGTAGCACTATCAATTTTCGTGATAAAATGATGTGACTGATTTCCATACTAAAAGTAAAGATGTACAACTGTCTATCAAATTGCCTATTTATACTAAAAAAATTTCGCGCTCGCTTCGCTCGCATTTTCGATCACTTTCTAAGATATGGTGACTGCAGCAGCATTACTCTGTTGCAACGTTACTGCTGCAGCACTGTCAATTGTCGTGATAAAATGATGTGATTAATTTCCATTCTCAGCTGTAATGCGGCAATGAACGTCACTCAATTTACCAAAAAAATTCAATGTAATCTTAATGACCCTAAGGGAGAGGGGGCACCATGGTCTAGAAATGCTTAGGGCATCAAAATATCTTAATCCGGCACGGGTCGTTTGCGGAGTCTAATGATTTGGGACTCGCATTTTATACGCATTACCGAAAACAATCGAATCATTCCCGAAAATCTCGCAACGCATTGAGGTTACAAGGGGCACGTGTCTTCCTCAGGAGTCTGAAGAAGACCACGGTGAGTGGCGGTCTAGCCAGGCAGGCCGCTTCGCTTTCGCTCGCGCGGGTATACCTTACGGCTTACTGTATCGTCCGATATACACCTACTACCTACTCTGTCGTTTAAATCACGTGTAAAATTTGAATAAGGGCGAAAAAACTATTGACTTTGGAGTGTAGTTTTATTTAGTGGTACCTAATTGTAAAATATTTTATCTGGACTACAGTCCTCTAGCATATCCATCTGTCAACTTTACCTACTTCAAGTTCCGCCTCCAGGGGTGAGGGAGAGAAATTAGGATTAGAAATTAGCCGCTTACTGACACAGACCGAATTCTACGCGGGCGGAGCCGCGGGCACAGCTAGTACCTAATATGGTGCATGGTATAATAATATACTCCGCCTGGTACTCTATTCCGAGATTCGCGTATGACCTAACTGACACGGGCCGACGTCATCATGCTGTTTACAGGTTCTCAAACTTTAAAATGTGGGAGAATTTTAACCAACGGTGAAAATTATTTTAACGGCATTAATTTTAAGTTATTCATGTAGAAACATAGTAAAATAAAACAATTCTAATATATTGAATTAAACTTTATTTATCTATACAAGACAAACGTTTGAAAAACTAATTCACAGTTACACATTAATTACCAAGCTTACGACGTGAAAAGTTTGGAAAACACTGCGACTGCTGACACTGAGCGAGAAGGAAATAACAATTAACACGCGTTCGACAAGGATGACGATCAGGGCATGAAGTTATCTAGATCCGAATTGTCAAATGTGACAGCGCTATCCTGTGTTGCCAGTAATGTAAACGGAATTACCCGAACGTCTGAAATTTCTTTCGTGAATCGGAAGATAATGCTAACGAATAATTAAAAATGACGTGTTATTGTAAAATCTAAGATAAAATACATATAAATGAAAATTATAAAATTATAAAGAAATATTTTAACTTATTAACCATAGGTATAATGTACCCATGTAACATGTTATGTTGAAATAAAGTGGCAATGTTATTGTGACGTAGGCCCGTGTCACTCTGGGAATAGAAGACCATGTTTTATTAGACCATGATATGGTGGAAAGATTTGCTGGCTATGGATGAGGTCTTGGTGGATCAGATGGCAGAGCGCTGGAGTATCGATCCAGAGGCCGAGTTTGAAGTCTCACCCAAGACAGTAATTTTTCCACTTTTAAATTTATTCTAAGCTTAAGTGTTAAAATATGTATGAGATGTTGAAGATGATGAGTTTGCGATCCTTGATAAAAAAATTAAACGGCAACTTTCGGAATAAGAGATCATGTGCCAAAACATTGCATAAAATACTATGGCCCAGTTAAATTAAGGGTTTCACCTCGGAATGAGAGATAAGCTGGAAACTCGTATACACCTTTGTTATGAGCTTATGACGTATTAATTAAAAGTCATCGCATATATCGTTTGCGCGTCGGAAGTTATTCAAGGTCAACTGTCATAAAAATCTGTTTTTCGAGGATATCAAATTTTTTTATAGCTCCAATGATGTTTACATGTAGTTAAGAATTGTAGAACATAAAATTTGCGACAAGTTAGGTATCAAACATTTGTTCATGCAATTAGCCATTTTCAAGATATACGGCATGGAAGGCGCGGCGGCCAGACAAATGCACTATGATGCAAGGTTCGCTGGTAATGTCTGTGAATAGAATAGAATAGAATAGTTTTTTATTCGTAAACACACAGACAACAGACATACATTGAAAAAACATAGTGAAAAATAAAGTGTCACGAAATGGTCCCATCTCAGCACCATACGTTCTATAACGTTTTTTAACCGTTAACATGACACTTTTGGGTCATACATAGATTTTAAAATAAAAGCTGCCCCTCCTGTGGACATTAGAACAGTTTGTGGTGTGCATAATATCAAATGATTTTATGACATATTTTAACACTAGCTGTGCCCGCGGCTCCGCCCGCGTAGAATTCGGTCTGTGTCAGTAAGCGGCTAATTTCTAATCCTAATTTCTCTCCCTCACCCCTGGAGGCGGAACTTGAAGTAGGTAAAGTTGACAGATGGATATGCTAGAGGACTGTAGTCCAGATAAAATATTTTACAATTAGGTACCACTAAATAAAACTACACTCCAAAGTCAATAGTTTTTTCGCCCTTATTCAAATTTTACACGTGATTTAAACGACAGAGTAGGTAGTAGGTGTATATCGGACGATACAGTAAGCCGTAAGGTATACCCGCGCGAGCGAAAGCGAAGCGGCCTGCCTGGCTAGACCGCCACTCACCGTGGTCTTCTTCAGACTCCTGAGGAAGACACGTGCCCCTTGTAACCTCAATGCGTTGCGAGATTTTCGGGAATGATTCGATTGTTTTCGGTAATGCGTATAAAATGCGAGTCCCAAATCATTAGACTCCGCAAACGACCCGTGCCGGATTAAGATATTTTGATGCCTTAAGCATTTCTAGACCATGGTGCCCCCTCTCCCTTAGGGTCATTAAGATTACATTGAATTTTTTTGGTAAATTGAGTGACGTTCATTGCCGCATTACAGCTGAGAATGGAAATTAATCACATCATTTTATCACGACAATTGACAGTGCTGCAGCAGTAACGTTGCAACAGAGTAATGCTGCTGCAGTCACCATATCTTAGAAAGTGATCGAAAATGCGAGCGAAGCGAGCGCGAAATTTTTTTAGTATAAATAGGCAATTTGATAGACAGTTGTACATCTTTACTTTTAGTATGGAAATCAGTCACATCATTTTATCACGAAAATTGATAGTGCTACAGCAGTAACGTTGCAACAGAGTAATGCTGCTGCAGTCGCCATTTCTTAGAAAGTTATTGAAAACGCGAGCGAAGCGAGCGCGAAAAATGTTCGATATAAAAACGCAATTTGATAGGCAGTTGTACATTTTTACTTTTAGTATGGAAATCAGTCTCATCATTTTATCACGAAAATTGACAGTGCTACAGCAGTAACGTTGCAACAGAGTAATGCTGCTGCAGTCGCCATTTCTTAGAAAGTTATCGAAAACGCGAGCGAAGCGAGCGCGAAAATGTTTTGATATAAAAACGCAATTTGATAGACAGTTGTACATTTTTACTTTTAGTATGGAAATCAGTCACATCATTTTATCACGAAAATTTACAGTGCTACAGCAATAACGTTGCAACAGAGTAATGCTGCTGCAGTCGCCATATCTTAGAAAGTTATTGAAAAAGCGAGCGAAGCGAGCGCAAAAATTTTTCGATATAAAAACGCAATTTGATAGACAGTTGTACATTTTTACTTTTAGTATGGAAATCAGTCACATCATTTTATCACGAAAATTGATAGTGCTACAGCAGTAACGTTGCAACAGAGTAATGCTGCTGCAGTCGCCATTTCTTAGAAAGTTATTGAAAACGCGAGCGAAGCGAGCGCGAAAAATTTTCGATATAAAAACGCAATTTGATAGGCAGTTGTACATTTTTACTTTTAGTATGGAAATCAGTCTCATCATTTTATCACGAAAATTGACAGTGCTACAGCAGTAACGTTGCAACAGAGTAATGCTGCTGCAGTCGCCATTTCTTAGAAAGTTATCGAAAACGCGAGCGAAGCGAGCGCGAAAATGTTTTGATATAAAAACGCAATTTGATAGACAGTTGTACATTTTTACTTTTAGTATGGAAATCAGTCACATCATTTTATCACGAAAATTGACAGTGCTACAGCAATAACGTTGCTACAGAGTAATGCTGCTGCAGTCGCCATATCTTAGAAAGTTATTGAAAAAGCGAGCGAAGCGAGCGCAAAAATTTTTCGATATAAAAACGCAATTTGATAGACAGTTGTACATTTTTACTTTTAGTATGGAAATCAGTCACATCATTTTATCACGAAAATTGACAGTGCTACAGCACTAACGTTGCAACATAGTAATGCTGCTGCAGTCGCCATATCTTAGAAAGTAATAGAAAACGCGAGCGAAGCGAGCGCGAAAATTTTTCGATATAAAAACCCAATTTGATAGACAGTTAGACAGTTGTACATTTTTACTTTTAGCATGGAAGTCAGTCACATCATTTTATCACGAAAATTGACAGTGCTGCAGCAGCAACGTTGCAACAGAGTAATGCTGCTGCAGTCGCCATATCTTAGAAAGTTATTGAAAACGCGAGCGAAGCGAGCGCGAACATTTTTCGATATATTATTAATTTATTAAATCAACATAATTATTCAATTATTTTTGTTGATATCCGTGTCTTCTAAACTTAGAGTTAATTTGGCAAAATCTTTTGCTCGGTGGCTTATTCATGTCACAACGTATTAAATTCAGCTCCATCTGTTAGTTTACCTGGGTACTCAATAGTGGTAGCCCATATTTGAAAAAAGTTTGCCCCTCCTTCCTAAGTAGCGCCATAAGATTCAGGGGCAAACTTAAGTCAATCGAGTGTTGTGGCTACCCCCCCTTTTAGGGGTTGAATGTTTATAGCCTATAACCTGGCCGGGGATTTTCTCGACAGATTAGTAAAGTTTTCATCAAAATCCGTTCAGCCGTTTTCACGTGATGCGCGTTCAAATAAACAGACAAACAGATAAACAGATAAACAGACAAACAGACAAAAATTCTAAAAACTTTTGGAACGTGTTCTGTTATCGATTCTAAGTATCCCCAGCCAACTTTTTTTCAAATATCTTCCATGTACAGACTTTCGACCGTCTTCAGCTTTATTATATGTATAGATAAAAATTTATTCAGATCTATTCAGGTTTAATCATCAGGAAATTAATCTTTAGAGCCTTTAACTTTTAGTATTTCAACAGGAAAGAGGTAGATATTAAGTACTAATAATACAAGAAAAAGTTTTCACAAGCATTTTTATTTAACTCCGGATGTTCGTATGTAGCTAGGAAACTTACGGCTACAAAATTTGCTAACCATTTCTCGGCTACTTTTTGTTACAATCGTCTAGAAGAGAAGTCATGACCGAAAGAAAAAACAAAAACGAGATTACAAAAACCGGACAAGTGCGAGTCGGATTCGCCCACCGAGGGCTCCGTACTTTTTAGTATTTGTTGTTATAGCGGCAACAGAAATACATCATCTGTGAAAATTTCAACTGTCTATCACGGTTCGTGAGATACAGCCTGATGACAGACGGACAGACGGACGGACGGACGGACAGCGGAGTCTTAGTAATAGGGTCCCGTTTTACCCTTTGGGTACGGAACCCTAAAAACCAAATTACGGTTCAATTATTTTCATTTTCATCATTTTCTTTATGATCTATTGTCAAATCTGGGTCAAATGCACCTTCTTTATCGGGGTCGCTTTGATTATCATGAAAGCGGCTGATCCCATGAAAAAATGTTTGATACCTAACTTGTCTCAAATTGTATGATCTACAACTCTTACTTATATGTAAATAGCATTGGAGCTATAGAAATCTTGATATTCGCGAAAAACCGATTTTCATGATCTTTGACCTTGAATAACTTCCGACGAGCACACGATATATGCGATGACTTTCAAGAGAACCTTTAATAACAAAGGTGTATACTAGTTTCCAGCTTATTATCTCTCATTTCTAGGTTGACCCCCTTTTTAGGCTTAAAATGACTGAAATGTGGACCTGGATTTCTTTCTTAAACTACAACCAAAAGAATGCAAAGATATCGTATATATGAAACTAGACCTTTCCTTGAAATTGTGAGCCAATTGACCTAACTCCAACAAGGATAAGTTTATGATCCTTGGTAAAAATAATAACAAAGCAGACATTGATTGCTACGAGGCCATCTGGTGGTCTAGCATGAGTTGCGTTCTCGCGCGCGAGTCCATACTTGAAGTCGCGCTAGATGTATGGAGTCGCGCGCGAAAACGCAGCTGATGCTAGCAGGTCTGGTCTGGAGTATAGTAGGTAGTAAGTATCTACTTTCCTTGAAGTTGTCGTCAAGAGCTACCAGAGTCTGTATGTGTATGTCGACGTAGTATAAAGGACTCCGGCGGTTCTTCCTAACCGACGTGAAGTTACCAAATGAAATATATTTCGGGTTGAGATATGATATCGTTGGTCGCTCTGTTACTATATAGAAAGTTTTCTGAAATTGAGAACGTTCATAATTATGTATTATTTCAATGACTGATATAATAATTACTGAAGTAAATAAAATTAAGAAAATAATTGGTAAGTAAAAGAAAAACAAGAACGATGAATATAGAAGGAACGATTGATATAATGCTACATAACTGCTTATTTAAACATTATTATTATATATTATGTAGAAGGAAATAGTGGAACAAATAATGAAGCTGAAGGCCGATAAAAAGTAAGAAAGATTTATTTTTTAATCAGATTTTTATTGAAGCTTTGGACACTCTAGGTGAACATGTCAGCCTCATCTACTAGGTAACAAAATTGATAAAAAGGCAGTTGTGTCGTAGTTAGGGAATGCAAATCGGTTATTTTCGGTTATTTTTTGTATGGAAATTATCGGTTATTAACCGAAACCGCGGTTATTTCCATACAAAAAATAACCGATTTGCATTCCCTAGTCGTAGTAATAATTACTTACTATACTGTACTAACAAGAGATAATTTTTCACTTTAAAGACTTTCGGTTAGCTAAAATTGAGTGATGTTCACCGCCGCATTACTGCCGCGATTATGACATTCATTCCGTCACTAATTTTGTCAAGGAGATTGACAGATACAGCGGCGGCAACGACGATGCCGCAACAGTGATTCAGCTGCAGTTGACATCCGAACGTCAGCTTAAGGGTAACACTAACATTCCATTTCTGACCGCAGCTGCACTACTGGTACTGAACGCGTCGGTGTTATTGTCAATTTCCATAGTAAAATGAACAGTAGTGCAGCTGTCGTTGGAAATGGACTGTCACGTATTCACAGTTAACCAGGTTTATTATCACAAAAGTGTTCCATATTTACTTTTTTTCGAAAATCCATCAACTTTTGGGTTATTTCTACTCAGAATCATGAGGACTATCGAATTAAAAAGAAAAAATGTGTCCCAAAAAAAATCCGTTTTATAACACATTTTGGATGGACCGTTACAAAACTGACACCCGAATTTTTTTCTTTGTCTCATTGAATAGATAGTAGGGGAGACCGAGGTGAGTTGTGACAGATGAGAGTTGTGACTGTTGGGAAAGACCTATCACTTGTTGGCAAAGATTTACAACGCAGTTAAACCAATATTACAAATTTATTCAGACTTTATTTGAGTACTGTTATTGATCGACTGACAAATCTAAAGGTAAACAAGCATTTCATGGAACGGTTGCTATCCAAATACAAAATTTGACTAGGTTCTAGCTATGGCCAGTACTGTGGAACCTTAAAGTAGGCGCAACTACAAATATCACATTAACAATATTTCAATACGCCCCTTTAATGTGCATATTCTAAATAAATGGTAACACAATAAAACATACAAACAAATCAAAGTGATATCAAAGAACAACTATTACAAAAATAAACAGTTAACAAGTAATGCCCAAACCACGCATACACTTATAGTGCTTTTCTCTAGGCAAAGCCTTCGTTAATATGTCGGCAAGCATTGAGTCGGTCGGTAAGTACTTTAACTCAATACTCTTATTGTCCTTTAATACACTTCGTACAAAGTGGTACCTTATGTCAATGTGTTTACTCCGAGAATGGAACATTGGATCGCTCGCAAGACAAATCGCCCCCTGATTATCTACATGTAAAGATAATGGTGCAAACTTACGTAACCCAATTTCAGTAAGCAAACTGTTCAAGTAAACCGCTTCCTTCATTGACGAGGCCAAGCTTACGTACTCCGATTCACAGGACGAGGTGCTGACACATTTCTGCTTCTGTGACTTCCAGGACACGCATCCATCTCCTAACATGAAAACATAACCGGAATAAGAACGCCTATCTATCATACACCCTCCCCAATCAGCATCCGAGTAACCATGCAATGATTTACCTGTCTTTTTGTAAACAAGCCCATATTGTTTTGTGTGCTTTAGGTATCGCAGCACACGCTTTGCAGCGTTCCAGCATTCCTCATTAGGGCAATCCAAGAATTGACTCAATACAGCCACCGTATTCGTAATGTCGGGTCTCGTTCCCGTAGAGAGGTACATCAACGAACCTATAATTTCACGATAAGGATACTGTTCACTTTCACTGCACTTACTCACAGGTTTTTCTATCTTTTGCTTAACTTCCATAGGCGTAGATATCGGTTTACTTTTATCCATATTAAATTTAATTAATAAATCATCAATATATTTTTCTTGTGACAATTTCATTCCTTTGTCACATCTGTCAAACTCTATGCCTAACATATATTTCGCAATGCCATAATCTTTCAATTCAAACTTAGTGGCCAGTTCCTTTTTGAAATCTTCTATGCATTCACCTCTTTGCGAAGCGACGAGAATGTCATCCACGTAAACTAATACAAAGAGTTTAGTTTGCGAATCTATATTTTTGAAATAAAGGCACGGCTCATTTAAAGATGCTTGCAATCCCATGCATTTCAGCTGCTCGTCCAGTCTGATGTTCCACTGTCGACCAGCTTGTTTAAGCCCGTACAGCGACCTTTTGAGCCTGCACACACTGCCTCCAGACCTCAGGTCGCATAACATCTTGCTAGCTCTTTCATGCAAAACTGAACCTGGCTGCTCCAATCGTGTTAGATCTTGCAAACACTCATCTAGGAGATCTGGCACCTTCATATATATCTCCTCTTCTAATGATCCATTTAAATACGCCGTATTAATGTCCAACTGATGAATTTCAAGATCTAGTTCCACTGCAAGTGCGACTAATAATCTTACCGAGTCAAGCCTAGCGACTGGCGCAAAGGTTTTCTGGTAATCGACGCCGTAACGTTGGCTAAAACCTTTCGCAACTAGTCTGGCTTTCTTCTTCTCAGTTTTGTCGACATTCAATTTCGTTGTCAATATGTAACGGCAACCAACAACATTTCGACCCATAGGTTTCTTGACAACATCGAAAGTATCGTTCTTGATTAAACTTTTAACTTCTGAAATTATTGCATCTTTCCATCCTTTTCGCTCATTACCGGATAAGGCCTCCTTTAGGGTTATTTCGGCGACTCCAACGAAATCCTCACAGTCTGCATACTCGTCATTGATGAATGAGTCTACTGATGAGTTATCAGTCGACTCAACGCCTTCTTCCAAGGGAACTTGTGGTTCCAATGGAACCTGTGGCTCTACGTCAACCATGTTGTATATCTTCCGTGGACGTCCAACATGACCTCGTTCCAGTCGCGGTCGCCCTGGACCTCTCTTTACTATCCTCCCCCCATCAACATGAACGTCGTCTTGATGATGATCATATTGAGATGGTTCGGCGACAGTGTCTGGATCGTCTGTCATTTGGCGGGCTTCGACGGGAACATCATCTCCTCCCTCGGGCTCTGGATCACGACCACTCGATGACTCAATGCACTCATCCTCGTGATTGGAGATATGTATGACCGGATTTCCACTAGTTTGAGTCGGATGGAATTCTACATCTACCGATAAAGGTTGATTTTGAATATTTACCGATTCTCCCTTATCTATTTCGAAGGGGTCAATCTTCAGGTTCACGTTTTCTTTATCTTCACTTTTTGCTTCGTGAAATTTCACATCTCTTGACATGATAACTTGTCGTTGTTTCGGTATCCATACTCTGTAACCCTTGTGATCTCTAGGATAGCCTACAAAGATTCCTTCCAGACTTCTTGGTGCAAACTTATCTTTCCCGGTTGACTTGTCCAAGACGTGTACCTTAGATCCAAACTTATGTAAGTAGTCTAACTTGACAGGTCGCTCAAACCATTTCTCAAAAGGGATCTCACCTTCAAGACTTCTGGTTGGACAACGGTTTCTTACGTGGCAAGCTGTCGCTACAGCATCTGCCCAGAAACCCGGGGAAAGTCCTGATGAAATCAGCATACATCTTGCCATTTCTACCAAAGTTCTGTTCTTCCTTTCGGCTACCGAGTTCTGCTGAGGTACTCCAGGAATTGTCAGTTGTCTTGCTATTCCTTCTTTCTTCAGGAACTCGTCGAAATCTCGATTACAGTATTCGCCTCCGTTATCTGTATGGAGATAAGTTATTTTACGTCCGAATAGGTTCTCGATGTGATTTTTATATACCTTGAATGTAGTGAAGACTTCACTTTTCTTGCTAAGAAAATATACTTCACACCATCTCGTATGATCGTCGATAAAGGTTACGAAATATTTCGCTCCATTTATTGACGTATGCTGCATGGGTCCTACGACGTCAGAATGGATGATTCTTAACTTTTCATCGCATGGCCCACTCGACCTAGAAAAGAGTAACCTACTCATTTTTCCTTTCGCGCAAATATCACAATCATACAACTCAGTTACATCTGTCATCTTTAAGTTCATGCCAGATTTGTTTAAGACTCGGACAAGATCTTTCGCATTTAAGTGACCTAAACGCTCATGCCACGACCATACGTCAAACTTTCGCTCAGAAATCGCTGACACTCCTTCACAATGTTCCTCAACGTAATAAAGGTTACCTTTACGATTCGCGACAAGTTTAGTGTTACCATAGCTATCTTGAACACAAGCTATGTTTTTCTTGAACGTAACGCTATACCCTTGATCAGTAATTTTAGCTACTGAAATTAGGTTACATCGCAAATCCGGAACGAATAGAGTATTAGGCAGTTGCACTTCAGTTTTAGAATCATTATCACATGAAGAAAATCTTACTGTCCCCTTACCTTGTACGTTTGTGCTCGAATTCGTCGCTAAATTTAGCTTACCGGACAACGGTAGTAATGTAGTACCAAATTTATCCGCATCGTTGCACAAATGTGACGTACACCCACTGTCGACGATCCAATCTCCATTCTCGTTGCAAACAGCATTAACATCTGAAACACAATTGAATGTTACAAAATTGGAATCAACATTTTGTAAGTCACTTGAGTTCGACACATACTTTGCACTATCTATACGTTGTTCTTTCTTCTTTTGTGTACACTCGGAAGCTTTATGTCCATGCTGGTGACATTTGAAACATTTGTACTTAAATTTCGAATTAGCCGGCTCATCACATGCGTGTTGACGTTGCTCTGTACCACTCTTTGGCTTAGAAGACCTCTTTCCTTTCACAAGAAGTGCCTTGTCTACACTTTCTTTTCGATTTCTGGAATGTTCCTCTTCTAATATCTTAATTTTCAATGCGTCTGGTTTTGGCAACTCATCTCGAGATTCTATGGCACATCTGAAATTGTCAAAACTGGACGGCAAACTATACAAGAGCATTATAGACGTCAAGTCATCATTCATTTTTATATCCATGTCCGCTAATTGGCTTACTACATCGAAAAATCTCATGACATGTTCTCTCAAGTCACCATCTTCATCCAATTTACGCAGTAACAACTCTTTCAACAGCGTAGCCTTTTTCGCAGGCCCCTTGGAAGCATAAATGTTCTTTAACTTTAGCCATACCTCGCGCGAAGTCGTGCATCCTCTCACATGTCGCAATTCGCTTGGTGTTATGGATAAAATTAGGTCGGACTTAGCTTTAGAATCTGCTGTTTCCCATTTAGCTGCTTCGGCTGCTTCAGTTGGTTTCTCTGGTTTCTCGATACTTCCATTAACGTATCCCCATCCGTCGTTTTTTATTAACACTGCTTCTACTTGGATCTTCCATGTTTCGTAGTTGTTATCGTTGAGTTGATCAATTCTAACAGTAGTACTACTCATTTTCGCTGAAAAAATCTTTCTAATACCGTTAACACTATTCTCGATCACTGATCGTGCGTAGGCTACATAACCATTGTTGGGAAAGACCTATCACTTGTTGGCAAAGATTTACAACGCAGTTAAACCAATATTACAAATTTATTCAGACTTTATTTGAGTACTGTTATTGATCGACTGACAAATCTAAAGGTAAACAAGCATTTCATGGAACGGTTGCTATCCAAATACAAAATTTGACTAGGTTCTAGCTATGGCCAGTACTGTGGAACCTTAAAGTAGGCGCAACTACAAATATCACATTAACAATATTTCAAACATCGTCGATTTTTTGGAATGTACTAACTAGAAACTAGGTTGCAACAGTGTGCGTTTGTTAGCTCGAACCTTTAACTAACAAACGCGCGCTATTGCGACCTAGTTTCTAGTTAATAGATTCCAAAAAATCGACGATGTCACAACTCTCCTCGGTCTCCCCTACCTACTCGTGATTCTGAGTCTCAATAACCCAAAAAATGTTTTTTCGAACAAAAGGAATTGGTACTATTTTTTCTGAAAACCCCCATTTACCTATGACTTGTTTAAAGTACCGTACAGTATCTAGAAGGTCTTATTTTTTTTTAAATTATTTACATACCTTCGGTTCTGAAGGAAATACATATAGAACCATTATTAAAAAGAAGTGAATTCCACGCATGATTCAAACAACGAATTTAGATTGACTGACCGAATTTGTTACTTTCTGGCAAAGTTAAACAAGTCCCATCAGTAATAAGTACGGAAGCATAAATTGAATTTATGTTTATCTGAAATTTATCGCACATAGTCTAAAATTTTGGCGTTGAGCGATGTTACCTTTTATCCCGTTCCTGTATATAAAAAAAACCGGACAAGTGCGAGTCGGACTCGACCACCGAGGGTTCCGTACTTTTTAGTATTTGTTGTTATAGCGGCAACATAAATACATCATCTGTGAAAATTTCAACTGCCTAGCTATCACGGTTCATGAGATACAGCCTGGTGACAGACGGACGGACGGACGGACCGACGGACGGACAGCGGAGTCTTAGTAATAGGGTCCCGTTTTTACCCTTTGGGTACGGAACCCTAAAAATGATCAAACCGCCAAGAGGACAAAATGATAACATAAATAAAATAATTACTATATTTTCATGCACTGGTAATCACGACGATGACATAAATTATCTAATCTACAAAGTTATTATATTGAAAAATTCCATCATAGATAATATAATTTTGAGATAGGTACTTAAATGTTAAATTTTATCATGATAATACGATCAAGACAGGTATCATCACTGTACTAGTAAATAACCATAGTAATTTCTACATATAATATAGAACTTAATTGAAATATAGTAGGCAAAAAAATTGTATGTATTTGTATTTGTGTTGAATAGGATTGTTACAATCAAGTAGGTACACATAATAGCTATGTCATCTTGTGTAACGTAATATACAATTACCGTTACGTTACACTAGTACATACGTACCTACACAGGTTTATGACATACATGTGCTTACATATACATTATTTTTTCAGTTTATATTAACGATTCCCAAACTTTTTATATCCAGCACTTTTTGTGTACCTATTGGCTTGTGTGTTCTTTGGCAATAATGACCTATGCTCTTGCGATATTGTACGGGGTTAAACATTCCAGTGTTAGCTAATTACCTCGAAAAATATTCTAGGCGAATTTCAAACAAAAAACAAATATTCGCTTTATTTTCACCATTTAAATATCAACGAAAACGTAACGAATAATCAATTTTTCAAAATTACAACACATTTATTACCTTCAGAGCTCGGGCATTATCCTGCCAAGCTTCCTCGACTCAACAATAGTCATAACACAAAATAGGTCATCGTAATAGATTTGGCTCAAAGACGCAACGGGGCACCGCCGATTATCTCACTAAAGGGCTGTTATTTGTCTTGTGTAAGACGGATTGTGTTCGGCAAAGAAAACAATTTAATGGAATATTCTGCGGTGGTCGACCACTCACTTAAGCGTAACTCGAGAGCCGCTTGATGGGCACCGTGTTTGTACAGGAACCTGATATTACGACCAGCTAAAGCTTTGTCTTCATTTGCTTTTGGTACTACTGAATTCGCTTGACCGAAAATTGAGAGGGTTTTAAGAGGCACGTTTTAGTTCAGTTCTGTATCTGTAGAGGAACATTCCGTTTGTGTTAATAAACACGTGCGATACACGTGTATGTCATGCCGGTCTTTTGACATTTGGCAAATATTGTCCTACTTTCAGTATTTGAAGCGATAACAAAACGTCTATTACACACTGTACACAGATCGAAATAGAAAATAAGATTGATTTCAATGGTATATTCAGTGTAGGTAGGCTATGACAAAATAGTAACTGTCGATATAGTAATTTCACTAAAATAATCATTATTTATTTGGCTGCTAAGTTAATAAACAAATTTTAATATTTTCAAGACGTATGTCATTTGTTTGAAAAAGAATAAACCTAACGTGTACCTACTCCGCAGTTCCACACACGAACTTCAAGCAATTGTAGGGGAGCCACGTTAATCCTTTATCTTTGGTTTATGGTTTATTGTGTGCGACACACACGGCGCGATTCGGGAAATGAATTAGAGATTCACTAGATATGAAATAGTAAAGATATGTGACGGTCCACGGCAAAAGGTACCTTATGGCGGCCGCAATAATATTGGAGCAGCGTTAATAATAGCGTAAGCGCCAACCGCCATAAGGTACCTTTTGCCGTGGTACATCACATATCTTTACTATTTCATATGTAGCGAATCTCTAATTCATTTCCCGAATCGCGCCGACATTCCCGCAGTTCTTCTTATTTTATGATTTAGGAGACAAATCAGGCAAACGAGGAGGCGAATCTATAAACTATTACCATTGCCTATGGATATGGACACCCGGAACACCAAAGGAATGGTAAGTGCGTTGCCGGCTTTTATAATGGGAGTATGCTGTTAATGAAATCTAGTTTAGTTAATGGTAGTTCTCGCTTCCTCAGCCCGAAAATGCTCAGAAATCGTGATAGGGCTGTAAATGTGTAAAATCGCACCAAAAAAATGTACATAAGTGACCGTTGTCACAGTTATCTTTTGTTCTTGCTGTACTCAAACTTAATTATCGAAGCCCTTTCTTTTGTACACCGACGCCACTTGCAACCCGAGACTGCACTTGACAAAGTAAACTCGTTAATTACAAATTAAGAAGCAAAAACGGTAGAAAAGAGATAAAAGAATCGCCCCTTTAATGTAGGCACTCCTATAGGTATTTGCCTTGGACATAACGTCGTATTTATTCGAATATATACCTCACATAATATCTGCATTTTAGTGGAGAATGTAATTAATGCCAGTGACGAAAAAATAAGAAATAATCATGACAAAAACTTTGAAAATTTTGACTGTTTCCATTTCCCCCGTGAACTCCAATTGGGTATCCCATATGGTTTCCGATAAATAGAGATGGCAATGTTTTTGATATCATCCAAATGTTATATAATGTCGTTTATTTCAAACAATCATTTCAATTAGATAGGCAAATTAACAATTGCCATAAAATTTATTCGACATTAACTATTTAAGGGACCCACAGATTACCAGTTAGCCGGACGATATCAGCCTGTCAGTTATTCAGAGCTGTCAAATTTTGCTTTTAACTGACAGGCTGATATCGTCCGGCGAACTGGTAATCAGTGGGCTCCTTTAGGTACCTATATAATTTTATAGCATCGGAAGTTAAGCATCCCTATCATCATCATCATCATCATATCAGCCAGAGGACGTCCACCGCTGGACATAGGCCTCCCCCAAAGAGTGCCACAATGACCGGTCTTGCGCCACCCGCATCCAGCGGACTCCTGCGACCTTAAGCATCCCTATACTCTGTATATTTAGGTATTTAAAATAAAAGTAAACAGACTATAATTCCCGCACCTTCCCCTAATCCCACTACGTGTCCAAAGTCCAAAACCCTACTACTCAGTTACATACAAACAGCAACACTCCTAACTGTACATAGGCGGACCTTATTACAAAACGCATAAGGTCCACCGATGTAAGTACAGTTAACAAATAACAGCGTACACTTTAAGACAATGATCTGTTTAATGATGATACAAATTAATGATTCGTCCGCCTACGAACTCGAAATAGGTTAACGACCAATAGCTTTAATTAATGTCATTCGCTCTTAGAGTATAAATAAACGACATGTTTCACACGCCATAACTTTTGTAAGTATAAGTATATGTTACGGATACTAACCCAAATATTTGCTGACTAGTTTTTACTCTTGTTATTATGTAACAATCACTTTTTTATTAGGTTGATCGATATAGAATACTGCCACGGGTTTGAGATATTTTAAACATGTTCTTAAATACTACTTAAGAACATGTTTAAAATATCGCAAACTTCACTTCACTTCACTATTTGCGTTTTTGTATGTAAAAGTTGTTCTTTATGACCTACATTTACCTCTCAGAGTATGGTCAATTGGTCAGAATTGACAAAATCTGTGCATTCAAAACTAATTTAACACGCCTTTTTTCCGCAAAAGGAAAAATGCTGACAAAAAAAAAGATTGACTCCAAATCCATCAAAGTTGATCTTAATAGCAAGGAAAAATTGGAATATTCCATAGTATGTAATTAAGTGTACCCAAACAGCACCATCCACCACACCAGCCATCAATGTATTTGGCTAGTTATACCTACAGTTTGTCTGGCTGTATCTTTGACCACAATCAATATGAACAGCCAGCCAGCATAGCCGTAGTAATAGAGGCTAATTTTATCAACCCTTCTATCTCTACATGACACCTCCAAACAAAAAGGCATTAAAAGCATTTCAACTTTATACAATGATACTCTTTTTAATTTCGCAGTGATAACTTCGAATAATCAACAATACCTACTTACCACTATGAAAAAACGTAACTCCAAGTAACACCAATAGCACATACGTCGTTTTAACCAGCAGAATATTCATAGAAGAGGGTACAGGGGACAATTGCTTCGTTAACAGAAACCAAGTACGGCTAATTGTTGCAAACGGCCGACAGTTAGTCAATAAAGGCTCGATGCATGTTCAGGATTCAAATTATGTATACAGACGTGAACCTTATTTCATCAAGATAAGGTTGGAAATTGTTAACATATTTTTGACGAGCTATCTTGGGTATACATCCACTAATGCTTTGAATTTCAGATAGTCTTAATGTTCTTGATAGTAGATTAGATTTCTCGGTAAACATACTACATATTAGATACTTTATGAAATATCATTATAAAAAAATGTACGACTAAATTGATAGTAATAAAATGCTTGACACCAAGTTTAAGTAGTTTAAGTTTAAGTTTAAGTTTAAGTTTAAATATGGTTAGGTATCATAAGATGTTGGACAAACAATACTTTTTTGACTCTGATTCTACACATACGAATATAGATCCCTCGTAAGTAACAAAATATGAAGCAAATCATCGGTTCCCTTAAGTATGTCAACGGGTTAAAAAAAATCTCATAGGCATGAGCACAAAAAACATCATAACTGTGGCAATGGCGCCAGTAATGATATTATTATCCACTGTAAAGATTAGAACAACGAAACTGAAGTTAACTCATGTTTTACAAACTTAAGACGAACCTGCTGAGAAATACATATTATGAAATAAATTACAGAAACAATCCCAAGAAGGATTTCGACGGTCATTATCTAAAGGCAGTTTACAAGTTGAACCCGACGATAAACATAAAGGGTTTAATGCTACTCTATGCCCATTCGTCATAGGTAAAGCTAACATAAAGCCCCGTACACATTATAATGTTCACACGCGACAAAGTCATGCCATAATTTAGGCGGATGCGCGAGCCGACAAACTTCAGGACACAATAAAGCACTATGCTACGACATTAATTACAGCGTATAGTAAAACATGGAGTGCCTCGGCGACTCACTATAAATAAGTCCAGGGGACATTTGCATGCTTGGAAGCACAAAGAAGTCGATATCGGTGCCTAATTATGAATTGTTAGAAGACACGATACCTTGCCTGATTTATCGTGCCTTATGGTCGGGAATAAATCTAGAACTGGTGCGTGTTTTATTCTATAAGCGGCCGCCAATTTTGAACGCCCGCGGCTAGATGTCGCAGAGCGTGATTAATCTTTATGCATAATCCTGGATTACATTATACGGTGCTTTAGTTTCAACATCGGATCCGACTTCGAGCTAACAAATGAGCTTGCGCTGGCCGGTGGTAATAAAGAAATTCTCAATTCCAAAGCGCTGACCCAAAAAAAGTATATTATAGAAAGGGGAAACAATTTTGCAGTAATGAGAAGAAAATATTAAAATTAACAGGCACGTTAGTATAAATAAAAGAAAATCTGATTGCATTCGCGGTGGCGGGCGAGCATAATTGAAAAAATTGTCTCTTAGATTGTTGGCAACGAGTCGAGTCGACCACAGTAATAAGATGGGATTACGCCCCCGTGTTATTGCTTGGAAGCGAACGGAGCGTCAGTCAGACAATTTTCCTTCTTGTCTTATTGCAAGGCTTTGTTTTGCTTCTGCATTTAGAATTACAAGACGGTTACTGAGGTAACGTATACTTTACCGACATTAACCAAATTTCAAATCACTTCTTAAAATTAGTGTGTAAAAATCATTTGGTATAGAATTCTGTACAAAATACATTATACTGTTGTTGTTGTTTGATAATACATATATCTTCCATTTTTTGGTATCATTGTGCATTGTCAACATCATAACTTCTTATAAGTATGTACCTATGTTTGATTGTTTTCTATTTGGGTGGATCGACTTTTTTTTTTGTTATTCTGTCCCATCAGCCAGGCGACAATAGTAGCATACCAACTTTGTTACAATAAATAGTATACTACGTTCTACATGTATGTAAGTATGACAGGTCTTATAATTGCCATATAAAATGTATATTAGGTTATTTTAAATACCATAAAACAAAGGTTTTAAGAGTGACTAAAGGGGCCCACTGATTACCAGTCCGCCGGACGATATCGGCCTGTCAGTTGTTCAGAGCTGTCAAATTTTTGTTCTAACTGACAGGCCGATATCGTCCGGCGGCCTGTTAGTCAGTGGTCGGCTTTAGGCGACCGTAACCACGGCAACGAGTGACAAGAAAAAGTTGATTGACCCATCTATAACTGTTTACAGATTTAGTGCATAATTATTTTCATTTGTATTTTCACGGAAACGTACAACAGTGTGCTATTTCAGTCAGTCACGGTACAAAATAGTTATTTGTACAACAAGAGATCAAAGTTTGATATTTCTTCGAGTGCTTATTTTGAGTCCCGTGCAAGCGAAAGATTCTATAATAGATCTAATTTAGAATCTTGAGCGTAGTAAGGGATTCAAAAGCGCACGAGATGTAAATAACTTTGATCTCGTGTAGTACACAAAATTTTTCACCCTAAGCAGTGAGAACATACCTAGAGGGACGGAGATAATAGAACCCCAGTATATCGAACTTGTATTAGACCCCGCATGTTGAAATGACATTTGACTATAAAGGTAACTTGAATGTATTTTTGTCTCACTCAGTGAGCAAAATCGCTTTTTGCTCACTGAGTGAGACACACTCAGTGAGCAAAATGCGATTTTGCTCACTGCGTGAGTCAAAAATACTCAGTGAGCAAAATCGCATTTTGCTCACTGTTTTTAAGAAGCAAAGTACCCTTGTTCGAGCTGCTGAGGTGAAAAAATCTGAGATTGACTGAAGTAGCATGACAAATACAAACGTTTCCGAGAAAATACGATGGAAAACAATTGCACTACATCTGTATCTTATTTATTTACTAATCTGGCAAGAAATTTCAAAATAAGGCACAGCCTTTCAGACCGTAATTAGAAATAATTTTTAACTCTTTCTGCGTTCTCATCACGGTTCATAAATATGATAACATGTGGTTTCGAAGTGGGCCACCACTCGCAGCTGCCAAATATGTTACGACGGTGTCAAACAACCGCGTCTGCTGGAACGCTACCAACACTATAACACATATTACTATCACTTATTGCATTTTAAACTTTTATGATTGCAAGTGCAAGTTGGCTAGTGCTGCAATGGGGGCCTTTATTTTATATTGGTATTAGTAGACTGAAAATGAAGTCGATTTGTTTTGCAATCTTAGAAAAGTTTTCATACAATACGTCGCATATCGATTTTCAACATGTATATAGATCATTGAAATAAATATACATATATAGGTTTTCCAGACCTTATATTTAAATATCATTATTTAATTTAATAATATTAAATGGATAAAGCCCTCTCGCGCATGAGAGGAGGCCTGTGCCCAGCAGTGGGACGTATATAGGCTGAAATGATGATGATGGTGATGAAATGGATAAAAACAGGTGGATACTTAAATGACCCAAAAATACAATATACATATTTAAAAATAACATACTAGAAACTGTCTACAAACCTATACAAAATGTTATAAATTAACATAATAACCGTACATTATAAAATAAAATATTTTTAATCAAATACATAATAGGTTAAATCCCAACTTATTGGAAAGCGTTACCCGTCGTCACCTATTGCCCTTATCGGTACTTAACGAAATTTATGTCCAATAACATAAATATGCAGTGGTTCCAAACATTTTATCAAATGAAAAGTTATAAGCGGCTATCAATTCGAGTTATGCAAATTTTACATTGTTCTTTATTTACAAGATTCTATTTAAATACTGTCTACAAACGTTAATCTATACAAATGGTGACATATGCTCGTAGAAAATGGCCAATTTGAATACAGTTAGCAACAATTCTCCGGATTAGTAAGTCACCCACGCACAACCGATAGTTAATGATACTTAATTATACACTTGAAAAGGCAAGCTACAATTTTATTTTGCACACAAACAAATAAAATTTATAAGACAACTTTATTGTTCAAACTGGCGTTATAAAACCATAAGAAAGACTGTAGGCAAATTGATATCAACAAAATAGCTTGGTTTTGTTTGCGTTTATTAAACTCAAATTGTAAAAAAAGTAGATGAATAAATAGTAACTAGCTAGTCAGGATGTAGCTTACTTGATGTCAAGGATCATCAAGGATGTTGCGTGTTTCCAGATTTTTGTGATATTATCATAGGGATCGTAGACCAAATCAAATAATGCTATCATTTATGTAATATACCTACAAAAAGCTAAAACATATGAAAGTGATAATCGTAGCTTCGAATATCATTTATTTCATACCTACGATTATCACTTTCATATGTTTTAGCTTTTTGTAGGTATATTACATAAATGATAGCATTATTTGATTTGGTCTACGATCCCTATCATAATATTACAAAAATCTGGAAACACGCAACATCCTTGACATCAAGTAAGCTACATCCTGACTAGCTTTGTTTCTTATAAAACACATTTGGTTTGCTAATGGTCAGTAATTTATTGGGCTCAATCCCTTTCGAGCCTTTATTGCTTATTACTTTCTTATTTACTTTTGCATTAGCTATGGTAAGAGGATTATGGAAATAATGTGACGCTGGGTAATGTTTATTTTTGTGCAACAGGCGTTTTAACTTTTATAGAAAAAACATTTGTTTTATTTTTAAAGGCGAGAAAGAAATATCTTTAGTAACGACATTAGGTTTATTTAATATTAAGTACCTACCTAAATTGAATTAAAAAAATATGATTAGAAGCCTTATACATTTTATTTTCTTGTATTTGTGTAAAAAGCACATGAAATCATAAAATGGACAGCTAATATTAGCCGCACTTAATTTTCATGAACAGCAATTTTTACTGTATCCACAAAAGCGGTAACAATTGGCTTACCAAATTCAATACTTTACACTTCAAATACATTGTGGTACGTTACCAGCGTTTCCATCAATCCTCATCAATCAAAAAGGTCGTGATATATTTTGAGGCTTAACACCAACACATCTAGAATATGTGTGTTTGCGTGCGTGTTAAGATGTTCACTAGCCATTTTCAAATTACATTGGCATTTGTAAAATAAATGTAGTAGCGTAATCCTACAGCTACAAAAAAAGGAATATTTGTAGTAAAAATACCATAAAGTTAAGTCTTTATAGCATTAGACTATTGAAGTTTAATAACACGAATTCAAAATTGATGGGATCGGACACGCAATTCTGCACTTCATTACAATTAATTCCGACCAGAACTCGAAGACATAAATCGAATTCAATAACCCCTTTTGACTTACGAATTGGTAGCTCTGACATTTTGTTATTTAAGGCTTTTACGATATTTAATAATTAAGAACCGCATTAATCATGGTGGACAGAAAGTCGTTTAATCGTGACCTTACACAATTTTCAAAGTTGAAATAATGAAAAGTTAGATAGCATCAGTTCATGTCAGTGATAAAGGGTATTAAATATTATCTGTCAATTGAATTGACAGTAGTAGGTATGCAACTGAAGTTGTTTACATGTTGCTAATTGTAATCGTAGTTTACATAACAACGAGTTTTCGTACCTACATTGAAAAAAAGTTTCTTCTGTTCCCAAAAGGTCCTGAATAAGTGTTTTTTTCTTAAGATGATAATTTTAAACATAGTACAAAAGCATACTTGCGGGGTTGAAAACTAACAGGATATACAAAATGTGATCGGGGTGGTTTTTCGTATCTTGTAGCACCTCTCCGCGAGATTTCCCTATTAACACCTCATCACAAATTCTTAAAGCTGAGCAACTTTATCATTCTACATCAAATAAATCCGCTAGTAGGGTGGCACATGGTGGAAATTTTAATGATCCCAACGTCCATCGTGACGGGGAGAAATTAAAAAGAATGGCAAGGAAACCGTCCCCGTTTTGCTTTTTAATTTTCCGTTCGCCGCCGGCTGGGGCTTTTACAGTTTGCGGCTGATTCAATCTGCACCAGTTCAAGTCGAGACGTCGTGTGAAAAATTGAATTTGTTGCCATTGTGTTGAATTTAAATTTCAAATGCATTATTGGCGCTTAAGATTCAAAAACACTTGCTAAACCTTTGAGGGTTTAATACAACATTTACTTTAACTAGGTACTTAAAGTACTTAAGTGTCTTAAAAAGATTCCAATAAGACGAAGCTTTAATAAACTTACAAGAACTTCGTGAATTCAATTTAGCGTTGTACATTATGTACAAGACAAGCCTCAAACCTTGTAACTTGAGGGACTTGCTTCAAAGGGGAAGAAAGCCCAAGTCAATACGCAGTCGTAAAGTTAAGCTCCATACGGATACAAACTCGGAACAATTCCAGGGCTAAGATTCCGATGGCGAAGTTAGACGCACCATCTAAAAGCGAATGAGGCTCAGGACGAATGTTCAACTATAATGAGATTCCTCTGATGTTATCTACAGTGACAACGGATCCCCGATTGCGGTGACCCCTTGGAAGATTTAGCAAGATTCAATTTGTTAAAACAAAAGTAATGTCTCTATCTAAGTCGCCCGGGGTTATTAAAGAAAAGTTTTAGTATTGGACTCTTTTGTTTCTTGTTTGATCCCGAAGATCGCTTTGAAGTGATTTATTTAGTTAAATTCTTATTCTTTTGCGACTTTTCAATGTTGATAACCCCTAATACAGTAAAATTATACATTTTGCGTTTGCGTCAAATCCGGTAGTTCTGATTTTTTGCAGGCTTGTTTATGATGTTGGCCCAATGAATAATCCAAGTTTGTGACCTCGAGCGCCGAACGCAACTTTGTCAAAAAACGTGCTCTGCTGCTTACTGCTGCAGGTGGTCGGGCTGGCCTACGAGTGGAACTTCAACAGGAGGTATATTCTCTATGTTATGCTCTATGGCAAGTCTGCAAAAAATCAGAACTACCGGATTTGACGCAAAAGAGCCAGGTTACAAAATTCGACAAAGTTACTGGATTACCCATCAGACAAAAGATAGTACTAAGACATTCAGATATTTATTCAAAAGCAAACTAGATATTTTATTGTAGGGATGATAATGAACCTAGGACAACGCGGGGCAAGTTTTATGAATTAAATTATTAACATAATTATCTTTAGTATTTAATTCGGCTCCAAAATTAATTAGTTCAATATTATATCATCAATTTTATGGTGCATTAATTTAATTTGTCACTAACAGACTTTTAATTAAACGTGAATCGATAAATTCATACCTACTATTCTCATATTTATTATGCCTGAATTCTTTTAAGTCCACGTATGTTATTCGGCATTTTGCAGTAATATAAAAACTGGCTTTTGAAATTTAAATTCAAATCATGCTCGATATAGCCTAGGGGCAACGTAAAAAATTTACCTGTCTAATTTTATAGGCACGGAACAACTATGGATGCCTTCATGTACCTACCTAATCGTTTCGACTGCGGCCGCTTACGTTTGGAGGTGTCAACGTACACAAATATCCAATTAATATGCCGTTCCATCCGAGACCTCTCTAAATTTATTGTGAACTAATGGAATATATTCTCATTAGTTTGACACCCAATGCCGTATTATAGCTGGCTGATCATTAGATGCCACTGATAAATGGCGATAGGACCGAATCGAAATTGAGATATTGACCCTCTCTATAAATTTTTAAAGCTACCGTTGATACCTGTGGCATTCTTTTTGTCGGTTAGCAAGTTTCTTATCAGATATTCGGATGCAGTTAACTTGTAATGGTTGTGGGAGTCGCCATTGAGGAACTGGTCAAAACTAATGCTCAGACGAGATAAGCGAAAGGATCATATGAGACTCGTATACTGTTAATACCTTTCGGTTTCGAAGATTGTAACGCCGGCGTTTCCTTTTGATTGTCGCTTGGTTTATTAATGGTAGTGTTAAGTAAAACAATAATGGCCTTTTAATGTTTGTCATTCTGTGTAGTTATACAACGAGACAATGGACGTTCTGCTTTGGCTTACAAAGTTTGGCTTTTGTATTCAACCAATAGACGTATATTTATTACTGGCATTATAATTTCTCAATCGGAATATATTTTAATATTTGTAACTGTGCTTTTATTGTCTAGTGAATACATTGGATTGTGATCAGTATAAAGTTGTTTTGTATTTCTAGTTTTATCTATGAAATAAGAATATAGAGTAATATAATGCAAACAAAGATATGAATATAAAACCAACTGATTTCATAGATAGGCGCACTTATCGTAAAAACAGGCACAGTTTTACGACGGCATAATTATTTAAAGTCCAAAGCTTGTACGAGATAAAGCAATCGAAGTTTACGACCGAAGGACCAATATGGGCGCGAACTGCGGGGCGCTAGGAAGACAGCAAAGGAGAGGTCAAAATAAAAGTGAACATGCCTCAGATCACGCTCAGTGAAGGGTTCCGTAGTAACGACATTATAGACCAGTGCCCTGTTTATCAAAAGCTTGTGACTTGTAATACAAGTGGCAGTCTCTTTCTAATAAAAGCTGTCAAAAAGGGACTTCCACTTGTATTACAAGTTACAAGTT
This sequence comes from Cydia splendana, assembly GCF_910591565.1. NCBI lineage: Eukaryota > Metazoa > Arthropoda > Insecta > Lepidoptera > Tortricidae > Cydia > Cydia splendana. The sequence continues at coordinate 17,580,112 of NC_085969.1, forward strand.
TTTGATAAACAGGGCACAGAGCACACCGGATGCGTGTGCGTAGATGTGTACTTGCAGAGTGCACTAAAATGTTGGAGCCGCGCACGCACACGTCACGCAAACGGTGTGCCGTTTCTCATAAGGATTTGTAAATTACAACGCGCACGTGCACATCTACGCACACTTACCCCGTGTGCACAACCCTAAATGAATAATGAGATAAATAATCTAATATTTGAAGACACGAGCCTTAATAAAAGGCTGAATATATGAAGACGAGAATATATTTTTTTTACTTTAGTTAGATAATGGGGTGTATTATCTAACTAAAGTAAAAAAATATATATTCTCGTCTTCATATATTCAGCTTGCAGTTATCCCATAATTTATGGACATACTTCGGCCAAATACAAACATCTACCGAGGAAAAAAATCGAGAACACGAAACCTATTATAGTAATTTTGTTTTTAAATTTTGCCGTTTCATTCCAGACCTCTAAAAGTAAAGAAAGAACAGTTTAACTCTTAAATTATAGACCCAATAAAACAACGCGTAGGTAATGTATTCCAGCCGTGGCCGAGACTTGTAGCGATCGATGTTTATGTTAATTCTCCCAACTCCTTCTACATTGAGATGTTTCTCTATATTTATGTCAATACTTTACAAGTCCACCTACTGAGACTTAATTATTGATTTAATTATCTTAGCCTGTTTGGATTTTGCGAGAATAATGGCTTATTGACAGTTAACATACGTTATTAGAGTATAAATTAGACTAAACTGCTGCCGACTAAATGAATGGGCTTTTATCTAAAATAGCGTTATATTTAATTTACATAATTATATTTAAAAATGTATTTTTAAATAATATTGTAATTTTAAAGATTAAATCCATAGGTAGAGATCTAAGAAGTCAAACGATTATTTAAAACATGGGATTTTTATTTAATTTCTTAACTCGTTTAATTTTTACATTAATAAGTAGGTACATAACATAACTTTATAATTTTTTTTAGTTACAAAATTTTCATCGACGTAAAATTAAAATACTCTTTATTCTCATTTTACTTTTCTATTGTGGCAGTAAATTTCTATTATTCCTTTAAATGTTAATCTGGTATTTAAATAAATTGCCTTTTATAACAAATTGTCAAAACAATTTAAATAAATTCTAAACTGAATATATTAAAGTCACTTTACCTCGAATACATTATTAGTAAATGGAAAAAATAAATAGAGTAGATACAAAAGTACTTATAGTCATTAAATTCTCATTCCAATTTAACAATAGGTATCAAACATTTTGTTTTTCTCAATGTCATGTATAAAAAAGTTAATAAACATGTCAGCCTAGCTAGCAACAGCTGTCAATGTCATCCCTAACTTCCATAGATTAAGGACAAAAGATAATGCGCAAAGTATACCGCTTTCTGAGTCATTAGAATTGTAGGCCTGAGCCATAGTCCAGGTATACAAAAGTTAACAAAAGCTTTTATTTTATTATACGAATTGCTACTGTTTTGGACAAGTACGAACTGAATATGGCACGCTTCTAACCTTAGATGCCATTGAGGGTAGATACGATCGTTTTCGCCCACTTTTAGGCCGGTAAACAAGATAAATGTATTATGTATTTATAGATACTACCTATGACATACATTGCGTGATAGGTAACATTTTGTATAGATAGTTAAAGGGTGTTGTGATATTATTAAGTAAAGGCAAATTATCTAATAATGAAACCGGTCGTGACAATCGAAGCGCTGCTTAAAAAAATACAGCAACTCTATCCAAGTTTGATTTCCTTAGAAATTATCTTTTGATGACGAATAAAATGAACGACTGTGCAAAAGAAATTACATCGAAAACACTATCTTAGAAAATGTTTAGGAGGCTTCGGCCTAACAACACATATTTTTAAATCCTCTTGTTATCAGAAATTCAATGAATATTTTATTCGTTTTACTCGTAGGTGTTTAATTTAATCTTTGCAGAGTATTTATTGTTTTTTACGCATGTATTAAATTATAAAAGGTAATGATAAAAAAAATTACGAGACGCATCTGATTTTTATTAAATCCATCTATACCCCTCAAACACTCTAAAGTCTTACTGGGAAAGTAAACAGTGTGTCATTAGGTTTTTCTGCGAAGGCTGTAAAAAGGCGACTGTCCCGGGCCGTTTCCATCCCAGCGGGCTTAGCAAGGTTGTACGACAAGGTAGTTATCACGCAATAGGTGTGGATAAAACGGCCGTTATCGTCGGTTTTATCGTCCATACTATGGTTGCAGACGATATATGGAGTTATCCACATTTGACAGCGGTAGATGATAGAAGACAATTTGCATAACATGGTCGTTGGATAAGATGTGGATAATTTGACAGATTGTCCCATTTTGACAGTTCAACTTAGTTAATTTTAACTACGTGCTTCTTAGATGACGATAAGCCTTGTCGTGAAAGCAAAAGTAGTGAATAATCATATTTTAAGGTATAAATTACAGGTAAATATCAGTTTTTCTATGATTATATTGAGAGTTATTAGTTACAATGTTCCGCTGTATATAATATTGTCAATATTTTCTTCGCAGGGAAGTCAAATTTTATTATTCCTACTCGCGGCTGCTGTTGAAGAAAAATATCGTAAACAGCTTTAAGAAACACTTGCAGCCCATTTGATATGACGGACGAAGAGTTTCGGCATATTTACAGAGTGCGTAAGGAGTGTGCAGTGCATTTACTTATGTGCCGAATTTAACGCCGAGCTTCAAAACGGTGATGGGTTACCTACCAAAACATCTCAAAGGTAAAGCTATAAAATTGCAGTGTTTCTTATAAAGTTAATATGTATTCTATGCATAGACCCTATTATATTTGAAATCATTGATTCTATGTAAAACAGACGTCTTAATGACAATGCTACTAAACTCTTCAATACTAGGTACCGGCCTCATTATTATATGTAAAAGTTAGTATGTTAAGATATCTGTTGTACAATCTCTTACTTATGCTACTAACCTACTAACAGAGGTTACTTAAGCTACTATTTACTTCAACATTCATATCCTAACCTCCGAACCTAAGGGGGAAAATCTACTTGACAAAATTAGATTTACAGTACCGGTCAATAACATATGACCTTTGTGTGTTTTTGTATGAACTTGTAGTAGGTTAGTTTGTAGATTTCATATTTTACTAGTTATTTTATATAAATAATATCTGAGAGACCGAGCTTTGCTCGGAAAACATATAAAAACTCAAAAATGCGTGTTTTTCCAGAGATGAGACCTAGCTAAATTGATTTTTCGCCCCCGAAAACCCCCATATAGCAAATTTCATCGAAATCGTTGGAGCCGTTTCCGATATCCCCGAAATATATATACATATAAATAAATAAATATACAAGAATTGCTCGTTTAAAGGTATAAGATATTATGAATACTGAAATACTGTGAACTACAATAAGAGACTCAGCATATTACTAAAAAAGCTCTTTAAAAATAATGAAGTTGACCATACATTAAAACAAAAAACCTCTATGAAAAAATCATTACATAGACCAATTTTTCTCATCGCTGGACAAGGAATACTACTAAACTACCTAAAGCTGTGGAAGTCACTCACAAATATAAAAAAAGTTATACCGTAAAAGCATGGAGGTGATATATTATTGGCCGGTACTTTAATTAGGTACTTATTTGTTTTAGGTTCTAACAGTATACACCACACCAGCAGCACACCTACACCACCAGCAGCAGCAGCAGCTGCTGGTGTGTAACAGTTACACCTGCTAGCTGATGGCAACTACCAACGTGGGACTAGTCAAGATCATGGCTTGTCCATTGGAGCACTACTTACTGGATTGGCCACACTACTGTAAGCCTGAACCTCAAGCAGTTTGTAGATGCTATAAACAGAAGGTAAGTTCTTTTGACTTACTGAATTAAGTATTAAACTGTGACTTTCCACAAGGAATGTCTTAGTAACTTTTACTTTTTTGAATAAGTATGAGTGCGGCTGTATTGTGCATTGAGATATGTACCTACCTATTGTTTGATAGTTATGTATGATAAGTAGTTATCTCTGGCATATATAATCTGGGAATGCAATACTTATTAGGTTTAACTAAGGCACCTAGTTCTAATGTGCTGCCTTGTTTAATGGATATTATTCCTGGCGATTGTTTAGTATATATCTTGAGTGCACTAGACTGCACTCATGTGAAAATACTTACTCCATCGCTGCCACATGAACCTACTTTTACTTATTTCCTTCTTTTTCTTCCAGAAAACGTCTCGTGGATCAAGGGAAAAATTAGAGAAGACGCTCCTAAAAAACTTCCTAAGCATGCAAGCATACACAAAACCGGCTCTTAATAAGCTTAATAAATACATATTTCGCCTATTACTATGTTTTACTATCACACAAATACCTACCTAATTTACCTATATTTCTATACAAGTAGAGACTAGTAAACATTCAAGACGGATAATCTTCACACAGAACACCATTCCCGGGCATGCTTCAATGTAGGTGTCATTTATTCTTATTTTTCATTTTAGCCTTATGCGTACAAAATTTGTGATATATAGCTTCTAAACGTAAAATCCGACTCATATGCAGTATAGTACAATGAAAGCATAGGTAATAAAAACATTTTAGGCACGTTCTTACTTAAGAGGAAAGGGAGATGGCCGCTTCCGCTTCTCCATACAAACGTAGTCCTCATTTTCCTCTCTGGATATTGACATTATGGAAAATATTTTTACATAATTTAATGTATATTAACCATAAAGCTATGCCCCTACGTTCGAATTTTTGATTATTGTAAAAATTAGGAGCGGAAGACAGATTTCATACAAATTTTTAAATGCTCCTAACTCTTATAATAATTAAAATAAAATAAAAAAAAGAACAAATGTAGGGGCATGGCTGTAGTTGATGTTGATATGATATACAACAAATTGTATCAAAATATTTAATGTTATTATCCAGAGAGAAAAATGTGGACTACGTTTGTATGAAAAGGCGCGTCTTAACGACACGTCTAGTGAGTCTGGCGGTCAAAAGGTCAAATAAAAATATTCCTAAATGCTCTATTATGCTAATAAGTCTACTTTAGTGACTATAACTGCGGTCAGACTCAATACGCCAATAACTAATGTTGAATATTAAAAACTATGTTAAATTCCATTTAGGTAGATACAAGAATGACAATTCTCGTCACTTGTGGTGTTGTCAAGTCTTTTTTTGTTTACTAAACTCTATAGATAAGTTAACAATTTCGGCTCTGTGCTAGAGAGAATATTATAAATGCGTAAATAAAACAACTATTGCCAAAAAATTAAACAAAGTTTATTTACACATTAAATGTAGGTGTACAAACAAATCATTCACTGCCGTACCCGGTGTGAAAGTGCCCATCATGCCAGCAGCTTTATCGCTGGATTATTATACTATGAACAGCTTTTGTACCAGGAACGTCTCGGAGCGAGGGCAGTGGCGTAGCTAGAGGATATGGCGCCCGGGGCAGGCACCAAATTTGCGCCTCCCCCCCCCCCCCCCCTCTCCGAAACGAAATGAACTAACGAAATGGGACCAACCCCTAAGTCGCGAAAAAAATTTGGCTGTTTCATACGTTTTGGCTGGTCGAAAGTCTATGGGAGGGTAAACTCTTTTTTTCGCGATTTCGAGGTTGGTCCCGTAGCAAAAGTTGCTCAGTATAATCCCAAAACCTCCCTGGCAACGGGAATGTAATTATTTTTTAGCCATCCTGTATAGTGTATAGGAATCCTCAGTAGTCCACATATCGATGAATGTCGTCGATAGACAACATGTCACAGATATGCAGCAGCAGCTATTGAAGCATCAGGTTCCGTCAACTACGGCTCATATGCGCCAGCCGGATAAAGGGCTAGCGATCCACTTGCATAGGTAGTCTATTGGACAGTCCATAAGATGGTAACTTCGACAGGAGACCCCTAACGTAAAAGACGCGCTAACACTGGACACAACTCTGAAGCACTTGGCCCGCTCGCCTTATAAAACGAAAGCATAGCAACTCCCGCCGAATATCCCTCTGCTTGATAGAAGTTTCTGGCATAGAGTATTCACACTACGGGATGGTGGGCGGTAGGGCGCTACCGTCGTCTTTCAAGATCGAGTTCGATGCAAAAAGAGTTCCTAAAAGATCGTCTTTCTCCCTTTGCGCTGTGGGCCAGATTACCATCCGCATTTCACACTTCACAGTGGTGGTAAATACGACTGACAAAAGTTTCCCTGCTGCCTTTGGCAAGGCGGAGAGGTAGTCTTTAGCCCATTTTGGCGCCCCCCCTTGGACGTCGCCCGGGGCACATTTATTGCTATTTCATAACTGCTCATCTATAAGTTTCGTTTCCAATATAAATAGAATGCTTAACGGTGTAGAAAAGATCAACATTCCTCTCAGACCTCCAACAAAAAGGGGCCAAACTGAAAACCAGCGCTGGACACCAGTCTAGCACATGCTGAGCTTGGTACCCACGGCCAACATGTCTTGCTAAATGTAATTACCTATGTATAGAGTAGACAATAAGTTAGTACTTAACCTAGAATAACTTAGTACATACTTAACATAGAATTTATATGTAGGTATATGGTTTGTATTCCTAATATTTTTTCTGCCATCAACTTATCATGTTTTGGCAATGGAGCATTCCATGAAATTGACTACCGTTTGTCCCGTAGAAATGCAGATTTTCTGGAGATTTGCAGGTATAAGAGTTTCCTTTTCTATGACAAATGGTCAAACATGCACGGAAAATTATTCGCTTGCTTTAAATGGCGAAAAAAAAAAGTCGCAACACAGGAAATAAAATGCGTTTGTACGGGACAGCTCGTGGAATGCTCCAATAAAGTGGCATTCAGAGTGTAGCCTTGAGGTTGCCAAGCTAAGCAACCAAGTCAGGTGTCACGGTCTTCAGGTCCTCAACAGGCCCAGGGTATGAGTGTCCGGTTCTCAGGCGGCACCAGATTTTCCGAGGAAGGTCAAACCCTTTTGGTTTTTTAGTTGGGTCAGATATACAGCAACTCCGAGCTGCCGAAGCTGACCATTCCGCTATCCACCTATCCGAAATATTAAAGCTGCTCAGGCTCCCAGCTGTAGCACAGGGTCAGGGTGGGGTTATTCGTGATATTCTCAGCCTCCCTCTTCAACGCCTTGAGTCGTCGGATGTGAGGAGGGGCAATGTGACTCAATGCCGGCAGCCAGTGGCGGTTGTAGATCGGATAGTGCCTGAGATGCATCGCATGGTCTCGTTGAGCTTAACGTCCAATGTATGGGTATGTGCACTTTCAAGCCTCCAATATGTCATGACTGAAACAGAAACAAATTATATTAGATGAGGTCAGGCGCAGGCTAGTACTTACAGCGGTTCATTGCCAAATTATGTGAAATTAATGTCACTTTTAGAAAGCTCTCGTTTTTAAGCCAGGGGGATTTTTATGTTACAGTTGTCCGAATTATCGATTGAAAATAAATTGAATTTTGTTCTAGTAATTATTTATCCGTTATTAAAGTTGTATTATGTATCAAGTGTAGTTCTGTACCACGATATTCTATACGACACAAACATACCCACACACTTACATAGGCTGCTAAAATCATTCCCATAGTCAGGTATAGGTACAATAAACCATTTTACCAAACACAAAAAAAAATATTCCAGCTGCCAGCAGTAAAGAAACCAGCTTCTACTCCCAAGCCCTAACAATATAAATAAAGTTTTTAGCAAAAATATCATTTTTGGTATAAGCTTTTATCGCTGACTGTACTTTTCTTTCAACAGGCAACTAATACTCACTAAGACTCAGACTCAGACTCAGAGTCCATTCTAACAACACCAAGCACAATTAGTTTGCGTTGTTTTATCACAGTGTTCCCATGGCCACCTCATATCTCCATCATCAGATAGGCTCCATGTCATCATAATATTGCAATTGTCATCCGATTTACATATTGTTATGTAAGTATGCAAAATTTCATCTCAATTGGAAATCGGGAAGTGGGTCAAACTTAGCTGTCAAATGTATATGGCCAGCTTTAGTGCTAACATAACTGTTCCTAGTATTCCTATATTACATATTATAAGTAAGAATATTGTACTAGTAGGTATTATATTATTTTATAATCTTAGTAGAATAGGTACTAAGGGGCTATTCATAAATTACGTCATTTTAAATTAGGGGGGGGGGGTCTGGACATCGGATGATGGTAGCATTACGTAGGAGGAAACGGGGTCATTCGAAGCATGATTTTTGGATGATGTTGGGGGGGGGGGGGGGTGTCGAAAATCGTCAAAAATCGATGACGTAATTTATGGACAGCCCCTAATACAATTTATTTGTATTGAATAAGGCAGGCGCCCCACTGCTGCGCACGCTACATCCACGGCCCACGTTTTAAATCAAACCGTGGGCAAGCCCACGAAATTTTGTATAGGAACGTGGGTCATGTACATAGCGTGCGCAGCAGTGGGGCTCCGGCCTAATACCGTCCGAGAAATGGGCCCCTGCTCTACAATATATATCGCACTCAATCTATCTGAATTTTATCTTCCCTCAAATAAAAGAAAGATAAAGGTCGGTTATCCAAATATTATGACAATTACTTAATTACAATTGCCAGTCACCTGTTCGGCAGCGCTGCCTTCTTGTAAGTCGGAGACGAAGATTCCTCGGCCGGCTTCCGTGTGCCGCCCCTCGATGATCATAATGCCCAGGCCCGACGGACCCTGGAAAAGAAGATCATCATCATTAACTTAAGAGTTACTAAGTAACTTGTCGGTGGAGTAACTTCCAGCTTTCCCTATCTTGCACATAGCGTGCGCAGCAGTGGGGCGCCGGCCTAACTCTTGCAGGGAATTTGTAAGTTACTTGTGGGTATGGCTACTTTATTTATTTTATAAACTTTATTGCACAAACATATATAATTACGTAAAAATAGCGAACTTAATGCCAAAAGGCATTATCTACCACCTACTAGTCAACCATAGAAACAAATATGTGACGTTCCACGGCAAAAGGTACCTTATGGCGGCTGGCGCTTACGTCGCATAGCGCCGCAATAATATTGGAGCGGCGTTAATAGTTAATAGAGTAAGCGCCAACCGCCATAAGGTACATTTACCCGTGGGACGTCACATATAAACACTAAAGGTTGGTGCAAAAACCAATCAAAAAGCAAATGCAATAGGTATATCTTAGATATACATACTAACATAAACATACATATATGTTATAAAAATAAATGTACTAATATGTATATGGGATGATAGACACTAGACGAGACATTTAGCAGATGACTACCGAGCATGACTACTCAAAAAACAAATTTTCTTGGGGCTTGTCTTACAGGTAGAGGGAGTGCATTCCATAGATAGGTTGCCTGAACGGCAAAACAATTAGACATAAAACGGTTATAAAGAGGAAGGACTTAAAGTTTAAGTGAGCGGGAGTTCACATCCGGAACAGGCATAAAAACTACTTTTATCTTTATGTCTTAGATTTATGGCATAAAGTGTGTCTTTTTCTTTGTCAATAAACTTTTATTCTTGCTACAAAACTAGCTTCTAGAATATACAGAGTAAAAAAAAATTTTTTTTTTAAAGTGAGGTCTACGGGTTTCAAGGATGTTAATATTTGTTAGAATGCGTATGCACTTTTTATGCAGTGTGAATAAATGTATGCATAGGTAGTGTTGTAGTGTAACTTTTACACATCATTTTTGCCAAATCAACTTCCTGAAATTATAGTAGTGATAGAACAGGTTTTTAACAAACTTTTGTCACTTAGTAGAACATAATAGATAGAATGAGAAGAAATAGATAATAAGTGTCAATAATATTAAAAGGCACCAGAAAATTTTCATGATTTTAGTTTAGGAAAGGTGTACTTACATCTTCAATCCTTTCTTCTGGATCTTAGAAGTTATGTGCAATGTGAAGCATTGCATTTAGTATCTCTGGCTTCCGAGAGGCTCATGGATCTCCCTGTAGGTGTAGGCGAACAGGGGATGCTGAGTTATATATATTTGGCTAGCATTTTCTTGTGCGCCGAAGCATCGTCTGAAATTAAACATATTCATGACAAAACCAGTTAATGATCAAACGAACTATAACTTTTTCTATAAATAAATTAGAGAAACTTACATTTTGGGTGGCATTTCCTTTAGTTCACACAGCAAATCAGTATTTTTCTTCGACTTAGTTTGTATGTTCACTAAATTCACTGAATCATGCGCGTACGCGATGCTTGTCAATGTCAAGTGAATTGTCAGTTGAGAAAACACGATTATCCGTGCATGTTATAATGTAAGTCAATTTGTATAAAGCTGTCACTCATTTAAACATTTTTCAATTTGGAAGTGTAGTAATAAAACTAACTATTCGTTTTCAAACATCGTCCGACGCACGTCCGACATTTTAATAAAGCCAGGCATTAAATGGATTTTTCATAAACTCTAGGCATAGACAATCGTGGTCACTTACGAATGATAGTGGATAACTTTATACGATATCGACGTGGTATTCTTATCGTAGCCCGTAACCATGTTAAGCAAAACGATAAAAATACGACTATCGTTAAAAGACGACAGTAGATTCCACGCGCAATATGATATAACCTTGCTAAGCCCGCAGTATAATAAGTTTTTATGTTTCGCATTGCTGCAATGCAAGGATAAGTATATTTTCTTATACATTGACGACACAGTATACAGATCACAAAGCGGTTTAATAAGCATTTAAATTTAAATGTTTTTGTTTCAAAACTTTAATAACTATAGTTTAGTGTGTTTGTGGCGCAGCCTATTTTGTTTAAAAGAAATATTTTATACTAATAAGCGAATTTGTAGTTTTTTTCACATTATCAGCAAATAGTAGAGATGGGTAGGGGTGAGTAAATACTGAGTATTTACTCGGTATTTACTCAAAGCACCCGATATATACCCGTATTTACTCATTTAGGTGGGTAAAAACGATTGCTAATAAAATATTCAAAAAGTGAGATTTAAGAACAAAATTGTCTTTTATTGAAGAGTGCTAACGTGTATTACACAATATCTATAAAATAAAAAGCATATAGGACGCTTAATTTAGGAAAAAAAGGTAATTATTAGTGAGAGGCAAATTGTGATAATGCATAGTTAACAATTTTGTTTTAAATAAGAAGGTATTTACTTTAAAAATATGGTACTTCAATTCTATCGATGTTCTAGATAACTGCATGTCGCGCAAAAGTGCGTGTCTACGCGGCACTTACGACCTTTTATTAAGGGTTTTTTAAAGAAAACTCAAAAATGGCTCAACCGATGATGTTTAAAATATTGTTTTTTGTACTCTATTATACGGCTAATCTCCCTATATGTTTTCATATTTTTTCTGAACTTTGGTTCTAAAGTTATAGAGAGATAAACATTATTTTGGCCTTTCGAAACGGTTTTTTTCCAAAAATATTCATTTTATCCAAAAATGTTGTTAGAAACATTCCAGTTATTTTTAAAGACCGATTTAATGATGTGCAACACGTTGGTGGCTTCTGAATTTTTTTTCGTGACAATTAGTTACATGTATGGAGTGCCCCTCTTAAAAATACATTTCTTACAATTTGAGTACTTAATCCAGTAGCGGCTTCCATAATACACCTATATTTAAAATTTATATGCCCCTTTCAGCACTCTAAATAGTTTATACCCCCCAATTTGGGTATAAACGAGTAAATACGGGTATATTGAGTAAATACTGAGTATTTACTCGGTATTTACCCGTGAGTATTTACTCACTACCCATCTCTAGCAAATAGAAAAGCAATACGGTGATGATCATGTTTATTTTAGTTCAGTTTACCGAGTAATCTTTAAAAGTAAAGATTTATTTAATACAAGAAGGATTATTGTTTTTCGGCGTAATAAAATTAATTATCTCTTCTATCATTGAACTTTATCATGGTCTGATGTTGGGAAAAATTGTGACCCTGATTAAACAATATCGGCACTATTTATTGCCAGAAAAAAGTCTAAAAATGGATAAATAGATTTAAAAAATGTTCAATACACGTGCAGGGTACGTGTCAAATATGGAGAGAACTCTAACAAAAAATATTAGTCCATAAAATTATACTGAGTATTTACAGTCAGCGTCATATAGTAGGTAGCATCCAAAGTATTCAAATAGTATTCAAATTATATGGTGTACCCAACTATTTGAATACTTTGGATGCTACCTACTATATGACGCTGACTGTACGAGTACTTACCTACTTCTCTGTAATGTCATACTGCCCTACAACCATGTACTGCGCAGTGGGAGTTAGCTCGTTTCCTCTTGAACGTGGTGTGAAACGCGCGTTTTGTTCAGTATTGTTGTTATTTGAATAAATAGTGAAACGTTTTTATTATTCAGCTACTGTTAAACTGCAATGGCATTGTCTCTTCAATGTTTGGGTTCCGTTTGTTCTATTGTGGAGAACAAAGCTTGGATCGTGAAGGATATCGTTTAACTTCTTCATTGTAGTTTCGTCAAGGATTTTAAACCAATTTAAAGTTTGATGTTTAAATATGGTTACTTACTTTTTCGTAATTGAGCCACCTACTACTATTTACTATTTTATTCTCGCAATTATTATTTTACTCTCACTATTTTTATTATTTGGTCATTTTCATTCATAAAGCTTTCTATGTATGTTGATTTATCATAAACATAATTTTTATATTAATAAAGGTAATATCTACTAAAAGTATATTTCTGTTCTGTTTAAGATGAAAATGTATCTTTAAGTAATGTTGCAGAATAGTGCATTTATTTGTATATTTTCACAAAAATATTTTTAAAATTTAAACAAAATTTCATAAAGATTTCAATCATATAAAGCTGTAAAAAAACTTGAACAGAGATTAAGACCTAGCTTAAAATGCCGGTGGGAATCAGGTGCTAAAGAATAGAGATAACGAAAGGCCAGAGGGCAATATTATAATGCATCCATAGCACATAAGAAAACAAACAAACCCTAAGCTTAACTTTACGGCCGTCAATCAACCAAAACTTAAGACTAAGCCTCAAAAATAACACGCACCAACTCCTCAGGATTGAGCATTTTGAGCAACCATCTTGCACTCAATTAAAACACGTTTAAGGGACCGCACACACCTGGCCGCGATAAACATCGTAACTATTGTGAAACTTGAGAATTTCGATCCACAATTTTGACAACAAAAAGGCCATAATCGATTTTGGGCCCACAAAGGCAGCATTATGTCTGTCAAGCCGACTGTACTAACGTTGTTTGCGGTAGAGATTATTTCGGTTGGAATGAATGAAAGCAAAACACGATCCTCGAATATGCTGTCCCGTAATTGAAATCTGAACAACGCCCTCGAGGCTTTTTTTAATTTTCCTGTCCTTTAAAAATTTTGAAGTATCAAGTTCAAATTGTTCCTCGGTTTCAGATGACAATGACGTATTTAATTCACATTTGATCCACAAATTGCACGTTGAGATTCTATATTTCACTACCTATGACATTCTTTTGAAAAGATGACATGAGCTGCCAAAATAAGGATCACACGCATTGCGTGCTGAGGAAGATTAAAAAACTCGACAAGAAATTAATCGAAAAAATTCTTTCAACTCGTTTCTGTTGTGGTTTTATTGATTAATAGTGAAAATAAAGATGATCCTACACATGTGTTAGATGCTATTGATATTTTTGTGCTAGTAATGTAATTGGTACAAGGTTTTCTGTTAGTTTTGTATAAAAAAATGTTTATCATTTTCATAACTTTTTTTAACCAGAAGAATATTGGACAGAAATAGAGACATTTCGCAAAGTGAGACTATAGTTGCTTCAGAAAAAGTGCTACTTTTATTAAAATTATAACGTAAACCTGTAATGGCTATTGATTTCAAATAAATAAGCGGGTTGTTATTTAGAAATATTACGACATAGGTACTTGGTAATAAACAGGAATACAAAATAGCTTCTGAATATGAAAATAATATAGGTAATAAGTAATATTACTTTTAAACGACTTAGCAATGGAACACAAGTCTGTCTCTAGCATAAACCAATAGTTACAACAGGAAACGTATGCTTAAACAAAAAACCGCCCGTGGTCGTCATTACGTGTGGTTCCTCACTTTAGGGGCTGTAGGGAGTAATGATTAATTATACACTTTAGTCCTTGTCATCGCCTTCCACATGGTGGCCCTCCCAATAGTTTCTACAAGCCATATATTGCTATTGCTCACTTAGCACAGGTGAGTCGAGCAATCTGATCGTACCAGTGTTCGATTTGAACTCGAGATAAGTGATAACTATATTCAATGAGAGACTGTTACTACATGGGATCCGACTCAGCGTGTGTTTCGATAAGCGATTGCAATGACACTCCAGGTGCCTGTTATCTGATCGGAGAGCGTAAAAGGGTTTAAATGGACATCACGATAACGCCATTTTGAAATTTGTTCTCGGAAACCGTTTTGATTATGAAAAACGAACTTTAATAAAATGTTCGTAGAATGTCACACTTTTACTAGCAGATGTCTCATTTAAAATAATGATATTTAAATAGGCTGTGGACTGGGTTATTTTCAAATCAGTCAACAATATAATCATTTACAAGATTTTATTTTTCTGTTCTTAATTTTTATAACTTGATAATAAGGTCTGTGTATACCTACTTATGCTCATAATAGGCAATTTTATTGATAACATAAAGATTAGCCTCTTCGCCAGAAAGGAGACAGTAGAGATTTTCCCCGCTTATATCTGTGTTAGTCGTGGGTTTTGTGTTAAAATATTTAATTAAATATAAAAAAAAAATCTGTATATCATACAACCAGAAATCAGAAATTAATAAAATATATGTCAAGGGTATTTTATCATAATTATTATGCTTACCTTAAGCAACATTATGACAATGTTCACCGACCTCAGCTCCATCTACATCAGGTGTGTGCTCATTCCCTACACCCTAAAAAAAGCGGCCAGAATATTTCCCGCTTAGCTTGACCCAATGGAGCGAGAACCGTGCAATCCATGCCCACCGCCAAACAAAGCGTTGCACAAAAGCGCAGACATACGTCAAACAACAAAAACAGCGCTCGAGCGTGTACGAATGAGCGCACACTATCATTTACGCGACGATTTGTCATCGAGATTTGGCGGGGGGCGGGCGTTTTGGACGCGGTTGCTACTACCGGTCCGCCTTTAAAGCGACAAAAAGTTGGCAAATTGGAATGTTTTTTGGACAATCTTTAAGTCGCCAATATCTAAGGACCGGAAGGAACGCAAGTTTGAAGATTTAGTGGATGTACCTACTTCGCTGTTTGTATTGAGACACAATTTATGAAATGAACGCTACACTTGGTAAGTTTACAGTTTGTTCATATAAACGTCTGTCAAAAATAAATCTTTGTCTTTATCCGTTATTTTGACATTTTGGTTAGACAGAAAGAGGCTAAATTTGTAAGAAGTTGCTAAGTTTTATGGGGGTTATACATTTCTTATTACCGCGTGCACTGTTCTAAGATAACAGATAATGATTGGCAAATAAAAAAAATACTTAAAGTTACTTAGTCAGATGCTACATTAATTGCAAAACCTTTTTGTCACTTAGTTTTCACATTGTTTTCAGATACAAAGCGCAAGCTCACAAAAGCTCTAATTGGCTCGCCGAATCAAAGTGATTGGTTAATTGGCGATGCAAACGATGTGACAATCCTCGTCAAAATAACACAGCAATAGAAATAGACTGTAGGTAGTGTACGTATATTGAGATATAATTATAGGTTATGTTGCTTCAGTTAAGGACAGTAGAAGCACATTTTTGAAGCACATCTTTGATCGATTATAGTTTTAAACCGCGAATATAGCGAGATTCTAACATTCGATTCAAGGCGTTTCTTAAAGGTACTCACTGTGGCTTAATCAACTGCTAGGTGTGTGAAATAAATTTCATGTTACCCAAAAGTTTTGAAAAGCGGAAATTGTTTTTTACTCACCATACGAAGTTCAACCGATTATTCCAGCCAATTAATAATTATCCCAATTTTCGATCATTGTTTTTTTGATCGGTTTATTTCATGGTAAGCAACAAGAGCATTCTAGGGATACAGTTTATATTAATGAGTGAACTAAAAATCTTAACATAAGTATTTTCAGGCTTCTGTACTTGATCGTGCATATGGCATTTTTTAAACTTGTAACTAGCGACCCGCTTCGTACGGGTTACACAAAGCCTTAACACATTATACACCTAAACCTTCCTCAAGAATCACTCTATTAACAGGTGAAAACAGCATGAAAATCCGTTCAGTCGTACATATTTGAGTTTATCGCGAACAGATACAGACAAACAGACGCGGCGGCGGGGGACTTTGTTTTATAAAGGGGCCCACTGATTAACAGTCCGCCGGACGGTATCTGCCTGTCAGTTAGAACAAAATTTTGACAGGTCCGAACAACTGACAGGCCGATACCGTCCGGCGGACTGTTAATCAGTGGGCCCCTTAAGGTGTAGTGATAATGATAAGCGTGACTTAAGTTGTGTTTATGTCACGCTTCCTGTCAGTCTCCTGACATTGTGGAATTTGACATTGGTCGTCAGTTGTTTGACGATTGCTAACCGGCCATTACACAGTTAAGTGAAACGCCCATACAGCGTCGCCGGTGGACCTACTAAAACTCGCACCAAACTCGTAGTAGGACCCCCGGAAACTGGATTAACGCTTGTCAACTTGATGAACGATGTGCGTAAGTTACACGACAATGGAATGTGGCCATCCGTCCCATTTGCCCCCGCCATGTCCGATACGCTCAACGGCTGGTAATTAATTATAAATGCCTTTTGACTTTAAAAAATATGAGCTAAGAGGCAGGCTGGAGTGTGCAGAGATGTTCATGGTTCAGTAGAATCCAAAAGGATCATCAATGAAAACAGCATAATTATTATCGTGAATACTAAATTCTAAATTACTTCTAAAACGTAATGTAATCGAAATACTTGTATGCATGTACATGTATTAGACCACCCATGAGTAAGTCATAAAACAATGCAAGAGAAGTTAATAGTTATTTGTTTTACAAGGGGGCAAAGTTGTTGTTTAACCGCTCGTGCTAATATTGATACCCGAGCAAGCGAAAGATTCAAAAATTGAACCACGAGCGTAGCGAGTGGTTCGAAAAATGGAATCTTGAGCGTTGCGAGGGTTTCAAAGCACGAGGGTTAAACAAAATTTGCCCCTGAGTGAAACACAAAAATTTTCACCACACCGACCCGAAGCAAATATTAAATGTAAAATATAAAACAAAATCAAACCCAACCAAATCCAAATGAATGTTATTAAATATTTATCATCCAAAATCATCATTTAAAAGTAAATTCTACCAGCAAACATAACAAAACAACTCAGAATTTGCATTTGATTACTTTGCCTCACATGTGAATAAAATGCAACTTTGCTATCAGTTTTTAAAGTGCAAAGTAAGCCTTTCCAAGCTGGTGTGGTGAAAATTATAATAAATTATGCTGAAGTCGATTGCAAAGTCCGCTCAAAACATTAAGATATCGTCAGGGATAGTGCAATATTATACCGCGCAATTAACAAAGTCAATAGAGTTCCAAATTCAAACTATGTAACAAGGAATTCGAACCTTTTTGCGTTTGTTAGTTACGCGGTATTGAACTCACTATCCCCGACGATATCGAAAAAAATACACACATAGAATAAATACCGTATTATAATAGATATTATATATGCACCTAGGTTTTTCCCCAATATAAGATACCTTGGATTATTACAAAGGTATTTATTCTGTTTTATTCTACTCGTAAGTTACTGAAATTATAAAAGAGGTACCCTAAAATCTACACTCCGGGGTGGTTTCAAAAAAGGAAATTAGTCCGGCAGGGGGTATCTTCACAACGCTAACCCTGTTTTGTGCCCATTGTAATCCTACAAAGCTCTTAGTGTCATTGTTTCAATTGACATGTTCAAGCGAGAAATGTAATTTACATGGCCTTTAAATCTTTTGTATTATTGTTTTGTTCTCAGCATGCACTTTTATGTTAGATTACATGCAATTGATAACATTTACATTCTTGTCTGTGTTGTTACTTAATGATAATTCAAGTGTCAAAAACGCTTTATGTTTTGAAGCGTTTTTGAAGAATTTGTGAATTCAATCATTCAATCTTTACCTAATTGTTTGATTTACTGCAAATTTTTGTTTTCACAAAAAAAGCAGTTTTAAGATACATTTATGTAGCTACTTTAGGGAAATGATGGTCTCCTAGTTACTTATAATAAAGTAAGTCACCTTTTAGGACAGGTGGTGTAGCCGCAGACATTCGAAGGAAATTAAATTTCAGGTTGATATTCGGTTTGCATCCATACATGAATGCTCATGACTCATGACACAATCTTTTGACTGTCTCGTTCTGATTTTAAAAATACAATTTAACCGTCAGGTTTATTCTACTATAATTAGGCATCATCTAAGAATAAACTACGTTTTATACGATAATAACGCAACAGGTCCTAACAAACAAACAATTGTCTAATCTTATTATGTTTAAAAAAGATACCTACAAAGTGAAATCTGTATAACCCTGCAATAAGCCCTAACGAGTTTTTATTCCCTAAGAGCAATTCTTAGGGAATCAGCCAGCCGCGCTTTCTTAAGGCGGTTCACGACGATTTATTGTTTAATCACAAGCACTCACCCACCGTAGTATTGCGTCGGTAAATTGTGTACGGGGTACGTGGAGGGAATTCACTAGAAGTGGCTTAAAAGTGGACACGTTAAATATTTATTTGACCTTTACTTTTTAAGTACTGAGTAATAGCATGGACCTAAATGTAAGTAGGGAAATTTGAAGTGATGTGCAGGAGTATAATATTCTCGTAAGAACTACCAGTATTACTAATTATTTCAATGTAATTTAAACCACTTTCAAATGGAATAGAGTTGCATTTTCTTAGTTTCGTCATGTTTCGTTTGATTTCAAAACAAAAGTACCTAATTAATCTATATTCATTATTAATTTTCTAGGTATCCTAGGTATCGCTGGAGTGATGAGGTCGTGAAAAATCTGAACGAGCTCGGTGCCGTCGATTGGACAGAAATGGCGCTAGACAGAGAAGCATGGCGTTCCTTAGTGTCAGAGGCCAAGATCCACTTCGGGTCGCTGCGCCACGGCAGTAAGTAAGTAAGTCATTATTAATTTCTAATTGAACGGGCAATTTGTATGGTGGACCATAGGACGATTGAGAGTAGGTACTAATGATGAACAAAATTTCTAGCCAAAGACCGACTCAAACTCAAGAAATATCATCTCCCGGTATCGAGGACATTTAACCAATTCGATAGCTAATATGGGAGCGAACGACAAAGCCGGCATTCACCAAGAGCATTTACTGACAACTGCAAAACAAAATGTAAAAACAGTATAATAAATGGAAAATAGACAATAGGTATACAAAATATAAATATATATAAAACCTTATTAGTCCTCGACACGCTTTTAAAATGCCTGACCACATACATAGACTCGTGTGGAACATAAATAAGAAACTAAGCAAGAGTTAAGTTTAAGAAGATTTTATATCTTTGTAAGCTCGTATGTGTGGCTGCTTAATTGTTGACGTGACTTTATAAATGTGGATCTATTTGTACTTTATGTAAGTACGTGGGCTTGATCTTGATGTTTAAATTTTTTTTATGTATGACTTAAGGGATAATATATGACGTTATCTATGAAAAGGGACCTTATTGTCGATGGCGCTTGCGCCATTATTAACGATGCTCCGAAATAAATACAATGCCGCGCGACGCTATGCAGCGTAAGCGCCATCGACAATAAGGTCCCCTTTGATAGATAATGCCCCATATTTGTAGTACTAAAAGCCCTTTTACCTACTAATAGATCTTATGCATTGCAACAAAGTTGAAGAATGGTCAGTTATCTGTCCAGGTATGTTTAGGTTGCAATCGGGTTCAAACCCAAAATTAACAAACATTTTTTTTTATAATGAATCAAAAGTTATGCATAGTAATAAAAGTACCTATGTTTTATACTTAAGTTCATATTGTCCAGTAAGTCAAGTCAAAATATTCTTTATTTAAGTAGACCCAGCAACACGCACTTTTAAATTGTCAAGTTTTTCAAATAAATATCATCTTAATCTAAATATCAGGGCTATATAAGGATGCAGTTATTATTGTTCTTAAAAAAGTAGTTTTTTTACAAAAATTTTCTTTGTCATAAACTCTACAACAGAACTCTAAGTCGGTTTTTGTATTATTATTTCCGTTATTTTATTTTTGTTTTAAAGTCTGTCGGGGAGTTCAGTTAAGTTCGTTCATGTCTACACACCATCGATCAGGGGAGACGTCAAAGTTTCCCTGCAATTGAATAAGCGGGCTGAAAACTCTAACTTTGAACACATATTAAAATAATATGAGGGATATTTTCTTCTTTTCCTTTCCGATATTAAGGAAACTCGCGTTAAATTGATTTTAATATGAAACTGATTTCCGCCGGAAACTTCATAAGTAAACACACTTTAAATATTCTTAAGTCACTTCCTAATACGTCTCTCAGGTAAGATTCATTTGCAATATTATTTCCAAAGTGGCTAATGGTTTTTCTAAATGAAGTAACGACAACGAGGTATCTAAAAAAAAAAAAAAAAAAATTAAACTGTTTATTTCAAAAAAAAGAATAAATATACAGTCAACTTAGAACTAATCTTACATTTTTAAGATTATTAGAACTAAGGGACATGGGGAGCAACCCCTATCAACATTATTGAACATTACCATTAAGTGTTTTTACATGCTACTGAGTCTTTTTACATTTATCTCTATCAGTGCCTTTTTAACAATATCCTTAATATTATTAGGTTTCTTATCTATATTTTCAATTACATGACTGGGAAAGCTGTTTAGAGCTTTAGGAACATTCACTGTTTTACTGAACATTATGTTGTGTGCACATATATTATGCAAATACTTTTAACACTGAATGGAATATTACTAATGTTTCATGTCATGTAAATTTGGAAAATAAATATATTTGTTTTTATTTATTTGAAATTTGAGACAAGACACTGATGGCAGCTAACAGTTCTCGTGCTGCTACGTAAAAATGGAGATCTTCCCTAACTTTTGAAAGAAAAGTTGTAAGCATTAACAGATTTTGGAAAAAATGCACAGTCAGCGACAATAACGACAATTTTGTCATTCTTTATTGCTGCCAATCGATCCCATTTTTATTTAGGATCAAAAGTTTTTTCGAGACCAACCTAAGTTAGGGTACCTGCTTTCTTAATAAATTCAATCTAGTACATAAAAGATTAATAAATGAATAATTCTAGTCTTGATAAATCCGAATATACTTACATTTTATTAACAAAAAACAAGCCTAACTCAGCATGTCACAAAAATCATTTTACCTCTTTTTTACTTAAAGTATCCGTCAACATAAAAAGTGTGAAATGTGAATCAAATTTAAAATTCGAATTCTTCGAGTTGTTGTCAAATTAATCCTATTAGAATGACACATGTCAGTGGAGGTGTGGGAATGACTGGCGGCTCAGCTTATCGGCTTTGGGTATGTTATATGAATTATATCTACTTATGGAGACATTCGGAATAAAATTGAGTCATAGCAGTAAAGTTGGATAAAATTATTTTAATCGTCCGTGTCTGAAACTTTAATATGACGGCGGCGGATTATTTAAAAAAACATAGCTAAGTTATGCTTTTTGGAGTTGGTTTTAAATACCTATAATTAGTTTTAAGAATTAGTTATTTTACCATTCCGCTTCGCTGATCCATTATTTATTTCACCCATATTCAATTAAATTGTGGTATTCATTATTTCATTAAATTTGTACCTGTTCAACCGCCGGAACTTTGTGGTTATTTAGCAATGAATTCAATGAAGCTAATTAATACATGATTTTATAAATGTTTAATCGTACCTATTCATACTTTGACCTATTTTGACTTCTTTTATTTGATTGCTGAAATCATAGTTCGAGAAATAATTGAAATAAAAAAAAAATTGTGATATGCTTGTAAAAACCGTCAATAGTTTAAAAAAACTGGGGGACAGCCAGCAATAAATTGATTTAAAAGTGCCAAAACTTACCATGTTATCTTTATTTCCTCAGAAATATAAATGAAGTGTTTTATGTTATAAAAATATTATTAAATAAATAAACAGTTACTTATTATGTACCTCCAATGAGAATAGAATTTAAGACTGAAATTTTACTTTCTATTTTGACTTTATTGATAAGTTTTGTACTACAAAGCACCTTATTTAAAATTAATAACCATACTATTATTTGTTGTTACTCAAGAGGCTTAATATAACTTTATAATTTGGTACCAAAGACTTCATACATGAGAGTTAACTCAGATATCTCATTCGACATAAGTTTTAACTTCACGAAATAGACATTATTGGCGTACTTATGTAGATCTTTTTGTACATTATCTTTATCTAAATGCATTTAAAAATCTGCTGATATTATTGCCATCTTTATTCTATGTAGGTATTTAAAACAAACTTAATTCACAATAAACAACTTATTAAAATGTTTGCTCACAATTTTTACGATGACGTATATAAAAATACCTGCTTAAAGCAGAACGTATGTGGATCTACTAGTTATGTAGACACCGGTGCCGGTGACCAGACGTGGCGTTAAATTAATTACTACTTGAAGCAGAGCAAACGAAACCGCCTCTAGTTGCGGCTTAAGGTGCGGACATGGCACGAGATGTAGCGGATTAGTGAGCCTTTAATAGAGTGAGACCAAGAAAAGTCTGCAGCGATTTTGATAGCCCACGCAGTGAAATATGAAATTATGACGTATAAATAACACTTGCACTGCGTGGGCTATCAAAATCGCTGCAGACTTTTCTTGGTCTAACTCAATCTGAGGGATCCACCAACATCTAAACATCGAAAATCGTTATCTGCCTATCTATCGCTCGAATGCGCAAGAGCGATAGAGAGGCAGATCTTTATTATGTATTTTCCAATATTGGCGGTCGGTGCTCTGATCGAAACAATCAGTTCGATGGCTAATGAAAATTAAAACAAGTTACGTATGTTATGTACAGTCGATGTCAAATATATGTTTACACTTTTCGCCTTATTACAAAGGAGTAAGGTGCAAAAGTGTAAACATATCTTTGACGTCGACTGTACAGAAGTAGGGAAGAGTGCACTCAAGGTATCCGATGAAAACACAATAGCTTCAAAGGTTAGAATAGATGGTACTGGCCCAAACTCTTAAGAGAGGGTGTCAAGCCAGGAAATAAAAAACCGTAAAATTAAATCCATAATTAACTTTACACGGGCACGTCACCTACGCTTTACCTAAATACTTGTACAGGATGTAGTGCATAATTGTTTTCCTTTGTATTTTCACGGAAGCTTACAAACGTGTCTTGATATTTCAGTCAGTCTCGGCACAAAAAGTACTGAACCTAGCATATCAAATACGAACGTTTCCGAGATAATACGATAAAACAAGTGCGAGTCGGACTCGCGCACGAAGGGTTCCGTACCATAATGCAAAAAAAAAAGAAAAAAAAAGAAAAAAAAAACGGTCACCCATCCAAGTACTGACCACTCCCGACGTTGCTTAACTTTGGTCAAAAATCACGTTTGTTGTATGGGAGCCCCATTTAAATCTTTATTTTATTCTGTTTTTAGTATTTGTTGTTATAGCGGCAACAGAAATACATCATCTGTGAAAATTTCAACTGTATTACTAGCTATCACGGTTCGTGAGATACAGCCTGGTGACAGACGGACGGACGGACGGACGGACGGACGGACGGACGGACGGACAGCGAAGTCTTAGTAATAGGGTCCCGTTTTACCCTTTGGGTACGGAACCCTAAAAACAATTATGCACTACATCTGTAAATTCATTTCATAAAGGATAGATACTGTTAAAATAGTAAATCCATTAATGATTTAGGTGAGTGCAGTCAGCATCAATAGTAGCGGAAACAACGCGCCAAAAATATCTGCCATGGAACACTTTTCCAACTAGGGACATCTGTTTTTGTTGAGCTGTTAGAGAAAGATTGTTTTTGCTGCGTAGTCTGATCCGTTACTGTACTTATATTCAAGCTAATGGACTAAATTCCATTCATTAGCACTATCGATAAACCTAACATAATGAGAACAGTAGTCATTACGTACCAACACTGCTAATCGCTTAACCCGCTTCCACGCTACCTGCCTAAAGCCGGCTGCAGACAGACCCGTCGACACGACCAGCCTCCTGCCGACAAAGCTGCACCAATTTGCAGATTAGCTGATGCGTAAATTGTTGCATAAGCCCATACAGGAGTTCGAATGGCGAAGGCCCGAGCTATTACAGCCGGTAATTCGATCCCGAAAGCCGCACGTAAACCGGTGTGGACGAACCTTTATTTTTAGTTTTATATGTAATTAAAATACGGGGGTCGGTAAATGTGCGCAGTTTTACGGGGTTAGGGCTTTGATTGGCCGCAGGCAATCAAGTTTAATGAATAGGTTTTATACAATATGGAGGCTATTTTTAGTGGACTATGCACCAATTGTATTATTATTAGATATATTGTCGATTTATAAGTGAGGATTTGAAATACCTCTGATGATGTTAACTTTGTTATATTGGCCCGATTTGGATCACACAGGTATGATTCGAGTTTTGAATAGTTTAAAGCAAAAGGTGTTGGGTATAAATTGTGTGTATACGGTTGATTAAATGCCGCTCTAAACGATTGCTATTTGACAAACGTTTCACAGTAGCCGCGTTGTGGCAATATTTGAAACTCCACATGTTATAAGAATGCAATGTAATAGGGTCAGTTTGTATGACAGTTATGGAAAGTATACAAAGTGCCTCGTTTTAATTGCTAGTAAGTCATCTACCTCTACATCTTAGCGTTTTCCCGGTTGCATTATAAATTATCCCGTGGTAGGGGAGACCGAGGTGAGTTTTGACAGAGCAGAGTTGTGACATTGTCGATTTTCTGGAATCTAATGACTGTTAGCGAGCTCGTAACAGTGTGCGTTTGTTAGCTCGTAACTTGAACTAGCAAACGCGCGCTATTGCGACCTTGTTTTTAGTTAATAGATTCCACGATGTCACACCTCTCCTCTGTCACAACTCACCTCGGTCTCCCCTAAGTACGCTAAGTTTTAGGTTGATTTAGGTTGCCAAAGCGTACCACGGGATACTTTATAATGCAACCAAATTACACCAAGTAAACAAAAGTGATACCTACGTATCTTTGCGTAGTCTAATCAAAAATTAGAAGGCTGTGCGCTCATTTACCTACTATTTTACTATAATAAAAAAAACAGAAACCCGATACACGCAACATCTACTTATGATGAATTTCCTTAAGCAGGTAGAAACATTGCTACTCATAAGAGCATAGCCTACGGCTAGCAGGCAATAAAAATGAAAATAAAACGGGCCAAGCTCTTTTATCACATAAGATAAAGACGTAAACAACATTGTCATAATAATGTATTGTATGGGCCAACAAGCTGGTTTTGCCGAAACTTTGAAGATCGAGTTACAATGCAACTATATATGATGATACTTTAAAAGATAACTATCAAGAAGTACAAGTTTATTCTATTATCAATGCATGAAATTTGTTTTCTAGAAATAGTTTTTTTCATTTATAAACTTCTGTAGAGTTCCGAGGGTTCGCTATATTACACATTTATTGTATTGTCTGTTACTTTAATGCATAAACGGATTCATTTTCTACGGTAGTGAGTTTATTTTTGGACCAGACAAAATGTAATACCTCAATACTAATAATTGCTGTTGGGCGCCTAATCTTCATTCTTAAACTAATAATCTAACTATAAAATATTTCTAGAGAAAATTGAATTTGCCGTAACATTTCGAAAACTTGTTGTGTCTCTCTGAAAGTTATGATTCGCTAATTACTTTTATAATTAAATCCAACTCCTAGAATTTAAGCCTGTGACATTTTGCGATTCGTCAATGGAACTCGAGTGATATTTCACAGATCAAAGGGTTTCTATTTCAGTTAATAACTAACAAGACCCGCCTTCCCGACTAATTTCCCGGTCGACTTAAATCTGGATATAAATCTAGATTCGGTCGCCGGAATTAGGGAAATCAAATCTGGATTAATTTAAACTTAGAAAGTTCGCGGTTGCGGCATCGGTGTAAGCCTTATTGTGCTACTAAATATATTTTTAATTTGTACCTCCTAACCCCCCATCTCACTTTGAGAATAAATTATCAAGATATTTTTCGAACTGTCTTAGTTTTTTTTTTTAATATTAGCATGTCTTATTGTTTCTTTGTTTTAAGGGGCCTACTGATTATGAGTTCGCCGGACGATATCAGCCTGTCAGTTGTTCGGAGCTGTCAAATTTTGCGTTTAAATGACAGGCTGATATCGTCCGGCAAACGCGTACGCGTACGTAAAATATTATAAAATTTATAATACTGATGAGGTATTAAGCGTTCATTTTTTAAGCCTAACCCAAGTTTAACTTTAACCCACCGAAAATATTCAATCTAAAATTAAATTTAATATACCTATTCAAGTGTGGTTAACATCAGTCTTGCTACCGATGTACAATCACCTGCAATAGTATGTTACACACTTTCCCGAAAGATGTCCTGCAGGCTAGAAAAGACTTAAAGGCAGCGCAGCAGGAGGAGACGAGGAAAGGAAATGTGGCCACTATTCGCTACGACAAACTGATAATTAAGGAAAAATTGCCCGTAAAAAAACATAACAAAAGAAACCGCTCACCTACAAAAACACCCGAAAACAAACAAATAAATGAAGACAGAGCCAACCAAACGGCCCGAAACAAAATAAATAAAACAAACAATCTTGAATTTAGTCGTTCCAGAACAAATTCAGCATCTGAAATTCAAACTCCAAAAAACTAAAAATACTCTCTGCGAACCGGAAGATCCCAACTAAGCATACAACTAAAACTAAAACATATACACCAAAAAAAGATCCCAACCCGGCTGATCCCCGTGGGATGTCAGATCAAAACCCTCCAAAGGTATACCACCAAAAGTCAAAAACAGGATTATACATTTGCACATATAACATCAGGTCTCTTTCAAGCCAAGAGAGACTAATAGACTTAAAACATGCACTCAAAACCATTAAGTACGATATTATTGGCCTTGCCGAAGTGCGACGCCTAGGAAGCTCAATACAAGAAGATGAAGATCACATTCTTTGCTGGAGCGGAGAAAGACAAGGACACCTGGGAGTTGGATTCCTGTTGAAAAAATACCTCAAAAAGCATATAACTGGATTCACAGGCTTATCTGACCGAGTTGCAGTCCTAAACTTGACATTAGACAAAGAGGACATATCAATAATACAAGTTCATGCTCCAACATCAGAATCAAGTGACAGTGAAATAGAAGACTTCTATAAAGTAGTCAGAGAAGCCCAAGAAACATCAAACAAAACTCAGATCATACTTGGCGATTTCAACGCAAAAATCGGCATTCCAAAACCCACTGAAACGTTAGTTGCTGGAAAATACGGTACAGGAAATCGAAACCATAGGGGCGAGCGACTGATGCAATTCGCTATGGAACAACAAATGAAAATAATTAATACAATGTTTACTATGAAAAACAATAGGAGATGGACGTGGATTGCACCCAACCAACAAACAAGAAATGAGATTGATTTTATACTCTCAAATAAACCAAGTAATTTCATAAACATAGAGTTTTTGAACACATCCTTCCCATCTGACCACAAAATGGTAAGAGGAACATATATAAACAATAACAGCAATAAATCCAGAAAAAACTTCAAAACACTCCCCAGAGTACCTAAAAGCGAAGTGGACATTAAAAACTATTTACTCAAACTTGATGAAAACCTATCACAAGTGACAAAGGACCCTGCGAAAACTATTCAAGACTACTACAACCAACTGGAAAAAAGCATCATTGACGCAGCAATAATAGAACCTACCAAAATCCAACCTTACTCAATATTACAAATGGAGACTAGAGACCTCATCAAGAGACGAACGGAACTACTAAGAAAACCACATAGATCGAGCCAAGAAAAAGCACAACTAAGCAGCTTATTCAAAGTCACAAATAAAGCTATCCGTAAAGACTATGAAAACCATAGAAAGATAATTATAGAAAAATATATTGAGTCGCATAGAAGCATAAAAAAAGGTCTAAAAGAACTTAACTCACAGAAAAACTGGATTCAACAACTTAATGAAGAAGATAAGAAAATGGTCACACGGGCTGATATATTAAAAACTGCAACCAATTTCTACCAACACCTTTATAAAAAAAGGAATGACGATGATATCATCCAGTTCATCAACTCTGAAGATATAGAAACCCAATCAGAAAACGCAAACAATACCATACAACTATTTGAGAAAAATGAAGTCTTAAAACATTTTAGACGACCGGTCTGGCCTAGTGGATAGTGACCCTGCCTGCGAAGCCGATGGTCCTGGGTTCGAATCCCAGTAAGGGCATTTATTTGTGTGATGAACACTAATATTTGTTCCTGAGTCATGGGTGTTTTCTATGTATATGAGTATGTATTTATCTATATAAGTATGTATATCGTCGCCTAGCACCCATAGTACAAGCTTTGCTTAGTTTGGGGCTAGGTTGATCTGTGTAAGATGTCCCCTAATATTTATTTATTATTATTTATTATTATTTATATTAAGAACCTAAAAAAAGACAAAAGTCCTGGCCCCGACGGCATCAGCAATGAACTTCTAAAAATGGGAGCCAAAATGCTTGTAACACCACTGACCAAACTGTTTAACATGATTATACAATCTGAGGAAACTCCCAAGCAATGGCATACATCAGACATCACAAAACTATACAAAAAAGGCGACCCAAAAAATATAAGCAACTATCGGCCCATAAGTCTGCTAGCATGCAGCTACAAGCTTTTCTCGTCTCTGCTCTTAAATAAAATAACAAGACAAATCGACAACCTCCAACCAGTGGAACAAGCTGGGTTCCGGGCAGGCTTCTCAACAACAGACCATATCCACACCATGGAACAAATCATAGAACGATACAGGGAATATAACAAACCTCTTTATGTAGCCTTTATAGACTACACCAAGGCATTCGACAGCATCTCCCACAACGCAATCTGGAAGGCCCTCAATGACTGCAAGATAAACTCCAAATACATCAATACTTTAAGGAATATATATGAAAACAGTACTAGCAGAGTTAAACTCGAAACAAGAGGAAAAGAATTCAAAATAGGCAGAGGAGTCCGACAAGGGGACCCAATGTCACCAAAGTTATTCATAGCGGTGCTGCAAAACATATTCTGCCAGCTAGACTGGGATACAAAAGGAACTAAAGTATTTGATAAACGCTTAAGTCATCTACGATTCGCGGACGACATAGCTATATTTTCAGAAAATTCCAACACTCTACAAATAATGCTAAATGAGCTAAACGAGGAAAGCTGTAAAGTCGGTTTGGAAATGAACCACACAAAAACCAAAATTATGACTAACAGACCCCCTACAAAAATACACATACAAGGCAAAGAACTCGAATTTGTAGATCACTATATATACTTAGGCAAGAGAATATCCTTTGACACAGACAGCAACAGCCAGGAGATAGACCGCAGAATCCATATCAGCTGGAGGAAGTATTGGAGTTTTAAAGAGCTTCTAAAAGGAAACTACAGTCTCAAACATAAGAAAACAGTAATGGACACATGTATCCTACCATGCCTCACGTACGGTTCTCAAACTTGGGTGCACACAAACAAGAACAAATTAAAGATAAGAACATGCCAGAGAGCAATGGAAAGGAGCATTCTCAGCATAAAACTAAAGGATAAGATCAACAGCAAATACATCCGATCCAAAACAAACATCATAGATGCACTCGAGTTTTCGCTGAAACAGAAATGGAGATGGGCCGGCCACATAGGAAGATTGACAGATGACAGATGGACTAACAAAGTCACAAAGTGGCCAGGACCCCATGGCAAAAGGAAGGCGGGAAAACCCATAACAAGATGGTCCAAGGACATCATAGCCACAGCCGGAGAAAATTGGCTGATCACGGCAAAAGACCGAAAAAGGTGGAAAGATTTGGAGGAGGCCTATACCCGAAAGGGGTCCTTAATATAGCAAAATAACATCATAATTAAATACTATTTAAGGAAAAATAAAGGCTTAAATAAATCAAATAAAATAGTATGTTACACAACGAAGGCCGCAAAAATATCTGACACGATCTTAATTGTGGAGCCATAAGAGCGTGTCACATATTTTTGCGGCCTTCGGAGAATAACATATTATTGCAGGTGACTGTACCGATGACAACTTCAAATCCACGTCAAACTTTTAAGTGCGTGGGGTAAGTTGCTACAATTTCCCTCGCCGAAATAGATTTCAAAGCAAAACCGTCCGACTGTCAATGACAAACTAAGCACGATTAAGCATCTCAACCGCATGTAGCTTGGTAAACGAATAAATCAAGTGCTACCAGGATAAAAACGAAAAAGTGCGTTCGAGTAGAAAATTTATTTCTTTTCTCCACATCTCAGTGGGTTTGGTAAAAGTTTTAATTATTTGCCGGATGCGTTTCGACGCCGGTCCATTTGAGATCAATGCCCCGAGCCTGCCAAAACGGCAGTGTCTCAAGTCGCCCCATTGTTAATGTGCAAGGGGTGGTTTTGTATTTCGGGATTAATGTGATAGGTTTATATCTGTGGGATTGTTTGAAAGTGTTGTTTCGAGCTTCTAAATGTTTCACTTTGCACAGAAAGTTAAGAGTAAATTTTATGCAAACTTTCGCATAGTCGTATCTTAAATACTCTTAGGGAAAATTTGTATTTAAAGCCGACCACTGACTAACAGGCCGCCGTACGATATCGGCCAGTTAGAACAAAAATTTGACAGTTCCGGACAACTGACCGGCCGATATCGTCCGGCGGACAGTTAGTCAGTGGTCTGCTTTAAATACAAATTTTCCCTAAGAGTATTTTAGATACGACTATGCGAAAGTTTGCATTAAATTTACTCTTAACTTTCTGTGCAGAGTGAAACATTTAAAAGCTCGAAACAACACTTTCAATCATTTATATCTTCTCAGTGCCGAAAGTCACTGTTTATGAAGGAACACCACTCCACCAGGACCACTTTAAAAATAATCTTGTAGTTTCAGTACCCATGTTTTTCCGCTTCTGTTGCTTAAATATGTATTCCCGAACTTTAAAAAAATACACAGATAATCAGCCGTATTCGAACAATGAGATACTTCAAATACTAGATATTGAAACGATATGGATTGGATATGTCAGTGTCAAACAAGTGTCAAAATTGACGTTTCTTCAAACAAACACGTAACTTTTGACACTTGTTTGACACTGACATATCCTATCCATATCGTTTCAATATCTAGTATTTGACGTATCTCATTGTTTGAATACGGCTGAATGTCCTCACTTAAATGTCAATTTAGGTTAACTTATAATTAAAATGACGAAAAACATTTTTATTTACTATAGTTATTGAACTGCAATCATATTATATACAGATGGTTATTTTTTTTTAATTTAAGTACCTTTTTTGACTAACCAATAAATATACTCTGGACACGCTGACGCTAACTTTGCACAAACAAGTTAGTAAGAATACATACATAGCCCTATAAGCTCCATACTTCACATAAAGCACTTGGCATAAAAATTTAGCGTGGTCCGACTCTATAAGGTGCATTATTCACCACTGCCTTAGTAATTTCTTCCTTACCGTCCGCGAGTCTAAGCTACTGTTTAACATTTAGACAGTGACCGTAAACCCTGACTGACACCGGGAGGTAAATATTACATAAAATAGTCACGTCAAAGCCGGTGGACCATTTCAACCGTTCCTTCAGCACTGTGATGCCGCGGTTCAAGTAACAAGTTGTCAGCGATTTAAGAAGTGTAGTAATTGAGAAAAACAACTTTGCTATTTGCCTTTCGATTCAGATTAATCACAACGCACGACATGCCACAAAATATGTGAAATTTGTGTCGGATTGCAATGTAATACAATGATTTGTGATTTTCCCAAATTAATAAGTAGGACGTACCTAAGCCATATTGAGAAGTTATGTGGTTAGTTATGTGGTTTCCACTTCCTCAAGGTAGGTACTTACAGATATTTCGTGCAGTAACATTTTGTGAATCATATTTGTCTATGCAAGTAGAAATAATTTATAGTTAATGAAATCTTAATTGTACTAGTCCCAAGAATTAAAGTACCTACATAGATAAATTATCCCAGAGGTCATTCGACATTATTGCGCAAGGTTATTATTTTCTAAGCTCATTTCTATTGCATTTACAACACGAATGATGATGAAAAACTAATAAGTAGCACTCATTTGGCATAATGAGATGGATGTATGTGGGCTGCCGTAGTTCGTGTAGCATTTAACTAGCCCTTTGAACGCCATATGCACCAACTGATGCACGAGACTACAGCCAAATATCAACCTAAAACATTCCGACAAGTTTCTCGATGACGTGCCGCGCACGAAATGCGTGGCGTTCAAAGAATTAAACCTAAAACGTGTAAGCAATGCGCCACCGCTACCGCTTGCATCTCAACCCACACGCGGCATAGCTCCGTATCTCCCAGCTGGTTCCGTGTATAGAATAAGAAACGGCGCCTGATAAAGATAAAGCTGAGGTCATTACAGATCACTATACCGGCTATACGGTATACAGACATCACTATGGAGGCGTAGGCTTCGCATCGCTGATAACGTGCACTCTGGATACTGATGGTGCTAACTGCGATCAATAAATATTGCAATCGGAAAGATATGATGAGAGCATAATTTCTAAAGTAAAGTGGGGTTTGCGGAGCTATTTGAGTACTTTTCTACTAGAGCTAAGATATAGGTTAGCAAATACAGGGTGTTTGGTACATCGTTTGCCAAATTAAAACGGCAGATAGATCGAGTCATTTGCTATCTACTCATGCCTAGAAAAAAAATGGCCATGGTTTTTTTTTTCTACTGCGCAAGTAAAAAATTTAAATTTACGAAAAACTGGCATAGATCTGAAAACAGGACTCGCAAAATTAAAAATTTCTAGCAAATGACTCAACCTATCTGCCGTTTTAATTTGGCAAACGATGTACCAAACACCCTGTATATAAGTTAGTGAGGTGACAGTCCTCAGTTTGAGTTAACCCTGAGACTTACTCTGATTGTGTAACTGGTTATGAATTAGATCTGGACTTGTTATGGATATGTCACAAGCATTTTGTAAGAATCCGTCGTTTACGTTCGTTAGGTAGCTTCAGATGCCCGAAAGGCAAACTGCCCAGAAATAGGAGTTAAGAAGCACTACCACCAGTTTTAACATTGACATATTCACTCACGTTTAAGTAACTTACTTTCTATGCATCTCGCTCGTACTCGCATATTAGTGCAAGCGAGATGTATAGAAAGTAATTTACGTAGACGCGAGTTAATCTGTCAATGTCAAAACTGGTGGTAGCCGTAAAGTTCTCTCCGTCTAGTTAAGTTGTGAAGGAAATGTTTTTGGAAAAGAGATACACTTAGTGCGGTGGGACCATGGTAAATATAAATTACCCGTAGACCCACTGGCGAACACTGCTTAGAACGGTGGGACAACCAGTAAAAAAATTCCTGTGGGTCAAAGCAGTGGAACCACGGTTAAAATACGCGTGAGGATGGTGGTGTGGTATAAAAGTTTATATAAATTTATAAAACTGCAAACCATGATCACCCTCGCCTCAGACAACCATCACGTTTACGTTAACACTTGACACTATTGAGCGCACTAACAATTTGCCTTCGGCAATCTACAATCGTGAAAACGTTTTTAAATTGATGATTCTTACAATTTGCCTGCGACAGATATACCTATTATGATTTGTCACAGTGACAAATCTTGCAGTCAGCGATGACAATGACAGGCATGTGACCAGAAATCTCATTGTTGACGGCTGGCAAATTAGATCAAATTCATAGATCTGTCGCGCGCACCATTAAGTCCGAGTAAGATGATAAATATGACTTGCAGTTCATTTCGCGCACCCCAAATCAACGACAGCGATCGAATCATAATTATAACGCTCTACCAGAAATGCGTTCAGACGAGTCACTGATCATAGTTTACCTCAGAAATATTTCAAAGAGCTTGCAAAGTGAAGTAGGTACGTAAATTCAGCGACACAACTGACAATCTGACCTTCAGAGTAAAAGATAAAATAATAACCGTGACCAAATAAATGTCTTGAAGGGCTTCGAAACTGTTTGTCCAATATAATGGGCTGTGTTTGCCCACCGTGATTGATGCCTTCGCCGAACTAATGGATCGATTTCCGTTCCTCTAGCTCGCAGGATACGTTTTAAGACGTAAGTACCTGCCTATGAGTTGATATAAGTATTAGTAACTCGCAGTAGCAAGTTTTTTATAGATTGCAAAGTAAAGTCCGCATCTGACGGACATCTGAGGGCCTAGCCAAGCTGATAATCGTTCGCGGAGAAACGAAACGAAACGCTATTTGTATCTATCACACTAATATGAAAGAGTGATAGAGAGACAATAGCGTTGCGTTTCGTTTTCTGCAAACGATTGTCACCTTGGCTTGGATGGTATGGCGTAAAAGGCCTTATGACCAGAGCCCGGAATTCTCGTAGCATTTTTGGGCTGTCATAGGCACTTCTCGTTTATCGACTTCCGATTAGACATATTTATATCGATAAACACAGAATACAATATGTAAAACATAATTACGAGTAGAAGTAAACAACATACAGTCTTATCGCGAATGAGCGATCTCTTCCAGATAACCTTTGGATACCAACTTTTAGGAAATTATAAATAGAAATTAAAATAATAATATTTTATTGTTTCTTATGCTGAATTTGTGGACTGCTTATGCCTTTTAAACATTTTTCGAAAGAAATTGCAACAAGAATATATAATTTATTTATAATTTCCTAAAAGTTGGTATCCAAAGGTTATCTCGAAGAGTTCGCTCATTCGCGATAAGACTGCATGTTGTTTACTTCTCCTCCTCAGTCGTTCACTCTTGACAGAATGGTCGTGGTTGTATGATGAGACGTATCTATCGTGGATAAGGCAGCCCTCGCAATGCGCCTCCACTTGCCACGGTCTTCAGCGTTACGGGAACATTGGACTATGGTGGTTTGTGTCGCAGATTTTATCAGGTCTGTCCAGCGCGTAGGTGACCGACCTCGTGACCGCTTGCCTTCCACTCGTCCTTGGACAACGAGACGTTCCATGGAGTGTTGGTTACTTCTACTCGTAATCATATTTTACATATTGTATTCTGTATTTATCGATATACATATGTATAATCGGAAGTCGTTAAACGAGAAGTCCATAAGACAGCTCAAAAATGCTACGAATATTCCGGGCTCTGCTTATGACTAAGAGACCCCGTAAACATAGCGAAACCACTTTTTCCCTATGTTTGCTGATATGAGGGGTCCGGTCTTTTCAGTGTTCACTGTGACATCGCTCGTTTCCAGCTGGTGTAATGCTATCACAACCGGAATGTAGCCAACTGGAGTGTAATTCCACCTTGTTAGGTTGTCTGTAAATTTAGTTCGGAATGAAATGAAATTGAAGTTTTACAGCGACACAATATACCATTTTGTGCCCGGATTGTAGCTGTTAAAAATAATGACGGGTTTAAACCGCCTCAATTACTGAACTTTTAACAAGCTCGTCTGTCAATCCGACTTTTGCGGAAACCCGGTTCGAACATTGTTTTACATTTAATACATGTAACTAGGGCTTTTGCATATGATACAGTTATTTTAAAATCAATACGAACGTCGAATATAAAACATGAAACACAAGTTTAATCTGTAAAAAACTACGTCTCTTTCGTTTCTAGTTGAAGAAATTCATTTTTGATACTGACAGATCATATCGATACACATTTAGATCAAATTCATAACCCGTTATTACAATAAGAATACGCCTCCTAGAGTAATCCAGGGCTCAGTTTCAGACAGACATATGAGAAATCATTTTTACCCAAGCTAAAACTAAGGTCAGTAAAATAAGGCTAAGGTAATTCCGATAGGAAAGAAACACTAAAAAAATGGCGGGTGATTCCGATAAAAGACTTATTACCACGGAATACGTGTGATCTTTAAATGATTTAGCGCTACTTGCACCATCCCACTAACCCAGGGTTAACCGGTTAAACCGTTAACCCAGTGTCAAATCGTACTGGTAACCATTGTAACTCCAGATTTAACCGGTTAACCCCGGGTTAGCGGGATGGAGCAAGTGTCCCTTAAGGGATTATGAAATTTCCGAAATTACCCGAATACACCTTTTACCCCGGGTAGAGGCTTAGTAAACATATAAATAATTAATAGACTCAGACAAAGATAACTCTGCAGTGATTTTTAATAATAATATAATAACTCCACGGCCGATTCGGCCACGGCGACTGCTAATCAACTCCGTTGCTGTCTCTGGTGTGCTCGCAAGTGGCTGACGTAGCCGATCTTGTTACTAAAAGTTCGCATCCTTGCGGGCATGTGAGCACACCATTTGTGTAATTATAATGTATTGCCGTAGGTGGTCTAGCTGGCTTTTACTTGATGTGATTTTTATAACACAGACGTGCAAGTGTTATAATTAAAAGTCAAAATTTCATAGAAGTTTGACGTTTAAAATCTGACTATGATAAATTATTTACAATTAAAACAGTACTGACATCATGCATTATATTAAAGCACTTTAAAGTACATTTTACTTGAGTCTTGTTAACATTCTGTAAATATTAAAACCTTGCCAACTGGAGCAATAATGGGTTCTGCAATAAATAATAATATGATAATACCGTATTCCGCCTTAACGAGCCTCAGCATTCAACTGCATATAGCCGCTATATGAAAATATTTATTATGAATCAATTTACATAACAACGGAAAGTCGGTATGTAAAACACTTACTTATAACCGTTTCAGAAACAATATTTCAATGGGTACTTACATTCTAGAGATTATCTACTTTCGAACAATACTACTGTGCCGTAGATTGAGAGTGCGGAGTTTTTAAAAAATCGTACCGCTTACAATATGATTGCCAAAAATGTAATTAGCAATCTTGAGGATATTCTCTAGTGATTTAATCGATTCGAATCCTGATTTTTTTACTTTCGCTCGATAGAAAAAACTTACGAACATAGGTCTAAAACGCACTTTGCATTGCTTCTATGCGCAATTTTATTTAAAAGGGAACTCATCCATTAAGCTCACGGAAAATGATAATAGCAACACACCAAAAATAATTGAGCATCTTCTTAAAAATATAATACATATAGTAAGAATTAAAAATAATTTAATGTCTTGTTTTCCGTATATAAAAACTAAAATAGAAACCCCAATTGTATGAATGTAATCAAGTGTTTTTCAATTGTTTTGTTAAAGTTCCCACTACCTAGCTTTTGTTTCAAGTCAAATTAGAATTAGAATGTTTTGCCAACTGAACATCTAGCTGTCAAATAAGTCCGATAAGTGTATAATTAGGTAGCTGTATTTAAATTTTGAATGTACGTGTTTAATAATCGAGATATTATTATGATTGAAAGAAATCACGTTTGTGGTGTTCCTGATTGTGACAGGATAAAAGGGTTTTGTAACAATCGTTTTTGTTTTAATTATATCTATTATAATTATGCATGTGAGTAGTTATCAGATTGTTTTGTGTGTTAAGTCACATATTTAATGCTATATTTAGGTGCCTAATGTTGCAAATTTTCTAAGTGTAAGACTATTTCAATATTTCTTTATATTTACTTAATAAAAATATGAAGAAAATAAGAAATCGATAGGCAAAACATATGGAGTACCGTAAAACGGGGTGAGAGCGGGGCGGGGGGGAGTAGGTTTCGCGGGGAGAGGTGGGTTATGAATGGGGAGAGAAGGTTTGAGAGGGGGGTGAGAAGGGATTTTAAGGCTACTGCTACAAAAATAATGTATTCCAATTTAAAACGCATAATAAAAAAAAAACAATAATCCAACAATCTTCCAAAATCACCTTTGTATGAAAACCCCTCTCACCCCAAATACGAGGCACTACGGGGTGAGGTGGGTTTTCCTCTTTATCGTCAAAGTTATGAAATGGAACTACCCAAAATAAAATAAAAACTAAAATACAAACGTCCGGAACACTCATTATATACACCATTCAGTTTTCATATGTAAAAATAAAATGTTATCGAGGTTTGAATTTCAGTTTTGACCATACTCACTCCATTTTACGGTATACAAAAGAATAGGCAAAAATATGTAGTAGGTATGTTGATAATGCCGATTTAAAGTAAACCATCACTTCTATTATGTTTTAACACATAAATGAGGTTGCGATACATATAGTTTTCGTTCATAAAAACTTTTGGAGCACAATTACACAATACCCAGTGAGGAGCAAGGTAGGCAGGCACATTTTACGGTACCTAATATAAAAAAAAAACAGAAAGTATATACTCGTAGGTACAGTCGCCATCAGATATATCGGAGCGGCCAAGGTGTTCACAATATCTGAACACGCGCTCTAACGCCCTGACAATAGAGGCGTGTTCCGATATTTGCGAGCACCTTGGCCGCTCCGATATATCTGATGGCGACTGTACATTACACCAACATAGTAAGTATAGTCACCATCAGTGCAGGCCTGACCTTTCACATATGTTCCCTAAGTAAATAAAAACCGTCCACGAAATATATTATTTCCAGCAGTTGACACGATAAAATAAATAAACACGGCTTTTCGTACATTTATAATTTAACCCTCTCGAATCACACGCCCGCTTGTTGTCTCTGACAACAGAGTCCTGTTCAGAATATTCAAAATAAATGATTCCGTTGACAGTGCCCATTCAACATTACAGTGAAGGAAGAAGAAAAAACATTACATTTCATTATTACTTTTGTCTGAAGCCACTGTAGATACATTAGACAATGGCTTTTGGCCTTTGTTTTCACATACGTGTCGTCTATTTCATAGACATAGACATAGAAATAGAACAATTTTATTCAACATCACATGAAATGAGAGTTAACAGATAGTGTGTGTGTGTGTGTGTGTGTGTGTGTGGTGTAGTATACTATTATACAAGTACATCCAGATAGAATCTTGTACGTATGTTTTATTATAAAGCGCGTATACCTACCATTACCAGAGTGAGCATGGTAGAGTATCGTGGCGGTCTTTGGTGTCGGAGGCCAAGATCCACTTCGGGTCGTTGCGCCACAGCAGTAAGTAAGTAAGTAAGTATACCTACCATTAAATATTGTGTAGGTACGCACTTTAACTCTGGTTTTAAAGCATTTCAGATAGGTAAATAGATAGATAATAATCTTTTCATAACAAAACGTAATACATTAAAAATATAATTACATCATGTACACAAAATACACATTTACAAAAAACAATAATATTATTTTAGGATTTCGTATCCAAAATGGCAAAAACGGAACCATAGTATCGTTTAGTTCGTCTGTCTGTCCGTCCTTTTTATGTGTCAATGCAGCCGACCAAAATAAGTTTAAGACTAAAGGATGACTCACGTTAGACCGGGCCGTGTCCGGACCGGAGCTTCCGGCGCTTACGTTTCTATGACATGACAGGTGATCACGTAATGCTTTCCATAGAAAACGATGCGCTGGAAGCTCCGGCCCGGACTCGGCCCTATCTAAC
The DNA here is from genome assembly GCF_910591565.1 of Cydia splendana. Lineage (NCBI taxonomy): Eukaryota > Metazoa > Arthropoda > Insecta > Lepidoptera > Tortricidae > Cydia > Cydia splendana. The sequence goes on from NC_085969.1 coordinate 17,619,950, forward strand.
GTGAGTCATCCTTAATAATCTTTTTTTTCTCTTATATTTATTCCAGTTATAATGGTAAATATCAGTTTTTCCAAGTAGGGTCGATTATGACCAGAATTAATTGTACATACTACAAAATACCTAATCAAAATCGACTACCCTAAAAACGAGTAGCCGTTAGACTCGACATTAAAATATCAGATTGCAGACCAAACAAAAACTACACAACCGACTACCGAGAGTACCGAGGCACAGGAATCGATATAAAAACATTTACTTACCATATTTGATAGCAAAAGTTCTTGGACGCACTTGTCATAACAATCCTTTGTTGACAGTTCTTGTGGTTTTTTTTATCAACCCGCGACAAACTCAAAGGATTCGCTACGAGCCGTGTCCACTCGAGATGGGAACATCTGTTATATTAAATTAAATGTCTTCCGTTGGCGGGTCTGCAAATAAATTTATGATGTTCATAAGTCGCATGAAGGTGTTTTGAGTTGTACAAATGTTGCGCCGTTTTTTTCTTGTTGTGATTCTGGAAATGATGTTGGTGAAACTAATTTCAGTAGTGAGAAATTGGCTCGTAATAACTTATTATGAACCGATGCAACTCAATTTGATAAACAAATATAGGTACAGAATGAATATAATTTTGTGGCTAATGAACACAGTCATACTTTTATGAGTTGTGTATAATGTGTATGTGCCTTAATGCGAGTAAATAGATGCAAAATAAATAAACAGGTTATTAGGTACCTATGTGTCCTATGTAGGTACTAAAATTACGATTTAATGGCGCTTTTTTCCATTACTCTCTAATGTGTTTTTACACCTTCAAAGAAGAATGGTATCAGTTTATGAAGTGATAATACTGATAATGCTAATTTATTCGGTACCTACCTACTAAAATAAGCTTGTCCTGTTTATACAGTAAGTACATTGTAGTGGTTGATTTATTTACAGAAAAAATATTGAGCAAGTTAAATAATTACTTAATTTTCCCCTATGCAACGGTTTATTAATACCCTATGTTATATTGAAAATGGTGTAACATCCTGCGTGGTTTCCGTTACGTCGCTGAGCGAATTACCGTGTTTATGCGTAGTAATTCAAGGAAATTATCAAGTGCATTTTGCTACGGGATTTATTTGATACCTTCATTATTAATGCATAGTAAAAATACGTCATAGCTTGACCCTTAGGACATTTCCGTTAGTAAATTCGAGAGCAAATTAGAATTTGCTAACTTGTAGAAAATAATAATAGAGTTAAAACAATGATTTCAAATTAGGACTAGACTAAATTATTAGTTTATACTATAGGAAAAAAAAGATATAAAAAAAGCGGTCAAGTGTGAGTCGGATTCGCGTTCCAAGGGTTCCGTACATTACTTAATTTTTAACAATGTATTTTTTTATGTGAAACTTGAATGAAATGTTTTTAAAAACTCGTAGGGGTCGGATCAAAAACTAAGTATGTAATTAAGGCCGACTCACGCTTGACTGCACATTTGTAATAGGTTTTCTGTCATCTATAGGAAAAGAACTATTTTGTGTATTTTTTTCAAAATTTTAGACCCAGTAGTTTCGGAGATAAAGGGGTGGGGGGGGGGAATGGTTGGACAGACAGACAGACAGACAGACGCACGATGATCCTATAAGGGTTCCGTTTTTCTCCTTTTGAGGTACGGAACCCTAAAAATAGGCTTTATGTCTTATCGCAATGAGCTAGACAATTTGTGTAATGTGGCCGTCAAAGCATAAAATAAGCAAAACAAAGGAATCAACAAATTAGTACCTACTCAGTAAGGTAAAAGTGTACTTTAACACAGGTAAATGACAATATAATTCAGTACATAATTGTCGCAAATAGTACGTTTGAGTTTCGAAAGCCTAATTATGCAAAGTAAACAAAAGCAAAGTACTTTAAATGAAAATTAAAATCCAATTAAGGAAAACAAAGCTTTCTCCTCACAAACATTCATACCGTAAAACATATAATTTCGCCCCGTACAAGCTATGAACACACAAAACGACTAATATGCGGCAAGACACGTACCTCCATAATTGCGAAGTCTTATGGCAAACTGAATGAAATTTTGCACAATGAAAATTAGACGGTGAATATAATGTTGCCATTTAAGGTGTTCAACAAACCATGAATGAAAATAATAGGCACTCCCCACCAAAGCAGAGCGCGAATGACATAATAGTAATTAAGAGCGAACTACCAGAAAATTTTGTCCTCCAACAATGTTTTTGCGACAATGTCGTTAAGTAACGACGCTTCCATTTCGCAGGCAAAGGACGGTTCTATTAAGCAAATAAAACTGTTCATTAAATTCGTAATTTATGCGTTCGCGGGTTGTATTCATCGTGTTATAAATTTTCCTCGTTCAGGACTTTCGAGAGTTCGGGAATTTCACGAAAAATTACGCCCCATTAAGAGTTTTGGGAATTTATTTTTAATGTCGTTTCGTTTGCGTTGACAGCAGGTGTTTAAAGTTTAAACTATAATTCATTCACATGAAATTAAATATTAATTGTATGAAAGAGCTGTCCACACTTCATTATTTATTACTGGCTTCCTCCGTTCCAGGTAAACTCTGTGGGGAAAGTCTCAATTCAAACAACAGCCGTTGACATCGGGCAAATAAAGAGCCATCCCAACGTCTCATTCCACGCTACGGCCCATTTTTACGCCATAAAATTATTCTCATCTCCCATCATTTCGACCGTAAACCTTGTTATCATTGTCTAATATTTGGCTTTTTTATTACGACCAAGTTTGTCTGAACTGTTAAGAATCTTGATGTGTTTTAATTTCGTTTTTTTAGAACTCGTTATGTCTTACGTTGTGATGACGAAAACGCGGTATTTCAAAGAAAATGAATGCCGTGTCAACGTTGGACGTTCAATTTCTTTTTAGAAGGGTTAAGTTATTGTTTTCGTAATTGAATATTCGCTGAATTGTACTATTAAGATTGTTATCGGAACATAAAAATGAATTAGAAAAGTGTAACGTTTTTTGTGAAAGGAATTCATTTTTCTTTTTTCACCTAGTTTTTAAACAAGAGTAGCTACAGCTCTGAATCATGTTCGAAAATATTTTACAATGTAGGTATGTACATTAAAAAAATATATAGAATCGATTTATTACTAAAAACATTACAAGCTTTTAAACTGCGCTTTGGGTTTTCACATGGCAACATCACATCTAAAATAACATAACAAGAATAAGCGCAGTTAACGCAAATTATCACAGTTTGCACAGCTTAAAATACGAAAATGTGATACTAATATTTTACCGACTTAAACGCAAATGAAGTTCTCAATTTTAACCGATAGGAATTGAAATTGGCAGTCAACTATCGAAGAAAAATATAAATATGCAATTCTATTTATTAAAGTATCTAAATTGAAATTGAAACTCCAACTGGTCCGCGCCCGACTCTGCTGCGAATACCGATGGACTATCGAGAATATAGAAAAGAAAAGAGATGTCTGTAAATATTCGCACACTTTTTTAAGATTCTTTATTTAAAGAGAATATACTTCATTTAATTTCATTTCACATTCTATTTACATAAAAAAAACCCTTTGTCAATTAGTAGGCAATAATTTTAAGACATGGTCACATTTATCAAATAATTTGTTAATACTCAAGTAAGCATGATTTAAATTAACCTATCTCATGGTGCACTTGATTCGTAAATAAAGTGTTTTATAAAAGTTCCCGAGTCTCTATTGCTTGCTTTATTCTAGAGGGGTATCTTTAAAACTATTTCCTATTTCCGAGCACAGAACGGACTATACCTATCTACTCCGGCAAGTGGACTACAAATCTGTGGTAGGGTCAAACTATGCACAAGTTCGCGAACAAACCTTTATCAACAGTTTTTATTACCTACCTCTTTGTATTTTTTTAAATAATGGTAGGGAAGCCCGAGAGGGGATTTTTGTGGTTATTCGAGCGTGTCAGATTAAGATATCTACATATCTATCTAGTGATATTACTAAATTTTAAATCATTCCAAGGCAAATCCCTCAACTTGTCACATTATAATTGTTAGCAAATCACAAGTTCTAATCAATATCGCCAATGATCAATAGGCTCAAGTAGCTATTTCGACACTTTCAGAAAGCTCCATTCACCTTATATCTATTACTTATAAAATCAATATGGTCACGTTCGCGTCATAATATACATTACACAACCATCCTACGAAAGAAGTGAGGTTACAAAAACTGGCATCATGAGTGACAATTTAATGAAGTGTTGGGCTATTGTATAATTAAGAAGGTTGTTAAAAAGCAAAGCCTCACATTTGATGAATGCGAGGAGTCGAATGGTTTCGCAAGCAACTATGGAATAAATTGAATGTTACATTGCAAACGTATCTTATACATTTTTGTTCAAAAAGGTCAATTCAGATCGTCATGGTATTCAATGTGACCCTAGATTTTAAAGATTGGTAGTATGAACGCCTGTAATTAATCATTCTAATCGTGACCAGACTGGTTCTCGTAGTATGCTGCATAGGCGGCTGCCAAAATATTCAGTATCCGTATTCAGAATTCCGTCACCTACACTGGTGGTACATTAATACGTATAGTTTTTTTTTTCAGTTCTTTCTCACCAATCAATCAACTTACGAGTTCCACCACACACCACAGAACAGAATCCACACAACACAGAACGTTCTTTATTGTGAAAACAATTTTGGCATTTATACGAATAATGTGGTAAAAAAACCCAATATTATTATTTATTTATAATCTTTTCTAAAAATTTGGTAGAAATAAGTAATAAAACATTTCACGCAGAACCATTAGCATGTTCAAACCAGCAATCCATTTTCCACACACTTACTATAATTTGAGACCGCAAATCACTAATTTCACCATCATTAGTTATCATGTAACGTAATTTCGGATTATTCGGGAAGAGAACTCCCGAATTCTCGTCTTTGTTGATACGGCAATTACAAATAAGCCTAACCACAACAACGCACAGTTAATTGCTAATTTTGAAATTCTCATTAGCTTCCTGGTAATCAATCAAAACTATGTAAACTGCGGAATGTAACAGCTGAAATATTGTAGCAGGATTTGGTGAATTGTGTTAAATTAATTAAGAGCACTTTACTTATCTTCTCGGTCACAAGCAAACTATAACAATCACTTACAGTAGTTTATAGAATTAAAAACAGTATACTAACATATGCAAGAGTGTATTTTATGTGATTACCTTCTTATTGATCAATAACTAATAAATATTATGTTACATCTTTCACAAATCATCTTAGTCACACAGTAAGCTCAATAAGGCTTGTATTAAGTATTGTGGGTACTAGATGACGATATATATAATGTATATAGATAGAATATTACATAGAAAACATCCATAACAGAGGAACAAATATCTCTGATAAACACACAAATATTAAATGACCGTACCAGGATTCGAACCCGGCACTTCTTGCTTCGTAGACTATCGACTAGGCTAGGAGGCCGTTGAAATGTCTCTTACCGAGTAGGTACTCCTACTCTTTTTTTTTCAATTACAATTCTGAAAACATATTTCATAACTTACTTAACCTATTTAAAGACGTCGTATTAGTCGGAAGAGAAGATGTCCTCTGTAGCATCAAGCTCCGCGATTGTTGCGCCATTTAGGGTCCTAGCTAAATTGGTTGTTCAATACTTACGCTGTAATATTTCCAATTTAACAAGAACCCTAAAATGGCGTAACAATCTCGTGTGGTGACTGTACAAACATGCCTTCATGCCCCTCGAAGTATGTCTACAATAACCGATCTTGTGGTTCTCTAAGATAACAAAACCATTTTACCTGCTCATCATTTTAGCTGTCCGACTCTGGAACTCTTTACCAGTAGGCATTAGGCGCGCTCAATCTCTTGCTGCTTTCAAAAAACTACTAAAAGAACATTATCTATCTCTCCCCTAGTGTTTGTATGTTACCTACTCTGTGGCTGACATGTTGCTGTCATATTTTTAGTTATATCCCGGTTATTTTATATATATATGTATGTTTATGTATGTCTATTTTTATTTCGTATATGTGTATGTTTATTCATTGTGATTGTGTGTGTGAACGTAGGCTCCATAATGTTCTCTTTGCAACACCTACTTTTTCGATTAAGTACTTCTCTGTTTCCGCTACCCAAAGGTTGTCTGGAAGAGATCGCTCTTTAGCGATAAGACCGCCTGTTGTCTGCCTCTACATTTAATCAATTGTACTTTTATTTTGTATCTTTTTACTGAGGTGTGCCAATAAAGAGTATTCTATCTATCTATCTATCATTTTACCTTTTTCAGTAAATAACTATTATATAATTTCCAAGAAAATTTCCATTGAACGCCTATATGTTTATACCCTATATGATTCAAATAAAATGATCATTATGATAGTATTGATAGTTACCGACATTATTAGGATAAGCTTCGGCAGCCACTTGACCTATTTCCTGGCTTACGTGGAGCTGACACATCGACACTAAATTGATGCAATTGGCAGACCTCTAGTCTGCCCTCAAGGCACAATAAGCCATCGTCGAGAATGCTCTGCTGTATAAGGAAATAGGTATAATCTTGAGATATTCCATTTTATTCTTATCTTCAGATATCTTTTTACCGATTACTTATTCGATGACACACTTTATTTTATTAAATACTTACATTTTCTTCCTTGGGGCTTTACGTCTACACTTAGGTACCTTGTATTGTGACATGCAATAAATTACTCTTTAATTACCTAAGTATATGAGTTGCTTTTTAATTATACAACCGCGGCGCGGGGAAAAAATATCGAGGGTTATCAATATGTTTTTACATTGAATATGAATTACAAACGCCCGGGCACATTAATATTTAAAAAAATACGGTAATGGTACTATATTCGTAAATAGCTAATGGTGGACTTGTACCTAGTAGTGATACAACACTTTAAACTCTCGCGTTTTGTACACATATTTAATTACACAAACATGTTTATTTTTCATTATTTTTACCTTAAATTCCGACGTTTAAGCTGAGTTGCACCAGCTGTGGTCACGGAAAGACTGACGTCCCAATACATGTCAACGGAGATATAAATAATATAACACTAAACTACCCGACATTTCAATAAAACTGTTTTTAGGGTTCCGTACCCAAAGGGTAAAACGGGACCCTATTACTAAGACTTCGCTGTCCGTCCGTCCGTCCGTCCGTCCGTCTGTCACCAGGCTGTATCTCACGAACCGTGATAGCTAGACAGTTGAAATTTTCACAGATAATGTATTTCTGTTGCCGCTGACACTTAGAGACCTTTACATCTCTAAGTCAACTTAGGCTAGTAATTATGTGAAGCTATACTGTCTTTTTATGTAACATACGAGCACAAAATGCCGTGTCTTACAGCTACATGTTATTACTATTTTAATATTATTATAGGCCGGTAGCTTGAACATGTCATGCTCGCTTAAAAGTCTTTGCTTACGGTGGCGTCGTTGATCGGGTCGCCACTTTCCCGAATGAAGGTTGAGGGAGGCGATGGCTGAGATACGCGTCATACTCGTGAACGGGTGCTGTTTGTGGAGACTGGTCTGCTTAAGCTAACACAGGCTATTATACTTAGTAACTTTATTTTTATTAATTAATTACAGTGAGACGCCTCATTCTGCTCTCGTATGTTTCTTTTCTCTTAATGAATGTATTAATTATACAGGATATTGACTCTTGGAGACCCTATACATCTCTAAGGATAACTTGATAAACTATATAATCTTATAGTTCTGACACCTAGAGACATTTACACCTCTAAATATTATAGATTTTTTTTTGTGTTTAGTATCTGTATTTTTTATGTAATTCGACATTAAGAGACCATATACATCTCTTAGTAATTGTAATACGTTAGATTGAATTGTTAGTTTTATTTTATAAAATTGTTGATGTTATTATTTTTCCTTGTATGTAAATTCAATGATGACGTGTAAAAGTGCCCTTGTGGCCTATTTGCTGAATAAATGTTGATGTTTGTTTGATGTTTGATGCTATAACAACAAATACTAAAAACAGAATAAAATAAAGATTTAAATGGGGCTCCCATACAACAAACGTGATTTTTAGAAAGTTAAGCAACGTCGGGAGTGGTCAGTATTTGGATGGGTGACCGTTTTTTTTTTTGCTTTTTTTTTTTTTTTTTGCATTATGGTACGGAACCCTTCGTGCGCGAGTCCGACTCGCACTTGCCCGGTTTTTTTTTCTCAATGTTCTAAGTAAAATACTAAATCGAGAATGAATATGAAGAGAATACAATAGCCTGAATAAAAACAAAACAATCATCATTGAACTTGTACAAATAAATTTAATGATAGAATGGTCCCAAAACATAAAAAACATAAAAAAATCTAATAATAATATAATTAGCAGAAAACCTAAAAAAAACTGATATCTCATGTTCATAATCAATTGCCGATATACCTGTCATAAAACTAGATGGAATAACAGACATGAAAGTTATCCAGTTATGTTATTCTGTAATATGTATAATTGTATATTGCAATAATTTTATAAGTTCGTAAAAAGGTGCAGATGAGAAGAAATTAACACAGGAATTAAAATTAACAAGCTCACATTATGCAAAGATAAAAAGAAAAGTAAATATTCCAAGTGCGCAAAACATTTAAGTTAGCAATATACGTTTCAGCGTTATTTTTATCTCTTTTGTCCAATTACAAATAAGTGTAGGTACACGGTATACGAGTATATCCACATGCCACCATCATAGACCAAATTGCGGACTGACGAGTCTAACAACCATGCCTGGGATAAGGAAAATTGTCATTGCCGGCGGCACTTAGTCACATTCCCGAGGAAATCGAAAACGTCTTTGCCCTTCCAGCCACATTGCGAGTTACGACTTTTGGGATTGAAACGATCGAATTTAGTACCGATCATATAGTTGCAGTTGACGTTTAATTATTACCTATTTGCTATATCTAAAGCGGTGTTAATTGAAAAGATTAATTCCGTACACGGCGAAAAGATAACTCGAGATATTAAATTGAAGAAATTTTAATTAAAAATAAAATTACATGAGGTTCAAATTCCTTCGATTTCATATCAACTATCAACTTCTTCCGTTTAGAATTAAGAATCAATTGAAATGACTTAAAACTATTGCGAAATGATTTCAATCTTCCAAAAGTAATCAGATGGCGTCAAAATAGGTTCTTCAATTAAATCATTAACTGAAGCTAGCTATTAATTGAATTGAGCAATATTCATATGACGAGCAATTAAACATCACGCATAAGAGGAAATGTGTTAATTCCTATGCATGAAACTGTTTCGATAATTGTCTTAATGGACGATTGCGTACTTAGTAGATGGTATACCTACTGCCTTTATTATTAATTATTATTAAGATTAACTTTGATCACAACATCATATGAAACATCGTGAGGAAACCTGCATACATCTGCGAAGAAATTCAAAGGTGTATGTGAAGTCCCCAATCCGCATTGGGCTAGTGGGGACTATAGCCCAAGCCCTCTCGCGCATGAGAGGAGGCCTGTGCCCAGCAGTGGGACGTATATAGGCTGAAATGATGATGATGATGATGATGAAGATTAACTTTTATGTAGAGATTAGACCCTGACATTTATTCATAGCTTCACTGCTCATAAAACATAAAATTCGTACATAAAACTATTTACCAATAACTATCTTATGTGCGTTTATGATTATGATCATAGTCAATTTAGAGCAATAAATGTTGATACAAATGTATAGAATACAGCAACGTCTATACTATTTCGCTATTTGCAACTACCTAAGTAAGTACATTACTTTAAAGAAATTCTTATATGAAATAAAACTATTTTAACGGATTAGGATCGCGTATAATGAATTTAAAATACATAGCATAATATCGGAATGCTAATTTTTTTTTAACGTATAATTTATTCGTCTGGAAAATTTCTACAACAATTTTAATAACTCGTGTTTAATTACAGATCAGGGCTATAATAATAGAATATTACAATTAATGTACTTTGATTTGCATTAGCCAGAAGGTTTCTTTCTTACGTAACATTTTGGTGTCATGACCTTTCGGTTATGAGGATCATGAAGACAAAGATATAAAAGTCATTAAAAATGAAAAATTGTGCTTGGTTTTATTTGGGTCATAGTAATGAGTTTGATTGCCTTGAAATCAATATTAGCTACCTACATTATTTGAGAGGTTTTAATTTTGGTTTGTCTCGAGTGTATTGTGTTTTTTATAAATAGGAATGTGTCATTATTTTTTTAAAACAATGGTAATTGGTAATGCGAGAGCGAAAAAATCGTAAGTAGTAATCGTAAGAGTTGTTATCATTAATAGCTATTTGCATTGATTTGAAGATAACATATCAACCAACATATATTTTATAAATTACGACAGTAAATAGGCTTAACACCTAAACAAAAAAAATAACAATTTTTCCGAGATCACGAGAATCTAGTTACAAAAAATTATAATTACATGGGTTAAGTATTACTGACATAATTGATTAACTATGAATTGTTTCAAAATAAATACAGTTCTTGTACAATTTCTTGTATTTTCATCACAACGAATTTATGAAAAGGTGCGTTAAATAATTCATAAGCAGTGGCTACTTCCAAGTCGAATAAAAAAGGCAGGTAGTCAGGAAAACAAAAAGATAATTTTACGACCCATCTTTTGTTGTCAATAGTATAGGGAGTCACTGAGAGTCATAACATTTGTTAGATTTATGGCCTTCAAACATTATGCCTTTGTCTTCGAAAGAAAGGCTACTGTTCGTCACAAAAACAACACCTTTTTTCAGAATTCTCGTTCAAATCTGTAGGCGTAATCTTAGGGTACAGTTTTTGTATTGCATTTTAACAGTTCAATCGCCTCTTTGCTGCAAATTTGTTACCTAGCTATAAATTTACCTGTTTTATTTTGAGTTCCTTCACCTTTCTACAGTTGTCTTTAGTTTTTTACATAAATGTTAATCTCGTGTTAGAGTCTATTTATTACTTCACATCCTCTATGACGTAATTTGCGTTTGCAAGCCCTATAGCATACCTTTTTAGGACTTCCTATATCATAATCACAATATTGTATAATGTATACCATATGTATTTATCCCCGTCTTCCGCTCGTATCTATGTTGTCGGCACAAACTTGGCAAACGAAGTTGTCCGTACTCAATGGGGATCCTCATGCCTCGAAGGAGACCTCAATTAGACTCCATTTGTGTTAATCCGCTAGTTCTGTTGACCGGATAGGCAACTGAGATGATCGCTTGATGACTCATTGTTGCATGACGTAATGGGAAGAGAAATGTGTCTCGTAAAAGTATTATATCCCTAAGCAATAAAATCCAATAAATGAGTCATTATTACCAAGGCTTTTCTATACCGGCTAGTCTTACACATGTAGAATTTATGTGGGTTGGCGTCTGTAATGAATTGTTTTGTTGTAGAACTGTATAAGGAGATAGTCACAAAGTTTCTGTTAAGGAACGCTTTCAAGTAAAGATATTACCATTAAGGTTACATTTAAATGACCACAAGGTTAATGATACGGCTGTTGTGATGTCGTTTCCCAGATACGGCTTCAGAACGACACTGCAGACATTTTATGGCTGTGTAATAAAATTGACAATTGCAACCACGCAATTTGCAAGCGGGCTTCTTTTGTAGATTAAAGCCGGTGTAATTTAAAATTCAGGAGGTGCCTTACCTTAGGCTTATGATACTCTATGAGAGGTGACCGCTGCATTCCAGTCACGTCTGCATCCTGTGCCTTGTCAGATTTAGGTGGTGCAAGTATAGGACCTTTTTATAATCTCGAGCTTTGAAAAAAAAAAGGTCCGCTTTTCCCCAGTGTAATGTATACTTTAACTGTGTGCGCGTTTTATAGGCGCTTCGTGTTAGTTTGAATAATTTGAGTTTAGTATGTATATATTTAAGTGTGTAGCGCGTTCGTAAATGAAATACGTTTTACTGTTTAATAATTATTATTTAGCGTCAAGAACAATGCTATAGCTGTATTTCTACTAATTTAATTCATACAAAAATTATCAAAACAAAAAATGGAAAAGGGAAAAGGATATTGGAAATAAAATGTCACTGTTATGCAAAAATTATCACAATGGCTTTATTAAAGTATATAAATAGTATACTCGTGACTTAAACTATATGGACAGTTATTTACACTATTTACAAAGTAACATACTCTACAGCAGTCTTATAGAATGTATTTACACCAACATTACGAAACATGTACGCCTTTTGGAACGGCGAGAAAATACAAAAATAGATTAAAATTTTAATTATTTGGTATTATAGCGCATTTTGCAATGACATAAAGATTCACATGAAGCTGACTAAATAGTTTACATTAACTGAGCTCATGAGAAGCGCGGACTAGACAAGGTAGGCTTGACCTGAGGGTTGGGTATCAATTAAAGGAGGCGGGGGCGGCCAGTGCCGAAATTCCCTCCGTCGGTTGGGATTGCTCCCTCCGAGTTCTAAAGAGGAGTAATCAGAGTCTATTGACGAGTAAATATGATCCGACGGCGGCCTTCCATCGGGTCCATAAGACGCCTGCCCTTGCTGTGAACCTACTTCTCCGAACTCTGGAGCACCGTTCAAAGCAGCCGGTACTCTCATCTTTTCCGTGAACGAAAACGACCGCATTGTTCCGTTTTGCATACCGCTTCTCATTGTGTATGAATTGATATTATTTCTGTAACTAGATGATTTCTTATTATGTCTCTGATCAGGCATCGCATACCACAACTTCTCCCAAAATTTATTTTGGCCCCACCGTACTCGCGAGCTACTTTTTAATAACGGTTTTAAATCAGGATCGCATTGCGTATCCGGTAATACTGAACTGTCTTCTATTATAACTAAACTATAAAATCGGGATTTAAGGATTTCGTGCATGGTCTGTCTAAATTCAAAACGCGACCATTCCGTTTCGATGAAATTCCTAGTCAGAATTATTATAATACGCTTAGAGGCTTCCGCTGCTTCTGGGAGCGGCAATGTGCACTGCATGTAAGGCGAATTGTGCTGTGGGATGTCTCTGTAATGCAAACAAAGGTGATACGAGGGGCTTCCATTTTCCAACTCAGCGGCTAACGTTTGAATAACAAAGTCATCATCCTTGGGGCTATAGCATACGTAGGCATCGTACAATTTATCAGTGTCATCGTACGCCCCGGTGAATGGGAACAATCTTATTCCGCAACTCGTATAAAGCCAGATGCGAATTGTATCTCTAAATAAGAAAATCAAAAGGATGACTAGCATGATTAGCATAAAACCCGTGAGCGTAGTCACCATCATGGGCATGTAATTCGAGACCAGCATGTTATCTATAACAGAATCTCCGGCGTAATAGTCACTGCATATCGTGCCGTTGAGATTGAGTTCTTTTTTTTGCGGTAATTGCCCATCGGCGCTCCAACAGAACAAATCGGGGATGTCTACTATTTTAGGAACATTGTCGGCGACAAAGGTTGTAAATCTTTGTAAGTATCTACATTTACACGACCACATGTTATTTCCCAAAGAAAGTGCATTTAAATCCATTACGCTATTTAAATTCCAAACAGCAAACTCTACTAGCCTATTGCCATGTAATTTTAAAATTTTCAAAGAATACAAAGACGAAAAAGTAGAATTAGCAATGAAGCTGATAAAATTGTCATGCAAATACAGTTCTTTTAACTGCGCCAGATTCTCAAACTCATAGCCTTTTAAATGTTTCAGTTTATTACTTCCAAGATTTAATATTAATAGGGAGGATAACCCAGCGAACGTTCTATTTTGTATGTTCTCGACTCCGCTTGAATTTACATACAGCGACCTCATATTTTTTCGCCCGATGAATGCATAATTTTGCAATTCTTTAAAGTCGTTACCATCTAAGTAGACCTCGGTTGCATCCATGGGTATTTTTTCTGGTATTTCAATTGCGCGCTTACTGGAGCAATCGACTACATTTGTATGCCAGGTTTGATCGTGATAGCAGGAGCAATTATAGGGGCAGGTCATTTGGCAATCACATGCAACGTAATCGCAACAGTGGCACAATGTGAAACAGTGGGTCTCATACGGGCACAAGAAATCAGCAGATTTAAGATTACTGAGCGGTAAGTGGGTTACGCCTCTTGTGTGCGTCATGTTACAAAGGACATTTTCGAGGTCCATTATCCGAGGGTGCTGCCTCATCGCCGTCATATTGTTTATCATGGGTAACCACTCCATGGAGCAATCGCAATTAAACGGATTTCCTCCGATATAGAACTCGGGCAATGACTTGTTCGAGGGAACCGGGGACAGCCGGAGGCTGTTGATATCTAAATGAGATATCTCATTTGCGTAAATATCAACCCGAGTGAGATTGCGTTTCCCCATAAATGTGTTTACTTGGATATTGTTTATGTGGTTATTGTTTATGAACAGCAGCTCTACGCTATTGGGAATAGCCATGGGCGATATTTCGACAATGCGGTTATGGCTTACATCTAAAGTTTTTATATTAATTTCATCTTGAAGTTTATAATAGTTTCCTAAATGTTCTATAAAATTACCATGTACATCAAGCCATTTTAATTTACTGGGAATAAAAGCATAATCAAACCAAACTAGATGGTTCTCAGACAAGTTAAGCCAAAGTAAAGAGAGCAATGTTGAAAATACTCCGTTAATATCAGATATGAAATTACCATCTAACCTTACCGCTTCTAACTGAGAGTTTCTTATAAAACTTCCCCTCTCTATGGATTGTATCTTATTTTTTGCTAAATTTAATACTTGTAAGCTAGGTACATCCCAAAACATTCCTACAGACAAATTTCCAATCAGATTATCTATTAGTCTTAATCCAGTTAACTGATCCAAATTCTTAAAAGAACCATTCTTAATATCCGTTATTTGGTTTTCACCGAGATCTAACGTTTTCAATTGTGACAGTTCCCAAATGGCATTCGGAACTTGTGTTAACTGATTGGAACTCAAATCCAATTCCTTCAGATCGGAACAATTCTTAAAAGCTTTTGGATCAATGTTAATTAAAAGGTTGTTGTTCAAATTCAATTTGCTTAATACAAACAACCCATTAAAAAGGAGCTCGTCAATAGTATGCAAACGATTTTCAGCTAAATTTAAAGTGTGCAAATTATACAATGGAAGAAATGTATTCTCCTCTATATATCCAATGGAGTTATTCCTTAAATCTAATATCTGGAGGAAGAATAAATCCTTAAACGCCTTACCATCTATCCTCGTCAAGCCGTTATTGGATAAATTCAGAATGACTAAGCGTATAAGGCCAATAAATGTACTGCCATCGATATGAGAGCTCGAGAGCTGATTATTAGATAAATCTAAGACAAGCAGCTGTTCTAATCGGTGGAACACGCCTCTGGCTAATTCAAATAGCAGGTTATTATTTAAATATATTTCTCGTAACTCCTTCGTGTTCGTGAACGTGCCTTCGGGCACTATCTGGAGGTTATTGTAGGAAACATTTAATATCCGCAGAGAAATAAGTCCATTAAACGTTTCACTTGAGATATCGGTGATATTATTATTCTGTAGCCGTAGCTCTTGTAGATTCTTCAACCCGGTGATTTGTGATTCCTCACTCAAGGACCGCAGATCGTTATCACTTAAATCCAAACTTCGCAGGCCGGAACCACAGTTCTTCCCGAATCCAAGACGGTCCACACTTTTGATTTTGTTATGAGTGAAGTTTAAAACTTGCAAATTACCCAAAGGGCAAAAAACTTCGGATGGTATTGCTTTCAAATTATTCTGCCCTAAGTCGAGTATTTGTAATTCCCTCAATCCATTGAAAGTTCCAAGCGAGAGCTCCAAGTTTTTATTTGGACTCCAATCGTAGTTTTTAGATCGAATCGACAACTTTTTCAACTCGCGTAATCCTTCAAACGCGTTGCCGGGTATTCTGAGGAGTTTGCAGTTCTCGAGTGTTAGCTCAGCGAGCGACGAAAATTTTTGAAAATAGTTCGCTTCGAGGTAACTCTCGAAGAGCAGAAGTTGATTGCACTCCACATTGAGACGCTTTACAATATCGGAAGATGCATGTGTTAAGCTGGAGCCATCTGCCTCGAGAGTTCGCACCCGGCATATTGTGCTCGTCTCGTCACCTTTCGATTGGCGTCTGCAATTATCCACGCCTGTAGGAGCATACGCGGCATTAACACCCAAAGTCACTAACAAAAGAGTCAGGAGTTGAAACATTTTCTACACACATTGGTCTTAGCAGTTTTGGTTGAAACTATTCACAAAAGAGTCACTTCACTTTATTTACAAATTTCAAGTTCTCGGATCAGCTGTGTAGCACTTCACTGATGTTTATGTTGCGCACGTACGATCGTTGCGGGAGGCGGCATGGCACGTGCCGCCCTCATCGTGGCTGGAGTGCGACTGGCGAGCGTAGGACCGACGGCTCGGCGAGAGTAGTGCCGATGCCGCCCCACTGCACCCCCCCCGCCCTCACATAGTTACACGTTCCCTTGCATGGCGCCACTTGCGACCGCTCTCGCACAATTATGTAATGTTTTCTTAATCAAACCACCGCATCGCGTAAAAAATAAACCTAGATGGGAAATGTTATAAGATTTCTTTTAATATTGAATTTATACTTCTGACCACGCGTAATAATGTTTAATACAAAAGAGGGTTGGGCATTGCTGCAATTAAGTAAGTAATTAGATACTAAAATTTGTGTTAAATCTACGCCAAAGTTCATAAATGCTTGATGGGTTTACATGACTGTAATGGGTGATATGTTCCTTTTATGTACTTTTTAGAGATTAAAATAAATTCACGTAAGTAAACGTTGACGGATCATTGAATGTATTTCTACTTTATTGAACTGAAACAGATTAGATAAAAATAAAAAACTAATTTCCCTTGAAGTGAAAGAGCCATAAAACACAGCAGTGTGAAACAAGGGCAAAAAGAACATCAAAGTGACAATCAAGAACAAAGTGCAGCTATGTTGCAAGAGGGCATCTTTAATTCCTCTCGCTGTTCACTTATTGGATTCCCTGCTCACATAGTTTGGTGAAGACACCCAATAAAGCTACTTTGGCGTATTATTGTACCCCTAACATTTGTCTAGAGAAACGTACAGAATTTAAAAATAGACAAGGGCATTTTCGGGTCAACAAATTCCGGTATCTCTGATGGAGTTGAAGAGGTGCGAAGTTGGTGGGAGTTGATAATTTGATTTCCCTGTTCGACACGTAAAGTCGTTTACGGCCTAACTGGAAGTTAGCTGCGTACAGAATACGGGCCAGAAGTTTGGTAACAACGCCAGGAATACTTCACTGGGGTAAGAGGAAGATATTTATGAACTTAGTAGTGAAGCGAGTCTCGTTACTGAATTTCGCAAATTAATAAGAAAATATTATAATCATGTGCTAATAATGATTACAACAAAATATACGTAAAAACAAACTGCACAAGAACCAATGCCTTTATAAAATACAAACACAATGCTCTTGCAAATGTTAATAAATGTTGCAAAAACGCTTACCTACATCTAACCAACCACTAAGCTGTCCAATTTAGCTAGCGGTTAACACCGAAAGAGCGCAAAAACAACACAACGTTAAGAGGAAAGTTTTCCTTGTTTGAAGACACCCTAAAAACACTTCGACCACTATGATATCCTTAATATTAATGTCTGGTGGCAGTATCCTGTATCAAAAGTTGTCGCTGTCGAGAGTTCTTAGCGCTAGCTTGATAAATGACTTCGCCCACTTTCGCGAACTTGTTCGTGTTTTTTTTCTGTTACAGGAGGCTGGATGTCACAGGCTGCTCGAACGTGCTCCGACTGCCGATGACGGGTGCTAACGCGACCTCGTATCATCCTGTTGGATTATTCGCATGGCTGTCGCTTTTAAACTTACTCTTTATTTTCCTGAGTGTTATTTTCTCCCCAAATTTAAACGGCCAGCTTAAGCTATATAATTTTTAGTGATCTAGGGCCCTGGGTTCAAAACACAGAAAAATAATATTGTACTTTGTATTCTAGGCAGATTTAATTCTTTGGTATTAGATTGATGGATGATTTCTATGTTAGTAATGTTAGTATATACGAGTATCGTGGGCTAGTAGTAAAACGATAGAGAATCTTGCGTAGTTTAGGACATGCTTGGCATTCCTTAGAAATAAAGGAAAAGTGGGAAAACTCACTGTCTCGGTCGACACTCGAACTCGCTCGCCTACTGTACGGCTACCGCCAGTTTTGACATTGACATAATTATTAGCTCGCGTCTACGTAAATTACTCTCTATACATCTCGCTTGCACTAATATGCGAGTGCGAGCGAGATGCATAGAAAGTAAGCTATTTAGACGTGAGTGAATATGTCAATGTCAAAACTGGTGGTAGTGGTATACTGAGCTACCGATACTTACCCAATGACAGCAAATATTTCCACCATATCCATCATATGCGCCTTAGGAAGACGCCTAAGCTAATTAATTTCTAAGCGTTGATATAATATCGTTATCATAAGTTTCTGCTTAGTACAAAATTAATTTATGTTCGACATTGTCACAAAATATATGTTTATTCATTTTATTTACATCGTATATTTTGCGGTTATTACTAACTACTAGCAAATTATTTTGCCATTAAGATTCTTGCGATACTTTCCAATTTATAGTCCCACATTTCATGTTGGATATAATCTGGTCCATTAGAACTACAAAAAAAATACAAATACAAAATATATTTATTTTCCAAATTGACATGACATGAAACCTTAGTAATTAAATTAAAATTAACTATAGAATATGTACAACAGCTTCTTAGAACAAACAATAGCCCTCACACTAGGTCGAGCCTGTGTCGTGAGGACTGTGGGGCATTGAACATAAGATTTACCAAGAAGATGCGGAGGATACAGATCTGATACCTAAAAGTAAAATAATACTACTTACTTATATCAAAGATTATTAAACACAAAGAAGAAAGAAATTTGTACAGATATGCTCCGGGTGTGTGTGTGAGTGTGTGTGTGAGTGTGAGTGTGTGAGAGAGAGAGTGATCCTGTGTATGCGGTGCGTTATTGCAAGGGTTTTAGTATCTCTTCGGTGGCCTTGTAGGAAAGAGAGATTAACCATTTCTTAAGGGTGTACAGCAGTTCTTTGAGAGACAATGTTTGGACGTTGAAAGCTTTTAATATTTGGTTATAAATATATGGATGTAGAAACTGTGGATAGCGTCGCGAGAAAGATGTTTTTGTCAAAGTTTGTGGGACACGAAAAACCCTTTTGCGTTGTAATGCTGCGTATGTGGGGGAGTTAAGAGTGAGTTTGTGCATCAGCATGGCGACTCTGCAGACAAATAATTGACGAACTGAAAGTAATTGGGTTTCAGAGAAAAGTTTGTCTGTAGGATGTTGGTAGGGCTTTTTGTACATTACCTTGAGAACAGCTCTTTGTGCCCTTTCCAACCCGAGCATCGTGGTGGTACCAGCTCCGCCCCATACTGATATACAATACCCCAGTATAGACTGACATAAGGCAATGTAGACTTGACGCAGGATTCGGTTATCAGCGGAATTCCGAAGTAGGCGCATAACATAAATCAATTTTCTTACTCGCTGTGAAAGTGAACCTATGTGTTGCTTAAATGAGAAGTGCTGATCAACGTCAACGCCCAAATACCGAATGCAATTCGTTCGGCTGATCGAATTGCAGGGGTCATTCGATGATAGACCAGCAGCACACTTGACATGAAGGGCCGTGACTAGCCCTGGCTCAGAAGCTTTGGTTTTGTGAAAACAAATATATTTGGTTTTCTTTAGGTTCAGAGAGAGAAGATTATTGTCTAACCAGCGTTTCATATCGGACATACCCACTTCAGCTTTTTGCAGAGTATCGATCCAGGATTTCCCGTAGAAGATAGCCACTGTATCATCTGCATAGCATATGAGGTCGCACTGAGCAGGCGTGGCGGAGAAAATATCATTTATATAAAGGATAAACAGTGTTGGGCCTAGAACACTCCCTTGTGGTACGCCGAAAACATTTGGCGTTTCTTCGCTCAAGTACTCATCCACCCTCAATCTCTGATACCTGCCAGTAAGGTAACTCTCAAACCACTGAAGCGGAAACTAGAGACACGGCTACATGCATTATTTAAAGCGAGGAAGTGTAATTAAAACGCGCTTTCTGCCTCTAGATAGTTTATTCCATTGTTATCTGCATCTGGTTGCGTAGAGTATGTCTTGAAATCCTGTTATTGGTAGCGGGTATCTGCCTGGATATTAACGCATTGCCACCGTATATCAAGTACTTTCTAGTGCAGAATAGAGGTTCAATGGAGTCCTAAACTTGCATTAATATTAATAATTTTGCTTAAAATATTATCTGTTTGTACACGTACCTATGTACTTCACCATTTGTTTTATTGGTAACTTTGAAATTACCTAGGTACCTACTATAAGATTATTTATCCATTTTTTATGAAACTTTTGTTTATAGGTATAAAATGTATAAAACTTAAACATCTGAAACCTTTACCTAACAAATTATCTAGTTGAATACAATAATTGAATAATAAAAACAGTTATTTAATTACACAAACGGGTCTACCGCGATATAATTTCATTGTTTTTACCTTTAATTCCGACGTTTCAGCTGAGTTAAACGTCGGAATTAAAGGTAAAAACAATGAAATTATATCGCGGTAGACCCGTTTGTGTAATTAAATATGTGTACAAAACGCGAGAGTTTAAAGTGTTATAAAAACAGTTAACTACTTAAACCTTTTATTAAATATGTTTGCGGTCATACCATCACAGATGGCGTTAGCAGTCTTAAAAGTGTAGTTGACTGTGTTATAAAGCAGCCATGCGAAGTGAAGAAATGGGGTCACAGAATTAGGTATAATACATATTAATAAATTATTAAGTACTCGTTATGTTTTAGGGTGTAGGTAAGCGAGCATAGTTCGGGTATTATTTGCAGAAGAATATCATTATCAATTTGACGATCTCTCTAATATTGAAATTGCATTAGGTACATACCTTTATATGTAACCATGTATACGTAACTATATTATATAATATATGGAATACCTGCTCAAGTTTAGTAGACGTAAGTCAAGAAAATACAAATTTTAAGGCGGTATATCATAATCAGTATTCACGAACTCTTTGGATATTACCCAAAAATACTCAAAAATTACCTAATAGGTAAAAATTAACAAAGTTGCAATATAACTAAACAGCTGCAGCTCTGCAGTCATCCCCTGTATCTCCGTATCTGCCGCGATCGCCACCTGAGGCCGATACGCGACACCGTCCGTTGCGTGTTCTATTCAAATCGAGGAGGCTTTACAGCGGCCGGCGTAAAATATTGCGGCCGTCTTGATGTTTTTTTGGATCTGACTGTCTTGGGGTTAATGCCTGTGGGTTCGGGAGAATGATTAGTAACCTGGATAAAATACAGAGGATACCTTCGCAATTACGTTTATTATTAGACATTCTAACAGTACTTTATTTGTAGTAACTAACAGCAACCTTAACTGCCGGCCTAGCCAAGGTTACAATCGCTATCGCTTCGACAACGAAAAGCATTATGTCTCTCTATCACTCTTCCATATTAGTGTGACAGTGACAGTTGCGTTTCGATCGCTACGGAGCGTAAGCGATTGGCTACGCGGCCAGATTCGGTGGACTTTGTAATTGCAGTAAGGTTTACGAAATGTCTATTAACACTTACACGTATGGATATAGGTAGTGTATCCTTTTGAGGTTACATGAACTCAAAGAATTTTGTAAAGCCAGATATATTTATTTGCAGAACACAAAGATTTCAAAAGCAAATCTGCAACAGGCCTCGTCTTAATCAAACTAATTATGATATCTGCAAAAAGCTTCGTCATTTCCAATTATTTTTACAAATGTATAAGTATAGCAGTAATATATAAAATTATGTGCACATATAAAATTATGTGCCTCACAAACCAACCGAAATCAGTCTAGGGGGGATTTAAATACCTACATGTTTATAAGAGTTTTAGTCCGAAGTTTGTAGCAAGTTCCATTAGAAACGTAAAGTGTAAAGTTCCTTCGTGAATCTGCCAGCGGCAATACCATAACACATAGATATCGAGGATCGACATTAAAACTAGACAAAGCGGCGAAATTTAGAGCCCACACCTATTCAAGTCGATCTGATAACGCTAACGGTCTCATTGCTAATAGGTATAACTTCTTATAGATATTGGACGGGTTCAATATTAACTATATCGTTGAGATTGGTTATCTTATCTTTAACATCATAATAATTTATAGTAAGTAAATGTTCATTTTCATTTCAGACTTCATAAAATGAGGGCTCAGAAAAACAGATACCTACGAACGAAAAGCAATTTAAATTCAGAAAGTCTAATAACTATCGATTTTTTACTGGACACTTTGGGCCCGATTCGGATTTTGAAATAGACATCTATTAGACATCTTTTAGACATCACCAAGATACGATAACGATATGTTTAAGATCTAACCTGTCAATTTTGACATTTGCGCGATTCTGGAGATACTGTTGAACGACATCTAATAGATATGTGTCATTGGTTGCCCGAATTGCGCTGCAAAAGAGAACTAGTTGATATCTCAACTATAACATATCTAGAATGGATCTAGTACGTGTCGTCTCTTGTGAATATCTTGAAGTTCGAATACGGCAGTTTGTGTGGACATGCTTCAAATTATAAAAGACTGTGCAACGTTACGTTTCGCTATTTTAATACAAACCTTTAAAGTTTTGCCAGCTTTAGCTAAAACATACCAGACACAAAAATAAAACGGCAAAGTTAAATTTTAATCACGTGTTGATTAATGACATTTAAGACCTGTGCACACCGGCGTGCGTGTGCGTGACGTGTACGTGCGCGTGTGGCGTTGTAGTATACAGATCCTTATGTAGACTTTAAGTATGTATTTGTTTTTGTTTCTGTTGTGTTTACTTAATATAATACGCTTGTTTAAATAGTTGCGTTCCCGATACAACAAATATGTAGTTCATTACTAAGCCGATAGCTACAATCCAATAAACTAAAAGGTCAATTAGTAGACTGATAAAAGATAATATAGATGAATCTGGTCAACATTAAGTTTGTAATCATCCTCTCATTACCACGGCAGGACAGCGCACTGACTTACCTCACACGGAGATAAGACGTTCTGATTCAGCACTCCGTCGAATAGTTCCGATTATTGATCGTCACGTCATCAGTGTCCCAGTGAACCGGTTCTGCATAATCAACGCGGCACTATTGGAGCCATCCGAAGTGATTGGAGCGAGGCTCGGGTTGACGAGCAATCTTCTGCTAATATCCTTCGGCAACTCGATTGCGACGTGCATGTTTAATTTCCTTGTGTTTCTATTATGCGCTGGAAGTGTTTGTACCTCTAGTTTTCGATGTCTTATTATGTATGTTGTTTATTGTGTTTTAATGAAACTATAAAATACTTTGAAATTATTCATTTTGAATATTAACTTAACCAAATTTTGGGAAATAAAAAAGTTATGAGAATACTTACCTACTCTTCAAAGTATTGTCTTGGTAAGCAGACTAATCGAACCAGAAATTTTAGTTTATAGGTGTTTTCATAAAGTTTGTTGCAGAAGCCATGGTTTTTTTTTGGGTCATGAGGTCATGATCATGACGATGCTTTTGCGGATTACCATTTTGTTTGATTATTCCTAATTTTTTATTAAATTATGGACGATATCGTGTTCGGGGCAAACAAAAACATGTATGTATGTGCCTTCAATATAAATACCGTTAAGGTTGTGAAAGCTTATGCTGCCAATACAACTACTCTTCGAGATTTGTTTCGACAAATCTTCTCAAAACTTTACAACATAAAGCAACAGATTTTCATTAAACCGACACTTTCAAGTTTAACGCCGTAATCTATTCAAGATATTTACATCAGCAAGCACGTTGTCCTGACGATTGCGCGTCAAACCTAACTGACTTGCAAACATTATTGGAAAAACAATCATATATAATGCGAAATAAAGTCGACAATCCAAAATAGTTCAAGAGCGAGATATGATTGAAAGGGTGCATCGACTTTACACAATTCTGCAGTTGAGGACAAGAATGCTCTAAGAGTATTTAGATGATCAAGCGCACTTACTGCCTTTTTGGCTAGTGGGTAGTATTGCACGACAAAGTTGCCTGAATCACTTTGTTAAGATGTAGACTGGGACTAAGCGTCTCAAGTAGCGTATAAGTAGCTGGCGGAGTGCAATGTTTTACAAAGTTCCGATCAAGAATCGAGTTGTTTGAAGTTTTTAGTGAGTTTTATTGACACTCGTTTTACATTTTTTGGAGATGAGTGTGAAATACATTTTGTTTTCGTGAAAGGTTCAAGTAAGAATGATAGGATTTTATTTATACACATGTTGTTACTTTCTTTTTGTGTTTGCCTTTTTATTTATCTTCGCAAAATACAAGAACTAAAATAAAATAAAACACAATGTTAACGAGCCAATTTTATGTTATTGTAACATTAATAATATTTAGTAAATAATATGTAAATAACATGCTAGGTATTTATAACACTCTTGTGTCAAAAATGAAAATTAAATGCCTACAAAATAAAGATAAATATTCAACTGCATAATAAATATACCACCCCACACCGCCCCCACACACACCACAATTTGGATACGTACTTTAAAAATTTTGTAAATTAAAACGATTTCTACCGTAAGTAAAACTTGAAGGCATCCGAAACGAAAACGCAACATTAATATTTACGTTCAAGCTATTGAATTTATTTCGGAGTTAAAGTTCGTTAAAACTTTTCTACAACTTACGAATTTGTTCGCGATTATTTTGTTTACCATCAACATTATTTTCACTTTCGTGATAATTTGTTGGATTAAAATGTCGTTGTTTTTTGTAGGAATTTTATGACAACCATAGTAGACAGACAATAATTTTATTGCTATTGTTGAAATGGTTTTTATGGAGTTGGCTTTAAGTAATTTAATAGAATGGCAATAACCATTACTTTTATCGCATGACTGCAATTAACGGTCTGATTTTACAACCTTATTCTAGGTAATAAAATGCTTTTAAAGCATTAAGGTTTCTTAATTAGTTCATTAGATTTTATTTGAAAATTTTACAGTATTATTTAATTATTTTACACTATATTCCGTTGTCATAAAATTCCCTTTACGGAATCTTATCTGCCACATTTGAGTATTTTTTTTCTTCCGAAATTACCCGAATACACCTTAGTTACATTACAATGTATTATTATATATTGTATATCTTTATTCATTTTAACTCTTAGTTTTGGTTTTTTACAATATGCATATGTGATATAATGAGAACCTCCTCCGTTTTTTTTTTTCGTCGGTTGAAAATAAAATGATATAATACATAAAAAACTGTAATATTATTATACGAGTTGATTGTATGTTTGTTGCACAATCTCCCAAAAACAACTACATACCTAATTAATTAAGTCAAGGTGAAATTTTGAGTTTTAAGATGGGGGTAAATATGTGTATGCAACTACTAAAAGAGAGATGCAGTTTAATGACTTCTATGCTGACGGAGTCAGCCACTAGTATATAAACTAAAAAAAGATGATAATATGGTCCTGGGAACGATTTTCATTCCCAGCGTCATTTTACCCCACGCAACTTTGGACAAACAGCCACCGATATTATTTGCGCACAATTTCCACCGATACCAATGTTTGAGTTGTCACCGTTGCAAGGTACTGTTTGTCGTTAATTACCGTAATGGACTGCAGTGTAAACAGGTCTGGAAATTCGCAATCCTGCCTCGTCTCAGACTGTTTGCTTTGAGTTGGAGGTGGGATTGAGGTGTGCGATTGTGGGTGATGACTATTTGGATTTGTTTGGTTAACTGACCCTGGATTGAAACAGGATAATAAACATTTTAATGAACTTGGTTCATTATTATTATAAAAAAAAACTATTTTTACTTCTTTACCGAATGTAATGCCGGCTGTAGGTACACACTCGCCGAGAAATCCCGAGACAGGCCGAGAACGAGTGTCGGCCCGATTCGAACTTTAAGATACGTCAATTAAATAGATCTAGAAACGATATGGATTAGATAATTATGTCAGTGTCAAATGACACATCTAATCCATATATCGTTTCTAGATCTATTAATTGACGTATATTATAGTTCGAATCGGGCAGAGTGTATTGCCATACGATTAAATAAATAAAAGTGTGTAGGTATATACTGCTCCCAAGACAAGAGCATGAACGTTTAGGTACTTTATGGCTTCAGGATTTCTAAATAGGTAGGTACATAATTTTCGCTTCAATGAGAAACTCTTAATTTAAATTTAATTAGCTAAAACCCAATTTAAAAAAAAAAACAATAAAATATAACCTTAAATAATAACCATTAAATATATGACGCGTATCCGTAATAATAGCAATGTATCCGTAATAAGCGTAATAGTAGCAATGTGCTCGCAATAAAACAAAATTAACCAATACCAAAAGTATTGAATTAGCAAGAATTTAGGGTTAATGCAAACGAAATATAAAGTCGTAGGGATTCTACGCAGAGTGCGTGATAACAGAATCGCAGAATCCGAAACTTTCCTTTTTACTTAAACAACAGCTTCTAAAATCGAACTCAAGTTTCATACATACCACAAGTTCCTATAATCGCATTAACATTAAAAGTTTTAACCCTCTTAATGCCGTCCAATGCCATTAGTTGCCCGTGTGTTGTTCGAGCAACGTAATCTACGCCAAATTGCTTGTTATCCCGCTTGCCAGATACGGCATAATTGGAGTTTTTGATCCTGTTACAGCCGGGACTAGACTCAAGTTATTAATTAAGGCATTGTTGGACCTTTGTTATGCGTGTATACGACTTTAATGTGGTTAGTTGAAGGAACAATGGGATGTTTATGATACGTGCCTAAATGATTGGAGGACACGATTAAAAAACTGGTCTATCTAGGCTTTGAAAGTTATAGTAACTGCGAATAACTTACAGTGTAATTTTCATAATCAGTGTAATGTATAATAATATTTTATTGTATTCACGTAATAAATTAAAATAAGGTGAGATTTAAGTCTGGGTAATCTAATTTAAAAATGTGTTTTATAAGTTACATAGAAGGTACGTAATACAAAATGATTATTTTTTTAATTTATCAGATTTTTTAATATTCGCTCTTTAGCGATAAGACCGCCTTTTTGTTACCTCTGTCTTCATGTATTATGTATGTCTCTCTGTAAATGTTTTATTGAGGTTGTGCAATAAAGAGAATTTGTATTGTATTTTTTAATATTCCGATAAAGTACTAGGTAAATTTTGTAAGTAAGTACACATAACAATATAAGTACACTATGATCGCCAGGTTCCAGGTTATTCCTCTAATTTTGCTAGTCCAAAAATTCTTTTTTTTTTATCCTAGCTCAACCTAAAACCGTTCAACGCTGACAGTTGATAAAAAAAGAAAACGATTTCCACGGCCATATTTTACATGTACGTCAGACCAAGCCTCCATCAATACTTCATCGCCAAAAGGCAGCGGGTATTTCACCTCGCCACGCGCTCCGGCTCGTTCATCACAATTCATTTCGCGTTCCTTCCACAAATTCCACGTTCAAATTGCCAGACCCACAGCCTA
The DNA here is from genome assembly GCF_910591565.1 of Cydia splendana. NCBI lineage: Eukaryota > Metazoa > Arthropoda > Insecta > Lepidoptera > Tortricidae > Cydia > Cydia splendana. Next base: position 17,647,697 of record NC_085969.1, read on the forward strand.
AAATAATACTGAAACCTGAGCTAGCTGAACAGCAGTATCACAGGCTACAAGAATAATAGAACTAGCTTCGTGTCTCAGTTTGAACGCCACCATATTTTGCTTGAAATGATCAAAGTGAATCGAGAGCGGACGGTGTGAAATATGACTAATGAAATAAAGCAACTATAAATAAATGTGAAGCTGTTGGGTGATTTGTTTCTATGAATAGTGCAATAGATTTAGCCAATTACGATCCTTGGTGCTATGAAATACATTTCGTTATATGCTATGCATTTAAACCCTTCATTTCTGTAGCGTGAATTATTAAAGCGTTTTCTTTTTTTATTTACGGCTTAGGTATACTTTTTGTTTATTATACATTTAAAGATCTCCCAAAGGGAATAGAGAAACCGAGCTGTCATCGGATTATCTACATCTATGTATGTATTAACAAATTGTGCAGTAAAACACCATTTCATAATAGCTAAAGCAAAACCTTAAGGCCCAGGGTTGTAAGTAGGTATGTAATAGAAAAAAAAATCACCCTTTACCTGTGGTTTATGAAAGAAAACGAAAAATTCGCATACATTCAATGTATGCTAAATGGCAGCCGATTGGGGCTTTATTTAATTTTCTGCCCGTACTGCACCCCGATTTTTTAACCGACTTCAATTTCATAGAAGGAGGAGGTTCTGTATTCGGTTGTGGCTATTTTTTTTTTTCTATGTACGTTCACTGATTACTTCGACATCCGTAGTCCGATTTGAGTAATTCTTTTTTTGTTTGAAAGGAGCTTCCTCCGAGTTGGTCCTATTTTAATTTGGTTCTGTTCTGATGATGGAATCCATGAGGAATTGAGGGAACTCCTCAATTTCTAAAGGCACATGCATGGTGTTTTGGGCGTTTTCTTAAGCAACTCGAGCATTTTCTCCCGAAAACCACCAATTTGATGAAGTAGACCTGTGTGACACGGCACTTTGTATGGTTAGCTCAGTTTAACGTTTTTAGGATTGTCTCGAATATAGGATAGTTTTGTTCTATGGCAAGGAAATCTTTGATGTAGCAACAATATAAATGACAGGCATTCAGCCAATAAGAAACAAATTGAAGCTGATGGTGTTGCTACTTCAAATTAAATCCTAAATTTATGGAATAATATTAATAAATATTTAAATCAAAAACTTAATTTATAAATACAAAATAGGTTGAAATATATTCAAATAATTGAATATGATTTATTTCTTTGGGTTATACTTGCATATACAATTATTCCATGAATTTCATTAGTTACTGTTATTTTGATTGTGTCATCCCAGGGACAGAATGGCTTGAGATCATTTCCCGGCTGGTTTTCGCCCTGGATGGGCATCTTTTATACATAGAACAGTGAAGCGAAGTACATCATGCTCTGGTAGCATCGATCAGAGGCTTGGTTATGCAGTAGCCGCTGCATCCATGAGCTAGGGAGCTCATGCTGTTGTTATTTTGCCACAAACAGTAAGTAGAATATGATAATACAGTGAAACCTGGTTAATTGACACCTGGATAAATGGAAAACCTCAATAATTGCAACCAAAAGTCCGGTCCCGGTCCCTTGAGACCAAAAGGCCTCTATAATTGAAATTTTGGAACCTCTATAATTGCAATTTAGATTTTAGGGCTTTTCGTAATTTTGCCTCTGTAATTGACCACGTCGCAACTAAGACCTCTATAATTGACACTGTGCTAAAAAAATCCGTTATTTTTGCTCTCCTTTTTACCTCTATTATTGAAACGAGTCTTACTTATTACCTCTGTAATTGAAATAATGTGGTTGTACACAGCAGAAACAATATTTTAATAGCAATGATCATTTTATTTATATCTTCATCCAGAATTCAATTTATTTATTGGGTATCTATCACAGCCTGTAGTAGGTGAAATATTTTTTATTAAATCAAAAACAAAGTATGCTTTTTACATTCCAATAAAACTTTCTTCTACAATTCAAGGGAATTTTTTAAACCCAAATGATTAATAAGAAAATAAAGTAGTAATTAATGTAGTGTAAAAGTGCAAGTATAGAAGCTATATATAGACCAGAAACCCAGAACGTAAGCGTGTAAATCTACTTTTCTCAAAAATGGACGGCAAAGTCAACGTTGCCGTATAAAAATTTGGTCGCGAAGTGCGGAGTTTATGGTCAGTCAAAAATTAAAAAGTTAAAAACATTGCAGTCTCGATTTTGGGACTGCAATGTTGCATACAAATTCCATTATTTGTCGAGTTCCAAACTTTTTAAAAGTTGAAATGGCCATATCAAATGAAGGCACAGGCCCATTAAACAGCCAAACAGATGATTAGTACCGCGACTATTTAGCTGTCTCAAATAGGTTGACGTATTTTCGGCAGAAAAATACACTTCTATTTTTTATTAAAAAAATAAAAAGGCGGCAAAGCTAATTTTTTCAATTGTTTCTACTTTTTTCTGTGAAAATATATACGTAAGAACGTTGCTTTTGTAAAATATTTCTATGATATTTGTATTTCTTGCACCATTTTTGAGAAAAGCACTATATATGACTCGGCTGGAAGGCTACTTGCTGGCTTCGGATTCAATTAAACGGACTCCCAAGGTCGTCCGTTTAAAACGAATCCTCAGCCTGCAAGTAGCTACTTCCGAGCCTCGACAATAATGTACTATTCAATGGTTATTTGCACCTCCATAAAAGAAATTTGTCAGAACGCAACCTCTATTAATGAAAACCTCTATAATTGACACAACGATTTTTTGAACCTCGTTAATTGACACGACCTGCTTAAATGAAAAACCTGGTTAATTGACAAAAAATGGCCGGTCCCTTGAGATTGCAATTATCCAGGTTCCACTGTATATAGATGTCCTCAGGTGCAACTCCTTGTTGAATCTTTGTTTGACCATTTCGCTTTGTTTCCAGTCTGCTGGTAAAACAATGTGGTTGGGAGGGAGTATCAGAGCTGTGAGATGAGTCCACTCTAGGAATTTCCAGCTGGTGAGAAACTTAGATCACATAATGTCTCTTAGGTTAGCAGAGCACATGCTTCTAGTTATTAATCTTGAATTGTTTCTTTCAGCTGACTGGGGTTTTTCGTTTTTATGTTACTACGGATGTGAAATCAGTTCGCATATCAGAGTATGGAAGTCTGTCCATATTCCTAGAACTTCAAGTGTGTCGGGTGAGCAGTTCGCCATAAGAATTTCGCTCTTCTGCTGGATGGAGATGACGTCACTTTCAAACTGAGACCTTAGTCCTTCGGTGTTGCTCTGCGGTGTCGGGTCAGATTCCCGCTGCTGCAAATCGGCTCCGGCACAGCGGAGGATGACACGTCGGGCTTGAACTGGTGGAACAGTGTTATGAGGTTGGTGTACGCTTTCCTTCCATCCTAGAAGCATTTTCCAAATTTAAAGTTTAAGAATTTAGTAGAATCATATGTGATGGCAAATGGTAATTTAGGGACTAACAAATTTAGATAGGTCTGCTTGTAAATCATTTTAGAACCATTTCTGGCACGACCCAGCTCTATCGCCTGACATTATAATATAAGGTGCTTATGCTAGCTTAATGATTTACATGTAGAATAACTGCCCGTGTTCGAATTAGTAATAAATGATGTGTCACAAAAACTAACTTTCATTTCATGTCCTTTATTGCCCTGAATAGCTGATGGAAATAAGTTTAGCACCTGCTTGAGCTTTTGGTAAGATTTAGTTTTTATTTAATTTAGTAACTTTAATTGTCCGTGAGTTTCCTCAGGGAAAGCCCACAGCCGGGCTAGGTAGATTTACGTGACAATTTGGCGCCCACAGATTCCGTCTTAAAGCTTTATTTCCATCATAAATCAGTTTGTATCACTGCCATCACATATAGATAAAAAAAAAAGTTTGAGTAGTACTTACGTTTAGGTGAAATTTTGAGCTTGTGCTTTGCTTGTGTACGCTCTGACAACGTTAAGTATAGGCTTTAGCTGTTTCACTTTGAGTTTTGCCTAGATTATTGCACGATATTCAGTAATTTTGTAAAAACTTAGAAGTAGATGCTCGAATTTTCAGTTAGTTACATATGTGCTGACGTTTTTGTCAGGAAGTAAAGTGTCAAACTTTAGTACCATTTGGCTACTTTTAATGCATGAGATTTAGACTTAAGAGGCTGTAACTTAAGTTATTGTGCATATTTTCTGAGCATTCTAAAAATAGTGTGTAATTTTAGTGTATAATTCAGTACTCATGCAAAATTTTTATTGTAGCTGAGCTTTTATGAGTATTGCAATTGAGTTGAGTTGACACTTTGTTGAGGTGAAGTTCGAGAAGCTTTTAAGCTCGTGCAGAAATTGCTTTAAAAATTGAGAAGCTTTGTATGAATAAGTTCAGACATTTTGACTCGAAAGTTTTTTAATAACAGTAAACATATATAGGACAGGTTATTTTTACACACAAATAAACTAATTCAAAAATAATTGTTATATTTTTATTAGAAAGTATAAAAAAAAAAAAAAAAAACTCTTACTTGGGTTTTGAACGATTTTTTAAAATTGTGAACAATTTTGGTTTTGCATTCACTGTTATATTTTGGGTCAAAAAATTTAGTTCAATAAAGACAAGGAAATATACATACACACAGATAAAAGGTAAAACATAGTAAAACACATTGATATAACATTATTTAATATAATTGTCAAACTACAATAGTGTCAGTTGGATTGTAAATCTTTTGCCATCATATTTGTTTATTTTTTGAGTTAAACTTATTATACAATGGCCACTTCTGTGCAACTTCACTCTTTGCTGCGCGATGAATTGATTTATGAAGTAAAGATCAGGTCAGAGACACCACACTCAACAGTTGAGGGTCTTAGGAAACAGTTGAGGAATTTGGTAGGTGAGTGTCGGCCAGATGAGATTTTGGATACAGATTTGAACCCGGAGTCAGAATTGAAAGTTATTTCTGAGAAATTAAATGATTTGTCATCCTTAGTAGCTAAGTTTGTTCAGTCGAAGGATAGATACTCCGGAAACAGGTCGAAGGCTCTGGGTAGTCATTTGTACTTCAGGCTTCTGCGGGTTCAGGTGGATGAAGATCCGGGGAAGTTGGCTCAGAAGATTTAATTCACAAATAGGCTTGACGCTTTGTTAGCACAGTTGGACAGTATAGGGCAGGCAGGCAGCAGCTCTAGCGACAGTGTGGCAGCAGTGACTCAGGTTTCACAGGCAGTCCTTACTAGAGAGCTGCAAGTTCACTGCTCCGGAGACAAGAATGTGGCTAAATGGGGAGTCAAGTTTAATGGTAACACGGATCCGAGGTCTTTCCTAGAGCGTGTCGATGAACTCAAGTTGGCTTATGGTGTGTCAGATGTGGTTTTGTTTAACTCAGCAGCTCAATTGTTTGTTGATCAGGGTTTGCTTTGGTACAGAGGTATAAAAGAACAAGTTTCTTCTTGGAATGACTTAAAAACCATTTTATTAGATGAGTTTGAGCCTGTAAACTTTGATTTTCGCCTAAGGTGTGAGATTCTTGCAAGAACACAGGGTTTAGAAGAGCCAGTGCACATTTATTTTGCAATTATGTCTTGTCTTTTTGGTCGCTTGAAGAATCCATTGCCGGAGGAGGAAAAGTTGCAGATTTTGATGAATAACATTAGGCCTAGCTTCTCACAACAACTGGCATTAGTAAAGGTTGATTCTATAGCCGAGCTGAAGGATTGTTGTAGGAAATTAGAGCAGGCATCACAGCGTACGCAGTATTTTGTTGAGCCCAACAAGTCTGGTTCGGCTCACACACTTAGTAGCGATTTCGCATATAAAGCCAAGTCCAAATAGGTGAACGCAGTAGATGTTAGTAGTAGCAAGCGTTCACAAACATTTAGTAGGTCGCCAGCGCAAGCGAAATCGAGTGGGCAAAAAAGTAACGCTGTTAGGAACGTTCAACGCTCGTCCACGCAATCCACACATGCACAGAACTCTGCCGCGGTTCCTACTTGCTATAAATGCGGTGGCACTGCGCATGATTTTAAGAGATGCAGGGCTAAACCATCTAAAGGCGAGATTATTTGTTATTCATGTGGTACAAAAGATCATATAGCGAGGAATTGTCCGAACCGGCAGTCACAGACAACACAGACAGATCGTAAACGTCAAAGTCAAAGCGCGGAAATACGTTCCGTTTCACAGACAAAAAACGAATAGGGCCGAATCGTAGCAATATTTTTCCGGATAAATTGAGTGCTTCAAGGAAAAAATTCTTAAGTTATAATTCGATTGCTACGATTCTCTTCGCACCTAGGGAAGGTAACATTCGGCCATATTTGAAACTTAAGGTGTGTAATTTTGACATTTACGGTTTGGCGGACTCAGGAGCCGCCGTTTCAGTTTTAGGACAGCAGTCTTATAAAGATTTTATTAAGTTTGGATTTGAGCTCCAACGAATGGAGTCTAATACATGTAGCGTTGCAAATGGCGTCGTAGTCCAGTCACTGGGGTACATTTTTGTTCCGGTAACATTCAAAAATGTTACAAAGGTTATTCAGTTTTATGTTGTGCCCAGTATTGTCTCGGACGTTATTTTAGGCGTGGATTTCTGGCTCGCTTTTAGTTTAGCGCCAGAATTATTTGACAGCATCGACTACATAAAAAGACCAAACAATTATTTAAGTTTGTCCAGTATTTCAGTAAATCCGGTGAATACCATTCAGGCATACGTCAATTTAACTTCAGCACAACAAGAACTAGCCGACTCAGTGGTAGGGAAGTTCAAGGATATCTCGTTCGAGGAAAAAGGATTAGGTAGGACGTCGTTAGTCGAACACGTAATTGACACTGGCGATGCCCAGCCTATTAGAACGCGACAGTATCCGCTCTCTCCTGAGAAGCGTGCAGCTTTAAGTTCCGAATTAGACCGGATGTTGAAGTTAGATGTTGTTACTCCGTGCGAAAGTCCCTGGAACAACCCGGCACTTTTAGTGAAGAAGCCAAATATGGACTGGCGGTTTTGCTTAGACTGTAGGAAACTAAATGCAGTATCAAAGGGCGACTCGTATTCCATGCCATTCATTCCGCAAATTTTAGATAGCTTAAAGGAAGCACGGTACCTGTCGACCATTGATTTGAGCTCGTCGTTTTGGCAAATACCGCTAAATGAAAGTTCGCAGGAGAAAACTAGTGTTTGTGTCCCTGGTCGTGGGTTATTTAAATTTAAAGTCATGCCTTTTGGGTTGTGTGGCGCGAGTGCGCGACAACAACGGCTCATGAATAAACTCATTGACCACAACATAACCAGTGACATAGAGAATGGTATGGTGTTCTGTTACGTGGACGATATTGTCATATGTTCGTCAGATTTTCAGACACATCTGCTTCTTTTGAACCGTGTGTTGGAAAAGTTGAAAACGGCTAATTTAACGATAAATTTCGGCAAGTCAAAGTTCTTTAGACAGTCCATTAAGTACTTGGGTCATGTCGTTGATGAATTAGGTTTAAGAACTGACCCAGAGAAGGTTTCAGCCGTTTTGAACTTTCCCATACCCACGACTTCTCGTGAAGTAAAGACGTTTTTGGGCATGTGCTCTTGGCACCGTCGGTTTATAAGGAACTTCGCAAGTATAGCAGCGCCTTTAAATAAATTAACTTCAAAGGGGAAGAACGCCCCGGCTTTTCAATGGTCTGTTGAGGCCGATAACGCTTTCAACACCTTGAAGAATGCATTAGTGACAGCTCCGATTCTGGCGGTTCCAGACTTTAGCAAAGTTTTCTCGGTACACGCTGATGCATCTTCATATGGCGTAGGTGGCATGCTCTCACAGACTATTGATGGCCAGGAGCATCCTATTGCGTACGTTAGTCGTTCTCTGAACAAGTGTGAACGTAATTACAGCGCGACGGAAAGAGAGGCTCTTGCGGTTTTGTTTTCGGTTGAGAAGTTCCAAGCATATTTAGGCTCGCGTCGGTTTAAGGTAATTACGGATCACGCGTCACTAAAGTGGTTCATGAACCTGGAAAATCCATCGGGCAGGTTGGCACGTTGGGGTTGCAGACTGTCTCAATTTGATTTTGATATTGAGCACAGGAAGGGCTCCGACAATGTCGTACCTGATGCGCTGTCCAGGCTCATGAAGGTTGACGCCGTGGACCAAGTGAATCCTAACGACGTGACTGACGAATGGTATGACAGGACGTTTAAAGGTTGTGAAACTTTTCCGGCAAATTTCCCAAACTATAGTATTAGGGGAGGGAAATTGTACCGGTTGAGTAAAAACAAGTATAATCTTTTGCGAGAGTTTGATTGGAAAGAGGTAGTGCGCAAGGGTGATAGGAACGTTGTTTTACACGCGAATCATTGCGAACCAACCGCGGCACATTTTGGAGTATTTAAAACTCATAGGCGGTTGTCGTTGACATACTATTGGCCAGGGATGTACAAAGACGTTGTCGATTTCGTGAAGGCTTGCGATACCTGTGCAGCCTATAAGCATTCGCAGAAAGCGACTCCAGGTCTGATGGGACAGCCAAAAGTATGTGATCGACCGATGTTAGCGTTAAGTATTGATTTGGTAGGTCCCCTTCCGCGCTCTCGTGCAGGATTTACGTTTTTGTTTGTGGTTACGTGTTGCTTTTCAAAGTATACGCTTCTTTTTCCGCTTCGCCGCGCAACCAGCGCGTTGGTGGCGAAGACTTTTGAGCACCATGTCATTTTGAAGCACGGTGTACCTGAAACCGTAATTACTGATAACGGAGTTCAGTTTACGGGATCGGAATTTAGACAGTTAATGAAGCGTTATAACGTACCTAAAGTTTTTTACGGACCTCGATATACTCCACAGGTAAACCTGGTTGAGCGATACAATAAAACGGTCATGACAGCTGTAGCTTCGTACGTAAAGGAGAACCATAGGACTTGGGACGAAAAATTGCACCAAATTCAGTTTGCAATAAACAGTGCAGTGAATGAAACCACAAATGAGTCTCCTTTCTTTTTAGTTCATGCTAGAGAGCCAGTTATCAATGGGTCGTTTTATAAGGACACAGATAGGGATTACGAGCCGGGTGTACCTAGGGAGGAATATGCGGGTAATTTCGGGATTTTAAAGGATATTTTTCATCAGGTTAGGTTACGTTTATTGAGAGCACACGAAACAAATGCTAGGAATTATAATTTGAGAAGACGTCCAGAACAATTTGCAGTAGGTGATTTAGTATGGAAACGTAATTATGTGCAGAGTGACGCACAGAATTTTAGGATGGCGAAACTCGCCCCGAAATATGTTAAGTGTAGAGTAAAGGCAGTGTTGTCGCCTTTAGTCTACGAGTTAGAAACTGAAGATGGTCATAGTATAGGATCATGGCACATTAAAGACTTGAAAGGTAAGGTAGCAGCTGCTGGGGTGATGAACGGTGGACGCGCGGCCCGCGTACAGGGAACTGCTCGCCGCACCGCCACCGTTGACTGAACTGCAGAGCTGATACGCGTTGTTTGTTTTGGTGAACGGTGGACGTGCGGCCCGCGTACCTACAGGGTACTGCTCGCCGCGCCGCCACCGTTGATCGAATAACAGAGCCGATACACATATTATGGCTGTTGTTTAGCAACAGTGTTAAATATTGCAAAGTCATATTTAATCACCAATTGTCAGAGACGTGGCGAACAGGTATTACTGTTTCACCACTCAGTATGAATGATGAAGTATGCAACGCACCGGAAGGGATGAATGTATGGAGCGGCGCAACCATAGCTCAATTTACGTCAAGAGCGTTGTCTTTAATGTGAAGTTTTTTTGCTGTCGTGCGAGGTCACGCAGAATTTTGGGTGTTATGGTGCTGATGATTTTAGCCAATACGCTGCGGGATTCCGTGCATGTGTGGATTGGCGTTGTTTTTTTTGGTGTGAGAAGGAGAGGCTTTATTTTGTGAGGTATCGCAGGGCGCGCACTGCATACCGCGGACGTTGTTTTTCGGTTTGGTTATGTAGTCCGTTTATTTTATCTCTCAGCACACGTTCTCAGGCACATAACACGTAATTATAATTTAGCTAACTAGCGGTTAGTAATTTTGGATATTTAGAATTGTGTTTGGAATGCAATTTCGTATTAAGCTACTCTAGTTTATATAGGTAAACTTGTAGTAGGAATTGTTTGATTTTAATTTTGCCCGGTCTAGCGGAGAAGATTTTGAGTATGCTGAACATCGGTCCTGGCAGTTGGTTTGGTTTTGCCAGCGCAACTGGGTAAAGTTGTGCTGGTAGAACCAAGGGATGGTTAACTGGTTAGTTGGATATTGCGGTGTGGATTTTTCCGGCTGTTCGGATACCACATTTTCTTTTGTATTTAGGTTGTGTGGGTTCGAGATAAAAAAATTCAAAATTCATTGGTTTAGCGGTTTTGGTACGTGTAGTTGTGTGGTAGGTGGTTTACTTTGGCTTTTCTGTTGGATAGGGATCTCGTTCCTGCGACAATCACTTCGGTGGTGGTTTTTGTTTAGGGTTCTCCCATACTAAGTATGGTTGAGGTTGTTTTGTTTGTGTTTTTTTTTCGTTTCTTGTAACACATGATTTAGATTTAAATAGTCGCTGAGGACAGCGAGCGTTTTACCCTTGGTAAAACGCAACAGCGGGGAGAAGGGTATTGTGACACGGCACTTTGTATGGTTAGCTCAGTTTAACGTTTTTAGGATTGTCTCGAATATAGGATAGTTTTGTTCTATGGCAAGGAAATCTTTGATGTAGCAACAATATAAATGACAGGCATTCAGCCAATAAGAAACAAATTGAAGCTGATGGTGTTGCTACTTCAAATTAAATCCTAAATTTATGGAATAATATTAATAAATATTTAAATCAAAAACTTAATTTATAAATACAAAATAGGTTGAAATATATTCAAATGATTTATTTCTTTGGGTTATACTTGCATATAAAATTATTCCATGAATTTCATTAGTTACTGTTATTTTGATTGTGTCATCCCAGGGACAAAATGGCTTGAGATCATTTCCTGGCTGGTTTTCGCCCTGGATGAGCATCTTTTATACATAGAACAGTGAAGCGAAGTACATCATGCTCTGGTAGCATCGATCAGAGCCTTGGTTATGCAGTAGCCGCTGCATTCATGAGCTAGGGAGCTCATGCTTTTGTTATTTTGCCACAAACAGTAAGTAGAATATGATAATATATAGATGTCCTCAGGTGCAACTCCTTGTTGAATCTTTGTTTGACCATTTCGCTTTGTTTCCAGTCTGCTGGTAAAACAATGTGGTTGGGAGGGAGTATCAGAGCTGTGAGATGAGTCCACTCTAGGAATTTCCAGCTGGTGAGAAACTTAGATCACATAATGTCTCTTAGGTTAGCAGAGCACATGCTTCTAGTTATTAATCTTGAATTGTTTCTTTCAGCTGACTGGGGTTTTTCGTTTTTATGTTACTACGGATGTGAAATCAGTTCGCATATCAGAGTATGGAAGTCTGTCCATATTCCTAGAACTTCAAGTGTGTCGGGTGAGCAGTTCGCCATAAGAATTTCGCTCTTCTGCTGGATGGAGATGACGTCACTTTCAAACTGAGACCTTAGTCCTTCGGTGTTGCTCTGCGGTGTCGGGTCAGATTCCCGCTGCTGCAAATCGGCTCCGGCACAGCGGAGGATGACACGTCGGGCTTGAACTGGTGGAACAGTGTTATGAGGTTGGTGTACGCTTTCCTTCCATCCTAGAAGCATTTTCCAAATTTAAAGTTAAAGAATTTAGTAGAATCATATGTGATGGCAAATGGTAATTTAGGGACTAACAAATTTAGATAGGTCTGCTTGTAAATCATTTTAGAACCATTTCTGGCACGACCCAGCTCTATCGCCTGACATTATAATATAAGGTGCTTATGCTAGCTTAATGATTTACATGTAGAATAACTGCCCGTGTTCGAATTAGTAATAAATGATGTGTCACAAAAACTAACTTTCATTTCATGTCCTTTATTGCCCTGAATAGCTGATGGAAATAAGTTTAGCACCTGCTTGAGCTTTTGGTAAGATTTAGTTTTTATTTAATTTAGTAACTTTAATTGTCCGTGAGTTTCCTCAGGGAAAGCCCACAGCCGGGCATGGAATATTTACGTGACACCTGATGATGATGATTATTTTGATGATAATGATGATGATTTCTTTAAATGTAAGTATGTTCAGCGATTACTCCGGCACCTGTGATCCGATTTGAGTAATTCTTTTTTTGTTTGGAAGAAGTTACCTCCAAGGTGTTTCCGTATTATTTTTGGTTCTGGTCTGATGATGAAATCCATGACGAATTGAGGGAACTCCTCAATTTTTAAAGGCACGTGTTAAGTGATTTCGGCGTTTTCTAAAGTAACTCGAGCATTTGCTTCCGAAAACCACCAATTTGATGCAACTGCAACTGTAGCCTTACCACGAGTTCGACATTGACATATGCTATGCGCTAACGTCTTATGCATCTAAATGTAACTTTTATGCATCTCGCTCACACTAAGGTTAGTACGAGCGAGATGCATAGGAAGTAAGTTACACACATGCTAGCGAATATATCAATGTCAAACTCGTGGTAAGCTGGTAAGGCTACTGATCGGGGGTTAGGGTTAGGAGTTAAGGGGTCAGGGATTAAGGGGTCGGGGAATGGCGGTTGAAGGGTTGCTGGTTCAGGATCGAGGGGTTCCTGGATCAGGGGTTGATGTGCTGTGAGGTTGAGTGATCGGGGGCTGAGGGATTGGGTCAGTGGCGGGGCGGGCGGATGGATTTAGTTGACAGGAATTATAATTTCCCAGACGGACTCGAGAAAATTCCTGGTTCAGGGTCGAGGGGTTCCTGGATCATGGATTGATGCGCTGTGAGGTTGAGTGATCGGGGCGTTGAGGGATTGGGGTGGCGGGGCGGAGGATGGTGGCGGCTTTAGTGTAGTAGTGACCTGAATTATAATTTCCCAGACGGACTCGAGAAAATTCCTGATTACATATTTATTAAAGTAATAGGTACACGAATTTAGTGTTAAACATGGTCTTGTTTTTCATTCATGCGTCGCGCTCTTAACAATGCGTTAAAAATAAAAATAGAAAAATAAAAACTTTTTACAAAAAAAGCAAACCGACTTCAAAAAGGATGAAATAAAATATTATCCTTTTTGAAGTCTATGCGGTACCAACTGATATGTTTGAAGTCGGTGCCAAGCCAAGTAGTAACAATACCAGTCAAAAATAATCAGCTTTATGGCTATAAATCCCATTAGAACTGTACTAATAACTATAACAAATGTGTAAGTAATTCTGTCTGCCTCTTTGTCGCCTTTTTATGGCTAAACAACTGAACCGCTTTTGGTGAAATTTGGCAAGGTAAATTTCTTGAATTGTTTTATTTTTTGAAATGTAGTTCTCTGGATAAGGGACGGGAAATTACTCAGTCCCAATCTCACACTTGCGTGCTATAGACTGTTCGAGCATTAGTAAGAAATGCTCTTTAAAAATAACAACGGAAATAAAATGCATTGGATTTCCACTAATGTGCCGACAAACATGGTACAGACTGCGCCAAGAAGGTTTGATCGTATGTTCTGAGGTGTGTTCTTAGATACAATCGACGTCAAAGATATGTTTACACTTTTGCACCTTACTCCTTTGTAATAAGGCGAAAAGTGTAAACACATCTTTAAGGTCGACTGTACCTACAGAAAGTACGTTCATTGTCGTCGTGTAAGGCAATCCAACGTAGGTACATCCTTATCGAATCGCACCAAAATCATGGTATGCTTCAAAATTTGGCTTGGCACCGACTTCAAACATATCAGTTGGTAACGCATAGACTTCAAAAAGGATAATATTTTATTTCATCCTTTTTGAAGTCGGTTTGCTTTTTTTGTAAAAAGTTTTTATCAAGGGATATTATAGTCATTCTAACTCCCTACACATTTGCACAAAAAGACGTAAGTAGTTGATAATGAGTGAGCGACTAAAGTTTTTTTTCATAGCTTTTTCCACAAATCCATTTCTACCCTTCTTTTGTAAGAAAGAGTTCATTAAAATTTCACGTGTATTCTTACAAAGTGTAGGTAATGTACGTGTATAAACTACGTTCTAAAGAGGGTTTTTTTTTTTCAGAATGGTCTATAGGTATTTTTCGCGTGTTATTAGATATTCCGTTCATTACAAATTTTAGTCCAGTTCAGATCCCAGATCCTCATCTGGTATCCGACGTCCTAACGTCGTGTTTGGGTGATATTTTAATTCTTCTTTTTTCTATTTATGTTTCTTAGAAACCCAGTATTTATTGTTCTAGTCATAGGTACCTAACTTTTGGCTTAAACATAATTTTTTTTTATAACCATGGGTATAGGGAGGTACATCTTAAAAAGCTATTTCGCAATATTTCATGTTTATTCTATTTTTCTCACAAGAGTGCTCTTACGAGTGCCGTCAGATATTGAAAGAAATGGAAACATCAAACGTAAAGGGAAATACTTTTACGACTCTGCCGTATTACATTAATTTTAAATTTAATTTCTACAGAGTTTTTATGCGTAGACACTTAACATTATTATTAGTAGTTATTTAAATCAAAATGTTGTCATATCTTATGGTTTCTAACTACGTCCCATAGCAGAATACCTAATCGATCAATAATTAACGAATACAACATTTAGTTACTTTTATGAGATGTCACGCTTAAAGCTATTCTCGAAGCTTATTGGTAAAACATTTAAATTATGTACTTACCTACTAAAATAAATGCATTTATGTATTTGCTAAAATAAATAAGAAAGCTAACAACAAGATTGCAATTAGATTACACAGTGGCAAGGAATTATACAGTAATGATTACGAAAATGTTACGGCTGTATAATTGTATTGCTTGTTATATCGGTAAGCAGTATAATATTACTGTAAAGTATAAAACATGAGTTTTTTATTGTTTATCCCCTTATTCCAAATAAGGAAAGACTGAAAAAAGTTGCAATCGCATCTGCCATCGGTGGCGGTAAAAAATTACGTTCAGATAGCTCGGCAGAGGCAGCACGTTGTCATCTCAAGTTTATGCCCCGTGCCTCCTCAGAGCTTTTTGCCCAGAAGGCGGCAAAAAGAGAAAAAAACACCAGCATTGTTTCCATTCGTTTACAAACAAAGCTACGCAAAAACATGACCCCCTAAAAACCGGCATCGACATAACTGCGTCATAATATATCTCAGTTATACTGGGCTCTCGCTTGAGTGTGAAATATACGGTTGTTCAATATTTATTACGATTTTTATTTGTGTTATTTATTCAAGAGGCACGTTTTGTCGTCGAGACAAAAGAAGAGATGCTAAGTCGGTACGTTCTTTTTCGTTAGTATCTTGCATTCAGTTTTCTTTCCTAAGACGAAAGGCATTAACGACGTATGAGGTCTTTGCAAAGTTGCTGCGTTCTGGTTAAGACGTGAGTTTGGTCGTCTTAGGGTATAAATAATGCATTATCACGCATAGGGTCGGCCAGATACGGGAATGGTCAGCGGGTATAAAATTATTTACAACGATTTAGCACGTTTTAAACATCCATTGTCGCATACGAATTTCAAATTTGGAAAAAAGGTGCATACTTGTGGCTTATGGATGCAATGCGCAGTATAAATCTTGCACACTATTCTTTTTTTTTGTTTCGCTCAATCTCTCCAACCAACTCTCTCGCTCTCGCTCAATCAACTCTTGCGCGATCACCTAGTCCATATAATCAACTCTACCAAAAGCTACGTTAGATAGAAGCCAAGATATTCCGTAGGTAAAATACCTACCCCTCGTTAACCTCTTGACCCCGGGGGCTACAATGGATTGAGAGTTGAGACTATTTAAGATAAAATATCAGACTTGTCAAAGTAAGAAAAGTAACTTAAGTTGCATTAATAGTGATCATGCACTTTTGCATTCGGGTTGCACTAACAAACTTTGTCATTCAAATGACTTATTAAATCACTAACCAAAAGGTTCACGGAAATACAAACTGTTAAATAGCGAATTATTGCATACTAGCGACCCGCCCCAGCTTCGCACGGGTTAAACAAATCCTTAACAATGTATACACCTAAACCTTCCTCAAGGACCTCTATTGATAACTGAAAACCGCATGAAAATCCGTTCAGTAGCTATCGAGTTTATCGCGAACATACAAACACACAAACACACAAACAGACAGACGCGGTGCTCCCGTCTTGTTTTAAGTATAAGGTTTAGTGATATGTAAGAAAAGGGCTTCTAAACAAAGTGCTCGTGATTATCAGCAATGAGGGAAAGAAAAAAAAAACAACATTTACTAATAGGTAATAATGTGCATGCCTTTTTCCTAAAAACTACACAAACTCATTTTTATACAGTAGGATTGTATTAGCAAAATTTTGTTACTCTAATAACTGTTAAAACCACCAGTCAAACTGGCACCACAAAAACAAACTGTTGACTAACAACTTATTGTATCTAGCGGGCATTTAGAAACTTTGGGCCACCACTGGCCGTAGTTAAAGTAGTTATCATCCCACCCCTATCTAACTCATTCACCAACTTTCCTAAACCGTCTACATTTTCACAAAGCCGTACAAAATCCAAAGTATTTTCAGGTGTCACCAGGACGACATAGCCAATAGGAGCTCCTTTTAATTAGAATGCAAATCTAATAGCCTTAAGGCATTTACATGTCAATGGCTCCCTAAATAACGCAATCTGAGGCACAAAGGATGCCGAGCGGTAGTGGCTTCTTACTAGCTTTGCCATATTGATCCCGTTTTATGACCCTTGAAGTCTATGAATACGAATACTGAATTTATAATTTCAGTGCTGTGGGGATGGCTAAATATTTGGCTGTAATCTGGTAAATTAACGCTGAAGGCGATTAAAAACGAACAGTGGATTGTGCGCTTGGGTTGATGTGGTTAAAATGAGAGTAAAGGATGACTCACGTTGGACCGGGCCGAATCCGGGCCGGAGCTTCCAGCATCGTTTTCTATGGAAATCATCACGTGATCGCCTTTCATGTCATAGAAAAATAAGCCCCGGAAGCATCCTTAAAGGTGACATTCGTATTCAGACTATACCAGCATCAGTTTTACTGCTGCAGTAATGCGGCGTGACATTACCGACGGCTGCATTGCTGCCGAAAATGTCAACAATCTTTACTTAAAAGATAATCTTACACCGACTACTAAAAATATTGCCAATTTTATGATTTGTATTGAAACATTCAAATCGAGGCCTAATTTTTTCAAGAAACCATTTAACCCTATCTACGTTTTTGTTATCCGCGTTGTATGCGTCAAATTATCTCCTAAAACCATACACTTACATACGCCTGCTTTTTCCCCCCAAGACCCGTAGGTACTCGGGGTTCAAGTTAATACAACTTAAGGCCTCTCACACCCATATATTCCACTAATGCCGGCTCTTGCGGAATTCTGCTCGGCTTAGACCCACAATTATTATGAGACCTACGTGGTTCCCCACAAAGCTACCGAGCATGCAGGAAAATGAAAACAAAAAATACCCGCAGAGCTCAACACTAATTGGTTGGATACGGGTTTGTAATAAACATTTTTGCGCGGCTCATATTAAAAACTAATAAAGATTTACTGCGTTATTAGAAGCGTATAAAAATGTATTTTTCTTAGTTTAATTACATCTATGAAATACCCTAAGAAAAGCCCAAGGGAAACAAGGGATATAGTATGAAATATTATACTTTTTAATTAGGTACTTGTAACACATCCAACGTGAATAATAACAGTAAAAAATGTTTTAACTTTCCATAACATTTCATTCAAAGATCCCGAACAAAAAAATAACGATCCTAAACTAAAAGCTTGATATCTATAAAAAGTAAACCTAGAAAACAAACAGGTAAATTAGTGAGATGACAGGGTGGTTTTCATATTCACCTTTTTCCGTTGACAATTTTTTGTTTGCTGGAACAAAAAAAACTAATTTAACTTTTCATGTCTGTGGTCAAAAATCGTGGATTCAAACCTCGGTTGAGCTGTACAGAGCAGAAAAAAAAAGTTTAAAAAAACGCAAAGAGATGACTAAAAATTCAGTCAGGATCCTTACTATAATACAAACAAGTTAATGAATATCACCGTAACCTAATTAGGTATCATCCTCCTTATCGCATGCTTTATTGAGACCGTCTCAAGAAAACTGTCAGTGATTAATAGCATAAAAGTAGCCGCCCATACCATATTTGATACTCCAGAATCATTAATTTCGCAAATAATCTCGGACACGGTTTGTATTTTAGGTTCCACCTTAATTAAAGCGCACCTTACAAATGACGGGGCGTTTATAGCTGCTATATAAATAAACATGCAAACGCCATTACTGTTATTACAATTTTATGGAAATCATTCAGGCGACATCGGATGACAGCTTGAGGAGAACATTATTTTAGAAATGTCGAATGGTAGGTAAGTATAAAACAGCAAACGTGCCTCGCTTTTGTGATGAAAGATATTAATGACATATGTTAGAAAATACTAGGTACCCACAGTCATGATCATATATCAGAGCGGCCAAGGTGTTCACAAATATATCATTAAAATGCATGCTCAGATATTTTTGGGCACCTTATACCGATATATCTGATACCTGTACAACGATTCACTGCGATACGATTCGACTAATTACTTGTGTGTTGTGTGTAAGTAAAGTTTAGTTTAAACACGTCCCCTTAAATACTCGTAGTTTCACGTCGCTAAAATATGAACTATTATTATCCCGGGTAATAATACATTTTGGAAACAAAGTACTACCAATATGACCAAACATAGTTGTAACACTGTTCGTTTATAAATGAATTAATTTTAAATGGAGCGGGAACATTGTTTCCACATAGCCGGTAGTCCACTGCCTATTTCAACCAGGAGCTACGAATGGAAAATATTCGCTGGAGTAAAGGATATACATACCAGGAAAGAATTGCTGCAATGTTACTTGAAGGGCCGAGGAAAAGCGAGGCCGTTAGTAAGTAATACGGCGAGGCAAGTAACCTAATGCTCTTACGAGTAATAACTCGTTACCTACTATCAGTGTTTTAATTCAATTATCACAAATAGTAGGATACAAAAAAAATAATAACAACTAAATCGAAATATATTTGCACTCAATATTGTCTCATTTCATCAAAAAAATATGCGACTTATTGCAATATCTTGCATTCACGCATATTGTTTTACATGGATAATAGTGTAGATTACTCACACAAACAGTCAAGCGTTGTAGGTAGCAAACATTTCTCAAAGTTTCAATGGCATTATTTAAAAACTGGTCATTATTTTTAATTACGCGCAGACAAAATAATCCGTCCTAAACATCAAAGTTAAAAATGCAGAAAAACTATATTTTAAGCAAAAATCTGAAAATAAAGTTGTATGAACTCGCACAACGCGATCCACCTTAAGAGTTTGAAGCAGGGCTCGGAACCGGTATTGAAATACCTGTTAATTTCGTTCCAAAACCGTTATATTATTTCGTTCATTAAAAACCGGTTAATTGATGGAACGAGAACTAAAAAAAATTCGTTCTCTCTCCTAACCGGTAAGAAGAGGGAACGGAATTTTATGGTTCGCAGGGAACGATATAATACCGGTTACTCTTGGCTTTCGGAGGCTCTCGGTTAAACTCGTTGTCATACGTGAAATAGATAGCAATACTTACTCGTTCTATCTCGCTTCGATATTTTCAATTTAACCGGTTAATTTCGTTCAACAAAAACGGAAAACGAACGAATTAGGCATAAATCAGTAACTTAATAGAATAGTTCTATAACCGGTAACCGCGAACGGAAACGAAATCCTTTTCGTTCCCGGGTGAATGAACGAAACCGGTTTGAAAAATAAAACGGTTTCCGAGCCCTGGTTTGAAGACTAACATAGAGCTCCAACATAAATTATACCTCCAGGGTACAACTAGTCCGCACAGATTCGATTAAAGACAACGATCGCGTTTCCTATTAGGTTCTGTTGCAGCCGATCGTGCCGTCACGCGCCACCCTCAACCCCAACTTTTATTTTTAGTGTTCCGCAGTAAAATGGTCTTTCCGACTGCGAATTGAATTGTTTAGCTTAACATTCTGCGAGTAGAGCGGTTTTATTACGCGATCTTAGGTTACTATAAAGAAACTATAAAATGCTATTGAAAAATGGAGCACGAGTGTTAAAGATCAAGCTGAACATAAAACCACACAAAAACTGATTTAGTAAGTTATCCTTAAAAGATAGACATATACCATCGCGGACTTTTTTGAAGACCAATGGAAGAGAGACAATTCCACCATATATTGTGTTATATCTCAAACGGATTGGGCAGCGGTTTCGATTAAAGCTAGGTAGCGTGTTTTTTTTTCTGATTTCATTAGCAAATATCGTCATATATTAACCAATTTACACAAAACCTTAAAAAATTATACACCTTCCTCAAGAATCGCTCTATTCGTAAGTAAAAGTCGCAAAAAATTTAGTAGTCTTCACTGAAATTATTACGCTTTACTTACTATGGTTTTTATATTGTTTCACCAGATACGGAACCTTTTCAATACTTACAAGATTCGCGCGTCTCTATTTTTTTACATGTAGAAAATTCTTCCAGGCTGCAGCCACTAGGATTCTATTGCCTTCAGTAATTGGAGTGCGCTGGATATTGTTATAAAGGAATTTTACTGGTTTTCCCAGCATAACATAGCGTTGTAATAGAGCTATTAACATAAACTTGTAGTCAAGAATATGTATATGAGAATTTGTAGTGAGCCGAGTCTATTTCAACTTTAAGGTGATATTCGGATGGCGATGTACAGTCAACAACACTTCCAGCTGTACATCGGTGGACCTTATTACAAAAGGCATAAGGTCTACCGATGTACAGCTGGGAGTGTTGTTGACTGTACCTACGTCGCTGCAGCAAAACCTTAATATTTTAATGTTTGTATCTACCTTATAAATAAATATATCTTTTATCTAAAAATAGATACATAAAATATTAACGTCTAACAAAACCAAAACATAGTAAACCATTTCATAGACACATTATGACGCTTTTTTTTTGTAAAAATACTAAAGGTGTCCAGGTTCTATAAACATAACCACAAGTACCTAATGGAACCACGAACACAAGGCTTAAAAAAGGCCCGCAAATCCGCAGTGATAATAACTGGTGCTAAAATAACACTACTATCCTTTGAAATAACTACCTCCGAGGTAATTAAGGCATTAGATCTCCCACGGAGTCAAATGTGAAAATTAAAAATAATATCCACCATTTTAAAAAGTTTATTCCACTTTGAATCTTCAAAAATAGCACCTAGCGTAAATCCACCCGGCCATAGTCCACAAGTTAATTAAATTACGTACCTAATTAAGTATCAAAACTAATAGTTTTTGGTTTGTATGAAGTTTTTCTCGCATTTACGATAATAGGGAAATTCGTCAATAACTGGCCACTGTTTAGTAACTGGCCACCCTAAACTAAAAATTAATTTTATTCATCTATAAACATAATTCAATTTAGTATAAGGTGGCTAGTTATTAGCCGGTGGCCAGTAATTGACGATTTACCGTATTTTGTTTTAGAACTGCGTCATTCAGATAAAAGTCACACCGAAGCAAAGATATTGGAAGCTAGTTTTGGACCCTGTGGTGTGTAATGTGTGTGTTTTGGACTATAGTCGGGTGGTTTAACTCGAAAATAAATAGGTAATTTTAGGAATTCAGTTGCGAAGAAGACCTCATACAACCCTCGTCTCTCAGATCCCAATCCCCAGAGTAAAGCAAGCAATGGAAAAAGATGGAACAATATTACAAACTTGATGGGGGTCACTCTTTAAACTAAAAATAAGTACCTATAATGTATTCATACTTACAAATGTGACACATATAGTAGTTACCTTAATAACCTACTGAAATCTGTATTATACAATATATATACCGTTGAATTTAAAGCTAAGTAATCAAACGTTATCACGCCGAATATCAACTTTTTTGCTTTACCAGAAGTTTCAAAAATTGAATAGGAGCAAGACCAACGAATAAAGTAACAGTATAAGTGCCAATAGGAGTGAACTCAGCTCCGCACGTCGAAATGACGCAGATAAGCCGAGCAAAAAGAGATTGCAAATTACGCGTCCCCATGCTCGTATCGTGTTATTACAACTGTTGGGTGCTCATCTTCGATGCATTAATGCGAGACCGGGTACCGGCCCGATTCGAACTTTAAGATACGTCAAATATTACGTCTAGATACGATATAGATAGATTATGTCAGTGACAAAAGTAACGTTTTTGTTTGAAGAAACGTCACTTTTGACACTGACATATCGAATCCATATCGTATCTAGACGTAATATTTGACGCATCTTAAAGTTTGAATCGGGCCGTACGTAGCTTTGTCATTTGTTTCTTGGCTTTCGTGGTACTTTGTCGTAGTAAGATATGGCTGCTATTTAACTGATCACCAGATTTAGTAAAATTTAATACCAAAAAATCTATTTTACCAAACTAAAATAATGAATGATCACCAAAATTATAACCCCATTTTAATGTGAAATGATAACCAAATTTTTAAATCTTGATGTCATATTAAAGCAAATGACTCCAAAATAATCATTGTAAACCCAAAAATAGTAAATGACCACCAAAATTGTAACCATATTTTAATTAAAAAACGTGCAAATATTTAATATAATTATCGTTATCCTATTAAATTAATTAATCCAATTCGTCACCTTTTTCTAGTAGCATTTTATTTCTGTTACAGTCGCAGTTCTAACCTAACCTAACCCACTTTTCTAGTAGCATTTCGTTTCTGTAAGGGTCGCAGTTCAAACCTAACCTAACCTAACCCACTTTTCTAGTAGCATTTCTTTTCTGCAAGGGTCGCAGTTCAAACCTAACCTAACCCACTTTTCTAGTAGCATTTCTTTTCTGCAAGGTTCGCAGTTCAAACCTAACCTAACCCACTTTTCTAGTAGCGTTTCGTTTCTGTATGGGTCGCAGTTCAAACCTAACCTAACCCACTTTTCTAGTAGCATTTTTTTTCTGTAAGGGTCGCAGTTCAAACCTAACCTAACCCACTTTTCTAGTAGCATTTCTTTTCTGTAAGGGTTGCAGTTCAAACCTAACCTAACCCACTTTTCTAGTAGCATTTCTTTTCTGCAAGGGTCGCAGTTCAAACCTAACCTAACTCACTTTTCTAGTAGCATTTCTTTTCTGTAAGGGTCGCATTTCATACCCAACCTATCCCACTTTTCTAGTAGCATTTCTTTTCTGTAAGGGTCGCAGTTCAAACCTAACCTAACCCACTTTTCTAGTAGCATTTCTTTTCTGTAAGGGTCGCAGTTCAAACCTAACCTAACCCACTTTTCTAGTAGCATTTCGTATCTGTATGGGTAGCAGTTGAAACTTAACCTAGCCCACTTTTTTAGTAGCATTTCGGTTCTGTGCGGATCGCAGTTCAAACCTAACCTGACCTACTTTTCTAGTACCATTTCGTTTCTGTAAGGGTCGCAGTGCTAACCTAACCCACTTAACTGATAGCAGTTTGACTTACTTTTCTAGTAGCATAACGAAATGCTACTAGCATTACCGTCCCATGCAGTAAGTTTGAGGAATTGATGTCCCCCGATATATGGCCACACGGGATTGTAGTTAGCGAATGGTTTCGAGCCAGCGGCGGGCGCGCCGGGCGCGCTCCCCCCCGCCGCCGCGACCCCCGCTACACAGCTGATAACGAGGCGTAAACAAACCTTGCGAACAAATAACGATAATACAGTGCCATTGATCATTTGTCAGCAAAACATTCAATCACTCAACAGTAAAACCAGGCAACTTGAAGTATTGTTAGAAAAAGAATTGAAATGCGACATTCTAGCCTTAACTGAGCACTGGTTGACAAGTGATCAATTGGAAAGTATTTATATAAATAATTTTAGACTAGTCTCCCAGTTCTGTCGTAATTCGCGTGAACACGGTGGCGCATGTATTTATGTAAAAAACTCACTGAGAGTAAAAGAGTTAGACGTATTAACCGCCTTATCGGTTGAAAGATACTGTGAGATTGCTGCCATAGAGATTTTAGATTTTAATATGATAGTAGTTTGTTTATACCGAACAAACCTAATTAGAGCGTCAGACTTTTTGGATGTACTGGAGCGACTGCTCAACAAGATTAATGAATTAAAATATGATTGCGTTATAGTAGGTGATACTAATATAGACTGTTTGACCTTAACCACCGACCATAAATCCTTGGTAGATATACTGTCCTCATACGACTTTAAAAATATTGTGAACTTTCCAACTCGGGAAACTAGGACAACATCTTCCTCCCTAGATCACGTTTATATAAACCTAAGCGACAACACCCTTGTAACCGCATTTCCAGCAATAACAAATATTAGCGACCACTACGGTGTCCGCGCCGTGGTTGAGCGCGGGCGCATGTCAGTGCCACCGGCGCCTGCGCGTACCCGCCGTGTCCGCGACTACACAGCTGCTTCCAGACTCGCCTTCGCGCGAGCCGTAGACAGCGTAGATTGGAACGAATTGTATAATAACAAAACCACCGTTGATGATCTCGCCCTTGCAATAATCAACGTTATAGTGAATAAAATAGAAATCTGTTTCCCATTTAAAATTAAACCAAATGTTTCTACATTTTCCACTTGGATTACAGAGGATATTTACAACACAAAACGACTACTGTTTGATCTTGTTCAACTCAAAAACAAGTTTCCCGATAAAACGGAGATGGTGCAAAAAATCGCTGACCTTAAGAGTAGGTATGATAAGCTTACGTGTAATACCAAAGCAGACTTCTATGCTAGTAAAATCAATAATAGCGACAATAAGATCAAAGCCATGTGGAATATAGTCAACACAGAGACAAATAAAACCAAATCTTCCGCTTTGACTATACAGATGTCATCAAAAAACCAGATGGCTCGCAATACTCTAGCAAATTAAATTTATTAAATGCTATGAACGAACAATTCGTTTCCGCTGCAACGCGGTGCGGGGCCCCACCTGCTCAGCCAGCATGCGCCCTTGCCTCGCTCTCGCACGCGTGCTCCGCTGCTGATCGCTCACTACGATTTAAACCCTTTTCACCGGCAGAGGTGTATAAAATTATAATAAAGTGTATTGCTAATAAACCCACCCAAGATTTATATGGCATTTCGGTTGAACTCTTACGATTCTCAGCCACTTCCCTCATTCAACCTTTGTCTTTACTTTTCAATGAATGCCTGAGAATTGGTAAGTATCCGAAATCACTTAAGGAAATAAAGGTCAGCCCGCTGTACAAGGGGAAGGGGAAGCAAGACGATCCAAGTTGTTATCGTCCCATATGTATCATACCTGCGGTCGCAAAGGTTTTTGAAAATGGGCTAACTACCCGTCTATCCCAGTTCCTTCTAAATAATAACTACCTATCGGAACGCCAGTATGCATACAGACCGGGACGATCAACCACAATGATGGCGCGCGAGGTGGTGCGTCGTGTACTTGAGGCGCGAGAGGGCAATCTTGAGGTCGCAGTTCTTTTCTGTGACCTCTCGAAAGCCTTCGACGTAGTCGACCATGGGTTGCTGAGTTCGAAGCTCCATCACTACGGTATTCGAGGACCTGCGCAAGCCCTCATGTCAGATTTCATGAATAAAAGGACGCAGTATGTAACGGGACAAAGAGGCACCTTGAACTCACACGGCCTGTCGGCTGCCATCGGCGTCCCCCAGGGATCGTCCCTGTCAAATGTGGTATTCTCCATCTTACTTAATGATCTACCTATGGCAGTCAGTGAAGGTGAGGTCTATATGTATGCGGACGACGTTGCGGCAATTGTAACCGCCCCAAGCATCGATCAACTAGAATCGAAGCTAAACCTAGTAGCTGGACAACTGTCGAACTGGTTTGAACAAAACGGTCTCATACTAAACCTAACCAAAACGCATTTCATCCAGTTTGATTTGTCTGGGCGCAAGCGCCGTCCGTTGCATATAGGCCTCGCCGGCGGCACCATAGACCAGGTTAAAAGTACCTCCTTTTTGGGCTTCCACATAGACCAAAGCCTAACATGGGAGAGTCATATTAATTCCCTGTGCGGCAAATTGGGAAGGGCATGTTTTGCCCTTGGCAGGCTGATGACAGTACTTACGCTTCAGGCAGTCCGCAGCTGTTACTTCGCCAGCATACAGTCCATCGTTCAATACGGGCTTGAGCTATGGGGACGTGCGGCCGATTGGCTACGTGTCTTTAGGCTCCAAAAACGAGCTATAAGGGCTATTGCTCGAGTTCCATGGTACGAGTCCGCAAGGCCACACTTCACTAACCTAGGGATTATCACGTTGCCAGGTCTCTTGATACTGCAAATAGCCTCATACACGCGAGAGAATTTAGATAAATACCACAGGCGGGGTGACAATAGCGACCGTATTACACGATACGGGCACAAACTAGCAGCAGTGCCCCGTAGCTTAGCAAAGACGGCAAAAACTATACACGTCATGGGCCCCTCTGTGTATAATAATCTACCAACAGTAATAACAGACGCACCTAGTTTGTTAATTTTTAAAAATAAACTTAAAGCTTGGCTTGTTGAGCGGTCGTTCTATAATATAGAAGAATTTCTGACTGCGAAATATTAATGATAAAAATAGAAATCTACGCAAGTAGCTTATGTATTTAATTTTAATTTTTAATGTTATTTGTACTAGTTATGTAAGCTGACATGTAATTACCTATTACCAATAAAGAATGAGTATGAGTATGAGTATGAGTATGAAAAGTAGATTAGGTAAGGTAGGTATGCGGTGCGGGGTACGGGGGGTTGAGCGGGAGGGGCTAGTAATTTTGGCATCAGTTTACTTTATTTGGTAATATGTATACATTTTTTGGTAATCATAGTGGTTTATTTAGGTGAAAATATCGCATTAATTTGGTCTTCAAGATTTGGTGATCATTAATGATTTTTGGTGATCGTTCAATATATTTGGTATTTGAATACAATTTGAAGTGCAGTCGTAATTAAAATGGTCGTACTTTTGTATTTTTAGGTCTTATTTTTTTGGTGTTCAGTAATTTTTTTTGGTTAGTATGATTTTTTTATTTAGGGTACCAAAGTATTTTTTGGTGGTCATTATATTTGTAGCCGTAAGATATTAATATAAGTTGTAGGTTATTTTATTATTTCATTGCTTTTATTTTTTTGTGTGGTAATTACTTGATTTAGCGGATGGAAATTATGACGCATTTAATAAAAAAGCGTGATTACCAGTGTTTAAACTTCCTATAATATTCTTGTCGCATTTTGGTAACTTGGTAGAAATGTTAGAAATCAGGCCCAATCAGTCAATAACCCTTATCAAGTGACCAGAATGACTTCAGGACTTCGTAGGTTAATGTTTAAGGAAATCTGTTAAATTATGTGATAACTCTCTAAAAGTAATGTTTTAAAATACAGAATTAGTCATGAACAAATTATTATAAATTGAATTTGGAATAAATTGATTGTACAAATGTAATTGATGAAATTTTGTTTCTTATACTATTGGTAGTTACCAAACTACTTACATAGTCAGGGAAAACTAAAGATACTTATTAGAAGACTTGAATATTTTATTACAGGCCTTACTTGTCAGCTACCTTCTCCTTCGTCACAGCAGACTCCTACATAAAGGGGCCCACTGATTAACAGTCCGCCGGACGGTATCGGCCTGTCAGTTAGAACAAAATTTTGACAGTTCCGAACAACTGACAGGCCGATACCGTCCGGCGGACTGTTAATCAATGGGCCCCTTAAGTCCACAACTTACTTTAAAAGCAGAGGAGTTACTGCATACAGCCATTTAGGTAGGTACTTATTATAGACTACCTACTATAAAAAAAACCGGTCAAGTGCGAGTCGGACTCGCGTTCCAAGGGTTCCGTACATAAGTCCGACTCACGCTTGACTGCACATTTCTAATAGGTTTTCCTGTCATCTATATGTAAAGTACTATTTTGTGTATTTTTTTTCATAATTTTAGACCCAGTAGTTTCAGAGATAAAGGGGGGGGGGAATGGTCGGACAGACAGACAGACGCACGAGTGATCCTATAAGGGTTCCGTTTTTTCCTTTTGAGCTACGGAACCCTAAAAAGACAGTAAACTTGGTGGCAATGCATAATAGCGTAATATATTTAATTTATTCAGTGCCAGAAATTGTGCTGCAAAGTTTACTTTGTGGTCCGCATGGCGAGTGCACAGTTTAATGTGTTAAATAAAGGCAAAAGGTGGCCAAGTTAAAGTGGGGCTTGGGTGGTCATATCTGTCGGATGATGCTTGAGTTGTGGAGTAAAATTACTATGGAGTAAAGCCTAAAACTTGGATTGGAGGTCTGCAGACTCCGTAGACTTCATGAAAAAATGACCTGAATCAGCGCAGGATTTAAATCAGTGAAAAAAATCCTAACTGTAGCCTCTGCCTTAACGCAGTCGACAAGCTCGGAGTAAACATGTTTAATATGACATACGTTTGTTATTAGCTAAATATTTTTAAAATTTAAGTCAATCAGAACCTTGTCGAAGTTTCTACTTTATCAAACTTAGATGATCTAAAGAAACGAGCGAATAGTACAGTCAACAACAGAGCTATGAATACAGGCAAAGTGCCAAAAATATGTATACACGACCTTAATGTACAGGCAATAAAGTAATGTATACATATTTTTGACACTTTGCCTGTATTCATAGCTCTGTTGTTGACTGTACCTACTTTAAAATAAAAGTGCGAAAAGTAGGAAATTTCATTCGAAGTTCGAATTACATTTTCGCACGTGTATTGTACAACGTTTTACAGTACATATGGCCCTCAACATTTTCGACATATGCACGTATTGTGCCAATAACCGCATTAGGGCAGGAAAGTACCACCATATGTACTGTTTTACCTACTCGGTTTTTTAAGAATCCCTTAATACTATTTCTGCAACTGACAGGCTGACAATGACATTCTGACAGATGCATTAACACCCCTTGTTTTATTAGTTTTCTTTAATAAAAATTGCGTCGCCTGTCACATAGGAGTTAAGAACTTCCCCTTTAGGATTACATTCTTAATCATATGACAATGTTTATCCATATTAGATAGGTGACTTTTATCTATGTACATACATATATTGTAAGATTTATAAGTGTAATATCCAAGCTGCATTGTAGGGTTTTGAGAAACAGAAGTTTATTTTGATTATACTCATTTATTTTATTAACAGTCTAAATAAAAAAATAAATACACAATTTTATACAAAGCGTTTGTATTCAGTAAGTTTTCTTTAAGGGCGTCCGCTAGCTGGCGTGGGTGCACGGAGCGGGTGAGCGGGTAAACGAAAAATAGTATGAGCAACGCTAACAGGCGCAGTACGGACGCGTGCGGCGAATTTTCTTGGAGTTTTGTGCCTAAAATAAGTAGTACCTACCTATATCAGCTTCATGCAGTACAGCTTTCAACCAGTCTGAAGTTGGCCATTATATGTACCTTTTACCCATCCGCTTCTGTTAAACAATAGACCTACAAATAGTCAATATACTGTTTATTTCTAATATTACTACTGTAGTTAAGACTCCTTGTCTAATCCTCGACAGCCTCTAATGAATATTAATACACACCGCCATGTTTAACCTTGTGTGTTGGTGAATTATCTATTGATACTGTAACGCCAAGTTTCAGTAAGTTAAGGCAACATTATTAGCTATTTACTTGACTTGGGAACATATTCAGATAGGCAAAATAATATACAGCGTAATAGAAATATCATGGTGTCAAGCTTGTGCACATGTTACTGCACAGTAGAGAAAATGCAAAAGACGACAAATCATGAAGAACCATAGAGCATCGTCAACATAAGTTGCAGCTAAATTATCGACTTTAGTCTAAAAGCTCCCAAATATGGTCCAAAATTAACTCGAATATCTTCATTCAAAGGTGATTATTATTTAAATGTCATAATTCTATGGCCACATATTTTTATAAATGGAAGAAAATACGCAGACAAAACCAAAAATAACTTCTGGGCCATAGTTTTAGTATTTACTGGATCACAGATCATATGCATATAGCAGGGTGGTTTTACGGTACCTATATCAGATTACAGCAGTAGGTACCTATCTGTTCGCAACCTTCGATGTACCCTGGCTCCAATTTCACCACGGTGACAGGTGCGACAATTGTAAAACATCACTGTTGCTGACGTCACAGGCATCCATGGGCTACGGTTACCGCTTACCATCGGGTGGGCCGTATTCCTGTTTGCCACCATCATTGTTTTATTTAAAAAAACTTTATTATATCGGAAAAAAACAGATATTTCTCTTGCTAAGTTTATGACAATTGTCACAAGAAACACTACAATTGTCACGAAATTCCGACATATAACTCATTACCTGTCAAGAATTACCTACAATTATTCTAAATCTTGACAATTCAGAAACTTCGCAAAAGAAATATCTGTTTTTTTCCGATATAATAAAGTTTTTTTAAATAATACAATGATGGTGGCCAACAGGAATACGGCCCGCCCGATGGTAAGTGGTAACCGTAGCCCATGGATGCCTGTGACGTCAGCAACAGTGATTTTACAATTGTCGCACCTGTCACCGTGGTGAAATTGGGGCCAGGTAACAAATCATTTGGCCATCTTGTAGGAAGACTACTCATGTCAAATATGAAGGCTCATCATCATCATAACTTAAGAGCTTTGCTCTTGTCGGTGGAGCTCTAAGACTGGCACAAGAAAGAAATGATTGGCGATTACTCCACTCACAAGAGCAAATATGAAGGCTAATACCATTTTGATATCAATATCCGAATCTGAATACTCCTCGTGGTGTAGTGTGAAGCTGGGACTTAATGACTTTACTTGCAGTTTGATTGGAAATATGGTTTTGGATTGCATGAGGGTTGATTGCTGAGAACTTAGGACTTTCAGAAGTTCAGATCTAGACTCACAGGAGTGTGTCGAGTTCTGTGATCACGTACTATTATTATTTATACACACTATAAAATATTAATGTTTACACCAGTATGGATATCATTGTCGCATTTTTATCACCTGTCATGTCATGCGTCACTTTCATAATTATTGTTAACGTGACAGGCATATGATAAAAAGGCGACCATCTTAGCCCTACAGGGCTATCAAGATGTGTAGAGTCCGGGTGGCCTTGCTCAGGTGGGAGATTTAAATCCATAAAAGTATCAAAATAAAATTGTTATTTTATTTTGTTAACCACGTATCATGCCCGAATGCGTATGGTTAGTCGATTATGGTGCTGATAATAAGAATATTTTGATTTTGGCTCATTTTTTGATAAAATGGTTCAAGAGTCCAGGACATCCCCTATTTTATTGTTTCATATTGCTACAAAAACTTTGATTCGTTAGGTTCCTTTGAGTGACTACTGCTCCGTAATTAATAATTAGCCTACTCAGTGGTCAAATATCGAAATAACAAAAAATAAAAGCCCAAACTCATGTCTTTTTCAAGACCTTACCTACTTTAATTTATTGAGAATTATTTTCAAGGAAAATGTCCATTGCTATCTCGTTTTATTGTAACTACTATCCTATACCCAATGAATCCGCTTCACCACAGTAATTACTCCATTATTTGCCAGACCACGTGTCGGTGAAGGCTTGCTTCACTTCGCCATGTCTGAGCTCCCGAGGGACCCTCCTAATGAATATTAACATCCTACCTACTTCTCATTGCCTGTAAGCGAGTCGAACGATTAGATAAACCAGAAATATTTGGACCTGGATATCCTTGTCAACTAAGCGTAATCAAAGAACGGTGTTATACTGGATTGTCTTAATGTTTGGCTCACTTGAGCTTACAAGCCATTGGAATCCATAGCCTGTGCTGCCATTCTGAACGATTATCTACCGCGCCTCAGGCAGACCAGTATATATCTAATTTACAAATCAGCATAGTTCTTAAGCATGTGCGGTTCAAGTAAGACTGGGAACTATTTAACAGTTTGGGAATAGGCTGTCTGAGGATGCTCTGTTTCCAGACTGTTATTGAAGTTAATTTTGATGTATTTTCTATCTCTCTGTTGTGCTTGCGTCTTAAGAAAATTTACGGTAAATTCATGGCTGAAATTAAAATAGGCAGCTGTTGTTGGGTATTTAGTTTGTTCCCACAAATGAATAATTCAAGCGCTCAGTAAACGCGTGGAGACTGATTTGTTTCAGTTGGTTTGCGATTTACTTTGTGTGTAGCCAAATACAAAGGAATATGTGTAAGTAAGTATAGAAGCTTCCCGAATATGGTCAGCAAGTGAAATTTGAAAATCATTAATGTACGGTTGAGTCCAGCAAAATCTATACAAGCTAACGTTCCAAAAATATATTAACTCGACCTTATTTTCAATCTTTTAGAGGTGTGTTAATATATTTTTGGAATGTTGGCGTGTAGTGAACTCAACTATACAGCTACAACCCATTGATAATTTAAATGCTCGGTCCTTGCAAAGGCCTTCTTACGATTTTTTATAAAAATCCGGATTTTGTAATTCTTTCATTTTAGTAACATTCAATAATTTAAACCGGTTTCTAACCATGAATAGAAACTTTAATTCGAGCATGAAACTTGGCTTTTTGGTTGACAACCCCTGAATAACAGTACACTAGTTAGCATAAAAAAGAGTAATTATATTAGCATTCAGCTTAACGGTTTACGACTACTGCACAACCTAAATGCTTGTAACGTTGCACTAAAACTTTATTTGCTGTCATATTCTGTACTTTCATTATAAACAAAACAGCATTGGATTATAAATTATCAAACGATTATGAGCCTAATGCAAGTTATATTAGGATTGAGATTTGGAGTAATTTTATTGGTGACTAACTACGCTTCATTTTGGTGTCTGCAGTCTACAAATTTCACAGACATAATGTATACATTTCCGGCTGGGTACACATAGCAAGACTGTCGCCTGCAAACTCGTTGTTTGCATTTCACTCTGCTAAGATTTATGATTAATTGGATTGCTAAAGCTTTGGAAAATATCGCGCCAGAGAAAATCAGTTTAACAATTTAGTTTAAAATAATAATTGATAATAAATATATAAACGAGGATGACTTCAATAAAGCAAAATTCAATATCTATTTTGTATTACTCAGCAATTTTAGGAAAATTACTGCTTTTCATTAGCGTGAATCTGCATCGTTCGATGCATTTTCACGCTTCAAATGCATGCGCAAATAACCTAATATGATGCCCAGTGCTGCTCCGCTTACACTATAACAAAACCTACCGCAATCTCTTTTTCGGCTACCTTTACCTTGTGAAAATGATTTTATTCAGGTACGATTTACTTTATAAACAGGGCTTATCAATATTAACATAGCATCCAAAGTATCAACTAGTGCATACTCGTACCTACGCCTTCGTTCATTTCGAGTCATTTCTTTCTCTTTCATAGTTTGCACTGGCAAATTGCAAATTAAGTATAGTTCTCAAGTCTAACATGAAGTTAAACTGAACGCATCTTGGCACTCTTACTTTTATTATTTTATTTTATTTATATACTCGTTTGAACTAAGTCAGCTAACTATCCTTCCACGGATATCTACAGCCAGCAGCCACGGCTGTGCATTAAAAGAAAATTAACGGAATTTGATGCACAGATTATGCAAATCAACGCATATGCAGACAGGTTCTTTGTTAGCACGTCCTAAATGAGTTTTAATAGGAGCCTGACGAGACATTTGCATGAAGTTCTTGTTCGATGTTTTGCGTGTTTGCTTGTGTAATTGTTTTCGGCTTGGCTGCATCGGCATTTTTTGTTCAAGTTGCTTGATATTTGATGTGATTTATCTGTTATTTTTTGGTTAATTTCTCTTTTTTATTTCCGTTAAGTGAAGAATAAAACGAAATAATAATACATTGTAAGTTACCGATAACATCTAACAGATTATTAAATATACAGGGTGCAATCTTTTACGTGATACAAAAATAGTGTATCTAGTTCCGCTCATGCTGGAGAATATAATGCATTTATTCAATTGTTTAAATTAGTCTTATTTAAAACTTCATATTTTTCTAACAAATAATTTAATCACAAACTCAAAGTATGGACACCCTACATTCTATGACAATGACACTTCACGAGTTTTATCAATTATCTTATCACTGTTATTGATGATTGATAAGTTCCGTACCTAATTACCGATTCGAAGAAAGCCTTATAATTTTGAATAATTTTCTCTTAAGAAATCTTGGAGGGACTAGCGTTACCCAGTTTCCGCTGGGGACAGCGACATCTAGCGTTTAACAAACAAATTTGTCACCTAAATGGATTCACGTAGAGAAATAATTTTTTTTACGTAAATCAGTTTCTCAGCGTCAAAATTTCACATCATGGGACCATCGGTCGTTCTCGATTACACACAAAAGTTACCGATAATGCCTGATTGCATTACACGGCCAAGTTATCAACATTTGCGAGTGGCTCTACATTACCGTGTGGTGATTGTACTTCTACATAACGACTGTTAATAATAAACGAAGTAAGTAGACAACATTTATTTACAAAATGAAAACTAGTTTACTTCAAACGTATTTTAATAACTGTTCAAAATGTCCACCACCTTCCTGCTGGCATAACTCCGCACGCCGTCTTAAATTGTCTCTAAGTTTGCGAAGTACATACTCCTTGGCTCTCACAACATCAAACGCCTGTATAATTTTTTGGCGAAGCTCTGCGACAGTATGCGATTCTCGCTCGTAAACTTGCCTTTTAATCTCACCCCATAAAAACAAGTCTAGTGGGGTGAGATCAGCGCTACGAGGTGGCCAAGCGATGGGGCCATTGCGTCCAATCCATCGGTCGGGGAACTCCTGATTTAAGTAGTTTCGAACCCGTAGTGAAAAGTGTGCAGGAGCTCCGTCTTGCTGAAAGTGTAAGTTGTCTAGATTTTCATCAGGAACTCCCATCAATAATCTTGGTAAAACGTTTCTTAGCAGATCCTCGTATTTAGGCCCATTTAGTGTACCTTCATTAAAATGCGGCCCTATTACGCAGTTATTTAGAATGCCTGCCTATTTAGAATGAATGCATTAAGCGAAAAGCGAGTTTGGAATGTATCTCTGCGTGTGACATGTGGGTTTACATCACTCCACCAGTGTTCATTGTGGACGTTGAACAATCCTATTCTTGTAAAGGTCGCTTCATCTGACCACAAGATGTTGAGATGTAAGTGACCTAGTAGCCATTGGCAAAACTGTGTCCTTTTGCCGTAATCCGCGAGAACAATATCCTGTACACGCTGACAATATCCTGTACAAGTGGAAGGGATGTTTCCCTTGGGCATTCAACAGTTTCCACATAAAAAAAATGGGATGTTCCAAATCGAGCCGCGGCTTGCCTTGTGCTGGCTTGTGGGTGGCCGTGAAAGTACTCCAGTACTCGAGTACGGAACGGTTCCGCGTACCGTGCTCGTCGTCCTCTGCCTCGGGCATGTTCTGGGACCGTAAACTGGCCATAAGTCCTTAAATTATGGACAGTACTGTTTATAAGACGACGTGTCGGATTGGAAGTTCCGGATATTTTTCGTGGAACAATATCTGAGTTTGCACCGTACTATGGGTCGTAAAATAAAACGACACCATATCCGAACGCTCAATATGCGTAAAAGGATAGGGAGGAGGCATTTTTAAAACTTGGTAAATTTTTTGAGTTAGATGATTATTTTGACAAGTCATGTCACGTCGACAGTTGTCGAAATTACTTGTTTTAAATTATTATGGTACCTATCACTCTAGAGTATTTACTGTAAAACTGATACTAAACTTTTTGTTCATTTGTAAAGAAGTAGGATGACCATTCATATGGAAAAAAAAGAGGATATCTTGCAACTGAAATTAAAACTGAATAAAGCAAGTTAGCAATCGAGACCTTTGTAAGACCTCTTAGTTGTGGGAAGAAGTATATGAAACACTAATTTTGTATCACGTAAAAGATTGCACCCTGTATATCTGGTTAATTATAGTAAAACATGTATAAAAGGTTAACAAACTCCCGAAAACAGTTTCAGTTGTTTATAAAAATCTAAGAATCTACAATGTTTGTCTATAGGTACTTTGTAGCCTCATTGAAACATTACCATTAGTATTTTAATAAAATACAGTAAAAGTCTACACGTGTAACTAAAGTTTACATGCTTCATTTAATGGCATTCTGTGTGAAAAAATACCTACGATGTGACCTTTAGTCTCCTTTATTCGTATTCTAATTTTTGACAGGGAGAATTTATTTTTTTATCCCACGAAGTGATACTCAAAGCCCATACTGTCGTGCTAAAAAATGTTTAAAAAATATATGATGTTTTATCATTCGTGTTCCCTTTTCCTGCTGTCAGAATAACGAATTCTTTGATAAAATCATCTGCATAGAAAACAAGGGGAAGATAAATGTGAAACCAATTTCAAAACATCACGCCCAAAGTTTAAAAAACCATTCCCCTCAAAGCTATAGTATCGTAAACAATGATTTAGGATCTCGAAAGTTTTCCCTTATTATTTCCATTTGGGGGAGAACGGGGAAAAATCGACATGCAACGGTTACCTACCTAGGTATCTAACTTGATTTGATAATAATAAGTTACAAGCGGAAATGTGGAAATCAGGGGGCGGCCGGGGGCGTGAAAATGTTTATACACTTTCATAATTTCGAGGGGATGATATCGGATACTAGGGGCCGCGGAGGGCTTTCAACAAAATACTTAATACGGAAAATACGAGGTGGAGAACCTGGTTATTCCCGGCCTATTATTGTGTTATATTTCGGCGGCTTTGCAACGATATGCATTACCCTAAACAATAGTGAATCGATTTATGGCTCGGATTCGTTTTATTTCAACATAAAACAGGTAAGTATATGACATAGCAGTTAAGTCTTGGGGTATAGGATTCAAATTGGTTTACATATTTTTGGGTGTTACGTTTATTCTTATTTCATGGGGTTTAGAGAAAACAAAATAGACGGAAATTGTGTGCAAATAGAAGATTCTGAAAATTAAGGATTTGTGAGTTTTGGTATAAAGACATGATGTTTTCTGCCTAATAATAATAGAAGACTGATGTTCAGTTGGGGCACCGGTACGTCGGTGCCCCAACTTAAGTACCCAAGCCAAGTTGCCATAATACTAATTGTATAGAAAAGTGTATACTTATGTTAGGGAACCGACGAAGTTTAAGTCGACTTGGGTAACTATGACTTTTAAGTAGAAAATTTAGTGGATAGTTTGTGGAAAAGTGAAAATACGGTAATATCTTGAATTTGTGAGGCTTAGCACCCTCTAAGCCCTGATGTAATATAAGTACTCATTCAAACACTGATATTCAATCCACACTTCTTAAGGAAATTTAATGTTGCAACCAATTCCAAGTTCTTTCCGATGCATGCCCTTTCTTATGCCCGTGCTAAAGTGTTACTGCAAGCACTTTACCTTACAATTTACCTCTCTATTGGTCTGGTGTTGCGCAATCCGACACATCTTTAAGACATCACATAAAATTCTCAAGATACATTTGAATTTAAACCTTAATCCCGTTGAACATGGTTGGGATTTGAATTGAATTGTGTTCCAAGATAGGATTTTGTTGTTGTTATAGGTCGTCTTGTAGCATTACTACCAATAAACGATACTTAAGCGAGTGGTGGCATTTAAAAGAGCTACTAAAAGGGCACGATTCGTATCGACGCTGTTTAGCAGTACTTAGTAAGCGTCGTTTGAGTTCTTTGAATAACTTACAGTAGCAATATGGCTCCCCAGACAATCCGTGTAAAAGGCGTGTTAGGGACATCATTTTGTTCAAAAGCATTTTTTAGGGTTCCGTACCCAAAGGGTAAAACGGGACCCTATTACTAAGACTTCGCTGTCCGTCCGTCCGTCCGTCTGTCACCAGGCTGTATCTCACGAACCGTGATAGCTAGACAGTTGAAATTTTCACAGATGATGTATTTCTGTTGCCGCTATAACAACAAATACTAAAAACAGAATAAAATAAAGATTTAAATGGGGCTCCCATACAACAAACGTGATTTTTGACCAAAGTTAAGCAACGTCGGGAGTGGTCAGTATTTGGATGGGTGACCGTTTTTTTTTTTGCTTTTTTTTTGTTTTTTTTTTTTGCATTATGGTACGGAACCCTTCGTGCGCGAGTCCGACTCGCACTTGCCCGGTTTTTAGTTATTTGTTTTAAACAAATCATTAGATAGCCTTTTTGCGCTTCTGATTCCAGATGTGTACGCGCTTTGCTATTTTTTTTTACTTATTAGAGGATTCACGAAATCGAAAGAGAGATGTTTTTTAAAGATTTAACTTTTATTAGCATATCATCGTACGGTTACATATCAGAATACCGAAAATTCATTTACCTAATGTCGAATCACCTATGCTCGATTCACCTATTTTTTAATTACCTAACGATCATTTTACCTAAACATTGAATGACCTAAGTTTATAATACCTAAACTCAATTAACCTAATGGATGAAACACCTAATTAACGTTTTACCTAATGCACATTTTACCTAACGCACGTTTTACCTAAAGCTATTATACCTAATGCATGAAACACCTAAAGCTGACATACCTAATGGACGATCCACCTAAAGCTGATATACCTAATGAACGATATACTTAAAGTTGTTTAACCTAATGGATAAAATACCTAAAACTGTTATACCTAACTAACGAAATACCTAAAATCGATATTCCTAAAGGACGGAATACCTAAAATCGATATACCTAATGCATGTTATACCGAAAGTCGATATACCTAATGGACGATATGCCTAAAGTTGATTTACCTATTGAACGAAATACCTAGAGCTAATATACCTAACGCACGTAACACATAAAGTCGATATACCTAATGCACGAAATACCTAAGGCTGGTATATGTTTTAACGAACGAAATACCTATAGCTAATACCTTCAAACAGGTAGGGTACCTACATTATTGTAGGTACCATAAATTTAGGTACCTACATTCCAAAATTTGGGCCATAATAAACTCGAATATCTTCAATCAGGTGTGACTATTATTGAATGCCGGAGTTTTAAGGAAAATGTTTTCATAAAGTGATGAAAAAATTTCAGACAACATCAGCAAAAAGAAAATTGGTATTTATTGCTTTATCAAGGGTTTAAACTTGTGGCCATAAATGTTGTAGTTAGGGTAATTCCAGGGTATAAGGCCATAGTTTTTTTAGAACGCGATAAAAAAATAAGTTTACATGTAATTAAAATAAACACAGTTATATACAATTATACAGTTCATACAGTTATACAGGGTGTCCCAGATATCGACGTCAAGCCGTAAACGGATGATAGACCAAGTCATAACAACTTATGTTCTTTAAAAATTATGGTCAATTTAAAAAATCACTAAAAAATCCACACCCTGTAATGGTTCTTTAACTCTTGTTACTACAAATTCCATAATTTATTCTATTTTTTTTATTATTATGTAATCTTGAATAATGCTTCTGTAGATTTTTGCCTAAAATTTAAAGCCAACTGCTATTACTTGGAAGAAAATTACACTTTATCAAAACCAAATTATTTAAATTTACTGTTTCGCCCAACTTTAACTGACTGTACTGAAAAAAAAAATGTACTACGCTAGTTTGGCAAGTAACGTTAAAAAGTGGCGCGTTTAATAAGGATTCCAAAATGGTATAACACTTGCTAGATAACGTTTTAAATAATTGGTCAATATTTTTTTTGTAAATAACCCCAGTTTTTCACAAAATTTCCATACTTCCTTAAAATGACTTTAGCTTACCTAAAGCTTTGCTCAACGCCGTTTCTTAGTTTGATAGAGACGGGAAGAGTCATTTTGGAGTGTGAGTGAGAAAAAAATCTAATGAGAAAACTGGTCCTAAATTAAAGTAAAAAGATTGAGTCAATATCATGACCTTGCTCTTAAATTAAGTGGAAATTTGATTTCTTATCTCGCTCACACTCCAAAATGACTCTTCCCGTCTCTATCAAACTAAGAAACGGCGTTGAGCAAAGCTTTAGGTAAGCTAAAGTCATTTTAAGGAAGTATGGACATTTTGTGAAAAACTGGGGTTATTTACAAAAAAAAATTGACCAATTACTTAAAACGTAATCTAGCAAGTGTTATACCATTTTGGAATCCTTATTAAACGCGCCAGTTTTTAACGTTACTTGCCAAACTAGCGTAGTAAATTTTTTTTTCAGTACAGTCAGTTAAACTTGGGCGAAACAGTAAATTTAAATAATTTGGTTTTGAAGAAGTGTAATTTTCTTCCAAGTAATAGCAGTTGGCTTTAAATTTTAGGCAAAAATCTACAGAAGCATTATTCAAGCTTACATAATAATAATAAAATTTTAATAAATTATGGAATTTGTAGTAACAAGAGTTAAAGAACCATTACAGGGTGTGGATTTTTTAGTGAATTTTTAAAGTGACCATAATTTTTAAAGAACGTGAGTTGGATTTTTTTTTGTATTTTTATGATAACTGTTATGACTTGGTCTATCATCCGTTTACGGCTTGACGTCGATTTCTGGGACACCCTGTATACAGCTCAAAAAGTGCTACTTTACGTAGCTGTTTAGCGTGCAGAAAGTTGGTTTTCGCGAACTAGAGCTTTTCAATTTTTTTTAAATTTATACTTGTCCAATTCATGACTACTTATTGATGAGTGTTAATATTAGTTTCCTTTAAACGTCGTAATCAACATAAAAACCTACTGTTAATGTAAGAAAATATACATATTTCATATTTTATTACTTACCTCTTCATCATTATAACACGTTTATTTTTTTAATATTGAATATTGAAAAACCGTTCTTAATAAGTTGTCTGAATGGAACGGAATAGCTGTCAAAGAAGAGGCGTTTTTTCTTACTGCCTGTTTTAAGTTTCACATTCTAATTTATTTTTGACTGCGCATAAACATTATATGATTTAAACTATATTTTGCTTTTTCTTTTAGAGTTTTTAATTTTAATCTGAATTTAATCAATAAATGTATGAATTTTATCATTTAATAATTTTATTATAGATAT
Source organism: Cydia splendana (assembly GCF_910591565.1). NCBI lineage: Eukaryota > Metazoa > Arthropoda > Insecta > Lepidoptera > Tortricidae > Cydia > Cydia splendana. The sequence continues at coordinate 17,688,776 of NC_085969.1, forward strand.
CTATTAATTAGATATAATATTATTTTTATTTTTATTATTAATGCTATGTTTACTTACATTATCTGCAGTAAATGATTTTTTATAACGACTTTAGGTATTTCGTTCATTACATACAGTCAACAGTAAAAATATCGGTGTAGCCATTGACATAGATATCTAGGGACTGACTGGCTTTACGGGCAATAATAATGAGTCATGACAGGGGCCAGTATAGCGGTGTGAACCGCTACAACGCGATTGGTTGATGAGTTCGCATCATGTGCGCGATTGGTTGATGAGTTCGCATCATGCGCGCGATTGCTTGATGAGTTCACATTACGCGCGCTATTGGTCGCAACTAGTTGCGTTAGACTGCATGATTGGCTGGAATTCGTGAGTAACACCGCTGAACTAGTACCATTTTTAGTGCCCGTAAAGCCCGTCCTTAGATATTCTACGTCAATGGGTGTAGCCAACTTATTTAAAAATATGTCCCATAGTTCTTGATTCGCTGACATAAGAGCTATGGGACATATTTTTGAGATTATTTGTGCACCCATATTTTTACAGTTAACAGTACCTAAAAGGTATATCAACTTTATGTGTTACGTGCTTTAGGTATATTAACTTTAGGTATTTCGTTCAATAGGTAAATCAACTTTAGGGATATCGTACATTAGGTATATCGACTTTCGGTATTACGTCGATTAGGTATATCGACTTTAGGTATTCCGTCCTTTAGGGATATCGACTTTAGGTATTTCGTTCGTTAGGTATAACAGTTTTAGGTATTTTATCCATTAGGTAAATCAACTTTAGGTATATCGTTCATTAAGTATATCAGCTTTAGGTGGATCGTCCATTAGGTATGTCAGCTTTAGGTGTTTCATGTATTAGGTAAATCGGTTTTAGGTATTTCAAGCATTAGGTGTATCAAGTTTAGTTAGATCGACCATAGGTATTCTGAGCTTAGGTAAAAAAAATATAGATGAAACGTGCATTAGGTAATTCGTTCATTAGGTGTTATGAGCTTAGGTTAATAAACCATTAGGTGTTTAAAAAAATAGGTGAATCGAGCATAGGTGATTCGACATTAGGTAAATCAACTTTCGGTATTCTGATATGTAACCCATCGTACCATTTTGTCGGCATGATCCATCTCTAAAGGCCGGTGTACACTGGCTGCGTGTGTGTAGACGTGCGCATAAATTTTGGAGCCGTGCACGTACACTCTACGCAGGCAGTGTGCTGTCTCTTATAAGTATTCGTATATTACAACGCGAATGTGCATTTGCACGTCTACGCATACTATCAGGTGTGCAAAGTCCCTAAGTCTAAGAAAGCCATGGTATAATAATATACTCCGCCTGGTACTCCATTCCGAGATTCGCGTATGACCTAACTGACACGCGCCTACGTCATCATGCTGTTTACAGGTTCTCAAACTTTGAAATGTGGGAGAATTTTAACCAACGGTGAAAATTATTTTAACGGCATTAATTTTAAGTTATTCATGTAGAAACATAGTAAAATAAAACAAATCTAATGTATTAAATTAAACTTTATTTATCTATACAAGACAAACGTTTAAAAAACTAATTCACAGTTACACATTAATTACCAAGCTTACGACGTGAAAAGTTTGGAAAACACTGCGACTGCTGACACTGAGCGAGAAGGAAATAACAATTAACACGCGTTCGACAAGGATGACGGTCAGGGCATGAAGTCATCTAGATCCGAATTGTCAAATGTGCACAGCGCTATCCTGTGTTGCCAGTAGTATAAACAGAATTACCCGAAAGTCTGAAATTTCTTTCGTGAATCGGAAGATATTGCTAACGAGTAATTAAAAATGACGTGTTATTGTAAAATTTAAGCTAAAATACATATAAATGAAAATTATAAAATTATAAAGAAATATTTTAACTTATTAACCATAGGTATAATGTACCCATGTAACATGTTATGTTGAAATAAAGTGGCAATGTTATTGTGACGTAGCCCCGTGTCACTCTGGGAATGGAAGACCATGTTTTATTAGACCATGTAAGAAAGCATAAGGGTTTTTTGTCGACACTGAATCATAAAAACCGGGCAAGTGCGAGTCGGACTCGCGCACGAAGGGTTCCGTACCATAATGAAAAAAAAAACGGAAAAAAAATGCAAAAAAAAAACGGTCACCCATCCAAGTGGTGACCACGCCCGACGTTGCTTAACTTTGGTCAAAAATCACGTTTGTTGTATGGGAGCCCCATTTAAATCTTTATTTTATTCTGGATTTAGCGTTATTTCTTGTTAAAGCGGCAACAGAAATACATCATCTGTGAAAATTTCAACTGTCTAGCTATCACGGTTCGTGAGATACAGCCTGGTGACAGACAGACGGACGGACGGACGGACAGCGAAGTCTTAGTAATAGGGTCCCGTTTTACCTTTTGGGTACGGAACCCTAAAAACAGTCACCTACTTATACTTGTTTTAATAATTTTATTAGTTTTCAGTCACTCTCAAGAGTTGTCTTAATCGCTTGATATTTCAAAAAGTGTCCAAAATATCCACGTTATTAGAGAGTTAAAATATTCAGACTACACCTACAGTCAAACTTTTTTAAACAAAACCTTAAGTTTCTTGTAAAAGTCAATGACTGGTTAAACCTCAGTACAAGATTAAATATGCATGACATTGCTTTAGATATAAGCTTAGTCTTTTCTTACTCACGCAGGAGAAATTTAATTAAATCTGCAATAGACAGAGCAGGCTTTGAACAGCAATATTAAAGCAATGGACCAAGAAATAGGTAATTATTAAGCCATAATAACCGTTACTTACAATTGCTTATTTGAGAACTACTTTATTGGATAAAATTATAGGCAACCTTGTGTTTACGAAATCTAAGGCTTAACTCAGTTCCCGGGAGGTGTGAAAGTTAATTTCAATAAAATAATGTAACTTTTACATCACTATGTAGCAATGTGTTGGATAATATCGAATGAAAATCAATTTTAAGAGTCACTTCACACTAGCGTCTCCCAAGAGTCGGCGTCTACTAAACTCAATGGCTGCTGTACGACGCTAAGTAGGCGCTACTGCGCAGCGTCGCCATTTTCCATAGCGCTGACTAGACCCCGACCATTCTATGATCTGAGACGCTGACGCTCAAAAGACGCTAGTGTGGGGTGTCCCTAACCATTTTGTAGTGGGCTGATACAAAATCATAATTTCTCTAATCCGAGCTACAAATATCTGTGTCCGTGGGACACAGCCAACAAAACATTTACTTGGCTTCAACGATGGGGCAGCTTTACACAACTTAGAACCAATGTACAGTTTTAAGTCGTATATATCAAAATTTTCAATTATTTCTAAAATTTAGTCGGATAATTTACGCTTAAGATGTTCTCTAATCGTCTCTTAAAACATCTATTGTACCTACCTATTTGTTTTGAATCAAAATGAAAGCGTTTGTCTGTCATCAATTTGTGATTAATAATTATTAAAATAAATAATCAATTATCAAAATATTTCGTGTAAATAATTTAATCAAAATAACCAAAGTCTGTAGACAAAATTGTTCACTGGATTGTAATAAATTGAAACTAAAACTACAGCAGATTTACGATTGCCCAGCTCCTTAATTAAAAACCTTTGAGCCAAATTGGATGGGTCTTGTTCTTAATCTTGAATTTATTTGGGTATTTCTTTGCCCAAATTATTCAGGTTTATTGAATATCGGCCGGGAGGGCAATCTATCACAAGGATATACGACCCGCGGCCGAAGAAAGCCCGACCCCTGGAAAATGGGTCGCAGAAATCCTTTGAAAGTCGGACTTTTAAAAATTGGATTTACTCCTTCCCATGTTTGAGGTTAGGGTTGATTGTTATCTTCGTACATGTGCCGAAGATTATGAAAATATGGACCAGATTTAAGACAAAAGGGCTTGGGTCGATTTAACACAAAACAAAGACAAATACTAATTTTGTTATATGTAGATATAATTAATACGTAAGTGTAAATTAGTTAGTGACCTAGTTATCTTATAAAAGTGTATTCAAACTGGTTACCTTATTGACTTCGAAAGTATTTCTTTGCTGACACACGACATTTAATCTTAAGTCGGTGGCGAAATCCGGGAAGTACCTAAGGTAAAATAAATCTCCCTTATTTAAAGCATCGCTTAGGAGTAATCGTGGGTTCCTCAATCTTTATGGAGGTGATCACGGTCAGTATTCACTACCCTGACAGATTGTCAGTAATAAAATATTTTAATAAGATTATCATACACATGTCAGTAACTAAGTACCCACTACAATTTTTAATCTTATATCATCTTACTCGCAACTAAAAATCAATCAATTATTCAAACAGTTTCAATTTTTTAACCTACATTGTTACAGATTTTCCTTAGATATATCTTCAAACATCAAAAACATGTCCTTTAAGCGACATGGAACTAAAAGGTTTACATATATTTACTCAACCCTAGGTCGTATCTAAGATCCATCGGCTTTTCTGGACCCTCATTCCCGTTGGATAACCTCGGATCTTTTATTACTATTGTAGAACATAGTGGAAATGGGGCAGAGATTTTTAAGATAGGTACAAAGGTAAAAATGTTATTTGAACGAAAGTTTGAAATTTCTTGTTCAAATCTGTTTTGCGTAGAAAACATTGGGTATATTTTAGTTGTAAATATTTACAAATTATGCAAGGTTTATAAGCAGTGGAGTGCCTCATACCCATATATTTTAAATTTTAAATTATCTTTTTTATAGTATACACACGAGCTGCTAGATTAACAGTCTAATTAGAAGGTATACAGACATCATAATGATATCCAAATGATGTCATTCAGTTATTATTTTGCTGTCAGGATTGTGTTATTAAAAGTTTTTCGTTTTCAAAATTATTTTCTCAAATAAATACATATTAACAAAACAGTTTGAATGAGAAACTTCAACAGCAAGCAGACTTTTAAGTTCTAAAAATAAAAATCCTAATTAAACTTTCATTATAGTGAAAACATTCCATCTTCGGCCATTTTTTCTTTAATTTCTTGATTGCAAATCTCACACCAGATTTATCTTGAACAAATCTTATGACGATTTCATTCAACTCACGGCAAACATTATTTTAATTTAAATTAAGTTTCAAAATCCCTATTGAGTTTGAAAGAAAAATATTTTCTGCAACAACAGGAGTGCGAATTTCATTAACACGCTTCGGAGAGTCAACAAAAAACCCTGGCGAAATATCATTGGCGTGAAGAAAATGCATTACCATTAGATCCCTCAGGAAGGGGAGTGCAGGAGCTACGGGAAAACGCAACTGGCAATCAAAAATAACAAACTTAACAAAGGATATCGAGGCTTCTGATGGGTGGCGTGTTTAATAGATTTTTTCACTTACATTTACAAAGATTTGTAACTTGTAACAAACATTAACCTTGCAACAATTTTAAGTAAAACAAATTAAAAAAAATTAGTAATACACCTTTAAATAATAATCATTTCCATTGTTCGGTGATGGGCAAGACATCTCTAAGGGAAACTAATAACAGCGGGTGTCAACAAAAATAGGTACTATACGTACAGTATGAAAATAGTAATAATGGATCCCGATTCCAATGTTAATGTCTTGTTCTGAAACTGTTATTGATTTGACCTGTCCACTGTCAAAAGTGATATTTCTGGACTAGAAACTGGATTGGACTGTATATTGACAGCTGACAGAATAAACGTATAACAGTTTCAGAACAAGAAATTAAAACCAAACTCGGACTCATGATCTGATTGTATTGGTAAAAAGTAGGTAACAGATTCTACAATTTACATACACTCTATATTGCATAAGTACCCAACTGATTCAAGGTACAGTTTAAACACTTCGTCATACTTTTATCTTTACGTAGACTTGTGAATTTAACATAATGCTAAAACTGCACGAAAGGTCGGAGGCTAAACATAAACAAGCTAAACTACCGGTACTAAACATAAAAGCAACTTAAAGCAACGATTATATACATACAACTTACAATTAAAGTAAACTAACCGCGCAGTGCACAATGTTACCATTTATATAATACGACAAATGCGCCCGCAGAACAACAAAATAGAAGCCACCGAGCGGAAAACTAGTTCCTTCCAGAAACCTAATATTACCATTTCAGTAATACACACCACGCGACCTACTTAAACAGTATTCTTTACCCGCCTTGGACGCTCCTAATGCAAATTTTATTTATTCATGTAAATTAATATCTAGAGTCGGAGACAGTCAGTGAAGCGAAAAATTGAGTACGTGCAAAAAGAAAGCCCGTCTGCCTTCCAGGCAGTGTTGTCTTGTAGGTGAAGAAGGCATTATGTACTTAAGGAATCAAAGCATTTTGCCTGCGTTGTAGGCTTGAACTTTGCTTATGCAAAAGCCGTGCGCTTGGTAGTTGACAATTACGTCGGTAATACCATAATCCACTTATATTCAACAACAGCATTGAATGCGCGTTGGGAAACAACAGTGGATGATTGTTATTAACTGAAGTGAGTTCACCTCCCATCTCCCATATCAATGATATTTTAATGAAAACTTTTGTTCAAAGTTTATAATCTAACAAGTCTCAGACAAATTATGAGAAAGTAACAGGAAGCGGGAAAGTGTCATTTCTGTGATACCTCGCAGTTCATACCCGATCTATAGAAGAATGAGGAAAAGTGTACTGTTTCTATAGCGATATATATCTATACATACGCGAATACGAATATATTCCAGTTTATCCAAACGTATACATTATACATCTATTACATCCTATAAACTCTCTATGATAACTTGAAAGAACTTTTCTTTAACGCACCATTTGCCGCGAAAGGAAATATGAAAAGGGTTCGCCAGAATTGCGATGTCACTTGTCAAGCGCCTCGGCGAGTTCTGTGCAAATGGTTTTTTTAAGTCGTCACAATACTTTCCCTCCCTTTGTGCCGACTGTCAGGCAATTCCTTGTTATATTAGTGTAGTGCTCAAAGAACTAGAAAATGGGACCTGTGTCGCCTTGTTAATTTTGTGAATGAAGAATGACGTTAGAAAGTTCACTGCTGGATGCTATATATTCGATTACTTTCTTTATTGAGGTACCCGGCGAGATAGAAACGATACAGGCAAAATAGTGAATGAAAAGGATGATTTGAGAAATACATAATTATGAAAGCTTGATATCACTAGAAGTTTTTGTATGTTATTTGATTTGCATAGCGTTCTATATCAGTATACGACTATGTCACATGGAGCTGACATATAAACAATATCAACTAACGTAACTGACAATGAGTTTGCATTTGATATTAACCAAAATTAGGTATTCACATCTACCAGTTATCTGTATTAGTATTGATACTTACCAATTATCATGTTATTAGCTACGTCCCGGGGGATGACAGCTTCCTAATCAACCCTGACCAAATAAACAACATTAGGATAATTTCTGACACAACTAACATAACCTACTATTCATTTTCAGGTACGCTGCAATCAAAAGAGAACCTTAATGTAACAGTATACGGTGGTCATTGGTATTTTCTGCGGCCGTCGAGGGTTACTAATGGAAGAGTGATATTTGATAGCTCCGGACGAATACATTATTCAAATTTGCAACGAGTCGGTGTTTGTGTTTTTCAAAATGCTTCTATTTATTGTTTGTCACGTATATTCCCGTCTTGTGGGGTTCTTATAATGTTGATTAAATTAAACTTGTTTCCTTCGCTACTTTGTTATTAAATTTTCTGCAACGCGTCTGTATTCGACAAGTACCAATGTAATTATGTTATACGGCGTGAATTCTGTACATTTTAGTCTTATCTTGAAAACTTGTTTATTCATTTTAATTTTAGATATTTACATGGAAGTTTAGACAATTCTTCTTCAAGTCTTTCTACATGTTGCCAAACTACTGGGTCGCATGAAGCTTATTCTGTAAGTACATACTGCAACATATTTAGCCTGCCACACATAAAACCTTGCCAAGCCAAATGCAATTTTAATTTGTCATAATAAATATTTAACAGAATGGAATGGGAGGCTTTTTAATAGGCCTCTGGGCGGCTAAAGGTTATACCAAAGACTTAAGGAAAAGTGGTATTTGAAAACTTCCTTGTGCGTCATTGTGTCACATCTGGCTTGCTCACGTCTTCAACAGCCGTATTGTTTGGTCAACGCAAACAGCGGTCTTTGATATCTCGCTGTTTGATAACAAACACGATTTCTCCGCTCATTCTTCAGTACACATAGCCTTTGTTTTATTGAGTTTTTGTAGATATATTTTTAAGAAATAATTATAGACACAGTCAGCTAGAGATATCATTCCGTGTATGTTTTTCGAAGCTCCGTATCATAATAGCAGCCTACAATAAGGTATTAATACATGTACAGACACATATCATTCGATCCGAAAAACAATTTAGTTCGATCCCGCCATCCTGAACCAAAGAGGCTTATCTAACTATAAAACTAGTCAGGTTATCGGACATTTTGGCTTTGCACGCGAGCGCCACCCCGCTGTATCAACATCAACAGTAGGTGTTAATGACACGTCATTATAAGTATTTGTTTGCTCGCTTATTATTTCCGAACGGTTGTTTTGGGCAACTGTTTGGTTTCGTAATTGAAATCTTCTGTGTACAGATAGGACAGTGTTTTTTCTAACAGAGTCCGAGATCGGTAACGAAGAAAATAAAGAACGAGCTGTGTTTTCATTTCCGATAAAGGGAGTTAAGACCTTATTAAGCATGGAGATGGAAAATACATGTTTTAGTAGTATGTATAGAGGATAGTTATTAAATAAAGATAGGTATTTGCTTTTGTTTTGTTTATCACTAGACGCTTGAAGCAATCCCCAATAAATATCGAATTTGTTGTTAGATAGATAGGCGCAACAAAGACATACAAAGGGCTCCCTACGTTATAAGCCTACTCCAAAATTCAATTTCAAAAATGGCATGCCTGACTGGTAAGCTTCAAAGTTTGTTAAAATTAAATCAGCGTTTGTCTATTACTAAAACACCTAAGCTTGGTGGCAGATTGACAATAACTTGTTCTACGTATAGTCGACGACGACGTCAAAGATATGTTTACTTTTTTCGCCTTATTAAAAAGGAGCAAGGTGCAAATGTGTAAACATATCTTTGACGTCGACTATACTAAGAAAACAAAGTAAAGATGTACGAGTAAGGGCCCAGTCCAGTGACAACCGTTTTTTTTTCAAAAGCGCCAAATTTATATGTTTGCATCTGTCAACCCGATTATTTGTATTTTCGATGGACAATGTACAAATTGTTATAGTGATTGGCTGCGGCTTTGACAAATATTGTGTCAGACAACGGCTTGTGTCTAGATAAGAGAAATAGACACGGATCTAAGTAGGTAACAAATAAAAACAAATGAAAGAAATACTATCCACGCAAGTATTAGTTGTATGTTGATTTTTATTGATTTCTTATCCCAAACGAAAGTGTTTCCAGCACATTTGTGTCAAATCTGAAACAATGCTAAAATATAGATTCCTTAATAAAAACAAATGAAAGAAATACTATCCACGCAAGTATTAGTTGTATGTTGATTTTGATTGATTTCTTATCCCAAACGAAAGTGTTTCCAGCACATTTGAGTCAAATCTGAAACAATGCTAAAATATAGATTCTTTGCATCTTAACTACATTAACAGCGCTCGACAGTGCATTCATTTGGACCATATACAGCGTTTTCCCACCGAACTGCCTGAATCTAAAATACCCGAACAATAGCACCTTTTACAACATTGTCTCGTATCGCGTGCAAATATCAAGAAAGTTTTCATACTAAAGGACCTATCTTTGTTGATATTTTTAGTCGCTTACTGCAGAATGAAAGGAAGATGAAGTCAATAACATCTGCGACGACATTTGCACGACTTCTGTCGATGGTATCTGTAAAATATAAATCGATACATGGACTGGATTTTCTACCGTTAATATCTGGCCACGATTTTGTAAAGATAAATAAGACAGTAGGTAAAATTTTTTACACTAGTTTGGTTAGATGTTATAAGTGAAGTGGTGAAAAAATTCTAGTTGCTTCTTAATGTATAGAGCCGCACAGCGTATACATTAAGTCTCTTTTACTGAAATGAATCTCGTCAAAAGATATTAACAGGTTTATTTTTCATAGAATACCTTTTCCTAAAAAAAATCACGTGAAAAATAAATGTCGTTGTTAGTTTAGCAAATGCAACTTAGTTAATACTTATTTACCCATTAGCATTGCGCACTCTGCATAAAAATACTTGCAATATTAAACGGTCAAAGTGTTATTCAGTGAACTATGTAGTTGTATTAACTTTAGAATTCTCAATTTTAGATTGAAAAGTTTTTAATTAAATTTCTACTCGTTGAGAACTCGACGCCTTTAGACTGACGGTGACAGATCAAAAATGACGATAACAGTTTGTGTTTAAAATTGCTCCCTAGTGACTTATTACGAGGGGGATAATGAAGGCTCGCTTTAACTATGTTATCATAAGGATTGAAAACTTTTACATTGTTTTAATTACTGTTTATTTGTTTTAATAATATGTACAAACTTTGTATTTATCAAATAAATACAATGCAGAAATTCTGTTAAGCAATAATGTGTCAACCCACATTAATTTTGCAATAAGATGTCAACTCAAAAAAGTTACGCTTAAAGTTGACATTTTATTGCAAAATGAATGTGGGTTGACTCATTTTTGCTAAACACTTATGAGTAGCTTTTAAAACAAATTCCCTTTACACTACAAATTCCGTATCTTAACAGTTTGAGCTAAATGGAATTAGCGGATAACAGTGTAGAAGCATTTTAAAAAGACTATTTTCATCTATCTCTAAACAATTACTAAGGTAATACTATTCCTACAGTTTCCATTACTTTTACTATGTTCGCCCTGAGACATATAGAAGGGTCTCCCATTCTTTTCTATTTTGATTTTTATTTGACAAATCAAAATTGCATTTATCTTGGCAAGTTCTGACGTGTGGACGGCTAGAGGATATATGGTTTAGATGACGTATTAATACCATTATGTATTTATTGCCATAATAAAAAAATATATTTGAAACTGAGCTATATACATAAATAGGTACATAGGTAATTCCATGAGTAGGTATAGATTAAAGTACGAGTATGCCTGTTAAAAAAGGAAACAGGAATCTGTAATTCTTGCAGAAGTCAAAAGTCCACGTTCATAAAATGAAGAGCCGAGCACACGCCATTAAACAAAATTCCCCAGTTTTGTTAATTCCGTTTTGACATCCATCTCGTTGCTGCACCGACGAAATATATACGGATATATTAATGGACGATTTAGAAACGTGATTCTTTTAAATCGCGCTAATTGTCCGTGAGTATAGTAGCGAGAAATCGCCTTTTAAATTGGGATGGAAAATCACGAGCGAGATTGAAATTAAATATGAGAATTTATGGCAAGATACATATTACAAACTTATAATGAGAATGATTGACAGGATATTTGTGAAGTATATTTGTATATTTGTGAAGTATAATTCATCACAATTATGAATGTTTTAAACGGAGGTAATGCGACAGAGTAGTAAATAGATACGATTTGATCGATATTTATTATTTTTAGGCTATCAATTATGATTGAAATTGGTGGATTCTAGGGCTGATAACGGCGCGGCGGTATATAATAGGTATGTAATATTTTATTTTCTTACATATACTTATATGTGCATATTTTCATTGTAAAAATATTAATAAGACTTTATTCGTAATCTTGTAGGTAACCTTCACGATAGTGAATAGAATCAGGCGTTACTTTGCGGAAATCCATACTAATTAAAACCAAAATATTATTTTGCTAATCCGCGAAAAGATAACGTGCTAGTCAATCAGTGCTAACCCGTTATACTTACTTGCGTATTTTTACATGCAATTAATATTTCCACCCTCCCACCGCAAAAATAAATACGCAAATAAATATAACAAACCACCACCAAAAGAATAAACCTCGACACGTGTTTCGCCTCTCTACGACGCATCCTCAGGAGTTGTTGACGGTCTGACGCCCGGCAACGGAATGACCTGTCTAGAATGGTCGGCCATATTTATACCTTGACCACTCCCCCTACCGTGCAAGTGTGAGTGAGATGGAAAAATTCGTAATAACGGCGATGACGCAACATTCAATTGTTCGTTAAGAATCATGCCCCTATTGTTGTACCTAATTATTTCCAGTTGTTCCAGAACACCCAAACGCAATCCCTTTTCGCAAACATGTAAAATATCAAAAGAATGATTCTCAGATAAAGTGTGACCTGTATCTAATAAGTGCTTTGCAAAATTGGCCTGTGGCCTTTAAGACAAATAATACTTTGCACTCAAAGCTTTGCAATGGCAAAGATAAGATCGAGAATGGGAAAAAGTCTGGAGTTTATAAGCTTACCTGTGACGATTGCAATAAAGTGTATGTGGGGCAAACGGGCCGTAGTTTCACTACTAGGTATAAAGAGCATGTTGCGTCATATAGACATAACCATCCAGAGAAGTCCAATTTTGCAAAGCACTTATTAGATACAGGTCACACTTTATCTGAGAATCATTCTTTTGATATTTTACATGTTTGCGAAAAGGGATTGCGTTTGGGTGTTCTGGAACAACTGGAAATAATTAGGTACAACAATAGGGGCATGATTCTTAACGAACAATTGAATGTTGCGTCATCGCCGTTATTACGAATTTTTCCATCTCACTCACACTTGCACGGTAGGGGGAGTGGTCAAGGTATAAATATGGCCGACCATTCTAGACAGGTCATTCCGTTGCCGGGCGTCAGACCGTCAACAACTCCTGAGGATGCCTCGTAGAGAGGCGAAACACGTGTCGAGGTTTATTCTTTTGGTGGTGGTTTGTTATATTTATTTGCGTATTTATTTTTGCGGTGGGAGGGTGGAAATATTAATTGCATGTAAAAATACGCAAGTAAGTATAACGGGTTAGCACTGATTGACTAGCACGTTATCTTTTCGCGGATTAGCAAAATAATATTTTGGTTTTAACCTTCACGATGTTTATGTCCAACATGTATTGAGCCCACTTCCTACGCCGCGCTGCGATTTCTGCAACATAAAAAAATATTTTTGAGATAGATAAACTGAATAGATATATATAAAAAGGTTTAAAATAATGGAATGCGTAGGAGCACGGCAACATTTTTACAATACAAATGTGATATTGCCCCGATTCCCATTTAAACAGCTGACCGTATTTATTTACATTTTCCTCTTTAACCGCAAAAGCCATAAAACTGAACCATCTTTTGGATTACTTCTAATCCTGCCAGCGTTTACGGTACCATGCAGCAGGGGCCTTTCTTAGATTTAATATAGTTTTATTCTATTTTTATTTAGTCTTATTTTAATTTCAGTTTAGTTTTTAATACACATACATACATATTATCACGCCTATTTCCCGGAAGGGTAGGCAGAGACCACGGATTTCCACTTGCTACGATCCTGATATACCTCTTTTGCTTCCTTCATTTTCATAACATTCCTCATACACTTAGTTTTTAATAAAGATTAATTGTTATTCCCAAAGTAACAGACATCCAAATTCACTTAGTCGTTTCGAGTCATTAGAAAGTTACATACGAATTGACTTCTTAAAGACCCGCTTGATAAACCGCGCCACATGGGACGTTTTACGACTCAGCTGTAAAAGTATACGCCGTCTTAAATGAGACATCAACACAGGGACGTGTAAACGAATGTCGCACATTTATTTTATTAGCATCATTAATTCCTACGCTTTCGTCGCGTCCGAAAGCGGTATTCAATGAAAATTATATAACATGTAGTTACATTGGTCAAAGGAAATGCTAATATTACATCGTTCTTATGTCATAATGAAACGCATGTTATTACATTTTAAGCGCCTTAGTAAGAAACCATTATTTTTATTGATCTAGGATATAAATGTAACGTTTCGCTGCGTAATCACGTGCCGTGGCATTTTAGAAATTTTTAGATATTGATAGTTTTTGAGAAAAACTTTACTGTCTAGTAAAGTGGAAATCCCTTTCTTTGTAAACAATTTAAATCATAAGCATCATCATCTTCGCCTGTTGTTTTCTATGATTTAATTTATAGTTTTGCTTAATTTGTATGTAGGTACATTTTCTTTTGTTATTGTTATTTGCACATCTTATGTTTACGTATAATATTTACGTTTATTTTTAGGTCCTAAAAGATTTCTTATCCAGGCAGCGATTAAAATCTAGCCAGTGTTAGCTGACAATGCATCCGGGTTGGGAAGTGCACTCGTTTTAGTTGCCAACAGTTTTGCTTTGTTAAAGTGTTTTTAGATTTTTTTGCTGATTTTATACAGTGGGTATTCTTACTGCATTTATTTTTAGAAGCCTTCATTAGATCTATATGACTTAAGGTGATTATACGATGCTTAGTACATAATTCATATTTACTAGGTATAATATAATTAGGTACCTATCTAGTAATAAAATTAGAACGCCAAGAAAATAAACATTATATTTCTTTTAAATGTGTACCTAAATGTCTGTTAAGAGCGCTATTACATTTCGGCGTTGAGCGAGTTTAGGTATTTTACGCGCTGCGGCAGGCCGTGCGAGCTCAGTATGCCGATCCCTTCTACCACACTCGCACTACAATGATGGATTAAACATTCTTGATCCTTCGCGAAGCATATTGAAATCAACCATAACAACACTAACTGTAAGTACTTAACTTTTAAAGTTCTAAAACTGTTATTTGGTAAGTACGAAAATACTAAATGCAGTGCAAATGTCCATAGGGGCTGTTCATAAATTACGTCATCTATTTTTGACGATTTTTGACCCCCCCCCCCACCCCTCAAATCATCCAAAAATCAAGCTTCGGATGAATCTGTTTCCTCCTACGTCATGTTACCATCATCCGATGTCCAGACCCCCCCCCCCCCCCACTCCTCCCATTTGAAACGACGTAATTTATGAATAACCCCATACTCGTACTTATGAAGGTATATTACTCGAAAGAAATTATAGGTACCTACTCGCATATTTACATGTTTCGTCTCGGAGTAATTAACAATGGAGCCGCCATTAACAGGCGTTCCCCTCTGTCGAAAATAGGCGGCCAATGGTCAACAACTTGTCAACCATATGTATGGACTGACGTTTATCTGACATGACGTACCTATACATTTGATGTGCCCCTCCCCCGCAAAAAACGGCAGACTATTTTGTACCGAAAATTTTAGACATGGCGTCTCCGTTGGTTATATCCTCTAAGTGTTTCGTCATTGCATTTGGTACCTATAGGTTGTAAAGTTTGTATCAACGAGGGTTTAAAAACGAACTGGTACTGAGGATCTGATGATGATTAAGGTGGTCACGGATACCAATCAACCATGTAGTAACATGATTAGGCTCGTTTGATTCGTCTCAACAAGATCTTTGACACTGAAGATACACAGGGTCTGATGATGGAGCTGGAAGGTGGCCACGGGTACCAGTCTATCATGTAACTAAACAACTTCGTGTTTGGGCTCGTTTGATTCATCTCAACAAGATCTTTGGCACAAGATAATACTCAGGGTCTGATGATGGAGCCGGAAGGTGGTCACCGGTACCAATCAACCATGCAACTAAACCACTTCGTGTTTAGGCTCGTTTGATTCGTCTCAACAAGATCTTTGACACAAGATAGTACTCAGGGTCTGATGATGGAGCCGGCAGGTGGTCACCGGTACCAATCAACCATGCCACTAAACCACTTCGTGTTTAGGCTCGTTTTATTCGTTTCTATAAGATCTTTGACACAAGATAGTACTCAGGGTCTGATGTTGGATCCGGAAGGTGGTCACCGGTACCAATCAACCATGCAACTAAACCACTTCGTGTTTAGGCACCTTTTATATTTATCTCAACAAGATCTTTGACACAAGGTAGTACTCAGGGTCTGATGATGGAGCGCGAAGGTGGCGACGGGTACCTGTCTATCATCATCAGCTCCATCATCAGACCCTGAGTAGTATCTTGTGTCAAACATCTTATTGCGACGAATCAAACGAGCCCAAACACGAAGTGGTTCAGTTACATGGTAGACTGGTACCCGTGGCCACAGTCCAGCTCCATCATCAGACCCTGAGTACTAACTTGTGTCAAAGATCTTGTTGCGACGAATCGAACGAAGCCAAACACGAAGTGGTGTAGTTGCATGGTTGATTGGTACCGGTGACCACCTTCCGGATCCATCATCATACCCTCAGTACTACCTTGTGTCAAAGATCTTGTTGCGACAAATCAAACGAGCCCAAACACGAAGTGGTTCAGTTACATGGTAGACTGGTACCCGTGGCCACAGTCCAGCTCCATCATCAGACCCTGAGTACTAACTTGTGTCAAAGATCTTGTTGCGACGAATCGAACGAAGCCAAACACGAAGTGGTTTAGTTGTATGGTTGATTGGTACCGGTCACCACCTTCCGGATCCATCATCAGACCCTCAGTACTACCTTGTGTCAAAGATCTTGTTGCGACAAATCAAACGAGCCCAAACACGAAGTGGTTCAGTTACATGGTAGACTGGTACCCGTGGCCACCTTCCAGCTCCATCATCAGATCCTGAGTACTATCTTGTGTCCAAGGTCTTGTTGAGACGAATCAAACGAGCCTAAACACGAAGTGGTTTAGTTGCATGGTTGATTGGTACCGGTGACCACCTTCCGGCTCCAACATCAGACCCTGAGTACTATCTTGTGTCAAAGATCTTATAGAAACGAATAAAACGAGCCTAAACACGAAGTGGTTTAGTGGCATGGTTGATTGGTACCGGTGACCACCTGCCGGCTCCATCATCAGACCCTGAGTACTATCTTGTGTCAAAGATCTTGTTGAGACGAATCAAACGAGCCTAAACACGAAGTGGTTTAGTTGCATGGTTGATTGGTACCGGTGACCACCTTCCGGCTCCATCATCAGACCCTGAGTATTATCTTGTGTCAAAGATCTTGTTGAGATGAATAAAACGAGCCTAAACACGAAGTGGTTTAGTTGCATGGTTGATTGGTACCGGTGACCACCTTCCGGCTCCATCATCAGACCCTGAGTACTATCTTGAGTCAAATAAATACATATAGAATGTCAGGTCGTTTCAAATATTTTTAATCCTGTCCGGTAGTTTATTAAACTGTACCATTATAAATTATAATACTATAAAAACAGTGCTAGGATCAAAGTCTCTCGTTGCGGTTTACACGCACACAGTATAGCGTTTTACACGGCGCCCGCCGCACACAATGATAAAAAACCTCGTCGTCGCCGTTGAAAATGTGCGGAGCCGACCGACACACGTCCTGCCTCTACAAGCTCTGCCGCGGCACTGAGCTGGCGCAGGGCGCGTCATCGGTAATATAGAGTAGTTTTCAAAAAATTGCCAAAAAATTATAGTAGAATTTCATAAACACTAATGTATACCAACAGTATAAGCAAACGTTGCAGATTGCTTGAGTATGAAAATGACTTCGATATTAAGTAGATTTTCGTAGGAATTGACACTTGTTTCGGAGAGAAAATCGAGTTCGTTTTACTTTGATTTTCTCTTTCTCAAAGGTATGTAGGAAAAATATAGTTTGATATGCCTAAAGTACAGGGTATTAGTAACACAAAATAGCCAGGTTTAGCAGAGTAAAATTCTCAACATTTCCAAATAAGAGCTCGCCATTCAGTGCTTCACGGGGTTTTTCGGAAACGACCATCAGAAAAAAAATCATTACTAATTTAATAAGTCCTTTTTCTAATATTTACAACGATATTTATAAAGATAAGAAGACGCTTTTACTGGAACAAGTACTCATTGTTTCTAATAATGAGCGCAAAGTCCTGAATTTCGTCGACTAGTATCATCAATTTTGCATTATTTCGACTTTTCTTGTAAGAGCGCTCTTAAAGTGGTAAACAGCACAGAGTAAATCACAACTGTTTTAATGTAGATTACTTTCATTCCGCTTTTAAAAGTTTTCCCGTCATCACCCCAAATAAAAAATAATCACCTCTTCGTGACTGCATTTCGACATTACCGTCAATAAAGCATTTCCACGTCAAAATGTAAGCCCCCGCATGCAACCTCCCGTATTATTTACGCATATCACTGTATTGTTGTATACAAAGAATGCATTATCCTTTCACATTCTAACTAATGACGGTGAAAAATAAGCCGAGCTTAGTCGCCTCGATTTAATAAAGGGTGCGAGACTGATGTATTGTGCCTCATATTTTCCGCATCATTACGGCTGCGGTGACTTTTTGTTTTTCTTGACAGACAGGGTTTCAGTATGTTGTACATTTTGAAAGTATATAACCTGATTTTTTTTTATAACACTCCCTAGACCATATGGCCCCAATTTCACCACGGTGACAGGTGCAACAATTGTAAAATCACTGTTGCTGACGTCACAGGCATCCATGGGCTACGGTTACCACTTACCATCGGACGGGCCGTATTCCTGTTTGCCACCATCATTGTATTATTTTAAAAAACTTTATTATATCGGAAAAAAACAGATATTTCTTTTGCGAAGTTTCTGACAATTGTCAAGATTTAGAAGAATTGTAGGTAATTCTTGACAGGTAATGAGTTATATGTCGGAATTTCGTGACAATTGTAGTGTTTCTTGTGACAATTGTCATAAACTTAGCAAGAGAATTATCTGTTTTTTTCCGATATAATAAAGTTTTTTTTAATAAAACAATGATGGTGGCAAACAGGAATACGGCCCGCCCGATGGCAAGCGGTAACCGTAGCCCATGGATGCCTGTGACGTCAGCAACAGTGATGTTTTACAATTGTCGCACCTGTCACCGTGGTGAAATTGGAGCCTGCTGGGAATCGATTGGGTCAAAATTGCAGTAATAGTTTACTCATAATACTCATCTTTGCTTCAAATTATCAAATGTATTTATTAATCTTCTTCTTAATTCTTTAATCCTTTAAGTATTTACAGTGTCTAGGACACTGTAAATGCTTAAAAAATGCCTTAAATACAGGAAGCTGATAACCTAGATATCATATATCTAGATTTTTAATAAGTAAAAAGAGGGGTTACAATTGATATACTTAGGTATGTATGAATGCAGCTAATGAGTTCAACGCGAACGAAGTCGCCAGCAAAAGGCAGTTATTTCAATAAAAAGAAAATTTCACGATTCAAGGTATTCGGTGAATGAAAATGGGCTGGAATTTTTCACCACATCGCATGCTAATGGTCGTTATTTATTTGTTTGTGTTTGTGGCCAGTTTACTAGTGACCTAAAATGTTACCTAAGAAAAGCTGGCAAATGTAATAGTGGATTCCGTGTGCTTTATTACTTTAAGGCAGACTAGCGGTTGAACTGCTAATTAAAAAAATTGTATTAGAAATATAATTATTTAAGTACCACGATGGAATAATTATATATGTCCATATATAAAATGTGTGTTATTCAATACGGATCAAATGAAGGCTAATAAATAATAGAGAACCTTATAAGCTACAAACCGAAATAAAGCGAAATAAACTACCACTTCGACTCCCATGTACGATCAGCGAAAATATATAGTCTCGGAGAAATCATGAGTGCTCATTATTCATTTAGTTTAGTAGATACAGAGTAAAGATAAAATTTTCCTCTATAACATCGACCATAGTAAAAAAAAAGGCTTTTACTTTGTGTCAGTTTGGACAATATTTTTTATCCTACTTCATTCCCTCTAGAATTGACACGTCACATCAATTTATGGACTACACCTGGTTAGGGTGTATTTTGTGTTGCTTATTGTATATTATTATACCACCTATCAGAGGCCTAACCATGAGATGCACGATCGAAAATATGTATCATCTTAATTACTTATGTAGTCTAACGCAAATGTCACAGTGCTGGGCACTGTCCCAATAATTGCCATCTTATATTAATTTTACGTCGGTTGAGAATACGTTTGTGCCATATCCATTTTTGGGTAAAATCGTATTTAATGATTTCTAAAATAACAAAAAATATGCTATAATTGGCACTAATCGTTTTTTGAAAAACATTATTTTTCAAAAATGTTGTGCCATATCCGCATTTTACTATAGGATAATTAAACAATGTTAACAGAAAATTATCACAGAAGTGTGACATATCCAAGACTTTTGTGTCATATCATACATTGTACGTTTAACATTTACTCATCAAAAACGGATATGGCAATAATAGAAATGCTTTTATTTCATGTCTACCACTATATTCAAAATATTTGTATGGTACTATAAATAGTAAACATATGTGCCTAAATGATAAATAAGTTCAATATTTCCTAAATGTAAAACTTTTCGAAAAAAAAATTTTTTTTGCTTCTTTTAGCTCTCCTGTAAACTAGTGTAAGTGGCGTATGGCACAAACGTGTTCTCACCCGACGTTTAAGCAAAATAAGTTTTTGCCAAAAATTTCATTTTTGGTACAAGCTTTTATCGCTGACTGTACTTTTCTTATGACAGACAACTAATACTCATCGGGACAATTCTAAAAACCCCTAACACAATTAGGTTACGTTGTTTCATCACGGAGTTCCTATGGCCACCTCCTGTCTCCATCATCAGATCAGGTCGACAGTACCATATTATTGTATTGACATCAGAACTACATACAGCTGCCAATTTTCATGACGCTACGATCCTTGGAAGATGGTTAAATTAGTTACCTTAGATTCCATTACAAGTTAGTTACATACAGGTCGACATAATAAAAGCTTGTTAAAAAACTCGGTCAATTATTAGATTAGGCTGTCATACATACACTAGGCTGTTTATCTATACCTATAGATAAACAGCCTAGTGTATAGTGTGTAGGTTATGGCAAGCTTGTAAATTAGATGTGATTAAGAAGTTTTGAACGTACCTTGCAGGTACGTTCAAAACTTTTGTTTATAAGTTTATCTTCTCGGGGCAGAGGTGTAGGGTTGGAGCCGGTGTATCTTTATTTGACGTTCATAAGCGCATTGTAATATGCCTACTTGAATAAGCTATTTATTATCTTTTTTTTAAACGCGCGTTTTAAAAACCGGCCCGTCTGCACCAACCGTAACCGTCAAGACATGTTTTTTGTAATCCAGATTAGCTTGAAGAAGAATAACGGTCGCGTCCGGTCGAAGGAAAACGCAAACAGGACTTAGTGTTAGCCCTGGGGCTTTAATGGATGAGTGTTTTTGTTTTTTTTGGACTTAAGCACCTTTTTACACTTTCCACTTTGATTTTTAAACAGTTAACTTTCTGAGATTTTTTGTTCCGTTTTGGGTGCAACTACTTCAGAAAGGCATTATCTATTAAACTCTATTCTCTTTCGGTGAGGTCAAATGGAGAGCTTTGGTAGCCTAGCGGTAAGAGCGTGCGACTTTCAATACGGAGGTTGCGGGTTCTCCGACTTATGTGCCATAGATCATTTGATATTTACCAGTCGCTTTTCACCGAAGGAAAACTTCGTGAGAAAATCGGAGTAATCCCAATAAGTCCTAGTTTTCCATTTGGGTTGGAAGGTCAGATGGCAATCGCTTTCGTAAAATCGAGTGCCTATGACAATTCTTGGGAGTAGTTGCCAAACGAATCCCAGGCTGCTAACAGCCTTGGCAAAAAGGCGAGACAACTGGCAGAAGTAATTTTTCGTATACTCTGTACAAAAGCTTTTCCAGACCACATGCTTCCCCCATTTTAACAAAACGTAACCTCAGGATATTAATTCAAAGAATAGGAATAGTTGAACAGCGTAGCCAGACACAGTAGGCGAGCTTAACAAGAAACGTCAGGCGTGCCGTGATTGCGGCGCCTTGACACCCTGAGGTATTAAACCGTCTGGGAGCAAACTGCGAAATAAAGAATTGAATTAGTTGGCTGGATGTGCTTGGCTTTTGTGATTTTATGTGGGATATGAAAAATACGTTAAAATGGTTTTTAGATATATTATTTGTATAAAACTCTGTGGTAAAACTCTGATTGAAAAATACGAGAAAACTATCTTTATCTCGTATATGTGTTCATTAAAGTTTATTTTTTATATGAAAAAGCTATAAAATATTTTTAAAGATGATTAAAGTTAAATATAAGTATGTTTATAAATTATGAAATCATTTGTGAAACCCCCAAAGTTAGCTTTGTAAGTACCTACTCGACTAAAATTACTAGAATTAAACTGATTACATAAAAATGTGATTAATTATTGTATTAAAGGTCAAACTGTGATTTATATAGTCATTTCTATTTATTTCTTATTCTATGTTACAAAGTTCCCCAGTAGAGCTTGTCTTTTGACTAACTTTAGCTGGTGGTGACCATATTAATTTAGAACAACTAGATGACCACAATATTTATTTATTATAATCATAATATTAATTCATACAGATAAACGTAAATAGTATAATTTAATTTAATATTTAGTTTTAGTACCTCATCAAATTAGTTTTTGGACTCGTCAATCTATGCGTCCAAAATCTATGCGTTAAAACGGCCGTTTTTGTTTTGAGTTCATAGATCGACGAATCCAGCAACATAAAAACTTGTTTGATGTACTCAAAAGGTACTTAAATACAAAATACCTACAGTACGCAGCGGCGCCCTTTTTTAAATATCTTTCGTTAAATTGAAATAATCACGATTATTTAGCAGTGGCGCTAGTGTGCACGTTGAAGGGCTCTTAATCCATCCTACCCTTTTTCAAAATAATAGTTTTTAGTGAGTGACAACAAAACTAATAACGTAGAATTTCCTATCACCCAAATATACATTAAAGCACTTCGAATAACGCCTCAACGGACATTATGCACATTCGATTAGTTAGCTTAAATGCCACTCATTAAACCAGTGTCTGAAACAGTGTGAACGAGCACTTTAAATGGCTTAAAAACTAATCAATCCAAAACATAATCAATCACAACTCCACAGCTGTCATCCAAAATAATTTAAGAACATCAGGAGTCCAATTCAGATTTCACTACTGGTTATGGTTTTGATACAACCATGAAGGATCTTCAGAAAACAGTGTAGGTACCCAATTAGCGTGAGTATAAGAAAAGTTAATCGCTGTCAGTTTCGTGATGAGAATTAAGGATGAATGTTTATGGGAATAATTTTGCCTTTTTTATTTACATTGTAATATCGCTTATAGTTTATGAAATAAACCAAGTTTATTGAAATTGAATGCTTACTTATCGTCCCAAAACTGACTGTGATTAACTTTTCTTAACAACTCACGCTAATAGGGTAGGTGCCTACATTATATTCTGAAAACTCCCACAAAAATCCCGCATACAAAATTAAGTGAGATGCACGCCGATCACTAAGATAAACATTAAGGTCGTATCCTCGTATCAGAACGAGTTCAAAACCAGAACAAATCGTTAAATCATACATAATCGGGCTCTAATAGAAAGATAACGCCGTTTCTTATTTACAAAAACGGAACTTAATCGCGTACCTACAACAAATTTTTAAATTAGAATAGACCTCCAGCGTCAGCGTCCCGCTAAATCTTAGCACACATCAAGATATAATCGACATGAAAATAATGATGCCTCCGCACCATTCATTTTCCTCTTGACGTCTTCCCTACTTTTTTCGCTTAAGCGGAATTTATGTGCAAATATTTTGAAAGTGTATTACATTAGTTAATGAATGCAGCGAGTATACGCACGTCTTCGCGCCCCTATTCTGAACCCGGGGGACGGAGGAGGAAAACTTTTAAGGATTTTGGGCTGTCTTTGTTGAGTTTTTGCTGACTTATGATGGATAATGTGAGTTGTATTTATGAGTTTTTATGGGAAAATAGGTTTATGGATTGAACTTATAATGGAGAGCATTTGGCACGGTCCATTTCACAAACATATTTACAAGCCAACCTTTGAAAGATATATTTACCCGATCTTATTGTATATAGCGAATTAACTGGAAATAATTAGGTACAACAATAGGGGCATGATTCTTAACGAACAATTGAATGTTGCGTCATCGCCGTTATTACGAATTTTTCCATCTCACTCACACTTGCACGGTAGGGGGAGTGGTCAAGGTATAAATATGGCCGACTATTCTAGACAGGTCATTCCGTTGCCGGGCGTCAGACCGTCAACAACTCCTGAGGATGCCTCGTAGAGAGGCGAAACACGTGTCGAGGTTTATTCTTTTGGTGGTGGTTTGTTATATTTATTTGCGTATTTATTTTTGCGGTGGGAGGGTGGGAATATTAATTGCATGTAAAAATACGCAAGTAAGTATAACGGGTTAGCACTGATTGACTAGCACGTTATCTTTTCGCGGATTAGCAAAATAATATTTTGGTTTTAATTATAGTGAATTTTCTGTCTTGTATTAGTTTTTCTTTGTTACATTTGTTCTGTTTGTCCTTTCTAGACTGTATCATGTACCTAGTTTGTATAAATAATGTCTATTAGAAATTTCACAATGTATGAGTTCACTGACTGGAATGCTGTGTAATTTTTTTTAACCAATAAAATAAAATAATGACGTTCATACAATAGGTGAACTTAACATTTTAACCCTTAACTACCTACGTCCTATTTTTATCACACAACTACCTACCCACGGTCTCAGAGACCACTACATGTTATGGGACCTGAAATATTTATTTTGACGTAATTAAAAGGTATTTTAAAATAATAAGTACTTTGTATACAGTTTGAGGGATATAATAGCGAATAATAATACAAAAATGTTCAACAGTATAATTTATAAACTTAATATATTAAGAAACTTCTAATAATTTAAAGTAAAAAATTAGATATCCTTTAGGTTAGGACATGAGATGTTATCATTTCTAGAGATGTTATATAAAGCTTTTCATTCTAAAATATTAAAATCGACTAATCAACACAGCTATCACACTATCTTTTTTGTATAGAAATGTGTCATTATTATAAAATTGATTGGAGGCCTTCAATACAACCATTTTTCTCAATACAATAACCATACATTGCAGAGCAATGTCTGAATCTACGTCGCTGCGCTCATCATTTAACTGATAATTTTTATCAGACGACATTTTTTCTAACCACGTTACAATTGTTTACTGAAATTTGGCAACATTATTTACTAGAAAAAACAAGAAACATGTCAAACTAATAAAGACTATATGACATTAAAAATAACACAACCACCTACCTGCGGTCTCTGAGACCATTGAAGAATATACTGTAACCACCTATGCGCGGTCTCACAGACATCTGACGACCATTTTTTAGTTACAAAATCCAAATGAACACATATCTGAACACGACGATGGCATGGTCTGCACTGAGGGGGCCCCGGGGAAAGGTACAAGGTCACAGAAGCTTGTGCTAAGTACTCGCATTGAGTTATTACAAATTTTATAAAGTTAATGGTCTGAGAGACCACACGTAGGTGGTTAAGGGTTAATCCTGGACTGTAATACCACTGAATTTTTATAAAACTGGTCCCAGAATAGTCCCCTGCGTATAATGGATGGCAGTGAGCCTGTCACTTGACGCTCCCCTGCAATACCATTATACAGCCTTCTGTCTGCAGGGTCTGTTTTTATGCTGCTGTTATGTTTCTAATTGCTGTATGCCATAATAATGCACTGGAGACAAGGATTATTATGTGATTATAATATACTTATAGATTATTAAATGAATAAACCTGCATTTAGAGTTTAATCTTGATAATTTTTTTTGGACTATTTACTAGTTGTTTTGTGTAATAAAACAAGGCCGATTCTTATAGCCAAGTAATTAAACCTTTACTAAGTAATTAAAATAAAATGTAATGTCTGCGCTTTAAAGAGCAAAAAGAAGAATCTACTGAATGGAAAGCATTTAAAATACTGTAAGTATATGTATATTAGTTAAGTACTGAAAGATAGAAATTAAATAATAAGAAACTGTTTATTCACTCTAAGAAACTTAATGCAAAGAGAAAAACATTTCTTGAAAGTAAATAACAGTAGTTTAACACAAATAAATAATTTTTAGTCATGGAATTTATTTAATACTGGTTTAAATTAAAACCCGTAGAAAGACACAGCGTAAAGGATGACTCATGCTAGACCGGGGCGAGCCCAGGCCGAGGTGTCCGTCATGTCATTTTCTATGACAGTTGATCGGTGATCACGTGGTGCTTCATATAAAACGAAGCGCCGGAAGCCCCGGCCCGGTCTAGCGTGAGTCATCCTTAAGATGTTAGGAAAGTTGTCTTATCATAATATAATTGACAAGAATTTTCGACTCAAGCCCATCAAACATTAAGGAGGAATAAGATAAGTGGATGATACAAAGATAAACGAACCCCCTCGAGTTCGAAGTATTTAATGAGATACCTCCTTCACTGCCCTTGTGCTATGAGATGGGGTTCTTTAAGAAGCGAGTAAATAAACTGAACATAGGCGTAAGGAACTTCTGTTTGTATTAATTAATCAATATCGAATGGGGTTAAAACTGCCAATTACTAGAACGCTTTATAATATTTTATGCTATTGGTTAAAGTTTCATGTTAAATTAATTAAATTAACAAAACGTGATACAAATCTACAAGTGATGGTATACATACAAATTTTGAGTTTTGTTTTTGTTTCACTGTGAGCTACAATTTTTTATATGAATAAGAAATCAGACCAAGAATAGTCTGCAGAGGATTTGATAGCCCTCGCAATGCAAGTATTATTTTAAACGTCAAACTTCTATGAATTTATGACGTATAAATGACACTTGCACTGCGTGGGCTATCAAATCCGCTGCAGACTTTTTATGGACCGACTCTACAATGTCATTGAGTTTTTACTTCTGCCGGCACTCCCGGAGTGCAACCTCTTGTTTTTAGTGTTCCGTACAAAACTTTGTTCACGGAACACTTATTTTTAATTGTAACCTGGAATCCAACTACAACATCTCAAAATAAAAACGGTTACTTTTGACTGTTTCGCCAAATTCATTTACCTATTTGTTGCCGCGTTACAAGCATGAACCGATATGATTTTATTTAATGTTGATTAAGATTATACTGACCTACATATAATTATGCTGTCAATATTGAACATACATTCAATTCTCAACGTACCCTACGTTGACAAGATGCCAATCGTTCACGCTACGTGGCGTAGTTATCTCTCTCTATCACTCTATCATATTAGTGCGACAGAGACAGTTGCATTTCGTTCGCTACCGAGCGTTGACAATTGGAATCTTGTCTACGCACCCAGGGATATTTAGGAACATAACCTAATTGCTAACACTTCATTATAACCAAGGTTGAGTCTAAAATGTGAAGGTTACGAAAACGTCTTTCCTAAGTGATTGACTTATGTGCCTACACATTATATTTTTAGAATTTCCGCCGCCATGTTAATTTGTTAACATGTCATTTCCACGGCGTTTACCCCTGACATGTTTTGATTACATATCGCGGTGTTTTCCTTGTCAAAAATATCAATTTAATTTGACGTGAACTCAGCTAACAGGTTACGGAGGGTGAGGATTTGAGGAATCGAATGATTAAGCCAAGCAAATTTAACCGTTTTTGTAATAATTATGAATAACGAAGTACCACGTTAAAATATAGGTAGTACAGTCAGCGTCAAAATTAACGGATAAAACTACTCGTCAAAAATATCTACCATTCTCTAATGGCTTAATTAAAATATGCAAGTCCCTGTATGTAGCACAAGACTGTGACTGATACATTACCTACATCGTGAATTGTAGAGATGTAACTCTTTTTAGGGTTCCGTAAAGGGTAAAAACGGGACCCCATTACTAAGACTCCGTCTGTCCGTCTGTCTGTCTGTCCGTCTGTCCGTCTATCCGTCTGTCCGTCTATCCGTCCGTATGTCTGTCACCAGGCTGTAACTCAAGACGCGTGATAGTCAGACAGTTGAAATTTTCACAGATGATGTATTTCTATTGCCGCTATAACAACAAATACTAAAAACAAAATATACTTAATAAATATTAAAGTGGGGCTCCCATACAACAAACGTGATTTTTTTTGTCGTCTTCTGCGTAATGGCGGTTTTTTGAAAATAATTCCAATCCTATTGATGCTGTCGCCTAACTAATCTATAAATATAACAATACATATATGTTTGATTTTATATGGAACTTAAGCCACTCAGCCAAAAAGAAATTATGAAACTATATAGACTCTAGTAATGTATAAATATTGTGCCTCATTAGAGGGACTTGGGGCTCGCAGAAAAGTTTCTCTACTTGTCGCGATCTTGAGCGATTACTTGGCTCCTTCCAGCTGAGATCAGTAGAGCGGGCTCCCTTCTCTACGAATCCTCCTTTGCACGTATAAAATATACTCAATAAACAAAATAAACCTCACTTATCGCTTCGCATCTCGCACCTTTGTGCGATGCCTTTACCTCTGCTCCATATAAATCCTCAAAAACCTAATGTGACAGATCATCAGTCGAAACAATCCTGGCTTATCACTCGATCTGGATGGCTGATACAATGAAGCCCTAAATAACAGCGGACGTCGCGGCGGCGCCTGCGCCGACGTCCTCGCAGCGCGGTGAGACTGACGGACAATGCGCGGGTTCTGACTGCTCCGTGCCCGGGTTCGCTTTGAGGCTGTATCCAGTATCCGCATTGAGCATTTGCATGTGGCAATTGAAACGTTCTATTTTGTTGGGAGTTTGTTTGGTTGGTTTGGAATTAATATTATAGGACTTTAACCAAGTCTGATTAGTTACCTACTTAGTTGTGGATTGTTAGTAATTTAATTAAATTGGGACTGCTTTTTGATACATAGTTGGGCTTCCCAAAGGTTGCCTGAATAAGATCGCTTTGTAGCGATAAGATCGCTTATTAAACAATAGGTATAGGTATAATTATTAAGTAACTATCATAATGTGGACAGTCACGTTGATTAGTATTATATTTTACATGAATTGCTCTTACATGTAAATAGAATAACCATATTAACTTATTATAAACAAAGCACAGTTTAAGTACACTCAAACCCCCAATCATTCTCAAGACTCTCAAGAGCATACTTAATGTCAAATTAAGAAACAAAATAAACGAATACACTATCTTGTTTGGCAACATCTCATCACCGCTGAATTGATTTTACTGGCCCATTCATCAATCTCGATGACTTATTGATTGATGATTGCTTATCTCATTGACGGAAAGTAATTAAAAAAAACTATGGGCCCATCGTGTCTCACACGTCAATATCGATACTTTTGGATTGACCAGTGTAGCTTGAGCTAGTTTGGCAGATTATTTAGGGATCCGTACCTGAAGCGGAACCACAGAATAAATAATAGTACTACCGTACAGAAAGGACACTTCCTAGTCCTACAAACCCGAAGTTTGACAGCGGATCTGGGTCGAATCATGCTATCCCTTTCTAATATAGGGCACTATCCCTTTCGGCTATTTAGGGTTGTCAAAATTCAAGTGATTATCTTATCTGTGGTCGTGCACAAAAGGAAGTCAAGCGGTGCCAACCCTAATAAGCAATGCTGAGCCGAACGGAGCCGAGTTCGACCGAAGTGAGGAGTGTCTCCCCACTGGCGGAACCTAGTTAAAAGTCTCCGCTGTCCGTCCGTCCGTCCCATCTGTTTGTCTGCCTACTATAGCTAGAGAGTTAGTAAGTTTTAAAATTAAATTAGGTATGTTACAAAGTGATTGTCTCATTCTCTCTGTATGTATTCTGGTTACGTCTTAAGAGCCACAGGAACCCATGGAAGTCTTGTATGTATGTAAGAATTCTATTGCCTTTAATTTATTTGCATTAGAATTTATATTAATTTTAAGTAAGTGGTAAGTTTTACGAACTTTGGCGCTCTTTAGGGGAGGGCTATGTCCAGCAGTGGACTAATATAGCCTGATGATGATGATGATGAAGTGGTAAGTAAATAGTAGATTGTTAACCAAGGGCTGAAAGTCACCCATTTCTGACGAGATAGTTTGGCGCTCGAACGAAGTGAGAGCGCCAATAATTCGAGTCAGAAATGGGTGACTTTCACCCGAGTTAAACACTCTACTTTTCATATCGAATACGAGGAAAGTAAAAAAAACACAGACGGAAAATGTAACAATATGTTTATTCAAAGTATACAATTACTTGAAATTAATGGAAAAATTAGAGCAATTTGCGAATGTAAATGTAACATTTTTGCCTGGAATATTCACATTAGATATAGTTTGTGAAATTTGACTTTCATTTTGAGGTATATCAGTAAACGTCGGAGAAGGCATTCTTATGTTGGTCATTGACGCTCGTAGATTGTCTTTTACTGGGTTCAAGATCTCTTCTTGACTTATATATTCGTAGTTATTAAAGTCTTTTGAACTACCTGGACGCGGCGTAGTGCAATGTACGTTTATTTTATTAGATGTTTTTTCCTTATTCTGCACTACAGCAGGCACAGTTTGCGAGACTTGAGTGTTGCTTTGAGGTGCATCAGTAAATATTTGATAAGGTATCCTTGCGTTTGACGCTGGTTGATTCTCCTTTACTGGTACAAATACTTCTTTGGTATGTAACTCTTGGAATTCAGGATAGTCTTTAGAAGTCCCTGGACGAGGCGAAGCGCTACGTAGGTTTATGGCATTTGTAATTTTATTTGATATTTTGGACTTATTTTGCACTGAGTCCTCTATATAACTTTCTGCCACTGTGCTCGATTTCCATCCGCCGTGCCGTTTCACCATTGTCAAGTCGGCCCCAGAATCGGCTAAAAGCGTTGCCGATGTTCTGCGGAAGCAGTGCCCTGAATATAGATCCGGGTTTGGCAATTTTAAAAATTCTGCAATTATTTTGGGCATATTTGAGATTTTGTTTCTCCCGATATTTTGTCTTAGACATCTTCCTCGCTGATAATTAAGAAAAAAACGATTTGTTTGCAAATTATCGGGACGAAGCGCTTGATATTTTAACACAATTCGAACGAATTCTTCCCTCACAACGAATGCTCGGTCGATTTTTGTTTTAGTGTTGGGAAGCTTGACCAATAATAATTCACCGTGCTTTTCTATGTTGTCTACTGTAATGTTTGTAAGTTCAATGCCTCTGCAAGCACCGCATATACCCAAAATTAGCGCCACCTGAAAACAAAACAATTATAATTAAGACCTACTTATAAAACTATTATTTACGATTTCTATAGAAATTTAGTTACATTTACAACAAAAATATGATTATTTTATTACCTTTGTTGCCAAATAAACATCATCAGGAGCTTCATTTAAGGTTTCTATCTCATTTGCAGAAAAAATCTTGGATTTTTTGCTTTTAAAGCCAACCGACTGCCTTTTTAGAAACGATGTCAGCTTATTGTAGTTTTTTAAATTTACATCATGTTTGGTGTTTAAAGTGGTTTTAAGCATCGAATATATACTCCACAGCGTTGATGGTTTTAATTTCTTCGATAAATCGCTGAAATAAGTTATCATCACACTTTCCGAGAAAGATTTTACTTTCTTTTCGGACCGCCATTTTATAAAATCCGTATATGATTTCATATATCTTTCTTTTGAAATTTGCGGTAAAAGGCCGTCCACGATAGATTGGGCTTCTGTTCTGATTAAATCAGGCGTTAAGTCGGTTTCAGAATCACTGGATGAAGTCATTTTAATCGCGAAAATGAATTTAACTTAAATTCGTTGAATAATACAAAAGTTCACACTAGTTTAGCTTCCCCGCCCTTTTACTTTTTTAAGCGTTGCGTAACTTTTTTTCAAGCACTATAATGCAAGTAAACTTAGCGGTGAATTCGATGTCTTAAATAGCATACAAATTTTATTTCTTCTTTTTCTAAAAACGTAGCTTTCGAGTGAGAAAGAGATGTCTCTTTCCCGCTCTCACTTATGGGTGCAGCGCACCGTGACCTTGGTGCGGTGCGGTAGTCTGTAGCGGCTATTAAATATTAAACGCTTGTTTTTTTGTGAAAAACTACTTATAAATATTGATATATGTTAAAAAATTTATAATTACCACTGTAATTATAATATTTTCACATTATTTGTATTTATTATTAGTATTAGTTGAAGAGTGGCAGTACGCGTTTCTGCCTTAGCTCACATGCACAAGTTTAAGTAAAAAAGTTTGTAGGTGTATTCCATTTGTCGCCACCTCATACAGCCTAGTGAATATATCAGCTAAAATAAAAGTAATGAATTTACAACATAAACTCATTTTATATTTAATAAAATAAATTCCACGAACTAGTAAGAATAAAATTACCTATTTCCCCTATGTCAGTGGCGAGGTAAGTACCTATTGATATCTATTAGAATTAGCTCCCGCATAATGCTTATGAGACGAGCACTAATTGGGACGCACTTTTTTTTCTGCACTAGAGCATAAACGTATCACTTTCTGCACACCTTTTAGAACAACAACGACCCACTTTCAGAGCATGAGATATGAAAAGGTATTTGGATAGAGTCAAATGGAGAGTGCTACACCGACAAGAGTCTAACTCTTAAATTTACGACGAGAATTTATATTAACGAAAACTAGTATATTATACTTATTAACGAAAACTAGTATATTATACTTATTAACGAAAACTAGTATATTATACTTATTAACGAAAACTAGTATATTATACTTATTAATGAAAACTAGTATATTATACTTATTAACGAAAACTAGTATATTACACTTATTAACGAAAACTAGTATATTATACTTATTAACGAAAACTAGTATATTATACTTATTAACGAAAACTAGTATATTACACTTATTAACGAAAACTAGTATATTATACTTATTAACCAAAACTAGTATATTATACTTATTAACGAAAACTAGTATATTACACTTATTAACGAAAACTAGTATATTATACTTATTAACGAAAACTAGTATATTATACTTATTAACGAAAACTAGAATATTACACTTATTAACGAAAACTAGTATATTATACTAGTTTTCGTTAATATAAATTCTCGTCGTAAATTTTAGAGTTAGACTCTTGTCGGTGTATCTCTCTCCATTTGACTCTATCCAGTCCAGGGCCGCCTCCTTGATTTCCTATGTAGATAATATAATTATGTTATTTGTTTTCTTGTTGTTTTAAAATGTGATGACAATGAGACCGTAACTTTGTATGGCGGTTCATGTTACTCTTTATTATATCTAATCCATATCGTTTCTAGATCTATTAACTGACGTATCTTAAAGTTCGAATCCGGCCGTATATGTATAAGAACATTTAATGTAAAATATATGAATTTTCCCTACACTGTAAAGGGTACAGAACCATCTATTTGGTATAGTCTGACATGCACTTGGCCGTTGTTTTCGTACTTCTAACGGATCAGTCAGTCTGGTCGCTGGTTGGAAGTTATTAGCTTACTATCAAGACAATCGCAAGTAGGGTTGCGTTTGTTGTGTGACAGGTTATTTATTTTATTCGGGTCACAAACGTGATTTTTTAAATGGTCGTGATTGGACACAGTTAGGTAATAAACATTGAGTAAGATGTTACGAAAGGTGAGACTTTAAATCATATCTAGTAAATTAAAGTCGCATATGGCATGCCCTTGTAACCTACACCAATATGAAAAGGCGAGGAAAGGTGGGAGAAAGGTGAGGAAAGACGGAAGTAATGGACGTGTGTTAGAGCTTTAAGAATGACTCACGCTAGATCGGGCCGGGCCGGAGCTTCCGGCGCTTCGTTTTCTATGGAAACCACCACGTGATCACTGGTCAGCCATCATAGAAAATGATATGTCGGATGCCTCGGCCCGGACAAGGCCTGGTCTAGCGTGGGTCATCCTTTATGGTGGCCAGACCGATTCATTCAATAAAATTTTTCTTAATAATTTTGAACAAGTTTGATCGTTTGTGGTGAAAAATTTATGGAGAACAGAGTGACCAACTTTTTCAAAAATAGTTTACTGAAGTAATATTGATTTTAAAATGGTATAACACATGCTATTTACATCATTACAAACAAAAATATGGTGATTAAAGTGAAGTAAGGTGCTATTAAAAAAGGCAGAAAAGTTCGAATATCTCGAAAACTATGCAAGTTTTACTAGACCTATAAGTGCATTTTCTAGACCAGCCTAAAGTGACCTGTCAGTAGTTAGAAGGTAATCCATTAATTACTGGGCTCCATTAATTAAATTATAGTTCCTCAGGATATTTAAGAACAGCGGAGGCGTAAACATTTTTCTGGCTCACTATACCCCCGTTTTCTGCTTCTCCAAACCTCCTTTTAAAGCAATAAACAGTCAGTCTTACCAAGCTCTGTTCAATTAAACTGCAACTACGAGATAACCGCCGTCACGTACACTCATACCCAGAACTAATAAGTCGTATCGACCACATAAATCCCATAAACATAAGACCTTCTAGCTACCTATCGGGTTTAGACACGGTAAGCGTATCTTGTCACATCTGTATGAACACAGCGTACAGTTAAATGCAGTTAATTACTTGTCTTTATTGCATTGCGGAGTAATATTTACGTCCTTAATGTTATAATAACTATAGAAAACGCATTGTATAACAAGTGACTTAAGCAATATCGAACGCTCTATCAATGGAATAAGGTATACATTTTTACTGTTTTCATAGCACAGTAAAACCTCGTTAATCGAGTCCTAAATAAATCAAATTGTTTGACATAAACTTTTAAGTCGTAATGTATTGTTTGTCATGGCGTGGTATCATTAGTCCTAATTCTGAAACCGTTAACTTTTAAGGATTTTCGTAAGGTTATCCATTAGATAGGTTAGGTTAGGTTTATTATATGGCAATCCCGAAAAGAACTAATTATGACTAACGAAAATGCGGACAAACAATACATTATAATTATGACATAAAACTTTATGGGAAACAACAGTGACCCAAATCAAATGCCTATACTATTAGAATACATTAGAAAAAGTGAAGTGTAGGTAAATTGCTGCAAAGTATTGTAGAAACCAAGACACCTGAATTGATGTTGAGAGTCGAACAAGATCCTAATCCTATTCATTACTGACCTGAACATAACATGAAGTAGGTAGATACGCTATATGATCCATACATTGACGTACATATCTCAGGACTGGCCTTAAGGGCAATAATAATAGGGCATGAATGGGGCCAGTACAGCGGTGTGACACCGCTACAACGCGATTGGTTGATGAGTTCGCATCACGCATGCGATTGGTTGATGAGTTCGCATCACGCGCGCGATTGGTCGCAACTACTTGCTGCACGATTGGCTCGAATTCGTGAGTAACACCGCTGAACTAGTACCATTTTTAGTGCCCTGTAAGGCCAGTCCTTAAATATAATACGTCAATGGATCCATACTTATAGATGGTGCCTAAATGCAGTGACTAAATTGGCAATCGTTAACCACAATGAAAATATAATAAAAACCACAAAGTGTATGGAGCCAACCGTCGTCATTTACTTCACCTGTCAAATTTAGGCAATAATATTTGCCACAATTTAACGCATCTCATTCCTTCCTTTCTACCCATTGTTTATGTTAAAAACTGTATCTTTTTAAGCCGAATTTAAATACAATATTCATAACTAAAACAATATCCCTTGTACCCAGGTTTCACTGTAAATATTTCTCTGTTTGCCATCATAACGTCAAATGGGGCTGGAAAAACGTCTTTGAGTCAGGCCGCGTTAACAGCGTGATGGTATGTCGCAGATATAATGAGTATGTAATTGACAGGTGGATATTATTAGAACATGGTGTCACGTGGCGGGTGACATTCTTTTGTTTGTTCAACAACTATTGCACAAAAAGTTGATGGTGTTGTAATTGTGTTTTATGAAGCTATAAGTAAACTAACATCGATTTGTTCCGTCGTTCATACAGGACAGAATTTGTATTGTTTCTGAATTATTCTGTGAGTTAACATACCATTGTTTTTCGAGTGTACCTCTGTAAAACTATATTTACAACAGCTGAATCGCCTCGGTCGTTCGGATTTTTATTTACAGCAACATTTTAATAAAGTAAATTTACAAGATCAACATTAAAATGCAACATTTTAGAAAAATATTTACGCTCCATCTTATTCAAGGTCGCCACTCAAGCATTTTGTTGCTGCTATTTCTAAGATACATATGTACCTATGTAATTTACGTATACAGTCATACCTAGACACCCTATATCGATACTCAATACTAGCCATAAACAAGCCTAAATCGAATCCGGTAACCACTTAACCAGATGCACTCCACGTCAGGGACAGACTTGATAACCATCTCTGTTCCTAATTAGGAACATGTTCGTGCAATTTATACATTTGATAAAGCCGGTTCCAATTGCCCGTGGCTTCGAGACGATAAGCTATTATCAATAAGGCGGAGTTAAAGCCAACTGATATATTGTTTGTGGAATAACAGAGCCTTAAAACTTGAATATATTTAATGTTTTATTTGAAACTTTTAAACGGCCGCCTTGGTCCTCCTCAGCCTTGTCGGTAAGAAGTGATAGTGACATTGCCTAATACGAAGGAGGAAGTCAGTGACATAAAACATTGAATATTTTAATCCCTAATTTAATAAGAAGCTAGCTTATTTAGATAAATGCTCAAAATAGTACCTACTCAAGGGAAAACTCTAGAGTAAATTACGAGTAGAAATTACATTTTAGTAAATAAAACGAAACCAACAACTAGACGTTGACATGACGTACTTAAATGAAAAATATTTAAAAGGTACACGTACCTAAATACGTGTCGTACGTACCTAATAGAAAAGAGAAAGATGTCATACCCATTGGTTATTTTTCATAAAAGAAAATAACATAGATAGCTGATTTATGTACATTATCTCACTGCGACAATATTTATTGAGAATGAAAAGTAACTTCTCATTTCGAGCATTTTTTCGTATAAAATGTTTGAGAAGTCATAGAACTATGATGATGAAATAAATGTAAATAATTTCAAGACACCGCGCTTTCTGCCATAACTTTGAATCTTAGGATACAAGTAAGTCAAGCTTCCGAAATGTACATCGTGCTAGATGAGCTAGTAATACGCATTACGCAAGCCAGATTCTAAGATTTTTACCGCATATTGATTAAGTTCACCATAATTAACACGCACCACATATTAGCCAGACCAAAATGGTCACAGCCTTAGCACTAAACCAAGAATGAATTATAAGCGAATAGGCGATCGGTTCTAGTATTGACCCGAGCAAGGAAATTGCTAAATTAATTTTAAATTAACGCGCTCGCTTGTGATTTTAAGGGAATTGTTACAGGCTGTTTCATTGTGCTATTGTTATACATTAGTTTGCTGTAGCATATTTAATTCATGGATTAAGGTACAGTCAACGGTAAAAATATGGGTGTACAAATCATCTCAAAAATATGTCCCATAACTCTTATGTCAGTGAATTAAGAACTATGGGACATATTTTTGAGTAAGTTGTCTACACCCATATTTTTACCTTTGACTGTACCTACTAGTGCTCGACATGCTAATGCCCAATAGATGACACCCTGCTGTCACCTTTATTGACAATGACTTAAGTTTCAAGATGACATGTACTTGGACCGCGTCGAGCACCAGTACCACCACCTTATATTATATTCTCCAAGTTCTTTTGATTGAAATAACTTTTGATACTTCAATACTTGTTTTCACAACAAAAACACCTATTTATTGCATTTTAATATAAATCTAACTGATTTAATTTTTCGACTTTACTCAAAAGACTAGATAAACCTAGCATTACCCGTAACATAATAATTATATAACAAATGAATTGATTCGAAAGCTCCCTGTCTGAGGTCTATTAACACATTGCTTATTATTTCATTACTTTTATATAAGACTGTTTGTTGCCTAAATAAATATATAAAAATAACTAAAACAAAACTTAAAATATCTGATAATTTTGTAGATAACTAACTATGAAATAGAACAGTTAATAGTAAATCTAATGAGGTTAAGAATTTTTCATATGCCAGCAGACCTAATACATAAATTATTGCATAAAAACCATACTAAACATTGTTACTTTACTACCCATAACATCACAAATTTTATATGAGTTTTATTAGTAATATGTCATAAAACTGATCCCTATACATTATTATCGAACCGCAATAAAATAGTTATTTGCCAAACAAAATCCTGGCTTTAAAGCGAAATCTGTTTCAAACTGAAATATGGCCACATGAAAACCGATACGAAAAAGATAAATAAAACATTGTTTATACCATTATGGGGCCCTACAGAGACATAAAGGCGTAGGAGGAAACATGGGTTTTGCTTACAAAATACGTATTTTGTACGTATTCTGGCAAATAAAGACATTCGATTCTATTATAATCTAAAAAGTGAGTAGTACTACACCAGTATACACCGACAAGATTTTATGTGGCCTTCGCCATGTTACGGATTTTTAGTGATACTATTTTTTTTTACTGGCAAGGACTTACTTTGACAACAGACGTTGAAAGTCATCGAATTGTCACCGATGTAAACAAGAAGAAAAGATTTCGCAATTAATCTATAAACGATTTTTCCGCAAAACTGACAAAAACTCTATATTTTATAACGCGTAATAAAAATATTGAAGAGTGTATCAGACCTTATATCGACCGGGATAACACCGTTACGAGTTGAAAGTGTTCCAGCTGCGATCGCGACATTACGTGCACTTCAGCTCGTTTGTGGTGCGCGTGCCGCGGCCGCTGCTGGAAGCCATCGCGAGCACGGACTTCTGGCCGAAGGGTGTGATATTTCGGCGGTTCCGTGGGAATCTGCCGAATCCTACACCAGAGCAAGTGACGCCGCAACAGAAAACTGCGTCACGAAAATGATTTTTTAGTATTTAAGTTTTTTATTATTGTATATATATGTTAGTTTGTAAGGTATGTATCTATGGGCCTTAGTAGCCTGAAAATAAATGCTTTGATTGATTGATTGATTGATTGATAACAACCGTGATTACCTTTTGTATTGTTTTCGAGCTCCCGATATTTCGACGCAGTTACATGCATCTTGTTCACGGGTAACTGATGAGGTAATCACGGTTCATATCCCGGTCGATATAAGTCTAGAAAACTAACGGTGAATCATTCAAAACTGTTAGTGTATCGGAACTTCCGGATGAACATCTATATATTATGTAATTCCTTGTAATAACGGAAATAAATTCAACACTGCAGTTACGTCCTTTTTCTTTTAAATGTTTATAGGGAATCGTAAACCTCAGAACCAACGAAATGCCGGATTGCGCTCACGTTTCACAATCTCTTGAAGAGAAAACGTCATATTTATTTACCAATACCCGTAACAAAATGGTTACTTGTAAGTTAACGTAAATTTTGAGGGTTTAGAGGGATGGTTCTAAAAATGAGGTAATTTGAGGAGATTTATAACAGTTACAGTTATTGCATACTAAGATAATATGGCCCATCAAACATAGTTAAAATTCGTTTACCATCACGTTGTTGTTTGTTTTAAGACATATTTTCAAAATTTAATTTCTTATTTCATATTTATTTATTTCGTAAATGCACGGAAACATTACACGTCAAAACATTTTTAAAGATAAGATTAGCACTTATTATTAATTACATTTTCCATCATTGATAATGGGCAAAAGGAAAACATTCAAATCATACAATGTCAAATTAAATAGAATAAATAACAATAATGTTTAAAAAAATACTAAAGTAGGTAAATTCAAATTAAATGTCACAGAATTCACGAATATCATAAAATGCATTATTAATTAACCATTTCTTTAATTTCCTATAAAATGAGTTATTATTTTCTACGTTTTGTATGTCATTATTGTTTTGTGTGTTATTCTTATTTCTTAATAATTTTCGCCCTAAGAAAGCTACGTCAGTGTGTGTCCTATGAAGCAGCCCTTACAGCTTACCACGGCCACGTCTCATCTATTCTTAACTATGGTCTCATCTTATGGGGTAACTCTGTGGATGGGGAAAGGGCATTTAAATTACAAAAAAAATGTGTTCGCGCAATTTCTAATGCTCAAATTGGTAGTAGCTGTAGACCATTGTTTAAAAAACTCAATATATTACCTTTAGCATGTATTTACATTCTAAAAATTTGTAATTTTGTTAAAAGTTTTCCAAAATACTATGTTAAACGTTCTGATATATATTGTTCAAGTAACCCTAGACCACAATACAAAAACATTCTAATCCAACCGCGCTGCATGACCGACATTTACAGAAGAAACGCTTACAATGCGAGTATTATAATATACAATAAATTACCCGTCCACATAAAAGCACTCGAGGACAAGAAATTTACTCAAAATCTGAGATTTTGGCTCATGGAACGCTGTTTTTATACTGTAAAGGATTTTATGAATCATACGGAGTGATGTGTTATATTACAACCATTTCAGTGTCTTCTAATTCAAATTCGAATCTAACTGTTTTTATATTACTGACTATTTTTTACTGATGTTAAGTTACCATTTGTCGGATTAATTTATGTTGTATGTAATGCTAATTAATATCCTCTATAATATTTGCATACTGTTTAAAACAGTTGAAAAAGGTAAAACATATTTTATTTTTACACTAACACATGTAATCTTTACCCTTTTTCTGCGAATAAATTTTTGTTTGTTTGTTTGTTTAAAATCCGTATAAGAGTTCTGTTATGGCACATCGTAAAAAATATATAATTATAACTTATTTTTAAGAGGAATCAGTCGAAAGATAAGTACAACTAGGGAATAAATAAAATTATTATACTAGGTCTGGAAAGCCCCTGGAAGCGCCTGGAAGAGCTTCTGGTCCATGAAGGCGCTATTGAAGGGTGACCTGCCCCTGTGTCTCAAGCGCAAACTCATCGACATATGTATCCTGCCTATCCTAACCTATGGTGCTCAGACATGGTCATTGACTGAGGCTTTAAAGTCCAAACTCAAGGTTTGCCAGCGAACGATGGAGCGCAGTATACTGGGTGTTCGCAGGACTGATAGAATCAGAAACAAGGAACTGCGCTCCAGAACTAGAGTTGTAGATAATGTAGATGTACTCGTAGGTGTCAAGACCGCTAAGCTTAAGTGGGACTGGGCTGGACATGTCTGCCGCATGCACCCTGAAAGGTGGGGCAAAATGGTTACGGAGTGGGACCCACGGAACACCATAGATGGTGCTAGCCGGAGTGCAGGCAGACCGAAAAGGAGATGGCGGGACGACTTGGACGCATTTTGTCCGGATTGGCGGGAAACTACAAAAGACAGGGTTGAGTGGAGGAAGCGAGGGGAGGCCTTTATCCAGCAGTGGGACACTTAACCAGGCGACTTAGCACGGTCGCGTTTTTATCCCTTGTCACCATGCCTGTCACGTTCTAACAAGTATGTAAGTGCGAAAGGGACGCGCATAGTGATAGTCGATAAAAATGGAACCGTGCTGAGCCCGCAGGCTAACAAAAAAAGGTATTTTTTTATTTGTGTTTTAAGTAGGTAGTCACACTACAATATATAAATATACTGAACAAAAAAGGCCGGAATCGAACCGGTCTTCAGCTTACGCGGCTTCCGTCCAGAGGGCCTACCGGGAACGACGTTCGACGTGTTGCCTCTCTGTCGCACGTGTAAATTCATACGTAAGTGTGACAGGGAGGCAGCACGTCGAACGTGGTTCTCGGTAGGCCCTCTGACCTGATAGCTATTGGTACCAAAGGAACCGCCGGTAGGGGTAGGGGTGGTCTAGATGTCAGGACGTTAGTATGTCGTGGATGTATTAAAAACCGCTCATTTTGAATCTGCTACCAACTGCTGGTACCAACTGAACATAGATCAGAAAATGCATGAGATTTCTTTTTGATAAAATTTATCACTTTATACAAGAATACTCGTGTGTTGAATCTAGTGAAGGCTTTATTGCAACTACTAAGCAAATTGAAGCATAAAACTAGACCGATACGCTTCGAGAGGCCTTGGTCTAGTTTATGTAAATACATTTCAGTTTATTGTTTTCGTGACTACGAGTACAATATAACTGGAATTATATTTAAAGTAGTCTAGTAGCAAGTATAACATGATAGGGTTGCGATTAAAGTTTTGATAGAGAGATATTATTTATTGAACTTCTATGCGCTTTTATTTTATTGATATACTGTCCGCAAATTAATGACAAAAATTCACATATTAATAATAAAATAAAATAAACATATTTATACCCGGGTCTATCGCAAATTTATTTTGTTACTTTTCGACACAGATTTCACTGGTCGTGGTCGCGGCGAACCGATGCCCCAGCAAAATATCAAAACAGAAAAAGTCTATGAAAAAGTTTGGGGTATAGACATCACAATTTTCAACCACCCACCATTGTCTTCATGACAATGTTTATTTATCTCTCGTTTTCACATTGTATACATTTTATATGGCCCATCAAATATTGTATGCAAATCTAAAGTAAAAACAAACAAATCACAGTCAAAGTCCGAATAAAGCCTCCGCGCATAAGTCATAAAACTCCGCTATTTAATTTACTAAAACAAATGACTCTGCTTCACCTCCCCACAACTGTCTATTAAATTAACATAATATTTACAAATATGCATGCATTACCGTCCCCGTACTTTTCCGTAGTAATAACGCCGCAAGTGAGAAAAATTGTACTATATAATGAGACATTTTTCCACCAAGGGCGGAATGTTTACTTATATGAGTGCGGGGTGGGTGCGAATATGCGAGGTCATTGAACCGCGAGGGATGCAAAGTAACTTCCGGGTGATTTATACATTTACAGTTCTTCAAAGACATTGTTCATTTTCTGTGGTGCTAGTGAAAAACGGTACAATTTCAATACACTTGTATGAAACTGCAATAGTGTAACTTGAAAAAAAGTACTTACGTACTAAATCTAGACAGTTAATAAAGCTTAGCAGACTTCTTACCCTTATATTTTCCACATCATTCATCCGTGAAATTTGAAACATTTGGGAGTAATTAATTTCAGTCTACAAGACTATCCATTCTTATTAATTAAAGTTATTACGTTGAGGGTAACATTTCAATATTTAAAATAGCTTAAGAGACTTTTCACTTATGATATAGACCCTCTATTGTATATTTTTTCATTTGGCACGCTTTTATTTGGTATCTGCAATAGTAAAAAAACTCACATATTTGCATGATAAGTTGGTCTTCTATCAGCGTCGTATCAGGCGTAATCTCCGATTAATTAGCTCAACGCACAATACCGCAGAATTTCGAGGCAGTTTTCGTTATGCTCCCACGAAGTGCTGCAATAACCTTCCGCCACCTATTTGGGAGAGCATTACTGTTAGTGGGTACAAGTCCAAACTGTTTGGTTGAAAGCACTGCATTCGTGGGCATCATATATATATGCTAAGCAAGATATATCACGCCATTCTTCCGAGCATAAACCATTGGTATGGAAGGTAGCAAAGTCTCTGTTCAGACTTTGCCGATTAGAATAATACTGAGTTTTTATCCCATCAGTTAACGAGCACGCGCTTCAAGCAAAACAGTATGGCCTGCGACTAAAGGGGCCCACTGATTAACAGTCCGCCGGACGGTATCGGCCTGTCAGTTAGAACAACATTTTGACAGTTCCGAACAACTGACAGGCCGATACCGTCCGGCGGACTGTTAATCAGTGGGCCCCTTAAGGACGTGTACATCTCAAGTTCTTACAAATTTAGGGTTGGACTTATACTCTCCCTGATACAGGTGTTCGCTAAGCATGGAAAAAGATTTATGTCAAGTAGCGTTCACCGAGGCGCATAATTAACTAGGTGCCAAACTATCTCGTCAGTAATTAAGTGAAATTAGTTTTTCAGGGTAGTTCGAGTTTTCGTCTCACACCTAAACGTATAATGAGCTAGTTATCTTTGTGAGATACATTAAAGTAGTTTAGAACTGCTGTTGTTTTTATAGATGTTGGAAACTTCTTGATCTTGGAAATGAATTATATTATTAGGTAATTTTTAAGGTTGTTGTATTGCGATTTTAGAAACGGGGACTTAACATTTTTGACGCTACTTACCATGAAATAATAAAGTATTTGGGGGCCAGCCCTGAAGTAAAATGATAAATTATGTACCTACCTTACGTTCTTTTCTTTACATATTTTTGGCTACTTTTTAAATACATATCGGTAATTTCAACCTTGAGGTACCTAGTCAAACTTGACTAAAAAATATCTTATTAGTTTTCTGTCTTGATTACTTTATTATAGTTTCATATTAAGTATACTACGTTTTTAATGAGTAGGTGTTGCATAATAAGCAAATATGATATTCCACTTACGTGATATAAAGCACATGTTTCCAACAATATTATAGGCTGATTTGTTATTCTACATATTCCTTTAAGACGAAAATACTATATTTTATTTGCAACAATTAAGACTAACAATACCAACATCATCATAACCTTTAACATCAATAAAATGATGGTTCATACAGCG
Source organism: Cydia splendana (assembly GCF_910591565.1). NCBI lineage: Eukaryota > Metazoa > Arthropoda > Insecta > Lepidoptera > Tortricidae > Cydia > Cydia splendana. Next base: position 17,733,226 of record NC_085969.1, read on the forward strand.
ATTACAGCGTTCAAAAGAGTGCGGCACTTCCGCAAATGACTAGTAAGTAGGTAAGTCCAATACGAGAGCGGCAGCCGCAATTCCTACAGTTACCTACCCGTAGGTACTTTCGTAATGCAAGATAATCACCATAATAGTGTGCTTTTTGCCAGCCATATTGAATACCAGTATTCGGTACATCGCGTGCCCTGTCGGTATATATTTAAAAACATCTCAACCCTTGTTGACTATTTCTATTCCCTAGCACTTTGCACGCTCCAGTCCAGACACCATTCATCTTTTCACGTTTGCATGCAAGGACTTAGGAATTACAAATCTTGGTTGTTATTCCCCATGCGCTCCGAGTCAAGCACTATTGGACTTACCAGTAAGATACGTGATAGCTGTGCTCTTTAGCCTTAGTTCATTAAAAATTAAAACTATCTTTAAAATATTCGCCTGCGGCTTTGATACACAAACTTAAACATTTATTAAAATGATAAACAATTATGCACAGTAAAAAAAAAATTGTCAAATCATTAGGTATTGGGCCAAATGGGCCATCCGGTAAATGTCATTTTCATCACACTCGCTTAGTAAATGTGGAATTGCACGCAGGTTTAGCGGGAGTTATAGAAAAAGCGTTTTCCCTGGGAAGTTATGAAGTTTCTAGGGCCATTAACAGTTTTTTGTCTTTATACTTAATGTTTGTATCGCAAGTGTGATGAAAAACATTGTGTGTAACTCGGGGCGTAATAATATTGCAAACGAGAGTAAGTTAAATCGCGACGGCTTGCCGGAGCGATTTATAGACTCGAGTTTGCAATATTATTACGCACCGAGTTACACAATGTACTATTATCCAGGACGTCGACATGAATTTTGACATTTCCTGCAGCACTGCAATTGGCACCAATACTGCAACCTACACAGCAATGCTGCAGACCGCATTGCCCATTTGCTGCTGCTGCAACGCTGCTGCAGTCGCTATGCGAACGTCATATTAAAAAAAAAAAAATACACGGCGGCTCAAACAAACTTAATTGCTCACGGGCTCCTAACAATTGGAATGATATTATTACAACTGATATTATTTCAACGAAAACGTGTTTGTGGATCCATTTGCACGGAAGCCGTAACATTAAATTTAAATAAAAGGGTGTTCCAGTCCACAGTTATTTACTATGACTATTATGTAAATGTGCGTTGTATGTTTTAATGAATTTACAACTATGACACAAACACGGTAAGCGTTAGGTTTTTGCATTGTTATAAAAAGCAAGGTTTGCATTTATGTTATAGGTATAAAATCCTTTGAGATATAAAAATATTTATTAGGTATCGATACCTACAGCTTACAATGATTTATTTAAATGTCACATTTTTATTTTAATATACAAAAAGCGAATTCTACGTAAAATTAATTTAGTTAGGTATTTGTTACGTAAGTGGTAAAAAATGTGAGGGTGTCTCTCGAAATTATAGCGTATTTTTAGCCTGCATATGTGTAGGTATCTTTAGTAAGTTTATCTATTTTCACAACTTTCTCCGACTAAGAATCGGACTCTCCTCATTTTTATTAAATCTTTGTAAAATGTGAAAGACTTCAAATATCCCGGGACAAAATTCCATAGAAGTACATACTCGTGCAAATGGTGTCGCTCCTTCACGGTGATCACGTATGTGCAAAGAAATATTGCATGCATTCCCAGTGCAAAAATGCAAGCAATAACGCCTGAGGCCGTATTCCGGCACGAAAGTTATACCACTAAGTAAGATTTGTACTTCAGGGTGGCTTAAAAATAACGGCATTCCCGTTGCCCGAGAGGTTTTACTATGTAATGGGACCAACCCCGAAATCGCGAAAAAAAATTTGGCTGTTTCATACATTTTAACTGGTCCATTTTCTATGGGAAGGTAAAATTTTTTTTCGCGATTTCGGGGTTGGTCCTATAGTAAAAGTTGCTCAGTATAATCCCAAAACCTCAAGTGCAACTGGCAACAGGAATGCAGTTATTTTTTAGCCACCAGGGGCCTATTGCATAACAAACTACAACTAATATTACAAGCGGAACTCCTTATTTAATAAGTGCAATTAGAAAAGGAGTTCCGCTTGTAATATTAGTTGTAGTTTGTTATGCAATAGGCCCCAGGTATGTATGTATGTAAAACAATTAGAGCGTGGCAGACACTTTTGGAAATAGAAGAGATAGATAAAGAGAGATAGAGAGTAAAAGTATTGAGTGGCAGAGATTTACTTTTGGCACGTTGTTTCATCCGCTGTCATTGTTGCTGAAAATATAAATAAGTCATTATCTGCCATGAAATTACTTATACCAATTAATTAAGTAGTGTTCCTGAGTGGTAGTGCTGTACAGTAGGTAATATAAATATACTACTACTTAGGTACACAAAACTTTAACTACTACAGCTACTTACTTTCATTCTATTCTCTCTCTTTCTTTTCTTTTATTCTTCCTGTATTATTTGTATTGTTTTCTGTAATGAGGTGTGCATGTACTTTATACTTATTTAACATTTTATTTTGTACTTTATACTTGCATTAAACCTTAGTTTCCGAATGTATCACAGATCTCTCTCTTTATATTCCAAATTCAACGGTGAAACACGGTGTAATAACAAAAATATAAAACCATCTTGAATGTCAACGTAAAGTTGCCTGAGCAGTGATATGAGCTGCCTAATTTAAAATACGACTAAACCCACTTTAGGAGCTTCTGAGTCCAGTTTTCTGGTATAAATACTTGTGGTTCGTGTTTTAAACGTCGTATTAAGCTGAAAATGTTTTTGAAAATAGCATTTAAACGAGTCTTTTGATCAAAATTTTATTCTATTTTATTTTATTTTAGTTTTTATTACATACATGGAAAACCAACAGCTATAAACATTTCTAAAAGCTATTTTTATTAATTAATTTACGTGGTAGGTTAACTATGCCGCAATTTTAGATAAACTAGCTTTTTTGGAAGTTTCGCTGTATTGCGCCGCGCATAAAGGTGACATTTTGATTGCAACTGCAGCCTGCAACTGCATTACTGTTACAACATTATAGTGTAAAATTTACTGCTGCGGCGTTGAAGCAGGCGCTGTCACTGTCAATTTCCTAAGCAAATTGAGTAGTTTAAAATTACAGCAATCGGGCTACAGCCCGATTACTGCTGCGGTTAGAACATTCAACCCCTCACTCATTTTATCCTCGTAAGGCCCAAGGTCCTACCTATAGTTCTTATTCAGTTCGATGAAATTTAAATCATATCCAATTGGAGAGTTGCATTTGTTTTGCGTCGTTCAATTTTTATACAAAGCAAAGTCAACTCTCTTTCTTACAGTATAAGTTCAAATTGCAGTGGAAAATTTTGGATTATTTATTTGTAAGGTCACTGTGGGCAAGTCCGTCTACAAGGCAAGTCCGTCCACACGTTATAACTTTTGAATTTGAAGGCGTATGCGACTTTGGAGTCCAGTCGATTAACCAGTTTTTCGCGCTAGTTCCGTCACTGTAAAACAGATGGCGCTGTGACAACCAACTTCAGAGCAATCCACCTCAACAAGTAATTTCGTGTTTTGAACTCGAAGTCATAGTGCGACAGCCGTTCGAAAAAAATTTGTTAAAAATAGTTTTTGAAAAGATTGTGCATCAGAAAGTAACTACGTAGGTAGCATAAGAACCAGTTGTCTTTATTCTATTTTTAAACTATCAGAAATTAGCTTAGTTTTGTAATTATACGTTCCACAATTTATCATATTAAAATTTGACTAAGTTGGAAAGTCCGTCTATTATGTTCAAGGCAAGTCCGTCATATTTCCTTAAATCTTTCCTTAAATCTTAGACTTTCGTTAAATCAGAGATTACCAACTGTTTTTGCGACTTTAATATTATAACGATTTGATAAGGTATCAAAAAATCCTCCTAACTTTGCTACTTACTTATGTTACTTTATTAAATTTTGATCTCAGTAAATTAAAAGAAACGATTAAAATTCATTTGAAAATTACTATTGATCCTTTATTTCGGAAATCAAAAAAATAATTATGTTTAACTATTTACCAAAAAAGGTTTATCACCCCATTTTGGTAGTATATGGACTTGCCTTTGTTTTAGAAAAATGGTGTTTATTTCGAATCTGAACCGTATATTAACAAGTTTAAAATACACTTTTCATTGTCTTGATCCGTTCTTTTTAGGAATTTGACTACGAACATATACGCACCCATAGATTGGCTGATATCATAACTAGACGGACTTCCCTTAAACTGCACGGGAAGTCCGTCTACTCGCCGAATTTTAAAAAATGCCATTGTTTTTGCTTAATTTGTGCTTGAAATGATCTGTCACTAAGGCTAAACTATTAATTATTAAATTCTTCATCGTATGCGATTACAAGCAGTAACATAGGTGAATAATTAACGGAACTAGATCACTCCACAGACAAAAAAAAAAAAAGTATGCCGGACTTCGCCACAGTGACCTTATTGCTGGGCCTTAGGAGGATACCTAATAATTAATTTATAGTGAGAGCGCCCGCGGCAAGACGGCAGCAGTATCTAATGTCGCAATAGTAAGTAATGTAGCTGCAGTTGCCATCCAAATGTCACCTTTATGGGGTAGCGCTGCGTATCAAAAGTTGACGTTTGACAGCTCAATTACCACAAGGCATATGGGCTCTCTAGTTCGGTTGTCAAAGTCGGAACACTAAGATGGTGGTACTAGTGCTCGACATGCTAATGCCCAATAGATGACACCCCGCTGTCACCTCTATTTAATTGACAATCACTTAAGTATCAAGATGACATGTACTGGGACCGTATCGAGCACCACACCTTATTTATTTCTTAGTTTACTCACATTTCTTACAATCCATAACTTTTTGTTTTCACGTAACCCAATGAAACGGTACGTACCTAATTTATTTATAAAAAAATTTAGAAAACTTTAAATATATCTTCAATGATTAGTCTTCATAAAATCTAGGTTAGGTACATTCAATTTCAATCAAACAGCGAATTCACATTTGCCTTTTTATTCTTGTTTTACGCAAAGAACGCTCGCAACTGGCAAAAGGGTGTGTGATATTGTAAATAAAGGTTGAATGCAGTCCTTTGACTGAAATTGCCTTTGCCAGTGGCAGGCTGCAGGCTTCCACTTTGACGACAATGGCTTCTGTCGATTGTTTCGCTAACTGCCAATAGTCGCGCGATGTGTTTTAACAAAAGCTGTGTAATACGCGTTATTTTGCTAGCACTGACAAGTCAACATTAAAGAATGGTACCTATAGTCTATTGTTTTTGAAATATTTTTAATTGTCCCTAAAACGTACTTCAAATACAATGGTGTTTTACTGTGCAATTCGTTTTTAGGATAGGTAAGGTATTTTGTTTGGTGATCGTTTAGATAGCAGGTATGTACCTTTTTTAAACTTTAAAGTACGCAACGAAACAGATATAGAACGCTCATTTGTTTCTCGCATCGCATCGGCGTAGTACTTACACGGAATCCTAAAAAACTGATTATAGTGTTTAGCAAAGTTTTGTAATGAAAAACTTTAGGTGTTTTGTAAAGCTTTTTGACACATAATATATGACTTAGTAACGGCCATTATTTTAACCCTATGACTAGTACCCTAATACCAGAAATCAAGCGATATATATCAAAGTTGTACCTTACCTACACTAGACATGTTTCTGAAGGCTCGCTTGAAAACGAGTGAGAAACGTAGGAGTGAGAATGTTTATTGTAAATAACAAGATTGTGGTTTTTGTTATTTACTGGTCTCTGATAATTAAACGCAATTCCAGTTGTTATTGTTGGTTTGAAATTAAAATGTTGGAATAATATTTTTGTACAGTAAAATGTCGCCGAGATTTTTCCCCGAGCCCATTAATTGAAAACGCAATATTTTTTTATTTAAAATACCAATACCGTCTGAATAAAAAACACTTATTTTAAATTCCTTTGACCTATTTTTAATCACCGCATTCAATAGGATAAAATATTGAATACTTATTGGAATTTGAATATATGAAAAAGATTTTAGTATTGAAAACTCGAACCCAATAGCTACATCGTAATTGGTACGTAAACTTCGTGCAAGTCCGTGTAGTTTTTTAACAAACTATAGACCAAAAAACACGCGATTCAGTGCGCCGTTCCGCCATCGTGCGAGGTGCGAAAATCGAGGCGGTCAACTTTAATTGGTGCTGTATGTCAGACGGGTTCGTGCTCGCGCGCAGGGGGCGGGGCGCGGCCGAGTGATAGCGGGCTGCACAACAGCACAGAATAAACAATAGTACCTACTCGTCATCATCTTCATATCAGCCTTTTATCGCCCACTGCTGAGTATAGGCCTCTCTTCGAGTACGCCACTTATCCCGGTCCCGAGCCAATCTCATCCAGAAGTGACCCGCAATCTTCCGAGTGTCGTCCACCCAACGAGCCAATAATAGTACTACCGTACAGAAAGGACACTTCCTACAAAACCGAAGTTTGACAGCGATTCAGGGACGAATCACGCTATCCCTTTCTAATGTATAGCACTATCTCTTTCGGCTATTTAGGGTTGTCAAAATTCAAGTGATCATCTTATCTGAGGTCCTGCACGCAAAATGACGTCAAGTGGTGTCAACCCTAATAATTGCTCGGAGCAATGCTGAGCCGAACGGAGCTGAGATTGCCCATAAGGAGGAGTGTCTCCCCACTGACAATAGGGGCATCGGGTTATACAGATCTTATTTCGCGACTTTCCTGTGTATTTCGTAAAGTGAAGGGAATCTTCTGCACCCATATAGGCAGGAGACATTTTTTCAGTATTTCAGACTCAAATAAGAACACCGCAACAACGCAATATCGTTGCGCGTCCGCGGCGAACTAAAGCTCTTAGTAGAGAAGAAGGCTAGCTCAACAGTTTTCGGTTGAAAAGTTCTGGAGTTAACTGCTAAGTTTGTGGAAAACTCTTCTGAAAGCCCTATATCCCTATCAAGGGATAACAGGAACTTTTAATAAAAGTGGAATAAGACCTCCAAAGTCGCTCTCTAAAGTGCCCTCTGCGTTCCTATCCTGCCGCTTCCTCAGTCCCCGTATCCATGAATTTCGTCAAAGTGTATTTATTATTTTATTCAAAAACTTGTAAAATCTGATTTTAAATGATTATAAACCAGTAATCGCTGAAGACAGGTCCAGGTTGAAGACTGGCGAGAAACTGCACAGGACCGGGATCAGTGGCGAGCAGTCGATGCTAGAGGCCAAGACACACTTTCGGCTCGATTCTGGAAATGAATTAGAGATTCACTAGATATGAAATAGTAAAGATATGTGACGTTCCACGGCAAAAGGTACCATATGGCGGCTGGCGCTTACGTCGCATAGCGCCGCAATAATATTGGAGCGGCGTTAGTAATAGCGTAAGCGCCAACCGCCATAAGGTACCTTTTGCCGTGGAACGTCACATGTCTTTACTATATCGTTTCTAGTTAATCTCTGATTCATTTCCCTAATCGCGCCGTTTGGGCCTCTGCGCCAGAGGAGTAAGTAAGTAAATAAGTAATCGCTGGAACTCACGCCGCACCTCTTCTCCATTTTTCGTTCGATATTGTGAGGCTTGTTTGTTTTTCAATTGCACTTTAAACTAAGTCTAATTGGTTTGAGCCGTGCACTTGTTTATCGATAGTCATCTTTTTCTTTATTATAAACACAGTGAATTGGAAATGTGCGCGTGAAATTATTATCAGATTAAACTTTTAATGAAGTATCGAACTGTCGAATTAGGTTTTTGTAGTAATGTTATGTATCGGCTTTGCATAATTTATGCGCAGATATTTTAGAGTAGAAATGTAAAATAAAAATACTTGTAAAATAAGAATCAAGGAGTGTTTTTTGTACAATCAAATAGAATTTGAGTGACTTTTTTTATTGTGGAAAGAACAGACATAGGCGGATAGCTAAGTAAAATTAATTCCAAAAATAGGTAATACAGATATCCAGGGGGCGCCATAAGCCTTCAGTAAGAAGTGCATATACTTGGAAAATTTGACCTATGCCGCTGTGGCTCGGTGGCCGAGTGGCTTAGGCACCTGCCGCGATAGCAGAGGACGCTGGTTCGATTCCAGCCTGGGGCACTAGAGGCCTTGGCCACTTTTTCTTAGTATATGACATTTATTTCAGTTTATAATACAGATATGTTAATATCTCCATAGTTTAAGTAATAGTACTTACATAATATCACATTTTATTTATAAAACCCCCGGTGAATCCTTAATCCAACTCAATTGACTCTCCTCTCCACTATATCTCCTCTCCACTATATCTCCTCTCCGTATAATGGGCCACTAAAATATTAAGTGTTGGCAGGTCACTCATTCCCGTAACTTTTTATTGAGAACCCGTTTAAAAAATCGTGGATCCGATAACTCTTTGTTTGCCATATGAACCTCTCAATATTAGCTTAACAACATTCAACTTAATAACCCGAAAATGCTAAGCGATTTTAAACTTTAATACAGGCTTCTGTTAGTTGAAGATTGCTTGTGATTCAAGTGATGGCAAAAACATAAAGAGATCGGTAAGCTTGTTTGCCAGCTTAAAGCAAAAGCTGTGAGGTTCGACGGTGATGGTGGGAACGTCGATTCTACTCACAATGCAGACATATATCTGAATAGATTCCGCATGTATCGCTAGGGCTGGTAAAGAAAGTATGACAGTAATGAGTTTACCATTCCTTTTTTTGCATTTCGTGCTCAACTAAGAACACTTTTATAGTTTTACCATTTTAAGTAGGTACCATAGTTTTGCTTGTTCGTTAGTTCTAGAAAACTGCGAGTTGGCAGTTGGTTTTTTAGGATACCTCCTCAGCGAAGCGAAGATATTTTTAACCCTTTAATGTCACAGATAGGTCCTTGATAAATACGGATCTTGAATAATATTTATTCGATATAGGGAAATAATCGATTTACTAAATAAAAATGTGACCCGCTCTCCTCTAAAAATCTAAAATAAACCTTATTGAAAAATTATAATTTTGTTGAAAGCCATGATTAAATCTCTGGTTCCATCAAAGCTTCAACAAAATTAATTTTAAGCCTTATTGATTGAACCGTTTTTGCGTTTTCGTAAAAAGTTATCTCTTCTCAGAAGAGTAAATAGGTACCTAATACTACAGTTACTATGGAATGTTTTCTGAAGATCCTTATAGTGGGCATGTCAAAATAGTAGGTATTAATATTGCGTGGTCTATACAGATATATACCTGTGGTTCACAAATATATTAAACAGTGTTGCCTGTATTAAAATTTATGCGCGTGAAATAATGGACGAGCTATAAATTATTTATTTTCTCGAAATGAAAAATAGCAACAATGGACACATTACCATTACCCTATTTATATGTTGGTTGTAAAGATGCCATTGATACGATAATTTGAATGTATGGATTTTATTTAAAATAACGCAGTTTTAAAGTAAATTTACAAAAAAATGTGAATTGGCAGAAATTTATGTGGAGAACTTTTCAATAGTCGTTGTACAATAAAGCCATAACTTTGTTAGTGTTGGTTTGTGTACAGTCAGCAACATAAGTAGCTAAGGCGAAGGATTTAAATTTTAAATCCTCATTTTAAATTTGAAAATGAGCTAAGCACAGCGTTATAGCTAGAAATATTAAGAAAATGTGCAGAAAAATTTGAACACCCCGTCCGCTTAGCATCTTTTGTAACTAACTAGTTATGTATCATTATAACATAATTTCACAGGACATATTTCTCGGTGAAAGTGTTAAGAAGTGCTAACATTTAAGTGTAATCCCTGAAAATTACAAATAATCTAATAAATGCAAAAATGAATAACTAAATACTACCTTAAATGACGCCGAATCTTTTCATGAAGCGAGTAGATTATTTTTTGTTATAGTTCGGTAAAACATAGTCTAAAAAATCTGCAATATTAAAGTATTCACTCATAGTGACCTAACTAAATATCGAGTTAAAAAAACTGACAATAGTTACAGTATCAGTAGTAACAATGGTATAAATGCATTCAAATACACCGTCCGTCCGTTATATCGCTACTTTATTACTGTCTCCATAAATTGTATGTATCTTTGACATGAACTTTCATGTTTTATTAGCTTCAAAACATTAACAACTACTTGTTTTAATTTTAATTGCCGGCATCTTTGTACGTTCTGATAATATCGTATGTTTTAATTAACTACCCTTTAAAAACTTTTTGAATAGCAGAAGCACTTAATTTGAAACGTAGATCATTTTTATGACTTATTATAAAACCAAGCAATGACACTTAAGGTGACAGTCCATTTCCAACGACAGCAGCACTACCATTCATTTTACTATGGAAATTGATAATAACACCGACGCGTTGGTACTAGAAATAGAAATAGAAATAATTTTATTCGTGAGCACAAACACAAAATAAAAACTTATACTGGCGGCCTAGCCAAGGTGACTAGTAGTGCAGCTGCTGTCAGAAATGGGATGTTACCCTTACTTACAACCGTGTGACAATCAAGGAATGCAGCTGCATCCCGGTGGCAATTGGAGCTGTAGAATTGCGACATTACTGCGTTAATGCCGCCGCTGTATCTGTAAATTTCCTTGATTGTCCACGATTTTGACGGTGAAATATGACGTTTATGTCTATAAATAGTTGCCATGCACTCAATTTCATAATAAAATGTAAGGAATCAAATTATGGAAAAACTACAATTTAAAAAAATTAACCCTTAAACAGGCCTAACGCATTATTTACTTTTGATTACTGATTCGGGTAGGTAATAGCTTAAAAAGAAAAGTAATTTCTTGATTTTTTTTTTATTACTCCTAATTCAATAAAAAAAACCCGGTGGTTTTTATATGCCCACTGCTCGTGACCAATGGTGCTACGTGGTCTTTATTTGGCCACTGCCTTGTTACAGCCACAGCCATACAGAGTAGTTTTAAGGGCAAGTCATGTGCACATCACATTTACACTTGATTCACAAATTGCACTAACTGCCAGCACTTTCTTGGCTCGCATGGATGTCGTGGGTCGTAAGATTGACCATTGATTAATATTTAATTTAAAAACCAAAGGAAAATATATTAAGTGTGTACTATGAGGGTTGATTCATAGTAATGAATCTTACCCTTAAATGTCATGTAAACTCCCTGCAGGGCAGAGGCCACTTATAAACCACTCGAACGTGCCCCAGAGTGGCAGAGGTTTTATACGAACCACAAACTTTTAGATCGAATATTTTATCAGAAAACAATAACTAAGGTACGTTATGACTTACAACACATACATTATCTAATAATCTACCATAAAAATACAAAACAAAATACTTCCAGTACTTTTTTTGGGCGTAGCGAACTTATACAGCGGGAGAAACGTACAAAAACTGCCATTTGTTGTCGATTTGAACTTGACAACTAAATTTTCAAAGAAATTTGTTTTGACACCGATCATTTTTTTACGTTCCGATATCACCCACTAGACTTTACGGCAATGACATTTTGCGTTCGTTGTATTTACTCAGCTCGCCAAAAAAAATCATTTGCTATGTGGTACTTATAGATACACAACCTGTTTAAGGGTTAAGGTCTTGTACCTATTTTTCATCATTTCCATACCTATATTTTATTATTTTTAGTGCCCAATTTATTGTGATAAATTGCTCATTTTCTATCTAATTTCATTAATTATTGTTATAAAATTCAACACGTGTCATCATCCCTATTCAATGGTGAATCTGATTTAGCCTTTTCATTTTCATAACAAGCTGATCTTTCGCGAATTACCTTTTGACAACCTTTCAATAATCACAACAACTGCTATTTAACACGCTTCCAATAAATCGACAGTTGCCAAGCTGCTAGCCGTGAGCGTGCAAAGCATTCGAACTATGAAATTCTTAACTCGATTTGACACTGATTTGCCAATATTTCTTAGAGCGCTCCGTATATTTATGTTACTGTATGAGAGATGCACGGAGAGTAAAATTAGCAAATTTGATATAGGTACGAGTAAATGTCTTGATAAACTGACGTTTTTAACGTTTCTAGCAACAATGCATTCTGCAGTATGTAATGCTGCACAGCATTAATGTTGCTGCCGACTTTTTTGTTGCAGAGAATATCAGATCAATGCCGATCCCTGGACTTTTGACTGGCAATGTTGCATCGCAATAATGCAGTAGTAACGAAGGTGCAGTCTAAACCGAAATAATACATTTATGCCATTTTTACACCACGTCAATGGCAAAAATGCGGCTGATGATAACTGGATACCATAGCTTATAAATGTATGAAACTCTAGGTATTTTACACACGCGTTGTGTACCTACCTTTTACAGACATGAACATTCCTTTTTGAAGAACCCTAAAATCCTATATTTGAGTAACTTAAGAAAATAATAATACTAAATCAATAACAGATTTTTGAAGTTCAAAGGCCTCCAGGCTGATATTATATCCATTGGTAGGTAGACCGCGGGCTAGTCAAGTTCTCAATTGCCAATGTATCGTGACCTCAAGATCTATACGTAATCTGTGCGCATTTATACTGGTTTTGTGAGCTTTTGACTCGCTCAGATTCGGTTAGCAATTGGATCAACAAGCCAGATTTTGTTCAGTCGTGCGCAAACCTGACATATTCCACAATTCTTTCGATAATATTGAATAAGTATTAATCTTTCGCGCACGCCTCGCCCGTGGTGCGCCGTGAGATGTGGAAAGTCAAAATTTACGGGGATTTTGAATAATGCTCGATTGCCAGTTTATTTTGATTTATTGCTAAATAGCTTTTGAATGGTTAAGGGTTATACATATTTTGGAAAATCAACGACGACAAGCATAAGTTTTGTGTTGTAGGTAAGTAAATAATAGTAAACTGTACTGGTCCCTATCTACCACTGACACTATAAAGGGTTCCGGATCTACTTACTCACTTCCGTCCAATTATTACCTTACTTTTTCAAGAATTCAAGGTCGTCTTGCTTGGTTTAGAGAAACTCACTGGTAGTTTTATTATAAGCCCACAAATGGTCTAGCATGCGACATACTTAACGTGTCCATTTTCAGCCCAGTCCCATTTTAATTTGGCTGTTATGCTATGTCAGCTAAATTATCTAATGCATAGTTATAATTCAATCCATATCCTTCTGGCTTTTCCCTTGAGGTTGAATTTCTAATTTCATGGTACCGTATTAATAAATCATTACAAACCAGTAACAAAAAAAAACAAATTAGAATCTTTATCATTGTGACGTAAGTGATGAAAACATCTTGATTATGCAATCGTTCAAGAATGTATCTAGAAATAATCGAGTAGGTGTCAACACAATAGAAAAGCTCTTAAATCAAAAATTCATTTCACTTAACTCGGGCCTTTCATTCTATTGTTAACCGACAATTTGAAGCCGATAGCCATAATCGAAGCCAGCCTTCCGAAGTATCGATTATTCGGAAATATTTGACAAAAACACAGTCATTCGAGTTAAGTTTATGGCTGCGTAATCACAGCCGTTGAGGTAGTGTATTCTCTTTGGTCCAAGCGCTGGTCACTCGCTTTCTTAGGTCTTGGTCTCCGGTCGATCGGGTGGTGGATCAACATTTTTATAAAACTTGGCACACAGCACAGTATCATGTTTTATAGAAATGTTCCATCTTGCCTTGCCTTACATTGTCGCCTGCGGTATTTCCGGACCGATACGACCTTCAAGAAAAGAGCGTACTCCCATCTTAAATGCCGGTACCGTACTTACAACCCCTTTCATGCTGCAAGTGTCCATGGGCTATTTTCCCAAACTCTACTTTATTAATACTTCTGAGATTTTTAGGAACCCGTTGTTTACTCTGGTGATGATGTGAAATAACAATTTAACTGTCTTCACAGCTTAGTGTAAACTCTAAAAACCCGCCAGCCAAGTCGCTTCGCTTTGCTTTATACTAAGTAATTCTAGACTAGATGCTTGTAAAAACCTAGTTTTTGTAGTTTTCTGATTATACATTTTAAATTAAGTAATATAATATATGGTAGAAATCAAAACGCTAGAACAAGAACAAAGGTACTATAAGGTAATATGGAGAGCTGCATATACTGGTTTGCTTGAGCGATCAGCTCGCACAAACTTGCAACATTTCTCGAGTATCGAGCTCGCGACTCCTCAGGGATAATTAGGTTTTTTAGAGCGGCCTCCGAGCGACATAAAAGTGAAATATTAGTCATTATAGGCATTTGCGCGGGGAATCATCAGTCAGGAAGTTACTGCCAATGCCCCACAATTTACATCGCAAATCGCCGCGCTCTTACGAGGCACCGTTTTGTTATGATTACGAACGTAACCGTAATTTTTATGAAGCATTACGTGGCCGACCTGCCGGCCACGTAAGCGCTTACGAGTACTATAATTTAAAGAGTTTTTGACATTTCAAAGGTTTATTAACGGAATCGGAATGTATTTGTTACTCTTTTTCTATCAATATCAGAGCCAAAATAATCCTGAAAGTATCTAGTACCACACTATAGACCTGCTACCGTGCTGTAGGTAATTGTCATATTCCAGATGGTGAGTATAGTTTCTTAAACAAATTTTTGTTCATATAATTTAAGACATCTCGCTCACTTATCAATTTCGCTAGGTATTGTCCTAAGGTACGTACCTAAGGATTCCAGATCTCTGGATGATGTTCTATATTGAGAGCAAGAAAAATTGGTTTAGAAAATTTGTACCATCTTTCAATACAGTGTATCCTCGTAGGAATATAACGAGCAATTGAGCATGCTGTTAATGTGTAAAACTCTGGAGATTTTAGGTGCGTTTTAAGCTACAGTATTCGCTTACCATTAAGAACGCCATGCGCTTGTTTGCATATTCTAACTATGAACCAGAATGCTACATGAAATATGATTTTAAAAATGTAATAGCTGTCAGCGTTCCATTGTTTTCTCCGTTGCGTCATTCACTGCGTAAGTTTTCGTAATAATTAGCTTTTACTCTGACTAATTGGGCAGTAAATATTAAAATTCGTTCGAATAGGACAAATGACTTAGCTTAGTTCATTTCGTAATGTTACAGTGTTGGCTGTTGATTTAACAAAAGCAATTACTTGGCGTTGGTGACTGCGCGTTGGCCCTGGGGCTTTGTTAATATTGCTAGCCGAATGGATGGGTATCAAATTCTAAGATTAACCAGTATAAGTGCTCCCTTTTATACATATTATTATCCTCCTCATCTTAACAGTTTTTGGTTGAATACTAAAGAAGTACAGACCGCTTTTTGGTAACCTTACCCCAAGAATTTGTGAAAACACTGGGTTTTACAAAACCAACTGCTCTCTGACTTTTTCTAATTCAGAGGGGAAACAAAGCCTCAAAGTCCGGTTTCTCCACAATAGACAAAGTAACTGATTTATATAAAATCGTATTCCAGATATTCGTTTTCAAAAACTCATTTGATGACCTCCCATTTGGAAGCAGCTTCGCCTCATCACTATGCCACCAGCTCCAACCTAACTAGGCAGTATCAGTGGTCAGCTAGATGGCCGTGACTCTTTAATAAGCTGTTCACAATTTGGTTTCTGGTATTCTGTGGCCGTTTGCCATCTCTTATAACACTTACATATAATACATATTTAGTCTATCAAGAGAATCATAGTTATATTGGTTTACTTAAGCTTTTGTCTGGCCATTGCTCGCCAGGCGATGGGAAAGCATGGTCCGGGGCGTCTCGACTATTCTTTAACATGACAGACGCCACTTCAGATTAATTAGAGTCATTTATTGCAAGGGGAAGGCATCCGTGCCTTACAGTAGTGCTATTTGCTAGCCTGTGACTTAGGGTCGTAGGAGTTGTAGAATGTGAATTACGAAGTCATTCGTTCAAAGTCATGTGTTAAGTTTCTGTTGAAATTGTATTAATTGGGTTGAAGAAATCTCGAGAAAAAGAACAAATGTTCAATCCCAAGGAATAGTAAAAATGCTAAAGATGAAAAAGTATTTTGAAGAACTAATTGCGAAAAACCGAATTGTCCTCCAGCTGTCTGTGAAATGATCAGACGTGCTATCAGTTGGGGTTTTAACTAGGGACACGGAAAAATACGCTCGTTGGTCTTCAAGAGTTCAGCAACGCGTAGGTTTGGTTTGCCATCAGCCATGCCGTAAATTTTTTAACGTAACGTTTTTCCCAAAAATTATCCCTCAAAGGAGTGAAAAAGATGGTGGAATTTACTATGGAAATACTAAGTCTATACAAGCAAACCCGCGGACTGACGCTAGTTTCACTATATATCTACAATTCAAGCCATAATTGCAACAATCTCTTATGAAAAATTCCTCAAATGCATGTCGCACATAAATCTCATGGGGAAGTCTTATTCCCGTAATACTTTCATTCAGTTGGACAAAATATTCATATTAAGAGGATATTACGAGGATATAGTGCGTGCTGTGTATGCAAACGTAAGTGCCGCGGTATGGAAAATTCTGAATATTTACTACCCTCTTAAGTGATTTGAATTGTTTAGTGAGGAGCTGATAAAATACTTAGTGTACAAGATTTTTCTGTCGATGAAAGAAGTCTCAAAAGGGGGGAAATAAATAGTTTTCTTTTTAAAGCCTAACATAGTGGTTAGTGACCTTACTTACGAAGCTGGAAATGCTGGGGTTGAATCTCGTGAAGGGTATTTAATTAAAAATTGTGCTGTAATATTTTGTTTCACTTTTTAGCGCCAATGAATGGCAGCGTCGAGCATTTAGATTTTCATTTGATGGTTTTATACAAAAATACTCCATCAAATACGAATAATTAAGATGAACACGCCACAGCGGAGCGCACGACTTATTAAATTAAGAGGCGATACTTTAAATTTGGTGTAAATTTGCGCGTTACCAGAGACGCTGCGCGCTTTCATACGTGACGTGTGGAAGTGCTGCCGTGTGGAACATGGAGTTGAAAGATATTGAAGTGGCTAAAATAAAGGAGGATAAGAGAGAGGAGGAAGAGGAAAGGGGGAGGAAGGAGTTCGAGGATTTTTTTATTGTTTTCTATTTTATCCAGGTATCGCTGGGAAGACAATGTGGCGGCGGATCTGCTCCACCTTCAAGTCAGTAACTGGAAGGAAGTTGCGCAGGATCGGGACAGCCAAGCAGCAAACGGGAGGCCAAGATCCTTTTTGGATCACTGAGCCAAAATAGTTCGTTTAGTTTTTTTCTATTTTATCCCAGCAAGTAATCGTAAAGCCCGCCAGACGATTTTAAGCATTTACTACAAGCTATGGATGCTTGCAACGCTAGATTCACATAATGTCCTATATTGGGGACTCTTTCTTAAAAAATGTACAAACCCTGTAGCCCTTTGAAAGAACTTCGGCAAATCATTATTGATAATGACTAATTTATTGAAAGCTATTAATAAAACCATTTCTTGCAATTGATTTAACCAGCAAATGTTATGACATTCCTTCTGCATAAGCGTACCTCAAGACTATAATACGAGTAGTAGTAATATTTCCTTCAAAACAAATTTATTTACTTAGATATCCGTCTTTATAAACTGAAATAAATGTCATATACTAAGAAAAAGTGACCAAAGGCCTCCAGTGCCGCTGGACTCGAACCAGCGTCCTATTCTATCGCGGTAGGTGCCATAATTTAATTTGTTGTAATATGTACTTCTAATTAACCGACTTCAATTTCATAGAAGGAGGAGGTTCTGTATTCGGTTGTGGCTATTTTTTTTTTTTTTTTTTTCTATGTACGTTCACCGATTACTCCGACATCCGTAGTCCGATTTGAGTAATTCTTTTTTTGTTTGAAAGGAGCTACCTCCGAGTTGGTCCCATTTTAATTTGGTTCTGTTCTGATGATGGGATCCATGAGGAATTGAGGGAACTCCTCAATTTTTAAAGGCACATGCATGGTGTTTTGGGCGTTTTCTTAAGCAACTCGAGCACTTTCTCCCGAAAACCACTAATTTGATGAAGTAGACCTGGTGATGATGATTATTTTGATGATAATGATGATGATTTCTTTAAATGTAAGTATGTTCACCGATTACTCCGGCACCTGTGATCCGATTTGAGTAATTCTTTTTTTGTTTGGAAGAAGTTACCTCCACGGTGTTTCCGTATTATTTTTGGTTCTGGTCTGATGATGGAATCCATGAGGAATTGAGGGAACTCCTCAATTTTTAAAGGCACGTGTTAAGTGATTTCGGGGTTTTCTAAAGTAACTCGAGCATTTGCTTCCGAAAACCACCAATTTGATGTACTGCAACTGTAGCCTTACCACGAGTTTGACATTGACATATTCGCTAACGTCTTATGCATCTAAATGTAACTTTTTATGCATCTCGCTCACACTAAGGTTAGTACGAGTAGTAGTAAGAGCGAGATGCATAGGAAGTAAGTTACACACATGCTAGCGAATATATCAATGTCAAACTCGTGGTAAGCTGGTAAGGCTATTACTGATCGGGGGTTAGGGTTAGGAGTTAAGGGGTCAGAGATTAACGGGTCGGGGAATGGCGGTTGAAGGGTTGCTGGTTCAGGATCGAGGGGTTCCTGGATCAGGGGTTGATGTGCTGTGAGGTTGAGTGATCGGGGGGCTGAGGGATTGGGTCAGTGGTGGGGCGGGCGGATGGATTTAGTTGACAGGAATTATAATTTCCCAGACGGACTCGAGAAAATTCCTGGTTCAGGGTCGAGGGGTTCCTGGATCAGGGGTTGATGCGCTGTGAGGTTGAGTGATCGGGGCGTTGAGGGATTGGGCCAGTGGCGGGGCGGAGGATGGATTTAGTGTAGTAGTGACAGGAATTATAATTTCCCAGACGGACTCGAGAAAATTCCTGATTACATACATATTTATTAAAGTAATAGGTACACGAATTTAGTGTTAAACATGATCTTGTTTTTCATTCATGCGTCGCGCTCTTAACAATGCGTTAAAACTAAAAATGGAAAAATAAAAACTTTTTACAAAAAAAAAGCAAACCGACTTCAAAAAGGATGAAATAAAATTTTATCCTTTTTGAAGTCTATGCGTTACCAACTGATATGTTTGAAGTCGGTGCCAAGCCAAGTAGTAACAATACCAGTCAAAATAATCAGCTTTATGGCTATAAATCCCATCAGAACTGCACTAATAACTATTACAAATGTGTAAGTAATTTTGTCTGCCTCTTTGTCGCCTTTTCAAGGCTAAACAACTGAACCGCTTTAGGTGAAATTTGGCAAGAAGGTAAATTTCTTAAATTGTTTTATATTTTGAAATGTAGTCCTCTGGATAAGGGACGGGAAATTACTCAGTCCCAATCTCACACTTGCGTGCTATAGACTGTTCGAGCATTAGTAAGAAATGCTCTTTAAAAAATACGACGAAAAAAAATGCATTGGATTTCCACTAATGTGCCGACAAACATGGTACAGACTGCGCCAAGAAGGTTTGATCGTGTGTTCTGAGGTGTGTTCTTAAGCCTCCTCCACACTCGTGCGCGAATCGCGGCGCAAAGCCGCGAACGCGAGTGTGGAGTCCTGAACGCAGACCTGCGAAATCGACTCCACACTCGCGTTCGCGGCTTCGCCCGCGATTCACGCGCATAGTCTGGAGGGGGCTTTAGATACAATCGACGTCAAAGATATATTTACACTTTTGCACCTTACTCCTTTGTAATAAGGCGAAAAGTGTAAACATATTTTTAACGTCGACTGTACCTACAGAAAGTACGTTCATTGTCGTCGTGTAAGGCAATCCAACGTAGGTACATCCTTATCGAATCGCACCAAAATCATGGTATGCTTCAAAATTTGGCTTGGCACCGACTTCAAACATATCAGTTGGTAACGCATAGACTTCAAAAAGGATAAAATTTTATTTCATCCTTTTTGAAGTCGGTTTGCTTTTTTTTTGTAAAAAGTTTTTTGTATATCCGTCTTTGTTTTCACGCGTTCATACTTCTCTTGGCATGACTGCCACTTTCAGTCAAAGCATATCCGTCCTTGTAAGTCACGTATATTGCGGGGAGGTGTATCCTCATTTTGGAGTCATTACACGAAATAGTATCACCGTATAAAGTCCCGAGGGAGGAGGGAGCTGCCTGTTTGTTTATGCTCCCATATATATTTTGGTTAATTAAGTTTTTGTGCGGTTTGTGTGTAAGTAGCTTTGAGGGTGATAATTACGTTATGGTTATAGTAATGGGGTAATAAGACTTTGTAAGTGGGATTTATCTATCATAATTGGTGGCTTTTTAGAGGGAGGTTGAGAATGACATAATAATGGCTGTCATTAGATTCTTCTTGGGTAATTTGCTTATGTCCATGGGCGGCGATGACAGCTTTACAGTATGAAATCTTTTGAACAATAGCTATAATTTGCGATTTCTCAATATACTTACTTAACATTATTAAGAACGAAATTAGCGGTCAGGGAGTTATGAGATTTAAAGCGCTGGTGCCCTAGCGGTATGAGCGTGCGACTTTCAATCCGGAGGTCGCGGGTTCAAACCCCGGCTCGTACCAATGAGTTATTCAGAACTTATGTACGAAATATCATTTGATATTTGCCAGTCGCTTTTCGGTGAAGGAAAACATCGTGAGGAAACTGGACTGATCCCAATAAGGCCTAGTTTCCCCTCTGGGTTGGAAGGTCAGATGGCAGTCGCTTTCGTAAAAACTAGTGCCTACGTCAAATCATGGGATTAGTTGTCAAGCGGACCCCAGGCTCTCATGAGCCGTGGCAAAATGCCGGGATAATGCGAGGAAGAAGAAGGAGGACTTATGAGATTTATAAGCTAAATGCTTTTATTTCCGATTACCTTCCTTCACTACCAAGTTTTTTTAAAGATTAATTTCTCCTCTTTTTATGAATTGTAAGTAACCTTTTTTTCAATATCCTTATAACGTAAACATAGCTTTACCTAAACCGTTTATTTCCTTTAACTTTCAAGCGAACGCTTTTCGCCCAAAATCTTCGAGCCATCTGTTCTAATGATTTCCCTCGGATAATTTCCAAGTGTAATTGGCAAAAATTCCTTCACCTACTTACGGAGGAAATTACTGGGTTTCCGGTAACAGATTGGAGATCAAAGACCGTTAATTAAGCCTTAGGACCGTAAATAGCTAAGTAACAACGATATTTACTTGGGACATTTTAATTGAGTGTAACGTGATTGCTCATGGTCTCTTTGAAGATGCAATATTGTGATAAACAACCAGTACGAATCCATTAATTACGATTTTGGGCTAATAGATGAGGGTAGTTTGAGGTTTGGTAAAAGGACTTGGTCTCCCCACACCTATCGGCAAAAAAGCTGTATGTCTACGTAATAAGAGCGAAAAAGACGTTGTCGAATCTAAGGCACCGGCCGATCCAAGCCGAACAACAACTTTTTCGCTCATAGTGCGTAAATACCAAGCTTTTTTCTATTGGCTATCGGTGATTTCGTCATCGATAGGTGTGTGGGAGAACCTTAGGTAAATTATTTTTGAAAAAAAATTTCCTATATTCAATGTAAAAATTGTCTTGTCTTAAGTAGTTCTTATATAATTTTATAGACGACTTTATCTAGTAACAGATAATCCTAAAGATCTCAGTTAAGGGCGATTTATGAGTGATTTTCTCTATGCAATGTTGCAAACATGTGTTTCGATTCAATTTTACCCGTGCAATAATTCACAATGTGATAATAATTTGATAGTTTTTTCGTATCAAATATGTCCGAGAGTTATTACACGACAAAACATTAAACACAGTTTTGTGCGTTCTGTTCTGTCAGATCATCTTAAAAATATTAGTGTCTTTTATCCAAAATACCGTTTATCATCCTTTATGACACGAAAAAAAAATTAACAATGATGCTTGAATATAACAAAGTTTAGCATTCTTCATTAAGTAAACAGAAATTTGGAGTAAGTTACTTGTCAGACTAAATTACGAATTACGGCATTCGTGTGTTTGAAGTTTTAGGAGGACAAAGAACTAATAATCTCATTTTCTAATGACACTCAAAACTTAATTTCGTTTATTTGACCTGTATTTACGACTTAATGCAATAAAATTTCCAAAGGAAGTAATGTTTATTTCTCTTCATGCAGCAAAATATTCGTCACCCTCGCACGAAAAAAGAAAATTTCAAACAATTAGTTTGGTATAGGTACCTATCGCAACATATTGGAAATATTTCTACATACTTATAACAGATTGATAGATATAAGTATGAATGAATATAGAACGAAGTGAGTGATAATCTTACTAGAATGAACAGTGCCCGATTTCCGAAACCCAGAAAAGTTTCCGCGCAAGTCTTCGAACCAGTTTTATGAGATCATACTTTTGCAGAAATCACGCGGCAAAGGAATATTGGAGTTGGCCTCAAAGGCAACCGTTCAACCGAGAAATCCCCTCCAACTAAGTTGCCACTCATAACTAGAATATATGCATATAAGATTCGAATCTGTCTGTATCTAACTGCTCGAGGCATTCGGAATTTTATTAAAACTTTTCCCCTTTGAGATAACTTCTGTTTGATAGAAACCAGGAGCCGCAGAGGGAGGAAAGCCTCCCCAACAATTAATGCCACCATTTACGAAATTTTATTTCATTTGCGAACGCGAACTCTCGTTATTTGATTATTAATAAAATGAGTTTATTTTGTTGCCATTTGCATAATTATCTCATTTTCACTTTCGGCTACTGAATTCGATAAAAGTCCACGACGAAATCTCTTAAAAAGAAATTAAACTTGCGTTTTGCTATGGCTCCGCGTTTTCTGTATTTCCTTTGGAATTTTCGTTACACCATTTGTCAGATTAAATTACCTACCCTGTTACTCTGTTGCTTATTATAATTTACGATGAAATTAACATACTAATAAGTTGGTATCACAAGACAGAAGAATTCAATTTTGGAGTCGTCTCCTGAAAGTTTGTTTAGAAATTGTTGATGTTATTTTTGGGAAAACGCCCGCGAGTAAAGTGTATTTTATCGTTCCTTCTAAAGAAAGATAATACTTAATATTCTAAGTATGTAGAGATATAAATATATATATATATATATTTTTTTTTCATATAACTTACGCTAAAACGGTCGGTGACCAGGCCGAGGTGTCGGATGTTTTCTTTTCTATGACGGGTGATCGGTGATCAGGATCACGTTATGTTTTCTATAGAAAACGAAGTGTAATCGACACTTCGGCCTCGGCTGGGATCCCGACCGTTCTACCGTGAGTCCTTTAATCTGAGTCCTACGGTATGGTGTCGTTTCTAGAGAACGTAACTGGCCTTAATAGCTATAGTATTTGTAAAATAGCGATGAAAAACAATAGCCGTAGGCATATTATATCATAATTCTCGAAACTTAACCTATACATATTAACTCACATTTATAGACGGGTCTAACGCGAATTTTATTCAATTACCTTGATATACCGACGTTTCGACACAGGTTTCACCTATACAATTGATTTCGGTCTTACCACATCTGTGCGCAAGGACATTATTATGTAAAATACCGTACAAAACCTTTATCAAGTCAAATTATTCGCGTATTATTGCAGCTACTGGATTGCAAAGGTATGCCATAAAAGCTTCATTATGTTCATATTTGGATTAGGAGCAGGCACGGCTTTGTTGGAAAACCTAATACGGGACAGTTGGACTGACGTTATGCAATGCCTTAGGCAGACAATAGTTGGGCCTTTTGGTGTACATATAAGTAGATATAAATACATTCCGTTATATCTGGTTCGTATTTATTTGATTTTAAGTACTTACATTTGTGCTTCATGAAAAAGAAAGAAGCAAAGAGGAAGTAGGGGAAACCAAGATCATACTCGTACACGCATGTAAAGGAAAAAGTCAACGTCGTGTCGTATCAGGGTGCGTAGCCAACATGGTAAATGGTTTACGCTCCGTAGCGAAAGAAACGCAACACAGGTATGGTGCCATCTTTTCGAGCGATGGCGCCATACCTTTGGTCTACTCTCGAGTAGATCTGGTGATACTTTTTGACATTAAACAATTTTAACAAATTTAACACAATATCAGTGAAAGAATTGGAGAGAGATCAAAGTCAAATGGCGTTCTAAAAGTTTTAATTATTCGTATCGAAAGTTGACTGTAAATGTACTGACTACATAATTTACTTTGACAATATTCCTCTTCACTTTTAGTACATACATTTCGAGAGTTGTATTAGTACGAGTATCTAACGTCGTAGGCGTATTGAGCTTGCGTCTAAATATCGTATATCTCTCGTACTTCATTAGCTATATTCAAATAGCCTGACTTTGATGTATGATTTGATTAAGATATTGGTTTAAGTATATAAATGTCTAGATTCAAGTCTATAAATCATTCGAACATTACATTATCCATTAGCTGGCTGCAAACAATCATAAATTTGTTGGATACAATTAAGGCCTGATACTAATTCAATAGTTATATTACTGTTTACATTTTGTCCAGAACCTATTTATATATATATATAACTTACTTTTCTCATATATATCTTTTAGTGAAAGCCTTTGTTTTATCTTTTTTGTAAAATACTGTGTCTTTTCTTTAAGAAATAAATATATCTAATGTAATCTATAATGTTGAGTCGAATTTATTGTTAATAGGTACAGAAAAAGTGTAATAATTCGATTAACTACATCTTCTGCCGTAGGTATTACAGGATGTTTTTTTAATTACCGCCAAATTTTTGCCATATGAATATTATTAAAAAGGTTAAACTAAGAAACTTTTACTATGGGACCAACCCCGAAATCGCGAAAACAAATTGGCCCTACCATAGAAAACTTCAACATCTGACTAGCCAAAACGTATGAAACAACCCGTTGTAAATGTAGTTACGTAGTGTTATGTACATTTAGACATTAATCAACTTAAAGCGAATAATAAATGAAAATCACTGAAACTGCTTAAATGATAAAATCTTCTATTATAATACTTAACTATTTTGTAATCGTAAAATTACTAATAACAAATAGAATCGTTTACTTCTATTTACGGGCAACACTGCTGATAACACAGTACATGTACATAAAAAGGCATATCTTAGAAGAAATAATTGTGAGTTAGAATCTTTTGGGTATCGAGATGTAAACAATTCGGACCGGTTGTCGCGGTGTTGTGTGTATTAGACCCGACGGGGCATTTTGCAACAGTGCCACCTGACTGAGACGGGTTGATACAAGGCATAACAGCTAGCGAGTATTTATTTTTTTCTATATGCGTGAAAACGAATAGATGGTAAAAGCTACACGAAGTACCTAATCATTTCTGTATTATAAAATTATGGACAAAATGCTACTTGTTAATCGTTAACCCTTTAAAAAAAACATTTTCTGAGGAAAACTGGTATGGTAAGTACATGCACTAAATATTTAGTTTTAAGTGTAGGTAAATGTAGCAACCAAAAATTATGAGACTAGTTTTAAAGATCTGGATTTGTTATGGATATGATCTGTTAGTGTTAAAAGTGACGTTTCTGGTTGTAGAAATCCAGGTAAAAGTCAAGGTAGGTATAAGTATCAGTAGATATTACTGTTCTCCGATTACGGCCAAAGTATCCTTAAGGGTCAACTGACTTGTCAACTCTTTTTAAACTACATGTTTCTAAGCATTTGATGACCTTTGCTATATTGTGTGACAATGATGCCCGCTGGCTTCTTTCTCTTGGCTCTCGGAGCACGCAAGACAGTACCGGCCGATTATTTAAATAACTAGATAGTTGTAAGACTTGAAATTGTCTCAGCATTTCACAATGTCCGCGACACCTGGCCCTGTCTTAGATTTGTTTTATTTACGTAGAACATAGGGCGGCATAATTTTATATCGATTTCTTTCTGACAATATACAGAGCAGTTGGACAGGACATGAAACCAGCTATTTGAGTTGGCTACCGGGGTAGGCTTGATTAAGTTAGCTGTTGCATAACCTCCGGAATTTTAGTTGAGCATAAGAAATGGTCTGAAAGTAGACGTAATACTAGTATTTCAGTTTGATTTGATTATGTTAGCTACATAATGCTTAAATGACAGTCAAGGCGTCAAGGAACATAATTATTGTATTTATATGTATTAGATCAAATTGTGAACTGGTTGTTTTAAAAAACAATTTTATATTTCACCTTTACTGTACCAAACAAATATTGCGGTTACGTGTTCAGATTCCTTGCGTCGATACCTCAGTGCTGAGGTTCGGGACCCAATAGAACATCAACTTCTCACGAACGCTGTAGTAAACATCATGAGTTTAATTAAAATTGACCCATTTCTAAGCTTTAAAAATGTAATGTGTTCCATATCCACCTAGCATTACAAACCACACGTATATTTGAACATGTCTTGGTATCCACGCTTCGCTTTTACACCTGACCGCAGACGTTACTTAATTGGATTGTCTTGTCAAATTACCTAATGTGGACCTTAGGCAATCATACATTTTCAAATAAATATTTAGAATTGTGTTACTTGTTCATATAAAATACTATCAAATCATATTTCATTCTGTAACCTATAAGGCTTATTGTTATTTTAATATATGAGTACAGTCAGCTGCAATAGTAACGGATGAGACTACGCGTCAAAAATATCTAACATTATGTAATAAGAATTAAAAAAGAGATTAGTCTCCATGCTCAAATTATAAGACGGTTATAGTACAGTCAACGGTAAAAATATGGGTGTACAAATCATCTCAAAAATATGTCCAATAACTCTTATGTCAATGACTTAAGAACTATGGGTCATATTTTTGAGTAAGTTGTCTACACCCATATTTTTACCGTTGACTGTACCTATTTTGCGCGTTGTTCTATCCCCTACCTACCTACTGTTCATCCAGACTTTACATTGCGAGTATTATCAAGAATTTCATATAAAGTTGAGATTTCAAAAGCTCGAATAAGTCTCCTGGTGTTCACGTTAATGCCTCTAACATACCGCAGCGTCACTCGGATTGTCCTGTCGGGCGTCCATTAAACCAATCTCCTACTTCGTTACCGGTAACACGGTACACGGTGGCGATATTGAATCGCATTCACATTTAAATAGGCAGTAAACAGCGCTCCACTTTAATATTATCTGTATGGGACCTTTAGATATAATTAAAATATATAGAGCTGGTAAAACTAGCTAGTGGTTTTTCGCATCGTCTTTTGGCCTGGCCACGACATTGCAGGACTGGCTTCGGCTACGAAAGGTCAAATCGTTGTGTCTCACTCCAACCTGTGGTTGTCGCCTTAGCCGATGCCAGTCGCGCAATGTCGTGACCAGGCCGTTACTGCTTTGCTCCTAGGTTTACTATTAAATAAAGTTCATGGCAATAATTCCGTCTATTTATACGATTAGGTTTTGAACACATTTAGAGATTTTAAATATTTTCAGGCCTGTTATTGTAGGTATATTTTTATGAATTTCCTGCATCAAAATATCCCTCTGGCCCGTTTTTTTACTAGTAGCACTAAATGTGGCTTTATTGATTGCCTTTCATTTTTATTTTCTGTTTTGTAATGATGAAAACAAATAATAAACGTAACCAATGACCAATTTAATAAATTTCAATAAAAAGGTAATCTGTCGTATTTGTTGTTTATTGTAAAATACTTAATAAAAGGGCCAATTTTTATTTTGTTTTATGTAGTTTTTTGGCAGAATTTTGAAATTTGATAAGTTTGTAGGGCACCTCATTCTGGGCAGAATCAATACAAAATCCATGGGACATAAAATACCATAGATTTCCGTAACTCAGAGGAAGATGTTGTAGGATGTACAGAATAGGGAACTCTATAATATCCACCAAATTTTATCGAATACTGACAAAAAAAACACTACAAGAAAATAAAAATCGGACCAAAAGATAAAGCCACAAGAGCTATCATAGTCACAGTTAACACAGCTCTATCATAGCCCCATCATTTAACCAAGCAAGGCGGAATGCTGCCGTAGGTTGTTCACCCGTCTCACCACGCCACATCTGATACCTGATACGCCGGTATCAGACCATCGGCTACCTAATAACTAATGCCTTCGATATTATAATGAGAATGGCTAGTATAGTCACAGTTACTGTTAGCACAGCTCTATTGATATCCCCATCATTTATAGTACGTTGCTTCTGGAAAAAAATATATGGAAAACTTGGCATAATTAATAGAAGACTTTTTGCAATTGGGATATGTACGTTATGGACCGAAGTTATTTTTCATCAACCCTCCCCAACCCTCCCCCCTCTGCGTCACCCTTCCACACCCCCGCAAAGGGCCCGAAACGCGGTTTTTCTAAATTTTTAAGAAAACCGTTCAAGATATAGAAAATGTGTGTAGGAACGAAGTGATCCTTAGTAAATTTGCTATTTATCTCTTATACACACTATAGTGCTATCACTTATAGTTTTTGTGAAATCTGTCACCATATATGCAATTTTTTTAGAATTTACGTTTTTTTTCTTTTGTGAGATAACTTTTCTCAAAATATACTTACGATATCGCCAAATTTTGTTTAATTTAAATAAATAGTTAATATGTTCTTTAAAATGGTGTATTATTTATTATTAAACTCCTTCATTTGACGATGCTATGCCATTTTGAAATTACAGAAACATTTTTAAGCTCACCGAACATCGTTACTATTAACCACTTGACTGTGAAACAGATCGCACGGTCGCATTTTTATAGCTTGCCTCACATTGAAGGTAGCCTATAGAAGTGGTGTGCGCGTGCCTCCGTGAGGGACAAAATATACGCAATGCGACAATATTAAAAACACGTTTTAACATTCCTGACAATATACCAAAAACAATCTACGTAATTCGGGCGGGTTATTTGTTGCCCACCATAACCCATACTAAATTTATGGTGGGGAACAAACAACAAGTGAGACTGTGACAAGGACAAGCAATAGTACCGCTTTCTTGCTACTCCTACTGAAAGTTCTATAAGTGTATCTCGTGGTCATTTGGCCCCTCCCCCGTTTCCTCTCACGCTCCGTGCCTGTCACGCTCTAACAAGTATGTGAGTGCGAAAGGGACGCGCATAGTGATAGGCGAAAAAAATAGAACCGTGCTGCGCCCGCTGACCGTATTTTATACAACACAAACGAGGGTGAACCCACGATTTTTGACCACCACACACATGAAAAGTTCATCATCTTCGCGTTGTTCCCGGCATTTTGCCACGGCTCATGGGAGCCTGGGGTCCGCTGGCAACTAATCCCATGGTTTGACGTAGACACTAGTTTTTACGAAAGCGACTGCCATCTGATCTTCCAACCCAGAGGGGAAACTAGGCCTTACTGGGATTAGTCCGGTTTCCTCACGATGATTTCCTTCACCGAAAAGCGACAACTAACGCGAGGAAGAAGATGTGTGTGGTGATCAAAAATCGTGGGTTCACCCTCGGTTGTGCTGTACCTATAAATTTCGGCCAGGATCCGTTTCATATACAGACAAGTGGTCAATAACGATATTAGCTGACATTGAAAATATTTGAAGGCGATGTATTTTAAAAATGGCATAGCATCGTCAAATGAAGTAAATAGTTTAATAATAAATAACACATACATACATATAATCACGCCTATTTCCCGGAGGAGTAGGCAGAGACCACTGATTTCCACTTGCTACGATCCTGACATACCTCTTTCGCTTCCTTCACTTTCATTATATTCCTCATACACGCTCGCCGGCTTAGGGTGCTCTTGACCTGGCCTTTCTTCAGGATTTCCCCGATCTGATCAGAGAAAATCCGCCGAGGTCTACCCCTTTCAACTCCCACTTCCACTTCTCCCTTATACACCCTCTTTGTTAGCCTTCTTTCACTCATTCTTTCCACATGTCCAAACAATCTCACACCAAACACACTTCTCAGCGCTCTCATTTCCACTGCATTCACTTGGCTCTGATGCCTCTTCTGCCATACCCAACTTTCGCTACCATACATAAGTGTAGGCACCAACACCCCTCTATGAACAGCCAACCGTGCTTTTTGCGACACCTTCTGGCTGCTCATAAAAGCGTTAAGTGCCCCATTCACACTATTTCCAGCATTCACTCTCCTTTCAATGTCTTTATCATGCTTACCGTCCCTAGTGAACAAGGTTCCCAGATACACAAACTCTTTCAATAAATCATACCCATTTTAAATAACATACTCGTATTAACTATTTACTTAAATAAAAAAAAACCGGTCAAGTGCGAGTCGAACTCGCGTTCCAAGTGTTCCGTATATAAGTCCGACTCACGCTTGACTGCACATTTCTAATAGGTTTTCCTATTATCTATAGGTAAAGTACTATTTTGTGTATTTTTTTCAAAATTTTAGGCCCAGTAGTTTCAGAGATTAAGGGGGGGGGGAGAGGAATGGTCGGACAGACAGACAGACGCACGAGTGATCTTATAAGGGTTCCGTTTTTTCCTTTTAAGGTACGGAACCCTAAAAACGTGGATGATATCGTAAGTGTTATTTGAGAAAAGTCATTAGAAGAAAAAAAAACACTGAAAATGCTAAAAATAGCATCTTCCGTGACGTATTGCGCAAAAACTATAAGTGATAGCACTATAGTGTGTATAAGAGATAAATAGAAAATTTAATAAGGATCACTTCGTTCCTACACCCTTTTTCTGTATCTTGAACGGTTTTCTTAAAAATTGAAAAAAACTAGGTTTTGAACCCTTTGCGGGGGTGTGGGGGGGTGACGCAGAGGGGGGAGGGGAGGGGAGGGTTGATGAAAAATAACTTCTGTCGACAACGTACATATCCCAATTAAAAAAAGTCTTCTATTAATTATGCCATAATTTTAGCTAATTTCACTGAACTATTAACCAAGCAAGGCGGAATGCTGCCGTAGGTTGTTCACCCGTCTCACCACGCCACATCTGATACCTGATACGCCGGTATCAGACCATCGGCTACCTAATAACTAATGCCTTCGATATTATAATGAGAATGGCTAGTATAGTCACAGTTACTGTTAACACAGCTCTATGCATATCCCCATCATTTAACCAAGCAAGGCGGAATGCTGCCGTAGGTTGTTCACCCGTCTCACCACGCCACATCTGATACCTGATACGCCGGTATCAGACCATCGGCTACCTAATAACTAATGCCTTCGATATTATAATGAGAATGGCTAGTATAGTCACAGTTACTGTTAACACAGCTCTATTGATATCCCCATCATTTAACCAAGCAAGGCGGAATGCTGCCGTAGGTTGTTCACCCGTCTCACCACGCCACATCTGATACCTGATACGCCGGTATCAGACCATCGGCTACCTAATAACTAATGCCTTCGATATTATAATGAGAATGGCTAGTATAGTCACAGTTACTGTTAACACAGCTCTATTGATATCCCCATCATTTAACCAAGCAAGGCGGAATGCTGCCGTAGGTTGTTCACCCGTCTCACCACGCCACATCTGATACCTGATACGCCGGTATCAGACCATCGGCTACCTAATAACTAATGCCTTCGATATTATAATGAGAATGGCTAGTATAGTCACAGTTTCTGTTAGCACAGCTCTATTGATATCCCCATCATTTAACCAAGCAAGGCGGAATGCTGCCGTAGGTTGTTCACCCGTCTCACCACGCCACATCTGATACCTGATACGCCGGTATCAGACCATCGGCTACCTAATAACTAATGCCTTCGATATTATAATGAGAATGGCTAGTATAGTCACAGTTACTGTTAACACAGCTCTATTGATATCCCCATCATTTAACCAAGCAAGGCGGAATGCTGCCGTAGGTTGTTCACCCGTCTCACCACGCCACATCTGATACCTGATACGCCGGTATCAGACCATCGGCTACCTAATAACTAATGCCTTCGATATTATAATGAGAATGGCTAGTATAGTCACAGTTACTGTTAACACAGCTCTATGCATATCCCCATCATTTAACCAAGCAAGGCGGAATGCTGCCGTCGGTTGTTCACCCGTCTCACCACGCCACATCTGATACCTGATACGCCGGTATCAGACCATCGGCTACCTAATAACTAATGCCTTCGATATTATAATGAGAATGGCTAGTATAGTCACAGTTACTGTTAGCACAGCTCTATTGATATCCCCATCATTTAACCAAGCAAGGCGGAATGCTGCCGTAGGTTGTTCACCCGTCTCACCACGCCACATCTGATACCTGATACGCCGGTATCAGACCATCGGCTACCTAATAACTAATGCCTTCGATATTATAATGAGAATGGCTAGTATAGTCACAGTTACTGTTAACACAGCTCTATGCATATCCCCATCATTTAACCAAGCAAGGCGGAATGCTGCCGTCGGTTGTTCACCCGTCTCACCACGCCACATCTGATACCTGATACGCCGGTATCAGACCATCGGCTACCTAATAACTAATGCCTTCGATATTATAATGAGAATGGCTAGTATAGTCACAGTTACTGTTAACACAGCTCTATGCATATCCCCATCATTTAACCAAGCAAGGCGGAATGCTGCCGTAGGTTGTTCACCCGTCTCACCACGCCACATCTGATACCTGATACGCCGGTATCAGACCATCGGCTACCTAATAACTAATGCCTTCGATATTATAATGAGAATGGCTAGTATAGTCACAGTTACTGTTAACACAGCTCTATGCATATCCCCATCATTTAACCAAGCAAGGCGGAATGCTGCCGTCGGTTGTTCACCCGTCTCACCACGCCACATCTGATACCTGATACGCCGGTATCAGACCATCGGCTACCTAATAACTAATGCCTTCGATATTATAATGAGAATGGCTAGTATAGTCACAGTTACTGTTAGCACAGCTCTATTGATATCCCCATCATTTAACCAAGCAAGGCGGAATGCTGCCGTAGGTTGTTCACCCGTCTCACCACGCCACATCTGATACCTGATACGCCGGTATCAGACCATCGGCTACCTAATAACTAATGCCTTCGATATTATAATGAGAATGGCTAGTATAGTCACAGTTACTGTTAACACAGCTCTATGCATATCCCCATAATTTAACCAAGCAAGGCGGAATGCTGCCGTAGGTTGTTCACCCGTCTCACCACGCCACATCTGATACCTGATACGCCGGTATCAGACCATCGGCTACCTAATAACTAATGCCTTCGATATTATAATGAGAATGGCTAGTATAGTCACAGTTACTGTTAACACAGCTCTATCATATCCCCATCATTTAACCAAGCAAGGCGGAATGCTGCCGTAGGTTGTTCACCCGTCTCACCACGCCACATCTGATACCTGATACGCCGGTATCAGACCATCGGCTACCTAATAACTAATGCCTTCGATATTATAATGAGAATGGCTAGTATAGTCACAGTTACTGTTAGCACAGCTCTATCATATCCCCATCATTTAACCAAGCAAGGCGGAATGCTGCCGTAGGTTGTTCACCCGTCTCACCACGCCACATCTGATACCTGATACGCCGGTATCAGACCATCGGCTACCTAATAACTAATGCCTTCGATATTATAATGAGAATGGCTAGTATAGTCACAGTTACTGTTAACACAGCTCTATCATATCCCCATCATTTAACCAAGCAAGGCGGAATGCTGCCGTAGGTTGTTCACCCGTCTCACCACGCCACATCTGATACCTGATACGCCGGTATCAGACCATCGGCTACCTAATAACTAATGCCTTCGATATTATAATGAGAATGGCTAGTATAGTCACAGTTACTGTTAACACAGCTCTATCATATCCCCATCATTTAACCAAGCAAGGCGGAATGCTGCCGTCGGTTGTTCACCCGTCTCACCACGCCACATCTGATACCTGATACGCCGGTATCAGACCATCGGCTACCTAATAACTAATGCCTTCGATATTATAATGAGAATGGCTAGTATAGTCACAGTTACTGTTAGCACAGCTCTATTGATATCCCCATCATTTAACCAAGCAAGGCGGAATGCTGCCGTCGGTTGTTCACCCGTCTGACCACGCCACATCTGATACCTGATACGCCGGTATCAGACCATCGGCTACCTAATAACTAATGCCTTCGATATTATAATGAGAATGGCTAGTATAGTCACAGTTACTGTTAACACAGCTCTATCATATCCCCATCATTTAACCAAGCAAGGCGGAATGCTGCCGTAGGTTGTTCACCCGTCTCACCACGCCACATCTGATACCTGATACGCCGGTATCAGACCATCGGCTACCTAATAACTAATGCCTTCGATATTATAATGAGAATGGCTAGTATAGTCACAGTTACTGTTAACACAGCTCTATCATATCCCCATCATTTAACCAAGCAAGGCGGAATGCTGCCGTCGGTTGTTCACCCGTCTCACCACGCCACATCTGATACCTGATACGCCGGTATCAGACCATCGGCTACCTAATAACTAATGCCTTCGATATTATAATGAGAATGGCTAGTATAGTCACAGTTACTGTTAGCACAGCTCTATTGATATCCCCATCATTTAACCAAGCAAGGCGGAATGCTGCCGTCGGTTGTTCACCCGTCTGACCACGCCACATCTGATACCTGATACGCCGGTATCAGACCATCGGCTACCTAATAACTAATGCCTTCGATATTATAATGAGAATGGCTAGTATAGTCACAGTTACTGTTAACACAGCTCTATCATATCCCCATCATTTAACCAAGCAAGGCGGAATGCTGCCGTAGGTTGTTCACCCGTCTCACCACGCCACATCTGATACCTGATACGCCGGTATCAGACCATCGGCTACCTAATAACTAATGCCTTCGATATTATAATGAGAATGGCTAGTATAGTCACAGTTACTGTTAGCACAGCTCTATGCATATCCCCATCATTTAACCAAGCAAGGCGGAATGCTGCCGTAGGTTGTTCACCCGTCTCACCACGCCACATCTGATACCTGATACGCCGGTATCAGACCATCGGCTACCTAATAACTAATGCCTTCGATATTATAATGAGAATGGCTAGTATAGTCACAGTTACTGTTAGCACAGCTCTATGCATATCCCCATCATTTAACCAAGCAAGGCGGAATGCTGCCGTAGGTTGTTCACCCGTCTCACCACGCCACATCTGATACCTGATACGCCGGTATCAGACCATCGGCTACCTAATAACTAATGCCTTCGATATTATAATGAGAATGGCTAGTATAGTCACAGTTACTGTTAACACAGCTCTATTGATATCCCCATCATTTAACCAAGCAAGGCGGAATGCTGCCGTAGGTTGTTCACCCGTCTCACCACGCCACATCTGATACCTGATACGCCGGTATCAGACCATCGGCTACCTAATAACCAATGCCTTCGATATTATAATGAGAATGGCTAGTATAGTCACAGTTACTGTTAACACAGCTCTATGCATATCCCCATCATTTAACCAAGCAAGGCGGAATGCTGCCGTAGGTTGTTCACCCGTCTCACCACGCCACATCTGATACCTGATACGCCGGTATCAGACCATCGGCTACCTAATAACTGATGCCTTCGATATTATAATGAGAATGGCTAGTATAGTCACAGTTACTGTTAGCACAGCTCTATTGATATCCCCATCATTTAACCAAGCAAGGCGGAATGCTGCCGTAGGTTGTTCACCCGTCTCACCACGCCACATCTGATACCTGATACGCCGGTATCAGACCATCGGCTACCTAATAACTAATGCCTTCGATATTATAATGAGAATGGCTAGTATAGTCACAGTTACTGTTAACACAGCTCTATTGATATCCCCATCATTTAACCAAGCAAGGCGGAATGCTGCCGTAGGTTGTTCACCCGTCTGACCACGCCACATCTGATACCTGATACGCCGGTATCAGACCATCGGCTACCTAATAACTAATGCCTTCGATATTATAATGAGAATGGCTAGTATAGTCACAGTTACTGTTAACACAGCTCTATTGATATCCCCATCATTTAACCAAGCAAGGCGGAATGCTGCCGTAGGTTGTTCACCCGTCTCACCACGCCACATCTGATACCTGATACGCCGGTATCAGACCATCGGCTACCTAATAACTAATGCCTTCGATATTATAATGAGAATGGCTAGTATAGTCACAGTTACTGTTAACACAGCTCTATTGATATCCCCATCATTTAACCAAGCAAGGCGGAATGCTGCCGTAGGTTGTTCACCCGTCTCACCACGCCACATCTGATACCTGATACGCCGGTATCAGACCATCGGCTACCTAATAACTAATGCCTTCGATATTATAATGAGAATGGCTAGTATAGTCACAGTTACTGTTAACACAGCTCTAGGCATATCCCCATAATTTAACCAAGCAAGGCGGAATGCTGCCGTAGGTTGTTCACCCGTCTCACCACGCCACATCTGATACCTGATACGCCGGTATCAGACCATCGGCTACCTAATAACTAATGCCTTCGATATTATAATGAGAATGGCTAGTATAGTCACAGTTACTGTTAACACAGCTCTATGCATATCCCCATCATTTAACCAAGCAAGGCGGAATGCTGCCGTAGGTTGTTCACCCGTCTCACCACGCCACATCTGATACCTGATACGCCGGTATCAGACCATCGGCTACCTAATAACTAATGCCTTCGATATTATAATGAGAATGGCTAGTATAGTCACAGTTACTGTTAACACAGCTCTATTGATATCCCCATCATTTAACCAAGCAAGGCGGAATGCTGCCGTCGGTTGTTCACCCGTCTCACCACGCCACATCTGATACCTGATACGCCGGTATCAGACCATCGGCTACCTAATAACTAATGCCTTCGATATTATAATGAGAATGGCTAGTATAGTCACAGTTACTGTTAACACAGCTCTATTGATATCCCCATCATTTAACCAAGCAAGGCGGAATGCTGCCGTAGGTTGTTCACCCGTCTCACCACGCCACATCTGATACCTGATACGCCGGTATCAGACCATCGGCTACCTAATAACTAATGCCTTCGATATTATAATGAGAATGGCTAGTATAGTCACAGTTACTGTTAACACAGCTCTATGGATATCCCCATCATTTAACCAAGCAAGGCGGAATGCTGCCGTAGGTTGTTCACCCGTCTCACCACGCCACATCTGATACCTGATACGCCGGTATCAGACCATCGGCTACCTAATAACTAATGCCTTCGATATTATAATGAGAATGGCTAGTATAGTCACAGTTACTGTTAACACAGCTCTATTGATATCCCCATCATTTAACCAAGCAAGGCGGAATGCTGCCGTAGGTTGTTCACCCGTCTCACCACGCCACATCTGATACCTGATACGCCGGTATCAGACCATCGGCTACCTAATAACTAATGCCTTCGATATTATAATGAGAATGGCTAGTATAGTCACAGTTACTGTTAGCACAGCTCTATGCATATCCCCATCATTTAACCAAGCAAGGCGGAATGCTGCCGTAGGTTGTTCACCCGTCTCACCACGCCACATCTGATACCTGATACGCCGGTATCAGACCATCGGCTACCTAATAACTAATGCCTTCGATATTATAATGAGAATGGCTAGTATAGTCACAGTTACTGTTAACACAGCTCTATGCATATCCCCATCATTTAACCAAGCAAGGCGGAATGCTGCCGTAGGTTGTTCACCCGTCTCACCACGCCACATCTGATACCTGATACGCCGGTATCAGACCATCGGCTACCTAATAACTAATGCCTTCGATATTATAATGAGAATGGCTAGTATAGTCACAGTTACTGTTAACACAGCTCTATGCATATCCCCATCATTTAACCAAGCAAGGCGGAATGCTGCCGTAGGTTGTTCACCCGTCTCACCACGCCACATCTGATACCTGATACGCCGGTATCAGACCATCGGCTACCTAATAACTAATGCCTTCGATATTATAATGAGAATGGCTAGTATAGTCACAGTTACTGTTAACACAGCTCTATCATATCCCCATCATTTAACCAAGCAAGGCGGAATGCTGCCGTAGGTTGTTCACCCGTCTCACCACGCCACATCTGATACCTGATACGCCGGTATCAGACCATCGGCTACCTAATAACTGATGCCTTCGATATTATAATGAGAATGGCTAGTATAGTCACAGTTACTGTTAGCACAGCTCTATTGATATCCCCATCATTTAACCAAGCAAGGCGGAATGCTGCCGTAGGTTGTTCACCCGTCTCACCACGCCACATCTGATACCTGATACGCCGGTATCAGACCATCGGCTACCTAATAACTAATGCCTTCGATATTATAATGAGAATGGCTAGTATAGTCACAGTTACTGTTAACACAGCTCTATGCATATCCCCATCATTTAACCAAGCAAGGCGGAATGCTGCCGTAGGTTGTTCACCCGTCTCACCACGCCACATCTGATACCTGATACGCCGGTATCAGACCATCGGCTACCTAATAACTAATGCCTTCGATATTATAATGAGAATGGCTAGTATAGTCACAGTTACTGTTAGCACAGCTCTATTGATATCCCCATCATTTAACCAAGCAAGGCGGAATGCTGCCGTAGGTTGTTCACCCGTCTCACCACGCCACATCTGATACCTGATACGCCGGTATCAGACCATCGGCTACCTAATAACTAATGCCTTCGATATTATAATGAGAATGGCTAGTATAGTCACAGTTACTGTTAACACAGCTCTATTGATATCCCCATCATTTAACCAAGCAAGGCGGAATGCTGCCGTCGGTTGTTCACCCATCTCACCACGCCACATCTGATACCTGATACGCCGGTATCAGACCATCGGCTACCTAATAACTAATGCCTTCGATATTATAATGAGAATGGCTAGTATAGTCACAGTTACTGTTAACACAGCTCTATGCATATCCCCATCATTTAACCAAGCAAGGCGGAATGCTGCCGTAGGTTGTTCACCCGTCTCACCACGCCACATCTGATACCTGATACGCCGGTATCAGACCATCGGCTACCTAATAACTAATGCCTTCGATATTATAATGAGAATGGCTAGTATAGTCACAGTTACTGTTAACACAGCTCTATTGATATCCCCATCATTTAACCAAGCAAGGCGGAATGCTGCCGTCGGTTGTTCACCCATCTCACCACGCCACATCTGATACCTGATACGCCGGTATCAGACCATCGGCTACCTAATAACTAATGCCTTCGATATTATAATGAGAATGGCTAGTATAGTCACAGTTACTGTTAACACAGGTCTATGCATATCCCCATCATTTAACCAAGCAAGGCGGAATGCTGCCGTAGGTTGTTCACCCGTCTCACCACGCCACATCTGATACCTGATACGCCGGTATCAGACCATCGGCTACCTAATAACTAATGCCTTCGATATTATAATGAGAATGGCTAGTGAAATGATATTATGTAAGACCGCCTACGATCAGTATGGGTTAATTTTATTTTATGCATGTACACGAGTGTGTAAGTAGTAACAATTTCGAATGATAAAGCACCAAATGTATTGAGTTTTTTAAAGGTAACTTTCTTTATCATTATCTACAACGTTCCAAGTTATTTGATACAATACATGTAGACCTAGCTGTTGTGTGTATTATAGTGGTCTACCTACTCGTATTCGATTTTAAAAACTTAATTTATTTGATAAATTAAACGCTATTTTGTTTTGCGAAGCGCTGGTGGCCTAGCGGTAAGAGCGTGCGACTTACAATCCGGAGGTCGCGGGTTCAAACCCCGGCTCGTACCAATGAGTTTTTCGGAACTTATGTACGAAATATCATTGATATTTACCAGTTGCTTTTCGGTGAAGGAAAACATCGTGAGGAAACCGGACTAATCCCTATAAGGCTTAGTTTCCCCTCTGGGTTGAAAGGTCAGATGGCAGTCGCTTTCGTAAAAACTAGTGCCTTCGTCAATTCTTGGGATTAGTTGTTAAGCGGACCCCAGGCTCCCATGAGCCGTGGCAAAATGCCGGGATAACGCGAGGAAGAAGGAAACGCTATTTTGTCCCAATATCTTGAATCAATATCAAAACAAAGTCAGATATTTAAAATTGGAATTGGCTTTTGGTTTATTTTATTAAGTAAGTACCTTAAATCAGATCAAATAATATATAGGTAATATATTATTTTTTTGAAAGCGACCTTGTGGTTGCTAATATATGTGGGTGATTTTGGGGTCTTGATCCTGAATTTGAAAAATGTATTACGATGTTCATACTAAACAAATTTACCCTGATATTTTGCCCTGGACACCTTGATATTTATTAGGGCCCGATGTAGACGAAGTATACATATTTTGATAAATGATAATTTAATGCATACAAACTTAATATACATACCTATAAATAAAACATAATTAAACAACTAACCTACAAAACTTAAAAACTAAATCTAAACATAAATAAAACTAATAGTGAATAGAATCAGGCGTTACTTTGCGGAAATCCATATTAATTAAAACCAAAATATTACTTTGCTGATCCGCGGATCAGAAACGTAGATGCTGGCAGCATTTCCTCGCTGTATCGCAATACTTATTCTTGATAAGTTACATCTAGCAGTAAGCCATGAGGTTGATATTTATATTTTCTTATTTACAACACTTTTGTTTCATTTAGTCTTGGAATAGCAATTGTAATTTAAAATAGTCTCTGGAATGAAATCGATTAAGAGTATTAAATTCATAATTACAATGACATTGGCCTAACAAAGGCTATAATTAAACTCAATAACGACTTAACTAGTGTAGCTAGAGCTGATTTAATCTCCCATTCAATGCCAAATAAAGCTTTCAGTTTCAAGATTTTAATTAAAAAGGTAATTATGCACGGTCGTATGCATACGGTAATTAATCCAGGGAATTATTCCTTAAAACAGTGCCATTGTTCTGGGCGGTGCAAGAAGGCTGTTCCCATTGCAGGTAAGCCTAATACGGATATGCAATTTTATATATTTTTTAAATCATATTCATTTATATACAGCGGCATCTTCTTAGGGCTTTGGTGTAGGTTTTTCTAGGTAAGTAGTATACCTTTTAATACGCCTAAATTAAAAAAATAAATCAATTTCATCTTTTTTTAATATACATGTTTTGTTGTTTTGTCAAATAATGATAATGAGAAAATACGTATAGTTCTTCTATGTCAACGCTGCAATGCATTAATTGCATTAATTAACAAAAAAATAAGTTATTTAATTTTTCCCTTGAACCATACCTAGATTATTTGCTTAGGGTCACAATAACTAGCCAACTGAGAAAACGCTCATAATTAGGTCACCTTCTTGGATACCTTTTCTTTAGAATTTTTGAGAATGTTTCTTACGTCATATCCTCTCGTTTCTTACGTATAGTAAAGTTTGTCAAGCGAGCACGTAGGACCAGAGTCAAATTTCAGTGCACTTTGGTATTTCAATCGCTCATTTATGCCTAAGCGCTACTCGTGAAGTGCAAAAGTTTTGACGTCTTAAATTTCGTTGTGGCTATTATTTAAGGTAATTAAAAAAATATTGAATCATTATTTTGAGAAGTACAAACACCTTTGTTTATGTTATTAGATTTACAAGTAATGTGAAGACCAAATAAAAGATGAACATGGTTAAATGCTATTAAGCTTAGAATATATTTAAAATTCAAAGTGGAGAAATAACTGTCCTGGGTGACACTTAATAGCATCGTTCGCAGACGTATCTGCTTGTTAAAAATTAAACTAATGATTCAATGCTTCAGCCATATAAACTATAATACATTAACATGGTAGGTACAACTAGAGTTTCATTCAAATTATCAAAAAGGTTTCGGTTTGACTTGACTGACCGATTCATCATACTTCATTGATTTGTGTTAGTAAATTTTTTTGAATCCAAATAGATAAACATTTTTCAATTTTCAGAATTTAATTTTCGGTATTATTTTAAATGAAGCTATAAAAATGTATGTTTTCTGACAGAACATTATAACAAAGCGATTAGACATACCGAATGGCAAGCTTCGAAATCCTAATGTACCTACAATCATTAAAAAACAATCTATACAAAAATGCCTTTATTTGAAATTTAAGCTCTATCCAATTGCTTCAAGTTTGTTTTTTACTTTAATCGATTAGTTAAGATACGAGTTTTGCTAAGTAATTAGTCAATGTGTGGATGCAACTGTATTCAGTGTAAGGAGGTAGGCGTATCTGATCTAATTAATTCGACGTTGATTGATACTAATGTAGTTTCGGGCGTCAGCCGGTGAATAATCGATTGTCACAACACGATATTATCGGGTACAGAAATCGATGAAGAGCCGACAGAAAACATCTACACATTCATGTTTAAACACATTAATGTCAGAGATATGAAACATTTTGATGTGTTTTTATCACTAGTGACGCTTTGTAGGTGCAAAGTTTAGTCTATCAAAACTTTATGTGTACGAAATATGAAATAGCTAAAGCATTTGTTACTGTCATACTTTACTAATTGAATAGGTTTTATTTTAAGAAGGTTACCATAAAATATAACGTATTTTGATAACCATGAAACCTAAGCCTCTTTTCTTTTAATAGAAGTTTGTGTCAGAAAAATATTTAGCGTTATAAAGAAAACCATTAAAATATGATTCGTTAAAAGTTGTGACAAAATTATTATGATTAAAAATGTTCACTACGCTAAAAACTTACAAATCCGTACTAATATTATAAATGCGAAATATATTAACTC
Organism: Cydia splendana; assembly: GCF_910591565.1. NCBI lineage: Eukaryota > Metazoa > Arthropoda > Insecta > Lepidoptera > Tortricidae > Cydia > Cydia splendana. The sequence goes on from NC_085969.1 coordinate 17,775,891, forward strand.
TGCCTGTCTATCTATCTGTCTGTCTGCTACCTAAAATTATGTATGGATATAGTTTGACGGCCGGGGAAGGACATAGGATAGTTTTTATCAATCATCGTAAAATCGGGATCACTTCACGCAGACGAAGGGGCCGAACTAGTATTTTAATAAAAATAAAACCCATCTTTTACAAATACTCAAATCTGGAGCCGACCTTCGATTTTGTACCAGTAGCCATAGAAACCAGCGGGCCTTGGTGTGCTGATGCTAAAAAATTTATAAGAAAGTTAGGTCAACGCCTACGAGAGAAAAGCGGCGACCCCAGGTCCGGCGCATTAATCCAGCGTACCTATTTCGCTAGCCGTGCAAAGAGGAAACGCCAGCAGCGTGCTAGGTACATTTAGCCGGGTACCTATGGCCTAATAGCATATAATACCCTTATTTTTTATATTTACCTAGTTATAAGTTTGTAAATTTCTATACCTATTTAATTACTAATAAATTTATTTCTGATCTTTTAAAACAACAATTTTAAATGTTACATAATATTGTTTGCTCTTCATACAATTATTCCCTTATTCGATGCCTTCTGACCTCTGTAACCTTAGCCTATTTCTAATCCATCTTTATCATTTAGATTGTTATCACGGTAATTTTGACAGTCGATGTTGGGTGAAAGTCCTGAACTGTCGATACGAAGATTTGAAGACATCCAAGTCAGAGGAATGGAATGATGTAACAAGTGTAACCTCAAAGGTCAAAGGCATTTATTTTATTTTTGTTGTAGTGACTTATGCTCCTTCCGATTCAGTTAGATGAAATTACTTTTAGTGTTGCTGCTGTTTGAAAAATTGTCTGTCTGTTTATTATATCTGGTGTAAAATATATATAGAAAAAACTTTTCTTACCATTTCCAAACTAACAGATAACTGGCAGGAGATGGCACAGGATCGAGACAATTGGCGTGTACTCGTGTCGGAGGCCAAGACTCATTTTGGGTCGTTGCGCCATTAAGTAAGTAAGTAAGTACAGTCACCTGCAATAATATGTTACTCTTCGAAGGCCGCAAAAATATCTGACAGGGTGTTATTTGTAGAGCCATAAGAGCGTGTCACATATTTTTGCGGCCTTCAAAGAGTAAAATATTATTGCTGGTGACTGTACCATTTCCAAATATTAGGGTCTATAACTTTAGCATTGCCTGACATTGATAACAACACGGACTAATTTCTCATTTTGGAAAAAAAAATAACTTGGTTCCAGTAACAAGTTAGGAATGAGCTGCTAAGTACATTTTACCAGCAATGGTTTACTCCATAGCTGCGATTCAATTACGAAGAATAAAACCTACGGGATGTTGTAAGCATTCGAGAAATCCTTCTCTAGGAGCTCGTTTTACAACGTTCACTTTTTATAACCAAAGCCATGCCTGATAGCTCCTACCAGATTTCCCTTATGGTGATCCTTATGGTAATACTTACGGCGATCAGCCCTCAATCACTAATATGCGGTCATGTCAATGTTACAATAATTTCTAAACGGTTGCTCCTGTCTTTAATAACCATTTCAATTAATTCGTCGAGGCAGCAGTAAATTTGCTCGCCTATTCGATTTCATTTAGCATAGGCCGCGCAGTAAATTTAGATAGTTATTAGACTGGTTTCCCGCCAGTGAGTTATGGAAGCCTCTTATTGGAACATGGAACACCTCATAATTAACCACGTGAATGGGTCCTTTGTGATGTGTATATCACTTAGTGCTGCTGTTGAATATTTAATGTAGTTTCCGGTTGTGGAGTAAGCTTAGTGTTTAACAGAACAAATGGACTCTATAAGTTTAATGTTAACTTAAACTTGCAGATATCTCATTTCATTTAGAATATTTTATATAGGTCTTTATTTTATAATTAAGTCATTTATTTAAAAAAACGTGTGTATGCAATTTTTATTATTTTTTAACTTGACAAATCCTTATACTTATACATATTTTAGCACTACGTCGAATACGATCTAATCTCTTATCCATTGATATAATTGTTTCCTTAATTGAACTAGATTCCGCCAAAACTGAATCTAAAGTAGGTATGTCTGAAACTATAATACTTACTGCCAGAATTCCCAAAACTAGGCTTTTAGTTAACTAGTGTTTTAGGTACCTATTTTATTCGTGTAGGTGTAAGTAAGCTCGGTTAAAATAAAGAACATATGGTAGTAATAAATAATTATTTATAAAAACCGGCCAAGTGCTAGTCGGACTCGCAAACGAAGGGTTCCGTACCATTATCTATAAAAACGGCCATCCAAGTACTGACCCCGCCCGACGTTGCTTAATTTCGGTCGAAAATCACGTTTGTTGTATGGGAGCCCCGCTTAAATCTTTATTTTATTCTGTTTTTAGTATTTGTTGTTATAGCGGCAACAGAAATACATCATCTGTGAAAATTTCAACTATCTAGCTATCGCGGTTCGTGAGATACAGCCTAGTGACAGACAGACGGACGGACGGACGGACGGACAGCGGAGTCTTAGTAATCCCGTTTTACCCTTTTGGTATGGAACCCTAAAAATGCAGAAATGTTATGTGCAAATATGAATACACTCCATCATATTATGTGGATACAAACATATTGGAGTGCCGAGTACCGTCTGTGACATTTTAAAGATGTCGATTACTTTACACTTGATTGAACATACCACTCACATATAATCCAACAGATGTTTAACGGTTAGCAATTGTTGACATTTTATTACCATACACAGCTCTAAAGCAATCAATGTACACCCATAATATTACGTATCGATTCCCCAGAGTATAAACAGTCATAGAAAAACATACGAGACATACGCATGATACGCAGTAGGAAAGCAAACATGCTTCCGCGGTGCATATCGCTGTTTAAACACTTGAAGCCCTAAAACATGGCACACACCATTACTAAAGATAACATTGAGTCGTAAAACTAAACATGGTAATCGGTCACCAATAGTGTCTATAGAATTTATATTGACACCCTTTTGTGTGTTTTAAGAAAATATTGACAGGTGGTAAAAACAGGTTGTCGTTTCAGTATGATCGAATTCAATTTTTTCGAGAATATTTATTTTAGAGTTCACTTAGTTAATATTTATTTTTCATGGCAAAATGCAAATTGAATTCAGCGTAAGGATTTGTATATAAATACTTTTTCGATGAAATACACAGGTACGGGTTATTTTTTATCGCTGCGTAACAATATTCACATTTATATTGCTAGTTTCGTTTATAATAGTAGTTAATGACATTCTGATCCGACATACCTATTTCCTGAGGATGCTTTAAGATTACCTTTTCCAGCTCTTAAGAATTACCTAAAAAAGTCATTGATGTTGAAGGCTTATTACAGACTCGAGGACTACTTGACAGACAAACATGCATGGTCCAAACCAGAAACTGTAATAAGAACAAGTAGCAATTAAAAGCATTGTATTATGTGTAGAGTTATAGGTGACTCTGCTCAGGTAAAAAAGCACATCAAATTTTATGAAGGCATCTCATAACAATCAGTCAGATTCATATAATATGTATTCTCACTTCTTTTATTGACTTTATTTACTTTTCCTTTTGTAAAAATTTGATATGTTTTCTGCAAGAGCTACGTATTTGTATGATTTCATGTACATATATGTTTCTTTTTATCATATTTCTGTAAAGGTATATACTTACTTTGTATAACTGCATGAATTCTATAGTAATTTAAATTGTTTTTTTCTTATTTACTCTTAATGCATGTTAATTATAAGATGTAATAATGTTTTGAAAAGATATGTCTCGCCGAGTTTGTTACCGGTCCCATATTGGGATACCCTCCTCCAATTGAGGGGGGATTTAAATCTTCTCGAGGCAGAGGTGTAGGGTTGGAGCCGGTATAGATTTATTTGACGTTCATAAGCGCATTGTAATATGCCTACTTGAATAAGCTATTTTTTATCTATATCTTTATCTTTACCTCTCAAATTAAGATATCAAAACCGGTGACAATTGGCCCTTCTTCAAACAAAAACGTCACTTTTGACACTGACATATCTAATCCATATCGTATCTAGTCGTAATATTTGACGTATCTTATATGTAGTTCGAACCGTGCAGTAAGTCTCATCTTGAAAATATAATAACAGTGTATTTTCGACTACAGACAAGAATTTCCAAGTGCTCATACGACTATAGAAGTTGACTATCAGGCAACTGGGTCAAGGAAGACATTGTACGACATATTTTTGCCACCAAGTGTTTGCACAAGTTCTTAACACTTTAGTGAGTTTAAAATTTAACACCCAAACTTTGTCTTACGCCGTCGTAAAACTTAAGCTACAATGTCTTCTGGCCATTATGTAAAACCATTTTTTCTACCTTTTTGTGAGCAAACAGTGTAAAGAACTTTAAAACGTTGAAGTTATAGCCGTTCTGTTTCGTGGAATAAAATTAAGTTGATGTTGAACTAACTGTAGTGAATAATTCTTTGCATTTAAGTTATAACGTATCTTGAATTTTGCGATAATTTAAATTATGTGTACGTACAAAAATATTCCTTTAGTTTTTACATTGTAACTAAATAAAACGTAATAATTTAAATAAACTAATGTATTCAATGTTCGACAAAATACGTGATGAACCTAATTTATTATAATTATTTAATGTCTGTGTGTCATGGAAAGTTCTTGTCCAGGTACTTATGTCTTCAAATAAAATAATGGTTAAGTTTCTTAGAATTCATAATCGGTACACACTATGAAAGCTATCTTTCAGAAAAAACTAAGTTTTTTGTGACGTTATTTCTACACACAAAAAATTGCGGCTGTTTAAAGTAGGTTTTTTATAGGTAGGTATTGTTATTCCTGTTTCAAACTTTTAATATTGTTCTTAGCCAACCTATCACAGAAGCGTTGAAATTTTAGACAAGCACACTAATAATACATGTATATCAGAAACCTCCAGTTAATTATGCCTCATATTTTCCCGAAACTGCGTTATTAGCAACTCGTGGGTGACATCGGTGATTTTAGCGTTGCGCAAACTGGAGCTTAGCCGTAGGCGCTCTCATTAGTGGGCCAATTACCTCGCTCAAAATGCTCGTTGATTACAGGCTGACTGCGCCGGGGGCCGGACAGATGCTCTTTGTGAAATGATCGGGAATTTTTCATTGTGTCTTGGAATTTTGACAGGACAGATGGGAAAGTCGGTGAGGTGTCAATGGTGTTATATTTTGAAACGTATTTACCGTAAGGACAAGTAAACGAAACTTTAGTTTAAAATCAATGTTTTGTTATTTTGAATACCCATTGGACCAAAATTTGCACTTAAGAATTTCCATTAAACTTATTGAAAAGTAGCGGGGTTCGAGTTCGAGTCATGATAGAACGGCCCGGTTTTGGACCGAGGCAACCGGCACCTCATTTTCTATGACAGGCGACCGGTGATCACGTGATGCTTACTATACTTATAGAAGTGTCGGATGTTCTGGCACGGACCCGGGCCGTTCTAACGTGAGTCATCCTCAAGTCGCATGTCTGTCCACTTGCCTAGCCAAAGCATCGAAATGTTAGTTGACACATTATACAAATAAAAAAGAGTATTAATATAATTTTATCTACCTCTTAGTCTGTAAGGTACTTACGCATGTAGGTATATGAGCCTTAGCTGCTTGAAAATAAATGATATTTTTACATTAAATTGATTGGCAATATAAATTAAAATTATGCACAATGAGACCAGTGCCCAACCTTTTTCCAATTAGGATCTGATTCACATCAGCAACCTCTCTTACACCATCCTCAAAAGGTTGAGTCATATAAGACTAATACAATCGATCATCTGTCACGATAATAATTTAGGTCAATACGATTATTAATTGCATCTACAATATTACTTTCGATGTCTTAATTTGTTAACTTCTCATATTTATATATTTTGGTAGTTTTAATTTTACAGGAAGTTTTCATGTGGATAACAATAATTAATAGCCGCTCACAACGATGTTGCTCCTGGTCGTCTTTACGACGGCAGTTTCAGGGGCCCATCTAGTCAGCGGCGAGTCACCGCCTGCCTCGATGACGGTGTTAACATTGTTATGGCAGGTGTCCGGACCTCTTTTACAATAGCCCAATCTCATTGTCCACCCAAACATCAATCCATAGACCGGTCTACTGTTCACTTTTTCTACAATAGTCCCAATGCCTGCTGAGACCGGTTCATGGGTGTCTATTGTTGCGCCTGTGAACGGGTTCCAGCAGGCGTTCTACATGACATTAAAGCTCTCCAAAGGGCCTCTACGTGTTGGATCTATATCCCCACGCAAGCCTATCAAAAGACCGGGATTTATAGGCCCGTGATATCTAAGGATTTATATGTACCTACCACAGTGACGATTCGGTGGTACATTCAAAGAAATTAATTTTCTACCCATTTTGTACTTTGTCACAGTAGATAATAGTCACAGTGGCAATAGTATGAGGTCTCCAGCGACTTTCATATTGCTTGTCACTGTGACAATAGTATGAGGTCTCTAGCGACTTTCATATTGCTTGTCACTGTGACAATAGTATGAGGTCTCTAGCGACTCTCATATTGCTTGTCACTGTGACAAGGTACGAAATGGGTCGAAAATTAAATCCTTTCACTGTACGTTCTGTAAATATGTAACTAATAACTACCTATGTAATTATGTTTTCATCATGTAATAAGTAATAAAGGTGCCTATGTCAAAGGCACTAAATTAAATATAAACGTGCAGGAGGCAGAAACTGCTACGCATGACGCTCTGAATCTTTGCCATAATGTGCTTAAATTACGAACATATTGATAGATACTAGCGGCGCGATTCGAGAAATGAATTAGAGATTCACTAGATATGAAATATTAAAGATATGTGACGTCCCACGGGTAAAGGTACTTTATGGTGGCTGGCGCTTACGTCGCATAGCGCCGCAATAATATTGGAGCGGCGTAAGCGCCAGCCACCATAAGGTACCTTTTGCCGTGGAACGTCACATATCTTTACTAGTTCATATCTAGTAAATCTCTAATTCACTTCCCGAATCGCGCCGTATTATCTGATAAAGTCCTGATAATCAATATCGCAATTTTTTTTATATCCTATTTTGTTTTCCACTGCTGGACAAAGGCCTCCCCTTTCATCCGCCACTCATCCCGGTTTGGTGCATACTCCCGCTAGTCGCTACAAAAATGCGTAGACGTCGTTCCGTAATCTCTTTTTTCTGCCTCTATCGCGAATTTTTTCTATTCGCTGCGAATCAAAAAACGTATGAATACCATGTCAGTCATGTCATGTGCATTCATTTTAAAATAAAAATGAAGTGTAGATCAAGCATATCCCTCAGGATTATTAGCAAGACGTGCACTAATCGTAGTGCCTAGAGGTATGGATTCCGAAGAATAAATCGACGAACATTCTAAGGCGGTCGACACACGCACTGAAGTTAATTGCGCCACGTTCGCCGCAGGGTGAGGAGAATAACTAATTACTGCACTACGCGTACCTGTTTTGCTCCCTTGAGAGGAAACGATGCAATTTCAGTAAGATGGATACATGATATAAGCTCTTATATGTGCTTGACGTTTGTGAATTACCATGATCTAATTCATACATACATGCGTAATAAATGTAGCAGATGTAATGAAAAGTATTTACCTTGGTAGGTATTGCCATATGCATAACATAATTTATATATCTACCATAAACTTGTCTAGGCTTATGCATCCCAGGGAAGATTTAGCAAAATACAAATCTAAAAGCGGTAACAAGGTTAGGACTTATAAAATCCCTACCTACTTAATACCTTAAATTAAAATTGTTACGCCTAAATTCAAACTCAACAGCGCAAGGAAGGTACAGACAATAATGACATAACGGTTACATATCAGAATACCGAAAATTTATTTACCTAATGTCGAATCACCTATGCTCGATTCACCTATTTTTAAATTACCTAACGATCATTTTACCTAAACATTGAATGACCTAAGTTTATAATACCTAAACTCAATTAACCTAATGGATGAAACACCTAATGAACGTTTTACCTAATGCATATTTTACCTAACGCACGTTTTACCTAAAGCTATTATACCTAATGCATGAAACACCTAAAGCTGACATACGTAATGGACGATATACCTAAAGTTGATTTACCTAATGGATAAAATACCTAAAACTGTTATACCTAACGCACGAAATACCTAATGTCGATATACCTAAAGGACGGAATACCTAAAATCGATATACCTAATGCATGTTATACCGAAAGTCGATATACCTAATGGACGATATGCCTAAAGTTGATTTACCTATTGAACGAAATACCTAGAGCTAATATACCTAACGCACGTAACACCTAAAGTCGATATACTTAATGCACGAAATACCTAAGGCTGGTATATGTTTTAACGAACGAAGTACCTATAGCTAATTTTATCTAAGATTATGACTAACTACCTTCAAACAGGAAGGGTACCTACATTATTGTAGGTACCATAAATCTAGGTACCTACATTCCAAAATAAACTCGGATATCTTCAATCAGGTGTGACTATTATTGCATGCTGGAGTTTTAAGGAAAATGTTTTCATAAAGTGATGAAAAAACTCTGACAACATCAGCAAAAAGAAAATAGGTATTAATATGTAGTTTATTTCTTTATTAAGGGTTTGAACTTGTGACCATAAATGTTGTAGTTAGAGTAATTTTAGGATAGTAGGCCATAATTTTTTTAGAACGCGATAAAAAAAATAAGTTTACATGTAATTAAATAAATCTTTTTAATACAGTTGTAGCACTTGTAGCCAACTTATTCAAAAATATGTCCCATAGTTCTTAATTCGCTGACATAAGAGCTATGGGACATATGTTTGAGACGATTTGTGCACCCACATTTTTACAGATTACTGTACCTAATAGGTATATCAACTTTATGTGTTACGTGCATTAGGTATATTAACTTTCGGTATTTCGTTCAATAGGTAAATCAACTTTAGGGATATCGTACATTAGGTATATCGACTTTCGGTATTACGTGGATTAGGTATATCGACTTTAGGTATTCCGTCCTTTAGGTATATCGACTTTAGGTATTTCGTTCGTTAGGTATAACAGTTTTTGGTATTTTATCCATTAGGTAAATCAACTTTAGGTAAATCGTTCATTAGGTATATCAGTTTTAGGTGGATCGTCCATTAGGTATGTCAACTTTAGGTGTTTCATGTATTATGTAAATCGGTTTTAGATATTTCAAGCATTAGGTGTATCAAGTTTAGGTAGATCGACCATAGGTATTCTGAGCTTAGGTAAAACAATTATAGGTGAAACGTGCATTAGGTAATTCGTTCATTAGGTGATATGAGTTTAGGTTAATAAACCATTAGGTGTTTAAAAAAATAGGTGAATCGAGCATAGGTGATTCGACATTAGGTAACTCAACTTTCGGTATTCTGATATGTAACCGTTATCATTGCTCTGACACCAAAGTTACTAAAGTGTATGAAATATTACCTCAAATAAAAACAGGACGTAGCCATAAATAGAGGGACCTATATTATCATAGTTTTTGCACCTTAAGTTAGTCGCGCATACTCCAGCACGAACTTGCAAGAGTCCCCAAACTTTGCCGTAATTTACGATAACAAACTGGTCGGGCACATAGCAGGCATCAAAACTTACGAGTGTTTTTAAGATATGCTTCTTATTTCAGGAACCCGCTATGAGACTGCTCTTAACAAAACTTGGTGTTTTCATAAACTTTGACGCGTTCATAGCTCAAATAGTTAAGTCGCGAGTTTCGTGTTTTATAGCATTAACTGGCACAGCTTCGCGTTTTAAAAACTGAGTGGTTTACTTTTCTGAGTGTCTCACGTTCTCTAGTTTTCCACCACTTCCAGTTTTTTTCATTTTCTGGCATTTACCAGTTGCTGCGTTTATGTTGAAATTATTATTAACGTTACCTATGACAGTGCGGGAGTTTACATTAGAAAATTCTTATTTTATTAATGTGCATTCGACGCTCCAATAATGTTATTTTTGTATTTACGGTTTAAGTTTGATATTTTCTTTATTATTTAGTGTGGTGCTTGTTGATGTGTTAACTGACCTTATTTTATTTTATTAATTATTTCTGTAATATTATTCGATTATGCTATGTTTAATTTTTAATCTATGTATCTGCCGCATAAGCGCATTGTCATCCTTAGCCGTAAATTTATGTAGGTATGTGACTGAAATAAAGAAATCAACGCTATTGAATCAATACTTATACTTATTGAAAAAAAATTGTTGCAAAATACTAACAATGCTATCTAACAGTCACGATGGTATACGTATAAAATAACATCGTATTATCTTAATTAGCTGGTAATGAATGGCATTCTAACTAACAGTTAACAATATTGCAACGGTAAGAAACATCCATTCCATTGTTTGTGAACATCATTGACCCAAAATTGTGTTCTCATCGACTTACCCAATCCTTAATGAGCCTGTATAATTAATAGTTTTCCTATCTCCATAGATGCAACCTTCATCCGAATCGGTAGCGTAATCTTTTATCTTCAAACTTTTGAAAGTGAATTTGTTCGCGATATAATTACAGCGAGAGTGACGTCCACACAAAGAAACGTACAATTTCGCCCTCATTAGGTCCCAATAAGCGGTTACGGAATAAAATTATGCGCCTGCAATAATAGATAATCTATTGCGTCACAAGTAAATGTTCTGATGCAACTGTCATTATAAAGAGTAGCTGGACACCTGGCATTTGTAGTTTAGTATTGAGTTTTTAAATCGCAATCACAGCAAGTTTTCTTTTCGCTAAAATAATAGGTACATATTATGTACCTATTATTACGTGTGGAAATGGAATGCATGCATAGAGTTTCACTATAAGATAATATGTGTAAGGAAATCCGTGAGAGAGCTGATGGTCAAATGCAACAGTAACACAGCTGCAGTCAGTTGACATCCGAACGTCATCTTGACGGAAAGCTTCTTACGTTAACAGCGAACAAGAGGAATTCTGCCCCTACGTGCGTCCCATGACACGGGCAAGGGCAGCATCCGCTAGGTGTATCCTTTACATCTCATTAAAGTGTCAAAGGGGCCTATACGTGTTGGCTTCGGCTCCACGCACGCCTTCCAAATATCTACAACACCATTGTTCCATGATGGGTAACGCCATAAGTAGGTATACTAGGTATATCCTTAGCAAACGTATTTACCTAATCTTAACACTATCTTTATTAAGCCTCCACAACACGAGCATTCTCGCCTGAATTGTAGGTAATTCCGAATCTAATTCTTATCTAGTATATTTAGTATTTGATTCAGCTAGTAACAGAGTCGACGTGGGTGTTACACGGCCGAACCGCGTCCGCCATGTTAACATCCATGCCTTATTGATCTTTAGCGGAAGATTACATTAAGCTAAGCTTAGTTATAGGCTGTGATGTTGCATTCGGATTGTACAGTTGTAATAAAATTAGTATGCAGTTTGATTATTTTAAGTGAAGTTACTAATTAAATGAAGTTGCAGTGTTTTAATGTTAGAGGTAGATTGAGAGATTGCGTTAGTCTCAACCTGCTTAGTAATAAGTGTTACTTAGCATTATATCAGATATAAAGTAAGTACTTATCTAAGAAATATTAAGTTTCTTATTGTACTCAGTTTTTAAATTGTTTTCATAACATAAGATATTGTCAATCAAATACTTATATGTAAATTTTACTTAGATTATTTCATGTCTATCCTGACATGTATTACGTTCCAGGTTTCTCAAATAAAATAAGTTATATAACGTTTCAAAGAACTTGATTACGAATTCTCCCTTGACAACAATATATAAGACTGAGAAATTGAATTGGTAATATTATATTATCTAAGTATTGGAATTCGTGAGTAAATTGATCAATTCGCCAAACGGCCTGTCAAAACACGGCATCTAATCGAATATCGAATTTTCTTGTTTTCCTTCAAATACTCGTAATTTTCCATGAAATATTCCTTATTCAATTCAAGATGACAGTCTATGATTATGAAAGTTGGTACATCGAAAGTATTAATTTATGACCAATTTTGTACCATGTCACAGTGACAAATAGTATGAGGTCTCTAGCGACTTTTATATTGATTGTCACTGTGACAAGGTACGAAATGGGTCATAAAACTCATAAATTAATACTCTCGACCGTGCTATATTAATCCACGGGCTGGGCTTATCGGGAACAAAGTGAATATTAAAATATTGATGAGATTTGGGAAAAAACTAAGGGAAAAAATGATGGAAATTCAATAGAATTAGTGTAGGTACCTACTTGTGTATAATTAATAACATGCTTAGTTTTGTGTGGTTTGGTTTTATGTACTTATTATGTTGTATTATTGAATTGTAATATCTATTATATCGATAATAATTTGATTTGTTGGTGTAAAACGGGAAGGAGTTAATAAAAACTTGTTCATGAAAAGCCTTTAGAAATAACTAGAAACTTTGTTGTATCATGGACTTTCATTAATTTTGCCTGATCCGTACAGTTTATTTTGATAACTTCATTTAAATGCTTAAAGTAAAGTCATTGAATTTCTAAGTTATAAAATCGAATTATAATGCCTGCCAAGAATACCGGTTAAAATTAAAAAAATCTAAAACCAAGTCTAAACCTAAAATTTTATACTCACTAGCATCTAGCGACCGGTTTTAACAGGCTATATCACTCATTTAACTCACGGACACGTCATATCTTTCTCACCATTACCAAGGTCGTGTCCCACGGACGTTACGGTGCCGCTATGACATGTGTCACGGCACTAAACCACATCAGAATTAACATTTTGTGAAGGCATAAACGCCAAGTTCTGGGTAGTGATGGTGGGGCAAGTTAGAAGTTGCGAGCGGGTTAAGGCTGACTTTCTACTGATGCGGAGATGAGAAGAGTAGGGAATCAACAAATATTTGTAATCCAGCGGAGCTGAGGACAGATGTGGATTACAGCCATTGCTATTGGTTGATTCCCGCATGTCTCACCTCACCAGAGCCTCAGTAGAAAGGCAACCTAAAGATATTTACGATTAGGTTAAAAGGCTGACATGGTATGGCTCTTTATGTTACTAAATTTTTGTATGCTAAATTAGTATGTGTATTATTTAAATAGGTAAATAAGTTTAAATACACATACATATATTTTAAGTAGATACTGCTTATACTTACTTGCAACAGTGATGAAGCTATTTAAACTGTGTGATTTCGTCACAGTATCGCTTTAACATGATTATTATATTATAATAGCAATACAGATAAAGATATTCATATGTAGGCTGTCCTTTTTAACGGGTCGGCTTTAACTTCATGTGTATGTATGATAGGAATCCTGACGGAAGTTTTAGCCATCTTTTTGCATTTTTTTAGTAGCACAACCGAGGTTCGATCCTGCGATTTTTGACGACCAGTCGACCACCCACATATGAAAGGCAAAGGCTTTAATATTTTTTGCATCATATCTTTATACTACGAAACGTATGAATCACACTAGCTTTAGCTCGTGATTCATTTCTACCAACATGTTCAAAAAACCAGTACCATTAAAAACACACTATACGCTCCCGTTTTATTACATTTACCGCAGTAGGATAATAAAGCGCTGGACTGCAGAGCCTTTGTAGCCTCGGCCGAGCAGGTTCAAACGAATAAAGAACAGAGATAAACGCACGAATGCCCCTTAATGATGACAGTTCTAGAAAATTTTGAACGAAACACAGTGGAGTAAATCAACATTACTCCACTGTGTTAATGTGCATAGTAATATTATTCTTAATACATACCTAGCACATTGTAAGTTTCTCACAATGTATTGGTTGCCCTACGTACAAGGTACTACAAAAAAACTATTATTAATGTATATATAATTTCTTTATTTATTCACAAATTGTAAAACATAGTACCTACAGTCAGCATCGAAAGTATCGGATCAGACTAAGCGTCAAAAGTATCTACTATTCTTTAGATACTTTTGACCGCGAATTGTAGAGATATATCTCTATTTGGAAAAGTATTCCAGGGTGGGAGATACTATTACTACATTATTTCATCCGCTACCTACTATTGATACTAAAATTATTGTTTTTATCGGTTATCAAAAACTGTTATTTAATGATGAATATTTAACCACGACCCATGTTTTGTTGTATTTTGTTGTTTTTGCTAATGTGGTAATCATGACGCGTGTTTTATTATTTATTTTTATGTTGTGTTACACTTCGTGTTGCATAAGATCATGGCCCCGACGGAAGACCAGCGCCAGCCAGGCTAGCATCAAACTGAGTCGGGACCATTTCGTGGCTTCAGTGGCCCTTTTCTTTTTCAATGAGTGTTAGTAAGAAGGGTTGGCTTCCACGAGGCCCCTTTAAGCGCGAGGCCGTGGGTGAGGGCCCACTTCGTCTGCGTGGCTTATAGGTTATGTTACGTGTTGTTTTCTTCTTTTATTTTGCCTGGAATAAACGCTTTCTATTATATTCTATTATCTAACATCTAAGGTTAGATAAAACACGGAGTAACTTCTACAGTTACATTGACTAATGAAAATTCCATCACATTCCACATAAAATAATTTTAAATGCCTGTTCAAAATTGAATTAGAAAAGCATTTCAAGTCAAAGTAGTTTTTAATCAACTTATTCAGGCACAGGGTGAAAATCTAACTTTAGCAAAACTGTTTAACAGCTGTTGAAAGTTTTCTAATTTCATATAACACTTGACACGACAGTTTAAATTTCACAGGTGAATAACCTACCGTGTACGATGTTTTACGACAAATATACCTAATTGTTTTTTTTATGTTTGACGATCTTATTTATTTATTTTTATTTAAATCTTTGGAAAACAAACAGGTAAATTATTGTGAAATTCTAATAGTTAAATTTGATCTGTATATCAATTCAATATTTTTATACAATAATCAATAATAATACCTAATAAAATCAATCAATTGGCCTGATAATTAGCTTAAGATGATATATTCGTATAAATTAAACCCTATAGGCACAGGATATAAAAAAATTGTGGGGATCCGTTTAAGGGTATATTCGGTATCGTGTTCTAATTCGGAAAAAGTAGAAGAAAACATTTTTTGACGCATTTTTAACCGGATCCCGACTATTTTTTACACCTGTAGATACAAGACATGGCAATCAAGATCTATGAACACTTCATCACTATTATTTACTTTTTTTAGTAAAGGCGATTGACTGTTGTACCCTCCAGAAGAAAAACTTAGACTTTTTTTGGACCTAGCTAACTTTTAGCAGATTTAGCTGTCAAAACGAATGACGGTATGTAGGATCTGGCGGATTTTATACCTTGGTCGTATAGTTATGGAATGCAACAGCCTTGAAAAAAAAAACACTGTCCCATAAAACTTTAAATACGTTTGCCTTCACTGCGACATTTCAAATATTTCAATATGCACCTTCGACTAGCGATTTATGCTAATGGAGTCTGCAACTACGACAAAATGTCACCGACACGTAATCTATATACGGTGGTTTGTTCGTCTTAGTACTAATATATCACACTTATATCATCATCATCATGTTATAGCGGCAACAGAAATACATCATCTGTGAAAATTTCAGCTGTCTAGCTATTACAGATCGCGAGATATAGCCTGGTGACAGACGGACGGATGGACGGACGGTCTGGTTCGGTGTCGCCCAACTTAGCTAGCAAAGGCCCAGGAAAACTGGCACATTCCCGATGGTTGACTTGCGCAAACAGGATTCTCCGTTTATACATTGGAACAGCTAAACCAACAAAGAATTTGAGGGATCTCGCGACTTTCATTATGAAAGTTTATGCACCAACCTGGTTCGACATAAAGACAAAATCATCATGTAAATATGGTCCAATTCATGTTTTTAACATGGTTATAAGATGTCAGTATTTACCAGATAACCTGAAAAGTATTGCACTGAAAACTATTCAAAGAAATTCATTCTTCACACACCCAGAGAATTTGTTGCTGGCTATGTTGCAAGATGATGCGTCTCACATAAGGGAGCTGGCTCTTCGAAGAGTGTTAAAAGCACGAAAAGAGACCAAAGGAAAGAAGGTTCGCGAATTTCGACTCCCAGAACTAAGGGCTGACGCATCTACTTATTATGATTTAATAGATTGGACAAAAGGAAAGATTACAGAACCTCCTATGACAATGAAATATAGCGACACAGAAATTTCAAACCTGATTACTTCAGGAGCTTTGATGGATTTCGAAAAGTATCCTTGCCACACTCAGGCTGTCGAAAGGTGTGTCAAGCTGGTAACGGAGGCTTCGTTAGCAGTTTGTGGACCAGAAGCTAGATATGGATTCATTCGTACAAGGATACAAGCCCGGCAAGACATACCCGTTTTCGACACCAAATCTCAATATTTTCGTGTTTATGAGCGCCCTGAAACTACTGATTTACAACAATAAAACGTAATTTTTTGAGTTTATTTTGCTAGTTTATTATGATTTCAGTAAAGTTTATGATTAAAATTGTTAAATAGGTCCATATATCGTTTTCAATAAATCATATATGTGAATGTCAAAAATTGCATTATGTCAAAACTTTAAACCTAATGCGCCACCTTAAGATATATATTTAGAAAACCAAAATTTTGCATAATTACTTCTAATACTATGTATCATCAATTAATGATACAGGAAATATGAAAAAAAAGAAAAAAAAATTTTTGGCCATTTTCACTCCACCCTACTCCAAATCTGTTCCCTGCGGAAGGGTGCCCATAATGCTGGCTACATTACCGAATTTCGAACAACTTGGAAGTTCTTTGCCTTCTATGAATTATTCTTATTTTCCATCTCTTTCATCATTACAATGAATAGGTATAATATCTATTAAAGATCTTTCTTAGTGACTTACAAAACGAGTTGCGAGACACTTGACATAATACCAAGTAGAACACATCGATATGCGCAGAGGCCAACCATACTGTCGTAATATCGATCTATTTTAAAAACGTCTCAGAGCAAATTACGATTTGCGCAACCGTGTCGAGTGACTTGATAGACGTCGATACCTGCACAGACGAAGAAATAATAGAGACTGCTAATATCTGCATAGCATAGCTTTTTGGTATTTAGTTCGCCATTTATAAGGTGCATGGGGGTAACTTCGAACCAGAAGAACTTCATACTTTAGCAAAACTTACGCAACTAGAACGCTTATCCAGTCATCGTGCTTCCTGTTGCTACAGTAGAAATTAAGTGCTTTTAATTTAGTAGACATTTACAAAATTACCCCGCATTCGAAGTTAAATATACCTGTGTTTACATAATTGTCATTCTTAAAATTTTATCAAAAATGTGTATACTTAGATCACATGTTTTTATCAAGTTACGAAGTCACCTAAACCAAGCCTATTCTCATAATATTTTATGCAATTCACTTATAATTTCTTTTAAAATTATTTTACTGACATAGTAATTTCTAGACAGTCATGAAACAGACCTAAAAGTAACGCCATTCTAAATCGAAAACGTTAATTTTATGGCGCGATGAGCAGTCTCGATTATTAACTTGTCTTTTAAACCTGACACAATCAAAACATTTATTACTCTAAACAGTTTATGCTTGTTTAAAATTATAGACACTTATGCCCTTCTAACTTTTGATAAGAACAGGTCACAGATTTGATATTAGATAAATCTTAATTGATAAAAGTGCTCCGGTTGACATTTTTGGTTACGTACGAAAGTTGATTGATACGAAATTAATTTGAGGTTGTAATTGGCTAAGCAAATTCGATAACAGATAAAGTTAGCTTGTTTTTGATTAGGATTGATTGGGTAACACTTATTTGTACTTGAAGTTTAAGAAGAGTCGTGTTTTTGCCAATTATTTTTATTTATCGGAGTCGCGTCTTAATTTAAACAGATTAAACTTTCTGATATTACGATTTTTTGATTGAATCGGATAGGCCAATTCTTGGGATTAGTTGTCAAGCGGCCGCCGGGCTCCTTGGTGCGTCCATTAATAAATCGCATACTAACGGATAGGGGTTTACGAGTACATTCACGGAAAAATAGTTTCATTGTTAATTGAAGTGGGCATATGATTATAGGCAACCCAACTCTGGTGGCTTAGTTGCCGTTAATATATCTGAAGATTCTTCATGGATATTGTCAAATCTTATAAAATGTCTCCCATTTCTGTTCATGGAGATTTGATTGTGTGACATTTTATTGATTGTGTTAGATACCTTCCATACCCTTATTACCAAATAATGTGCTGATTTGGCCCGGTAGCAACGAGATCGTACCGTGTACCAGAAAGAAGGGGAGAGAGGAAATGGTCGGCTCCCCAGGTCCAATCTATGCTATATTTCTTCATACTCTTAGCAACTAGTTATATCATTTTGGTATAATTTAGGGACGAGGAATTCATTTTTTAAATAATCGTTATACCTTTTCATACAAATAAACTGATTTTTGCACAGTAAATGAAAAAAAAATATATTTTTTAGGACAATTTCGGACTTTACAATCACAGTGTGGCGATTTGTACTAAATAAAAAATTGAGCAATTTAGCTCATTTATTCCTCATTCTAAAAAGTATCACTTTATAATAGGCACTCATGTATTTTTTTGTGAATAATAATTTGTAGCGCGTGGTGGTGACGATTTACATTTAAATTGAATTAAGGCCAAAGTCAAACATTAAAAATGTTAAAAAAAAACTGAATCTGGCATTTGAAAAGTATGAATAAGTACAATGTTTTAATATTGAACAGATAAATTACACGTGTAATTTTTGGGGTCCCTTTGTTTCCCATAAAGTTTTAAGTCATAATGTATTGTTTGTCATATTATCGTTTGTCATAAAACTGAAACCGTTAACTTTTCAGGATTTTCGTAAGGTTATTCTATAGATTGGTTAGGTTAGGTTAGGTTTGTTTTATGGCAATCCTGAAAACTTACGCGTTTCTGAGAAAAACCAATTATGACTAACGAAAATTCGGACAAACATACATTATGACTTAAAACTATTTGGGAAACAATAGAGACCCGTAATTTTTACAAATGAAATGGTTTTCTGCCACCCTATTATAAGGCAGTAGACTTTTTTGCTAACAAGGTATGTCCATCAAATACGCTCATAAGAACGATATATTCTATCGATATAGGCTTATGCACTATCTAATGATATATAAGTTATTTCGGGACGCGTTATGGCCCAGAACCCATACTATCCGGGACACGGTTCTTTAATTCAATAGGTACTAATTAGCTATAAAAATATGACTTTCCGCGGGTAGGTACCTTATGGGGGTTGGCGCTTACGTCACGTAGCACTGTATTAGTGTTAGAGCGTCGTTAATAATTGTGTAACCGCCAACCACCATAACATTTCTTTACACGTGGAACGTCACAAATAGAAATACATACAACGTACTACGCAATAAGCATAAAAGTATTAATGAATAATGAAAAAGCATACATATTTCAAGCTTAGTGCTTATATGTTTCGTGTCGGCATGTCACACGCGGGATATTGCTCTTTCATTAAT
Source organism: Cydia splendana (assembly GCF_910591565.1). NCBI lineage: Eukaryota > Metazoa > Arthropoda > Insecta > Lepidoptera > Tortricidae > Cydia > Cydia splendana. Next base: position 17,795,473 of record NC_085969.1, read on the forward strand.
TATCAGTTTTAATTTATCGCGGGAAATATCTCTCTGGGGCCGGCAATAAATGAGCTTTTAATTTTATTATTGCAGCAAGTTCCAGTATATACTTATCGCTTTATTTATAAAATTCATGGAATAAAAAGTATCCATTGCTGTTAATTGTTTGCTATCATAACAATTGATTAATAAGTTGTACTGCTACAAGTACAAAGATAAAGTTCTATATTTCAGTACTAATCGGTATGTATGTACCTACGTTAAAGATGCGTGTTGAAGGAAAGAGGATGAAGTCATTCATCTCCATACAAAGATAGGTATCCGTTTTCCTCTCTGACATTAAGTATATAAAATATTTTAAAGCAATTTAATGTAAGTCTATACCAACCACAGGTATTCCCCTTAGTTTTTGTATGAAAAATGTGGTTTGCTCAATCAATAAATCCGAAAAAAGTCAAGGAGAAGGGAAAAGGCTTTGGGCAATATAGGTACCTACAACAAATTGTGTAAAAATATTTTTCTGCAGCATTGACGTGAGCGATAACGATGACACTGTAAATTTTCTTGATAAATTTTGCTGCTTTTCCGTAATACGAGTATTGCCGTGACCAAAACGTCGATTCGTCACTCGTTTTGTCAACATAACTATAAATATATCTAGGTAATTCAGAATTTCAAGATGTCGTGCCTGCAGTGTCGGCAAAAAGAATTGATAGTATAGAGGGGTCCTGTCATTGTAAATTTTGTAGTCACTGTAAATTTACTGCCATCTATCGACACACGACTAAAACTCAAAATGAAAACGTATAAAGTTATCAAAAAAATTATATATATGGATAAATGATTTTATTATTTTTATATCATTTTGATCCATGTTCATTCACTGATATCTATGTGTTAAAATTGTTAAATATGAAACGGTGTCGTCACGCCATCTAGCCGAGGATAGGCTAAAGGTGTGTGAGCCATCTATTCGAGAATGACTTTTACTTGAATTCCGAGGCACGTTTTTTCCTTAGACTTTATTCGTCTTTCGGATAACAAAGGCAAATTCTTTTTTAAACAGTCAGTTAAAATATGCTAGACTAGAATTTAACCTTGTTTTTATGCCTACAATTGAATACCTCGAATAAACAGAGCGCCACAGCTCTTACTCAGACAAAGCTAACGTTATAATTAAATAAAGTGCTTAAGTGACCTTTATTCCCAGCGTATCTAACCAACACATCTGAATATTAGTCATAATCATAACGTTTCGCGGCTTATAAAGTTCCGAGAAGCGAAACTTTGTGGCAATTTCACGGATGTCGTTTGACGTAACAAGTTGATCTAGTTCGTGTGATTCATATGGCTTATTAATTTTGATTCACCTTTTGTGGTTAGTTTGTCACGTATGATACACTATGGAGAGCTTGCTACAGCAGTAAAATCTGTTATTAAAAAAAAACAACGGGTTGCACTCCGGGAGTGCCGGCAGAAGTGAAAGCTCAACGACATTGTAACTCAAAATATTAATAACAGCGCCATCTAGTGCAAAATATCTGCAGCACTATGAATAATTGAGGTTAACACCATCTAGCGTTATTTCGTCGCATTACTTAAAACCCCTAAGCACATCACTGTGAGTACTACAGTTATATTAATACCAGTTTGAGGGAAACTCACTAGATGGCATTTAAATCAAAAAAAGAAAAACACAATGACATTGTCCGTCACACGTGACGTCACGCAAGCGCCCTGCGCCGCCTAAACGAAAGAGCAGGCTCAGGCATACATTTTCGCCGCGCGGTAGAAAGAGAGGGTTACGCCTTACGCCTTACGCTGTCTCGAGTTTACCATTTTTTCCCCACCTCAAAAAGTGCACAGCGCCGCTAAAGAAGTTTTCATTTCAAAAAATACCCAAAAGCGGATATAGGTACGGAGAACACATCATTGCGAGCGTACCTAGTGAGTTTTTTGATGTTATCGTTCTTTAAGCGAATACGATTCAAAAGTTAAATTCCATTAAGCTTTTCGCTAGCCTTAAAAATTTTAAATTTTATGTTACTGCAATGAGAAGTGTACAAAAAGCGTAAATGGTAAGCATTTATTACGACACCCGTTAAATGTAACTGACATTACTGTTCGTGCCTGTTCCATGATTATTTTTCCGCACGTAAATAAACCTCCTCATTTTGACGAATTTCAACCTACTTATTTTAGTTTTAAAGCAGCCTCGTCTGAGTTAAAATACTCTTGAAAAAACATACTTTACACCTAAATAGCAAACATTGACTGGAAATATTCTCAATCTATTTCACTACAACGCTGACATAAAACACGTTTAACAGGTGTCAGAATGTGACAGTTACCTAAATAATGGCCTGCGCTAAACCCCGCGCGGAGCTATATTCAATAATCCTATTTAATAAAAGGCTAGATCGTTTAAGGCCTACACATAGAATAAATCTTCTCGTACATTTCCCAGCACCGACTCACATTCTGAGATAACTGTCTTACAAGCTCATTGCTTCAAACAATAGTATAAATCGAGTTGAAGCGGGGACATTTGCGAATTCGAAATGTTCTTCGCTTTGTTGTTTTCCGCCTTTGATGACATTGCCTTCATTGTTGATCTTGCGTAGCTATAATTATTGTATTATCTTGTTTCTGTTTGAATGGTATTTCTGGTTATAGCTGTAGGTACTTTTAGCTCATGTTGTTTTCTTTTGTTTCATATAATTTAAGTGAACTTGAGTGCCTTATAACTTATAACATTCCGATCCGGTTATTCTTTTGTTAATTTTAAATTAATTATTGTTCATTTCAAAGGCGTGAATAATAGCTGATATTGTTAATAATTTTATTGTTGTCAATTCATATATTTTATTTTGTGCATTAATTTTTGTTCACTAGTCCCCTAACTTTTTCTGCAAATTTCGTTAATTTTGACTACCTATTTCAAACCTATAAATGAAAATAATTAAATATAGCTAAGCCAGTACACTGTACAGACTCCTTAGTAATAGCTCCGAAAACTACACCTCGAGCGATTTGCGCCAGTACAATGACAACCAAGCTTAATGGTTAGCTGGAAGAGATCCCGGGAGATATTAACGGGATAAGTTCGCCTTTGTACACATTTACTGTATTCTCTCTTTGTATGCTTGTTTTGGGCAATAAAGTGTTTACTACTACCTACTCATCATCATCATCTCAGCCATAAGACGTCCACTGCTGAACATAGGCCTCCCCCTTGGACCTCCATACGTGCCGGTTGGAAGCGACCCGCATCCAGCGTCTTCCGGCGACCTTAACAAGATCGTCTGTCCATCTTGTGGGTGGACGTCCTACGCTGCGCTTGCTAGTCCGTGGTCTCCACTCGAGCACTTTTCGACCCCATCGGCCATCTTCTCTGCGTGCAATGTGGCCTGCCCATTGCCACTTCAGCTTGCTAATCCGGTGGGCTATGTCGGTGACTTTAGTTCGTCTACGGATCTCCTCATTTCTGATTCCATCACGTAGAGAAACTCCGAGCATAGCCCTCTCCATAGCTCGTTGAGCGACTTTGAGTTTTGAGATGAGGCCGATAGTGAAAGACCACGTTTCGGAGCCGTAAGTCATCACTGGTAACACACATTGATTAAAGACTTTCGTCTTGAGGCACTGAGGTATGTCGGACGAAAAGACATTACGTAGTTTCCCGAACGCTGCCCAACCGAGTTGGATTCGGCGGTTGACCTCTTTCTCGAAGTTGGACCTACCTAATTGGACTACTTGTCCTAGGTAGATGTACGAGTCAACAACTTCGAGTACCGAGTTCCCAACAGAGACTGGGATGGGCACAACATTGGCATTTGACATAAGTTTTGTCTTGTCCATGTTCATTTTCAAGCCCACCCGTTGTGAAACTCGGTTGAGGTCATCGAGCATCATGCTGAGTTCCTCCATCGACTTTGCCATGACTACGATATCGTCGGCAAACCGAAGGTGAGTGATGTATTCGCCGTTGATATTGATGCCAAGTACTTCCCATTCCAGGAGCTTGAAGGCGTCTTCCATTACGGCAGTAAACAGTTTCGGACAGATAACGTCTCCCTGCCTTACGCCTCTTCGCAATGCAATCGCCCTCGTGCTCTGCTCCTGTACTCGGACCGACATGGTGGCGTTACTATACAAACACTTCAACACTTCGATGTACCGATAGTCAATATGGCATCGCTGAAGAGACTCAAGCACCGCCCATGTTTCCACCGAATCGAAGGCTTTCTCATAGTCCACAAACGCTAAGCATAATGGCAAGTTATACTCTTCGGTCTTCTGTATAACTTGTCGCAGCGTATGGATGTGGTCTATGGTACTATAGCCTTTTCGGAAACCGGCTTGTTCGGGAGGCTGGAAGTCATCAAGTCTGTGTTCGAGACGGTTCGTGATGACCCTTGAAAACAGCTTATAGACATGGCTCAGAAGCGTGATGGGTCTGTAGTTCTTCAATAGGTTGTTATCACCTTTTTTGAAGAACAGCAACACCTCGCCTCTATTCCATGTTTCAGGCGTTATGCCCTCGGACAAGACGGAATTAAAGAGCTTCTGGAGGACTTTAAGTACCGGTGTTCCACCCGCTCTCAGAAGCTCTGAAGTGATTCCGTCTTTGCCCGGCGCCTTGTTGTTCTTAAGCTGCTTCAGGGCCATCCTAATCTCGTATAGACTGATGTCCGGGATATCTTCGGTATAATGTCGGGACAGCTTGGCTCTTGGATCTCCTACCAAGCTGTCAACGGGCTTTGCGATCGAAGTGTATAACTGTCCATAGAACCTCTCGATCTCACCTAAAACCTCCGCTTTGCTCGACGCTATGCTGCCATCTTCCCGTTTCAGCTTTGTCAGCTGGCTTTGCCCAATAGACTTGTCCTTTGCGAACACTTTGGAGCCTTGGTTTCGCTCAATAGTCTCTTTAATACGGTTAGTATTAAAGAGACGCAGATCATGTCGCAAGGACTTAGATAAACGTCTATTGAGCTGCCTATATGACTCCGCGTCATCGGGAGACTGCAACTGTAGCGAGCGTCGTTCAGCCATGAGGTTTAAGGTTTGCTCGGTCAATTTCTGAGGTCTATCTTTACGGCGGGGTCTAAAAAACTTAGACCCTACTGTATGGACAGTTTCCACTAGCCCGTCGTTGATTTCGTCCACTGAAGCCAAGTTCTCTAGGCAAGCAAAGCGGTTAGAGAGCTCGAGTTGAAAGCTTTCGGGGTTTTGAACATGGGCTCGAGTAGGTCGGAGCATAGACTTCATCAGGCTGGACCTTTCAAGTTTAATATTGATATTCAGTGTGCCTCTTACGATTCGGTGATCACTACCGGTCTTTACCCTGTTGATCACAGAGACATCACTGAATATCCGTTTCTTGTCGGTCATGATGAAGTCTATCTCGTTTCTCGTGGAACCGTCAGGACTCATCCAGGTCCATTTCCTGTGAGGCGGCTTCTGGAAGAAAGAGTTCATCATGAAGAGTTCCTCTCTCTCCAGAAAGTCGGCCAGCCTCTGACCCCTAGGGTTCCGTTGCCCATACCCAAATTGCCCCACTCTCAACTCATCCCCGCTTCTCTTGCCCAACTTTGCGTTGAAGTCCCCCATAACAACAGTAAAGTAGGTTTTAGAAGTATGTATGGCCCTACTTACGTCCTCATACATAGCTTCTACTTCATCATCGGAGTGTGACGAGGTCGGTGCGTATACCTGAATGACCTTCAGCGAATATCTTTTGGATATTCTGAGTATTAGGTATACCACCCTGCTCGACACACTGTCGATGGTTATTATGTTGTTTACGAGTGACTTGTGAACGAGAAACCCGACACCACCTTGGGACTGTTGGTCGCCCTCCCGGTGGTAGAGCAAGTTACCAGACTTCAGGGTTGTCGTGTCCTCCCCCTCTCTACGGACTTCGCATAACCCTACAATGTCCCAGTGTAACCTGCTCAGTTCCTCTTCCAGCTCGCAGATCTTTTCGTCAGTCCTCATAGTGCGTATGTTGTGTGTTACCAGGGCCAGTCGTCGTCGGGGCGGGTAGCCGGATCTTTGCCGGAGATTCTTAGCACCCCTGACCCCGCTAATGCCCTGACCGCTACCATAGCCAGAGCACCGGGGGTCGCCAGAACCTCGGGGCCGTGGTTTTATTGTGCTCATCATGATGGGGGGTGAATGCCATAATCGCCACGCTTGGCAGACGGGTTGGCGATCGCAGTCGAGTACACCGAATTTGAGGGACGCTGCTGCCCGTCCACCGGTGGTCTTGGACGTAGTTTAAGGACATACCCGGGTCCAGCCGCCGCTACTACCTACTACCAAGCTCTTAACAAAAAATAAAAAAGAATAGAGTAGGTAATTGCCAGTTAAACCTGTAAAATTGTAGCTGCGTTTTTAATAAAAAGGGCCCTACAGCATCAGCGTAAGTAGGTATAGATTTACTCTTAGACTTACCCCTAAGTATAAGCAAAAGCCTCCAATCCATTACAGATGATATCTTCAATCGGACATCAATACATCACGCACAGAGCTAATACATAAATCACAGGACAAGTCGAGACAAAGGACACATTAAGAGCTATTATTATTATGCAGATATGTACCGATAAATCAAAACAATATTTTTGTATGTCTGTCTGTGGGTGGCTGGTGAATTGATATGTTTATGATGTACGTATATGACGAGTAACATAATACTACAACGATGTTTTGATTTCTTAGAGGGCGCGAGAAGTAATTTTTTAGGGTTCCGTACCCAAAGAGAAAAACGGGACCCTATTAAAGACTCCACTGTCCGTCTGTCCGTCTGTCGGTTTGTCTGTCACCAGGCTGTATCTCATGACCCGTGATAGCTAGACAGTTGAAATTTGCACAGATGATGTACTTATTTCTGTTGCCTCTATAACAACAAATACTAAAAAGTACGGAGCCCTCGGGGGGCGAATCCGACTCGCACTTGTCCAGTTTTCTTTCTTCTATGAATAACAACATATAATTCGGCATAATATTATAATAAAATAAGATACAAATACATTAAACAATACGTCTAACAAATTCTTTTCTTTTTACCATAGTCTAATAAAACATGGTCTTCTATTCCCAGAGTGACACAGGCCTACGTCACAATAACATGGCCGCTATATATAGCGCTATCGCATATTATCATATAGCGCTGTCGCATGATGACGTAGGCTTGTGTCACTTAGGTGACCTAGAAAAGACGGGAATGGAGTACCAGGCGGAGTATATTATGATACCATGCTTTTTACCACCGGAGTCGACCTTTATCTGGGTGTGTAATTGTTTTCATTATCTTCTCACACATTTCGTAACAGCTACATTCATAATAACACGTTTCGTCAACTCGGTGTGTAATTATATAATAGTGGGAGGCGTTAGATATTGTTCCACTTCTAACTACTGCATTGCACTCCGTTTCTACCGTTATTTCATATTAAATATGTTCAAGGGAAGGAAGGAATATTTAATATGGAAGTGGGTCAAATTTAGCTTCAACATACTACCAGGGCAAGTTAAATGAAAGCTTGTAATAAAATCTGTCTGAACAATGAAAAAACTTAACTAGTCAATGTTATTATAGTCCAATATCTTCTTACTGTGGTCTAAAATTCACTGAATAGGTATGTACCTATTACTAATATAGGACCTAATATAAATGTATATTTAGGTCGTACAAATATTATTCGAATGACGTAGTTCTGAGGTAAAATATTTCCATTAATGGGAGAAAAAAAAACTCTTAGAAAACCAATAAGAACCAATGTTGTGATACTTTATTACAAATATTGAACACTGTGTAAAATTACATAATTTTTAACAGTGAACTTGAGGATCATACTTTTAGCTAGAGTACTTATTTTAGGTTATTTGTTAAACTTTTAGTTACTAAACCTTCGCGCGGTCCTCGTGAAAGTGGTAATCCAGCGTGGAATGCTGCGATCATCATGGGCACCTTTGCACCGGGAACGGCAGGGAGCGGTTTGTCTTTTTGAATTTATAGTTTCAATTTTTATTTATAAGTTTTAGTTGTAATTTAATTTTTATTGTTTTTTTAGTGTCCCGTACCCAAAGGGTAAAAATGGGACCCTATTACTAAGACTCCGCGGTCCGTCTGTCTGTCTGTCACCAGGCTGTGCTGTAACTCATGAACCGTGATACTGTCCAGAGGGGCTACCGCGAAAACCGAAATTCGCAAATTGCGGGGATCTTTCTCTTTTACTCCAATGAAGGCGTAATTAGAGTGACAGAGAAAAATGCCCGCAATTTGCGAACTTCGATTTTCGCGGTTATAGCCGAGACAGTTGAAATTTTCACACATGATGTATTTCTGTTTGCCGTTATAACAACAAATGCTAAAAACAGAATAAAATAAATATTTAAGTGGGGGTTTCCCATACAACAAACGTGATTTTTTGCCGTCTTTTGCGTAATGGTATCTACGGAACCCTTCGTGCGCGAGTCTGACTCGCACTTGGCCGGTTTTTTAGTTTCAGTAAAAAGATTATAAACTTTTTTCTGTCATTGTTGCATCAACTAGGTACAACAGTATTTAAGTACATAGAGGAACATAATGACAGTAAACCCTGTATGTTTCTATTATGTCAGTTTTCCCTGGCCAGTGCATGTAATTTGATAATGCGAACTATAATTATAATTACCGTATCTCAAGCCTCGCCCGGAGGTAGAATTAAAGTGAGCAGTGGAATAAATTCGAATCGAGGCTGCTCTAGATCTACATTAACTTAAGAATCACAGTTTTTATATATTATGTTTTCCGAGCTTTCTCCCAGATATTAATTCTATACATAAAAAATGTATAGGTATACATATAAAAATATGTCTTAAAGTACCTGATTTTTCCACTGTAACATTTCAATTAAATGTTTTATTTATGATATAGGAGGCAAATCAGCCGACGTATCGCATGATGGTAAGCGATTACCATCGCCCATGGGGCTGTCCATGTAACCATTGTAAGTGCATTTCCGGCCTTTAAGATGGGAGTACGCTCTTTTCTTGCAGGCTTGAAGTAATGTCCTGATTTTCTGACATCATTTGTTCGATAAATATCTTCAAAAGAATCTTGCAGAAGGACTGCAAACTGACCTTAACTACGACACGATGTACATAAAGAATGCTCTTTCATGGGTTAGCTTTTAAATGTCAATGTCAAATTAATGGAATCTATCTCAAAATCGAGGGCCGACATGCTCACAAATCGTTTTCTTAGTTAATCATAGTGATACTATAATAGTAGACCCAATACCAACTGCGACTGAGGTCATAATGCCATCTCTTTCACTCTTGGTTGGTCTTAACAAGGGTAAAGGAGATAGTGTTATAACCTCAGTCTCCAATCGGTATTGCGGTGAGTATAGTGGATCTGTGAACTGTAGACTTAAGTCCTTTCACCAATTTGAACATATTCCAAACAAACGGAACTACAAGTACAGAAAAAAAACTAACTACCGGCTAACCTAACGAGAGCCCGAAACATTAATTGATTGTTTTATTCATACTGAATTACAATTTTTATTTTTATCGACATAACTGGTAATACTTATTGATATAATGCATAAGTAAGATCCTAATGCAGGTAACGAATAGACTAAAAGCAAAACGGAAGCTTATAGACCCAATTTTACTTTTACAACATCGCATTTACAACTAATTTGTTATTTTAAAACAACCTTTATTCGTTTAGAATAAGGTTCTTTCAACAATACAACATAAAATAGCAATATGAGGCTGAGAGAACAAACAATCGGTATGTATAGTAACAGCACCAGTCATGGGACATTTAAGAGGAAATTTGGAGTATTTATGATATTTCCCTTGTACATGTAATTGGTCTTCCGCTTCGCGTGTTAAAAGATGAAAGTCCTATCCGCCTTTCATGTTTTAGGCGTGTTGTATCAAAGATACTGCAATGAGTTTCCACATAATTAACAAATTAAAACTATGCTTTTTTTCTCCAGTCATGGACACCAAAGCTCCAGTAATGGGCCCCCGGTAATGGACGTGGATCCAGTAATGGGCCCCCTATAATGGACATTGCTCTATCAGTATAAAATATTGAAATGGGGAATAAGTTATGGCAAAAAAATCAATTTTTGGTATAAGCTTTTATCGCTGAATGTATTTTTCTTTCCACAGCCAATTATTATTGTATTAGATTCATCGAGACAATTCTAATATACCCAAACACAATTAGTTAGGGTTTATTGCGATAAAGTTCCCATGGCCACCTCCTGTCTCCATCATCAGATCAAGTCCATGTTATCATAATATTGCATTATCATCCGATTTGCATACTTAATTACGTACTTACACAAAATTTCAACTGAATCGGAAATCGAAAAGTGGGTCAAATTCAGCTAGCAAGATTTGACCCACACTAACTAACAAGGCAAGTTAAATAAAAGTTTGGAAAAACGATATTAATTTATCCTAAGTCCGAGAATACCTCCTGGTTGACTAGATATTTCGTAACTACATTTTACTTCTGTATTGTGTAAAACATGAAATTATGGCATGGCAAGCATCATTATGTCAATTGTCCCATCATATTAGGAGGTATGCAGTTTTACAGCTCCTATAATGGGATTGGGCCAAATACGACTATTTTTTTACATCTGTGGATTCACAACATAGTGTGTTGTATACCTTATCTCATGGTAAATGCAAGTAACAAAACACATTCTAGTTTTCATCAAGTATTAATTAATTAAAATTTAATAAATTAACTCACCTCTCTTAGCGAAGTTGTTAAGAATTTTTAGTGATATTTTTTTTCAGTGGCACGACAACTTTTGGGTTGACGCACATTTCTTAAAAAATAACCGAATTTAATAAAAATTCAAACATAATCAGCTCTAGGACTCTTATTTATGATAAAAATATATCCAGTGTTTATAAACTACTTTTATATACTTATTTTAGAGGAATTGTGTTTTTTTGTCCCATTACTGGTTCCGTGTCCATTATAGGGTATACTACTATATCGACCTTACTTTAATAATTTCCTACCCAAGTAACAATTTGTGGTACTATAGTGGTCAATAGAACGTTTCCTAAATACCACCTAAGGTCCTATAAAAGACCTAAGAAGGTTGTATAAAGCCGAAATGGCGCATCTTTAGTGCCATTCAGTGATATAGTAGACCTGTAGCAGTGTCAGCCGTGACGTTTTAGGTCTATAAAAGTGATGTAATGCATGACTCTTGTGCTAATTTGTTGTCAGAAACGCCATTATAGTGTTAATTTATACTATAGTAGCATTTGAGATTCCATTATAGTGCTTGTTTTATACTATAGTAGTATTTGAAATTCTATTATAGTGCTTTTTTATACTATTGTAGAATTCATAGTTCCTTTACTACTTGTTGTGTGTTTACTTCACAAAAACGGTACTAAGTAAAATGGTGATAAATAAAGACGTTATATTAATATGCGCCATTTAGATGTCGAATAATTCGGTCTTTAGTGCAAAAAGTATATGGGACGGAAGTTTTACCGTTAGAATAGTATTAGGTTAATGAGGAATTTTAAATGCCCCCTCGATTTATTTATGTTTTTAATAAAATAATTTAATAAAATATTATGATATTCACCATAGTTACTACTATACAGCCAAGAAGTAAATCCGACGCTTTTATAGGCTAACTATAGAACTTAGGACGAAATATTCACCGCCATCATGATTAAAATTAGGGTTCCAAAAGAATTTTGCTGTGACCCAGTTGCACCTACAAACTCTTTAGAAAGATATAGGATTTTTTTTTAATTTAGATGTAGTCATTACTGTTGTTTCCTTTTTCAATGAGATTGGTAAAAAAAATGTGCTAATAATGGATGTCGATAAATATCTAAACCGTCACGATTTTATGCTTGTATTAAATCATTGATGATAAATCTCACCTACAATCACTAATATCACTGGGGTCTTTTTTATCAATTCATTAAAATATAAAAATATTTTGTACGGAACCACATTATGTGGCTTAGGCCTGAACTTACATAAGCAAGATATAAGTAGCCATTACAGATCAAATTGATCATTTACAAGTAGTCGTTTTCTACCTTTATGTATCTAACTCGGTTTATAAAAGACATAAAAACTCAGCTATAACGCTGTTGTCTTTTAAAAGAAAAAACAAAACCACTACACAACAGTTTTGTGATATAAAAGAGTCATTGTGACGTTTACAGCGATGAGATATAATAGGGATTTAAAAACTACTAAAGCGCTTTTTAACGCTATAAATATGTCCCAAAAACGCTACTATAGAGCAAAACAGTTCTATAATAGTGTTCATATGACTACTAAAGTATTATGTACTATAGCAGTGATCTCTAAAGCCACTATATCCTATAATCGTTGTATAGTTGGGTTTTTGTCACTGTTTAAACACAAAACTATAGCGGCTTGCAGGGAACCTTAATAGCGCAAACTACTAAAGTATTATGTACTATAGCAGTGATCTCTAGAGCCACTATATCCTAAAATCGTTGTATAGTTGGGTTTTTCTCACTGTTAAAACACAAAACTATAGCGGCTTGCAGGGAACCTTAATAGCGCAAACTACTAAAGTATTATGTACTATAGCAGTCATCTCTAAAGCCACTATATCCTAAAATCGTTGTATAGTTGGGTTTTTGTCACTATTAAAACACAAAACTATAGCGGCTTGGCAGGGAACCTTAATAGCGCAAATTAGTTGCATAAAAGTGATTCCAAATACTATTATACAGTAATATTGCTGTATAGTGATTATATTTGAACCTGTTATAGTACACGCCTGTAACGGCTCTATAAAATGATGATGTAAACCTTTACATCAATTGCTTATAGAATATATTAGCTGTATAAGCCTATAGAGCAAAAAGGTGTTGCCAAGCGCTTTTATACGACAGGTGGTCATCTCTGAAACCTTAATACGACGTCTATACAAGCTTTTAGCGATAAAAACTAAAATTATAGGACTAAAATGTTACTTGGGTATCAACCTTACAAAAAAGACCTTGCTACTCACAAAATAAGGTTCATATTCAAACGTCACAAACGTGAATTTGTACAATGAAAAATCTGATAAGATCTGTCACCCCCAGTTTTAATTAGGCGGTCATTGTTTATTCTCCATCATAAATATTTGCACGTAGTACCTTGTCGACTTAAATCCTTTTATAATTTCGTGTAACGACCTATTAATGGTTAAAGCGACAGGGTACTAAAGTATGCATATAGATGGCGTTTATCTTTGTGATATAGGCCTTGATCTGTATCTCATTGGCTGATTAAAATGGTCTGGTATGATCGTACTGTTAGAAAGCAAGGTCGCAATTCCTTTAGGCGCGGATTGTTATGCCGAGTTTTGTAGTATAAGCGTTAGCGTTTGTTCTAGCGTTTTTTGTTACTTTTATAGAGTTTCATCACTTCCATCTACGCAAACCGAGTAAGGCCGCGGAATGGACGCACGCGACGCGCGGCGCGGCTCGCCGCGCCGCGTGCGTCTAGTCCGCGGCCATATAATAAGATATTTTTACAGCCGTAGTGCATAAATGTTTTCCATCGTATTTTCTCGGAAACGTTCGTATTTGTCATGCTACTTCAGTCAACGTCAGTACTTTTTGTACCGAACTGACTGAAATAGCAAGGCACGTTCGTACATTTCCGTGAAAATACGTTGGAAAATAATTATGCACTATATATCTGTACAAATATTACTAAGCTTCAGTCGTCTGTTTGTCCGCATGCAGCTGTCAGTCTTTATTTTATTAAGTTTTTTAAAGAACTGTGACGGTAATCCATTCGTTTTTACAGCTCGAATGATATAGGTTACATGTTTTTTCGATTCATTTTAGAACCCTTTTGCTGGCCTGCGCCTTGTTACTCTGACCTCCACCGATCAACAGCTGCCAGACGCTCAGATCTAGTAAAGGGGATAGATAAAGACAAAGGGTCTTCGTTGCTTTCAATGTTGTTTACCTTTTTACACACTCTTTGTATTTAGCTCACAGAGGATATTTGTTAGCTTCAAATCTTGCAACTTAAATATGAACCACTTGCTGGCAATTGAGTCAGTTGAAAATTAGATTACTTTTTTACCACTAATAATGCTAATAATAGGTGTATGTGAAGTCCCCAATCCGCATTGGGCTAGCGTGGGGACTATAGCCCAAACCCTCTCGTGCTTGAGAGGAGGCCTGTGTCCAGCAGTGGGACGTATATAGGCTAAATTATTATTATTAATAATGCAAATAAGGAGCTGATCAGATGATGCAGTCGGAAGGTATTCAACGGAACTCGAATAACTCGATGAAAAAACACAAACACATCGAGCTTTGCCTTATTAGAAAGATCTCGAGAAGTAGGATCCATGCAAAGGAGAGAAAGTACAGTCGGCAATTAAAAGTGTGTACCTATCAAAAAATTTACAGCAACGAGTTTCCAGGGATAGTTCACCGTTTGTAACTTGGATAGCAACAGTGTGTGATCCAGATAGTCTCAAGTCTCAAAGAGGCGACAGTGCTTGAGAACTGGAGCGGCTACCGGTACAGACCGGGCGCATTTGTCTCGCTGTAATATCGCCATGTTAGGTAAACGTATGTTTTACGAGTATGTTTATTGTGGTGCGGGTTTGAAATGATTTTCTACAAGCTTATTAAACAAGCAATGGTGGATGGTGAGCGTGTGAAACTTATGAATTTACACACGCTCTACCATTATCTTTCCCGGAGATAAGTTCGCTTTTGTACACATTTATTCTATTCTCCCGTGTTATATAGGTTCCTTATGTAATACTTACTAGTACGTCTACCATCAGTTTTGACATTGACATATACGCTCACGTCTACGTAACTTACTCTCTATGCATCTCGCTCGTACTCGCATATGCGAGCAATAGTGCAAGCGAGATGTACAGAAAGTAAATTACGCAGACGTGAGAGTTGTGTCAATGTTAAAACTGATGGTAGAGGCTTAGGTACTTATGAGTACCTACTCATAAAACGCAAAAATATCAGGCTTAAATATTACTTCTACTGAGTAGAAGTACCTACTTCTACTCAGTAGAAGTAATATTTACGCCAGATATTTTTGCGTGCTTTTCTATGCAACATTTTATTGCAGGTACACCGACAAAAAGCCCATCAAATATGAGAGCATGCATTAGCCACGTCTCATTGAACAGTGGGCAGTATGCATATTCATAACATAACCATTACTGCTAATTCCATTCAAATGGCTATGTAAATACGGCACTAATTGCAAATGTATCTATTTACAGAATGACTTAAATCCAAGTACTTTACTGATAAGATACGCCCTTCTTCTTTTATGGTATTCACACATGAAAGGACGTAAGTCCCAATGAACAGCTAAAAAGTTATGCTCTTTTGAGTGACATTAGATTAATGTTCACATCGCTTATTACTACAGCTTTTGCCTGAAATAACAAACCATAAGCTACGTTAGCGACTCACAGAGGATACTTATCTAGAAAACACTTTTCCATCTTCTTTAACCATTTGAAGCTTTTCACAATCAAACTCGCGCCGCACCCGGAATTTGCATTAGTGTGATGATTGCCTTAGACATCGCTTAGAAAAACAGATGACAAGCAGTTAATAGTTTGTTACTCGTTCTTGAAATTATAATTATATCTAATAGTAACTAGCGTGACGGACGGTAGTACGGGAGAAATGGTTCGGGAGGAATACGGGACACTAAATTCAGAAAGGTTTCAGAAAAGTTATTTAGGGTAATATTTTTCTAGTCGAAACAAATCAGGGTTTTTTTCAGTACTTATAACACATATAGGAGCTCAACTAAAGCTCTAACTAAGTCTTCAATTAAGAACGTAATAGCTCTTATAAATGTCGATATCACACCTATTCATCAGCCCTAAGGGCCGGTACAGACTGACTGCAACCAGACGGCAACTTGTATGGTAACTGCACGCCGACGTTGCCGAGGCCGTACAGTTGGCGTGCAGATCCCATACAAATTGCAAACGGGTTGCAGTCCGTCTGTATCGGCCCTAACTCGGTAAGCGAAGAATACAGCTACCTATAAGTACTAGCAAAAAGAATAGATAGTATAGAGGGGTCCTGTCACTGTAAATTTTGTAGTCACTGTAAATTTACTGCCATCTATCGACACACGACTAAAACTCAAAATGAAAACGTATAAAGTTATCAAAAAATGTATATATATGGATAAATGATTTTATTATTTTTATATCATTTTGATCCATGTTCATTCACTGATATCTATGTGTTAAAATTGTTAAATATGAAACGGTGTCGTCACGCCATCTAGCCGAGGATAGGCTAAAGGTGTGTGCGGCATCTACTCGAGAATGACTTTTACTTGAATTCCGAGGCACGTTTTTTCCTTAGACTTTATTCGTCTTATACGAAGTTACATATGTCTTTGCTACTAGGTACTTAAACGACTCAATGAATTTGTGTGGGTAGAAAATTGTTTTGAAACAGCCACCGTAAATAAGATATGTAAATCTGTATTGCAGTGATATTGCTCTGGTTTTGAAATGTTTAATTATGGTGTTTCATAAGACGACTACATCGATAGTATGTAGGTAAAGTGATATTTTAATGCATGAATCCTAATTTGCATGTTTAATTTAAGTATGAACTGGGGTAAAGCTTAATACTAGTAATAGTGATCCAAAAGACTCGAGCCTTTGGAGCTCTATTTTTTAGGGCTCGCCTCATCTCTTGACGCCTAAAAGGCTAAAAGCCTATTTAGCTCTTTAGCCCCCGAGCCTAGTTCTATTTAAGAGCCTAGACTCTTGGGGCTAATAACCTTATTAAACCCCTAAAAAAACCTATTTTAGCTCTTTAGCCCCAAGCCTTAATAAGGTTATTAGCCCCAAGAGTCTAGGATCTTAAATAGAACTAGGCTCGGGGGCTAAAGAGCTAAATAGGCTTTTAGCCTTTTAGGCGTCAAGAAATGAGGCGAGCCCTAAAAAAAGAGCTAAAAGGCTCGAGTCCTTTGGATCACTACCTAGTAATTTTAAAGAGTTAAACTGATAGATATTCTGCATTGAAATAAGTGGTAATGTTTAAGTTATAGGTAAGTATATTAATATTAAGATGTTTGGTGCTTCTATATGTACGCGATACACGGCCGTCGTGAACGCTGCTCGCACTGTTAGTGCTTGAGAAAGGAGACCTAGGCTCTCAGAAAAATGTCGCGCGAGTGACTAAAAACAAGTGAGTCTAAACCGTAAAATTATTCAATGTTAGTATATCTCACAACAGTTTAAATTCGATTACGTCAGATAGATTTTAAGCAAGGTTTTCGGTAGGTAATTATGTGAAAGTATTGTACACCATGCAAAACCACACAAATTCCATAGCACGTGCCTTAAACA
The DNA here is from genome assembly GCF_910591565.1 of Cydia splendana. Lineage (NCBI taxonomy): Eukaryota > Metazoa > Arthropoda > Insecta > Lepidoptera > Tortricidae > Cydia > Cydia splendana. The sequence goes on from NC_085969.1 coordinate 17,812,884, forward strand.
AAGTATTGTTCTCTTCCCATAGCATTACAATAGACCTTATTATTATATATGTTGTAACACGTGTGAAGTAGCACAATCATTTGCATAAAACACTCTAGTTTTAATGCTGTAAGTTACAACATGTAACAATACATTCAATAGTTTTAAAAAACCGTACAGTATCCGAACAAGTGCTCGTCGTCATAAGTCAATTCTAGCGGCTTGAATTTATGAAATCTTTAACGGTAATATCGGAATTTTAACGAATTCGATCAAACTCGCATCTCACGCAAACCTCCTTTTTAAATTCGACTCTAAGTCGAGAAACATAAGGTCGAGTGGTTTAGTAGCTAAAGATTCGAGGTTGACGCGCGTTCGATTTGCGGTTCGATTTATGCGAAGCCTGGCCATATTCTGGTTGCTTACCTAGTAGGTAGGTAAACCAAATGTTCCACGAACCAATATGTATAAAGGATGACTCACATTAGACCGGGCCGTGTCCGGACCGGAGCTTCCGGCGCATCGTTTTCCATGGAAAGCATCACGTGATCACCTGTCATGTCATAGAATAGAAAGCTCCGGAGTCTCCGGCCCGGACACGGCCCGGTCTAACGTGAATCATCCTTAACGGTGTCTTCGAGACACTTATCAACTTTGCGACACATTACCTACTATTCCAACTTTAAAAATGGGTAAATGATTTGTGGAATGAATAAATAAATAGGTATGTACAACAAAGGTACAAATTTCATATACGTACCAACATTATTAGTCCTTTAATGCGTCCGATGGACGATATTAGTACTAATCCTGATGTGTGGAACAGCTCTTACCTATACTGAAATGGCTAACGAGCATACAAATCGCCTGATGGTAAGCAATTATCGACGCCCATGAGGTTACAAGAGCGTTTCCGTTCAAGACGGCGAAGGGCCTAAAGGCTCGGCCACAACTTGCGACGGCGGCGGCGACAACCATAGGTTGGAGCGAGATACAGATATCGGACTTTTCATTCCCGCCTATAGCTGCCGCCGTCGCCGGTCGCGCAATGTCGTGGCCGAGCCGTAAGCGTTCGACTCGCCATCTCTCTATACGGGATAGGAATAGCCTCTGCATGCTCGGAATTGTAATAAGCCGTGAACATTAAAAATGCATTTTTTTATAATTCGATTATATGCCCGTTGATTTATTGAAGCACTTTGTCTAAATATTGCCTTGTCGAAGTTAACGTTATTCAATTGAATTAAAAATATGGCGTAAAATTTATTTACGTCAGACATATTTTGGGCCTTTTCGCACTTCTTCATAAGCCGTTCCCTCAATGCAAAGGATCCTGTTCTTTTATAGGTTTTTGTACAGTCACTATCATATATATCGGAGCGACCAAGGTATTCACAATATCTGAACACGCACTCTAACGCCTTGGCAATAGAGGCGTGCTCAGATATTTGTGAGCACCTTGGCCGCTCCGATATATCTGATGGCGACTGTGCCTCACCAAGCACATGGCCTAGATAGTTTAAATTGCTTTAGGTCTCACTAGAATGTCAAATGTCCGTTAAAATAATTTTCATAATGCACTCTCATAGAAACTTTCTCTCCCCTTCTTTTCTTAGGAGATGTTTTCAGGGATAAACGAGATAGAGATATTATTTTGATGAATCTTTAGAAAAGATGACTCACGCCAGAACGGTCCGGGTCCAGGCCGAGGCGTCCGACACTTAAGTTTTCTATAGAAAACATCATTGATCATCGGACACCCAATAGGAAGCGGAAGTGTCGGATGCCTCGGCCCAGACACGGACTTTAGGAATTGGATGAAATTTTGCGCACACTTAAGTAACTTATGACTCACGCTATGCAAAATTTCATCCAAGTCTAGTCGATCTTGCATGATTAAGTTATACTTAAACTGAGCAATTAACACATAAAATAAACCTCCCTAATACCTAGCCTTTCAAATATAGAATACACCAGAAAATTTGGGACAGGTAGGTACCGTCGTGGTCTAGTGGTCAGGACGTTAGCAGCGTAAGCTGAAGACGCGGATTCGACTCCCGCCTCGGCCACCGGTGGACTTGGTCAATTTTTCTTTAGTGTATGTTATCTATTTCAGTTTATCTCTCTCTGGTCAGTCCCTCAGTACTGAGGATCGTGGTTGCGGTCCAAAGGAGCCCTCACTACTTGATGTAGCTTCAGTTTATAACATAGGTAAAAAATAAAGTTTAAATTTCTTCCTCCTCTATCTCTTCCACAATTTAACCAAATATATTCTTACTCTACACTAAACTTGTATATGCCGCTCGGATCCCCGATTTGCAGTAATTAAAAGTTTAGTTTGTTTTACGACTTACGAGTGCACCTTCCGGCAAGTCGGCTCGCTCAAGTTGCTATTGCACAATAGCCCCCGCTTGGAGCGCCTCAATATTGTTTGAAACTTTGAAATATTGTGTCATATTTTGTGCTCGGAGCATCGTCTGTTTTGTTAACTTGGTGTAATTTGGAAGATAAATTTATAAGTGCATTTAATCAACGAATACCTTTATGAAAACTGTATGATATTTTTTTGATACCTACCTACTTAACTACAGAGTATTGACTGTGGTTACTTATTTAGAAACGACTGACATTACATAGAAAAATTATAAATGCCCTCGCTTTGTTTTAACGGCCTCCTAGCCTAGTCGGTAGTGACCCTGCCTACGAAGCAGGAGGTCCCGGGTTCGAATCCTGGTAAGGGCATTTATTTGTGTGTTCATCACAAATATTTTGTTCCTGAGTTATGGATGTTTTCTATGTATATAAGTATTTATATATATGTGTATATTATATATATCGTCGTCTAGTACCCACAACCCAGTGACACAAGCCTGATTGAGCTTACTGTGGGACTAGGTCGATCTGTGTAAAATTGTCCTATAATATTTATTTATTATTTATTTATTTGTCAAATATTTTTTCCATCCTCTACAAATAAAAAACCACATCACTAAGTATTTGGCAGATATGTCAAAATATGTGGTAGCGATTGCACGACGCCTTAAAATAATTATTTTCGAGAAAAGCTACCGTTAAGATAATAGTATAGAAATTATGCCATCTGCAGACAATTGTGTACAATTTCACATATAATTAATTCATTCTATACCATTTATCAATGTGAACTTTATTGCACAAAATAACATAACACAAATTAAAGCCTTTAATCGTATTACTATTCAAAACAAAACGCCCACGACACCAATCAGTTTAGAAACAGTCGACAAACGACACTTTATCACAAACTTCACAATTTATTCGATAAACTCTCGATTGCCGCCATTAAGTACGTAAACTTTGGCAGGCCTCTGGGACTATCTCAATATCGCCCCAATATTGCTTTAAACTTGAGAAATATTGTCTAATATTGTCTCATATTGCCTGCACTTGTGCGCCGGAATTTATATGACTCCGCCATTTTGAATTTAAACTGTTTTAAAAACTCATATCCGTTGCGCGTTGTTGAGTTAAGTTTTTATTACAGTTAATGCACTTTAAAATAGGTACTAAATTTTGAACTATAACAATAAATACCAATAAGTAGGTGTAGTTAAAATTAATTCCGATCGTCGAGTATTTAACATAAAAAATCGAAGTAAAAAGTTTCTGTATCTGATTTCCTGTCTCTATTGGGCACTTTTCCTTAATTAATCTTTATGAAATTATCACTTAATTAAACATCTTGTGTATCATCATTGTCATTATTCAAGTAAATACATTAGCCAAAATGTATTAAATACAAAAAAAATGTTTTAACTCCATTCCACCTGTCAATAAGATACCCAAACATTTCTAATCTTTTCTATCTCCAGACATAACGCAAATTACGTAAGACAGTTACGACATTTTCCACTATCAAAACTTCCAAGGAAACAGATCGATATGATTTCTTTAAACTGTCAAACGTGACAGCGTGGATTGAGATGCAGATAGTTCGCCTCCGTAGAATAAAATGCTACAAATACATACAGAACTAACTACACTTACAACCTTCTTTCATTAGGCGGCAGATTGACATTTCACTAACAAGAGACCTTCGATTTACTTGAAAAATATTTAGATCCGTCGATAATAAGCGAATACGACAAAACGTGAGCAAACTCGATGAGGTTGTTATAGTAAAATGGCATAAGTAAAGATAACTAAATTAAGGTTCGATCCGTTATTATTTTGGACAGATAAGGACACATACTTATTAGATTTTTTAATAATTTAATTATTGTTATATTTTTTGCAATGCATTGAAACTAGCTTAAAGTCTTTCCCATCGTACTTATTTATGTCTTTCCCGTTCACAGAACTATGGTGTTCCGGACATTTGGGAGGCGTGTGGTGAACCGAAGAGTAGACACCCTCAAGAAAATTGCTCTTGTGACTCCACTTTGGACAGCCGGCTTAGGCAAACCACAAGCAGAGTGCCCTACATATTTATACTATTACTGGGTCGCTAGTTTCGCATTGGTAAACCTTAACAAATTATACATACCTTCCTCAAGAATCACTATATATATATATATATATATATATATATATATATATATATATATATATATATATATATATATATATATATATATTATATAGATACGTGCAAACCGTACCGTAGTTTTTGAGTTTATCGCGAACATACAGACAGACAACTTTGTTACATAAAATGTAAGTAGTTATAAGTCAGACTCTTCAGCGCACTAAAAGTCAAAGTCAAAGTGTTTATTTGTAAAACATAGGTAAAACTGTTACAGTGGTGTCACCTACCTACTACCTTCTATTACACTTGTATCTTATCGACCTTCAACGTAGTCTCAATACCCACCTTACGCTCATTCGCCAACAAGACAAAGTATTTGTAGTTTCCTAGGCAAATGCCAACCGCGACGTGACAAATAAAATGGCGGCCTAACACAGTTCCTCTCACTTTCTGAAGCTAAATGCTCAATAAAATTTATCGTGCCTGTCTTATTTGTATTATTTATCGATCCCGACTCCGCTGACCTTATAAACTAAGGTTCGAGTTATTAAATACCTATAATGTATCGTTAAAGCCCTATAAACTTAATGTCACTTTATCGTTGTAAAATATATGAAGGCTTTAAATTAATTCAACGCTTGCTGTGATATTTTATTATAATTACCTCTTAAGAACTGTCACGCGTCAAGCTCATTTACTGTCATTAGTAAGATACAATATATCTTTTGACCTTGGCATGGATACCACAAGTCTCGCTTGATTTAATTTCTTGGTTTACTGACGATTAAGTTTGAGAATCTCAGACTTTGAGTCTGCCAGCTGGCGTACTAGATATATCTCAGACATATTGAGGTAGATTAAATAAGTTTTAACCTTTAGGGTTTTGACATTGGAAATGTCTTTTCGTTCGCTCCAGTATACGGTCCGATTTCACGAAAAAGTGCGATCCCCTTATATCTCGGAAAGTTGTGAAGATATGATATTAAAAAATAGGCTCAAAAGACGCATAATCACGAGAGCTGTAAGGTGCAAAAATAATTATTCGAGAAAGTCAAAAACAAAAAAAGTTATGGTCGAAATAGTGAAAATAAAATTCAATTTTTTCCGATTTTTTGATTTTGGTGCTCGATAATTTGGAAACGAAGAATGATATCAAAAATTTGAGAAAAACGGCTCTGGACAATTTAGTCAGCTACAATTTGAGCCTAAAACAAAGACCATCGGGTTAAGGGTTTGCCCTGTAGCCTAACCTTAAAATAGTCAAAAAGTCAGAACGACATTTTTCACAGGACATTTATGACTTCATGTTTCGCAGAGTTCGTTATCGGTGTTTGTTGTGAATTATCGGGATTACGACGGCAGAATAACACTTGGGAGAGGGAGAGGGAGAGGGAGAGGGAGAGGGAGAGGGAGAGGGAGAGGGAGAGGGAGAGGGAGAGGGAGAGGGAGAGGGAGAGGGAGAGGGAGAGGGAGAGGGAGAGGGAGAGGGAGAGGGAGAGGGAGAGGGAGAGGGAGAGGGAGAGGGAGAGGGAGAGGGAGAGGGAGAGGGAGAGGGAGAGGGAGAGGGAGAGGGAGAGGGAGAGGGAGAGGGAGAGGGAGAGGGAGAGGGAGAGGGAGAGGGAGAGGGAGAGGGAGAGGGAGAGGGAGAGGGAGAGGGAGAGGGAGAGGGAGAGGGAGAGGGAGAGGGAGAGGGAGAGGGAGAGGGAGAGGGAGAGGGAGAGGGAGAGGGAGAGGGAGAGGGAGAGGGAGAGGGAGAGGGAGAGGGAGAGGGAGAGGGAGAGGGAGAGGGAGAGGGAGAGGGAGAGGGAGAGGGAGAGGGAGAGGGAGAGGGAGAGGGAGAGGGAGAGGGAGAGGGAGAGGGAGAGGGAGAGGGAGAGGGAGAGGGAGAGGGAGAGGGAGAGGGAGAGGGAGAGGGAGAGGGAGAGGGAGAGGGAGAGGGAGAGGGAGAGGGAGAGGGAGAGGGAGAGGGAGAGGGAGAGGGAGAGGGAGAGGGAGAGGGAGAGGGAGAGGGAGAGGGAGAGGGAGAGGGAGAGGGAGAGGGAGAGGGAGAGGGAGAGGGAGAGGGAGAGGGAGAGGGAGAGGGAGAGGGAGAGGGAGAGGGAGAGGGAGAGGGAGAGGGAGAGGGAGAGGGAGAGGGAGAGGGAGAGGGAGAGGGAGAGGGAGAGGGAGAGGGAGAGGGAGAGGGAGAGGGAGAGGGAGAGGGAGAGGGAGAGGGAGAGGGAGAGGGAGAGGGAGAAAATAAAAACTTATACAGAGCAACATAAAATAGAAAAAGTGCCACGAAATGGTCTCACCTCAGCATGTTGCTGGCGGCTGTAGCAGATAGCTGATGCTGAACCCTGGCAGTACCTAGTGGAGCTCGGGTTTAATACAACATAAACACACGCTGTTTTGGTCATCGGACTAGTCTCGATGACCACTTAGGAGAGTAGTACCCAAGATAGAGCTGATGCTGAACCCTGGCTGTACCTAAAGGAACTCAGGTTTGTTGAAACATAGGCACACGCTGTTTTGGTCATCCGACTCGTCTTGATGAGCACTTAGGAGAGTAGTACCCAAGATAGAGCTGATGCTGAACCCTGGTTGTACCTAGCGGAACAGGTTTGGTGCAACATAGGCACACGCTGTTTTGGACACCCGATTCGTCATGATGAGCATTACCCAAGATAGCTGATGCTGAACCCTGGTAGTACCTATTGGAACTCAGGTTTGGTGCAACATAGACAAACGCTGTTATGGTCATCTCTCGTCGCGTCAAGCTGCTGTCAAGAAAATTTCATATCTTGCAGCAAATGGGCCGCTGCCGATCACCACTTCTCGAGTTGACTACGGATTTGCCGTGTATTAATTTTCTTGCACTTTGAACATTAATATATCCTGCTTATTAATCGAAAAATGAAATATGTACCTATACTTATGCGCCACGGCGACAATTATTCAAACTTGGATACGCGTGTGGAAATTTTGCAATTTGTTTGTTCACATGCGTTATGTCCAGGATACTTGTGTTAGTCTAAGAATAAAATAATTATCATTCAACGTTGTAGTTTTATTTTGTAACTTTTTCCTTATCCAGACTTTCTCGTCGCTCAGCGACAATATTTTTTCGAATTCCGTAGATTCATTTCCAATGTGCTCGATAGTCGTGTGAGGCACGAAATCTGTGAATTTTTATTAAGGGCATAAAAGAGATTTATTTTGTTTCTAGACTTAAAGTACCTTTAGCTTTTATTTAAATTGCAATGTTTGTATGTAGGTATGTATAATCTTGCAAGCTTAATTAGACCCACTTTTCATTATTCGTTTGAGCTGAATCTTTATATACATACATATAATATAATGTACCTACCTAATATGTCGGGTGATAATGCATTATTATGGTACCATCGAGTTGATGTGATGATAGAGACAGGAGGTAGCTATATGAACTTTGTGATAAGAGAACGCAACCTAATTGTGCTCGGGTCTGTAAGAATTGTCTCGATGAGTAGTAATAACAGGGAAACGCACTAGGTCTTGAGTAAACGATTTAATCTGAGCTGGATACACGACAATGCATAGACCGACGCTACCGTTCCTTCCGCGGGAATCCATCTTGACAGACAGTGGCCTGTCATCGGGACGCTGTCAGTTAGGGCACGTTCAAAACCCCGCTAACAGATTCGGCCATCTGACCATAACCGTCGCCCACGACGGTTTCTTCCACCTGTGCCGCGCTGAACATCTGACCAGTTTCTTCGCAGCTCAGCTCAGCAGCGCGACTCACTAGCTCACTAGCACTGTGAACTGATCAAATTAATTTGACTACGTAGCCCGTACGCAACGTTTTTGTTTCAAAAGGCTTTCCACCGATGTAAACAATAACTTTGTGTAGTTCAAGAGACTTTAACATGTTATTACTAAATAAATTAATGTTCACGTGAGATTACACTCCAGATGTCTATTTTATCAAAATGTAAACAGACTTCCATTATTCACTTTACTGTTCACATACTTTTAATAACTTTCCTTATTCAAATTCAAGACTGAATAATAAATGTCAGATATTAGGTGCAGGAACTATTTAAAGTCAATCGAATTTATCATATCATTAAATTTAGACCCTTCTGAAATGATGCATGACTGGCGTTGCTTGATCAACGGACCACAGAACAGAATAGGTAAACCACACCGCTCTATTAACGAAAATAAGGAACGGGCTCACATCTGACGGCAGTGTTGTAGATGTAGATGATGCGTGCTCCACGCAGGGCCAGCACAGGAGATATTGCGCTCGCTCGGCTCGCTGGGTCTCAGCCGAATAACAAGCGCACGTCTCCACGTCCATGGCTGCCTCCAATGCAGCACATGATCTCCAATTCTATAATCCATATAATACTTGAAACGTTCCGTTTTACAACAAAGTACACTATGCCTTCAAAACAAACCATGTCTTTCGTAGACCAACCTAAACGGTGAAACATTAGGTATTACAATTTCGACATTTACACCTTCTTAACAGGCTGTAGAACATTTAAACATTTCACATTTCACAGTGATCTGATTTTCTAATTATGTCAATTTTGGATATCAAAACTCAAATTAAGTCAAACATGATCATGGGTCATCTAACTTTAAGTACTTGTGCTTTATATTACATTTTGCCTTACCAGCATCAACTTTGTTACCATTCCTCGATGTTCATCTCAAGCCAAGCCATAGGCATGAGGGAGTTCGCAGACTTCATCACCGCACAACGAATGCGGAAGGCGCCGTTAACCACGTCTCTCAGGTCTTGCATGTAGAGTAGACACTAAACATCTCCGCCCGAAAGCGCAGTAACCATAAACATCAGTGTGCTGAACTGAAAACAGACGTCACCGCAAGAAGCGTCGTGACAACAGGCATCACCGCCCAACGGCGTGTGAAAACATACGTCACCGCAAGAAGCGTCGTGACAACAGACACCACCGCCCAGAGGCGTGTGAAAACATACATCACCGCAAGAGGCGTCGTGACAACAAGCATCACCGCTCAACGGCGTGTGAAAACATACATCACCGCAAGAGGCGTCGTGACAACAAGCATCACCGCCCAACGGCGTGTGAGAACATACGTCACAGCAAGAAGCGTCGTGACAACAGGCATCACCGCCCAACGGCGTGTGAAAACATACGTCACCGCAAGAAGAGTCGTGACAACAGACACCACCGCCCAGAGGCGTGTGAAAACATACATCACCGCAAGAGGCGTCGTGACAACAAGCATCACCGCTCAACGGCGTGTGAAAACATACATCACCGCAAGAGGCGTCGTGACAACAAGCATCACCGCCCAACGGCGTGTGAGAACATACGTCACAGCAAGAAGAGTCGTGACAACAGACACCACCGCCCAGAGGCGTGTGAAAACATACATCACCGCAAGAGGCGTCGTGACAACAAGCATCACCGCTCAACGGCGTGTGAAAACATACGTCACCGCAAGAAGCGTCGTGACAACAGACACCACCGCCCAGAGGCGTGTGAAAACATACGTCACCGCAAGAAGCGTCGTGACAACAGGCATCACCGCCCAGAGGCGTGTGGAAACATACGTCACCGCAAGAAGCGTCGTGACAACAGACACCACCGCCGAGGCGTGTGAAAACATACGTCACCGCAAGAAGCGTCGTGACAACAGGCATCACCGCCCAGAGGCGTGTGAAAACATGCTACTTCATCCTCTTGCGAGTCTCACGAGCAGACGGCTTACTGTTCAGCTCATCTCACTGCCAACCGCGATCATGTCATCGCGCTCAGGCCACCGAGTAGCCTCATTTCACATTATGCCGCATCAGCCATGTCAACATTTCTCGCTGGCAGCAACTCTTCAAACACATAATATACTTGCTTATGTTCTTCTGAAAACATACTAAAGGCAGTAAATTGGTTCATGCAAACATGTAGCACCAATGGCTTTATGCAGCTTCATGCTGTTTCATACCACTCAATCATGTAACCATGTTACAAATACATGTTACATTACATTATATGCTTATTAGGTCTACTCATCTTTCTAAATACTCACATTTTAGCAACTTCCAAAATACAAAAACATTTATTCGTACTTCAATTTAATTATTTTACTCAGTTTAACTTTGCATTCAAATTGTTTTACTTGACTAACATGTCAATCATAAACTCAGGATTACTCTAGCCACCTAATCTCAGGGCTAGAACACTTAATAAACAAACACCTCATTTTTATATTATCTTGGGAAATATACAAATAGCAGTTAATTTTTTTTTTTTTCATGTTAGCATACTACTCATGATGTAAAACATTGCAGTTTTATTACCATCATTCATTACTTCCATACATTATTAACATTATCATCCCTTACTCATAATTCAGGTAATAGACTTCACAATGATTTGTAAATTGTTTGTCATAATCAGACTATTGAGCACTCACCTACTCACTACCCGTATATGGCTACCACCAGCCTCGACACCGACACACCAGCCGGCACAAATCGCCCCCCATACACCTCGCCTGCACCAACATGCGAGTACGAGCGAGATGCACAGAAAGCAAGCTACCAAACGCGAGCGCTATTCTATTCTAGTGGTCAATTTTGCCCTTAGTTCACCTTGTGTATACTTTGCACAATAACCCACCAGGCAGCACCATGCTTGTGTCAGTTGTATAGACCCATTTTCCATCACAAATACTATCTGTGAACATAATGTAAGAACACACACACTCACAAAAGTAATACTTTGATAACAGTAAATCACCATACTTTACATACTGCACTAAAACTGTGCATGAATAAAACCCTTATGCATATCATCAATCCTCGCTGCTAGTAAAAGTCATTTGAGATGTGTTAACAACATTTGACCTGATAGTGGTCAATTTTGTCCTTACTTCCTCTTGTGTAAACCAACCAACTATAAGAAATATTAGCATCACACTTGTATTAGTTGTGCAGGTCAATATTCCATCACATTTACCATCTGTGAAAATAATGTAAGCACACACTCACAACACAAAAATCATACTTAGAATACAGTTCATCTCCACAACGTTACATACCCCGTGGCAATTATTGTATATGAATAAAACATCTCATTATTCTTTTTGGCTTGTAAAACTCATTTGAGGTAGTAGTTACTTGTCATTACTTTTTCTTGTGTGAACCAACCAGCTATAAGAAATATTAGCATCACACTTGTATTAGTTGTGCCAGTCCATATTCCATCACATTTACTATCTGTGAACATAATGTAAGCACACACACACACACACAAAACACTAAAATAATGCTTAGAAAACAGTTCATCTCCACAACTTTACATACCCCGTTGTTAGGAATAAAGTTCATACTCAGCTGATACTACCCCGGTGAGGCCCGGTCAGCTTTAGCAATATTGCACTTATATTACCTCATTGAACATTAAAAAGTCATTCAATACAAGTGATTGCTTGTCTTCATCATAATTCATAATTAATATTGAATTCAGCATTTCTTCAAGATACCCAGTACATTGATTGTACGCTACAATTAAGAATTTCAAGTTTGAGGCCGCCAAGACTGGTTCCATGACTTGAAATAAATGTCATGTAATATACAATTTTATCACTTATACTTTCTCAACGGCACAAACTAGACTATGTGCATAATCTCAAGGAATACAATAGCACACTTCACAGGTTTTAGGTAAACATTCACTACAACATATTGAAATGTACTTACACCTTTCAATTTAAATATCTCACAGTATTTTAATACCTGTTTTGCTATCATAAACAAACCACTTTGCTGTATTGTAGGCCAACATCATACTGGAAAGGGATATCAGTCATATTGTTTGTTGCATCCAAAGGTACACTGGTGTTAGAGATGTTCACTTTGTTTCATATAGGCCTGCCGTAGCAAACTGACTATATCTTGTTCCACGTTAACCACCGATTTGGTGCATCATCAAATACCTACATTCCCCGGAGCTGGAGTGATCATTTCTGCTCTGCAAATTAAACACAAGCACACCACAGCCACACTAAGCCTAGTGTGGTATTATATTAACAATGCATGTCGTGCATGCATTTATGTAACAATAAAGTATGAGTTCCATACAAATAACACACCAAGGCAATCAATACCATACCAAATGATATATAATGCACATTCTTTCACAGGACTTAATGCCCAAACAGTAAAGAACAAACTCCCATATCATTTTATGCGTTAGGTTATGCGTAAGTGCGTAATACATTTTACTCACACAAAACGTTCAGTCGGTTTAGCAATTCAACATACCTGCATTCAGGAATGGCAAAAACCATTGCCAAATATTTTATAAATGCTAATAATGTTTCATTTGACTCTGGTAATCGTGATCGAGTCTTGCTGCCTCGCCTCGTTCACGTAACTTACCGGCAGACGATAATACTGTACTTACGTACTTTTTCTCATTTATCTGATTTGTATCAATTCACACATTTGCCAACCAGGCATTCGTGCAATACATCTAGACACTTCGCGACCCAAAACTTAGTACATTTTACCAAAATAGATACGCGTCCATTTTGTACGTAATGATGCTACTTCCAACACTACGATTTCGTTCGAGAATCAACTTATTTGGCCGAAATATTTTGTGAGCATGAATATTAAATATCTCGCTTCTGAACTAATAACAGGGAAACGCACTAGGTCTTGAGTAAACGATTTAATCTGAGCTGGATACACGACAATGCATAGACCGACGCTACCGTTCCTTTTTCGGGAATCCATCTTGACAGACAGTGGCCTGTCATCGGGACGCTGTCAGTTAGGGCACGTTCAAAACCCCGCTAACAGTAGGTATAGTATTATTAGTTGCCTGTTGAAAAATAAGTACAGTCAGCGATAAAAGCTTGTATCAAAAATGTTATTTTTTATATTTATGGATGATAGCTTCTCAATTGTTCGCCTTTGTATTTATTTAGGTAGGTAAATCTAATATTTATCACGAACATAATATATATTGGCAAATGAGAGTGAAAAATGGTCACTTAACTGCCAATAAGTGGCAGATTCAGGAAATCATCTATAATTTTGCCACTTTTTATTCAGAACCTAATTGCCTCTTCACAAGATAGCCTTAATTAAAACAAAGATTCTTATCATTTTGCAGTCATTAAGAGACGGAAACAGAAGTCGATAATCTGGTTGAAGGGAGACATAGGTAATTTGTCTCGGACGGAATGTAGGCTAATCGTTTGCTTGTAGGTACCATAGAGAACAACTAATGATACAAAATAAAACCTGTTTGAATTGCCAGTTTATCGTAGTTAATTAATGACAGATTCAGATTATGTACCAAAGACTAGTCAAAACTCTAGATTGACTTAAATTGTGTCTGACATAAAAGTCTTAAAGTAGTTATTACGATGACGGGTAAATTATTTTGAATTTATTTTAATAACAAAAAACCTTCAAATCTCTCAGATTGACTAATTTAGTCCACTTAGCTAAAAAACTATGGATGAATTCTAGAATTTAATTTTTTTTCACCAGCATTCACCACTGGAAGGCCGAGTCGCTGTTTCTTTAGTATGACATCTACAAACTAGCTTACCAACAATGGTAAAATGGCTTCAATGTATAGGAGCCTTACATTACTAGCAGTTAAGTAGGTACTTTATGTTTCTTCAGAATCGATTCACGTAAGTGGTCGTTCAATTGTAAAAACAAGACTAAGGAATTGGCTAGCCGCTTCCCATATGGTATGTTGTTTTGTTACCGAATAAAGTACCTACAAATAACAAGTATATGGTCATTCTTACTACTGTCGCTTTTATATAACAACGATCTTCACTCAAACATTTTACGTCCCTTGACCACACAATGTCACAGTCTGTTGCACTATTATAAAAACAAATGAACATCAAAATAATAAGGTTAATCTTACGACATTATGCCTAATTACAATCATGCACATGTCGTTTAGATGAATCGCTCAACCTGTGGGCTATTTATATTTTATGCCTAGCGTCAATTTTAAATTAATTGTCGTTGTATTGTCGCGATGCATTTTGCAGTCGCACCTGACGGAGCTCCCGGCGTTTAAGGCAAAGAGTAATAACTATGATTATTCGTTACTGGTGCTTTTGTTAAAAATTGTCAGTATTCAATTTTTACTTAACAGCTACAGCTGTCATATGCTTATGTTGTTTACTATTTAAAAAATCTTTCTGCTTATTGACCACACGCTGAAGGGTTATGGCAAAGCTGTATTATACTTCTACAGAAAAAGTCACTCCTTCTGTCTGTAGGTACGATTAAATCTTTTAAAAATGTACTACGGATTTTAATACGGTTTTTATCAATAGATATAACGATACAAGAAGAATGTATAATTTGTTAAGATTTTGTGTGTAATAACTTATTTCTGATCCTCGTAAATGACATCACGAGCGCTTGCCCTGGCTCCGAATATATCATGTTCGCTGATGATACTTGTGTGATTGTACATGCGGATGATTTTGAAACATTAAAAACCAAACTTAATTATGTAATAAACCATCTTGTCAAGTGGTTTAATGCTAACGGCATGTTATTAAACTTGGATAAAACGAATATTGTCCACTTCCAGTTAAGAAACACGATTAAAACAAAATTAAATATTGTACTTAATAACACCCAAATCCCTCAGATTGATACAGTTAAATATCTCGGTTTTGAAATAGATGCTGGGTTGACTTGGGGTCCCCATATCCTGTCGACCTGCGACAGACTGGCCTCAGCCTGCTATGCACTGTCCAGGTTAGCACCCAGTCTAACTGCTGACAATCTCAAAACAGCGTATTACGGATATTTCCATTCGATCCTTACACATGGTGTTGAGCTCTGGGCCACAGCCGCTGAACGCGATAGGGTGTTTAGAATGCAGAAACGTGCTGTCCGCATAATCGACGGTAAACTCCCTGACCACCCAGCAAAAATGCTATTTAAAAAGCATAAAATATTAACTTTACCTTGTATATTTGTCCTGTCGGCTTGTATGTACGTCAGAGCAAATATACATACGTATAAAACTAATGCATCTATACGTACCTGTGACCGGCCGCCCCGCAGACCTCCCTTACTGGTTGCTCCGAGTTGCCGACTCGCTAAGTCGCGACGGTCGCTTAGTGTAATCGGACCAAAGCTGTACAATTCACTCCCGCCTACATTGAAGGACTCGAATAGTGACTCAATTTTCAAAAATAATCTTAAATTATTGCTTATTGAACACGCATGCTACTCAATTGATGAGTTTATGTGTATAACCTTAACCAAAGATCATTGACCCAACACTGTGAAACGAAAATTATGATTGTTTGTTATTGTTATTTTATTGAACTATAATTGTTTTATTACTTGTATAATTTGTATTTTATTCTGACTTGTAAAATGTACTTTTATTTTTACCAATAAATATCTGTATTCTGTATTCTGTATTCTGTGTATACGAATTCAAATATGGCGAAAATACAATACATAAGCATTTTGTGACATACTTTTTCTTAATAACACCGTCAGATTAATCAAAGAGTTTAACCCTCTATTCAAATATCAATATATTCTTTATCCAGAGAAGTTACATCGTTTTTGTACCACTTTTTACCGCTCCTGTCGCGCGTCCTACCAAGCAATTATTGCGAAACTAGTATTTCAAAAGTTGTTCATAATTAACAGGTTGCTGCAGCATCTGCCAGTAACCTTAAAGGCTTATGCACGCTCTAAACTTAAAGAAACCTTATGGCTTTTAGAATAAAGTTGACAATACATTAGCGTTTAGTTTTATGGGAGCATGAGAGTTATTGGTCTGTATTTGGTGATTAACAAACGTCTTCCATAGCTTTATTATTTTAACGTTTTCGAAGTGCCTCTGGCGCGGACGCTGTACCATATTAAATTTCTGAGTCCAGAGTAATTTAAAACGACGACGTTTTGCTTGGACAGCATTAAGAGCGCTCTTACAAGAAAAGTCGAAATAATGCAAAATTGATGATACTAGTCGACGAAATTCAGGACTTTGCGCTCATTATTAGAAACAATGAGTGCTTGTTCCAGTAAAAGCGTCTTCTTATCTTTATAAATATCGTTGTAAATATTAGAAAAAATACTTATTAAATTAGTAATGATTTTTTTTCTGATGGTCGTTTCCGAAAAACCCCGTGAAGCACTGAATGGCGAGCTCTTATTTGGAAATGTTGAGAATTTTACTCTGCTAAACCTGGCTATTTTGTATTACTAATACCCTGTACTTTAGGCATATCAAACTATATTTTTCCTACATACCTTTGACAAAGAGAAAATCAAAGTAAAACGAACTCGATTTTCTCTCCGAAACAAGTGTCAATTCCTACGAAAATCTACTTAATATCGAAGTCATTTTCATACTCAAGCAATCTGCAACGTTTGCTTATACTGTTGGTATACATTAGTGTTTATGAAATTCTACTATAATTTTTTGGCAATTTTTTGAAAACTACTCTATATTACCGATGACGCGCGCTGCGCCAGCTCAGTGCCGCGGCAGAGCTTGTAGAGGCAGGACGTGTGTCGGTCGGCTCCGCACATTTTCAACGGCGACGACGAGGTTTTTTATCATTGTGTGCGGCGGGCGCCGTGTAAAACGCTATACTGTGTGCGTGTAAACCGCAACGAGAGACTTTGATCCTAGCACTGTTTTTATAGTATTATAATTTATAATGGTACAGTTTAATAAACTACCGGACAGGATTAAAAATATTTGAAACGACCTGACATTCTATATGTATTTATTTGACTCAAGATAGTACTCAGGGTCTGATGATGGATCCGGAAGATGGTCACCGGTACCAATCAACCATGCAACTAAACCACTTCGTGTTTAGGCTCGTTTTATTCATCTCAACAAGATCTTTGACACAAGATAGTACTCAGGGTCTGATGATGGAGCCGGAAGGTGGTCACCAGTACCAATCAACCATGCAACTAAACCACTTCGTGTTTGGGCTCGTTTGATTCGGCTCAACAAGATCTTTGACTTAAGATAGTACTCAGGGTCTGATGATGGAGCCGGAAGGTGGTCACCAGTACCAATCAACAATGCAACTAAACCACTTCGTGTTTAGGCTCGTTTTATTCGTCTCAACAAGATCTTTGACTTAAGATAGTACTCAGGGTCTGATGATGGAGCCGGAAGGTGGTCACCGGTACCAATCAACCATGCAACTAAACCACTTCGTGTTTGGGCTCGTTTGATTCGTCTCAACAAGATCTTTGGCACAAGATAATACTCAGGGTCTGATGATGGAGCCGGAAGGTGGTCACCGGTACCAATCAACCATGCAACTAAACCACTTCGTGTTTAGGCTCGTTTGATTCATCTCAACAAGATCTTTGACACAAGATAGTACTCAGGGTCTGATGATGGAGCCGGAAGGTGGTCACCGGTACCAATCAACCATGCAACTAAACCACTTCGTGTTTGGGCTCGTTTGATTCGGCTCAACAAGATCTTTGACTTAAGATAGTACTCAGGGTCTGATGATGGAGCCGGAAGGTGGTCAGCAGTACCAATCAACAATGCAACTAAACCACTTCGTGTTTAGGCTCGTTTTATTCGTCTCAACAAGATCTTTGACTTAAGATAGTACTCAGGGTCTGATGATGGAGCCGGAAGGTGGTCACCGGTACCAATCAACCATGCAACTAAACCACTTCGTGTTTGGGCTCGTTTGATTCGTCTCAACAAGATCTTTGGCACAAGATAGTACTCAGGGTCTGATGATGGAGCCGGCAGGTGGTCACCGGTACCAATCAACCATGCCACTAAACCACTTCGTGTTTAGGCTCGTTTTATTCGTTTCTATAAGATCTTTGACACAAGATAGTACTCAGGGTCTGATGTTGGAGCCGGAAGGTGGTCACCGGTACCAATCAACCATGCAACTAAACCACTTCGTGTTTGGGCTCGTTTGATTCGGCTCAACAAGATCTTTGACTTAAGATAGTACTCAGGGTCTGATGATGGAGCCGGAAGGTGGTCACCGGTACCAATCAACCATGCAACTAAACCACTTCGTGTTTAGGCTCGTTTGATTCATCTCAACAAGATCTTTGACACAAGATAGTACTCAGGGTCTGATGATGGAGCCGGAAGGTGGTCACCGGTACCAATCAACCATGCAACTAAACCACTTCGTGTTTGGGCTCGTTTGATTCGTCTCAACAAGATCTTTGGCACAAGATAGTACTCAGGGTCTGATGATGGAGCCGGCAGGTGGTCACCGGTACCAATCAACCATGCCACTAAACCACTTCGTGTTTAGGCTCGTTTTATTCGTTTCTATAAGATCTTTGACACAAGATAGTACTCAGGGTCTGATGTTGGAGCCGGAAGGTGGTCACCGGTACCAATCAACCATGCAACTAAACCACTTCGTGTTTGGGCTCGTTTGATTCGGCTCAACAAGATCTTTGACTTAAGATAGTACTCAGGGTCTGATGATGGAGCCGGAAGGTGGTCACCGGTACCAATCAACCATGCAACTAAACCACTTCGTGTTTAGGCTCGTTTGATTCATCTCAACAAGATCTTTGACACAAGATAGTACTCAGGGTCTGATGATGGAGCCGGAAGGTGGTCACCGGTACCAATCAACCATGCAACTAAACCACTTCGTGTTTGGGCTCGTTTGATTCGGCTCAACAAGATCTTTGACTTAAGATAGTACTCAGGGTCTGATGATGGAGCCGGAAGGTGGTCACCGGTACCAATCAACCATGCAACTAAACCACATCGTGTTTGGGCTCGTTTGATTCGTCTCAACAAGATCTTTGGCACAAGATAGTACTCAGGGTCTGATGATGGAGCCGGCAGGTGGTCACCGGTACCAATCAACCATGCCACTAAACCACTTCGTGTTTAGGCTCGTTTTATTCGTTTCTATAAGATCTTTGACACAAGATAGTACTCAGGGTCTGATGTTGGAGCCGGAAGGTGGTCACCGGTACCAATCAACCATGCAAATAAACCACTTCGTGTTTAGGCTCGTTTGATTCGTCTCAACAAGACCTTGGACACAAGATAGTACTCAGGATCTGATGATGGAGCTGGAAGGTGGCCACGGGTACCAGTCTACCATGTAACTGAACCACTTCGTGTTTGGGCTCGTTTGATTTGTCGCAACAAGATCTTTGACACAAGGTAGTACTGAGGGTCTGATGATGGATCCGGAAGGTGGTGACCGGTACCAATCAACCATGCAACTAAACCACTTCGTGTTTGGCTTCGTTCGATTCGTCGCAACAAGATCTTTGACACAAGTTAGTACTCAGGGTCTGATGATGGAGCTGGACTGTGGCCACGGGTACCAGTCTGCCATGTAACTGAACCACTTCGTGTTTGGGCTCGTTTGATTTGTCGCAACAAGATCTTTGACACAAGGTAGTACTGAGGGTCTGATGATGGATCCGGAAGGTGGTCACCGGTACCAATCAACCATGCAACTAAACCACTTCGTGTTTGGCTTCGTTCGATTCGTCGCAACAAGATCTTTGACACAAGTTAGTACTCAGGGTCTGATGATGGAGCTGGACTATGGCCACGGGTACCAGTCTACCATGTAACTGAACCACTTCGTGTTTGGGCTCGTTTGATTCGTCGCAATAAGATGTTTGACATAAGATACTACTCAGGGTCTGATGATGGAGCTGATGATTATAGACAGGTACCCGTCGCCACCTTCGCGCTCCATCATCAGACCCTGAGTACTACCTTGTGTCAAAGATCTTGTTGAGATGAATAAAACGTGCCTAAACACGAAGTGGTTTAGTTGAATGGTTGATTGGTACCGGTGACCACCTTCCGGCTCCAACATCAGACCCTGAGTACTATCTAGTGTCAAAGATCTTGTTGAAACGAATAAAACGAGCCTAAACACGAAGTGGTTTAGTTGCATGGTTGATTGGTACCGGTGACCACCTTCCAGCTCCATCATCAGACTCTGAGTATCACCTAGTGTCAAAGATCTTGTTGAGACGAATCAAACGATCCTAAACACGATGTGGTTTAGTTGCATGGTTGATTGGTAATGGTACCTTCCAGCTCCATCATCAGACCCTGAGTACTGTCTTGTGTCAAAGATCTTGTTGAGACGAATCAAACGAGCCCAAACACGAAGTTGTTTAGTTACATGATAGACTGGTACCCGTGGCCACCTTCCAGCTCCATCATCAGACCCTGTGTATCTTCAGTGTCAAAGATCTTATTGAGACGAATCAAACGAGCCTAATCATGTTACTACATGGTTGATTGGTATCCGTGACCACCTTAATCATCATCAGATCCTCAGTACCAGTTCGTTTTTAAACCCTCGTTGATACAAACTTTACAACCTATAGGTACCAAATGCAATGACGAAACATGTAAATAAGCGAGTAGGTACCTATAATTTCTTTCGAGTAATATACCTTCATAAGTACGAGTATGGGGCTATTCATAAATTACGTCGTTTCAAATGGGAGGAGTGGGAGGGGGGGGGTCTGGACATCGGATGATGGTAACATGACGTAGGAGGAAACAGATTCATCCGAAGCTTGATTTTTGGATGATTTGAGGGGTGGGGGGGGGTCAAAAATCGTCAAAAATAGATGACGTAATTTATGAACAGCCCCTATGTACATTTGCACTGCATTTAGTATTTTCGTACTTACCAAATAACAGTTTTAGAACTTTAAAAGTTAAGTACAGTTAGTGTTGTTATGGTTGATTTCAATATGCTTCGCGAAGGATCAAGAATGTTTAATCCATCATTGTAGTGCGAGTGTGGTAGAAGGGATCGGCATACTGAGCTCGCACGGCCTGCCGCAGCGCGTAAAATACCTAAACTCGCTCAACGCCGAAATGTAATAGCGCTCTTAAATGAAGGGGTAAAAGTGATGAATAACTCGTTTTAAAAGTCATTTGCTTTAAGTTAATACTTACTGTCACTTATGATTTAACTTAAGTGTTTGGCAAGAACTTTATTGCCAGCTCAAATGAGAGATACCAATCATTTTGTAAATATACTTTTTTTAAGAAGATTCTTTATTAATAATGATACAAAATTAGCGTAATATAACTTATTTAAATAAACTAAAACGGCAAAGAAATTAAAATAAACAATAAAATTAAATATACTTGTTTAGAAATATCTATGTACATACAACTAATTTGTTTTATCTTAGGGCCAATTATATACCTACAGCAAAAGATCTACATACAAGTAATTTGTATTATCTTAGATCTAATAATATACATATACAGCTTAATACATAGATATAAATTTATGTTTCAAAAAAATAATTAATAATGAAAATATTTCAAAGGTGTGTTTAACTTCTTACTCCAAAATTAAAATCTGTAGAAGAATTTACAAAAGAAAAGAATCCGCAGACAAGAGGTAAATTTCCTATAGCTTTATTTTCAGATTTTCAGTTTTAGGGAAACTATTCCTCGAAAATCGCACAGAAATTGCACTAAAAACTAAACAAAAAGTGGCTAACGGCACTAACAAATCAACAGTGCCATCATCAAGCGAGAATCTCCATAAAAAATGACCCAAAACCGGCGCTGAGTCCAACAAAGTACCACGGACGCCTTAAATCTCAGGTCCAAAAGAAAGTCCTAAGTGCCTTAGTTATCCTTAGAGACTTAACACTTTTTGCAACTGGGATGCTTGAAATATAATGTATTTTCCGATATCCGAAATGCAGCATCGCTCGGTCACAAATCTTTTTCGATAAATTTTATCCCGTTGCGTTACTATTGAAGTCGACTTGTTTCACTTTCGATAACTTGTTTGAAAAGATTTATTGCCTCAAACTGTTGCGACAGATAGACCACCTAGTCTAGTTTAATGAACATAACAACAATGTTATTGCAACAGGAATAAAATACTTAAATGAACTGATATAAACTTAAGTATACATACTTTCACTACATAAAAAAATATTGGGTGAATTATTATTACTAAGTTTATTTTAAAATAGGTTTTGAAAGCCAAAAACCTACTTACAATTCATTTTTGAGACAAGCTTTTAGTGTTGACTGTACTTTTTTTCAACAGGTAACTAATAATCATTGAGACAATTCTAACAAACCCAAACAGATTTGCGATTGCGTTGTTTTATCACAGAGTTTCTATGGCCACCATCATCTAATAAACTTGATGGTACCATAATATTGCATTGTCATCCAACTTACATAGGTATGTATGTGAAGTTTCAGCTTAATCGAAAATTGGGGTAATGGGTCTAATTTACCTTGCAAGAATATTATCATACCTTGCAATTAATTAATTTAGCTTGCAAGATTTGACCCGAACATACATGCAAACATTGCAAGTTGAATAAAAGCTTGTAAAATCGAATAAAATCAACAAAGGTGGAACCCAGTGACTTCCTAGCGAGTTCCACTATTACCGCTCGGTAGTTTGGCGGTCAGCGGTAAACCCTTCGGCCGTAAATGCATTTCGTGAGTTATGCCCCCCTATGTGGTGACCGGCGATTTCGCTGGCACGTTCCCGTCAGCATTGCCAGCACCTGCGCCCTTTGAACTATTTACTGTGATTTGATTGGCTGTTATTCAAGAATTTAGGAGTACCACACGGTTTATTAAGAATAGAAGAGAAAATCTAGGTTGTTAGTTATTTCACGTTATTATGGTAGAAGTTTGATTGGCAAATTAGGTAACGAAACTTAATAAAAGTAATTCTTTTGTTACTGATCATGTTACACAGATTGTAAAATAAATGTCTGTGTGATTGGCCCACCCTTACATACTTAATAGCTTTCAATTTAGGGTACGTCCACAGGAGAGACGTGCATTTAATGTCTGTGTACGACCCCACTAGTTACTTTTAACATTTCAAAACCGAACTAAACAAGTGGGTCCAAAACAATTGCCTAGTTGGTATGCTAAAATTACTCACGTTCGGCCCCGTTGCCCCATAACTCAAACCTAGTTAGACTAACACTATCGCCCAGTCATTATCAACATTATGTCTTTATTACCCAATCCTTATCAGGCAAGTTGTAAAAACAAAAGGACCGGTTGCAATATGGCGGTCAGATCTACGTCAGATACGTTTAGCTGTTTAAGTCCGCCATCGATAATGATAATTGATATGGCCTTGGTGTTGGTCAGAGAAATGCTTTTGATTTAATATCGATAGTATTCGATAGTTAAGTAGGAGTAGCACAACTAGTTACCAGAGGGTGCCTAGCCAAGATGCCAATGTCTATCAGTATTTCACATCACCCTACCAACACATATCCGCTTCTCATCTTTCTTCTCGCTTGTATCCTATAGGACTCCGGGGTCCGCTTTGGCAACCTAATCAAAAGAATTGAAGCAGGCACTACTTTTTGTGAAAGCAGTTGCCATCTGACCTTCCAACTCGAACTAGACTGTTGAGATTAGACCGGTTTCCTTACGATGAAAAACAAAAAAAAAAAACGAAAAACGGTCGGTAAATATTAAATGATATATATTTCACATACTTCCTTACTTAAAATAAGTTCCAAGACTCATTGGTATGAGCCGGGGTTAGAACCACCGACCATAGGATTTAAAAATCACACGCCTTACCGCTAGGTCACCAACGCTTTTATCATACTTTAAAATATACAAACTAATTTCATTCTACATATTAATAGAAATAATAGAGTTAGCGTTTCGTGGACTAGAGATAACGAGAAATTGTCTAATTTTTATCATGATGGGTTTTTAAAAGAATCAAATTAATTAAAATCGAACTAAAGTGTCAAATATGACAGCTTTTAATCAGCGTCTATAATACAACTCTGACTTTTTTGATTACATGCAAGGTCAAAGTAACGATATTTTGTAAATTACTTTAAAGTTAATTATAATCGTCAATTTATCAATGAAGGTCTAAATTATCAATGAAGGTCTAAATGTAATTACTTTTCCAGATTGTCAATACAATGTATCTTTATTAAGATTTATTTCTTAATTAAATTGATCAAAGTCATTTCACTCAATGATTTTTCGTAAAATAAAGGCCAATGATTCTAAGACTATAATATAATTAACAAAATAGAAGCATTTTTCTTAGTTTTATGTTATTTTTTCGTAATATACGTCCAGGGTGTCTCAGGTTCGAACAATCCTGGTATACCTAGGCATTTATTGTGTGCTTATCACAAATATTTGTTCCTGAAAGCCAATAAAACTAGTTCAAACACAAGCTAAATTAATGCAGAAATCACCAACTACCACCTGCTACCGATCATGAAGGTTAAACCACTTTGCTGTGAGATTATAAATAGCTAGCTTATAGAGTTCTGTTGGTATGTAGGACTCACAATAAAGGCTAGGTTATCTGCCGTAAATCTGTGTCACAGACATGAAACCAACTGCCGTATTCGAACTTCAAGATATTCACAAGAGACGACACGTAGGTACTAGATCCATTCTAGATACGTTATAGTTTAGTTAGATATCAACTAGTTCTCTTTTGCAGCGCAATTCGGGCAACCAATGTCACTTTTACGTTAGATAGAGTAAGATATCTATTAGATGTGAATTGGATCTCTAAGTCATATCCTGTGGAAATCGTTCAACAGTATCTCCAGAATCGCGCAAATGTCAAATTTGACAGGTTAGATCTTAAACATATCGTTATCGTATCTTGGTGATGTCTAAAAGATGTCTAGTAGATGTCTATTTCAAAATCCGAATCGAATTTTATATCACGTCGATGGCAAACAAGCATACGGCCCGCCTGATGGTAAGCACCTTTTCGCGATTTCGGGGTTGGTCCCATAGTAAAAGTTGCTCAGTATAATCCCAAAAAACCTCCCTGGCAACGGGAATGCACTTATTTTTTGGCCACCGTGTATAACAATATCGAGACAAAATTCGAGACACCCTGAAAATTCGGTAACTTCGTGGACGGCCATTATTCTAACGTGGACGATAACGTCCACGAAATACATGCTTGATTACCCCCTTTATGTTGTGGAGCCTACTTGAGTAATTTACGTTATTTTGAGTACGGAATTCTTCATGCGCTGCTCCGACTCTCATTTACTCCGTTTTTATGGGACAGAAACGAGAATTTACAGTGACATATTACTAGTCTTGAGTGACGCGGCGTTGATAGAAATTAAACAGGTCTACCAGACAGGTGGTTTATAATTAAATGTGGTACAAAAATAGATAATCGTTGCAACCAGTAGGCTTCCATTTTTTATGTGTTTAAGTGGTGCTCTGTTATTATTGAGGTGGTGTAATAAGGTGTTTTAATAAGAACAGCACAGTTTGTTTATGGCTTCTTGTTTTGATAATAGGGATGATGTCACATATTGAATATTATAACAGAATTTAGTAAAATAGATAGCAAATGAGCAATTTATCACAATAATGTGGATATTAAAATAAAATATGGAAATAATACAAAAATACAAAACCTGAAACTCCAAAATCTAAGATTTTTTTAACTTCAGAAAAGGAAATAAGTAAGCATACCATTCGATTCCTTACATTATATCCAAAAAAAGATTGTATAGCAACTATATACATAAACGCAATATTTCACCGACAAAAACGCAATTTTCTTGTTTTGTCAATACTTCAAGATGGACTCTCAGTGACCTTGACGTCACGTTCACTTATGATTTTGTTAGGGGCGTTTCGCGAGTAAAGTACGACTGTACGACTTTGACTATCATTTCTGACTTTCGTATTGCTTAATGCAATGGGTTCCATATAAACATTTGATCCTAACAACATACCTGATCGATTGATACCATAAATGAAAATTTGTCATCTAGCCTATTGTGAAGTTAAAACGCGGACTATCAATGACGCGCTGACGATCTCCAGCCTTGTCGGCAGTGACCTTGCTTACGAAGCAGAAGATCCCAGGGTCAAAACCTGGTTAAGGCTTTTATATGTGTGTTATCACTAAAATTTAATCCGTCGTCTAGTATCCACATTTTTTATTAATTAATTTTATTGAGAGGCAGCTGGTGCCCTTTGCTCGTTAATTGACTTGAGCGTCGAGTGCGCGAGAGGCACACCGAGCTTTACAAACTAACTTAAAACTACTTAAAAACTATATATTCAGTCTTAATTAAGGTCGATGCCCCCTTTGAGTTCCTAAGCCTTTTAAGGGCTCAGGGCAAATAATTCAAAGGGGTCAACGAGAGGAATTTTAACTACATTTTAGACTCCATTATTAGCTGGAGGAATGGTATATTTTAAAGTGCTTTTTGAGGCTCTTGGCTTTTTCAGCCATTTTTTGACCCCGGAGTTATAGAGTACCCTCATAAGATTTAAATCATTTCAATTTGAGAGCTTATCTTAAAACTGTAATTGTAAGTACATGTTATTCGTTATTTCCATCAAAGTCCGTCAAGTTATGACCTACTTTTATACAAAAGTTCAGAATTTATCCCAATCTAATAAACGTCCTACAAACTCCGGTTCCTCCACAATCCGATATTTAGGTTACAGCCGAACTGGGGCTATTGTGCGAAGTAAACGTTCCCCTTTCAGCTTTTTGGTGCAAGTTACCAGGAGCTAGATTCGAACTTACATAATTTATGTGAGTTCCAATCTGTTTAAATGTCAAGTCGATCTCATGTTGTTATGACACGTTATTACTTTTCCTTTGTAGTTAGGTACATGGTCTAATAAAACATGGTCTTCTATTCCCAGGGAGTGACACGGGCCTACGTCACAATAACATGGCCGCTATATATAGCGCTATCGCATATTATCATATAGCGCTGTCGCATGATGACGTAGGCTTGTGTCAGTTAGGTGACCTAGAAAAGACGGGAATAGAGTACCAGGCGGAGTATATTATTATACCATGGTTAGGTATTAGTGCGAGAAAAATAAGGTGTCAGCCAAGTCTAGCCAAGGTGACAATCGCTTACACTACGACAACGAAACGCTTTGTGTCTCTCTATCACTCTTCCATATTAGCGCGACAGTGACAGTTGCGTTTCGTTCACTACGGAGCGTAAACGATTGGCAACAAACCCAGGGCAACTTTGCCAAAAAAAAAAGTTTTTGGCGAGTCGGCAACGGAGATAGATAAGTACTTAGTCCCAGCAGTTAAATTCCTGACAATGTTTATTTTTAATAATTAGTGAAAAAAAATTATAATATATATTTTATATACAGTAACAACCCTATTGGACTTTAACCTTATTGTGTAATCTGTAACCTTTTTAGGGTTCCGTACCCAAAGGGTAAAACGGGGCCCTATTACTAAGACTCCGCTGTCCGTCCGTCCGTCCGTCCGTCCGTCTGTCACCAGCCTGTATCTCACGAACCGTGATAGTACACAGTAGACAGTTGAAATTTTCACAGATGATGTATTTCTGTTGCCGCTATAACAACAAATACTAAAAACAGAATAAACTAAAGATTTAAGTGGGGCTCCCATACAACAAACGTGATTTTTAATCGAAGTTATCAACGTCGGGCGGGGTCAGTACTTGGATGGGTGACCGTTTTTTTTTTGCCGTTTTTTGCATTATGGTACGGAACCCTTCGTGCGCGAGTCCGACTCGCACTTGCCCGGTTTTTTTTCTTTGTTCGATTCGTTGCTGTAAGTTTTGTTTGCGACATTAAATGACTTTTTTTTAAGTATCTAACGTGCAATAATATGTATTATTTCCCTCGTTATTGGTCAGACTCTATTACGCAAGAAATATATTTGGATCCCATATCGAACTATAACTTTAATACAACAACGAGTTCCTAAGTTTAACTACATTTTGATTTAGGTACTCGTTAGTACTCCTAACCAAGTCGTGTGAAGAATAAGTAAAGGCAACTGTTTAGGATTTCAATTTCTATAAATCTTGAACGAATGAATAACGAATCATATTTCAATCAATTCAGACAAATCAGGCTACCGATGTCTATCTGCCCGTGATTTCAATCTAACTCATGATTTGTGTACCTCTGCCACCGCCTACAAAATAGGCATGGCAAACATGTGATTATTTTTGCATACTGAGTATAGGGCTATAGGCCTAGCAATGATACAAGAGCATACATGTACTTAATGTTTGTTCCATGGCCGTTGCTCGGCTTCGACCGGTGTTATTATTTCTTTTGCTTGTTGAACTTAAATTATGATCTTGGCAATAATGTTACCGTGATTTGTTTGCGTTCGATAATCGTTAATTTCGATTAGTTAGCTTTTGTGTGATCTAAATTGATGCATTGTAAAAACAAAATAATAAACCCGCATGATTTAACCAAGCGGATTTGTTGTTACACAATTAATCTTCACCATTTCGTAATTAGTAATTTTTTGATCGTATTTTAGTTTTATTTAGTATTAGGTATATATAATAATTTTTTAATTTTCAAAAATAGGTCATGCCAAAAAAAAACAATTTTATGCCAAAAACATCTTAGAAAAGATTTGATACTCTTCAAACTGCTGGATCGATTTCTATCAAACGTAGCTAAGAACTACCGCAAGAAAACTCGTTATCACGAAAAAAAAACAAAATCGGTCCAGCTGTTGGACAGCTATGATGCCACAGACAGACAGACATTTGAATCAAACATTTAACACTCGTTTTTGCTTTTGGGGTTTAAAAATATACATACATTGTCCGCTGCCTCTCCTCCCGTGCACGGCGTATGTTTTATTCAGACGCGGACTCGTTAGCAAGGCGCATTGTGGCCGCTAAACAAACCGTACCCACCTCCGGTGCATGCCTGATTTTATACAAGAATCACGACTATTGTTGTCTTTACCAATTTCTAGACACATTCAAATGTTTTTATGAAAACTTGAGTATTTTTCTAGCTTTATTCGAGATTTGACTCCAAAATACTATTTAATTACTCATCAACTGACTTTGATCGATTTGCGACAAGTTCAGTCACCTGCATTCTGCGATAATGTCTTGCCTAAATGTTATATATTTTTGCATGCTTCTTTTGCTTCACTTTTATTTAATTGTAAGGGTTGCAATAAATTGTATGATGCTTGTAATATTGACCTTGTGATTATTATTACAAGCGTATATTGCAAACTAAACTTTTTACAATATCTATAGCCAACAACTAAAAGTCGAGTCAATCCTAACAAGTCCTTTAAAAATAATTTACAGGTTGGGAAAAGTCTGCGAAAATATCAACGGATTCCTTGTTCTTTGTTTCTTTTAACGATTTTACTCATAACTCATAAAAGGTTTTGAGCTACCTATAATTCCAATTTCAATTATAGTAGAAATTACAATGTCTATTACAGTATAAAATAAAGATACACATAACACTAAACTACAACTTAAAAAAAAAGTTCTCTCAAGTATACTCGTTTCCCCCAATGCCAATAACTAATTGCAGTAACCTCGGGGCATATTCGTATCGCTAAATAGCCAGAAATATAAAACAAGTACCACACTATCCGGTCACTATTAGTAGAGAAGTACAGTCGCGAGAGAAACCCATTAAGTAAACGTAAGTTTAGTAAAATATGAATTTATTAAAATAACACTTTTATTATAATAATAAATAATTAAATTAGTCCGTGTTTGTTTTGCAATAAATAACCTTGTTTAATGCATCTCGCAAGAAGAGTTTTTTTTAAAGGCGGACAAATACTAACATATTTATTGGCTGAAGATTCCAAAATGCGAACACAAATATTACCCACACACAATTTTAAACATATTATTATAACGCTTTTTTCTGTTCAAATACATTATTTTAGATGTATCTACTCAAAATATAGTTATTAAAAATGATTTTAAATATCGATTAAAATATGATATTTTTTTGTTCGGTAATTTTGTCTCGGTGTGACAATACAATGTTACTGAATGAACAAACTGATTTTACTAGCTAACAGAGTGTCAAACAGCTGGGCATAGGCGTTTCCCTTGATTTCTACGACTCCCAGTTTAGACACATTTAGACACAATAAAACTTTCTTGAAACAAATATTTGCCTTTAAAAAGTAAAACTCTTTTTTATATACACGGTGTGGCCTGTAACACGAGCAAAGAATTAAAACATAGATTGTACTCCTCAAACGGTGACACTTTTGTTCAACAACTTTTAAAAATTATGAAGTATTTAGACTCCCTATTTTTCATACACAATAAATATTATCTTCAATGGACGCCATCGCCACGCCATATTAGTGTGATTGACGTTGTTTGTCACGCCTTAAACATAACAGAATTCGCAATCGCGTCTTAGAATAAACTTTAAAGTGTAATAAAAATCAAACCACAAGTTATTTTTAAAAGTCGCTAAACAAAATGTTGGTCAGTATGATGAGTACAGCCTACAGTTAAATTTTTTGCTCATGTTACAGGCCACACCCGTTATATAATAAATCTAACCACGATATATTTTCGCCCTAAACACTTTCTCTACCGCATATCCCCACGGTCGGGTGCTCGTAAAATGTTCGACTAATTACAGACTAGTACGTAATTTTCGTATTCCGGTCCGCAGTGGCCATCTGCTGACAATAACAGACATTATTACGAAAGCTCCGATGTGTGTCACTGTCGATCACGAATTGAACATTTTGATGAGCTGAGTTAATGGGGTATGGACTAGATTTAATGTTTCCGGAATTATTTACGATGCGGAAGTACGTGTAGATAGGAGGTTGAAAACATACAAAGACATAAATTTAAAAGTGGAAAAATTACTGTCTTGGGTGAGACTTGAACTCACGGCCTCTGGATCGATACTCCAGCGCTCTGCCATCTGAGCCACCAAGACCTCATCCATAGCCAGCAAATCTTTCCACCATATTATAGGTCAAGGCGACCCTTAGCGACATCTACCGCAAGAGTGTTACACTTCTTAAACGGCTACCGGAGTTCTAAGAAATTCGATGAGACCAGTTACGATGTGCTACCCATTTAAATTTATTTCTAAGCTTAATAGCATCGTTCGCAGACATGTCTGCTTGTTAAAAATTAAAATACAAAGACATAGTTGTTAATGTGGCTGCTGTATGATTTTTAAGGTTTAAGATATAGCTCATTAAAGAATTACACGGACTGCATGCTAAAAGTACACATACGAAGTCTACTCGACCACGCAAGTACAAAGTCTACTACCCGGCCATGCAATTTTTAATTTCCTATAACTGTGAGGTATGCTGATCTGACACTTTCATGAAAAGTCTATACTCTATTAATTCGCACACACCGCTAGTTAATGTGTGTAGATAGAACTGCTAAAAGTTTGCACTCTTGTATCACGACAGGGAAATAGTCTGGTGCAAAATACAAAAAAAGTTATGTTAGCCATTATTTAGCTAGTGTATTTTGTAGTCTATTGTTTAAAGAAATAGAGTCGTTAATCTATACTAACATTTCAAGGCGGTTATAATCTGCTTTTACTACGAGGTAGTTATCCTAATTTGAGGTTTCCCACTCAATGGTATTATATTCTTGAGACTCTTTGAGTAAACTAGCTCAGTTCAAAAGATTTACACTATACTAATAAGCGATTAATTAGGAAGAAGAATTGGGTGCATCTTCGCGGATGGCACAAACTATATGGGGACTGGGATGGGACTCGGGACTCAAACTATCTCCATACTAAATCGGTTTAGTGATTTAAACGTGAAGAGGTAACAGACAGACAGTTACTTGCGTTTACAATATTAGTAGGGATCACTAGGTTATAACTGTTTAAAATTATAAACTTTGCCGCAGTTGCTTTCAATTATGTCCAAAAAGTTTAACATGGTCATATTTTAACTACAAAAACCTTAAAGAGTAATTAGGACATAATGTCGTATTACTTAAGTGAAAGAGGACATCGTTAACATTTTTTTCTGTGATTGTTGAACTGACCACAACAGCTGCCCTTCCCTTAACCCCGTTGGGCGTAAATTACACACATCTGTCTTTATGCTTCCGATCATTATGGAATTATAACCCATTGTTGGAATCAATTTTATTACATTCACAGTTGATTCTTTCCCGACGGAGGGGAAAGGGAAAAAAAAACGGCCAAGTGCGAATCGGACTCGCGCACGAAGGCCATTACGCAAAAAATGGAAAAAATCACATTTATTGTATGGGAGCCCAACTTAAATATTTATTTTATTCTGTTTTTAGTATTTGTTGTTATAGCGGCAACAAAATACATCATCTGTGAAAATATCAACTGCCTAGCTATCACGGTTCATAAGATAAAGCCTGGTGACAGACAGATAGATGGACGGACAGACAGACAGACGGACAAATAGAGGGACAGACAAACAGACAGCGGAGTCTTAGTAATAGGGTCCCGTTTTTAACCGACTTCAATTTCATAGAAGGAGGAGGTTCTGTATTCGGTTGTGGCTATTTTTTTTTTTTTTTTTTTTTCTATGTACGTTCACCGATTACTCCGACATCCGTAGTCCGATTTGAGTAATTCTTTTTTTGTTTGAAAGGAGCTACCTCCGAGTTGGTCCCATTTTAATTTGGTTCTGTTCTGATGATGGGATCCATGAGGAATTGAGGGAACTCCTCAATTTTTAAAGGCACATGCATGGTGTTTTGGGCGTTTTCTTAAGCAACTCGAGCATTTTCTCTCGAAAACCACTAATTTGATGAAGTAGACCTGATGATGATGATTATTTTGATGATAATGATGATGATTTCTTTAAATGTAAATATGTTCAGCGATTACTCTGGCACCTGTGATCCGATTTGAGTAATTCTTTTTTTGTTTGGAAGAAGTTACCTCCAAGGTGTTTCCGTATTATTTTTGGTTCTGGTCTGATGATGGAATCCATGAGGAATTGAGGGAACTCCTCAATTTTTAAAGGCACGTGTTAAGTGATTTCGGGGTTTTCTAAAGTAACTCGAGCATTTGCTTCCGAAAACCACCAATTTGATGTACTGCAACTGTAGCCTTACCACGAGTTTGACATTGACATATTCGCTAACGTCTTATGCATCTAAATGTAACTTTTTATGCATCTCGCTCACACTAAGGTTAGTACGAGCGAGATGCATAGGAAGTAAGTTACACACATGCTAGCGAATATATCAATGTCAAACTCGTGGTAAGCTGGTAAGGCTACTGATCGGGGGTTAGTGTTAGGAGTTAAGGGGTCAGAGATTAACGGGTCGGGGAATGGCGGTTGAAGGGTTGCTGGTTCAGGATCGAGGGGTTCTTGGATCAGGGGTTGATGTGCTGTGAGGTTGAGTGATTGGGGGGCTGAGGGATTGGGTCAGTGGCGGGGCGGGCGGATGGATTTAGTTGACAGGAATTATAATTTCCCAGACGGACTCGAGACAATTCCTGGTTCAGGGTCGAGGGGTTCCTGGATCAAGGGTTGATGCGCTGTGAGGTTGAGTGATCGGGGCGTTGAGGGATTGGGCCAGTGGCGGGGCGGAGGATGGATTTAGTGTAGTAGTGACAGGAATTATAATTTCCCAGACGGACTCGAGAAAATTCCTGATTACATACATATTTATTAAAGTAATAGGTACACGAATTTAGTGTTAAACATGATCTTGTTTTTCATTCATGCGTCGCGCTCTTAACAATGCGTTAAAACTAAAAATGGAAAAATAAAAACTTTTTACAAAAAAAAGCAAACTGACTTCAAAAAGGATGAAATAAAATATTATCCTTTTTGAAGTCTATGCGTTACCAACTGATATGTTTGAAGTCGGTGCCAAGCCAAGTAGTAACAATACCAGTGAAAATAATCAGCTTTATAGCTATAAATCCCATTAGAACTGCACTAATAACTATTACAAATGTGTAAGTAATTTTGTCTGCCTCTTTGTCGCCTTTTCATGGCTAAACAACTGAACCGCTTTAGGTGAAATTAGGCAAGAAGGTAAATTTCTTAAATTGTTTTATATTTTGAAATGTAGTCCTCTGGATAAGGGACGGGAAATTACTCAGTCCCAATCTCACACTGGCGTGCTATAGACTGTTCGAGCATTAGTAAGAAATGCTCTTTAAAAAAACCGACGAAAAAAAATGCATTGGATTTCCACTAATGTGCCGACAAACATGGTACAGACTGCGCCAAGAAGGTTTGATCGTGTGTTCTGAGGTGTGTTCTTAGATACAATCGACGTCAAAGATATATTTACACTTTTGCACCTTACTCCTTTGTAATAAGGCGAAAAGTGTAAACATATTTTTAACGTCGACTGTACCTACAGAAAGTACGTTCATTGTCGTCGTGTAAGGCAATTCAACGTAGGTACATCCTTATCGAATCGCACCAAAATCATGGTATGCTTCAAAATTTGGCTTGGCACCGACTTCAAACATATCAGTTGGTAACGCATAGACTTCAAAAAGGATAATATTTTATTTCATCCTTTTTGAAGTCGGTTTTTACCCTTACGGAACCCTAAGGAATAAAGAAAATTTGTTGGTTTAGGAATAAATGTTACATCTAATATACGACTTTACAAATTAATGTAACTCTGGACCAAGAGAAAGGTTAAATAACAATTATTTTTAAAAAAAGCTCGTTTATTACGCCATGGTCTTGTTCTGTTCGAGTACAAACATAATCAAACTGTCCAATTCACTTTCAATTAAAATATAAATAAGATGTTATCTTGTCAAATTTAATATCCTATGTAACATTGTCTTATTTGCTTCCCTTTCTAATAAGTATTTTATTGATTCTGATTTATGTACTTTTTATTGAATGTGTAATAGATTTTATTTATTCCACTTTCGTTAACATTGTGCCTGTTAAATCAACTGCACAATGAATTGACAAAATATCAAATGACATTAATGAAATGGCAAACGAAATGACAAATAACGACAGGAATCATACGAATGAATATATTTTGTTCTCAGTATAAGTAAATTATTTTCATTGATATTTTACAACAAACATCACTGAAATTATGAATGATAATTAAAACCATTATCGTATATCGGCATGTTTTATTTAAATTACTAGTGATCGGTGTTCGATTGTGGTGAGCCCATTTTAAAATTAATAACAAATAAATTCATTTTGTTACAATAATACATTATGTAGATTGTAATTATGCTGAAATATTCAATGGGAGAGAAATTTATTGCAATTTGTGAACTATTATATCATCTATTAATGATTATTTATTGATAAATAAATTAACCCTTAGGTTTTTCATTTGTTTACCTTTGGTTATAATCAGAAACTTCAATTGGGTACAATGGGTACCTATTCGGGTACCTAATCAAGTTTGTACGATTTATTTGACGCAAACATTTAACCTATAAAACCTTTGTTTACAACGTATCATCATAACTTATCTGATAAAATCTTTGCACAATACTTGTCAGCTTTATGAATTTCGCATTGAAAATACAAAAGCATTATTATGACAGTAATCAATTCCAAACCTTCATTACATAAATCCATTAAATTCAGCACTTCAAAATAAGCGTAATCCTATTGAATACATTGGAACTGTCAGTCGGTTACATAAGGCCGTTGAGTTACAAAATTGATTTCAATAGAAAGTCTTAATTAAGTCTCAATGGCACTTATTACGACCTTGTCGTGGCACAAAACGGTAGCCTGGTACAATGAGCTAATCACACGGTGCCAAGATTTACCTACTTGTATAAGGTTGAACATACGGCTTGAAATACGCGAGAGCTTGTATGACGAGGTGTTTAGGAGGAGTAGAAATTAAAATGAATTCCCAATATGAAAAAACATACCAGTTAGAACTATTAGAAAGTCTTATAACAAAGACTGCGTCAAATGCATAAATGAACTGTAGTTAACATTGGTATAGGTATAATTGTTAATTTGATTTTTTTTAATCGTCTTCGGTCTGATTAACCGATCTAGGGCGACCACAGAGCAGGCTCTTTCTTTGCCCAGCGTTTAAGTCTGGCGATGAAAAGGGGCAACGCCGCCAGCATCCTTGGCACCATTCCAGAGGCAGGAGACTTTAGTGAGGTTTTTTACATTTAATTCGTAGTTTAGTTTAAAATAATTTACTTGTGTGTGTAAAAAATTGTGTACATGTAAAATGTTTTAAGTGTATTATCATTAAAAATTTAATGAATATATAAGGACATAATTGATCAAAAATACTGTAGGTCTTACGAATGTACATTAGTTTCTGCAACTTCTAGCCCTAATCTGATCATCAATTTCATTTTGTCTACGTCCTCCTTCTTACTTCCGGATTCTCAGTTCTTGTCTGGATAAATACTTAATAAAATGATATATCAGCGTTACTCGACACAACTATTGACCGTATGTCCACTAACGCCAAAAGTATAGAACGTTCGGCCCATTCAGGTGCGGTATTTCAATATTATCGCGAACCTTGTCACCGAACAATGGGCCGGAGCCAAAAGATGGAGCACCAGTGGTTCATCAGGGGCCGCATTTGTTAGCGATCGACTCAAGGATATGTGGGCCGAGAGCCGACACCTATTTTAAGACGTCAAGATATTTACTTAAAGTGGACAGCAATTACAAGTTCAGGGCCCGATTTTATGAAGCTACAAGTTGCTTTTGTGCAAGTATAAATTACCAACACCGGTCAAAAAGCCCTTCATCATAAAAGCAAGTGTTAATCGCACGAATGTTGCCTGATTAAACTTTTTCTTAATACTACGTCGGGGCAAACAAGGTGTTCCTGCTCCTGCTGCTCAACAACCTTACTCACCCGCAGGAACAACACAACACTATGAGTAGGATCTAGTGTTATTTGGCTGCGGATTTCTGTAAGGTTACTTCCCCGGGTGGACTCTACTTATAAAATTATAATTTAATTTACTGGATAGTTACATAAGTAAATAAATGAATGTGTAGATAGCAGATCTTTCACATCTTACCCATGGTTTAATAAAACATGGTCTTCTATTCCCAGAGTGACACAGGCCTACGTCACAATACCATGGCCGCTATACGAGTATATAGCGCTATCGCATATTATCATATAGCGCGGTCGCGTGATGACGTAGGCTTGTGTCAGTTAGGTGACCTAGAAAAGACGGGAATAGAGTACCAGGCGGAGTATATTATTATACCATGATCTTACCCAAATCTGTAGGTAGATATTAAGTAAACAGAAACACTTTTCTTTAAATTTGGATGAAAAATTCTATCGTATAAAAGGGCATTTTGTAACTTTCTTAATGTTCCCCAAGTGTCAACGCAACAATTGAATTCAAACCTCTAGAAGTCTAGAGGATAAATGCAAGCTTATAGCATTTACTACTATTTGCAGGCAGCCTCTTGAACTACATAGTGTAGTAAATAAGAAGCACCTACTGACAGAGAAAAATGGTGGTCTCCATACAAAAATGACACTGAACATAAGACAATAAAATTCATTCTTAATTCAGCCACCTGATCCTTGACATATACAAACACTCTTATTTCTAAACCTTATGGCTATTGAAATAAGGTTCACAATCGGTAACATGTTCAATCTGGACCACATAAACTTCGGCTTGACGTTGACCGATAGGAAACGGAAGTGAGTCAAGGTCTTCGTTTGTTTAATTTGATGGTACGTTATGGACCTTCACTTTTAGATCAAACAATACCCAGGCTTTTGTTTTACTTTATATGGAATAAAGTACGTATTGTTCTTTTACCTACGATATTTGCTTTGAGAATTTGTTTATGTCGAGTTTACATTTTGATCCAAATAATGGACGAGTGATTTTATCGTTTTGTGGAAATCGGAATAAAAGCTTTTTGATAAAAAATTTGGTTATATTGTGTATATGCTAGCGCTTTGTGTATATGAGTAAAATAAATACGTGAAAAAGAGAGACAGAGATTATTTATAGTTCTCGATTCCGTTACATAATATATTATGGATTATATGCGTAAGTATCTCGAATTTAACTACACTCGTACATTTACCTTTCCTTTTTTTGTTCTACCAAAATAAACATGATCTTCTATTACTTGCTAAATTAAAAAAAAATACTTCACTGATATACCTAGGTAAGGGCTAACTCAATATTATGAATATATCATGGTATAATAATATACTCCGTCTGGCACTCTATTCCCGTCTTTTCTAGGTCACCTAACTTGATTGATTGATTGATTGATTAAGTCCACCTTTTGTACTTTTTACTTGTTCTTGTGCAATAAAGTTTAAAATAAATTAATATGAAACAGAATTTAACAGAAATATCTAGGAATATTCGTATTTTTAACCAAAAACGTACCAGTGTTAGAAGTGAGGACACCTTCATCAAACAGCCACTCCATTTTGCCCTCAACATTTTGTAACTCGGGTGAATAAATTGTCTATAATAGAAGCAATAAAAGCACACCACATTAATAAACATTGCTATATTTTGCTTGTGAAGATTAAACAGATACCCTCTATGAGACCTCGGGGAGGCGTTTAACCAACTAACTTTTGCCAAAGATTAACGAGTTTAAAGTAAGCGCTGTGAGATGCTCCCTTCCTTCGCTTTTTTTATAAGAACTGGTGCTGCAATAACTAAATTGCTCTCGACTCGTTCAAATATGTATGTCAAATACATAAATACGCAATGTATAAAAGACTATGTATAAAAGATGTATAACAATTTAGATACTTATCAATAGGTTCTAAAAAATATCTATAGCTCAATAAGTTTTACGACACTATTTTTACAAGAA
Source organism: Cydia splendana (assembly GCF_910591565.1). Taxonomy (NCBI): domain Eukaryota; kingdom Metazoa; phylum Arthropoda; class Insecta; order Lepidoptera; family Tortricidae; genus Cydia; species Cydia splendana. The sequence goes on from NC_085969.1 coordinate 17,852,011, forward strand.
ACATTTTTTGAAGACAAATTGATTCAGGTAACACGGTGGTCTTATCGCTTAAGAGCGATCTCTTCCAGACAACCTATGGGTAGCGAAGACAAGAAAAGTAGAATATGCAGGTGATGCAGTACAGACAAAAAAATATAAAAAGTCGAACTGAAAATAGGTACTTCTTTAATTCTAAATTTTATAATCTTTGCCAGAATTTCCCATGCCATCTGGATTAGATCCTACCGGCCTTAGAAGATAAAGGCAGAAACAAAGCAAATTGTTCTTCCATATTACGAAAACATCTTAAAACCTTGATAATACACAGGACCATAATCCCTTTTTTCTTCAGGATCTTTATGGTTTGGATACTTTGGATTGTCAAGGGCAACATTACATTTTACAAGTAGCACATAAAAAAGTTCGGTCCGTTTCGTAAGAAAATTAAATCAGTAAGCACCGGGGATGATTTTTATAGCTCGAATAAGTAAAGTTTTGAGCCGTTTCAGCAGCGCTAAGTTTTAGTTTGATTTTTATATTCGTAGAAAACTCATATTTATTAAAGTTAGCAGGGAAAATAAAACACTAAGCAAATAAAGACGTTAAAGTCCGTCAAGCTTTTGAAGGAGCTTAAGGAAAAGGTATGTTTAAGAAATCTCCAAACATGCGCAACAAGGAAGTACATAGGTACAGTTACCAGTCGATTAAAAAATTTGGTATTTTTTCTCAACCCTCTCAAGCCTTACTCGATGTATTTTTAAGAGCTCTAAAAGTAGCCATAGTATATTTTGCATTCCGTAAGGTAAAATACCTAAAAGATTAAAAGACCTATGTTTTTATGTTATTTCACTCGTGCAAACACGTTCCTCTTAAGTCTCCTCTTAACATTGACAAGAGTTTGTTTTCAAAATTTATAAATAAAATCGTTAAAGTTATAAAAACGTATCCATAATCGCAGCAAAGCCATAAATTATGCAGTTAAAATGCATCGTAAAAGCCGTATCTTAATTCGCCTTTTATTACTTTAAGTACTCAAGAGTAAAGAAAAACATTCAAGAATCTAAATATATATCTGATGATCTTCTCATTTGCTTATAGATTCATTTAAATTTTAAAGTACAAACTACGATTTTCATGAGAAAAAAAAATCGGGCAAGTGCGAGTCGGACTCGCGCACGAAGGGTTCCGTACCATATAAAAAAAAAAAAAAGCAAAATAAAAAACGGTCACCCATCCAAGTACTGACCACTCCCGACGTTGCTTAACTTTGGTCAAAAATCACGTTTGTTGTATGGGAGCCCCATTTAAATCTTTATTTTATTCTGTTTTTAGTATTTGTTGTTATAGCGGCAACAGAAATACATCATCTGTGAAAATTTCAACTGTCTAGCTATCACGGTTCGTGAGATACAGCCTGGTGACAGACGGACGGACGGACGGACGGACAGCGAAGTATTAGATTAGTAAAAACGGCGAAGATTAGTAAAAAACTCAAGGAAATTAATGTTCCGTGGGAGTTAATACAAATTTTCAAACACTGGTATGGAAATCAGGTCAACGCTGTTAGATGGGCAGGTACATACTCTGACTGGTATAGGCTGGAGTGCGGTGTTAGGCATGGGGGGCTGACGTCACCCTCGCTTTTTAATGTATATATTAACTCACTCATCGAGGAGCTTAGCGGTCAACATGTTGGCTGCCATGTGGACGACGTAGCCGTCAACAATATAAGTTACGCGGACGACATGGTCCTGCTGAGCGCCTCGGTGTGTGGGTTAAGGAAATTGCTGAGTACCTGTGAAAAGTATGCCTCAGATCATGGGTTGATATATAATGTAAATAAGTCCGAATACATGGTTTTTGGCAGGGGGAATCAAGTGCCTACTAGTGTGCCGGAGGTTAAATTGTATGGTTCTCCACTAAATAGAGTGCAGCAATTTAAATACTTGGGGCATATACTTACTCCGAGTCTTAAAGACGATAGTGATATGGAAAGGGAGCGTAGGGCGCTGTCAGTGAGAGCCAATATGTTAGCCCGCAGGTTTGCTCGTTGCTCCAACGAAGTTAAAAAAACGCTTTTTAAAGCTTATTGCACATCTTTTTACACGAGCAGCCTGTGGGTAAACTACACTCGAAAAACGTACTCAGCCCTACGCGTACAATATAATAATGCGTTCAGGATGCTGATGCGGCTGCCCCGCTGCTGCAGCGCATCGGGGATGTTTGCAGAGGCGAGAGTTGACTGCTTTTATGCAACAATTAGAAAGAAATGCGCGTCCCTGGTGCGGAGGGTGCGGGATAGCCGCAACAGCATCCTGGCCATGATAGCGGATAGGATTGATTGTCCATTTATACGGCATTGCTGCAGTTTGCACATCACTAACTATGCACAAGTGGTCGAGTGATGTGCGCACTGTTGCAATGGAGTATTTATTTAGTTATTAATGTACAAATACCATAGATATAAGAATACTAACCTAGATAATAAGTTTATTGTGTTACTAACCATGTATTACTATGTATTATGAATCGTTGTTATTTGAAATAAATGATTATTGAATTTTGAATTAGTAATAGGGTCCCGTTTTACCCTTTGGGTACGGAACCCTAAAAATGGAATACGACTAAACGATGAGATACTAGTAACAAATGTATATATGAGAACATTTTATCGCTAATTAGGTATCATTTCATTTCTAAATTTTTCCTTCATTTGGGCGAATCATCAAAATAGCCTACTGACTTTTCGCTTAGTTATAGGTAACCTACATAATATATATTTTGCATGAAAACGTTTATTTGGCATGCTTCTACCTAATCTAACCTCCCTAGATGCCTAATGATAGTAAATGTTGGTTTACCACATAAATGTTTAATAAATTGGTTGAAAAATGAAATAAGGGTAGTATGTAGTAGTACTATATTGTGTACATGAAAAACCAAACTGTAAATTCAGTTTGAACATAATTATTATTACTGAAACAAAAAAAATCAAGTAGGTAAATCGTACTTTACTTTTGTATGTAAATTTAGTTTGGATAAAAGATAATTGACAGATTTACTCTCAAATGAAGTCATTTATTTTAAATCAGACTTGTATTTTTAAGTTTGACCAAACGCATGGGCGGGTATTTCACACAAAAACAGAGGCGCAGCCGTACCTAATAAATCGTAGGTATGTTTTCCACATTATTTATAACCCCTCTTCCCAGCCCCCTATTACGCAAAGCGTCAAGCAAAACCATAATAACTGTCCAAAATAACCGCCGGTTAAATTTCGTAGTAAAATGAAGCCACAAATTAAACTCGTGAGCAGAACTGCGGTATTACTATCTCTGTCACCCTCGCCACGGCCATTATAAGTGTAAGTGAGAAGTTTTATCACCCCGGTCGTCAGTTTGGTTTGCGGATAGTACCTATAGTTAAAAAGATATTTTTAACTAAAACAGAATTTCCGTGTTTATGTTACAGGGACCGCTATAACCATTAGTTCTTGAGCTTTTCTGCAAAAGATTTACCTTATTTTCAAGGTTCATGTGGTTTTGGACGCGGCCCGTGAGAGCACACTTAATTTGTTCGTTTCTCGAGGCGCTAGCACCCCATTGTTTAAGAAGAACAACCTTATTATAAGTAAACGCGTCTTTCTGCTTTATGGTGTTTTTGGATGAAATTATAATTGGCTGTATAGAATGTGAGGTAAGTACAGGTAAATCACTGTGAGGAATTTTATTGGAATGTATTTTTTGTGCTAGATAATACGGAAATGATAGGATTAAGGATGAATCACGGTGGCACCCAGGTGGTGCCCAGGTCAAGGCATCCGACATGTCATTTTCTATGACAGCTGATCGGTGATCACGTGGTGCTTTCCATAGAAAACGATGCGCCGGAATCTAGCGTCTAGCGTGAATCAACCTTTATGCCAATTGGATGATCGGAGCAGGTAGCTTAGGATATCTAAATGGTGGCCATTCTCTGTCTTTTTGATACCTATTTGCCGGTCAGTCAAGCATGCTACTATCAGTTCGGAGATCGTGAATTCAATTCCTTCATGAGTTGTACAGTCGACGTCAAAAATATGTTTACACTTTTGCACCTTAATCCTTTATGATAAGGCAAAAAATTTACAGATAATCTTTGACCTCGACTGTACCAATGAGTTTATCAAGATGTCAGAATTTGGCTATTTTTAGACAAAATATGGCACAATATACTACACAACGCTATGATAAGGACTGTCTTTTTGACACTGTCTTATTTACTTTGACATCGCGAAAAAGTAAACAAAGCCTCTAGTGCCAGGTTAAAGCCATGAATGCTGAAACGCCGGTTCGAGTCCGGCTTCGGGCGCACGTTTACCCAAAGGGTAAAAACGGGACCCTATTACTAAGACTCCACTGTCCGTCTGTCCATATGTCTGTCACCAGGCCATATCTCATGAACCGTGATAGCTAGACAGTTGAGATTTTCACAGATGATGCATTTCTGTTGCCGCTATAACAACAAATACTAAAAACTACGGAACCCTAGGTGGACCGAGTACCACTTGTCCGGTTTTCTTTAGTATGGTATGTCGCATTTATCTACCTATTGTACAGTCTGCGTCAAAAATATGTTTACACTTTTGCACCTTACCTTACCTTCCTTTATAATAAGGCAAAAAGTGTATACATATCTTTGACATCGACTGTACCTGTTTGACAATGATATAGGTGTACGTAACGAACATACGAAGGTCGTGATACAGTGTATTAAGAGTCATGAGCGTACTTCATCATTTATAATGACATTAATAAACGGGAAGGCTGAGCTTCATTACATGTAAGTGCCGATGAGCCTTCGCGGAATTAGGTGATTGAGTTTCAAGTTCACTGGAGACTGGATCAATTCACAAGGTTTTGCTGTTTTCTTTTACACCACCAGGGGCCGATTGCATAATAACTTGTGACTAAGAATATTAGCGAAAGTCTCTTTCTAATCAAAGGAAGTGCAAAGAGACTTCCTAATATCAATTGTTACAAGTTGTTATGCAATCGGCTACTGGGTAAGTGTCATAAATATTTAGGACATTTAATGACGCTAGAACAGCGGTATAGTCTTAGCTTACAGATGGTAGTGGCGTAATAGTATTTTATGTGGCTGTTACATAATGGTAGCTATTAAAACACGACAGCTGAAAGCGAGTTTCATAAAAACATACCTGACACTAGTGTTTTAATGCGTACTTAATTATGTACAGTTGAATACACTGTTTTATCTAATATTTGCTTCGGGTTGGTGTGGTGAAAAATTTTGTGTTTCACTCAGGGGCAAATTTTGTTTGACCCTCGTACCTTGAAGCCCTCGCAACGCTCAAGATTCCATTTTTCAATTTTGGCGTCTTTCGCTTGCTCGGGTATCAATATTAGCACGAGCGGTTAAACAACAACTTTGCCCCCTTGTAAAACAAATAACTATTGATTTTCAATCGTAGGAAAAAAAAAACAATTTGCTTTCGATTGCTGAAACTAAAAGTAATCGCTGCTTTGCCGACGAAATAATCAATGTTGTTCGTTGTTCGAGAAAAATGCTAGTGGTCGGAATAGCCCCTATGACGGAAATAGCCACATTAACTTTAAGTGAGATTTTTGACCACATGGAGCTTGCTTATCGCACAATCTGCCTGACAGGGCTATTAGAGCCAGTTAACCTAAATTAGGCTAAAACGTTCTAATCTTGCGCCTTCAAAGACTGAGAAAATATGGCGGAAACCACTAATACGTTCCGTAAGTAACAGCTGTAATTAATGCAATTTTTCTTATAAAATAACACCTATTACATCAAATTTCAGTATTATTTTAGCCACAAAAAGCAACATATGCCTTGCGCATCCCGCTGTACGCAGTGGATTAGCCTCCGGCGCACATTTCATTGTCTATCTTACTAAACATCGTATAAAACTGAACACATACATATAAAATAAACTTTGTATCGTTATAAATAGAGTTGAAACTCCAATGCGTCGAGGCAGTTAGATATGAGACTGACAAGTTAAGCAGCAGATTTTTCAAGTGCGTGCTACCTTTAGAGCTCCAAGGGACAATTGAAGATCGCTTACTCAAAATAGCTTACTTCTTTTGTCACTCTCCTTCCAATTTAAACCCTATCTTCTAAGCTATAAGGTTGAAATTTCTAAATAATTGGTAATGGAAATACGTTTTCATAGTGAATGTTTTCACAATTTACGTCATACACTTGCGCTGTGTGATTGTTAAGTATGGTACAATGATTACAAGTTATCGACATTATGGGTGCACGATACTTTTAGAGAGTAAAGTATGTTGTTGTAACGCTGGTAGTTTAGTTAGTTTAGGAAAAAAATATGTATCTCTAGATGAAATTGTAATTAAGTACATAATTTATAAGTTAAGTTAAGTTAAGGCCATTTGAGTAACGTCATGTGCCTTCTTCTGTAGTCTACCTCTTTCGCACTCATGAAATATTCATACACGTGAGGGCTTTCCACTTGCACATTTCTATTACTATAGTTATTTGTACAACAAGAGATCAAAGTTTGATATTTCTTCGAGTGCTTATTTTGAGTCCCGTGCAAGCGAAAGATCCTATAATAGATAATAATAGAATCTAATTTAGAATCTTGAGCGTAGTAAGGGACTCAAAAGCGCACGAGATGTAAATAACTTTGATTTCATGTAGTACACAAAAGTTTTCACATCAGCAGTGAGAACATATTAGACAACCTGAGAAATGAAATCATTCTTTGTCACTTACCTATTCACTCATGGTTTCTTAAGATATACTAACAATTAAGTTTAATTACCGTAATCAAACACAAAAACAAAACGTAATAAATTTCAGAACATCAACTGACACTTCAATCGACACCTTTTTTTGTAAAAAAAAAACCTTTGTAAGATACGGTCCGAATTGCGGATACTTACTATTTGTCCACTATAGTAGAGATTCTTAAAATTATAATTACATATTTATTTTATGTGATAATCTGTGTATTTTTTTGAGTTCATTATTTTAATAGTACAATAAAATACGTCAAATATAGTGTTATTATCAGTTTTTTATCAAATCTTAAACTTTATTTTTATTAATTAATTAATAAGAATTCATACTCGTGCGTGTTTTGGAACGATGCGTTCTGACGTTTTTCGGGGGTCTATTATAAACCGTCGATGTACCGTTGATAGTCATTTGATCTTTTTTGTCTCTTTCTCTTTACTAAATATGTGAAAGGGACAGAGATAATGGAATCCAAGTATTTCGAACTTGTATTAGACCCCGCATGTTGAAATGACATTTGAATATAAAGGCCACTTGAATGTCATTTTGTCTCACTCAGTGAGCAAAATGCGATTTTGCTCACTGTTTTCAGGTAGCAAAGTACCCTTGTTCGAGCTGCTGAGGTGAAAAGAGTATTAAGCGTCTCTTTAGACCTGTGCTATAAACGTCATATTTTCAAAAAATAAAACCGGCCAAGTGCGAGTCGGACTCGCAAACGAAGGGTTCCGTACCATTATCTATAAAAACGGTCACCCATCCAAGTACTGACCCCGCCCGACGTTGCTTAACTTCGGTCAAAAATCACGTTTGTTGTATGGGAGCCCCACTTAAATCTTTATTTTATTCTGTTTTTAGTATTTGTTGTTATAGCGGCAACAGAAATACATCATTTGTGAAAATTTCAACTGTCTAGCTATCACGGTTCGTGAGATACAGCCTGGTGACAGACAGACGGACGGACGGACGGACGGACAGCGGAGTCTTAGTAATAGGGTCCCGTTTTACCCTTTGGGTACGGAACCCTAATAATATCGCTTGCCAAGTCGGTGTAAAGTTATGGACTTTAGTTTTAATTCTTTTCAAACCCCTTAATTCTGTACTGTACAAACTTTAAATTCCCAACCTATACAAAAAGGAAGAACTGGTAATTCAATACGGCTCGACACCAAGTCGTGTAAGAGCGCCCGTGAAATCACTAATCCGACCTAATTTTGAACGCTATACGTCATGTGAATAACGACTACAGCGGGCTCAGCACGGTTCCATTTTTATCGACTATTACTATGCGCGTCCCTTTCGCACTTACATACTTGTTAGAACGTGACAGGCATGGTGACAAGGGATAAAAACGCGACCGTGCTAAGCCGCCAGGACGTTAACTCGAAATCTTAATATGGTGCTTTCGAAGCTTCTGTGCCTTTCGTGTTGTGAGCGTCGCACTTTTCAACGAATTTTAGGCGGTCCAGCTTTTGGTTTTACTTAGATCGAATAACATGTGACAATGTTTGTACCTACTAGTTTATTATCAGTAATTCGAGCCGCTCGTTTGTTTAGTTTATAGTTTAGACTTAAACTAATAAGGTAATTATGGAAAGCAAACTTTCAACTAGTTCTAACATTCATAAAATCTGACAGTGTAGCCATTTAAGACTTTTGAACTAACTTTTCTCAAATTTGTTTTTATAATCTTTAGGGGCGAGCAAGTACAGTTCCACAACGCATAACAGCTGTAGGAAAATCAGTATAAATTTGAAATTTGATGCACAGCACAAGAATACGGAAAACAATTAAATACCTACGCTTAAAATAATACGCTAACATAGTTTCGTTGGTTAACACTTTCATATAAATAATGATAGGAGCCACTAGAGAGCACCAGCCTTATATCGTAAATTACTTGACGTCATGTAAGCGAAACGCTGACAAATGACATGTGTGTTAGCGTTTATTTTTAGACACGACGAAATCAGAACCGAGCTCTATTGATGTCGGAGACAAAGGTTCTGGGCTGTGGATGCTGTTTTAATACTTCAAACTTCAACATTTATTCAGCAAATAGGCCACAAGGGCACTTTTACACGTCAACATGAATTTACATACAAGCAAAAATAATAATAATACATCAACAATTATAAAATAGAACTAACTGCAACATACGTATTACAGTTTCTTAGAGATGTATATGGTGTCTTAATATCGAATTACTTACCTACTTAAAAAAACCTATAATAATAATATAAAAAAAAAACAGATACAAAATACAAAAAAAATCAATAATTATTTGGAGGTGTAAATGTCTTTAATTGTCAGTACTATATGATTATATAGTTTATCAAATTATCCTTAGAGATGTATAGGGTCTCCATCCACGAGTCAAAATCCTGAACTGAATCGCAGAACTAATATGTATTTTAGTTCTGCGTTTATAGTAGGGGAGCCCAAGAGGGGATTTTTGTGTTTACTCGAGCGCGTCAGATTAAGATATGATTGATATCTAGCTACCCCGTGTAGTCTACCTTTACCCCTTTTAGCCATCTATGTTGAGCCCTTGGTTGGTGGGGGGTTCAACAAATTGTTAAGCAGATTGTGGATTTGATCATATTACTCCAAATTAACGCTATCATTGTGCTATTACTAAATCTGATAATTATTTGCACGCATTTCCTTAATCTGACGGTTTCAATGTAAAAATTAGGCATCAAACTTGTGTTCGTCAGATTAAGAAAATGCCTACAAATAAGTGTTATATTAAGTTATAGAAAAAATATAGCGTGGACAAAAACAACCAAACCCACAAACTGCTTAACGATTTTTTAACCCTCCACTAACCTCCCGAAATTAAAAGAAAAATGGAGACGCTTTCTTCTTATCATCTAATATTACGATTCCAATAGGTCTGTATGACGCTCGAGTAAGTACACATTTAGCATCGTCGGCTCCCCAACTATTATAAGATAGTATACACATTGCGAGTTCCTACATTTGGTAGATGTAAATGATGTAGATGTAGATGTACAGTCACCAGCAATAGTAATATAAATGTGTTACTCTTCGAAGGCCGCAAAAATATGTGACACGCTCTTATGGCTCTACAAATAAGATCGTGTCAGATATTTTTGCGGTCTTCGTTGTGTAACATATTATTGCAGGTGACTGTAGTGCAGGGAACTGGCAGGCTGTCGATCGCTTGTATTCATTCAGCCCAATTGCCTGTAGTTGGAGTTGCAGGTTACTGTCCCGACGGCATCCCCCTTGTTCTTTTCAAATCTTCTCATTTTCCTGCAGAACAGAAGGACATCTTTAAGTTCGACGTCGTATTATTAAAAGAGTTAGGAGCGAAATGCATTTTCCATACTTTTTAAATGCTCGTAATCCTAGCTCTTGTGATAATTAAAAAAAAACGGGCATGTCACGGGCAAATCAATGGGCATAGCTATGGTTAATAACTATACCTACAATAAATTGTGTAAAAATATTTTTAATAATGTTAATATCCAGAGAGGAAAACGTTTAACTACTTTTGTATGGAAAGGCGGTTTCGGCGGTTGTCCACTTTCGTCATAGGTCTAAAAAAAAACTAACATAACCTTCACTTGAATTTATTATTATCTTTCGCACATTTTAATAAATGTGATCCAATTTAATTTTAACAACAATCTAGATTATTAAACTAACCTTCAGTTAAACTGATCACCACATTAAACTGTATTGTTACGAAATTTAATACAAATTAAGCGTCATTATTTATACACAGCTATCCAAGTTTAGAGTATAATCAAAGTAATTGGTCTAATAAAGACATGATTCTGTCCGTAACGCAATGCTTTTTATTATCAGCGAAAAACCAGTTTATTTAGATATTCCTATTACCAAAAGTTTAATAAAGTTTATATAGGGGTGAGGGATCTTGTTATAGTGGCCGATTTACTTGTTTTTGGCCTAGCTTCGGGCTAAATCCCATGACTGTGTTAAGCAAAGAAACATGTAGTTTTTTGTTTATAATAATGATTCTTAGTACTTGGCTCGTATGAAACAGGCCACGCCCGCCCAATTTTATAAAGGATCATTTAAGGTAAACGTACTGGTGCTCGACGCGGTCCCAGTACATGTCATCTTGAAACTTAAGTCATTGTCAATAGAGGTGACAGCAAGGTGTCATCTATTGGCCATTAGCATGACGAGGACTATTACGTTTACCTTATGATTTATTTAATAGTATCACAATTAAATACCCTGATCTACAGAAAACATTATTTATATATTTATTTAAAGAAAAAATCTAGACAAGCCGGATTAAACTCAATAAGGCCGATTTATAGTTTTCCCTGTGGGTTGGATTGGAAGGTCAGCTGGCAGTCACTTCCGTTATATACTTCTCTATGTAACTTAGTAATACATAATATGATTTAGATTTAGATATTTATTCTCATAATATGAAATTACATTATAAATTATGCTAGACTAATCTACATGAATTTATATTATGATCGTCATTCATATTTACATAATATTATTTAATAGATTTTATTTTTTATGTATGTTTAATTCTAAAGATAGTTCGAAAAGTGTGTAATACAATAAGTGTACTAATTTTATGATACTGACAACATAATTATGTACCTATTAACAGTATAAGTGCCTTGGCTGGAGCTGTAAACTTATACTTAGTGTTTACCTGAATAAAGAATAAGTAGTGCCTACACCAAATATTGGGACTAGACGTCTAGCGATGATGATGACAAGCGAAGCGATGGTAAGAAGTTATTTTTCACACAATGGAAAATATTATGACTATGGGATTTTAAGTGCGCTGCATAAAGTAAAATCTCCTTTAAGGGTATTTAAGGGCCGGTGCAGACGGACTGCAACCCGATTGCAACTTGTATGGGAATTGCATGCCGACGTTGCAGTTGGCGTGCAGTCGGCGTACAGTTCTCATACAAATAGCAGTCGGGTTGCAGTCCATCTGTATCAGTCCTAAGGGTTTACGAGAGCTTTGTGTTGTTATGTTTCAGCATCGTCTTACATCTTCTAAGTCGGTCCTTCAGGGAGGGTCGTGCTGAGGATCGTGACTCCGCTTGCTAATTTTTCCTATGGCAGCTCTCCACTTCTCCCTGTCGGTTGCTTTGTGGAAAGCGTTGCTTAGTGTGATGTCCATCTGGGCGGATATTTGGTCACACTATCTCGTTGGACTTGGTCCTCTAGGCCGTCTTACATATTCAGATGTCAGTTTTTTTTGACAACCGATGCAAACGACCCTTTATATGTACCGTTCGGACACAGAATAACTAATAGTAACAGAAAATTCACTCCTTCACAAAAGTCAGATTTAGGTATAAAATTTTACCTACTTACCTACTCGCCGCCTACAACAAAATAGAAACTTATAACCGCGCACGAACGGTGAATCTTCTTTGCGCGAGCGCCACGTGACACGACTATCGTGCGGTCGAGCGGCAGAGCCCACTGCCATACACCTGTCGGCCCGGGCGGCGCGCCGGCCAAATGTACCTAAACTGCGTAGTGACACCCCCCTGGTTCGGATTCAGACTGCACAAACATAAATCTAGCATTACTGCAGCAGAAATACAGCGCGACATTATTGCCGAATGTATTACTGCCACAAATTCAAATTAGATGTTGCCGCTGGATTTTTGACGTTTGCGGTAGGAATGCTGTCGGCATTATTATCGCGCTGGTGTAGTCTGGATCCGAACTGTACCTTAACATTAAGTACAATTTAGAAGAAAATGCCTGAAATATCAATAAATTTATAAACCAATTTAGTAAATGCCCTATTAATTCTTGACATATTACAGGAATTTAACAAGATCAACTCAATTATTTTTGCAATATCCCATTATTACCGTATTCCGTGTCATAATGAAATTTCATCCCATTTTACGAGAACAAAATATCGATGGTCAGTAATAGCCTTATAACAACCTCTTTTAAGCACATTTCATGCAGTTTATTCAGCCCTGAGGCAAACATAATGACATTTCATAACTGGAGCTAGCCTCATTGACTCCTAAAACCAACTTTAATCCAATCACATAAGGTTTAAATTAGGATGACCGACTTTTAAAAGTCAGATGTTGGCAACATGTTTTAAGAATATTGTGAGTTTCTGGGAAATTTAATGGGAACAAGAGTTTTCAGAGCACCCAACGTACTGAGATATTGAGAAGTTCCCTCGCTTACATGGAATATTTTTATACAGGGTAGCTCGAAATAACTGCATTCCCGTTGCCAGGGAGGTTTTGGGATTATACTGACCAACTTTTACTACGGGAACAACCCCGAAATCGCGAAAAAAGATTTGGCTGTTTCATACATTTTGGCTGGTCCATTTTTTATGGGAGGGTAATTTTTTTTTCGCGATTTCGGGGTTGGTCTCATAGTAAAAGTAGCTCAGTATAATCCCAAGACCTCCCTGGCAACGGGAATGCAGTTATTTTTAGCCACTGTGTATACCTATTCTAAGCTTATTATTAACCCAATCCAATAGATTAAGCTGAAAGCAGTTTGTCAAAATATTAAGTACCTTCCCAACTAGCAAATCTATGTGCTATAAAAGTCGAGAGCACGTTTTTATTTTCGCTTTTTGGTGCTATAAACGGTGTAAAAACAGTCGAGTAAAAGTCCTGTAAGCGTTTACTCAACGCGAAAAGGCGCACTTATACAGACTAAAAGTGTTATAAAAATCGAGTAAGCGCTGTATAAGAAGCAAATCGATGCTGTAAGAGTTGAGTAAAAGTGGATAAAAGCACTTCTAGTGTTTGAATAGTAACGATAGTGCTTTAACTCGACTATTTGTTCTGTAAACATTAGCAATTTACTATTACTCAGTAAAAGTGTTCTATAAAAGCAGCCGCACTGCTTTTTCTCAGCAAAAATGTTTCGTAAAGGTAGCCGGATTGCTTTTACTCGGCATTTTAAATGTGTAAGAGTGCAGTAAATGCTTTTATTCAACTAATATGTGCTAAAAACGATCTCAGGTAAGTTATTATATGATTAAGTTTGAGGCCTAATCGTCTTCGCGTGTCTATAATAAAACAAAAAGGTACTTAAGTATTTTTTACTGCTGTCATCCATGACATTTATTTTTACCGTGATTGTGTACATAAGTTTTTACTGTCTGTAAGTACATGTAATACAGTAAAACCCAGCGCGAAAAATACTTTATTGATAAAACCAAAGGCACTGGTTCATATATATTCATGGACCGCCTATTTACTTAAATTTCAATAAAAAAATATTAATAATAATAAGTAAAAATTTGCTTACACGATCTAGTTTCTGTTATATCTCATTAATTCGACTATAAATCGAGTAACTGCGTTTACTGCTACACTTATAGCACATGATGTCGCCATGTTTATGGATTTATAGTCCGATGGCCGACTGCATGAAACCCTACCTGATAAAAAAATTGAAAAATCCTACTCTGTAGGGGTAGCTAACTTTTAGCAGCTTCAACTGCTCTTGGTCGGCCGTGGCTTAACTTGGCAAATTTTGCGCAAATGGCAAAAAAGTGGTACAAATATTCATCAAAAAAACAAAAGTGGTCAGCTACATCCTGTGTTGGCGGGTTCCTGTGTCCGACCGAATTTGTGGTACCAAGTGAGCTACAATTTACCTCATCGAAAAATAGAATGTCACTTGTATGGTAGGATAGCTGCCATTGACTTTTTTTTTAATGCGGACGGACTGAAAACGCTGTCAGGCTAAGGTGAGGCCGACCAAGACATATGTCAACAAATTTAATGTAGGTATTACAATCAGTTGTTTTGATTCTATTTTTCGATGAGGTAATTGTAGCTGTCACGTGGTACCACAAATTCGGTCGGACACAAGAACCTGCCAACACAGGATGTAGCTGACCAGTTTTGTTTTGCTGTCCTCAAAGGCAGCTATCCTACCATGCAAGTTTCATTCTATTATACGATGGGTTTTTTTTTATGAATTTTTGTGCCACTATTTTGCCATTAGCGCAAAATTTTCCAAATTTAACCGCGGCCGACCAAGAACAGTTGATGCTACTAAAAGTCAGCTACCCCTACAGAGTAGGATTATTCTATTTTTTTGTCAGGTAGGGTTTCATGCAGTTGGCCACCGGACTACATATATTGAAACGTCGACATGGCTGACTTGTGCTGTTAATGTAGTTCAAAACTCTTTAAAAGTACTCTAAGCTGAATACATTTTGAATAAAACCTGTAAATACACTTCAGCTCCTATAACAGCGGTTTGAACCCCATTACCCGAATTATGATATAAGCGCGCTGTTACAGCAGCATTGTTGCCAAATGGTTATTTGATTGCTTTTAATAGGCTTTTATAGCAACAGAGAAGAGAGTTGAGTAACAGTTGTATTAAAGCGCCTTATTCAGACAATTAGCTAATCTATAGCTGTTATATGATTTTAATAGAACAATTATGCTGAATAAAAGTGATTTAGTAGCGCTAACTCAGCATTTATTAAAAGGTGGAATAAAAGTGCTAAAAGATAGTGCTATAAACGTTTATACGACATGATTATAGCACTAATTAGCGAAAATTGCTAAATAGTCGAGTTAACCGCTATTATACGATATATTGGTGCTTCAACAACCGTAACTCGGCTGTTATACGATTACAGGCTGAGTAAATCAATTCTTATACGACTATTTTGCTAGTTGGGTTCCTATGTTATTCAGCCATTTTTTCAGTAAAGAACATTTTTGTAAGGAAACATGCATGCAAACTGCAAAAAAAGGTTTTTATTTCCTTACGAATATACATGACACCTGGCATTCTTTGTCGCAAACTCCCCCGTAACCTTCAATTGTTCCAAGATCATAACTAGTGACTTGTGATGTGCTTGGTGTGGGAACTAAAACCAATAAACTGGCCGGCCGCGCTTTTTGGAAAAATTTCGTGTACTTACGAATTATCCAAATTTTTTGACATTAATTTGTCAAGTTTAAAATGTCCTGAGGGCGTTACGCAGGAACCATTATCATTATCACACATACAGTAATAGTACATTACTACAGAGGCCGGGACGAAAGGGGTTGCCGGCCGAAGACATATAGACGGCCGAGCGAAGCGAGGCCGAATAGGTCTGAGCGCGGGCAACCCCATTTCCCGCCGAGGCATTGTATAGTGCTTTTCTCAAACATGCAATGAAATAAATAAAATAAAAAATCCACGAAACCCAAGTTTTATTTATAGAAAAAACTAAAAGTAAACTACACCCAAAATATAACCAACACGTACCTATATCATTATCACGCGTATGTTTTACACGAGTCGTGTATTTTTACTACCCGTATATTTTCATGTATCTTTGATTTTTTCGCCTTGTATCCGTCTGACTGTCGTTTTCGTCACATAAGTTTACATAGCCTTTCATGTTGATATCATGTTTCACATACATCGTTGCTTTATGCATGGAGTAAATAAGTATAATTTCCACAGTGTTGACGAGTTTGTAGTTACATTCATTTAAAATATGCCACAAAACTGTTTCTAATAAACTGTAAGCCATTTTTCTTAGTTTCTCAAATAATAAAATTGCCATAAGCAACCATATACATATTTCGTCTTTGACTTGGCGGCAGAGGCAGCAAGTTATTAAAATCAATTCTGCTTACGCGGCCAATTCCAACACCTACGATTACAATTAATATTAATTTCATTATTTCGTCGGAACTCATATTAAAGTCAAAAAATCAACAACGCACCATAAATCCAATAAAACAGAATGAATATTTTTCAACTTTACCTCCATAACAATTTAAAAAATATAACTACGCGTGTTTGAGTAGACCTTTTTACCGCTAACGTTTAGATGAAATATTTTAAATGTTTTTATTTGTGTAGTTAAATTTATAATTTAAAATTATAAAATTATTGAATGTATTATTTATTAAGTTCATGTTGATTTTATACAAATAAAACTGCAAATTATAGCAAACATTGTTTTTTGTTTTTTTTTTTATAGGCGTAGTGGCAGAGTGTCATTACGAACCATAAAGCAAATACTGCCTCTAGTTTTTTTTAATGGATGAATGCCACGATGCTGTGTCACAAATATCTGTGAAATGAAAATTAAAAAAGAGGACTTTGCCGGTCTAGGCCTGCAAGATGTGTATGAAATTCCATTAACGACCTTTTGTCCTAGCCGCACCTGAAACGTCATACTTCGCAGCCTATTATAAGGACCATAACATCAATATTTCATTGCATGTTTGAGAAAAAAAAGTTATAATCAACCTACGGTTACTGTATAAAAGATGAGTTATCTTAGAACGGGCCGAAATCGAGCCGAGTCGTCCGACGCATCACGTAATCACTCGTCACCCTTCATAGAAAGTGCCGCACGTCGCGGCCCGGACCCGGACTGTTCTAGTGTGAGTTATCTTTAACTCCAAATATCTTTTATAAACCTACATTTACCGTCAGATGCACTAAGCTCCTACAAAATGCAAGGCGGATCTTAAAACCTTCATTACCCCCCCCGTTTCCCCCGTTTTTTTAAAAGCTTAATAAATAATTAATTAGTCGACGATTTTCAGAACTCTAAGGATAGCAAGAAGTACAAGCGGTATTCTGTCTTTCAAATCTGTTAAAGTTTTGATACTGATATGATATGATGGCTTGCGATGATTGGTGTGTACGAAATGCACTGTAAGTAGTCGTTTTAAATCATTGGGCATCTCGCTCGGATTAATTGATCGTATCATAACAATATCATAATTTTAAGAAATTGCGAAATCTGAATAATAATCTTGGCGGGGAATTAATGTCATTTGAGCAACTTCACAAATAAATATTCAAAACGTACCTAATTCTGAATGCTTTCGCCCAATGAAAGGAAAATTATGTAGTACTTTTGATAAATGCTTGAATATCTCGGAGCAATTAATTTGCGTTCCCGTTTTTAAGGGATGCTTACTTTTGATTTGCATTTTGAGGCGGTTGAAAAGAAATGTACGGAGAGAGAAAATATTCGTATCAGCCATTGAGTTTATTTGGGCATTATCATTAACATTGTCCGCATTTTCGCGTGGAATTTGGTCTGTGATATTTTCGGCTCGGGTCTATATTTTGGCACTATCTGGACAAGAGCGTCGTCGCCAGCCGATGGTCTCGGGGAGGCATACATTTACGTCACTGTCTTCTTCTTCCTCACGTTATCCCGGCATTTTGCCACGGCTCATGGGGTCCGCTTGACAATTAATCCCATGATTTGACGTAAGCACTAGTTTTTACGAAAGCGACTGCCATCTGACCTTCTAACCCAGAGGGGAAACTAGGCCTTATTGGGATTAGTCCGGTTTCCTCACGATGTTTTCCTTCACCGAAAAGCGACTGGCAAATATCAAATGATATTTCGTACATAACTTCCGAAAAACTCATTGGTACGAGCCGGGGTTTGAACCCGCGACCTCCGGATTGAAAGTCGCACACTCTTACCACTAGGCCACCAGCGCTTTATACATTTATGTCGCTGTATGTAAGCAAAATATGGCCAACTGGGGACTGCTTCGTAGCCCCTCGACTCAGTACCTGTGACACAGCATCGCAAACCATGGCATATTTACTGGCGTGCCCCGCATGCCCGCATCAATGCTCGGAGCTGGATCTGAGGGACGCGACAGCCAGGGCTGGCAACACCGCTGCCTACTAGGCATCCATCGTATGAAAAAACTCGACACGAAAAGAAGAAAATACATTTAATTACCGATTTTATAGTCTAGGGGTATCCGAAATAGTGGTTAAGTCAAGTTTATCCAGAATTCATCTGAGCCAGCATGCTATATCTAAATAGGTGAACTAATGTCCCTATTGACCTTTTTAGGGTTCCGTACCCAAAGGGTAAAAACGGGGCCCTATTACTAAGACTCCGCTGTCCGTCTGTCTGTCACCAGACTGTATCTCATAAGCCGTCATAGCTAGGCAGTTGAAATATTCACAGATGATGTAAGTATTTCTGTTGCCGCTATAACAACAAATACTAAAAACAGAATATAATAAATATTTAAGTGGGGCTCCCATACAACAAACGTGATTTTTTTTGCCGTTTTTTGCGTAATGGTACGGATCCCTTCATGCGCGAGTCCAACTCGCACTTGGCCTGTTTTTATTTTTTTCCAATGCAAAGCGTTGTAAACATTCATCGACATGCCGCAAAATTGTTATTCCGAACCAAATTAGCTTCCTTTTGTAACGACATATGTAAGATTTTTTGTGCGCGTTCGGAAGAATTAACACATTCTTCGTGTGAGAACCGGCTCGTGTATGTTTTTGCCGTTTCTAGCACTAGACCAATAGTGGGACCGGATTTTTGCACTAAAAGTTTTGATAATTCTAAAGATGAAAAAGTGATACTTATCTGACATTGGACATATTTTTAAGCATATTTGTAAAATATGACGAAAAGTTAGAACGAGCGTTAGATATAAATTAGGTATTTATATATTTTTAGTAATGATTTTTTAATATTGAATTAAAGTGCAATGTTTAAGTTCCATCGTTTATAATATGTATGACGCTTTATAATGTAAAATCATTAGAAATTTTTTTAACGTGCTTCTTAGTCAAACTACAAATTAGCTTATTATTTTGTCGATATTGAATTAAACTTTAATAAATCCACAACAACATATCTAAATTCTTAAGTTAATAGGCAAGCTAAAAATTTAGAAGAATAAGATATATGCTTTAGAATTAATATGCGTTTTTTGTCCTATAATATCTAATATTGAATTAGAGTCTGTAAAAATAAGTCTATTACTATAAAATAATATACGCAGCCATATTATGGAAAATAAGAAATTTCGGTGTGTAGCTTGCATTGTAATAGTAAAATATATTAAAAATGGCGCGAAATTCATACATACGCCGCGCTGGTCCGTCAGTGTCGCCGGCGCGGCGCCCGAGAACCTATCATAGCCTACCTATACCTCGCCCCTCGCCTCGCCCCACCTCCCGCTCACAGCACTGTCTGTCTTTTCTTATCATTCATTTGTTTGTTTACTGTGGACATATATAAATTAGATGCGGACATTACGTGAAATTAAAGGGGTCCCTTTGTTTCCCATAAAGTTTTAAGTCATAATGTATTGTTTGTCATATAAGAACCTTCGGGCTCTCGAATTAAGGTTTATTTTTGAATGGCTTTAGTAGCAGTGTGATAGCGTTGACTCGGCTCGGAGAGTTGGCGAATTGGCGATTCATTCGCCGAGTTAGCGGATCGGATACCAAGTTATCAGTTATACTTGGTCAAGCAGATCTTGTCAGCAGAAAAAGGCGGCAAAATTGAAAAATGTAGGGTCGAAGGGATATCGTCTCATAGAAAATTTGAATTTCGCGCCTTTTTCTACTGACAAGATTTGCTTGACCATCTATAGTTTAGTGGCCGAGTTGATTAGGAAGAACATTTGAATTTCGAAATTGTAATAAAAATGTACATGATATTCACAACTATTTTTTACCATAGTTTGTCAAAGGACTGTCTCATTTCAAACATAGAGAGAATCATCATACTATCTTTGACTTACACTAGTACTAGCACCCAAAAGAAAAGGATGAATATAGTTTTTTGTTTTTATTTACTGACAAATTGGTTTGACCGACTATACCTATTTCTGGTTCCTATTGTCATGTCCTGTCCTATTCAACGTCAATATCATATTATGTATATTATAAACCAACTGCTCAATATTACACGTATACATATTGAATATACAATAAGGTAAGTGACCTCACCTTATTGTATATTCCGTGTCGGCCGTATATGCCTATATACGGCCCACCTTAAATTACAATGTTTTTTTTTTAATAAACAGGATATTAAGTATGAAAAACTCACTCAAATAGGTATCTTATTTATTGAAGTTTCTTCATTATACCAAAATAGTTATAAAAATATTACGATACTCTTGGAAAATATACCTTTTATAAAAGTCCTATTGTAAGTCTTTCTTTGTTTTTCATTTGATTATTTGACGTATGACGTTTGTGACATTAGTTACGTCAACCTACTAGTAAGTTTGTTTGAGACTTTGTTTAAACCTCTTACGTTATATTATCTCACAATATTTAATTCTAGTTGCTGTCTTAGTGTAAATGTATGCTGCCATTTTATTTTATTTTATTTAATTCAATTTATTTCTTTAGGTAATCTAATTCTGTATCTTTCTCCTTGTTTGTGATCTCACAGGATAACCAGCAGGATAAGCGGGATTGTGTGGCCACTTTGTAACCACAACTTCATGCTTTATTAATTATTACTCTTGCATTTACATTTAGGTATATTTTTAGTTATAGCGTATATATAGTATATTTTTTTATTATATTCATTTATTCTATATTTATGTCAGATAACGAAAACGAATCCTTTTATTCTGCTAGCGATGATAGTTCTATGTTCCATTCTTTATGTTCCCCCGATAATTCTCTTACACTGGGTGCTCTTGTGGCTCGCGAATTTCATAACTCTCGTCATTTCAATGTGTGTCACATTAACGCCCAGAGTATCCCCTCTCACTATAATGAGCTTTTAAACAGTTTTCAAAGCGGATGTGTGCATGCGATTCTTGTTTCGGAGAGTTGGTTGAAACCCACCCTAAACTCAACGTCTTATGCCTTGCCTGGTTATGTTTTAATCAGAAACGACCGGACTGGCAAGGGCGGTGGTGGTGTTGCCATTTATCTCAGAAGTTCCATTCCGTACAAAATTCTATCTGTAACTCGTTCGCTGTACTCTGGCAAAGCGGAATGGATATTTCTCGAGATAAATGTCAAAGGGGTTAAAGCCGTTTTGGGCGTAGTTTACTGTCCCCCTACCATTGATTACTTCTCTGATCTAGAGCACATTCTCGAGTCCCTGAGCGCAGATTACACACATCACCTGATCATGGGTGATTTAAACACTGACCTTTGCAAAGACACTCCACAATCGCGTAAATTGAAATCTATTCTTCATTCAGTTAGTTTTTCTGTACTACCCCTGGCTCCTACCCATCATACTGTCTTTTCTGACACCTGGTTGGATGTCATTCTTACTTCATCTCCTGGTCTCATCGCAAAACAGGGTCAGCTCTTAGCTCCTGGTTTTTCGCACCATGATCTCATATTTGCTTCGTATAAAATCAAGCCACCTAAATGTAAACCTGTACTGATAAATATACGTAGCTTTGCTAAGGTTGATTCTGCTGCTCTTTTAAAGGACGCCGCGTCCATTGACTGGTCACCTGTGCTCTCCGCCTCAACAGCTGACGCCAAGGTTTCTCTTTTTAACGCTGCCACTCTGAAACTTTTTGATAAACATGCACCCGTTCACACCGTACGAGTCAAGCGGCCGCCGGCCCCTTGGATCACAGAGAGTGTCCGTCTGGCTATGAGGAAGAGGAACCGAGCTTTTAGTCTCTTTAAGCGTGCTCGCACTGACGAGAACTGGAAACTTTTTAAGATTGCCCGTAATCGCTGCAACCAGGTGGTGCGTACAGCGAAGCGACGGTTTATTCATGACAATGTGTCCTCCTCGTCTATGGCCGATGTATGGAAGTTTATCAAGTCACTTGGTCTGGGAAAACCTGCAAGTGGGTTCAGCAATGATACTTTCTCACTTAATGATCTCAACAGACACTTCTCTTCTGCTGTTACTCTCGACAATCGGATTAAGGCTACCACTCTCTCTAACATTTCGTCTCTTTCCTCCCCTGTCTCAGATTTTTTCTCTTTTTCTCCCGTTTCTGTCTCTGATATAAAGACCATAATAAAAGCAATCAAGTCTAAAGCCGTGGGCTGGGATGATGTCAGCCGTTTTATGATTCTATCCGTTCTCGACTGTGTGCTTCCTACAATAGCAATCAACTGCTCACTGGCCTATGGCGAATTCCCTTCCCTTTGGCGTAAGGCTTTTGTTATTCCACTGCCTAAAGTTAGTAATCCCTCCACTCTTAGCAATTTCCGGCCAATCTCTATCCTCCCTTTTCTCTCTAAGATAGCTGAAGCAGTGGCTCACAAGCAATTGTCCCTTTTTATTCACTCCCATAACTTGTTAAGTCCCTTACAGTCAGGTTTCCGTCCTAGTCACAGCACCTGCACTGCGCTTCTTAAGGTGACGGAAGACATCAGACAGGGCATGGAGAACCAAATGGTCACGATACTCGTTTTAATAGATTTCTCCAACGCATTTAATACCGTAGACCATGATATCCTCCTTGCCCTGCTCAAACATCTGAATGTGTCTCCGACAGCCCTTAACTGGTTCGCGACTTATCTGGGTGGTCGCCAACAAGCGGTTAGGCTTGACAAGT
Source organism: Cydia splendana (assembly GCF_910591565.1). Classification (NCBI taxonomy): domain Eukaryota; kingdom Metazoa; phylum Arthropoda; class Insecta; order Lepidoptera; family Tortricidae; genus Cydia; species Cydia splendana. The sequence continues at coordinate 17,875,101 of NC_085969.1, forward strand.
CTCTATCTGATTGGTGTGATCTTGCGACTGGCGCGCCTCAAGGCGGAATTTTGTCTCCGCTCCTTTTTTCCACCTTCATAAATTTTATCACACCTGGCCTTCGTTGTTCCCACCACCTGTATGCCGACGATCTGCAGCTTTACGACCAGTGTGAAGTGACTAATATTTCGAGTTCGATTGATAGGCTCAACCTGGACCTATTGCACATCCAACAGTGGTCTGAGCAGTATGGCCTTTATGTGAACCCGTCTAAGTGCCAGGCCATCGTTATTGGCAGTTCTCGACAGGTGGCCAGACTGGACTTTGACACTATTGCACCAGTAAACTTTAACGGATCACCAATACAATTTAGTCACAGTGTTAAGGACCTAGGCATTATGCTCGACAGTTCGTTGGATTGGAAAGCGCAGGTTTCTGAGGTCAGCCGAAAAGTTATGGGTTCTCTTCATTCACTAAATAAGCTAAAGCACTTTTTGCCTATCAAGACTAAAATTCTCCTTATAAACACTCTAATTCTACCTATAATTGATTATGGTGATGTGTGTTATCCTGACCTAACTGAAGAACTTCTCAATAAGTTGGATCGCCTTCTCAATAACTGCATTCGTTTCATTTTTTGTCTGCGTAAATACGATCATGTCTCTTCATACCGCTCCCAGCTTGGCTGGCTTCCCATCCGTCAACGACGCAGTGTTCGCATGCTGTGCACTCTATACTCTGTCCTCAACGATCCACACTCTCCTGTATACCTCAGGTCCCTCTTTCAATACTACGGCGTTTCTCGCAACCGTCAGCTTCGCTCTTCTGGCAATATGTCCTTATCCATCCCTCCACATCGCACTGGCTTTATGTCAGATTCGTTCTGCGTGCAGGCAGCGCGCCTTTGGAAGCGACTCCCCCTTAGTATTAAAAATGCCCCAAACAAGTTCGCTTTTAAGAAATCGTTACGTGCTTTCTTTGCTGGTAGAATGAAGGATTCCTAGTTTTAGTTATATAAGTTATATATTTTATTGTATATATTTAATGTTAGGTATAGTGTATATATGTATATATATGTATATTTATATTTTTATTATATGTATATTCATATTATATGTATCGTGTATATTTTGATGTACTTGCGTATGTATGTTAAAATTCTTTAAATTAGCGTTGCGTCCTTATATTAAATTTTGTTAGTAGTAGTAGCAGTTGCACCGCCCACAATCTCTCTGCTTTGCCTTAAGGTTGACTGGTAGAGAATGCTTTTGGCATTAAGTCCGCCTTTTGTACGATAAGTTTTCTTTTGTGCAATAAAGTTTAAATAAATAAATAAATATTGTGGGCCTTATTGAACACTAGCAGGGTATTACTTAATCCCGCAAAAAATAATCATTTTGACAATAGACAATAACAGATTTTATTGTTTTTAACTTAAGAGTTATACATATACAAATAACAATATTTGGTACTTCACAACAAGAGGATATTTATAATAAGTTAAAAATAATTCTTTTGGGCCTTATTAACTAAAGATATAAAAATTGTCTAGTTTACGCGAAAATAGTAGGTAACTAAAGTCACTAAACATAAATCTTTATTATTATTATGTTTTAACATCTGGGGGCACGGCAGTGCCCCCGCCAAGACGAGCAAAGCGCAAGGGCACTATCTAACTTTTCTCGAAGCGCTTCGTCGTTTTTTGGAACCCTTGAACTTGGGGTTGGATTATACTAGATAAACAAAGTTCTCGGACTTATTAAGCATATCAATTGCATAGCTCTTATACTTTAGATTTTATTCATATCTAAAAACTTCGATTTCGTCACTGACTCACTCACTTGATGATTATCAATACCTTTAGGGTACTTCCTGAAGTCCTCTAAGAAGCTGAAATTTGATATGTAAGATAGTTTTAGTACACAAACAACAAATAAATTCAAAAACTTGAATTTTTTAATCCCTAAGGGGTTGATGAGGGGGTTTAATCTTGTATGGGGAATCAATAATCGCTGAAGCTATTTAGTTGAAATTTGGTATGTAGATAGGTATTGTTATGGGGAAGGATATAGAATAGATTTCAACCTCAAAGTTTACCCTTACGGGGTGAAGGCAGATTTCAACCCCAAAGTTTACCCTTACGGGGTGAAGGGTTTATATGGGGAATCAGTAAGAAGTACATTGTGTAACAAATGCCCCCAGATACTTATTTCAGGATTTTTAATAGTAAATCACCCCCAACCCTTTAAATTAGGGGATGGAAGATTGTCATAAGCAACTTACAAAAAGAAGTGAAATCCCACCAAAAACATTTTGATGTAAAATGTTGCCCAGACGAAACCATAAGGCTCGCACTGTCAAAAAGTTATCAGATCTCTTGCCAAGCTTCTAACTCTACAAGCCCTACCTTCACTAGCTCTACACCTTAGTCAAAGTATGTGGCTCGGCCGTTTCGTTTCTACAAGAACTATTGTATGTATAATAAAAAAACCGCCCAAGTGCAAGTCGGACTCGCGTTCCAAGGGTTCCGTACATTACACAATTTTTAACAATATGTTTTTTTAGTGAATAGTGAGTAAAAACCCGTAGGGATCGGATCAAAAACTAAGTACTTAAGTCCGACTCACGCCACAGATTATACAATAGTTCTTACGAACAGATACTTATCTCTCAAACAAAACGCAAATACCTACCGTTTTGATACCTACACAAAAATACAATAGAGTGACCTTCAACGCGCCGCTCCCCGCACCGCGCGCACCGGCACAACGCTAGGGTTGCTGACGCTTAGAAATGATAAATAAATACCCACTTAAACAGAGGAGTGAAATAAAAGGAAAGCTAAATCTTAAATTATACCTAATATTCCGATTATGCTTTAGTGTTTGCGAAATAGTCATTTTAAAAGGTCATATGTCCCTGCAGTAACCGCAGTGTTTACGCCGTTTTATAAACCGCGCAATAATCCCAGCAAGAATTAGTTTTAAAACTTCTTGTAATTTAAAACCAGATAGAGATTAATGTTACATAGTAAAGAAAAATAATAGAAACCCCATGAATAAAGGTAATTAATTATAAGTTAACCAGAGCAAAAATGAGTAGGCACTTTCCGGTGTAAACTTACTGTCGTTAAAATAAACATTTACCAAAATAAATTAAAAATTTACTACCTATTTCAAATATAATATCTAAATCTATACATTTGTCACACATATTAAACATTACATGTTTAATTAAAGAAATTCAATAGTAGGTAGGTACCTACTACCCGCGCGATTCGAACTTTAAGATATCGCGCCGTTAGACATTCACTAGATATGAAATAGTAAAGATATGTGACGTTCCACGGCAAAAGGTACCTTATGGCGGCTGGCGCTTACGCTTATTATTATCGCCACTCCAATATTCAGTCGGGGCAATGGTACCTTTTGCCGTGGAACGTCACATATCTTTACTATTTCTTATCTAGTGCATCTCTAATTCATTTCCCGAATCCCGCCGTACGTGTAACTATCGTAAAAATTGACAGTGCGGCGCGCGGTGACGTGCTTACGTGAGCGCGTGTGGCAACCAACTGGCTTTCTTTTCTACCGTGAACGGGAGCAGATTCGTAGGTATTAATCCGAGCTCGCGCAGAGAGTTCCATAGGCCTGCTCACGCTTAGCTCCACATTTCTAATAGGTTTTCCTGTTATCTATAGGTAAAGAGCTAATATGTGTATTTTTTTCATAATAAAAAGACCCAGTAGTTTCGGAGATAAGGGTAATGTAAATTTTTTGCCTGTTTTCTTAAATAACTTCTAAAGTATTTATTTTAAAATTATGAAAAAAATATATTTGAGATTCTAATTCTAAAATGAGCCCCTTCATTTGATATATAACAAAGATATAGTTTTTTTTCTTCTATTTATCATTCATCTCAAAAGTGACCCCTTTATTTAAATTTATATTACATATTTACTTTACATGTATGTCTTTGGGTTATAGACAAATTTCAACTTATTAGTCCAGTAGTTTCGGAGCAAATAGGCTGTGACAGACGGACAGCCAGACATACGAGTGATCCTATAAGGGTTCAGTTTTATTCCTTTTGAGGTACGGAACCCTAAAAATAATGATTATAATAAGTTTTTCACCTTATGCCCATGTGGCGGTAGCAAAACAGCCAAGCCACATATTTTGACTAAGGTGTAGAGTTAGTGAAGGGGCTTGTAGAGTTTGAAGCTTGGCTCGACAAGAGATCTGATAACTTTTTAACAGTGAGAGTCTTAGGCTTATGGTTTCGTCTTAGCAACATTTTACATGAAAATGTTTTTGGTGGGATAATTTTTTACAGTATAAATATTTATTCGTAACAGTTAGTATTATCTTTTAACATGATTTTTACTGTACATCTGGGCCCTATTTCACCAACGTGACAGGTGCGACATTTGTCGACATCACTGTTACTGACGTCACAGGCCTTTATAGGCTACGGTAACCGCTTACCATCAGACGAGCGGTGTGGTTGTTTGCCACCAACCAGTGTTGGGCGTAATTAATTACTCGTGTAATTTAATTACTAATTTAATTACATGTAATTAAAATGTTTGTAATTTAATTACATAAAATTTAATTACATGTAATTATTTTTTCTGTGTAATTTGCAATTGTGATTACATTAATTAGTAATTAAATTACTCAATTACTTTTCATTTACCTTTTTAATAATATGCAAATATGAACAAATTTACTTGTAGTAATTATAAAGAAAAACTTTTATGAATTCCATTATACGCTGGATAACGTTATAACATATTTTTTATCCCTGGAATCATACCTTTACAGGGTACTATGTGACAAAAACCACGTTGAATATGGTGGTCGGCGCTTACGTCGCGTAGCACCGCATTAGTATTGGGGCGCCGGTAATAATGACGTAAGCGCCGACCTAAGGTGCCTTTCGGGTTGGACTGTAGCAAAGGGGGGGCTGGGACTTGGACAATTGTCACAAGAAATACGACAGTTGTCACGAAATTCCGACACAGAACTCATTTACTGTCAAGAATTACCGAAAGTTCTTTGAAATCTTGTGTCAATTGTCATCATTATCATCATAAACATCACAAGAAAGATACCTGTTTTTTGCCGATATAATAAAGTTTTTTTTTAATAATACAATGATAGTGACAAACAGGAATAAGGCCCGTCCGATGGTAAGCTATAACCGTAGCCCATGGATGCCTGTGACGTCAGCAACAATGAGACTTGTCGAATGTCACGACCTGTCACGTTGGTGAAATAGGGCCCTGGTGCTACATTACGACACCGGTGCTATAATAAACACATTAAAACACTCCCTTTGGCCGTGTTTTAAAATTCGTCATTCGTTGCAAAATTTCTATTTTTCGCACTTCTATCGTAAATAACTACCTATGTATTAATAAAAAAAGTTACCTATATAAGTAAGTATGTAGTTACTGCCTTTAAAAAGTATAAGTGTCTAAATGTTATTAGACTTTTTGATTCTTTAAAACGTCTTTAGGTCAATAAAGCAAGTGAAAAATTTTTAGAGTTAGACCAAGAAAAGTCTGCAGTGATTTGGATAGCCCACGCAGTGAAGGTGTTATTTATAAGTCATAATTTCATAGAAGTTTCTTCAAATCGGCCTTATTAATGAAAGATTCAAAATATTCAAAATTATCTTAAAATATTTTAATCTATTATTTCATCTCATACGTTCAATAAGGCCCGGGACTGGACCTTTTTGCCTGCACTGACAGTGGATCTTCTTAGCAACAAGTACAAATTCAGAATAATAGGGAGCAACTGCTATTTTTGAATGCTGGGCCTTGTTACCCGCCGGGCCTCATATGCCTGCACCTCACCTACCTTATTTATTTGTTTTACAAGGGGAAAATTTGTTGATTAATCGTGCTAATATTGATACCCAAACAAGCGAAACATTCTAAAATTGAACCACAAGCGTAGCGAGTGGTTCGTAAAGTTGAACCTCGAGCGTAGTGAAGGTTTCAAGGGACGAGGGTTAAATAAAATTTTCACTACATCAGCTCGTAAAGGCCCTCTTGATTGTTCGAAACGGATAAGAAGAGTGGCATTTAATTTGATGCAAATTTTGAGTTGTTTCCGTAGGTATACTCGTAAAGCTCAGTTGGTTGGTAAAATTGACTTTAAAATGATAAATATTGAATAACGTTAGTTTGAAATTGATTTAAATGATAAAGTAAATATTATCGGAGATATATATATCGGATATCGCTCTTAAACAAAAAATATATGTCGCTAGTCATTTATAACCTAAAAGCGCCAAATTACGCAAAATTATATTGAAATGACACCTGTCTATTGAATTTGAAGAATACTTTAACAAGGGTGGTTATCTGTATGACAATGCACCTAAAATAATTTTCAAATGTATCTATTATTTCTATACTTAACACGATAACGAATTCTACGTAAACCAAACCGCGGGCAATCCCTAGTACATATAGAAATAAATAAGTGTAGGTAAGTTTCCATTAGTGTACCTACTATTAACAATATAACTATTTACCATTGATAATAATTTTATAAACGTTTTGCGTATTTTTTACGGGCACCGCACTAATCGCTAGCCCGCCACCGTCGATCGCTGCCTCCTGCCACGGCACGGCGCACAGCGCGGCGCGCGAAAACGCCGCGCGTTTGAAATGTAACTCAATATAAGCGCGGAATGCATACTTACGTATCAGTATTTAGTGTCGCCGTGATTTTATATTTCTAATATTTTGTGTGGGAACTAAGATCTTTATTATGACCGTGTAATATTAACTCTACAAACTTTAATTCAATATTGGCTATACTGCTTAACCAGAGATCAATATCTAGACAAGCACATTGTCTACATTTCTAACTTTTTACAAGTATACTAAGTTGATAGATAATATCGTAATTTTACAATATCAGCTACTTTAATTCTTTATTCACAAAGTAATTCGTGTTTTTACGTTCACCAGAAAGCAGCTGTTCCAGATTTCTAAAAACCGAATATTGTGAATAAATTAAAGTGTTATTGAACATGTTACAGTTTTTTGTAACTTTAATTTTATATTTACATAGTTATTTAGCAAAATTGAAATATTTAAATATGGCCGAACGCTCCACCTATAATTTTCTAATATTTTACATAAATGTTATTTAACATGCATGCAATAACATATCAAAAAAGAAAAAACTTTAATGTTATCAAAACCCATTTTTGTTCCACCGCTGGTCTACACATGTTCCGTGCGAGTGTGGCCAGTTACGGTCAACGAACGGTGTGATACTTGTTTGGTGTAAGTAACAAGCTTTTTAGAGTTTCGTAGTCACCTAGAAACCCTTATAGTTTCGCCATGTCTGTCTGTCTGTCTGTCTGTCTGTCTGTCTGTCTGTCTGTCTGTCTGTCTGTCTGTCTGTCTGTCTGTCTGTCTGTCTGTCTGTCCGAGGCTTTGCTCCGTGATCGTTAGTGCTAGAAAGCTGCAATTTGGCATGGATACATAAATCATGCATTGCGACAGAACGGTAAAATAAAAACTTAAAAAGTTTTTTTTTAGGGTACCTCCCATACAAAAAGATTTTTGCTTTGTGCCAATAGTGTGGGATATCGTTGCATAGGTCTTTCAAAACGAATAAGGGTCTTGTAAAATAATTTTTTGGTATAAGTAGTTAATATTTTCGGAAATATGCGCTCCGAAAAAAAAATGTGTTCCCCCCCCCTAACTTTTGAACCAAGGGGCCAAAAAATATGAAAAAATCGTGAAACAAGTACTTAATAAATACTTTCAAAGAAAACTATAGCGAACATGATAGGTTTAGTTGTTTTTGAGTTATTACAAAAAATCTTCTTTTCTTATTAAAAAGACGTAAGTACAAAGCGCTGCAAAGAGTGCAAAGGTACTCCCTTATGATACTTACTAATAGCCCCCGTTTGGCCTATTTTGACAGAATGGTAACTACGAAACCCTACACTGAGCATGGCCCGACATGCTCTTGGCCGATTATATTTTATCAATTTAGATTAGTCTTACCATAACATTACAAATCGTATATTATAAATGTAGCGATTTAAAAACTAAACTAAAATTAAAATAAACCTACTTAAAAATTTAACTAATACTTATAATATTATATAAAAACTAAAATATACTAATAAAATAAATGCCGCAGGCGGAGGTTCTAGAAGGGGTATTCTCTTTATAACTTCTTTTTATTTTCATATATTTTATTAGTATATTTTAGTTTTTATATAATATTATAAGTATTAGTTAAATTTTTAAGTAGGTTTATTTTAATTTTAGTTTAGTTTTTAAATCGCTACATTTATAATATACGATTTGTAATGTTATGGTAAGATAAATAAAAATGTTATATATTTATGTATTTTACGGAACGGACCGTTTTAATAGTGTATATGTGCATGGTTTCAATGCTATTTGATGAGGTGGTGTCAAAATTCAAAGAGAAACAGTGATAAAACAAAAAAAAATTTAGATTAGTTTAGTTTTTAATTTTAGGTATTAATTTTATTATAAAGTAGTTATATATAAGTATTCCAGATTGTTTGTTTGTTGACCAATAAATTGTTTTTATTCCAAAAGTAGAAAAAAAAAATGTTATTACATTTAGGTTGGTTTTAGTTTCATGTATTTTTACCAACTCTTATTTTCAACTAGCGACCCGCCCCGGCTTCGCACGGGTAAGTAATTCAAGCAATTTACACAAAACCTTTACAAATTATACACCTAAACCTTTATCAAAAATCACTCTATTAATAGGTGAAAACCGCATGAAAACTCGTTCAGGAGTTTATGAGTTTATCGCGAACATACACACAGACAGACAGACAGACGCGGCAGGGGACTTTGTTTTATAACATATATTGATGAACTGCAAAATTAATAACGGGGTTTGATTATTAATTTGTTTCGCTACCTCCCATAACTTGACCATCTGCATATAAAAGAGAAGCAGTGATACGGCATCGCATCATCGGTCAATTACAAAAAGGTAATCCCGTAGAGCGCTTAATGAATCATTATGCCGCGCGGGCCCGACGGGTGACGGCCGTATTCATAGTCAATCCATACATCCATATCCGTACTTAATATTATAAAAGGAAGTCTGTCTGTCTGTCTATTACCTCTTCACGCTTAAACCACTGAACCGATTTAGATGAAAATTGGTATAGAGATTGTTTGAGTCCCGAGGAAGGATATAGGATAGTTTTTATCCCAGAAATCATCCCTTAAAGGGGTGGAATTTTGTATGGGGACTTAACAACAACTGCGTAACATACTTTGTCAATAGGAACTGTCCCGCCCGCGCGGTGTAGCACCGGCGCTGGTGCACGATTTAGTTGAAATTTGGTATAGAGATAGTTTGAGTCCCGGGGAAGGACAAAGGGAAGTTTTCATTCAAGAAATCACCCTTTAAGGGGGTGAAAAGGGGGGTTGAAGTTTGTATGTGGAATCAACAAAACGCAGATTGAATAAAATAATAGCTACCTACGAAAATTAATTATTATTCCACGCTGACGGAGTCGCGGACAAAAGCTAGTACTAGATGTGTGGGGCTATTTGGTACGTGACGCTATTCGGCATCAAGTATTTATAGTCATACTATCATTACGATAGAAGTATTCGTTCGATTGCAAAGTATCTAACGAGGCTGATTGTAACACATAGGATTATTCGGGAAATAGACAGAGATATTGAGGGCTTAGCAAATGTTCTGACAAAGCCCGAGCCGTACCGTATTACGTCTATTCTTAGTATCCATGCATTAAACTCATTGGATCTAGTGAGACAAGTAGGAAAATGGGACTATTTAGATTAAAATAAAAAGCGCCTGACAGGGCAATAGCTGACGGCTGTATTTCGTAGGGCAACTTGGATCATAGGACTTATGAAGAGTGAATTGCTAGCGGGAGAGTAAATACATACGAATTTTAAAGTACTCAGTGATTAACACGTTGAACGCTGCCACAGAATAAGTACTAGGTACAGAAGACTCACTCTCTAACAAAACGCGTCTGTTACGATCAGCACAGATAATTATGGCCGCTAGGTGGCGACAGCGCCACGCGCGGCTTATGGCTTTCCCCAAGATTGGGGCCGAACGGATGTACTTTTAGCTACGTAGCAAAGCGACGAAATCGCGGAGTGAGCCACGCCTGACGCTGCGCCGTAATTTTGCATACAAAAATCGGTCATCGGTGTGCCGCTCGGACGCCAAAGGCTTAAATTATAAAACATAATTTTCTTAGTGTTTTTTTAGTTTATTTTTAATGGGCTTAATGATGTTTAAAAATTAAAAAAAGTATTGTTCAACATCTAAAACCTAGTCAGCACTATACAGCGCGCGCAGCTCGCGACGTTTGAGCGACGCGGAGTCAAAGGCGACGCCGCATCACTCACGTGTGACCTTGCCTTTATGCGCCTTTATAAACAAGTGTTCGTAAACGATGTTCCGTTAGTGATCGATGTGTATTAATCCTTACTCGTATAGTGCGTATCCCTTGGAACCGCTATTCTCGATGTATTCTGGTATACCTACACAATATTATAAATCATACTCCCAGGCCTCTGGGTTGGAAGGTCTCAGACGCTTTTATGAAAGCCAGCGCCCGTACCAATTCTTGGGGTCGGTTCGCCGAGCCCCAGGCTCCCTTAGCGACTCGCTAAATAGCGAGTGATGAAAAAAATTGGGACGCGAGTCGGGACAGCTAGCAAGATAAAGATTGGCTGGAACTAAACCTATGCATGTTAGTTTTTCCAATCAAGTCAATTCGGTCAAATGATTTCATTCCAAATTTGTACCCCGAATTGTTTTTTCTTTTAACTTGTTTTTGAAAATTTCCTATCTTTTTTATCACATTTATGGCTTAAGAGTCGAACCGAGCTAACTCTGCATGCATTTGCAGTGACAAAGGGTGGCGATGTCATAATAAATGTATTTTTTTATTAAATATAACGTACATTGGTGTTGGTACCTACGTAAACAAATATAGTTATCAAGCTATTAAAAAAATACTTACACAACCCAGCAATAGAATTTCCATTTTACGCATCGGACAATATTCCAAACAAAACATAAACACACGCGTAAAATAAAAAGCATTACGCTGTTCATTCTAAACGTATTTGATGTTTCAATTTACGTAGCAAGCGAGTTTAATGGGTTTATCTGGTACCCGCCTGGCGCTAACCGAAGGTATGATGCGAGACTTTAACATTAGAGAGGTTTAGTGACATTCTCTGTGATATTTTGTCGATTTATCATCATTAATTTGTTAAGATTTGAAGGACTTCGTTATGAGCTTTTCTAACAAGCTTTGATACACTACCACCGCAAAACCTATGCCTCTTTCACTTGCAAGACTTATCAGACATATCATACGTAGTAAGCAAGTCTAATGGGTTTATCTGATACCCGCCTGGCGCTAACCGAAGTTATGATGCGAGACATTAGAGAGGTTTAGTGACATTCTCTGTGATATTTTGTCGATTTATCATCATTAATTTGTTAAGATTTGAAGGACTTCGTTATGAGTTTTTCAAACAGGTCTTGATACACTACACTGCAATAGTACATTTTAGGAGAGGACGGAAAACCGCTAAAAGATGGACGAGTGAGTTTGAGGGCCGACATGTTAGTGGAGGCCCTCGAATAATACGAGTCCATCTTTAGCGTTTCCGGCCGAGGCATTACATAGTGCTTTTCACGACTACTGCTAGGAAATAAGAAAACATTTGCATAACTATAAGTACTAGCCCGCGATTTCTCTGGTAGCAAATTACTAGCCACTGCCTGTGCTGTCTCTTGAATTTCGGTAGGCGTCAGCGTAAGAATATCATTTTCTTCACTAGAAGAACTCATTTTTATAGCGAGCGTAGATACGTGTTTCTTATATTTTATAGTACTAGCCAATTCAGTGAGAATTTTCCGATCCCGCCTTTTTTTACTTTTTTATCACATTTAAGAGGCGTTTTTCTGTTGTTTGCTTCAAACCGATTAAAAAAATTTTTTGACTCTATTGATTTTCTCTTTAAAGGCCAATACGGATTTAGACCCCAAAGTAACACACTCACAGCAACTGTCGATCTCATTACCAAAATAAAACATAACATAGACCATAAAAATATAGTTCTTGGCATTTTTATAGATCTCCAAAAAGCTTTTGACACTGTTAGTCACAACTTACTCCTTAAAAAATTAGAAGTCATTGGCATAACCGGGACAGCTCTTCGAATGTTTGAATCCTATCTCACAAACAGGTTACAAGTAGTTAAAATAGAAGGCTCTAATTCTAATTACACTAGTGACCCAATTCCCGTAACATGTGGCATTCCGCAGGGCTCGATTTTGGGTCCCCTCCTATTTTTAGCTTACATTAACAATGTGTATGAACTAGATCTAAATGGCCACATCACTCTTTACGCCGATGACACCTGTCTATTCTATTTTGGTTCATCTATACATGATATCATTGCTAGAGCTCAACATGATCTAGATATCCTTTACGAATGGTTGCAATGTAATTTGTTGACTATTAATGTTTCCAAAACTTGCTACGTAATATTTAAAGCCAAAAACAAACCCATTCCTACACACGCACCTCTAACAATAAATGACATCCCCTTAAAACAAAAAACTCATGAAAAATATCTCGGCCTTTACATGGATACACACCTAACCTGGAACAATCATATAGAACAAATAAAAAAGAAATTGGTAACCCTGCGAGGTTCTCTTCATAACACTATTAAGTATATACCTAAAAACCAAAAAGTTACTATTTACAATGCGCTTGTAAAACCACACCTGCTATACCTTATTGAAATTTGGGGCAGTGCTGCAAAAACAAGATTGGCTGAACTACAAATTTTACAGAATAAAATAATTAAAATGCTGTTTAATTATCACTACCTAACACCTACAAAAAAAATTTTCGCTGAAACAAAAGTAATGAGTATTAAACAATTATATGTCTACAACAGTTGCATTTTTATACGTAAAACTTTAAATAAGAAAATACACACGAACTTGTCATTTAAAAGTAGAAGAAATGTTCCGAACCCCTGTACTCGCCATAGCCGCCGCGCTAGTTTTCTTATCTTACCGAAGATTCGTACTAACTACGGCAAATCAATGATTACTTTTGAGGGTGCGCGCATGTATAACAACTTACCCTCACATATTAAACATATCGACGCGTTTAACTCGTTTAAAAAGGAACTTGCTAAACATGTCATTGCAGACAGACCTATAATATAAAACGAGTTGAACGTGTTAGTTAATTTATGTTTTTCAGATAATCCTAATAAAATTAAATATGTACTTGTCTTATTTTTGTTATGTTTCGACGACGAAAATAGATGTAAATATGTATTTTTAAATATGTTCTCATGTCAGTGATGTATTGTCTTTATGAGAATAAATGTCTTTAAACCTAACCGACTCTAAACTTAGAAGCGTTTTTGCTAAAAAACCACAAACAGCTACAAAAGTAAAAAAAACGCCTTAAGCGTGAATCGAATGAACTGACTGAATGAATGAATAGTTTGACATTTCGTTTTTTTTTAAACAAGAAATTGGTCCTATAAATAACCTAAATTTATTTTTGAATAAAAAAGTTGCGCCAAAAAAGACCTTTTATTGATTTTTATGTTTTAAATTATATTCATTGCTGTAGCGAACTGTCACCAATGACAGATGATGATAACAATGAAACATTGTAGTAGTGGTGGTTCAGGTGCTACAGCTATTGCCTACTTTCCAGCTTGGTTTTAGACCATCTATTGCCACATTTCCGAACAGTGGCGTGAAAAACCTATAGACATATATTATCATACGTAGTAAGCAAGTTTAATGGGTTTATCTGGTACCCGCCTGGCGCTAACAGAAGTTATGATGCGAGACATTAGAGAGGTTTAGAGACATTCTCTGTGATATGTTGTCGATTTATCATCATTAATTTATTTCTTAAGATGATAGTTATTGAACTCTCAACGCCCAATATAGCCGACGATAGCAGTTGGAGAAGGTAACTGGTCTACTGGCGCCTCGCTCGAAACCGCAGTCGCCCCAGCCTACTAGATGCCCATGTGCGAAGCCCTCGACGAATATCTTCAACCGCCTCGCGATAAAGAATAAACTACACGATTTAAAAAACTGACTTTTATTACGCGGTACAAATATAAAAATACTCCTACAATGATTAGGCGGTACAGCTTCGGATCCCTCAGGTCTTCCTTGGTTTTCTTCCTTTGGTTTTCTTCCTTTTGGTTTTTCCTTTTCGGCTGCTCCTGGTGTACTGTACGATCCGAAGCGGTTCCGTCTTACTTTTATACGAAAAATCAAGAAAGAGAGTCACCTACGATAGGGAGATAAAATCATGTCTTAATTCGCGGAATTAATCGGCCTGTGATTGGTCGCTTACGTCATACGGTCATTTTCGGGTGAATTTTCATTATCCCGCTATCGTTCTGCGACTCATATTACATACATCCGATTAATTACTGACTTAAAACTATTACAAATAGTTAACTACGTTCATTAGTTATAAAAACAAACGATAACAAGTTCACTAGTCCTTACGACTTGGCTTACAATAGATAGGAAAGCGGCCGAAATGAATACAATGGATGGTTTATGGCCCTTTTGCCGACTCGCAGGCCTTTGTCTACCTGTGACTGCCTTATGATTCTTATCTAACTAGGTGACTAGGCTAACGACCTATAATATCTACAAATATTGTTATGATGTAACTTTAACAGGTTACGAATTAATTAATGAAACGTGTATGTTTCTAAGTGAAAATTACGCTGTATCGGAGCGCTGAGCTCGAATTTGGCCGACCAATGAGAAGCGGTCAGTCTGTCCCTTTCATATTGAGACTTCCTTGTCTTGATCCGCCTTTCTTTGGTTAACCAATGACAGAGCCTACATTATTTTACCAAGTTTATAGTGATTACTTTAAATTTTAATTGGGAAATAGGTATAACCATGTTTTTTTCCTAACTTACTGGGTGACCTAAAACTTATTACGAACCTACGAGTTAAATAACGGATATTTTGAATACTTATGACTACTGACAATCTAATCGCGGTTTTCCCTACCTATCAAATAAATCTTTATTGAGAATACAGTCTTAATCGAATTTGATCTTAATCTAACTTATAATTATCCGCGTCTTGTCGTAGCGTCGCTAACAATAGTGGACGATGAACAATTGAACATACCGTTTGCTTCGGTCGGAGCGAAAATTCAATACATTTTTTTAATAGCTTCTAACTCTTATAATACTAAAAATCTAAAAAAATGTGACCTTTATTGATACGTTATTTGCAGGGGATGTCGTGACTGATCGAGTGATGAAAATAAGATGAACTTGTAAATTGTAAGTTCGATTCGTAATAATATCATCATAATTGTCTAATCTTGTATGATGATGTTGATTTTTGATCCCATCACAATTCTTGTATTTTTTTAGTGATAATATTAGAACAAAAAATACAAAAAATCCATATTTAGGTAAGTAGGAATACCTGCTGCTTCTTTGATGTTTTTTATTCAGACACCCGAATCCAAATTCGTACTTATTCCTTACACATATCGTACGCCAAGCTCCAATGACGGTGGGCCTTTATAATAAAGCAATTACCATCAAATCCAGTGGTTTTACGAAAAATACATAAATTGTAACCACATCATTGCCTTACAAAACGTCGTTTTTACAGCAATTGCACTCAAAACGGTCAATTACTATGCAGAAAACATAAATGCGAAGGTGTTTACGGTCACCCGCCGAGTCGCCGATTTTATGGACGTTTCGAGGCAGACGACATGCTGAGATGTTGTATCTCAATCAGGTACCTATGTTGTGTATTTACACACAATTAATCTTATATTAACGGTACGTGATGAAAGAATCGGGAAATAACAAGCTACAGTTCGTCTTGGCTAACTAGCGACAAAGTTTCAACGACCTGCTAGATTCTGTGCTGCTAGCCTAGTTGATAGTAACCTTGCGTACGAAGCTGGAGGTCCCAGGTTCGAATCCTGACGGGCATTTGTTTGTGTATTTGTCATGGATGATTTGTTCCTGAGTTTTAGAGGCTCTATGTAGGTATTCAAATTTATCTATATCCATGTAGTGTTAGTTCAAGAAAAGTCTGCAGAGATTTTGACAGCTCACGCACTGCCAGTGTTATTTATACGTCATAATTTCATAGAAGTTTGACGTTTAAATAACACCTGCACTGCGTGTGCTGTCAAAATCTCTGCAGACTTTTCTTGGTCTATCTCTGCCTACGGTAAAACGGGGTGGCTTTAGGAAAATTTGGGGTTACTTTGATAGTTTTAAAACGGCCATTAAATTACCATTATTCATTATTTACTGAAAATGTTCATGAAACAAGTTTGATAACTATATGTTCATGTTCATCTACTGTAAAAAATCTCGCATAAAATATATTATGCCTTAAAAACTACAATTTCAAAGTCGCCCCTGCATTCGAACGCCACCCCGTTTTACGGTACATATTCTATTATATCGTCATCTAGTAGGCGCCTTTGCGAGCTGGTTTAGCTAAACAATATTTTCAATTTTCATATCAGTACCCATAAAACCTAACAAGAATGATTCACGAGTCGGTCAAGTTTAATCGTATAGGTCTTTCATTTTATTACAACAATGTGTATTTTTCCATGCAAATTTTACGCTCCATAATCCGATCATTATTTTCTAATTTTATGACTCATACGTTCGCAGGATGCGTTTTACTGGCTCAAATGCACTTTATGATAGCAAGCCTACCTCATAAATTTGATCATAATTCATTCCTAAATCCTCAGGTGTAATATCAAACAAGCATCGGTTTTATGGATGGTTAAATTTAATCACATCTTTTAATACGCCTATGGTCATTCATACGTTCCTTTCTTTGATTTTATCGATACCATTATTAGAAGAAATGTATCGTAAATCTTTATTGCCCAGCCAATTTGACGAATATAAACAAAAATACTAAAGTTTTACGTGTGTAAACAAAGTTTTGTGTGGATTTGGCTTTAGACTACACGTATCATCAAAAAAATAACCATTTTAATGTTAGAGTAACATAAAGGTACGTTTCGGATACAGACTACACCAGCAGTACCTACTGTAGCACACTGCAGCGCGGTATTACTGCCGATGGTATTGTTGCCGCTAATGTCAGAAATTCGGGCAGCAACATCGAAATTAGAATCCTTTTTGTGTAATATATTTATGTATGTTTATCCTATAAATGTTGTATGTATTTATATCCTTTATCTTTCCGGTACCTTGTTGTACATTTTGCTGCATTTGTCACCCTGTTTACACTCTCTCCTCTGATCTACTCAACGGTTAACTGGAAGAGATTCCTCAAAGGGTTAAGTTGGACTTTGTACGTCTTACTAATTTTATGTTATCTTTAATATGTCTTTTTGCACAATAAAGAGTTTACTACTACTACTACGATTTTGTCATTTGCGGCATATCACGCTGCAATACTACCTACTGCAGTAATCTGCCGACTGCATTATTGCCACAAACGCCAATTTAAATATATCCTCGAAAAAGTGACCTTTATGCAGCAATGCTGGTGTTTTAAGAATCCGAACGATATCATAAAGTTCAAAATCGTTTAGCAATGCAGGCCTTCCCGCCCGCGGGCAACAATGTTCGGCATCGAATGCTATAAAATTATATAACCCG
Source organism: Cydia splendana (assembly GCF_910591565.1). NCBI lineage: Eukaryota > Metazoa > Arthropoda > Insecta > Lepidoptera > Tortricidae > Cydia > Cydia splendana. Next base: position 17,892,844 of record NC_085969.1, read on the forward strand.
GTGTATTTGTAAACATAAAATCGTTAGGCCTTTGTGTGGACGTCCTGTTGGGCTTATACGCTCTCGTATAATTTTAATACCCTTATTAGTTTAGGTTTCACAACACGTAAACGGGGGTCAAATGGTTTATTGTGCACATAAAATTAATATTTTTTGCACTCGAGCGCTAAAGCTGTTTTATAACGTGAAAGCTTTAGAATTTAACGTGTTGATGTTGTGTTTTTGTTTTCTAAGGCAGCTTGTATTTATAACAGTGTTATTAATAAACATTATGCCAGAGTGCCTTGCAGATTAATTATTAATTTTTTTATGGAAAAATACCGTCATTAATTCTAGCTCGTGTTTTCTTGGTGCTTACCTATATTTTACCTCCTTTATAGTCCCACGTTCTTTATTTATGTAAATATTTTATACGGTTCAAACTCAATTGTTGAATTTTGTTGGTATTTTCAACATTACTCCGAATTTCAAATTATTGACTAATCATAAGTGCCGTTTTTGATACGGAACTTCGAATTTATCCAAATCAAAAGTGTTGCACACCAACAGTCAATTGCACAAAAAATTGCACAAATTGCACAAAAACAGTCAATTAAGATTATAACGTTAGGTATATTTTTATTATTGTTTTAAGTATCTCAAAAATCAGTGGACACATTAGTGACTAATTGTTTTTTTACTGACACCTTTTTGTGTGCACCAAAATTCAATGTCTGTAATTCTAAGAATATTAATAAAAAGTTCTATCATCTTACATAATATACATTATTTATTTGACCTTCTAACCAACGCAAAGTATACTTTCGTTTCCATTACCACAGAAAAACTTCAAGCAAACTCGAATACTTTTGACTTACAATGAAAAAAGTTATCGGCAAACTTTGCCTTTAATCGTCTTACTGAGGTAATAAAATGAAATTGCGAGATTTCTATCAATAAGCCGGGAATTCGATAGCTAAGCAGACGGGAGACACAGTATAATAACGTAGTCAGTACCTTGACTCGTGACATATTTTTACAACTTACGCTGCGGTAATTAGTATAACTTGTAATTAAGTAAACTTTACATTGGCTCTTTCACCCCATACCGCAGTGAAAGGATTAAGTCCACTTATGTCCAGTCAGCACTTATAATATCACATTATAATGACGCTCCAACAGTAGCTGCCACGCTAATATTTTTATAAATACACAATTAAAACGTTAGGCCTATAAGTACCTAGGTAACAATCTATAGGTCTAGGTCAACAGAAGTTGAGTTGCGCTTTGTATTGTAGAAATAAGTAGTGGGAGAAGAGAAGCGTCTGGTTGACGTAACTGGTGACCGAAGAGCTGGCGGCTACCTCGCACAACGTATCAGCATTGCGATACAGCGAGGAAATGCCGCCAGCATCCTTGGTACAATGCCTCAAGGGCCTATTTTAGATTTAAGCTAGTTATTAATTTCGTTTAGTGGTACCACTGTATATATATTGTATGTAAATAAATGATTAAAAAGTAAAAAAAAAAAAACAAGTAAGTAGTAGGTAGGTAAGTAAATAGCTGAGTATTTGACTAAAACCAATTTATAAATAATATTTTTACTTACTTAACATAATACAAATCAGCTCGATGCAGCCAAGGATTTCAACGATGCAACCAATCCGTAGCTGATCAAAATAATTTCTTATAAACCGCCCCATTTGAACGGTAGACCTATAGCAATATTTTAACTGTGCCGAAGTCATGAAAACTGAAGGCACTATTAAAAAGGAACTGCCTTAATCCCTTTATTTCTCGGATAATTAAACGCGGGATTTATTACAAATCGAAGTTAGAGCGTAGTTGCCGGCGGGCGACCCTTTTTTCTCGGATAGTTTTACCAATAGATACTCTACTGGTATATGTATATAGACTGGACGACGAAGTAGAATACAGTCAGCAGCAGAAGTTTCTCAGCGGGCGAGGTGTTAAAAATGATCATGACGCGACTTTATTATTAAGAGAATAAGAGCGTGTCAAGGTAATTTTGAACACCTCGCCAGCTTAGCAACTTCTGCTGCTGACTGTACGAATGAGCTGAACTAGTTTTAAAGATAACAATAAGAGCAATTAATGCTATATCAATTGAGTTTTCGTATACATCTTTCAGTAGATTTTCTGTTTATTAAGTTTTGAAACATGTATTTAGACACACACGTTTAGAGAAATTTAGAGCAAGAACAGCCTAAGTTTTACAAATAATCTTACTCATATCCACACTTACGGCCCGATTCGAACTTTAAAATACGTCAATTAATAGATCTAGAAACGATATGGATTAGATATGTTAGTGTCAAATGTGACAATTCTCTGTTGTAGTTTGTAACCTCTTCTGTGCAGACAAATGTTTAAGTTTTCTATTTCTATTTTTGATATATTTTAAATTTGCCTAAAGTTACCTTACTTCGAATAAAACAGTCATGTCATGAACATCTCTTTTAACTCATTTTTTTTACAAATAACAAATTTTTACAACACAATAACGTCACTTTTGACACTGACATATCTAATCCATATCGTTTCTAGATCTATTACTTCACGTATCTTAAAGTTCGAATCGGGCAGTTATTTACTGATGCGGCGGCAAACCCTTTTAATTATGATGAATTTATTGTCAATATTTTTTCCTTTAATTATTGACAATTCATAGAAGTATTGGGTTCATAGAATTCACTAAGGGCCACTTGCACCATCCCACTAACCCGGGGTTAAGCGGTTAAACCATTAACCATGTGTCAAATTGTACTGGTAACCATGGTAACTCCAGGTTTAACCAGTTAATCCCGGGTTAATGGAATGGTGCAAGTAACTTAAAAAGCCAAACATTTGCTAGAGTTAGGATATTTGTAAATTGTAAATTAGCTTTATTACTCTACATTTCTCTCTCCAATCTCACATAACACAATAGCATACTAACTCGTACGTTTTCCTCCAGAAAAACTCAATTGTAACTCCGTCTTCACAGAGGGGCATAACAAAAGAAAAACGTTTTAATCGAATAAGCGGGATCCCTCCCAAGGGACTATTAAACGGATACCTTCAGTAACTTATTCCAAAAGAGCCTATCTACCTTTAACAAGACGGGTTTTTACTACATTTTGGTATTAGAGAGTCCTAGTGCTGTACCCATTTTATTTTGAGTGACAGCATCAATTAGTATTTGACGCAGCGGTGTAGCGTTACAAAGAGAACCGATAACGCGAAGGAGCTTACCAGTAATGGATTATCAATATTAAAAATATGCATTTAGACGGGAATTCGTTATATTGGAGGGAAAGTTGTTAATAATAGTCAGGGGGCAGCCAAGGTGACAATATTGATAGAAAACGCCAATCTAAACTTAAGTGTATGGAAATAGTATCGTGACAAATTTCGTAGCATCTGTCATTTCGATACATTTTTTTTGTCGTTTGTGGTTTCATTTTTGGTTTTCATTTGGCATTTGTCGATGAACGATTATCATCAAACCTTCAAATCGACCTTTATACTATTTTTATGAAATTTGATTTTTTTGAAAAAGTAAGTCGTAATATTACCTAGCTCACTATCGGTCGGTATGTTGCGCTGCAATACTGCTGCAGTAATGCTGGTGCAGTCTGAAACCGAACGATACCTTTAGTCCAGTAGTGAATGTCTTTCGGCGAAATACGGGTCTGTAAATCATGTATAATTAAATATCTTATAAGAGAAACTCACTAGCATGTCAACTATGTATTTATTTCCACTACTAACACACTACTAGGTACTAATCAAAACCGCCCTAAGCTCCTGCAAAAACACGAATAGATAAAACGTAAGTTGAAAAGCAAACGTTAGCTTAATCCTTCCCGCAAGCGACGTTAAGTAAATCCTTCAAATAATCTGCGCAGAGCCGACAAGTCTCCGTCAACACTTAAACAGAGACGTTTCAATAATAAGGATTGTTAAGACGACAGCGAACCGCTGCTCCATACACAAGTAGTCCCCATTTTCCTCTAATATCAATCATTATCATTGAAAATAGTTACATCCATCAGGCGATGCATCAAATTATCTCACTTTCGGGGTGGAAGTGATATAATTTTCACCCTCTTATTATTATTTCCGGGATAAAAACTATTCTATGTACTTCGGCAGAACTCAAACTATATCTTTACCAAATTGTAACTAAATCGGTTCAGTGATTTAAGCGCGAAGAGGTAACACTAACAGACACATACACAGACAGACACACTTTTACATTTAGAATATTAAGTATGGATTTTTACAATTTAATTGATTACAACTATGAACCTATGACCCTTCTGTAAGTGGAGTATGTGTACAAACGCAAGGTAAGAACGAAAGAGCTTTTTAACGCTCTTACCTGATAGTCTTTCCCACATTGACCTTACCATGCTTGTCAATATGTCAAGCATGGTAGTTACAAGCTCTTTGAAAATGGCACAACTTGTCATGTATACAGGGTGGCTAAAAAATAACTGCATTCCTGTTACCAGGGAGGTTTTGAGATTATACTGAGCAACTTTTACTACGGCATCAACCCTGAAATCGCGAAAAAAAATTTGGCTGTTTCATACATTTTGGCTGGTCCATTTTTTATGGGAGGGTAAATTTTTTTTTCGCGATTTCGAGGTTGGATCACAGTAAAAGTTGCTCAGTATAATCCCAAAACCTCCCTGGCAACGGGAATGCAATATTTTTTTAGCCACCGTGTATAAACAGTCTTTATAATGTACTAGTCGTTGACTTAACGAACGCGATTTCCTTCCAGACGTATTTACATGTTCACACATAAAGCACATCCCGCAGAACTTGGAGTGGGAACGAAATAGCGATTCATCACAAGTTTTAATCTGTTCTAGAGTTTGGCCCACTTGTAGTTCGCTAAGGTAAAATACACGGGCGTTTTATTTTCTACTGTTACCACAGAAGAAATAATAGTACTACCGTACAGAAAGGACACTTCCTACAAACCCGAAGTTTGACAGCGATTCAGGGTCGAATCATGCTATCTCTTTCTAATATATAGCACTATCCCTTTCGGCTATTTAGGGTTGTCAAAATTCAAGTGATTATCTTATCTGTGGTCGTGCACGCACAAGGAAGTCAAGTGGTGCCAACCCTAATAATTGCTCGGAGCAATGCTGAGCCGAACGGAGACGAGTTCGACCGAAGTCAGGAGTGTCTCCCCACTGCTGTTACTGATATCTGAGCTCAGAGCAGAGCAGCGGGCCGAGCGCGGGCGCATTTTTATCGCCTGTTAACATGCCTGTCGCGTTATATTTTATAATTAACAAGTATGTAAGTACGAAAGTGACAGGCAGGCGATAAAAATGCAACCAAGATGCCACCGCAGAGTTTGTTTTCGAAAATACTAATATTGTTGGGTTCAGCATTTCATTGTTCTCTAAATACAAAGTACTAGAATCTTTTTAAAAATTAGGTACGATCATTTGCGTAGGCGTTGTAGGTAGGGTAAAAAATTGAAGGTTCTTTAAAATTCATGTGATCTAAATAAAATTGAACGAACACAAAAAACAGATTGGTGTAATTATTCATTGAATACAAATAATCTTACAATGAATATCTATCTAGTTAATTCTATAGTCAATAAAAGTTATACTCTTTCAAGGATCAGCTACGTGACACTTCTGGCGATGCAAGCATCTATAGTTCGTTTTTTTATAGGAAAAAAAAGTACCATCAGGCGAACTAAGTTATTTGCCATTGATGTAATACTAAAAAAGTTTTTTTTTATATAACATCAAAGCGTTTTTAAACCGCTCGTCTGTACTGCCGCATTAACGTGCATGAGGCCGACCTGCGGCCTGCAACTGGAAGTACCCAAATATTTCATCCAAATTCCTGGCCAAGAAAACAAAATTTACTTTCCATTGCGTGACGTGGCTCACGCGACTGTTTATTTTCGGCTTATTGCGTTTAGTTTGTTTGGAGTATATATTAGGTTCTCAATTAGAGTTTTTTGTGAATTAATATTACGTGATATATTTGACTTTTTTTACAAGATTCTATAGCGTAATAACAGTCAATTGTTTCCCTCTTAAAGTGCTCTTCTGGCGTGGTCCCTTCAGAATCTTCTTAAACGAGTTTCACTGTAAAAGTTACAGTTTATAAACCTTATTGTGGACAGATAAGGTCTATGATCTATTAAATTAATGTCTGTATTGTAAGAATGGCATAATCTATTTGCTCGCTACTGTGCGCTGTGTAACCTCATAACCCGCGTTACAACCTACGCGATGTGCTTTAAACTCAAAGACATAAAACATCTATGGACTAAATATTCACTGTGCAATGTTTTTAGACCTTTTTAGGGTGGGCATGAACTATGGTGGACCAGGTAATTTTACAATATTTTCGATTACAGTTTTCATCGAGCTTTATATAAGTAAACACTTAATTAAATTAAGTTTGTTTTGATTGAAAAACCGATTAAATGACTTAAAGCATCCAAATGTAATAGAATTGTTTCACTAAAACTTCTTTAAGTCTATAGAGCGAATAAAAAATCGTGGGACATTTCAATAAAAACTCTATGACAAGGAAAAGGCAGGCAAAGCAAAAAAATATACGCCCATCAAACAAACAAATTTAGTATAATATAAAAAGCCTTGATGTCCTCAAATGTTTGTTGACATCGTGCATATTTGACAGGCCACCATTTTAGACCTTTTTTATTACAAGTTTTAGATTTGATTTCTTGTTCATGGCTTTGTGATTATATCTATAAAATTATTGATGCCTCGTTCACGACTTTATTAAACCACATACGTATGTACATACGTACGTCATCATCATCATCATAATTTTAGAGCATGGCTCTTGTCGGTGGTGGAGTATGCACCAGTTTTCGCGGTCCTCAGCCAGGTTCTTTAGGTCCCTGTAAGACACGATATTTGCTTTTACTTTTAGTTGTTGTGGATACGAGTAGCTTGCTCGTAGTACGTACTCGAACTTAATACTTAAACGAATCGCTAGTCTACGGCTTTGCATGTCTACGGTCAAAATTGATAGAATTACACAAACTATTTTGCGTACAATGCCACATACTTATGAACCCGACGTTTAATGGTACAAAGGCACAATAACATGTAATTGCAAATGATACACTGTCACATATATAGCGTAGGGCTGAACGCTTTACTTTTTTATTTTGCGACCGCACACTTTAAGTACGAGCTACGATTAAAAATACTTTGGTTCCGTACAAGACTTTTACGAAACATAAAATACATTTATTTACCCCCTTTTATAAAACTTTACGGGCCTGATTTAGTTAAATAATGTTTTATCCCTTTCTTGGAAATACATAAGTCAAAATGACAGATAAAGACAAACGATTATTAGCTAATTGAGATTTGTAGCGCGTTTATGAATAAGGGGGTCATGGTTAAGTAGTTAATAGTAATGTAGTGTTTAAAAATAAACTGAATGTATTTAATATGCCTATTAATAAATGTTGTATCTCAATATCCAATATAAAATATCACCCGTAAACAATAAAAAAATAATGTCTAGCCAAATATATTTTTAACATTAAGGTAAAATTACTAATATTACAATCTGTAATTAATTCATAAAACTTAGTAAACTTTAACCTTTATTAAATTGTGTCCCTTTCTAACAAGCACAGATGTCAAAATGACGAATAAGGACAAACTATAAAGGGCTTGTTAGACTTAACAGGCGTTTATGAATAACGCCATAACACTGCAAATATCCTCGTAGCTTTAAATAAAATACAGTATCACTACACTACATTTAACAGGAATTATGTTTAAGTCAAGTAACCTCTATCAATGTAAAAAAACGGTAATGTAAGTTACTGTTATTACTGTAATAACAGTTTTTTACACCCCTAAATCATGACCATTTTGCTACCATTCGCTTAGCCCACGCATCTCCTTGAAACCAAACGTGAAACTGACGAAACTGACTACAAGTATACCTTATTTCAATTGTAACAGGGTTTAAAATAGGCAACGGTGTTCGTCATCAGTACATACACGCATTACCTACTTACTGTAATCTGGAATCATATTTTTGTTTGTTTATGGCTTCACTTGCTTATCGGTTGGTGAAGTTTATGTCCGAGGTGGGAGGTTGATAATACTTATTTGGAGGATTTATTTTTCTGAATTCTTATTTTTACAATGATGCAATACCTACCTCTAGTGGTAACAATAAGAGTAGCTAGATCAGTGCCCCAAACGCGTTAGTTCCGCGTAGCATTATTCCAGATCGCATTTTTCCCCACTCGCGTTAGTTCCGCGTTGCATTATTTCCGGTCGCATTTTTCCCCACTAGCGTTAGTTCCGCGTAGCATTATTTCCAGTCGCATTTTTCCCCACTAGCGTCATTTCCGCGTAGCATTATTCCCGTTCGCATTTTTAGACGGCGGGGCTCCTATTTCTGGGCGGTTTGCCCTTCGGGCATCTGAAGCTACCTAACGAACCTAACCTACCTACACTTTTTTCCCCAGTGTAATGTTTTCATGGACGTCACACTAAATTAATAGGTTAGGTTCGTTAGGTAGGTTCAGATGCCCGAAGGGCAAACCGCCCAGAAATAGGAGCCCCGCGAAGCGGGGCTCCGTCTACCTAAGTTGTGACCTAAATGTTTTTTGAAAAACAAACTCTAGTGGGGAAAAATGCGACCGGAAATAATGCTACGCGGAACTAACGCGAGTGGGGAAAAATGCGATCGGGTATAATGTTACGCGGAACTAACGCGTTTGGGGCACTGATCTAGCTACTCAACAATAACAATTCAAGTTGGTTAGTACAGTCACCATCAGATAAATAGGAGCGGCCAAGGTGTTCACAAATATCTGAACAAAACCTTTATTTATTATAAAGACGTTATAAAATTCATGTTCAGATATTTTTGAGAACCATGGTAAGTCCGATATATCTGATGACTAATGTAGCTATCACAACTTTGACAAAGAGATCTCTCGTCGAATCTGATTGGTAAAAAGGTAATAGGTAATTGTTATCTTGTCCAGAATGTATGGCAGTGTCTTAACCTCCTTAGCGCCACTTGCACTATCCCACTAACCCGGGGTTAACCGGTTAAAACGTTAACCCAGTGTCAAATTATACTGGTAACCATGGTAACTCCAGGTTTAACCGGTTAACCCCGGGTTAGTGGGATGGTCCAAGTGGCGCTTAGCCACTCAGAAATCTAAGAATAAGGATTCCATTCCATTGTAATTTGTATGTTTTTTACGACGAATCAAAATTTATTCGAGTTTTTAGTTTGTGAAGCTATCACGAACATTTGAAACCAGTTTAATAATAATACCTACTATGACTTTTTCACACAATAGACCTCATAAGACGGCTTATAAAACCCCCAAGAATTTGCCGTTTTATTCAATAATATTGAAGATATGTATGATAAAAATATACGTTTTGATAGTATTAAAGATTGTACATTATCTTTGGCAGGGCTAATAAACCCGTGATTGGCTAATTCCAGTATAAATTAGGATGATAAAATCAGATTTTATTGCCAAGGGCAGAAATAAAGACATTACCTTCGGACGAGTTGGATCAGCTTTGTCACTTCAATAAAGTATGTTTTAGATAGCTTATTTGGGTTAAAACTGCGGCGGTAGCATGGTCATAATTTTATCACCTATCACCATGCCTGTCACGCTCTGACAAGTATGTAAGTGCGAAAGTGACGCATGACAGGACAGGCGATATAAACGCGACCATGCCAGCGCCTCTGGAATCGATTTCAAAATTTAACGATAGTTGGAATTCGATACGTTTAAAAATGAATATCACAAGACAACTTTATGTCAATTTAGTGCAACTGGGAAGTACGATAAGAGGAAGATCAAAGCCATGATACATCGTATATGTGCAAAAATAGATAATACAATACTTGTATATCGTCAAATTCTTAATGATATCTAGTCAAAAAGTCAAATGAAATAAATAAATAATATAGTTTTATGGAAGCATATGTAAGGGTCGGCAACGAGAATGTAACACCTCAGGAGGCGTCAATAGGCTACGGTGACTGCTTACCATCAGGCGGGCCGTATGCTTGCCACCGGCGTGGTATTAAAAAAAAGTAGTTTTATTATAACGAAATCACGGTTAGTAATTAGTATGAATCACCTTTTTCCGAATGCGCTCATACATTGTATACATTGTAAACTGGTATTAAGTATAGCGTTTGTGAAATGAGCAATTGTATGGTAATGCAGTCGAGCGGCATCATATTACAAGTTTTTTACTGACATTTTTTAAATTAACAAATAAATCTCTTTGCATATATTATGATCAGTTGACCAGTAACACCGATTTGTATTGTGCTTGATTTGAAGTTGTTATGGTCATTGTAAGAAATATGAAAATCTGCAATATGTACCTATTCAATTTTAATATTTTGCTTCTTTCTCTTGTCTTCCTCTGGGTCTTTTTACAATCGCTCGATTATCCATCCATTTCTACTGCTGATCATACTTTCTACACAAACTATTTGTTTGAGTTGATAAACACTCTAAGCGCCACTTGCACTATCGCACTAACCCGGGATTAACCCATTAAACCGTTAACCCAGTGTCAAATTGTACTGGTAACCATGGTAACTCCAGATTTAACCGGTTAACCCCGGGTTAATGGGGTGGTGAAAGTGGCGCTAAGATGGCATAACTGGTTGTAACCTAAAATGTTACAAAATAGGTCATCGGTAGAGTTATTTCTACACAAACTGACCCATTTTCATTGCTCTCAAATGTATGAGCATATCGCATACTTCCGCGAGCACGGCGCCGCGGTTTCCGTTACACGAATGGTCAGGGCAAACAAAATATCGAATGTACCAATACGCTCGGGTACGACCGTATTTAGAACTAACATTAGGGACGGCGTTATGCAGAAGTTGAGCGTAATAATTAAGTAAATTAATAATTAGATACATACGATTGAAGAGCGGTCGTGGTCGAGTGGATTGACGTCCGAATGAAAATTCTCGCGGGTTCAAATCCTCAGTACCTACCAATGAGTTTTACGGAACTTATATTGTAATGGAAAAATATTTAGATAACAAAATACTTCTATGAAGCCGGACGGGCGATTAAATCTGTGTCTCGAATAGTGTCAATGGGCTGTCAAGTTTACAGCGATTCCGCGTTGCCAGGGAGATAATTCCGAATCCCTTCGACACCAGTTCGGTCGATAACTAGTTCTTACCAAAATAATTATTATAATTCTCGATGAACGGGTAGAAATGTATAGATTGTCGAGTCTTCCTTTTCTTTTCTTAAAAAATATCATACCGTGCTTGTCCAGCAGCGCTTACCACGCTCTGGTTTAATTTCCGAATTTAGAATTTCACGTCAGTTTGGTTAAATGCCTTGGGATTGTAACCCTGGCAACATAGAAAAAGAGGCCCTCAGGAGACAGTGATTACGCCATTTTTCACTTGGATTTTCTTCCCCGACCCAGCCGAGCTCGGCTTTAAATTAAATATTTGGGACAACGTTCTCATCTTTGGTAAGTCATCTTACATTCGTTTGTGAAGATCGTGAAATTCAGAATCTGTTGTTGGATTATGCGATTAGTGACGTGAACCGTTTATTTCAGCTGCCCTCAGTGTGTGATCGTGCCTTGCGGTTAACCCGTTTCCCGAAAGAGCGAGCCAGGCGCGTCCTGGGCTCTCCGGAGTTGACATTCGCTCACTCATAAATCCCCGCAAGACGATTTTCCTCCGACAGGTAAGGCGTCGTTCCTATACTTTCGTCAGAAATTGTATGGCGCGCCATGCGGTCGCATAAAATTATCCCGCATAACGCTGAATGTTGTGCTGTAATATAACCCCAAAGGGTTACGCATAGAAACCCTGTGTTCCTATGTGAAACGGACTCTCACGTGGCACGGACCACGGATTCTTGGCGTGACCTGAGTCAGTGGAACTAATCCCGTACCCGGAATTTTCCAGGAGGTGTCTACTAGGGGCGCGGCCTTTGGTAGGCCAGATCCTGTGCCAGTCGACCTGTGCAGTTGGCCCCGCCAGAGTCGGAGCTATTGGAACCTCCGGCCATCTGGTCGAGAGAGCCGTCGACTATCGCTACAGTGCAGCTAAGCCCTTCACTATTTTTCCCTAAACTGCGATTTTGGACTATTCACCTTTTAGTATTAACTATCAAATAGCGCAATCGACCAAGTATCACCAACGATAATTAAAACCTGGTTATATAGACATAAATTTAGAATTTAATTTAATACCAATAAGTCGTCAAATAGTGATTAAGCTTAAAAGTGTAATCTTAACTAGCCCGACAATTAAATTGTTCCTGTCCACTATCGGGTTGTTTGTTTTATCTCCTTCAATGAACCTTAGTTTAAAAAATAGTATTACAATATGCGGAATATAATTTGGGGCATTATCTATGAAAAGGAAACTTATTGTCGATGGCGCTTACGCCGCACAGCGTCGCGCGACATTGTATTTATATCGGAGCGTCGTTAATAATGGCGTAAGCGCCATTAACAATAACGTCCCTTTTCATAAACAACGTCACATTTGATATTAACCACTAGATTATTCGATGAAGGAAAACATCGTGAGAAAACTTGCATACTTAACAACCTTTGTTACACTTACAATTCGGAAATCTTAAAGAAATATAAACTACTTACCTATACCTACAGTGTAATTCAAATACAGATAATGTTATGTAAGAATCAACGAGCTTTCGCTATACAAAACAAAGTTTACAAACAGCCAGTAAACTTGGTCGATATTATCGCAATTTATTCACAATAACACTTTTTTTCACTTCTGCATACCACCATCCCATTTAAGGTCAGCGCAAGTAAGCTATAAATAAGGTATTTAACCCAATGTGTGTGGGCCCGCCTTAACCGGTGTCACGATAGTCATGGGAAAGCTCCGGTTATTACAATAGTTCGAATTTATTCGGTAACTCGATTACGAACTGGATTCTAGAACTAGTTTGCGGTAGGCGGTGTGAGATAGTGTGTATAAATTAATAGCGGCTTGACAAATATTTAAATTTAACCGTAAGATGTTTAACCCAATTGATGAAGAAGGGTAAAATGTTTTTACAAGTCTGTCGCAAAAACGAGTGTATTGTTTTTGATCTTAGGTCAGATCTTGTACCCCTACTTACATACTTTTAAAACCAAGCTACCAAGCTTTGAGTGGAGTCCGTAGCCTAAAAGTATTCTTACCCAGGGGAAACTAGACCATTCTGGGATTAGTACGGTCTTCTCACGATGTTTCCCGTCACCGAAAAGCGACTGCCCGACCGGTAAGTTAATTTATAAGGTATCATAATTCATAAGATATTTTGCAAATAAGTGAGAAACTGGAACGGGGGTCCAAATCCTCAAACTTCGGTTTGAAAGTCGAACCTATTTCTTAAAAATAGAAATAGAAATGTTTATTTGCAAGAACAAGAATACTTATAAGATGTTACATGTCATAGTACCTATAAACATAGTCACAGTATTCAGCCAAAACAGCATGCAAATGTTAAAAAAGTATAAACTTATTACTTATCTAGTCCTTATTTTGTTAAAATCCCATTTTCATAATACATTCCTTTACTAAAAAAACCAATCTTCAGGTCGTATTGAACTCACTTAGAGGTATTATAGAGGTATAACTCAAACATTATTTTTGGTGATAAAGTTAAACAATACAGTTCGCTAACCAATTCGGTAAAATTAAAAGCAAACAAACGGTATGAATTTATTAATAATATTTATTTTATGTATTGAAATCTTATGATTATAGTAAGATTCTGGCGATATGAACAAATATAGGAGGACGGCTTTTAACTTTAAAGACATAAATTAGCTTCGACTTTCTGTCGCATAAGAATCTCATCGTCAACCCACACGCATGCCTAATCATGCCGCCAGTACCTACGGCATTCAGCCTTTTACGACTCATCCAATACTGTTACCTGCCATTTAAAAGCAATAAAACAGCTCTTTAGACACTCAACCTCTAAACATTAGGTAAGCAAGTATATACAGATTTAATAGCCGAAATTCTCTCACTACTTGCTTCAGATGACCCGAGGCATCCGTATTTATATTTTAATCGAGCTCTTACTTTTACATTTCACTCTAAATCGCTTTATAAGGAGAGGGTTATTTAATCTATGTTTAATGTTAAAATGAACGACGCTGACCTTTCCAAATTATATGACGGTTAACATACTTTCTATTGAGGTTAACAAATTAGAACCAATTACGCATTTGTCGATAAAGATGATTGATTAAAGTGAGATTTGGCTTTTGTTTTTAATGCTCATTAAGCCATGAATATAAAAAATAAAGTAGCAGAGTGGATTGAACTCTAAAATAGCTATGAAACTGAACATTATTACGAAACAAAGGAATTCCACAATCAAAACGCCGATGTCCGATGCTGGTTTAGCGATACGGTATCAGTCCGTATTGCCTTACACCCACTCACGGTGATGCAGCGACTTCGGTGCATTTAATTGTTGTATGATAGCACACTAATGCACCTGTCAAGAAAACAAAGACCCGGCTAGATAAGTCTAAAATTGAGGCACGATCCGTTTTTGTGCCGCGTCCCTCGAATGTAAATGTTTATACTTTCTCGTTTGTGCTCGTCTGATTTTCATCTCGGCCGATATGAGACGTGCCAGTCATTTGTCATGTGCCAGCGCAGCGTCATTTCCATTCCATGAACGCATGCCAGTCGATGGCTCTCTATAACCAGCACAAGTGCTTTCTCGGATTACGCATAGATATTTCGGATCTAGTGGTTTTGTTATACTGGTTCACTAGTCAAAATATACATGGTCAGGCATCCAGAAAGCCGTTTAACTCTCAGTTCACAGTTTTACCGGATATTTCTTGTTACGCAACCGCTTTGATGCACAATGTTTTGTTTACACAATATTACAGCTAGATGACACACGACTAAGCAATTTCATGCTCAAAAATGTACGCGTATTTGCTCTGGAAGGAATTTAATATAAACACGCTATAGCATAAATAATGTGTTTTCAATATATCAGATATTGCGGTGCATAATATTATTAATAGCCAGGCTGCAGATAGGCTGTACGCTTAACGATTGGAAGCGCGCGTATATTTTACCGGGAGCACCTAACAAAGTGGTACAAGTTCCTTACAATGCTATCTCCCAAGGCTAAAAACCAGTTATGATCCATTATCAGATCCTATGCCAGGGGTGGCATTAAAACGTCGGCTTGGCCCTGCTTTGTTTATTAAATTATGTCCACCGACGCTATAAATATCGGTCTTGGGACGCGTTCATTTAGTGAAATACCGATCCGAGTTACGATACAGTATGAGTAATGCAGTGTCCTTAAGGATAAAGTCCTGAGGTCGCATAAACAAGGCTAACAGAAGAAAAATGGGGCTTTATCTAGATCGTCGAGGATTTTGTCGTGTCAGAATACCGCGAGTTAGAAAAAGTTCGCGCAGCAGTTTCCAAAAGGGCTTATATTTTTTCCGACGCTGCGATTCCCTGAGATATGATCGGTGAGTATTAAAAGTAATTGAATGAAAAACAAACGAAAGTTGGGGCAAAGAGAGAAATAAAGCCGGCAAAAAAGGGAAGAGCGGAGATGTAATGACGTAGATAAGTTCAACCAATTACGGGGAACGCAGAAGTGCTGCATCGGCTGAATGAAAATGGACTCTTGGTCCGCAAATATGCAAGGACGGTAATACGTAAAAAGCTATGGCCACCGGAGCTACAGGTTGAGTGGAGTTTTGTTTTTATTCAGCTTCTGTGTACAAACGTTCTTGATTGAGATACGAAATGGCGTGCCAAGTGTGTTAGGGTTATTTCATCAAAAAAACCGAGCATCAATAACTAAGATTATTTTTACAATATAGGAGGCAAATGAGCAGGCGAATCGCCTAATGATAAGCGATAATCCTCGCCCATGGACACCTACAACAACAGAGGGGTTGTAAATGCTTTGCCGGCCTTTAAGATTGAAGTAAGCTCTTTTCTTGAAGGTTGTATCGCAAACATTACAAATCGTTTTACTCATTACATAACAATCAATATAAAGTAATTATTTAAACTTGTGTAGTGTTAATACAGAAAATATTTTTCGTGTATATTCAGTTTTTTATGCATACATATTACCTATTCTTATTAAAACATCCTTTAAATACCGCAGCTTCGCCGCGGCGACAGCGATTTTATCTGAAGAAGCCGAACCATTATTCCTTTTACCTTCTCTTAGATTGCTGTAACAATTACTCTTAAAAACCACGCTTCGATTTTAAGTGTGTGCAATTTAAAATAATTGATTTGGTCCCACGTTATTTCTTGAATCCTGCGAGAGATTTTTAAAGTAACTCCATTCATAAACTAGCATTTACTTTGGCTCACAAAGACTATAAAACTGGTTTCATTTCGCAGTTTTACGATACATAAGATTCTTAGAGATTATTTGGACAAAGATGGCTTCAACAAATCTCGGCAGTTATATTTTTAATATCTCTTAAAACAGACTCTTGGATTTTTAAGAGCGCGACGATGCACTCTCTGACATAAAACTCTTTATGATCTTGACATTTGTATGGAATTGTCTCGAAAAAGGTCGTGATCGAATTTTAATGGTGCCCTTTGGTCCGATATTGAGTCACAGAGCTTTAGTGCTGGGACTTGGGTTCTTGACCTAATTTGTTCCTTTAATACGAGAACGACTTAATTTTTAGTTCAGTCTTTAATTACTTACGACGTTCCCGTAATATTTACAAAAATGTCGTCTGTATCTTTGACGACTTTAAGCTATGGACTCTTAAAAGTTTTTTAATCAAAAATTCTATTTCTTTTTTTAGAAACAGCCAGCTCGCGTACTTCTTTCAATAAAATAATTTTGCAAGAAGGATATTATTAAATAGATTTTCTGCTACCTAAGAATAGCCAGTATATGTAGACGCAGGGTTTGGAACTGATGTACTCATAAGTTTAGGTACATTTTGAATTACCAGAATCCCCATGGAGTTGAGTTGTCCTATTAACATTCCAGTATTTATATAATTTGTTAGAAAATTTATGCAAAAATATCTGCCTCAATTTTTTCCGCCTACATTTACACACTGTAAAAATTCAGTACAAGTTACAACTTATAAAGCAATAAAATTAAATGTCATCATTCGCATGCACGTAAAACGATATCGGCGCTTCATGAATAATACCGTGGTAAAGTACCATTCACATTCATATGAGCATACAATCGGGTAATTAAAAACGTGGGCAGCCGTGATGGGTACTTTATTAACTCAGTTCTGTCGTACTCGATGAGACAAAGTATGAAAAAGAGAAATATAAATGGGGTACAAGAAAGACTTATGTGGGGGCGTAAGGCCAGGAAATTAGAAGGAAGCAAAAGATATGGCGCACCGCACGAAACATGCGACTGAAGAATGGACATCGCGCTTTTTTTTTAATCTTTTATCTAAATTAGAATTACTCTGAAAATTTACTTCTGTTTGAAATGGCTCGTCACATCTCTCGGCTATATCACTAGCTATTTTATATACTAATATTGCTATGGTATGCACAGGGTAACGATACTATTATATTATTAACGATATGCAACTGGAAATAAATGAAATTTAGACATGTTTTTCTATTTTTTTCTACTTTTACTTTTTAGCTTTGACTTGGAGTCTGCCCTTGCAAATATAGTAATATTTTATGTGTAATTTTTTCTTACCCTTTTCTTTTGACAATAACGTGTAAAAATTCAATATGATAACTACTCTTTCGCGTTCCTCTTAGGTCAACTTGAAATTTACGAACTCCAGTTAGTCTTCGATTTTTTTTACCCGAAACGCTTTCCGCGATCGATTTATTCATTCGCTTAATCATATATCTAAATCGATTCTCTTTGAATACTGCTCATAAGCCCAGTCTCAAACTGGAGTAATCAACTTTTTATAGCATGTGGCAATAGTGATGCTCTGAATCTCGATCCCCGTAGGCGGTTTAAATAATGAAGGTCCCCGATAACCCAGGGTGGGTCTGCATTAATTAAATAATTATGACATATTGTGCGACCGATTCAATGGAGGGTGTACCTGATAAGAGTAGGTATACTCATTACTGATTCAGAACGCCTGGTCTGATTGTATCTGCGATTGCGTTTAGGTATATGAAGGGTTGAGTATTATTTCGACAATACAGGTTTCATATCGGTAATAATTAAAAACTGATTTATATTGCAATTTTATTATCATTATATCAATAATCATCTATTCTTCCTCACGTTGCCTTGGCTTTTTGCCACGGCTTGGATCCGCTTGGCAACTAATTCTAAGAATTGGCGTAGGCACTAGTTTTTACGAAATCTACTGCCATCTGATCTTCTAATCCAGAGGGGAAACGAGGCCTTACTGTGTTTAGTTGAATTCATAGCCATAAAAATTTAGGAATCAAAGTGTAAGTTTTTGGAATTAGGCATGACAGTTAAATATTTGCACTTTAATTTGAAGTCAACTAGCTTTTTGATTAACTTATATTTTTTTGGTGAAACCAATCTCATCCCGAAATAACAGACTCAAAACGATATGTCAAGTTGAGTTCCAACTAAAACTACCTAATACTATAAATATAAAATGAAACACTTTCGAGTTATAAATTGCATTTTCTACTCGTATTATGCAAAACATGGTTGTAAAGTTTCAAAATGTTAGTAATATTACCAATTTGCTGTTAAACATTTTATGGTAAACACAAACACTCAAGTTCATAAGAGCTCATACTTAAGTTTTGCATCAACCTTTTTGAAACCAAAAACTGCCCGCAGAAGCATTCAAGCCAGCCACAGGATGTTTCAAACGTCACAAACCGCCCATTCTCGTATTCATACCTCCTCCACGGCTACCTAAATTCAATAAAAACTGTAATTACTACAAAAGTTATGGCGCTACTTAAGCCACGCAGCGAGGCATGACCGCGAAGATTTTCGTGGGCCCAATCGTAATCAGAAAAGATACAGCAAAGATACCTTAATCGGCACAAGATCGTATCTTGGGACGGTGCATTTCGTTCTTTTTCAGACCTTTTAAGATCTACTTCTTGTGCACATTCTAATGGGACCGACAACACAATCGTATGTTTCTGTTTATGTTTTTTTGCGCCGCATTAACCCGTCCCGCTCCGACCCACAATGTATCATTTGCATTTTAATTGTTCTCTTGATATTCAAGAATCAGTTCGCGATTATATTTAGGCATTCCATTAAGACACGTTTGGTTAAAGGATTCTGTTAAATTAGCAATTTTAATTGAGACATTAAGGACGTCTTAATTATTGGATTGGGTTTGTTTGCATTCGTGTTATTATCGTGAATGTTTTTCTTTGTTTTGAACTCTCTGAGGTTGCTTAAAAGGACGTTGGGGACAAAGTCATAAAGGCCGGTAATTAAAATTGCAGTTTTCTCATGGTCAGGTATAATGAATGCTTCCTATATTACATAGTCTTAATCAAAAACGAGTGAAACAGAAATACGTACCAATATCGCGGTCGTAAGCCGATGCATTGAATATTTAAGCTTGTTGGCTTATCAAACAGAATTTTGTACATATATGAGATAACGATTTTTGGTGCTTTTTACAAGCTTTCATTTGTATTTTTTTAACCAAGCGGGTTGTTCGTTACTAAGCTTACTTTCATGGGTTTTTGCATTCGCCAGCTGACAAAAGTTTTAATTCATTAATATTTCTATGATTTTGAATATGACGTAATGTGAATTTTTATTTAGGTTTTACTGAAAAAGCACGTTGTTTTTTATAATAACAAGGTGGAAATATATCGACTACCGTAGGCTCAAAGGGCTTAATGGACAAAACGCGATTTTTCAGGAGAGCCAAAAAACAGTTTTTTTTTGAGAAATAAAATTGTAACTTTTTTGTTTGTTTGAATAAACTGATGCCTGTATGTGGCTTATTCTTAACTTTTTGAGCTCTTTTAAACTGATTGCTTGAACTTATAATACAATGCTTATTTACGAAAATAGCATGTCCGTTACGCCAAAAAACACGACTGTTTTTAAGAAGGGCGTCCCTTACGCCTCTTTTTTATGGTTTATCCTATTAGAAAAAGGGCGTAATGTACAAGAAAATTAACTTTTTGGTACCATTAGGCGTAAATCCAACAATTTTGTAGCAATATTGGCAGCTTGCATTTAAGGAACACTATACTTCTAAGTACTATGAAACTTATAGAGATGTAGTCACTGTTAAGTTTTTCCCCCGTTTTTGTTATTTTAGATTCTTAAACGTGGAAAAGGTATTTTTTTACCCACAAAACCAAAGTTTTCTTTTTTATTTGTTTATATTACGGACCGCAGTCATTCTGCATCTATTTGCGCATCTGTATCTATTTATGTATATCAAAACAATTTATAACAATTACTTTTAGTATAGCAAGTATGTATGCGTTATTTCTGTTTGTAAGCTTAAATTGATCATAAATTTTACTTTTACATACTATAATACTATTAGGTACAATAGTAGTTTTGACATTTCGTATGTCTGTTCAGTAAAACTTAATGAATATGCGATTATTTATGACATAACATCAGAGTAGGTAGCAAAAAAGGCATTATGGCCAGGCCTACGTACTTCTATGGATTTAAATCCAAACGTTATAGACAGTAACTTTCATAAGGTTAATCCTATAAATAAATCCTAACAAAAATGTATTAATATTACATCTAATCAAAATTGCAAATAGCCCAGTCACATACAAAACTAAAAGTTATTAGTCTGTCTAACCTTAATCAATCGCCATAATTATCATTTGAACATAGTCATGATTTATTATTTTCATAAAACTGATGAAAAAAGTACCCACTAGTTCAATTTAAATTGTAAAATTTTAGTAATCCTATAAATATAGCATTAATGAGCACAATACATGAGCAGGTAATGCAAGTACCTACTTAATAAAAAAAATGACAAGGGAAATACCTACCAGGTCATCCCACTTAGTAAGCTCAAAATTGTACATAGTATGTTGGCGTATCTTTTACATTGAATCTCTAACACTCTTATAAATATCCACTAGGTTGTGGGCGTAACGTACATTTAGCACTCAAAAATCTACTGCAAATAGGCGTAACTGACAATAAATTAGCACAAATTTAATAAAATTTCCGATTCAAAAGGGCGTATCGTACAAAAAGTTGGGAGTTACGCCAAAATGTCTCACAACATTTATTTGAATTGGCAGATACGGCAAAATGCGTTTGAAATTTGTGTTCAAGCGTTGATTTTTCATAGGGCTTATCGGACATGTTTTTTCAAGTTATCGAGACGTTAACTATACCATTCGATAGAGAAAAAAATACTGAGTATAACTGCATTCATAACTCATTTTCGCCATTTTGTTCCTTACGCCCTTTGAGCCTACGGTAGTCGATATATTTGATTACATAGATATCTTATACCTTTAAACGAGCAATTCTTGTATATATATATTTATTTATAATATATATATTTCGGGGATCTCGGAAACGGTTCTAATGCTGTCGATGAAATTTGTTATATTATGAGGGTTTTCGGGGGCAAAAACACGATCTAGCTACGTCTTAGCTCTGAGAAAACGCGTATTTTTGAGTTTTTAAGTTTTTATATGTTTTCCGAGCAAAGTTCTGTCTCCCAGATATTCTACATAAAACACTCATGTACCTAGTGTTTTATGTAGAATATCTGGGAGACAGAGCTGGCAGAAAAGGTGCTTATAGACGCTTGTACCTTCAGAAGTCCTAGAAAAAAAACACAAACCTTTACATGGGTAATAAACTAGGATGAGACAGGCCCGTGGTAAGAATGAGCAAAAACTGTTTTAAAGAAAATATATTAAACGCATAGATTACTAATAAATTCTCATCAAAATGTATCACACATGAATACCTGTCAACGTGTTGAAGGATGGTTTCCTTGAAATATTCCTGCCATGTTTATTTTGCTGTCCAAAAATCTTATTTTAGTCTCTTTTCAATAAGACATAAAGTTCAATCTTATATTTTTAATAACAAATACTATTGGTAAAACATTATGCATTTATTTTTAAGCAGCGGCGCCTGTGTTTTGACTTCGAAACTTGTTAAGAATGCTTAATTAATGAATTAACTACAATTTGTTGTTTTTATATCTCCAGAGTGCATTTGAGTATTTAATTGGATAACTGAGTAAACAATTACGAGTATAAAATATGAAAATAGAAATTAGTTTTGAATAGAATTTTGAAAAAGAGAATAACAAAGCGTAAAAGAACTTAAGCTGATTATTTCTTCTAATAGGATTAATTAGCTAGTTTGTTATCTTATTTTTAAATGGCCTAGATTTTTTTTTATTGTTTGTACCGCCTATTTAATCGAAATAAATAATTAATTTGCTACTTAGTATTGACGCGTATTGCGTTACCGAGGTAATGCAATACAGTAGTGTTTTAGATAAGGTGTATTGCGGCAATTCCGAAGAATTTAAAGTATCGGGTAAGTAATTAAAAAATGGACTAGTATGATGGAATAAGTGGTTGATTTATAAGAAGTCGAAATTACCCGAATACATCTTACGTACCTACTCGTACTAGCCAGATGTTTCTTGGTGGTTTACTTATGCTTACAGTAAAAAAAAACTACTCCTTTCGATTTCATATCCGTTGTAAATTGTACCGTATTGTTAGGCACGTTACGTTTATATTAAATATTTAGAGTTACTGGTCAAAAATCTTGGACTGTTCCGATTGGTGGATAATGTAAATAAGTGACCGCGTCTGGGGTGCATTTGAAAACGAACTGTAGCATGCTCAACCGTCGCTGCACCCGATAGTACATAATGATTTGATCAAGAATAAGTTGTTCTACTATTGTTGTTCTATAAAAATTATCAATTATTCTGTTATGTCATAAATAACATTCGTTTGGTTTATTGAATTTAAACGAGTTGACACTTTCAATTGAATAAGCTAAATAAAATAATATTTACTTGAGAATCAAAACAATATCTTACAAGAAACTGTTAATGCAAATAGAACGCTGTGAGTTTTTTTGCAAAATTTATCCAATCAAATATTTTTTCAGATATGTTTACCATCAATTCTGATCTTGCACATATCCACCTACAAATCTTACGAGGAAAAGCACTATCTATAAAACAAAGCTGCAAATGCCACATTAAGCCACGTAGAGTTGCCATACCGTAAACCGGGGTTACTTTGATCAATTTTAGAGTTTGGCACCATTTTTTGACTTTCCTAATATAGGTAAAAATATGAAATAAAAATATAATAATCGGTTTTTTCTCTTCTTTCCGCCTGCCAAATAAAAAAAAATTTGGACTTATATTTTTTTCGGAAATAAATAAAAACAACGCGATCAAAGTTATATTGAGAATGGGGTTACTTTGAAACCACTATTTTTTTTGCTGACAATCTAAAGTAGACCCGCTAAAAAGCCCATAAAAAATAAAAAAATAAAAATGGGTAAGTACTTTTTAAGTTATTTATATTTTTAAGGTGTGGGGTTACTTTGATAACATACCAAATGATACAAATTAATAACTTTAAGCGCTTATTATATTATCTACTATAAATAACGTAGGATTATAACTTATTATCTCACTTAGCAACTGATTTTTGAATTGCAAGCTTTACGGTTTCAGTAAATTTGGTCTGTGCACCCGGGTTTTTGATATGTTGCCTTTATACTTATTGTGTAAAGTTGTATAAAAAAAATTGTATGCTTTCGATGCCGCACAAATAGATTTTGTGCCCGCCACTATGTGTGCGAGTGCATCATTGAGTTGTTATCCTTGGTATTTTTTGTAGTCTCGTTACCCGATATTTTTTTTGTAATCTCTGGCATTGTTTTTATAAAAAGAATGCATATTTAATAATAGTAGAATTAATTAATACCCTGGTGGTGGTGGGCTGGTGGCCTTACACACGTATAATAAAACACCTAAAGCAAAGACGCAGGATTAAATATAGCGATTTCCACCCAGAAAGTTAATTCCATACAATAGAAACGGGTAAAAGAATGCTTAAAATCAGATGAGCAGTTCCGGAAATCAACATTTACATACAAACTTATAATTCTACAACCTCTACCTCTTCCACTGACTCAAACGATACCTATTTATTATTGAAAAAGATACATAAAAAAATCATAAGTTGCCAAAATAATTTATGGTGTTACTTTAATATTTTGATCAATTTCACCACATATAAGTGATCAAAGACACCCCGACCCATGGATTCCCCGGCTATGTGCTCATGTGTAGGTTGTTGAATACAGGTATTTTTTTATAAACTCACGAATAAACACTGATTAACCTAAGACACTATAAAATTACATGTATTTAATTATTGACACAAATACAGTTTAAGTTTTTCAAGCAATAAAACCAGGAAGAAATGCGTACCCGCCATTAATATTTTTTTCAAGACGAAATAATAATATTACACTCGCGTCCGGTTACTGGGCGGTGAAGCAACTATCAGTGTTGCCAATAAAGAAAAAATAACTGCGAAGGTATTTTCCAACTCGTCAAAACAAGCACTTTAGTAGCGGAGGGAAGTCGTTATCAAAGTCGACCCGCAAATCAAAGTAACCCCGGTTTACGGTAACTCCCAAATGTACCCTATTTCACCGCTCACTGTACAAACGTCGTAAGTGCAACAGTGTTGCTATGGCATATACGACCTTATGTAAAAGATGTGGGCAATTAAGATTAATGTATAAACGTCGTAAGTACAATAGTGCTGGTATGGCATATACGACCTTTTGAAAGAGAAGTGGGCAGGTAAGATTAATAACATACAAGCGTCATGTCACCATCCGGGGTAGTCCATCATGGTTCTTGCGGCACCCTAATGCACCCTTAGTGGGGGCGCAGATTACGTAAGTATTGAGAGATATACACCACTCTTGTTGTTATTGATACAGGTAAGTCAATGTGGGTATGGCTAAGTGTGGCTTGGTTCTAAGTGCAGCTGGCGCTTACACTGAGGCCTGCGTTTAGTCATGTTTAATGGCTAATTTATGAACTTACAATAAACAGCAATGTGAAAACAGGCCCCAATGTTAGGGCCAGCCATACACCCCAGGCCAAAAGTATGGAAACAAACTTATATGACAATAAAAAACTGTAATTTTCACATAAATAATGTATTTATTAAAAATAAATATAATATTATTATAGTAATATGATAATAGAACATTTTATAAGTAAATTACTTATAATTTTCTTTAATAAAACTGTAAATTCAACCTTTCGTAGAAAGAGAATTAAGAAGGTTGATTTGTATGTTCTCTCAAATTTATATTTTTTTCGCATATATTAGGATGTTTTAATACTTTGGGTGCTGTTTTAATCTTATAAAACTGCCTAAAGTAATTTTTGCATTACCAATACACAATAATAATAATGGATGGCTCTGGCTTGCCTTCATTGGCCGTCCAGAGAGGAGTCGCTAGAGCTATATGCTCCAGGGGTGGAAGTGAAAGATGCATAAGACGCGAGTTGGCACAGTGGCTGGTAACAGCCACTGGGTAGAAAGCGGCGCACACCTCTCGACACCCCTGAGCCGCTCACACCGGTGTTGCTCCTGGTCGTCTTTACGACGGCAGTTTCAGGGGCCCATCTAGTCAGCGGCGAGTCACCGCCTGCCTCGATGACGGTGTTAACATTGTTATGGCAGGTGTCCGGATCTCTTTTACAATAGCCCAGTCTCATTGTCCACCCAAACATCAATCCATAGACCGGCATACTGTTCACTTTTTCTACAATAGTCCCAATGCCTGCTGAGACCGGTTCATGGGTGTCTATTGTTGCGCCTGTGAACGGGTTCCAGCAGGCGTTCTACATTACATTAAAGCTCTCCAAAGGGCCTCTACGTGTTGGATCTATATCCCCACGCAAGCCTATCAAAAGACCGGGATTTATAGGCCCGTGTTATCTAAGGAGATACAAATAATAATGGAAATATTAAAAATTAAGAAAAATAACTTTGTTTCCATACTTTTGGCCTGGGGTGTACTTGTTATTAGTTGTTATATATTTGTTCGTAAATGGTTCTCCTCCGCAAACTTAGTCACCGTTGTCTCAATATATTAAATTTATAACGTGCAATAACGGCATTCGTGGACGACCGTAGCCGTACCGTAATCAGAATTTACAATGCGTTTTTTTGGAGAGTGGTGTATCGGCTTGAATACTAAAATAATCTGTGGTTACAATTTACTGAATAGTTATGAATGTTATGACTAAGGAAAAGGTCCAACTAACGAAATACAATGTAACACTTTAAACTCTCGCGTTTTGTACACATATTTAATTACACAAACGGGTCTACCGCGATATAATTTCATTGTTTTTACCTTTAATTCCGACGTTTCAGCTGAGCTGCACCAGCCGTGGTGACGGAAAGACTGACGTCCCAACAAATGTCAACAGAGATATTAATAAAACACCACTAAACTACCCGAAATTAGTTTATAAAAATGTTTGGGGTAGACAAAGAACTTGCAGCTACCCGTTAAAGTTTAATGTTTATTGTCCACGGCACGACACGCAACACTCACAGTATCCGTACACTGGTCCGAAGATATATCCGCTGGTTTCAACATTTGAATCACTGGTCCCCAAGTAGACGATAATTTGTACCCGTCCTCTCTCTGTCTGTCTATCTGTGTCTGTTGACATTTGTTGGGACGTCAGTCTTTCCGTGACCACAGCTGGTGCAACTCAGCTGAAACGTCGGAATTAAAGGTAAAAACAATGAAATTATATCGCGGTAGACCCGTTTGTGTAATTAAATATGTGTAACGAAATACAAGCATAATATTTGATGCGTTTTTTTAATTGAAAGCAGGTTTACAAGCGCTGGTTCTTAGATATATTTTATCAAAATCGGTTCATCGGTTTCGTTGTGTTGGGAGTTATATTAAAATTATTTTAAACGGGTTACTGACGTGTAAGTCGAATAAACGCTCTGCATGTTTCGATCCAATTTCGAGGATATTCTTCATGGAGTACCGACTTCGTGCTTAATATAGCACAGGGTTTCTTTTTTAGGGTTAAGTACCAGATGTACCTACTGTAACATAATTTTAATATGTTCAAGTCTCACAGGAGTTTGTATGTCTTTCCCATCACGGAACAATGGTGTTCCGGACCTTTGGGAGGCATGCGCGGAGCCGAAGCCAACACGTAGAGGCCCTTTTGACACTTTAATGAAATGTAAGGGGTACACCGAGCGGATGCTGCCCTTGCCCGTGTCATGGGACGCACGCAGAGGCAGCACCCGCCAGGGTGTAAGGGCTATTGAGAGTTGATGGAATCTAAAATGAACTAGGTTATTGGGTGAAAGCGATGGACTAAGTACTGAGCTATGGGGTAAAAAAACCGGACGCCTGCCTAATAAAACGGTATGCAATTTTATTTCCGGCAGACGGTGACTCGCCCTCACAAGATGGGCCCCCACAAAAAGCGACATCTAGGATGGCTCAAGGGCAACACCGGTGTGAGCGGCTCAGGGGTGTCGAGAGGTGTGCGCCGCTTTCTACCCAGTGGCTGTTAACAGCCACTGTGCCAACTCGCGTCTTATGCATATTTCACTTCCACCCCTGGAGCTTATAGCTCTAACGACTCCACTCTGGCCGGCCGGCTAAGGCAAGCCAGAGGCAGAGAATCCTGGAGGAGTTTTATTATTAGCGTTGGGGTTATTTTTTAATTTTTAATTTATAAAAAATTATTACAAAAGGTTTGTCACTCTAACGTCACCTTCGGCCCTCTCACATAGGCCTTTGTTTTATCCGCATTGGAACGCGACTCCCTACATTTTTAACAAGCTTTATTAGGTCGACCTGGCTCCAATTTCACCACGGTGACAGGTGCGAAAATTGTAAAACATCACTGTTGCTGACGTCACAGGCATCCGTGGGCTACGGTTGCCGCTTACCATCGGGCGGGCCGTATTCCTATTTGCCACCATCATTGTTTTATTAAAAAAACTTTATTATATCGGAATAAAACAGATATTTCTCTTGCTAAGTTTATGACAATTGTCACAAGAAACACTGCAATTGTCACGAAATTCCGACATATAACTCATTACCTGTCAAGAATTACCTACAATTCTTCTAAATCTTGACAATTGTCAGAAACTTCGCAAAAGAGATATCTGTTTTTTTCCGATATAGTAAAGTTTTTTTTAATAAAACAATGATGGTGGCAAACAGGAATGCGGCCCGCCCGATGGTAAGTGGTAACCGTAGCCCATCGATGCCTGTGACGTCAGCAACAGTGATTTTACAATTGTCGCACCTGTCACCGTGGTGAAATTGGGGCCTTATGTAACTAACATGTAATGGAATCTAAGGTAACTAATTTAATCATCTTCCTAGGATCGTAGTGTCATGAAAATTGGCAGCTGTATGTAGTTCTGATGACAATACAATAATATGTTACTATCGAACTGATCTGATGATGGAGACAGGAGGTGGCCATAGGAACTCCGTGAACAACGCAACCTAATTGTGTTAGGGGTTTTTAGAATTGTCTCAATGAGTATTAGTTGTCTGTCGTAAGAAAAGTACAGTCAGCGATAAAAGCTTGTACCAAAAATGAAATTTTTGCCAAAAACTTATTCTATGTAGTATAGTTATGATAAATTCGTGTGTATTAGAACGTATTTTCCTACACGTCACGTGGAAAGGTGCTGACCTACATTTTTGTCGCTCTGGCGAACACAAAGGAAAAACAGCTGACAAAGATTGTGTTATTTTATAGTATAAGTAGGTGTATTGTGTAGTAAGTATTCGGCTTTGTGCCTATATTGATACAGGGGGTGTCATAACCATTGTTATGTCGTGTTAATGTTTATGTGGACTTCAAATAGGTAGGTACTAATAACACTGAATTAAGACAAAACAAGTAAGTCATTATTGTTGTCATCAAAATAGGTAAGTACCTACTTTTAAAATGCCTAAAGTAGAAAATCGTATATATGAAACGGTAAAAACTAAGGTACTACGGTAAGGTATCTTATTTTTTCATTTAGATTTATTATTGATATAAGTAGGTAAGCTTTTATAGCAAAATGCACGTACTTTTTCAACTGACATATAATATACCTACCTACTAAACTTTCCGAACTTGCTAACGAACTCAAACTGTGATGTTTCATTATTTCTTGCTCGTACGAAATGTTAAAGCTTGTACCTAGAGACAAGTAGGTAAATGTATTAATTCACTAATCGAACGAGCGAGGGAAGCGGAGCGAAGTTCTTACATTCGACTTGGGACACGCGGCCGGCTAGCGGCACGTCCCGGCATTTCGATGTTTTTAAGCTGAACTGTCAGAGGATAGTTTGATACTCAAGAACTTAAGTAAATTTGTCCTAATTTAAATGAAATTGGGTAAACGTGTAGTCGAGGGCATTATATTGTAGTCATTAAATTATGAGCAGGCTCGATCAAGGGATTATTGAGATTGAAGAGCTTAAAAGGCCAAAAAGCTGTTTGTGAGAGATCTAGCTATTCTGGTCATTTTATTTGCAAAAACATGGTCGAGTTTAGTATCAAATGAAAGTGCTCGGTTTACACTTTTATAATATCGTTTTTAAATTTACCATTTTGAAATAATTAGCAAGATAAACATAAAATAAAATAAACATAATATAGGTATTTGACATTTGACAAAAAATATTTCGGCTTAGCACAGATACAGTTTATTTTAATTTCTATGGTGACTTAAATCCAGGGGAGGGACAGTCGTATATGAAGCCCTTTATTCGAAAAAAATAGCGCCATCTATATTACTTAACGCTATACTTTTTTTTAATATGGCTTCACTTTATTTGGCCAAAACGTCTTAATCCAGGGCATGAAACAAACAAAAAAACATCTGATAGAAAAGTTTATTTATAGATGGTCAAGCAAATCCTATCAGTAGAAAAAGGCGCGAAATTCAAATTTTCTATGAGACGCTATCCCTTCGCGCCTACATTTTTCATATTTGCCGCCTTTTTCTACTGACAATATCTGCTTGACCAAGTATATCCATCGTTACCATGGAGGCGATTGTCACAAAAAACAACTTAGTCAAATAAAACTCAAAATATTAAAACACCGTATTTATTGTCTGTACCTACTAGGGGCTATTCATAAATTACGTCATTTCAAATTAGGGGGGGGGGGGGTCTGGACATCGGATGACGGTAGCATGAAGTAGGAGGAAATGGGGTCATTTGAAGCATGATTTTTGGATGATTATAGGGGGGGGGGGGTCAAAAATCGTCAAAAATCGATGACGTAATTTATGGACAGCCCCCTACGACATAATTCAGATAAATAAAAATACCTACAGTTTTTCAATGTTAAATGAAACAAAGTTGTCATAGTTGCTGAGAACTTTATTACCAGAAAATTCAGAAAAAATCATGGCGGGTAGATTCACAACCTGCTGCGTGTAATTTTGTTTCGTGGTCAATTGTGTGTTATTCCAGCCGTGTATGATAGGGACCTATTTTATTTACATCAACAGTCAAGTTAAAAGTAAAGCTTTTACGTTCGCAACGTACTTAGACGGTATTTATGCCCCCCCCCCCACCCTCCTGATATTGAGAGAAGAGAAGAATTACAGATGGCTTACGATGGTTACGTAGAAAGTGGCGCCCTCATTTATTTTCTACTATTTTATATCGCACTATACGAGTACCTAAGTAGGCTCAGAGTAAATATAGATGGTCAAGCAAATCTTGTCAGTAGAAAAAAGCGCGAAATTCAAATTTTCTATGGGACGATATCCTTTGGCGCCTACATTTTTCAAATTTGCCGCCTTTTTCTACTGACAAGATCTGCTTGAACCAGTATAACTATTAAGAAGGTGCAACGTTCAATGAACAAACTCAATGGCTTTATATAATTTTTGGTTAACCGCGAGTTCTCAGTTCGGGGCGTACTACTAGTTATATAAACTCTAAAATTAAACCACGTTTCTCTTCTTCTTCTTCTTCAACCTAGCGTTTTCCCGGCCTAGCGCAAGGGTCTGCTTTCCTGCTCAGTCTTCTCCACTTTGCCCGGTCTTCGGCATCCAGGTGTGAGATTGTTCTCTTGCATGTCCGCTGTCACGATGTTTCTATGGGTAATATTTATAAAATAAACCTAAAGCAGGCCGAATTCAGGTTGAAAGTATGAAAGCCTTCGTAAATTGTTTTATGTAAATATATTTCAGGATTATTTTTTAGCCAGATACTAGGCTACCTTTCTTTCGGCTCGATTCGGAAAATGGATTAGATTTCTACTAGACTTCAACAAGTTACGATACGGATAATTTAAAGATATTTGTAAGATAGATATGTCAAATTTGACGTTTCCGCGATTCTAGAGGTCCTCTTGAACGATTTCGACAAGTTATGACTTAGATATCCAAGTCACATCTAGTCGATATCTAATGTAGATCTAGTTGATCTCTAAATCGTCTCAAGATCTTGTGATTATCCCGAAATCCGAATAGGCCTGTTTAGTTCAGAATGTTTGTGTAGTCCTTATGAATATTAAACCAGAATTTAATTTGCCCACTGAAAAATTAAGTAAATGTAGCAATTTATGTCGGATTTAGAAACCCTTTCAAAATACTAATACTTACAAAATCTAAGCATTTGGCGCATATATTTTGTTTTAACAGTAGGTTATTAGATTTATAACGGCATAAAATGATTTGATTATTGTACACTAGTTGGGATTCATGATCTTTACTGAAAATATTACAACTACTTATGGTAAATATGGATAACTGAGGCTGCAAGGTAAGTGAACCTATCAACTCGCAATAAATACTAATCAATGTGTAAAATAGGTCCCAATATTTGAACGCCAGGCACATTTACTAGTGACTTTATATATCTGGTTTTTACCCCATGACGCAAAAAGGGACTGTTACAGTGGAACCTGGATAATTGCAATCTCAAGGGACCGGCCATTTTTTGTCAATTAACCAGGTTTTCCATTTAAGCAGGTCGTGTCAATTAACGAGGTTCTAAAAATCGTTGTGTCAATTATAGAGGTTTTCATTAATAGAGGTTGCGTTTTGACAAATTTCTTTTATGGAGGTGCAAATAACCATTGAAAGTAGATTTACACGCTTAAATTCTGGGTTTCTGGTCTATATATTGCTTCTGTCTATACTTGTACTTTTACACTACATTAATTACCACTTTATTTTCTTATTAATCATTTGGGTTTAAAAATTCCCTTGAATTGTAGAAGAAAGTTTAATTAGAATGTAAAAATCATACTTTGTTTTTGATTAAATCAAAACTATTTCACCAGGCTGTGATAGATACCCAATAAATAAATTGAATTCTGGATGAAGATATAAATAAAATGATCATTGCTATTAAAATATTGTTTCTGCTGCATACAACTACATTATTTCAATTACAGAGGTAATAAGTAAGACTCGTTTCAATAATAGAGGTAAAAAGAAATGCAAAAATAACGGATTTTTTTAGCACAGTGTCAATTATAGAGGTCTTAGTTGCGATGTGGTCAATTACAGAGGCAAAATTACGAAAAGCACTAAAATCTAAATTGCAATTATAGAGGTTCCAAACTTTCAATTATAGAGGCCTTTTGGTCTCAAGGGACCGGGACCGGACTTTTGGTTGCAATTATTGAGGTTTTCCATTTATCCAGGTGCCAATTAACCAGGTTTCACTGTATATGTTTCACATCAACGTCTGTCTATTTGTGGCATCTTAGCTCTCCACCGGATGGGCCGATTTCGATCCGGGTTTTTTCACGTTAAAGCGAGTTTAGTTGAGGTGGTTCTTAGCTAATATGATTCATAGAAATCGATCCAGCAGTTTGAAAAGTATCAGTTCTTTTCCAAAATGATGTAAATATTTTTTTTACATACAATCTATTTTGTTGGCATAAAGCGTAGGAGTTTTTTTTTAAATTAATAATTATTAGAATATATGTAACTACGAATCATTACCACAGGTGAAATGTGTCAAATAGGATTTATATAGTCTTTTAAATCACGTAAATGTTTAGAACCGGCCCGTGCTTCGAATTGTAAACGCATTTCGGTAAATATTTAAGTGTCCTCCAACAATGGATATGTCATTGTAATTCCGTGCGAGTGTTTGACGTGTGCCACTACTTTTAAAGGGTAGTAAAATGTTGACTTTAAAAACTGATTGTATGGTTTCCGTTTTAGTTGTTTACATTATTATTATGAGCGGCGTCGGCGAAAGCTGGCGGGATACCGCTCTGGAACGATCAAAGTGGTGATGGCGTGCTCTTGTGTTGGAGGCCAGGACTCATTTTGGGTCATCGCGCCAACCAAGTAAGTACCTAAGTACATTACAGTGTATTTTTAAAAATAGGTAGGTACTAAAACTAGACGCGATTATAACACATATTAGTAACTTGTTGGTTGCCAATTATTGTACTAATGCTATATTCCTTATGCGCGAAACGAAACGTAGCGTGATTTAAATTTCAGCGATTTTAGCTTTATTTAATATAATATTTATTTTAAAATGTCGCTTTAGTTTTCAAATTTAAAATATATACCATCGCCCACATTCTTAACTGTCTAGCATAATCATAATCTTTATTGCTTGTGAGAAATGGGTTACATTGCCAGTAATTACTATTGTAACAATATTTCACGGACTCACCAAGACTCTACCTTTACAGGTGTACAAACAAATATTTCCTATGTTACCTACATAACAAATGATGTCAAGTATTAATACAATCATAAATCACAATCTTAAAGTCTTATTAACAACTCATGCAATAACAAAACGAAATAAAATAAAATACAAATAAAGTCAAAGTCATACACAATCTAATCCCATTAAATAATTATTTAAAAATTCATTAATACTATAAAAACATCTCTGTATTATATCGGTGGATCTTATGACTTTTATAATACAGTCCACCGAGAGACGGTTAAGAGTGCTGCTTATTTCTTCAGTCAGGATTTCGTGAATAATATTTAAGACACATTTTGTAAAGAGTGGCGGGAGTGTACATTGGATAGTACCAAATGGCGCAGCCAAATAGTAGCAGTGGGACACAACTATAGGCTAATAAAAAAAATATTGATCGAGATAAAACAACTACAACAACCATTGATGTCATGTTTACCATTTTTACGTTGGCGGAAAT
Organism: Cydia splendana; assembly: GCF_910591565.1. NCBI lineage: Eukaryota > Metazoa > Arthropoda > Insecta > Lepidoptera > Tortricidae > Cydia > Cydia splendana. The sequence goes on from NC_085969.1 coordinate 17,927,100, forward strand.
TGCTTAATATGCAATTGTTATTCATATTTCCGGTAAATAAATACCGTTTCAGATTAAAATTTAAATCCCGGATGACACTGCCACATTTGTATAAAAAGTCAACCATTTTTATTTCATGATTCACTGCGCTGGCTGTTTACGCCGCAGCCTTTGCCGATAGCGTTTCTCGCCGTTTAAAAAAAAACGTATTCCTTTGTTTCTTGCACACATATGCAAATGTGACGTGATTTAGGGACTGCTTTGCCGTTTCGCGAAAACGATGAAAAATGCATACGGTTTGAGCGAGGCGCGATTAGCTCGGGGTGTTGAATTTAAAGTAATTTATTAAATTACGTATATGGTACAGTCAACATCAATAGAAGTGGAAGTTTTACAGTTTGCGTTCAATAGTATCTGAAATACTGTAATAATTGTTCTATAGGGACCGTGCGCGTTGGAGGGTCTGCCATCTTGTGGCCTGAATCGGAAACATAATATGTGCACATGTACATGTACATTGCCAAAGCAAGTGCTATTATCTACCGTTCTCGTCGGTACGTTTTCTTGTGCATAGTAGGTTCACTAGGTTCTGCCATCTTGTGGGCTACATCGGAAGCATAAACGACACATTTACGCCACGCGCCAAAAATCTGACGGCTCCTATGCTGCCCCCATAGTTCATGCTGTCCATAGTTCACATATAGATAGTGTCGGTTCAAGTCGCAAACCTCGTATCTCCATTAAATTATATTTGAGATTTGCTACTTTATTCAACAATACTTTGAAATTTTAACCGACGATGGATTCACATTTATTATTGCAAGCCTTAATAACCGAAACAGTAATTAACAAACTTCAAACTTCAACATTTATTCAGCAAAGAGGCCACAAGGGCACTTTTACACGTCAACATTGAATTTACATACAAGCAAAAATAATAACAATGCATCAACAATTTTATAAAATACAAATAACTGCAACTACCAATTCAAATTCAAACTAACGTATTACAATTACTTAGAAATGTAACAACTAATTAAAGGTTGATGCAATTGTGGTATTATCGCTAAAAGCTACATAATTATCCTTTTTGTAAAATTATCTACCTACACCGTTTCATTGACCTATGCTGAAAACTTCATTGAGATGTGACCAGACTCCGATGAATGCTCACCCAAAAATATCTGAAATTATAAACTTTAAATTGTAAATAAATTTAAACCACCACTAAAACATTATGCGGTTATATATCAAACTTGACCGAGGCCATATTTTAACGCATTTAAGAATTTATAGCTCGTGATACTACACGACAAATGATACCTCTCGACGTATCACGGACGTCAGTTACTGTATTGTTACTTTTATCGGTTACTTAGCGTGAGTTACGGTGCTTTGGACGATTAAAAAAGGACCTTACACGAGTTATTTTAAAGGCTGTAAATTTGACGAACGGGTCTTTGTGAAGGCAATTTGGAGAGATGTACAGAATGTACGGTTTGCGGATACATTATTAAGTGTATTTGGAATTTTATAAAAACTAAAATATTTTTTTCTGTGACGAGTTTTCAGTTGCAGTTCTCTTTGAAAGATCTGATTTTATTGTTGAATTATGCCTGGCAAGACAAAAGCGCGCAAAGAAAACTGACTTTCACATGAAAAGTTTTACAATCATTATTAAAATTAAATAGCATAATATTGTAAAATAATAATATTTAGTTAATTCAAGTTGTTGAAAATTAATCAGATTTCTGATGGGTACTTAAACAATTCATTATTGTGCTTAACATTTTCGTTTGCTTAAATTTCAAATTTCGTAATAAATATAAACCGTTCAATAATTGGATGGCTTTTATTTCATAAAATATTAATACAATATTTCATAAGAACAACATGTACAAAATGTTCTACACATTCTTTAATTAACTGTTTTCTGAAAAGTACTGTACTGTTTTCTGAAGACAACAGAGTACCTATTGGTTTCATGCGATTGTTCAAAAGAAACCGTACAAAAAACAAACAATAGCTCTTTAATCTAACAAATACAAAGCCCTATCAAACTAGAATTCTCTTAGCTACGTTGTTAAAAGCAATATTAATATGATAATTGCTCTGTCACACGATACGTCACCAAGCCAGACGACTGATCACCTAGCGAAATGGAAATATGAACTACATACGCTTTCTGCCAGAGTTGCCATACTACACGAAAACAAAGTATTTCCAATACTAGGATCATTAATTTCATCCTAATACACTTGGTTACATTATGGAAAAGTATGCCATTAGAAAATAGACTTTATGTGGACTAGATAGGGTGGTTGTCGGGAGGTATGCGAAACTGTGTAGAACAAATGGTTCTGCTCGGTACCACTTCATGCGTTTATTACATCTTGGCACGGTATGAGAGCACTATTGATTCCATTTTATCGTGATACTAAGTAGTCTTGGGACGTGTACACATTCACATTACAAATTGTTGGTTTGAAACGTTTTGTGATTTTAATTTAGGTATCTTTTCAATTATAAAAAAATATAATAATTATGTATTTCGTAAGTCACGTAGGAAAAAAGATGACATTTGAAAAATTTAATAATCCACTAATTTTACTACTCCATAATAAATTTCAAAACAATCGAGAAGCGAAATTAATTTGGATCCAAATCCCGCTCCCATGTTTGCTCCAGTTCTCTCGATTGAATGAAAACACTTGTTTGTATTCTAGTTTTAGTTTTAACTGGAATGTTTGCAGTGCTCTAATGAATTGCATTTTAGTTCCGCTGGCAATGTTTAGTCGGATAATTTAAAGTTCCATTGACACATTTAGCCGTATTAATTTGTGCATTTAATGATTGTGAGAAAGTGCAATTTTCGGGCGGTTGTTGTTTTATTTTAGTGCATTAAAACACAACACCCGAAATGATCCGAATGACGCGTGTCATTACAAAATTGGTACAATAATGGATGACTCACGATATTATGGTCCGGGTTAGTGCCAATGAAACCCATCATAGAAAACGAAGTGTCGGAGGCCTCGGCCCGGACCTGGACCGTTCTAGCGTGAGCCATCTTTAACTGGGAGGGCCCATTATAGCTGAGTAACATCATTTTCGACTTGCAACTTTTTTAAATTCTTGTGAACTAGCCTATCTATGCATGTGATTGCGTCAGCAAATATTTAAGTTAAAACACTTTAAACGCGTTTTAGCGTTTGCATTATTATATTGTATCAAAGCCAAAGGAGGGTATTTTGAATATAATTCGTTTTATAAGCTTTTTGTATGTAGTTTTAATTTTAATACCATTTCGTCAAAGTCGTTTAAAATTTTTGTCAACTAATATTTGGGCCATGTATTAGTAAGTGTACACAATCAGAGGCGTATCAAATAACTTTCCATTGCCGTCGCGCACTTTGATGTGGGTCACAATTTCGACACAGATTAACATAACATGTATCACACAATGTCAATCGGAGGGGCGTGGACGCCCGAAATTAGCATCAACCACAAGTCTTACTAGACGGAGAGCTGGCCCCGGAAAATGGCTCACGATTTCGAGGAGCAACGAAACTAGAGTTTGCTACACTGTCCTTATTATTCAATCCAGGCGTCTGGCAGTTGTTTATCGGTGGAGGTCAAATACTGAATGCCACTCGCTCGAAGGATGTAAGAAAAGTTTAAGAGTTCTGGATGTGGTGTAGTACTCACCCATTCAGTGCTAATCACGATGCGTTAAGGGCAATTAAGTATTTAATTCGAATATAACATTGCCAGGCCTTTTTGTTGGAGTTATTCATATTCATCGCCTGCTTAAATGTTGTTTATTCTAATCGTAACATATAGGACCTGTCCTATACAAATGAGAGATCTTTGGGACTTTTCTAGTAATTTGGCATTAGGTATTTAATATCTGCCAGAAGACGCCCGGATTTAATAAGGATAATATAGTAAAAACTACAGCCATTTCGTTGCTCTCATTATTTTCCGGTGTTAGCTCTTGGTCTATAACTGTCACTTTAACAATTTAGGGTAACCGCACCAAGAGTGGACCGTTTGGGCGCCATTGTGCTCGCCCCTGCTGCAAATTACGTTTTTGTTTGCTATTTTACGGACAAATGTCGCTCGGAAATTTCGCGTTTTGCGCTACTAAAAGTTTTTGTTTGACTTTGCGAATTTAGATTGTTTGTTAGGTAATTGTGTTGTTAGGGTTTGTGGGTTGCGTGGTTATTTTAATTTAGTGTTTATAGTATTATGCTGTACAAAATGCATACTGATATGCATTATAGAAGAAAACATTGATTGTACATAATAATATTTAAATGCACCATAAGGCCAAGCGCTCACTACAAGTTTAATTTTTGTGACACAATTTTAGAATCGCGCTGTATTACATATTTTTTGTCGTATATGCGCGCACTGACATATAAACCCATGCTGTGCATTTCTGCGACATAAATTATCACATGACAAAAAATCGTAGTGCGCGCTTGGCCCACAACTAATAACCACGGTTAAGGAAAATATAAACCGAATGATTTAGAATATTTCCTTTCAATAAATAACTACTTTTATTTTAGGCCTTTTTAAATTATTATTTGTAATAATTAATTATGAACATTTTACACCCATTGCAAATATAACAAAAAAAAATACTTTATATAAATGAGCATAGTCACTTAAAGTTCTAAACAGTTATCTGCAAAATTTTCACTCTGTAAATTTTATGCAAGTACATATGTATTTTATATTATCCACCCAAGTCCCAATACAATTTTAAGCAGTGTCTAAAATTTTACCGACATTGGCACGAACATTAAATTTATGTTCGCCAAAGAGAAGTCCGAACTAATATCACGAATTTCTAACACTAAGCCCTCAATATCAGCAATAAACGCTTAACAGACCCTGTCATGTCTCCCATATGTCAGTCCCTCAACAATGGAATTAGTCCGCATTCAAAGTACCAGGGTAAATTCGCACCATAGCGAATTCACAATATCACAAACTAAATTCAATAAAGCCGTAACTATCTACGATAACCTTAGTGACATACGTCTATTTGCCTTTGAACAAATGATTTCTGGATAACAGAACGTTGATGGAACAAAGCTACATCTGGGTGGTCGCTAAAAGGACATATGCCGTTTTTGGGCTAACCTTAGCAAGTGCACTGACGGGTGACACTTTGAGCCCCCGATACTGACATTATGTGACAACAGTGGGGCGTGCACAATGGGCGATCATTGGCGCCGTTACCCTTTTAGAATTGAATATTACATTTCATATGCAGACTTTAAAAGTGTTTGCATATGTTAATGTGTTAGGCCAATTGTTAGAAGTGTTATTGGTTAGGTTAGATTTTGGTTTGTTTGTTAAACAAGTAAGTATGTATTCATTAGCAGCAACCCTAACCATTTAGTCACTAGACAGGCTTTAATACCGCATTACTGCCGCGATTTTGACGTTCATACCGTCACTCATTATATCAAGGAAATTGACAGAGATACAGTGGCGGCAACGAACGTTTCCATAAAGGTGACAGTCCATTTCCAACGACATCTGCATCGCCATTCATTTTACTATGGAAATTGACAATAACACCGACGCGTTCGGTACCAGTAGTGCAGCTAGCTGCGGTCTGAAATAGAATGTTACCATAAATGTCATAATCGCGGCAGTAATGTGGCGGCGAACGTCACTTATTTTATCAAGGAAATTGAGAGATCAGCTACATCAATGCCGCAGAAGTAATGTCGCAACAGCAGGGCAGCTTCAGTTGCCATCGAAACTTTTCCTACCTGAAGTATGCAATTTGACAATACTTGTAATTTTAAATCCTACTAGTATTCATTGTTTTTAAGGTCTTAAAGAAATTCCAGACTGCGTATCACATTTAAAAAACACAGAAATATTAAAAAGCTTTGTTATTAAATCTAAGTATTCCTGCTTACCATTCGAATGAGGAAGGGAATAAATTCGCCGCGGCCGGGTTTTCAATGAAGATTAAAAAAAAACTCATTTACATCTCAAAGCTATGCGAGTTAATGGGAAACTTTGGAATGCAGGGCACGTCAGTTGCCATTCGTCTGCGCCAACCCTTATGCCGTTCAAAATAAGGACGTATTCTCATTGAATGCCTGCGAGTCGAGAGTTTAGGAAACCAGAGTAATGTGACCAAACATCCGTTACATCCTATCAGCCCTTTATCGCCCACTGCTGAGCATAGGCCTCTCTTCTAGTATGACACTTGTCCCGGTCCTGAGCAAATCTCATCCAGAAGTGATGCGCGACCTTCCGAATGTCATCCTCCCGACGAGCCAGCGGACGCCAGGGGCTACTTTCATCCGAAAGCGGCCACCATTTTGTTAACATTTTAGTCCACCTTCCATCACTCTGCTTAGCAACAAAGCAACATGTCCCGCCCAACTCCATTTTAATAGTTTGTTACCTAATGACGTCCGTAGGTAGATCCGTATATCCGTAGCACCTGTACTGTACGTACTCGTAACCGAAATGGGTTCTTATTAGGGCTCGCGGTCGTGTCCGGGTTTCGTGTACACGTGTTCGGTACCCGTTTCCGAACTACACGTACACGGTTTTCTGACCCGTTCTACACGTGTAGTCGTGCACACGTGTAATTAAGATCCGTGTATCCGGGTACCCGTGTACCCGTGTACACGACGAAACGGACCTTAAATACACGCGGGCCTAACCCGTCCTTGGCGTGTAGCGGAGATTGTAGTAATGTATATATGGATGTTCAATGTGATTGATATGTGTTGTACCAATTTAATTTATTTTTCATCTCAGCAGCTCGAACAAGGGTACTTTGCTAACAGTGAGCAAAATGCGATTTTGTTAAAGGAAAATATAACATATTCCGTTCGTGGTAGTTTCAGTCAGAGATGGGCAAAATTTATTTGAATGACGAATTACGAATGAGAATTACCAAATCATTCGCGAATGACGAATAATTTTTTCGAATGATCATTCGTGTTCAATTCATTCGCGAATAAAATAGCCTATATAAATAAGCCTATATATATAAAATAGTTAGCTTACAAAATAACTATTTAGCTGTTTTATATCCCAATAGTAAAAAGAAAATGTTTTCTATCGGTTTATCTGGTTGGTTGATTTGAGGTGTGGAAACTGGGAATACGCCTCATGTATTGGCGGTCACGTGGGGCGAGAACAACTGGAAATACACCAATAATGGGGGTATTCCCGTTTGTCCCCTTCGGGAACATGTGGGAAAAGACAAACAATCTTTCCCATTTGTCCCCACTTCATTGAAGCAGGGACAAATAGGAACACACCATTAACGGGTGTATTCTTATTGTTCCCCGCCGGGAACAGATGGGAATAGGCGCTGCGTATAAAACATTTCCATTTGTCCCTCATGTATGGCGTAGGTCACGTGGATAGGGGACAAATGGGATTACATCAATAATGCACCCATTATAACCAATAATGGGTGTATGCCCATTTGTCCCCGCGGGGAACATATAGGAAAAGAAGCCGCATATAAATATTTCCCAGTTGTTCCCACCTTATTTTTGTAAGGACAAAAGGGAACACACCATTTTCGGATGTATTCCCATTTGTCCCCGCCGGGTACAGAAGTGATAGGATTTGCATATAAATATTTCCCATCTGTACCCTCCATATTGCTGTGGGGACAAATGGGAACACACCATTTTCGGAAGAATTCCTATTTGTCCACGCCGCGAGAGACATTTGGGAAAAGACGCTGCATAGAAATCTTTTGTATCGGCACCAAATGGGAACACCAATATCGGGGACAAATGGGAACACCAAAACTCATATAAAACATTCCCATTTGTCCCCGCCTCATGTATGGCGTAGGTCACGTGAATCGGGGACAAATGGGAATACACCAATAATGCACCCATCATTACCAATAATGGGTGAATTCCCATTTGTCTCCGCGGGGAACATATGTGAAGACCCTGCATAGAAATATTTTCCATTTTTCCCCACCTTATTGGGGTGCGGATAATTGGGAACACAATTTTCGGATGTATTCCCATTTGTCTACGTCGGGAACTGATGGAATAGGTGCTGCATATAAATCGTACCCATTTGTCTCCGCCTCGGGGACAAATGGGAACACCAATATCGGGGACAAATGGGAACACCAAAACTCATATACAACATGCCCATTTGTCCCCGCCTCATGTATGGTGTAGGTCACGTGAATCGGGGACAAATGGGAATACACAAATAATGCACCCATCATTACCAATAATGGTCGAATTCCCATTTGTCTCCGCGGGGAACATATTTTAAGACCCAGCATAAAAATATTTTCCATTTTTCCCCACCTTATTGGGGTGGGGATAATTGGGAACACAATTTTCGGATGTATTCCCATTTGTCTACGTCGGGAACTGATGGAATAGGTGCTGCATATAAATCGTACCCATTTGTCTCCGCCTCACGTAATTATGGCGGCGGTCACGTAGGGCAGGAACAAATAGGAATACACCAATAAAGAGTGTATTCCCATTTGTTCCCGCGAGAAACTTATGGGGAAAGACGCTGCATAGAAATCTTTTGAGGTGGGGACAAATGGCAACGCCAATATCGGGGACAAATGGGAACACCAAAATTCATATAAACATTCCCATTTGTCCCCGCCTCGTGCATGGCGTAGGTCACGTGAATTGGAGACAAATGGGAATACACCAATAATGCACCCATTCTTGGTGTATTCCCATATTACTAATAATTACCAATAATGGGTGAATTCCCATTTATCTCCGCGGGGAACATATGGGTAGACCCTACATAATAATATTTTACACAAATATCGGATGTATTCTCACTTGTCCCGGCCGGGAACAAATGGGAATAGGCGCTGCATATAAACAATTCCCATTTGTCCCCACCATGGATGGCGACGGTCAGTTGGGGCCTTTCCCAAAATTTTCCTTGGCTCTAAAATACGCTGCAGTTGCATACCTATTCAGATTTGCCATCTGAGTGTGTATTACAAAAATCCTTCGTGTAATTTATTCGAATAATTCATTTCTTATTCGAAATTGTAAACGAATGGTTTATTCGCGAATATTAATCTCACCATAATTATTTAGATTAAAAATGATTCGAATAATGCCCAACTCTGGTTTCAGTAAGCATAACTATCTACTTTTGTATTAAATAATCATTTAGGTTTATATAACATTATAAACTCTCGCGTTTTGTACACATATTTAATTACACAAACGGGTCTACCGCGATATAATTTCATTGTTTTTACCTTTAATTCCGACGTTTCAGCTGAGTTGCACCAGCTGTGGTCACGGAAAGACTGACGTCCCAACAAATGGTAACATGGTGGTGGTGGTATTTAGGTTTACTTTAATTATCAAAAAACTACATCAATGAAGAAACTGAAATACCAACAATGAAGTCAACGGTTACTGAGATATTGTTAATTTTAATCTTATGATTATTGAAACAAATTGTACTTACCTACCTATTATTGACATTACAAATCAATCCAGTAAAACTGCAAAGTAGGTAATCGAATCTTCCTAACCTTCCACATATTCAATCGTATGTCTTCATAGCACGAATCTCCGCTACACGAGAGTGAAGGGTCGAACCGGCGGGTAAATAAGATCCGTTATTTCGTGTATCCGTGTACCCGTGTACACGGGTACCCGTGTAAACGTTTCCGAATCCGGGCGGGTTCGTGTAGTTCGGGTTCTTAAGCCCGGCGGGCTTAAGAACACGGGTACCCGTGTCAGCGTGTAACACGTGTATCGGGAGCTCTAGTTCTTATATTGGTTCGTTTGAGCAATCAGTTAGCTCGCAGTTGAAAACCAATTGGAATGCGCGCAAAGAGAAGACACACTCGATTCGTTTGTGGCTGCAGTGATTTGATAGAACAGTTTCAGGTGTACATTCTGATTTTTCTTTTTGAAGTGAAAACTGCTTTAGCGGCGCTGTGCACTTTTTGTGATGGGGAAAAAATGTTAAACTCGTAACAGGTGTCACGTGACCGTGAGACGTGTGACGGACACTGTTACAATGAGTTTTTCTTTATCGATTTAAATGCCATCTAGTGAGTTTCCCTCAAACTGGTACTAATATAACTGTAGTACTCACAGTGATGTGCTTAAGGGTTTCAAGTAATGCGACGAAATAACGCTAGACGGCGTTAACCTCAATTATTATATACATAGTGCTGCAGACATCATGATGTGTCCTTATGACGCATTTGAAGGCATTGTGGATTGCAAAGATGTACAAGCTTTCTTGATGGTGTTCAACACTTAGCAGCAAACTTTCTTCTGGTACGGTTGCTTAAAGTACATAAGATAATTTCTTGAGAGTATAATCACTCTAGAGAAAGAGACAGCAAATATCCTCGTATCCTCGCCTCAAAATTTTCTACCTGTTGTTTTAAATTTTCTTCATAAGCTTTTAATGTTACGAGTATATCTGAGCAAACATTATGTTGATCATTCATTTCACGCCTCGCGGTGCTTCAAAGCAATACGTTGACACTCGAGACGAATGGCGTTTGGTGCATAACGTACTTCAGAGAACCAGGGTAAGATTTATGGAAAGATAATGGCATACTTATGGTGAAGATAGCACATGACTTGCATATTAAGCTTAATACCCTAAAAACTGGAGTTAAGGGTAAAAATGTTAAGTAGTGTCCCTTGTCTATCATTATATTAAATTGTAGGTACCTACTTAAATACAAATTCTGAGTGCCTTTGAAAAATAAGCGCAACTAGACTATTTCAAAATGACAGTCTGCATCAATAGTAGCGTATGAAACGACACACCAAAATGATCTGACAACGTAGCTGGAATACCTTTTTTATTTGGGATACATCTCTACAATTTGCGTTCAAAAGTATATGTCAGTTGAATTGTTCTATTTATATAGATATAATTTCCTTTTTTTGTTAAACTAGAAGATAATGTAGATAGGACGTTACCTATTTTTAACAAGTAGCCTGATCCGCTACTTTTGACACTAACTGTGCAGTGTTTACTTTAACAAATAAATATGTACATACATAATGACATACATATGTAGATACCAATTCGACAATACAATTTAAAACTGTACAAATGTGTTGTTACTCGTAATACAAATTTTACTGACCAGCAATATTTTAATATTAGAGGTTAAGTATTTGTGTAATAGGCAAGTTAAACTTTGCATTCATTCTGAGGTCTGATGATTAAGTACATTTTAATCTAATTACAGGGATGGCGTTCAAGCGGACACATCAAGAAACAAAAGTCGCACGCAACAGCGCTAATGGAAACAATCAACAGATTAAAAACACATCAGCAGTTGAGCTTTTGGATTGCTATTCATTTTGCCTGAGCGTCACGTTATCACGTTTTGCTAATTTATCCACTATTTCCGTGACATACGAATGCTCACACGGAGATTATGATACACACGAGTGTGAAGATTGGTGATTAAATTTTTCTCTCCGGCCGCGTGGTCCGACAGTCTTGTTCGACATATCGGACCACTCCTCTACTACGTGTTCCTCACTGTCCGACCACTTTAACTACAAAGAATTTTATATTCCACTTAGTTCGACACTCAAACCACGAAAAATTCTAATACATATTACACTTTGATCGTCGATAAACGAGGAACTCAAAAATTTCACTTAATTCATCTGTCGAACCATGATCAATTTTCAGTTCCTAGTCAACGGGGTGAAGCGCAACTCAGCCATTCTGTAAAAAACGCTATTTACTTATTATATTACCGTACTCCGGCCATACATATGTAAAACCCAATAAATGCTGGCCAAAAGGTATACCCGTAAACCCCACAGCACTACGGAAACAATAAGCTACAGCCGAATGTACGAATTAAAATGCTTCGGGATGAAGCCGCAGGCGAAGCCGATTATAAGCCTGAACGAAGCGAAATACTTCACAAGTGCTGCGCTAAGCTTCTGGAGTAGGTATAGCGGTATGTAGTCACACATTTGTATGGTATGTGTTCTGTAAACCCTAGAGTTCATGCTTTTTCATGAAATGCATGTCCGTGTGGGGAGCAGTTCGCCGCCAATACTTAACATGATTTATTATATTGCATGTATTTGCATCGGCTTCCTTGCCTGTGAAGCCGATGGTCCTGGCTTCGAATCCCGGTAAGGGTATTCATTTGTGTGATGTACACAAATATTTGTTCCTCAGTCATGGATGTTTTCTATGTATATAAGTATGTATTTATATACATAAGTAAGTATATCGTCGCCTAGCACCCATAGTACAAGCTTTGTTAAGTTTGGGGCTAGGTTGATCTGTGTAAGATGTCCCCTAATATTTATTTATTTGCATGTCTTTGCTCTTTAAAGATACAGGCTTTTTACCATTCTTCTCGTTAAATATAGGTTTTTGATACTCCTTGTATTCAAATGTATCTTATACTGAGTCCAAACACTGCTCAAGCTACTCTATAATTACGTAACACAGCTGATACGAATCGGTCGATCGGTTCATCGATACGTCCGATCCGAGATCCGATGCGGAGCGCGACCAATTTTATTCACAAAACATCCCGCTGATAGTATCTGCATCTCCATAATAGCCTAAGTTGTTTTTAAAACAATATAATGCGACTAGTGTTGTTTAAAAGTCGAGTCTTATGAGTCTTGTAAAGAATTTGACTTACTTTGAAGATAATCTGCGCTGAAAAGATTGTCTATTTTTTATCGTTCGGTGATTGGTTTTTAACCTTTTATAGAACATAATAAGATGTTGTTAAGCAAAAAGGAGCGCTCTATAACATCATTTTTTATGAAGTTCCATTTGAGGCTTGAACCGTGAATCTTTTTTAAATCTATTCCGTGACCCATTTCATAGATCTAGAATCTACATGAATGGTTTTTTTATACCTCCATACTCTGACCTCTAGACGAGTTTATGAAAAGACTTCATCATAAATTTCGAAGCCTGTTTACTTGTAAGAAAATCATCGTATTTGATAGACTGTATATTAGTTCTGTAAGTAAATATAATTGCAAACATAATGTCCTGTGAGTGAACTTTAGCCTTTACAAGTTTAAAAAGACCTGTAGTAACAGCCTTATAACTTTTAAGACCCGAGTCTTTAACAACACTAAATGCAAGGTCCAAACGGTGGGTAGTGTGAATCAGATAAGAGTAGATATTGAATGGATATTGTTATGTGGACAAGGTTTGTTTCGATATAATGCCCTGGTGGCGTTAAATGGGCTCTAAGTAGGCACGAATTTGGATTTATTTCAGTAGGGCTAAGATGGTCGGCTCTTTGTCATTTGTCACCATGCCTGTCACGTTCTAACAAATTAAGTGCGAAAGTGACGCATGGCATGACAAGTGATAAAAATGCGACCATGATACCGCTTTAGTAGGGCTAAGATGGTCGCTTTTTTATCATCTGTCACCATGCCTGTCACGTTCTAACAAGTATGAAAGTGCGAGTGTTGCATGAAATGACAAATAATAAAAATGCGACCGTGATATCCGTGCAGGTCATAAGATCTATACGGCTAAGTGTGGCTGCGGGATACACAAACACACTTAACGCACTGCCATTATCTTTAGACGTTTAGCGTTATTTTAGATATGCGGTTGTAGCATGTTCATATTTTTATCACCTGTCACCATGCTTGTCACGTTCTTACAAGTATATAAGTGTGAAAGTGACAGGAATTAGTGATAGGCGATAAAAATCCAACCATACGGCCGCTCTGGTTGCACCAATTGAAGGATTGAACATGTTATATTTTACTTCTTCTTACATATTCTACTTAAAATTTAAACTGAGACCAAACGCAATGACAGAACAATCCTCGCCATTATAAATTCAAAAGATAAGATTCTTAGAACTCAAGTTAAGGTCCAAATTTTAATCAGCCGAACGAAATCTGAGGGAGTTCCAATTATTAAAATCGCTCGCGATAAAATCGGTTAATGAAGAAACGGTACTTGAGATCCCGATCGATGTACTAAATCTGAAATTGATTTCACTCCTTCGATATGAAATCGATCGAAAACTGATTAATAATGTTCGCATTTCAGACGGGAATAACTCAAGTTTGGAATTTGTATTCAGTATTTGCGGTAAGCATAATACCAATATAATTATCTGTCTCATTGGGTATTAACAAAAAATCACTACTAACCTATAATAAAACTGTTACTAACCGTATACACCGTAGGCGTCTGCATTAGTACCTAAGAGCAAAGAGAATTTAGTATAGAAGCGTATTGTCAAAGTAAATTTTGTAAGTATTAGTCACAGTAAATTTACTGCCATCTTTCAACACAGTATTAAAACTTTTAGAACGCCATTTGACTTTGATCTTTGTTCTTTCACTGATATGTGTTAAAATTGTTAAATATCAAACGGTGTCCCCATCTACACGAGTATAGGCCAAAGGTATGGCACCATCCTTTCAACCATATTTTTTTCTTGATTTTTGGAGGCACGTTTTTTTCTTAGACTTTTATCTTATACGGAGTTATATATACCTATCTTTGCTAAGAGTAAGTAAATAAGTACTACTTTGAATGACGCGTTAGAAATATCTGACACTTATTACCTAGTTAAAATATTCGTAACGGCACCGTTCGGATTCTATAGTCTGCATCACTGCTGCAGTAATGCAGCGCGATATTGCTACCGCAAATGTCAAGAGTCCGGGCAGCAACATCAATTTCGATATTTGCGGCAAAAATGCAGTCGGCAGTAATGTCGTGCTGCAATACGGCTGCAGATACGCTACCGAATCACATTTATGCTAAACTGCTTAACTCCCCATTTTGCAAAACCTAACATAACCTTTACATACGAACTTAACTAGTAACAGGCCAATTCAAGTTTTAGTTATACGATCTGTTTCCGATATGATACTGATCTGTCAGTGTCAAAAGTGACGTAAAGTGACAGATCAGTATCATATTGGAAACAAATCGAATAACTAAAACTCGAATTGGCCTGTAAATCGAGTAATCAAGTCAAATTGCGACTAATTTCTACTCTGTAATATCGTGCACACATTAATATCATCGAGTGAGCAAAACTAGTAGCGTAACGGTCCTAGTATTGATTTTCCAATCACACATTCAATTTGACCGTTTCCCCCGACATTCGTGTCAATAATATCCGTAACTGTATACTGCTGAATAAAATGATTAACCTCTGACGGGCCGGGTTTGGATTGTGATATAGGGGTGTTCCTTTACTTTTGACCGAATTTTGTTTTGAGGAGAATTATTCCTAGAATATTTTGTCAAATCCTACAAAAAGATTAGTAAGATTAGTATTTACATTTTTTGACGAAACATAAATAAACAGAACTGAATTTATTTGAAGTAAACATTTGTATCGATTATTTTGACATATGAAATTACGTGAAAAATATTCTGCAAATTTGTCGGCAAAACAAGGGTAAACCAAGTATAGAGTGTCGTACCTAAATGGTATAATTTATATGACTTTATGGATGCTTTTATGAAATAACTATTTTATGCAATAGTACATGTATTATTCAAGTTTATTAGTCCTCTTATTGACTTTTACGGGTAGTTAAGGGACCTGGGGTGTACTCGGCTACCTATGCCCAAGAACAAGAATAAGAAATTTGTCATATGGAAAAAAAAACTATGTACGCGTTACTTTTGTATTTAAGACAAATAAAATGCATGTAATGTTATATAATTCCCAAATATTTTATAAATCATACGTGTTTAATAGTTCTGTCGACTTGTGTAAGATTCTCGAAGGACATATTTGTTTGTTGAATATTATTAACAACAATCATCATGATTTTAGCACAACCTGTATATCACAATACAAAATGTCAACATTGAACTTGGGACATATCGCGCAGTAGTCTGTATGAAATGACATAAATGTGTGCCCTGTTTGCTGAGTGGGACGGAGTAGAGGACATGTGTATGGCGGCTCGGGTTTCGTGGGTTGTCGCTACTAATTCTTGCTACATCTTCTAGCTACAAGTCATAAGCGAAATGGAAAAACCGATGAAAATAAAGAAAGATTGACCCGGGCGGCTTTTGTGCCTGAGAACTAAAGTCCTATTACAGTGTAAACTGTATATAGCGACACTCAAGCGACCGGACATTTTTGACGCTATAGAGAGTTTTCGTTATATAGAGAGAAATTATATAGCCAATAATTGTCGAAGCGTTATATCGAGTGACGTTATAACGGAGTTTACACTGTACTTAGTTTTATGTTGAGTATAGGTACTTTTGTACTAATATATTGCGCAGTATTCTGTATGAAATGACATAAATGTGTCCCCTGTTTGCTGAGTGGGACGGAATAGAGGACATGTGTATGGCGGCTCGGGTTTCGTGGGCTGTCGCTACTAATTCTACACTAAACTACATCTTCTAGCTGCAAGTCATATGCGAAATGAAAAAAAAAAAACAACGGGTTGTACTCCGGGAGTGCCGGCAGAAGTGAAAACTTAATGACATTGTAACAGTTTTTCGATCAGGTCACGTGTCCGTCTTACGTCTTACGAATCTTACGGTCACGTGACCTGTCGCGAGTTTAAAATTTTTTCCCCATCACAAAAAGGGCACAGCGCCGCTAAAGAAGTTTTCACTTAAAAAACAGGACAAGTGCGAATCGGACTCGCTCACCGAGGGTTCCGTACTTTTTAGTATTTGTTGTTATAGCGGCAACAGAAATACATAATCAGTGAATATTTCAACTTCTAGCTATCACGGTTCATGAGATACAGCCTGGTGACAGGCAGATGGATAGACGGACAGTGGAGTCTTAGTAAATTTAATAGTCCCGTTTTTACCCTTTGGGTACGGAACCCTAAAAACCGATGAAAATAAAGAAAGATTGACCCGGGCGGGTTTTGTGCCTGAGAACTAAAGTAAGTCCTATTATTTCGTTTTAAATTGAGTATTGGTACTTTTGTACTAATACTAGCACAACGCATGGTTTCAAGACCTTGCTCGAAAACGCGCAAAGGGGCATAATCCATCTGATGTTACTGCCTACATGGCTCTCTACTTCAGGTGCCATAAATGCGGTCGCGAATTTAATGCCGGTCCCGCATTGACTTAAGGGGCCCACTGATTAACAGTCCGCCGGACGGTATCGGCCTGTCAGTTGTTCGGAACTGTCAAAATTTTGTTCTAACTGACAGACCGATACCGTCCGGCGGACTGTTAATCAGTGGGCCACTTTATACAGCAACGAGAGACGTTGTTCCTCGCATACAGACGCTGCATTGCATAAATCATGTGCCAAGATGTTAAAGGCCTCATGATAGGTACTTAAGAGCCAACGGGAGTGGTCATTTTTCCATACAAACGTACTCCTCGTTTTTCTCCGTGGTTTTTGAAGCTAGAGCAATAATTTTTTCAACACAGATTAATATTGTCAATATCTATGTCGGACCGTTTTGCTTTTTTTGATATTTTTGTTTTTTTAAGGCGCTAGAGCCTTTCAAAAATGGCCGAAATGGCCTAATTGACTATGCCGCAATGAGAGGCGTGGCATTCAAAACTGATATCAATTAGCCACAAAAGCAAAACGGTCCGACACAGATAATTTCATAATCTTTTAGATTTCCGAATTTGGTTACGATTGGTTAAGGTTTGGAGGAGGAAACAGAGGAGTACGAAACCTCGATTTTTGAGATTTTTACGCAGGATTTTTCGCCTTGTCCTTATCGCACTACTTTTAGGTACCGCTTCCGTTAGCGAGACGGGTATATTTACCTAAAATATTTAAAACTCAGCTCCTGTTTCGTCTTAAATTATTTAAATTTAGTCAGTTTTTATATAAAGGGCTGTCGTGAGTAATTTTTGCAGCATCTTCAAGCTGCAAGTCGAATGCGAAAATAAATTGTAATAAAAATGCTTTTTCTATGTGGATTTTGCCCCTGGAAAATTAAGTAAGTACTCATACTCATTCTCATAATTTATTGGTAATAGGTAATGTCATGCTAGTGAACATATGTTAGTTAGTTGATATATAATTACCTTTTTCTTTAATATAGTACTATACCCTACCAAAGGAATACGAGTAAAGGAATAGTGCATACTTAATACATAATTAAATTACTTAGAACGACTTACTTCTAGAAGTAAGCAGTATTTTTGTTCGAAATTAAACTTTCGTGAACATATTTTAAACTGTTTAGACGAAAACGGTTTCACTCACTTGAATTTTAGTCGCTATTGGCGACATGTAATAGCGACTATAAATTCAAGTGAGTGACACCGTTGTCATCTAAACAGTATTTTTGTTATTTGGAGCCGGACCCCGCTTGCCGCCATTGCATTGTGTCACCCCTACTGACACCGAGGGTCACCCCAACTGTCACTGCTTTACAACTGTATGTCAGTTTATCATGACCATAATTACAACGTATTGTCCTCCACTATTCAACTATTGTTCATTTATTGCAATAAACTTTTATTCATAACACTTGTCGGTTTCACCTGATTTTTAACAATTGTTAGAAATAGAGCAAGCAGATTACTGTGACTACATGTGTTTTTTTATTATTTACAGGGCTACGTGCACCATCCCCCGGTTAAACATGGAGTTACCATGGTTACCAGTACAATTTGACACTTGGTGAACGGTTTAACCGCTTAACCACGGGTTAGTGGGATGGTGCAAGTGGCGCTTATATGATTTCAACTTGTAACTGACTAATTAGAAGGGTAAAGTGTAAATCAAAAATAAATATTTAACTAACAAAAATAAACGCTTCCAAAAACATTCACATCTAATTTACATTTTACCAAAATATTACAAAGTAAATATTTCTCGACCGCTCTCGAATTACCTTTAAAGCAATTAATATATTCACCGATCATAACTTACCCCTGCAATATTCTTGAATAAATTTAATTTTTATTTTTGTTGACGCTCATTTGTTTTGTAAATTAATTCCCTCTGCACTTACAGTTTGTGAAATGGCGAACTCATCGATAGAGCGCAGCTGACACTTTTCTCACTGGATGTTATGCAACATGGAACCGGGTTGTTTTTACAAGGTGTATTTTTAAACATAATTGTATAGGCGACATAATGTGAAGTGTGTGTGTGTATACACGTTGGGTAAAAAAATATGTAACATTCAGATGGAAACTCAAATGTTTGTGGAATTAAGGCTGTGTCGCGTATGAGTAAAGTACTTTATGTTTGTGAAGTATACCTCTAGTTTTAATAATAATAGGTTCGCTTGTAAGTCTTGCGAGTGAAATTTCACTTTTTAAAAAGTTCGATGCTACCTACCTACTATTAAAGATCAGTGAAACAAAACGAAATTACTATAACGTTAATATCATATATTACGAGGAATAAATAAGACTAAAGAGTTTTGGATTCATAAAGTTGAACTAGCCATTATCAGAAGAAATCATAAAACTCGTATTCTATACTTAGCGTTGTTGCCGTAGCTATTCGATCAATTTATTTTATGTAACTATACACGACACTCTATAATAATATGTACAAAATATATGTCATGACGAATTAGATTTCCTAAAAACTTTCCCCCTTATTCATAAACGCGCTACAATCCTCAATTAGCTAATAATCGTTTGTCTTTTTCTGTCATTTTGACTTGTGTATTTGTAAGAAGGGATAAAACATAATTTAATTAAATCAGGCCCGTAAAGTTTTATGAATAACCCCGTTCATATTTACGTGTAAAATCTAAAATCGCACACATAACTCGCATCGAATCTCATTCATCGTACAACGTACCTCACTTCATCATGCATAACGCGGTCCATTACTCCATCTGAACAATCGATAGCATTGCTTTAATGCACCGGATAATAGGGATCAGCGATATATCGACCCTTTAAACGAATAATGTCACATGTCGTCACGTTGACTGGTCACATACGGCATTTAACCATCCAGCCGAGTTTGCATCCATTGATGAGATGCACTGATTAATTTTATTGTTGTTGCAGATTTCGTTCGAAAGTGCTTTTGGATTAATCGAGTTTTAAGGAAAGTAGAGGGAAAACTGATAGTACTTATATAATAATATATTTTGTAATTGGGGATTAACCAAAGTTCCATCGCAAAAAATCAATTCAATTATAGAATAACAGGCTATGCCCACGACTCCACTGGCGTCTGTTTCTATGTTAATACGCCGTAGAAAATTATACAACAAGGGCGTAAAGTAACCCACATTATACCAGGCAATTCGTCGGTCCGAGCGCAAGCAAGGGCCGATATACCTCGGGATAAAAACGACATTTATTCCCGAGTTATATACTCGCTTTTTAATTAGATTGCGACAAAATCGAAATATAAAAATTAATATTGAACTTATTTTACCGAATTTATTCAAGACTAAAGAAACGAGTAGGTACTCGGGCCCGCGCAATGCCACCAGCTACAGCAGTGGCAGTTTGTGGTTTTGGAATTTATTTCTAAGTCAATAAGGGTCGTAATAGATGATTTTTCTTTATGCACGCTTTACCCGACTTAAACAGCCCGTAAGTATTATGTGCTAGTACCTTATTGAATAAGTTTTATATTGGTATTAAATAGTTATTCTGAATAACACTCTAGGAACGTATAAACACTAACAAGCGTAATGAAATGCAAACACGACTGCATACGTCGCACCGCACCCACAGATATATGTTTAAGTAGACGTCGCATGACAAGCCACTTATTTGAACAAAGACGGGTACCATATTTTGAAGGGCGAAGTTCGCGGTAGACACTCTGAGTGATGAACGTGACACCAAAAACTGTTTTTTAACTTATATTCCACCTCCATTTTGATGACATGATGTAGTACAATGACGTACCTTGGCAAGTATGATGGAGTCTCGGGTACACTGGGAATAGGGAGGCAATCACGTGAGTGCCACGTGCGAGAGCGGACATGCTGAGCCCCGCTACTGGTGATGATAACGTGCTTTATACTTGTATCCCCTACTCCTAAGCAGAGCTGCAGGCCGGAGTCTCCAAGGCAACTGACATTATACAATACATTCACACATTTTATGTTTATTACATTGACCTTCCGTCACAGATTTAAATATCGAATATATTCCAAAACATCCAGGCCCCGTAGACAACATGCCAATCGCTATCGCTCCGTAGCTAACGAAATGCATCTTTCACTGTCACACTAATATGGAAGAGCGATAGAGAGACACAAAGCGATTCAATGGCGAAGTGCAAGTGCACTGAGAGAAAAATCATTAGTAAACTAAACCAGGAATTAAAAAACAGTTCTGTACTGGGGGAAAAAATGAAGTTTAGTAATAATTATAGGCGTTTCACTATTTCTGTAAAGTTTATTTATTTCTACAAACAGCTCAGTAATCCTAAATCTAATTTCAATAAACAGATAATAGAAATTGCAAGAACTAATAAAAATTGCAAAAGTCAATTTGTTCCTATTAGTTGACTCTCCTTGTCCCCGGATTAAGTTTATTTTTGTAATTCTAAGTGTGTTTTTGTTATCCTTTTCTCCCAGTGTGATTGTCACCTTAGAACTGTAGATTGTTATACCTACAACGTCTACTGTTGGCACCTGAATTATGCTCATTTTCGTGGTCTATGTCCGTGATCGCACCGCACCTCGGGTAAATAAGCTGGCTTAGTAGTTATGCATCCCTGATTGCCGTGCGGTGAGGTTTCACTTTGACAAATATCGCTTTAATTATATATCAATTGCATAATCTGTTCTCTGATGTTTATCTAATTAATAACTAAAATAATGTGAGCAAATATGTGACTTTTGATTGTTAATAACTAATTCATTGTCGTATTATGTTGAAACGTTGGTGGCCTAGCGGTAAGAGCGTGCGACTTTTAATCTGGAGGTCGCGGGTTCAAACCCCGGCTCGTACCAATGAGTTTTTCGGAACTTATGTACGAAATATCATTTGATCTTCACCAGTCGCTTTTCGGTGAAGAAAAACATCGTGAGGAAACCGGATTAATCCCAATAAGGTCTAGTTTACCCTCTGGGTTGGAAGGTCAGATATGGCAGTCGCTTTCGTAAAAACTAGTGCCTACGCCAATTCTCGGGATTAGTTGCCAAGCGGACCCCAGGCTCCCATGAGCCGTGGCAGAATGCCGGGATAACGCGAGGAATATGGAAGGTGGCATTGTCGCATTATGTTAGTTTTCATGCCATATAAAGTGCATTCGGGTAATATAATTTCCGAATACATAGGTAAGTAAGTAGGTCCTTAGATGGTTCGCAGTCCTGAACTGTGCGTTTCTCCAGAAACGTCCTACCTCGTACAGCTAAACTGTGGAATTAACTGTCGCCCGCGGTCTTTCCGGACCGATACCACCTTCAAATCTTTAAGAAGAGAGCGTACTCTCATCTTAAATGCCAGCAACGCACTTGCAACTGCTCTGAGGGCCTACCGCGAACCACGTTCGAGGCAACACGTCGAAGTTCGCGATAGGCCCTCTGGTATAGCAGGTGTTCATGAGCCACGGTAATTACTTACCATCAGGCGGCTCGTCTGCTCGTTTGTCTCCTTCATAAAAAAATGAAAAGTAATAGACATAACTTTTAGCCGTATTCGAACAATGTTCGTTTTTTCAAACAACGTCACTTTTGACACTTGTTTAACACTGACATATCCAATCCATATCGTTTCAATATCTAGTATTCGACGTATCTTATTGTTCGAATACGGCTGTTTGTTGAATACCGCTTCATAATACCATGGAAACAATCTCTTCATTCTCAAGATGTGATATAATTTTTTGATATCGCCGGAACGCTTTGACTGCCAAAGCGGTGCCGATAAATTCAAATCTGATTCCAATATCTCTTTTATAAGCAGACCAGATATTTCTTGAGTAAGATCGCTATTGAGCATTCTCGAACGAATGGCGAATTGATGGCTATGAATTTTTATGAGTATTGTTGAATTCAAATATATTTCTAATATATTAGAGCACATACCTTCTCATACTGCGTGTGCCATTTCAGAAACGTGTAGGGTACCTACGTGACGCTGTACCTCTTATGAGAGGGAGAAATGGAAAATACTCCACCGACAAGAGGATACCTCTTAAATTGAATAGAAGCGAATGCTGATAATTTAGTATGAACACATTACATTTTACAGATTCACATTATTTTTATTTAGAGTGACACTAACCCGCCGCTCCCATGTAATCGATGTAACGCTCTATTTTAAAATATTATGCTTAAATTAAGTACATAACAATTTGGCATGAAAGTTTACGTAATAGGTACCATAAACATCAATATCTGGTACAGTCGCCACCAGATATATCGGAGCGGCCACGGTGCCCACATATATCTGAACACGTCTCTATTGTCAAGGCGTTAGAGTGCGTGGTGATATTTTTGAGCACCTCGGCCGCTCCGATATATCTTATGGCGACTGTACTAGTACTCTTTGTTAAAAAACGTTCATCATCAATATTTAAGAGCTATGATCTAGTTCTACTTCTCTACATATTTTCTTGTGCCTGTTTTGTGCGTCTCTTAAGATTAAGAAACTAAAAAATAAATCAAGTTAAAAGTGGAAAAAATTACTGTCTTGGGTGAGACTTGACCTTACGACCCCTGGATCGTTCGCAGACGTTTCTGCTTGTAAAAAATAAGAATTAAAAAATAATTCACTTGATCATCATAACATAACTCAAAAGACATTAATTACCGCAAGCATAAATTACCAGACAGCACAATTTATAGAAGTGCACAGAAGTCATAATAATTAATAACCGGCTATAATATCGTGTGGCACGAAAAGTAGGTTAACAGTAAGAAAATGAAGTCATTAGCTGGATACCACGGCGCTGCATACTCAAGCAGAACATTATTCGTATAACTTTATACTTTTAGGGTTCTGCAATTCCAAGATATAGTTTACGAAATAACTAAGCTATTATTAAGGCCAATGGTTATAGTTTATTTTAAGCAGGGTAAGTGTGTTTTTTGCTCCAATGTGCCCCTTACTCTGCCTTACCTTATATAAGATATGAAAACTACACTATCTCAAGCAAAACAATATTTGCAAATAATATGTTCATGTAATTAGTTCGATTCATCAAAGTTAACAAAGGAGTATGGTGACCATATAACATCACGGACCCAATAGATGTACCTAATAAATAAATGACAAAGTAATAAAAACCGGCCAACTGCGAGCCGAACTCGCGCACGAAGGGTTCCGTACCATTACGCAAAAAACGGCAAAAAAAAATCACGTTTGTTGTATGGGGGCCCCACTGAAATATTTATCATATTCTGTTTTTAGTATTTGTTGTTATAGCGGCAACAGAAATACATCGTCTGTGAAAATTTCAACTGCCTGGTGATAGAACAAACAAACGGACAGTGGAGTCTTAGTCCCGTTTTTACCTTTCTTGCATGGAATCCCAAAAACCTTCTAATTTTACATTTTTACAAAGTAACACACAACATAATTCTGATTGGTTTTCTGTAGGTACCTAAGTAAGGTACAATTATTTCCTTCCGTTACGATAAGTAGAAAACGAGGCATTCGCGCGTTCAAAAACATTACCCGTTGCATAGAAATGTGCCGTTAAAAAGTGCCTTCATCACGACATCCTGAACATAAACCATCAGCACCACCTTATCATTGTAGCCAGGCCAAGCTATTATGTACTTTATGCCCAATAAGTAAGAACTAGGATGACAGCAGAGTTCTTGGGGAAGTATATAATGAAGTGTACCTAATTTATGCGTACGGAAGACTATCTGTCTTTGACTGAGTGTTGTTTGCTAACAGTTGTATATAATCATAATATGCAAAGTTGTGATACAAATGATATTCTTTTTGTCGTGAACAGGGTAGAACACTTAGAATTGGTGACATTTCTTGGTACATCGTTTTTTCCTATTTTATTTTGAAAACACGAACAAAATGTGCATAAACCAAATAACAATTTTTAGAATTAGTAGAGATCTTAATGAAGTAGGTATAGTTAACAGACCAATTAAGTACCCACGTAATATAATCTACACTATCAATTTTCCGGAAATTTAAAACCCAAATGGGTTTATTTACTCGAAAGCAGACTATAATTTTTATTATGTATATTTTATATATGTAAAAATGTTCACATCAATTCCTAATTTACTATGTACCTACTAATTTAGGTAAGTACTTGTAGAGATTACATGTACCTTAATAAAAGGTGGTGCTATATGTGTAGTAAACTTAAAAAATAATAATTCGTGTTATTAGGCCTTCGATTTCTTATCTCATAACCCAATATATTAAGTCCACCACTTTTACTTAAACAGTCCAGCCGGCGTATTATGGATGGCTTTATCCATCTTTATGCACGTGATAAAATAACTGTCACTTTTTAACACCGTGGGATAGAAAGTGACGCAAACCGTTTTATCACGCTGTCACGTAGACAAGAACGACCATCATATCCGTACAGTACATTTTCAATTCCATTAACTACAAATTAATTATAGTAAGTGTAATAAACTAAACTTAGAAAATAATTTTATATTTGAAGTATGTGCGAACACCCACGGGGTGGTTCTCCAGTAATATCGTAAATCAAACACTAAATTATATTTGCCTTCTCGCAAAGTGTTAACCCTTGAGTGGGCATCTTCATTTTATAAGTATTCGCCGTTACGCGTGAAGTAAATAGTAGGTATAGTCTGTCAAACAACTTTGTCAGTAGAAAATTTAAATTTTCTATAGGACATCTTTTAAATTTGTCGCTTTTTTCTACTGACGGAAATGGCTTGACATACATGTTATCCATTTCTGCAATACAATTAAAAACAAAAAACAGTTAGGGCGTCGGCTAGCTAACTTAAAAATGACTCAGTAAAGGTCTCGGAACTCAAAAGACTCGAAAAACGAGTCGGATTTCTTCAAATTAAGACGCAAAAGACTCGAGTTCCTGCCAACACTATCTATAGCACTAAAAGGGTAAACTATCACAACATTGTATCGCCAGATCGTAACTTTTACTCTCAGAAACGAGACACTGCACTACTGAGAACTCCTTGATTTCCTTATGCCCGTTATCAGGAAACCACGGACAGTCAGACACGTGTGTTTTATATTGTATTAGTGTTGCGACTAAGCACCTAATGCGAAGAACTGGCATACAAAAGTATTTGAACACTTTTTCTTTGTAAAGTCAGATGGAACTCATGGGACAGGTTTATTTAAGTTATAATAATTGCCTACTGAAGTGGATTATGTATATGTATGCTGAATTAAACACATATTTCTCATTCTTCTTTATTATTTATATAAAATACGTGTTTTTGGTACAAATCTAAATCGAAAAGTCATCTTATTTTTATATGTCACTGTTTAAATGTAGAAAATCAATAAAACTAAATCAAATGAGGTTTTAATACCGAACATTCTCGGCCCTTTTAACAGAAAATTAACTTAAATTATACTAGCTATTCTAGCTAATTAATAGGTAACAAAAAAATTTTGTTTATTGGCCTAACGAAAACACCTTTCTGGGTTCTGACTTGGACAGACCGTACTAAATTGTCCGATGTATTTTTATTAATAGATATTATTTTACCCAGCGGCCAACAAACAGGTGGAGTAGCTTCAACTTTTAACAAAACAATTTGTCCAATATCTAAATTGGTCCTTCTCTGCAGCCACTTGCTTCTTGGTTGCAGCTGACTCAAATAAGTATTATAAAACTGTACCCAAAACTTTTGTTTTATTTGAGTAATTTTTTGATACATATTTAATCTATTTTCTGCTTTATGAACAATACTAGGCTCAGGAATATCTGAAATTGGAGATCCAATTAAAAAATTAGCCAGTGTTAGGCAAACAATATTGTCGTTATCAGGAATGAAAAAAACTGAGCATAAAGGCCTCGAATTCAGAATACCTTCAATTTGAACAAGCACTGTGTAAAAGAATTCATAAGTCAATCTGACATTACCTAAATATCTTTTCAATAAACTTTTGACAGACTTAATTCCCGCCTCGTAAATTCCACGAGAGGAATCGTGAATTTCCACTTTATGGAACCGACATTACAATAGTCTATTACTTGACTATATGAAGTATCATTTTTAAATAACTGATACAATTCATGAAGCTCGTTATTTGCTCCTTTGAAATTTGTCCTTTGAAAAACCTCTTCGACTAATAAATCGTTTCAAGGCGCAAATAAAGAATTGTGAATTGTATCAGTTATTTAAAAATGATACTTCATATAGTCAAGTAATAGACTATTGTAATGTCGGTTCCATAAAGTGGAAATTCACGATTCCGGCTCGAAGGACCAAAAATGAAGTGGATTATGTATATGTATGCTGAATTAAACACATATTTCTCATTGTTCTTTATTATTTATATAAAATACGTGTTTTGGTACAAAAAAAGTCATCTTATTTTTATATGTCACTGTTTAAATGTAGAAAATCAATAAAACTAAATCAAATAAGGTTCCGAACACCTACAATGTTACGCCATACGCTTAAATTAATAAATGGGACAGTTGAGCTTTAGAGACAATATCTAAGGCCCACTTGCACCATCCCACTAACCCGGGGTTAAGCGCTTAAACCGTTAACCTAGTGTCAAATTGTATGGGTAACCATGGCAACTCTAGATTTAACCGGTTAACCCCGGGTTAGTGGAATGGTGCAAGTGGGCCTTATATCTAATCAGAATACAGTCAGCATTACTATTCGCTTAGCACAATTGACTGTACCTACAGTACGTATTTGCAGGTACCAGTGGTACTGTACCACTTTAACACTTTCATGAATTTTGAATTATCTATTACACCTAGTATAACTTTTTAATTTTACCTATCCAACCCGGAGTTTTGATTCGTACTCCCTAAAATACCTTATTTAATAGCTAGGTCTAGTAGAGTCTAGGATATTTAGTAAGATATTCAATTTAGTTCGAACACGCGACTACTCTCAGAAAATACCATCGTACTAACCCGGAGTTAAGCGGTTTAACCGTCACCCGGAGTTAAGCGGTTTAACCGTCAACCCAGTGTCAAATTGTACTGGTAACCAGGGTAACTCCAGGTTTAACCGGTTAACCCCGGGTTAGTGGAATGGCGCAGGCAAGTTTCACTTTGCTTACAGCGTGACCGCGCTGGCTAGTTAGGTGCCCGTTCATTTTAAATACTTGCAAGTATTTCCACAAAATACTTAGTACATATTTACTTAGAGGGGATACCTCACTATGGTCGCCGGCGCAGCCCGATGCCACTTTGTTTTTACGGCGTGACCGCGCTGGCTCGTTAGGGGCCCGTACGTTTTAGTTATGACCATTATAGTGCAACATGTCGCTTAATCAGCCATTACTTTATACTCACTGCAATTGGCGACTGAGGTCATAATCCTATCTCCTTTACCCTTGTTAAGCCCAACCAAGAGTGAAAGAGATGGTATTGTGACAGTCGCCAGTTGGTCTTGCGGCTACTATAGCCTTGTTGTTGTCATATCTGATGGTTTTCAGGAATAATAGACGAAGCTTTCTCCTAGCCGAGTCAATAGTGACTCTGCCGACGTAGCAGGAGGTCCCGGGTTCAAATCCTGGTAAGGGCATTTACAAGGGTAAATTAAGGGTTCGATATATAAATTTTATAGGAAAGTAATATACAGGTTGGCCAAAACATACGTTGTGAAAGATTTTTTACTGTACCTACGTATGTACCTACCTATTGTCGATAATTTTAACAAATATTTGCGTGTGTGTACCTAATAAGCCAAGGAGAATATTTTGAATATATCTAATAATTATGTTTTTAGTTTTAATTATTAATGAAATTTTGTGTCTGAAAGAAAATATAAAAAAAAGACAACGTATATTTGGGTCAACCTGTATATCTAATATGTTTTTAGTTTTTATTATTAATGAAGTTTTGTGTCTGATAGAAAATACAAAAAAAGACAACGTATATTTGGGTCAACCTGTATATTTACGCTTTTTCCATGTTTTGCACTTTAGCTAGGTACTTAAATGACTATGACCTGTAGAAATTATTATCATGCGAACATTAACCAGACATGCAAACATTAGACCAGCTATCACGCATCTAAGATTTTGTTTTATATCTCCAAACGTCAAAATATCTAACGTTATCTAAAGATCAGCGCGACGCGTCAGTGAGGTATCGTGCCTGAATACAATGCAACAAGTAGAAACATGGTCCGAGATAGTATCGGGGGTATGGTTGTAGGCACTTGCCTAGTCGATCGCTGGGGATATCAATATGAGCGCTCTCCGATCTCCGACTATATAACTACAGTAGAACCCGCTTTATACGATCTCGTTTAATACGATTTCCCGCATAATACGCCATTTTACGCCGGTCCCTGCAACTTTAGGCCTGCTTTCATAATTTTTTTCACGGTTAATACGACTCGCGTCCCGCTTAATACGCCATCTAAAATTCCCGTTACGTACCATTGCACGTTTGTGTTATTGCCATAACCATCGTACGGTCGTATATTGTTATGCAATACGCCGTTAGCCAACATTTTTTAATGTGTTTATTACCTACCTTAGGTGTTTTGTTTTGTCTTTAATATCTTTTGTCGGGTCTTTATCGGCGTGAGAATGCTATGCCATCTGCTTGACGGTTATGGACCACGGAGTGCAAGCTATCGCTCCCATATTTTTATTTGCAGTTAGTTACTCCACGACTTTATAGTTGAGCCTATCGTTAGTGTTCCTATATTATTTAACTGCGTGTGAACTTATACCTACCTACACTTAAATATCATTCGCTCATTATCACCGCTGCGGTGTTTGTACATGAAATAATACTAGTTTTTATTTCACGCTTAATACGATTTCCCGTTTAAGACGCTTTTTTTCTAAGTCCCCTCAGAATCGTCTTAAGCGGGTTCTACTGTATTCCTAATAGTGAGTATAGTGAGAATGAAACGCAACAAAATTAGCGTCTTCACCCCTTAGGGCCACTTGCGCCAATCACTAACCCGGGGTTAACCGGTTAAACCTTTTTTTTTTTTTTTGTCGCAGGGGAAATGCGTTTATGCATTCACCCCCGGGCTGGGGACGCCCATTGGGGGGTGATATGTGGGACTCCCTCCTCCCGTAACTCCCTCTGCTAGTCAGAGGGAGGGGAGAAGAATACCCACTAAAACCCCTGCGGCGTTTCCGTCTATGCCGTAAGGGGGGTGCAACGGGGTCGCAAGCACGTCACCACGACACCCCCCCGAACCGGTTAAACCTAGAGTTACCATGGTTACCAGTACAAACTGACACTGGGTTAACGGTTTAACCGGTTAACCCCGGGTTAGTACGATGGTGCAAGTGTGGTGGTGGTTAATATATTGGCTTTATTTGTTACTGCTTGTTTGATTTCATGCTCGATGCTTCATGTGTAATAGGCACCCTTTTTGATAAAGTTACGAGTGCATGTGCAAGGTCACGTCTCAGTTCAGGGCTCGGAATCGGTAGTTTTTAAAAACCTCGAAATAGGCCAATATTTTGAATTATTTTATGCTCTTTACGTAGGACTGAATCGTGTTTTTAGGTAACAGCTTCGTATTAATATTATTGTCCCATTTAAAATAAAATTATAAGCCATAAAACGCAAAAATACCGTTATTTTGGTATGGAGAAAATACCGGTTTCCAACCCCTGGTCACGTTATAGCAGCACCCAAGATCTCCACTCACCACACTCGCGCAAGTGATAGGAATACGCCGCGGCAGCAAAAAGAGAACTAGTTAGTAAGGCGTTCATATTTGAAAGCCGACGATAGTTCCTTTGAGATCGCCCGATGGTTTTGATTCGCCGAAGGTGTAAAGGTATGCGTTATTTGACTTTAATTTGTCTCGCCTGATGTCAAGATGATGGCTGAATTGACAATGACAAAATATTAATAACAATTTTTTTTTACCTAATTTTATTTAACTTGTAATGTTTGTTTGTAATAAATATGTTTGTTCGGGTCAGATCCTGCAAGTTAAATTAGACCCACTCGATTGAGTATAAATACTCGTAAGTTAGGTGACAATGCAATAGGTATTATCAATCGAGCTGATCAGATGATGGAGACAGGAGTTGGCTATAGGAACTCTGTATTAAGGTTTGTTAGAATTGTCTCAATGAGTATTAAGGCCAGCGCAAACCGGCGGAGCGCAGCGCAGATCACCGAGGAGGATTTACGCCGCGCAGCGCACACCGGCGAGGTAAAATCCCCCGCGATACCGCGAGCGCCCGCCAGCCCGAGCGCTGGCGCCCGGCGCAACAGGGAGCACTTCGGCGCAGGCCGGGGGATGCCGCGGCATGCCGCCGCGTGTAATCACATGGGATTAGTGACTAGTGTGCACGAGTTCTCCCCCGTCGTCCCGGCGCTACTCCGGCGCACTCGGGAGGCCTCGGCGCATGCCGGGGGATGCCGCGGCATGCCGGCGCCTAGCGCCGCGGTATATTCTAACGTGCTCCTCGATGCCGCAAAGTAACAATCCTCCGTGATGCTCCGAGGTCGGTCTCAAAGCATTTAAATGTATACCTGAAGGTAATTGAAATAGGGAAGGAAATACATTGATAATTTTAAAGTGATCTGCGCTGCGCTCCGCCGGTTTGCGCAAGCCTTTAGTTGCTAGTTGAAATAAAAGTACAGTCAGCGATAAAAGTTTGTATTGAAAATGATTTTTTATTGACAAAATAAATATATTTCTAGTTTTTTCATGCAGTGCAAAGTCAATCTTGAGCAATGCTTATTTGAGACCACGAATACCTATTTATTAATCTTTTCCTAGCGGCAATTTAACGATAACAAATATTGATTACGTATTTTCCTATACAAATTCATGTTGTAAACGTAAATATAATATATGTATGTATAAATATAGTCAAGAACTTTCTCCATCATGTCTACATATTAAGATTAAATGAGCTTACTGATCCCAAATCTCAATTTACGATTGTGATACAAACTTTTTAATCCACACAATGAGTGACATTGACATGTCGTACTAATAAACTTTGATATATGAATATACCTTATTTGGTAAGAAATAGGGTTCAATATTGAATAGCAATCGATCCGTGTTATATTGCGCAATCGTAATCGAAGCATTCAGTGAATCCGTTATAATCAGATTAGGGATAAATCGAGAGGCGTACAGTCAGCACCAGAAGTTGCTAAGCGGGCCAGGTGTTCAAAATGATCTTGACGCGACTTTATTGTTGGGAGAATAAGAGCGTCTCAAGGTAATTTTGAACACCTCGCCCGTTTAGCAACTTTTGCTGCTGACTGTACCGTCGAAATATGTGCAACATAGACATTTCTATGGTAATAGTCGTGTAGGAACTAAGATACGTACTAATACCTTTTTATATTTTTTAAACTACAGAGGATTCGCAACAGGGGCTTTCCCATTACATCTTCATAGAGTTAGATCAAGAAAAGTCTGCAGCGATTTTGATAGCATACCTACGCAGTGCGAGTGTTATTTTAAACGTCAAACTCCTATGAAATTATGACGTATTAATGACACTTGCACTGCGTGGGCTACCTATCAAAATCGTTGCAGACTTTTCTTGGTCTAACTCTAAATACCATGTAGAATCGACGTCAAAGATACGAAAAAAAAATTACTCACCCATAAAAAATATCAATTTCAAATCAGCCAAAATGTACTTATTTTAGGTGTATTTTATGAACTATTTAATATTTAATTGAATGAAAAAGAAATCGTATTGAATAGAGTCGGACCAAAATGGCCTTCCCCGAGCCTTAAACTATCTCCATGTTCATACCAAATTTAATCTAAATCGGTTCAGCGGTTTAAATGTGACGACATAGTAGCGTAGTAGACGTAGTGATATAGACAGATACATGATATAGACAGATGATGATACAGACAAAATAATCAACTCACGATCAATAAAAACAGGACATATTGCAAAAACCAAAAGCACATATTTTGGCTATGGAACCCTCTACTAAATCAGACATGAGACTAATGGCCCATTTTTTCACACTTAAAGGCATTTGGCCTGACCGAATTGACCACAGATAAAAAATTGACCACGTCTCAAGCCCCAAGTGTCACCAAGCCAATGTTGTAGCACCTTGGTCTCTGTATCATAATCTGTAATCGATACTACGGTGTTCATAGAAACATGATATGTCATACATTCATGTCATGAACAAGAAATAAACGAGTGTAGATTGTTCCAGCGGCAGATTTCCAACTTTAAATTCAAATATTTTTCGAACGCAAAATGCAAGAGAGACGCGCTGCCCTCCTAAGCTAAAAAGCGGTATTTGCATTCAATTTTCATTGAAAATACGTCCTTTTAGCTTAGGAGGGAAGGACGTATTTTCAATGAAAATTGAATGCAAATACCGCTTTTTAGCTTAGGAGGGCAGCGCGGGGCTGGTGTTTGTTACGTCATCCTTACGTGTCTTATCCAAGGACTGAAAAACCGCAAAAGACCGGTAACCTAAAATAAAGGTATCAATTGAATAGGTACCCAACAGTAACGGTACCCGAATAAAACGGCAAAATACCAGTACCTAAAATAAAGGTATCAATTGAATAGGTACCCAACAGTAACGGTACCCGAATAAAACGGCAAAATACCAGTACCTAAAATAAAGGTATCAATTGAATAGGTACCCAACAGTAACGGTACCCGAATAAAACGGCAAAATACCAGTACCTAAAATAAAGGTATCAATTGAATAGGTACCCAACAGTAACGGTACCCGAATAAAACGGCAAAATACCAGTACCTAAAATAAATGTATCAATTGAGTAGGTACCCAACAGTAACGGTACCCGAATAAATAGAATTTAACAGGTACCTTTTTGAAACGGTACCGTTAAGGCTAACCTTTTGAAGTAGGTAAGGGTACCCGACCGAAAAACAAACCGCACAATACGGCTGTCCCATATCAAAACCTAGTAAATGACTAATTTCTCAAAATTTGTTTTTATGTATTTGTATTAAAAACTAATACCACTTTTAAATGTGCGTTATCTGCTTACTACGCATATGCGTACGCATGGCGCCGCTACGCCGTGGTGCTGTGGGGGGACAGCACCGAGGCCGATCAGCTGTTTGTGATGCAAAAGAAGTGTGTCCGTATCTTAGCTAATGTGCGTATCCCAAACTAAACAGTTGCCGCCCATACTTTATTCAATATAGGTTGTTAACCTTGCCTTGTATTTATATATTACAGGCTGCTCTTTTTGTTAGGGAACATCCATATTTATTTACAGTAAAACAAGACAAGGGAAACACTAGATCACAGTATAGAAATAAACTGCTAGGTATTACCAAACACTAACCTAGAGATGTGTAAAAATAGTCACCAATATAAATGTATTTTAATCACAAATAAAATTCCCAATTATATTAAGCAAGAAACTCGAAACACGGTATTTAAAAACAAATTAGTAAATTTATTAATTGATAAATGTTATTATTCGGTTAAGGATTTTCTTAATGACAATAGTTTATAACATCTATTTTTTGTAATATTAATATGTAATTGTGATTTATAAATGAACCCAAACTTTAGTCCTTAAGTTAATGTTGTGTGCCCTTACAGGGTGTCATGGTCTGACTTGTATTTTATTGTGTAACATCTGGATTTACTTATGTACATGACTTTACAACAAAATAAATGAAATGAAATGAAAAAATGAAATGTTATTTAGACTAGCGTTGAAAATGTCGGAAAAAATCAAATGATTTTATTGAGAATTTATGAAATTTTCGTTTTTTTTCGTTTATTTAGGATTTTTAAAGAAAAAAACCAACCGACTGATAAGCATAATGACACAACTGTGACAACTGAACTGAACTGACACTGTCACCGATCCGATGTCAAATGTCACCAGTATTGAGAAAAACATAGAAGGTAGGATCGCATAGAAGTGGTATACGCGTGCCTCCGTGAGGGACAAAACATACGCAAATGCGACACTGTGATTGGTCGAATTCATTTGTTGCCCACCATTCTCCATACTAATAAAAAGGTGGGGAACAAACAAAAAGTGAGACTGTGACAAGGACAAGCAATAATACCGCTTTCTCTGCTACTTCTACTGAAAGATACATAAGACTATCTCGTTCTGTCAGTTACCGCCACCACTCATGCCAGATCCAGGTATATCCTAGATTCATGGAGAAAAATAACCGATTGAAACCTGTTTAAATCGCTTTTTTCGTTTTATTCGGAAAAATTGAAGCGGTAAATCTCATGGTTTTTTTCCGTAAAAATCCGAAAAAAACGAGCCGTTTTAAAGAAACGGGATTTTTTCTGGAAATTTTCAACGCTAATTTGTTCCCACCTAGTAAGTCCTCACCCGATTACAAAGACACCTGGGCTATAACCGCGAAAATCGAAGTTCGCAAATTGCGGGGATTATTCTCTGTCACTCTTATTACGCCTTCATTGGAGTAAAAGAGAAAGATCCCCGCAATTTGCGAATTCCGGTTTTCACGGTAGCCGCTCTGCTCAAAAATCGGCATAAATAACGGAGATTTTGACACCTCCAAACCTAGTAAGTAGCATGTGTAGTGACGGTTTAACATTATAAAACTCAGCAAGTTACAAAACTTACAAATCCCATATCAAAACCTAGGAAGGGACTGAGACATAGGTACTAGGTTTTAGCGTGGTTATCCAGGAGACGTGACGTTGACGTGCGGGGGGCACTGCGCCTGCCCCATATTAAAACCTAGTAAGGGTTCAAACAGAATTTTAACACTCAATTACAAGAGCGTAATATGCTATAATTTAAACTTTAAAGTATGCTACTGATACAGATAAAAATAATTCCAAGTAGTTACCACCATCTCACCCACTAGGTATTTATCACCAAAGTTTGGTGGTAAATACCTAGTGGGATTTTTTTTTCAGTTTTTGCAGTGGTAAAAAGTGAGAAAAACATCTCAGTTGTTACCACTGGTAATAACTTGGTGGTAATTAGTGGGAAAAACCCCGAAATGTCTTGAATATTGATAAGTGATACACCAGGTTCACACCTAAAACGAGAACTTACTAGGTATTGGAGTGGGAATATGTAACACAAAACATCGGTGCTCACGTTTTCAAAGTTAGTAAGGGGCATAAACGTGTATAAATACAATATTATTATATAATATTGATGTTGATACATGGAATAGTTACTAAGTAGTTATTCATGTAGGTACATTTTTTTTACTAAATTCCATATTTTTTTGAGGCTGACACATTTTATCTTGTTACGCTCTTCTGTAAAATTTGGTCTGATGCACTTACTGGGTTTTGCTATGGGACAGCCGAATAATAAGCTTGTCAGATTTACTTCCAAGTTCAAACATTTGACACATCACGTCACAACGCCCATAGAATGTAAACGTGCATGGCCATTGAAATTATATATAAATTTAAGGGCTTGTCTTGTACTTAAATCAGTATTTCGCTTTTTTAAACATAATCTTGAATTTTTTTAGATCATATCGGCATGGCACACTGCGTTCGATTCGCACGTCGCTCCGAAGTTTGAGCGAGACAACGCTATGCGCGTATTATAGTGATATCCCGCTCGCACGTCGGGTCGTGCGAATTGGACGCAGTGTGCCATGCAAAGAATATAAGTGCCATGCCCCATAATAGTAATTGAATATTTTACGATAATAATTTACCATGTATTACCAGTTACCTATTTTTAGGGTTCCGTACCCAAAGGGTAAAACGGGACCCTATTACTAAGACTTCGCTGTCCGTCCGTCCGTCTGTCACAAATCACGTTTGTTGTATGGGAGCCCCACTTTAATCTTTATTTTATTCTGTTTTTAGTATTTGTTGTTATAGCGGCAACAGAAATACATCATCTGTGAAAATTTCAACTGTCTAGCTATCACGGTTCGTGAGATACAGCCTGGTGACAGACGGACGGACGGACAGCGAAGTCTTAGTAATAGGGTCTCGTTTTACCCTTTGGGTACGGAACAATGCTAACAAATAATACAAACATACTTATTTATGACTTTATCAGACATTGTCGTTTGTCAATATTACATACAAAATAGCCAGGGAGGCTCGCGGGTCGCTTGTTGCCGACCGTTGCTCCAGTGCATCGTGAAGGCCTATCACCGCACATCATGCAATAATACTTTGTATTATGAAATATTTTACTTGTGATCTATTACTGTATTTTGGCAAGAGCCCATGAGGCTGCCACTTCTCCAATAAACAAACAACTCTGACTTGTGAAGGGTTTTATTTGTAATTTACCCACGCTTACTGTGTTTTGGCAAAGACTCGTGAGGCTGCGACTTCTCCAATAAACAGGACCGACAGTAGGGTGGTTCAAAAAACATTTTTTTTTTCCGACGGGGCACCCCCTTATTTTGTTACACTTATTATGCTGATAAAATACACCAAGTTCCGCACCTCCTGATTTGATTGGTAACGTCACAATCTTATAATCGAATCAAACACTTTTCTCGTCACATTCATACAAATCGAAATCGTTTGTGACCCCTTTACTCGTATAACTAATATCACATGGGTAGTAAGTGCATCTTACTTATCGATATCATTTTATCGACATATACCTCTGACTATTTTTTCTTTGCTATTCCTGGTATCATTTTATTTGTCAAACTCATGTCAATTTAGTTCGCGAGTTTCTGGAGGCAACTGTAGTAATCATCCAGTATTAATTAATAAATATTTTTTAATATACTTTTATTTTTATTTCTTATGTTGGATTCCAAAAATGTCATAATTTTCAAATTCTGCACTCCCTGAAACCTATAAAACGACACCCATGACGACTTTTATGTCAAGGTGTATGGCAGACATGTTGGATTCTAAAACTGTCATCATTTTCGAAACCGGCTCTCCCTGAAACCTATAAAACGACACCCATGACGACTTTTATGTCAAAGCGCACGGCAGACATGTTGGATTCCAAAATTGTCATCATTTTTTAATTCTGCACTCCCTGAAACCTATAAAACGACACCCATGACGACTTTTATGTCAAAGTGTATGGCAGACATGTTGGATTCTAAAACTGTCATCATTTCCAAAACCGACACTCCCTGAAACCTATAAAACGACACCCATGACGACTTTTATGTCAAAGCGCACGGCAGACATGTTGGATTCCAAAACTGTCATCATTTTTTAATTCTGCACTCCCTGAAACCTATAAAACGACACCCATGATGACTTTTATGTCAAAGTGCACGTCAGATTGGTTGATTGGTACTGGTGACCACCTTCCAGCTCCATCATCAGACCCTGAGTATGACCTAGTGTCAAACATCTTGTCGAGACGAATCAAACGAGCCTAAACACGAAGTGGTTTAGTTGCATGGTTGACTGGTACTGGTGACCACCTTCCAGCTCGATCATTAGACCCTGAGTATCACCTAGTGTCAAAGATCTTGTCGAGACGAATCAAACGAGCCTAAACACGAAGTGGTTTAGTTGCATGGTTGACTGGTACTGGTGACCACCTTCTAGCTCCATCATCAGACCCTGAGTATGACCTAGTGTCAAAGATCTTGTCGAGACGAATCAAACGAGCCTAAACACGAAGTGGTTTAGTTGCATGGTTTATTGGTGCTGGTGACCACCTTCCAGCTCCATCGTCAGACCCTGAGTATGACCTAGTGTCAAAGATCTTGTTGAGACGAATCAAACGAGCCTAAACACGAAGTGGTTTAGTTGCATGGTTGACTGGTACTGGTGACCACCTTCCAGCTCCATCATCAGACCCTGAGTATCACCTAGTGTCAAACATCTTGTCGAGACGAATCAAACGAGCCTAAACACGAAGTGGTTTAGTTGCATGGTTGACTGGTACTGGTGACCACCTTCCAGCTCCATCATCAGACCCTGAGTATGACCTAGTGTCAAACATCTTGTCGAGACGAATCAAACGAGCCTAAACGCGAAGTGGTTTAGTTGCATGGTTGACTGGTACTGGTGACCACCTTCCAGCTCGATCATTAGACCCTGAGTATGACCTAGTGTCAAACATCTTGTCGAGACGAATCAAACGAGCCTAAACACGAAGTGGTTTAGTTGCATGGTTGACTGGTACTGGTGACCACCTTCCAGCTCGATCATTAGACTCACCTAGTGTCAAAGATCTTGTCGAGACGAATCAAACGAGCCTAAACACGAAGTGGTTTAGTTACATGATTGACGACACCCATGACGACTTTTGTGACAAAGTGCACGGCATACATCTTGGATTCCAAAATGGTCGGGTTGGCAGGTCCAGGTCCAGGTCTGCTTCGAAGTCCTTAGGCAACTGTATTTTTTTTTATTCCATACAATATAAGTGAGACACGCGTTCCCTCCCCGCTCTCGCGAGTGACCGGTTAGAATTAGGGTATCAGATCAAACGCGATAAGGTTTTCTTATTTAAAGGTACCGTTTGGAGGTAAGCTTTTATTTAACGGTACCGTTTGGACTAAAGCTTGATTGGATACCTAAACTATTGATACCATTACCTGAATGCTATTAAAACGGAAGGAGACCTTTAAACATATCCGTATAGGTACTTTTATTTAACGGTACCGTTTGGACTAAAGCTTATTTGGATACCTAAAGTATTGATATCAATATGGAATGCCAGTTTAACGGTCGGATACCTATAAACAAAACACGTAAAGGTACTTTTATTTAACGGTACCGTTTGAACGGAAGCTTGTTTAGATACGGGTACCGATTGATATTGGTACCGAAATGCTACTTTTAACGGTCGGGTACCTTTTCAAAAGACCGGTCAAAACCGTTTTTAAAGGTACCTTTTCAGTCCCTGGTCTTATCAATCTTATTATGTGACGTCAAAGTGCAAACAATTCATAGACAATCTAGACATCGTAATGTCAGATGTTTTTGAGGTGATCCGTTCGTTACTGCGACTATTGATGAAAATCTTATTAGAAATTATACTTTTCAGTAGTTATTTGGTTGATTTCAATAATTTGTGAGTTTCTTTAAGTATAAAACAACATAATAAAACAACAAGTGATGATTATTGTGTAAGTCCAGAGAAAAGTGTGATAATGTCTTCGAGAAATGTTTGTTTATATGATAGGACAAGTAACGATGAATACACTTTAAGTTTCATGAGTATTGCGGATTGATTGGTAACAATGGATGGATGGCTGACTGGCTAACAGAGCATCGTGCATATGCTATTGAGGCATATCATAACAAAGGATATAAGATATGCTTTGGTATGATATGCCTCAATACACAAGCACAAGCAGTCGTCGCTCGGAATTTTGACATTTGCGGCAGCCATGCAGTAGATCGACAGCAATGTCATGCAGCATAATATCATCAATTTTTTTGTGTTCGCTGTAGTTATTGCAATCAAACTGTTACGCATGTTGCATCGCTAAGAGCAATGCCTTAGACAATTAACCCCTCATTAAATCTGAAAGCGTAACAATTTGCATCAATTTTAACCCTTTAACGTCTCGTCAAACGCACGCGACGGACATGACGCACGGTTAGTCCATTTACGACCTTATTGCTTAAGAGCGTTTTCACACTGTACGATCAGATTTCAGATACATGTTGAATTTATTATAATATTCTTTATTTTTTCGGAACTTATGTACGAAATATCATTTGATATTTACCAGTCGCTTTGAGGTGAAGGAAAGCATCGTGAGGAAACCGGACTAATCCCAATAAGGCTTAGTTTACCCTATGGGTCGGAAGGTCAGATGGCACTGATGGCAGACGCTTTCGTAAAAACTACTGCCTACGCAATTCTTGGGATTAGTTGCCAAGCGGACCCCAGGCTCCCATGAGCCGTGGCAAAATGCCGGGATGCGAGGAAGATGAAGATGATGAGAAATCTTTATTTATAAAAAAAAAACACATGCAAAAAGACCGACTTGATGTCATACAGCGTTCTATATCAGCTGTTTTTCTCATGGACACCATCCGACATCCAATATCGGAGAGGCTCTTCCGATAATTTCAGCAATTGCGGACCCCTGTCCGTCAGTAAATTTATCGGATGTCGGATCATACATCCGATTCTGCGGACCTACTGCGTTACAGCGAAAGCGAATGTATGATCCGACCGAACCAATGTCGGATCGGACAATGTGAAAACGCTCTTAGTGTTCATACGTGCAACATATCGGGTTAATTGGGTGCTACGGGCTCGTCACTCAAGATAATCCTTTAACGATAACGGTACCATACTTGTTACCGTTTCTTACAGAGTCGGATTCTCTGGTTTCCAGTGCCATTATTGCCTTAAAGTACCTTTCGGATTCAGAGGGCCGTCGACGTGTTGCCTCCCTGTCACACTTACGTACGAATTTACAAGTGCGACAGAGGGGCAACACGTCGAACGTAGCGGTAGGCCCTCAGACTATACCAGTATTACTGCAGCTGAACAGTAATGCGGCGCGACATTGCTGTGGACTGCACTGCTGTCGCAAATGTCAAAAATCCGGATAGCAACACCAATTTGATATTTGCTGCAGTAATATCAAGTTGCAATACTGCTGGAAACTGCAATAATGCAGTACCTAGTTTAGGTAATAGTCGCTTTTGTGCCATGGGGGCATTTGAGGCTACCGCTTTTTCAAGTAGGGAAAGAAAATTGAGTAACAAGGGACTTCAAACCCTCACGTCGCTCTGTTTTCGTAGGCGCTTTTACCCCTTGTCGTCCCAACTGAGGTTCTACCGCGAACACCGAAGTTCGCAAATTGAGGGCATCTTTATCTGTCACTCTAATTACGCCTTAATTGGAGTAAAAGAGAAAGATGACTGCAATTTGCGATCTTCGGTGTGCGCGGTAGGCCCTCAGACCTTACCCCGGTTAGTCGGCCAGTTCGACTCTCCAGCGCTTCGTTAAAACAACGATCCAGATCGCGAAATCTGCATCTGATACTGGCACGCCGAACTGACTATTATCACGAGATAACTTTGTTTATCACCTAACTTGCATAATCTGCCATTCGTTTTTAGACCATATTTCTATAGTATTAAAGTTCAAATTGAGGTGTAAGAAAAAAATATGACG
The DNA here is from genome assembly GCF_910591565.1 of Cydia splendana. NCBI lineage: Eukaryota > Metazoa > Arthropoda > Insecta > Lepidoptera > Tortricidae > Cydia > Cydia splendana. The sequence goes on from NC_085969.1 coordinate 17,969,162, forward strand.
GGAGTTTCTGGAAGTAACTTTTTGTTATTCCTGCGGCCTTAATTGACAGTAACTCGCATCGATTTATTTTGGAAAGTTCGCGTCGTGCCAGTTTTGTAAAATTCATCCAGTTTGTAATAAAAACTGACATTTTGAAGCCGTGAATAATTAAGGATTATGGACTCGTGCAGTGGACATAACTTCGTTAAGGTTGTGAGAATTGTGGGATGTAGTAATTATTTAATGCCCTTTTGATAAATTTAAAAGTTGCTTTCAATTATTTATTTACACTTACAGTCATGTGTCATATAAGTACATATCTAGGTCTAGTACCTACCTACTGGTTTTCGTGGCTTAAATAGCTAGGTAAATTTACAAAGAAGAAAATAGAGCGAGTAGGAGTTTTGTGTAAAAAAACTTCCACTCGCTCTAATATTTTCTGTTACAATTTTTAGCAACGAAAACTAGTATCAGACATCATTATATGTTACCATAAAAACCATTTTTAAGTTAAAACGCGTTTTCCCTAATTGAAAATGTTAAAACTAGTTTTCTGCAAGACCTTGACGAAATAAAACTAGTTTTAAATGAAAACGCATTTTCAACAAGGCGATACGGATAACCAGTTTCACTTAAAAGGCGTTTTTACGGTAATATATGCATATTAATGTCAAATTTCGATGATAAGCGTACCTTTACTTCGATGGTTTGGTAGCGGCTAGATTCATGTGATCAGATTAAAATGTTTTATCTATACATATAATAAAGCTGAAGACGGTCGAAAGTCTGTACATGGAAGATATTTGAAAAAAAGTTGGCTGGGGATACTTAGAATCGATAACAGAACACGTTCCAAAAGTTTTTAGAATTTTTGTCTGTTTGTCTGTTTATCTGTTTGTCTGTTTATTTGAACGCGCATCACGTGAAAACGGCTGAACGGATTTTGATGAAAACTTTACTAATCTGTCGAGAAAATCCCCGGCCAGGTTACAGGCTATAAAAATTCAACCCCTAAGGGTAGCCACAACACTCGATTGACTTAAGTTTGCCCCTGAATCTTATGGCGCTACTTAGGAAGGAGGGGCAAACTTTTTTCAAATATGTGCTACCACTATTGAGTACCCTGGTAAACTAACAGATGGAGCTGAATTTAATACGCTGTGACATAAATAAGCCACCGAGGAAAGATTTTGCCAAATTAACTCTAAGTTTAGAAGACACGGATATCAACAAAAATAATTGAATAATTATGTTGATTTAATAAATTAATAATATATCGAAAAATGTTCGCGCTCGCTTCGCTCGCGTTTTCAATAACTTTCTAAGATATGGCGACTGCAGCAGTATTACTCTGTTGCAACGTTGCTGCTGCAGCACTGTCAATTTTCGTGATAAAATGATGAGACTGACTTCCATACTAAAAGTAAAAATGTACAACTGTCTAACTGTCTATCAAATTGGGTTTTTATATCGAAAAAATTTCGCGCTCGCTTCGCTCGCGTTTTCTATTACTTTCTAAGATATGGCGACTGCAGCAGCATTACTCTGTTGCAACGTTACTGCTGTAGCACTGTCAATTTTTGTGATAAAATGATGTGACTGATTTCCATACTAAAAGTAAAAATGTACAACTGTCTATCAAATTGCGTTTTTATATCGAAATATTTTCGCGCTCGCTTCGCTCGTGTTTTTAATCACTTTCTAATATATGGCAACTGCAGCAGCATTACTCTGTTGCAACGTTACTGCTGCAGCACTGTCAATTTCCGGATAAAATTATGTGACTGATTTCCATACTAAAAGTAAAAATGTACAACTGTCTATCAAATTGCGTTTTTATATCGAAAAATTTTTCAAGTTCCGCCTCCAGGGGAGAGGGAGAGAAATTAGGATTAGAAATTAGCCGCTTACTGACACAGACCGAATTCCACGCGGGCGGAGCCGCGGGCACAGCTAGTTTTATGAATAAATAACTAGGTATTGCCGCCATACTTACCACAGTTTTTTCAAAAATAATTCAATTCAGTCAATGGCATCACATTAATACCAAAATCTGGTGAGCAAAAGCAGATTAAGACATAAAATCACCAAATTACACTAAAACTCCTTTTCATTATGAGTCACCGACGCATTTCACACTCAATCCGACTGCTCTGTAATTACCCTCAACTGGACTTCTTTCGCCGCCTCTTATCTAGACAGTTTATCTGCTACATCCAGAATATCTATCGCAATCTCTTACTAAAGACAGCCATTCACAAAATTGAACCTTACTCAATCATGATAAAGCTCTAATTTGTAATGTATAAGTTTTGATTGGAGATTGTGTTAGTTATCAGACGATCTTCGCTATACGATACGTAGTATCTTTTAAAATGTCATGCAATTCATTTTCAAGTTCAAAATTGAACCTTGCATACTTGAAATAAGGTTCATATTAGTAAAGCGTGAATATAAATAGGAGTTTTTGTAAGTTAGTACGAGTACAATATCTTCGATACTGCGTTTTGTATGCTAATGATCTGCACGGTGCATATCGTACTGACGCTCACGACTGTAATATTTATATTTATAAGGATATTTAGCCAGTATTAAACATGGGGTAGGTATGTAGTATGTGGTTATCTATTATGAGTCACACTAACCTAAGCGCCACCATACAATCGAAGTTACGCTCATTCTAAAAACCGGACAAGTGCGAGTGGGACTCGCCCACTGAGGGTTCCGTACTTTTTAGTATTTGTTGTTATAGCGGCAACAGAAAATACATCATCTGTGAAAATTTCAACTGTCTAGCTAACATGGTTCATGAGATACAGCCTGGTGACAGATACAGACAGACAAACGGACAGCGGAGTCTTAGTAATAGGGTCCCGTTTTTACCCTTTGGGTACGGAACTCTAAAAAGACATTCTGGGCGATTGTGCACTACAATGAATTTTACTGTCCGGCAGTCTGAGTTTTCATGGTCCGATATGACATGAAAAAAACGGATGATTGGCTTGTGCACTTGTCCGTCTTTTTACTTGCAGGTGCGGCGCAGTGGCATGAAACACACACCCCCCCCTAGCCCGCCCCCGCCCGGCCAAGTCATGAATAATACTAATTCCAGACGCAGTGCACAAGCATAAACACGTTTTTCATAGCTGACATCTCGGACCGGAAAAAACCGGTCCGGAATGGGGAAAAGTAAAATGTCGGACGGTAAAATTACGTGTAGTGCACAAGTTACTATATACATTTAATGGCATGCCATGTCGGACCGTAAAAACTCGGACTGCCGGACAGTAAAATTCATTGTTAAAGTACGAAGTTCTTCTGATTTAGTAGATACTAGTCAACATCAACTTGCTTTCGAAGTTACCTACCCCAATGCCTTAGGTAAGTTATCAAACGACGGATAATCAAAGCAACAGTATGCCTTCAAAATCAGCATGACAATGCACCTATTACAACATTGTTCCATCCCAAACAGCCATCGCGGAAGCCCCGCTAAATTATACACTCGGCCCTATTACTGCTAATGCATCTCATTCTCTATTTTGTCAAATTATAGACCACTTTGGTACACGAATGAGGTAATGGCGAAGTGAGAGTCGTGAGGCAGTTGTGACGCGGACATCTGAGATTCGCGGTTGTTCCACTAGGAGCTATCCCTGAGGTTAAGATGACAATCACTGCCGGACTCCAATGGCCTTCATTATGAAGTTATTTGTACGTTAGGTATTGCACGACGATGTCGGTCTTTTTTATATTAAAGGAAAAAATCGCTTCCGGCAGGACTTGAAGCCGCAACCTCTGCAATCCGTTCATTGCTCTTAACCAATTGAGAAACGGAAGCCTACTAGAACCTCCTGCCACAAGCGTTTCCATTTTTTCCTTCAATACAATTTGTTGTATCGCTCGCAGACGTGTCTGCTTGTTAAAAAAATTATGTCGTTCTTCTTCAAATAGTACCTTCAAGTGAAAGTTAGTCGCGTCGATTCGTTATTTGGCTCGTCTGTCAGCGCGTCATACTCACGAGCGACGGACGTCTGAAGTCTGCATGGGTCTGTTAAACCCGGTAGCGAACGTTTACAGATGTAAAAATTTAACTTCTGGGTCCAGTGGACCCAGGAGCGAGTGACTTGTATTTACATTACCTTAAACATAAACAGTTATATCTTTAAGGTTTTTAATTATTTTTTTTTCATAAAAGATAGCTGCTCATAGAACTTTGTCAAAGCAAAGTAGACTTATGTATGCATTGTGTTGATGTGGAATCGACATCAAGTCATGCCGAAATTCTTCCATAATTTTCGATAGGTAGGGTAATTAGCCAGTAACTGGCCACCTGTTAGTAACTGGTCACCCTAAACTAAAAATGAATTCTATTCGCTTATAAACAGAATTCATTTTAGTATAAGGTGGCTAGTTATTGAAGGCTGGCCAGTTATTAGAACCTGTTTATAGGTGAATATAATTAATTTTTAGTTTAGGGCGGCCAGTTACTGGAGAATTACCCTACCTACTCACATGAATAACCAAGAACGTCTATAATGTCGGAGCCAAGAGGAACATATCGTTCGCACGGGGTGAAAGTATGAAAGTGTCCATTGTAATGTTACAATCGGATTACGGTAACCCCGCCAAATAAATCAGCCATTACAGGTGTACTGTTATGACTTGTGATGACTCGATCATGTCATGTTACGTCCGAATAAGTAATCACATTTTAAGATAGATAATAGGGATGCTGACGATATAATAATTCGAACTTTATACAATCTGGCCGCGTAGCCAAGATGCCAATCGCTTACGCTCCGTAGCGATCGAAACGCAACTGTCACTGTCACACTAATATGGGAGAGTGATAGAGAGACATAATGCTTTTCGTTGTCGAAGCGATAGCGATTGTAATCTTGGCTAGGCCGGCAGTATAGTAAAACATTCAAATCACAACGGTACACTCACTTGTATTTTTAGCCCGACGGGCCCGAAACATGTCACCAATAGCGACTAAAAATACAAGTGAGTGTAACCGTTGTGGTGATCTAAATATTTTATAATATGTCACACGAATATTTAATTTCGATTAATCTGTGTAGTGTCGAACCAAGAGAAGTCTGCAGCGATTATGATAGCATACGCAGTGCAAGTGTTATTTTAAACGTCAAACTTCTATGAAATTATGACGTATAAATGACACTTGCACTGCGTGAGCTATCAAAATCGTGGCGGACTCTCTTGTAGTGTAGTAAATGAAGCAAGTTGTTGTATGGAGACCCATGCATTAATTTCTCAGTCGATGAAATTTTGTATACTATGAGCCGAAACTAACATATAAATATCAAAAAAAAAAACACTCCTAAGTTAGGTATTTATACGTAAAAATACAAATCTATTTATGTATTGAACTGAGTAATTCCTCAGTCCAAAATTATTATACCAAATAAGTTATTTGTATCAGTATGTAATACTAGAAAAAAATCTAAAACTTTTGTCAAACATGAGAATATTTTTTTATGATAATCCCTTTTTTTGTCGCTCATTTTCATCGGAAAATTGCTCTGTCATTTTTTTTTCTTCTTATATGATCTTAGAATATAATTTGGCGTAGTGGGTAACAAAAAAAAAATGCATACCCAAATTTATGTATTTTAGACCTATTAAAAACTGAGAGTGGAAAATTTCTCACACTGATTTCATTTTAAATATGTACTAAGTAGTCACGTATACACTTTAATCCAAAATATCCAGAAGAAATATCATCCCTTGTACACCCCACTCCCTACACACTGCTCCCGATGTTTAGTTTTGAATACGCTCGTTATTTTTTGGATGTTTTTATAGTTGAATAGAAAAACAACTGTGAACTTAATTCAATAAATAAAATGGATAGAGAAAATTTCCACAGCGAGTAAAAAGGCAATTTCTGAAAATAGTACAGTTACATGGTAATTTTTTTAGATTTTCATTTTGTAGGTATAAAACTGCAATAAATTGGCATTCCAGTGAAAAAATTAGACGGAGCAATTTTCCGGTCCAAGACGCGCCAAAATATTATATTTTATTAATATTGGTATTTCTGCTGGGATATTTTTTTGATATTTCATATATTGTTGCAATACGTTACATGAATATATCCGGTGAAGAAAGTTTGAACGGAGCATTTTTCCGTAAAAAGATATTAACGATTTAAGACTTTAGGTATTTACTTTAATTTTATTATTATTCTTCTTTGGAAATTTATACAATACTTTTTTTTTATTGATACTTTATCATACTGCAAAGTTTTTTCTGGCTGAGGAATTACTGCGGGCTCCACTACCTTTATTTACTACACTATTATTGGTCTAACTTTAGTGCGAATGCCAAAAATGTCATGTGTGATTAATTTGTCAATTTATTAATAAAACACGAAAGACACAGATGATACCTAACTTACTAAGACATTATTATTAGAGAAGATAAAACAAAAAATGACCCCCTAGGGTCTTACAGTAAAATATTACGCATTTGTTGAATAAACAACAAATAAATTATCAATATTTTTAATACAGACATCAATGTCAAAATATTGAAATGTAAATCTTCATTTCCCAAAGCATAAACGCAGTAACTACCAATAAATTTAAACAATTACTTTCGTTTTTACATTAAAACAATGTCGTTCTACTAAAATAATGTACAGAACCCCAATAGAGTAGTCGATACAAGTGTGACAGATATGACAACAACATCATGCAAAATGACGTATTTTATAGTTAAATCAACGCACTTACGGCTTTTTAAAAAAACGTGGTATTTTGACACCTGCTGCGTGCATTTGTTTAAGACGTAAAAAACAGTCACACTATTTAATGGTGTCTACGATTTATTTTATAGACAAGTTTTATTAGAAAATCGAAGTAGAATCGACTTCTGGCTTGCACTAAATTGTACTTTGTTACTTGAAACATAAGTTATGAATAATGTTGAGAGACTTGAGAGGAAAACAGGAACAGGGTTACTTTTATCATAACAGGACCTTTTTTTAAAAATCTATTGTAAGATTTAAGGCTTCATCAATCAGTTCTCATTCATATTTCTAAATCATATTTAGAATTTTTTTTTTTTTTTTACTAGCCCATGTGTGTGTCCCACTGCTGGGCAAAGGCCTCCCCTCTCCCTTTCCAGTCCTCCCTGTGCTGAGCAAGATCCCGCCAATCCCGCTGGAATGCATCCAGGTCGTCCCGCCATCTCTTTCTCGGTCTGCCTCTGCCTCGACTACCCTGGGGATGCCAGCTAGTGGCTATTTTGGCCCACCTGTCATCATGCATCCGGCAGACATGTCCAGCCCAGTCCCACTTTAGCCTGATTTAGAAAATAGTATTTTTAATTCCTTTTATTCAGATATCACATAACTGACTTAACAAAACAAAAGGTTTAATGAGATTGGATTTTGCACTAAGTAAATTATTAGTAAGTATGCGTAATTAAGGCACGATGCAGGCTCTTAGTTACCTCCAAAGACCCAATAGGTACCAAACTTAGCACAACGCGTTATTTCATTCAAATAATCGTTCAATAATGTTAATTGTGAAAGTACAAAGTGTTGCGATATCAGTGTAATGGTTTAAGAATGAAATATAAATTCTAGAAATAATTGACGCACATGAATATTTAAACAATTACACGAGTAATTTTATATTGCCCTTCTGATATTCTACCTTAAACGCTTGTCGATTTAAAGTACTTACCTAAATGACTTTGACCGCGGTGACCGCGCGGTGTTTCTAAATGAAACAACGTTTAATAAAGGTTATTTTTTTTATAAACTGGCTTTCAATTAAATTTGATTTAAAGAGCAAATTGAATTGAATTTGATTTATATTTGAAAATTATCAGTTAATACCCGCTACTTCCATAAAACATTCAATCAGTCAAGTTCATTACAAACAAACGATTGACTTTTATACATCAATATTGCTTGTTTATACTAAAATTTATAACTAATATAAATCGGAATGTCCTCGTTTCCATATTTGATTCCATTTTAATGTGATCGAACTGTGATTGGACATAAATTAGCGGGATGGGATTAAACTCGATTGGGTATTTTGATGGGTATCGGAGTTTTTATACATTATTGAAAGTATCTAAATATTTTATTAGCATACTAAACTACTTATACTGTTTTAAGAATGAAGATCCTGATGGGAAATGTTTTGGACACATTTATTGCCACGGATCAATTAGCTGTCCGTTAAATCAATTAATGAAACGAAATCATAATTTTGAAACAAAAGAAAATCTTTTGACATAATAATATGTGCCTTCTTAAGGCGAGGCTTTCTTCTAGTCGATTTGTATCTTGTGTTTTAATTACGGCTTGGTCTATTTACATTTAAAATGCTGATTTTAGAAAACACTAACGTATAGAAGGTGGACTTTTTTCAGAGAGGCACTAAAGTAACCAATGATCAAGAATATCAAAATTCTCATATTGCTATTTGTCCATATTAAATTGTCTTTCACCTGTTAGTGTTTGATCCTTTCGCATTTTCTCAAAGGTTAGCTGGAAGAGATCCCTTTTAGGGATAAGGTCGCCTTTGTACGTAACATTTTTATTTTCATTTTGTTTTTGTCCGTTTTATGTAAACCTGGTTATGTGCACTAAAGTGACATACATACATACATAAAGGGGTCATTCTCAAAATATATAAATACCCATATATATATATTTTCATACACAATGTCTTAAAAGAGTCGTAGCAATTAGAAGCAACCGCAGACATAATCTCAGAGCATGACCCATAGATGAAAAATTATCATATCGATATATTTTCCATAAATCGTCATTTTTTCTTTCTTTTTATTTATAGTCAATAATATGTTACCAAACTAATTTCCGACGACATTTTCTCCTTAAGCAGCTATAACGTAGTCCCCAGTTATCCCCAGTTAACAAATGAAAGAATTGGCACATCGTTAAAGTCCCCCTTATTTGTTACGGCGAATATGTTTTATTGTATGAGACCAATTTTGAAGCATTTGCTACCTTTAGCCCCGTTCCCTCATAAAACTAAAAAGACGTATCTCTATATAAGTCTCATACTGACTTAATGCCTTTTAGATAAGAAAGGTTGTATTTGCTCCCCCTCTGACTTTTATAGTACGAAATTATGGTCGGACTTAGGGCGTGTTCATAAATTTTTCTGGAGGAAACGGAAGCGTTATTTAGTGTAAAGAGGGTAATTTTGCAGTGCATCAAGTGGAAATATATTCTGAATTTAGGTACGCAAATTGTAAAAAGATTATATTTTATAGGTAGCTCTAAAAATCAGAAAAACTTGATTTTATTTTCTTTAGCAAAAACCTTCAATGTATTATCAGACACAAGATTATCAGAGTTAAAGATTAAACCTTAATATCTATTCCTTATAAGGTGCAAGGGGGCAATGTCAACTGCGGGAAATTTCAACTAATCGAAATTTATTCCATGTTTTTCGCTATATGGACATATAATATATGGCACTCTAGTTAATAATGTAAAACATGGTATATATTTCGATTGGTTGATATTTTCCGCAGTCTAAATTGACCCCCTGCACCTTATTTCATCTTTCGCTTGCCTTTAGTTTATTTTCCACACCTCTCTGTTACCCGTCATATCATCATTCACCTTTTTTGTTTCATAATTATGTCCACACAGTCCATTTTTTCCTTGGTTTGCCTTTCCTTTTACATTGATTCCTTCTATCATATTTTTATTCAATACACCTACTACATGTGACTGGTAGGTAACCTGCCTACTAAAATGTATCTACAATTGGTTAACCCATTTCAACTAAAACTACCATACCTAATATTGAAGGTATAACATTCTACAATGACAGACCCTACTCAAGCTCATACATTCCCTGCAATAATTACCCATGTCACCCCAAGTCGCATCGCTTTAATTAAAACTGCACTCCTCTCCCAAAACAAAAGGAGATTAAACTTACTTACCCCCGTTTATATTAGCTATAAACATTTCACCGAGGCATTATACAAATTGAAATACCAAACGTATAAACCTTTTGAACTTTAATACTGATTGACGATTCGCCCTCACTTACGTAACTTATATTTCCCAAGAGCCTGAGGCAGCACTGCTCCTAGTAATCCTCCCTTTGCAGCAGACTTTAGAATTTCCATCTTCTTCTGACATATTAAAATAAAGAGGGATAGGGTAAATATTTGCGTCTGTCGCCCGGGGCATGGGACGGTGGTCCGGGTAAACATATTCCCTCGTGTCCCCATGTAAGGTAAACTCGACCCCAAAGTTCTAGGTTCCCCTAATAAGCCGACGTCTCACCTTAGGGTGGAACGATGTTTCATGAGGCAGAGTTGATTTAGAACAGACGCGGAAATAGGTATTAAACCCAACTACTTTAATATTACTTTTTATTAGCCTTTTTATTATCCGTGAAATGCATCAAAGTCGTCACGACATCTCCTTTTTGGTCCTCGTTAGTAATTAAAAAAAGAAGATCAAAGGTTCTGTCCATTATTTTAGACGTAATCGAATCAAATTAGAGGAATTAGAGTACCTACTTACTGTTTCTGTAGATTGAATTTTCAGCAGAGCATAAATTTGGATCTAAATGAGACATAAGTATATGAGACATAATACCTAATACATTTTATTAGGATTTCTGAAATAGGTATGTCCTAGCAAATTCTCACCGAGAAATTGGGTCCAAGGACAATGTAACTAACTGGTTTTTTCATATTTTTCTGCTGGTACTTACTGCTCTACACTTGGTGAAGATATAATGTGAAAATTTCCAATAGACCATTAGTCAGAGAAAGTACCTACGTAAACCGATTTTGCTAAACTTATAGCTCTTTGCGTTCAGTTTCAAAAACTTACGGTGCCGCAGTTCATTCTTAATTTACCTCATAAGTTCCGATGTCCTTTTAAACGGACAAATGCAAAATTTATTCTGGCATGTCTATAACAAATAATCTATGGTCGTTGGCGAGGTGAGGTCACGTGATTAATGTGCGGCGCGGGCGTGACGGGGGCGATAAACGCGTCTAATCATCAACAAGTTGCAAATTAATATTGCCCACAGCCTGTTTATATGACACCCAGCTCTGTTGTCAGTGATTGGCAAATAAGGGTGGGACAGATTATGGCTCAGTGTATGAACAGTATCAGACACAACAATTACCGTAGATACTTAATATTCAAAATCGAGGTCTAATTGGCGCAGGTGGGCTAGCGTAAGAGGAGCACCTTTCAAATTAATATTGCCCACAGCAATTTATATGACACCCAGCTCTGTTTTCAGTGATTGGCAAATAAGGTAGGGAAGGATTTGGGTCAGCGTATGTACAATACTGGATTGAAGATTATAATATAGGCTGATGTTTATTTACTTACTTACCCGAAGTGGATAACTGGCCTCCGACACGAAGACTGCCATGCTTCTCTGTACAAAGCCCTGTTCAGTTGACGGCGCCGAGTTCGCTTGTTAGCCTGGAGTAAAGCCAAGCAGTTAGAGCTAGGTGTCATATAAACAGCTATGCGCAATATTGATTTGGAAGCCGCACTCTAAATCAATATTGCGCATAGCTGTTTATATGACACTTAGCTCTAACGTTGTCACTGATTGGCAATCAAGGTAAGGACGCCTAAACGCGCGTCTAATCATCAACAAGTTGCAAATTAATATTGCCCACAGCTGTTTATATGACACCCAGCTCTGTTTTCAGTGATTGGCAAATAAGGGTGGGACAGATTATGGGTCAGTGTATGAACAGTATCAGACACTACAATTCTCGTAGATACTTAATATTCATAATTGAGGTCTATAATTGGCGTAGATAGGCTAGCGTAAGAGGAGCGCCTTTCAAATAAAATTAATATTGCCCACAGCTATTTATATGACATTCAGCTCTGTTGTCAGTGATTGGCAAATAAAGTTGGGACGGATTATGGGTCAGCGTATGTACAATACTGGATTGAAGATTATAGTGTAGGCTGATGTTTATTTACTTACTTACCCGAAGTGGATAACTTCACCAAAGACACCAAAGACTGCCATGCTTCTCTGTACAAAGCCCTGTTCAGTTGAAAGCGCCGAGTTCGCTTGTTAGCCTGCAGTAAAGCCAAGCAGTAAGAAGTGCGGCTTCCAAATCAATATTGCGCATAGCTGTTTATATGACACCTAGCTCTAACGTTGTGACTGATTGGCAATCAAGGTAAGGACGCCTAAACGCGCGTCTAATTATCAACAAGTTGCAAATTAATATTGCCCACAGCTGTTTATATGACACCCAGCTCTTACGTCAATGATTTGCAATTGGTAAGGATGGCCAAATTATGGGTTACGGTATGTACAATAGGGTGATTCACTTTTGTATGGAGAAAAAAAAGTTGTAATATTTTTCCTGACTTTGCTCACCAATGAAGTCTCCCCACCCTAAAAACTATCTATTTCAATTTTCAAAAGAATCGAATAACGTTTAGAGGTTGCACACGTTGAAAAGGTAGAGTGAGAACCCCATACATTGCGTGAAAATGAACTATGTTCTAAAATGACAAAATATAATGAACTAATACTAAAAAAGAATGAGAAATCTGAATTTTGCGTCTAAAACACGATAAAAGCACTTTTCCTTTGGAAACAGGTGGAAAAACTGAAAAATCTTAATTAGAACATTTATCGAGTAACCAAAATCCAAGTTTACTACTAATTTTAAAAATTATTTATATGTAGAAGGTTCAGTATTACACTACTCTCCGCTTTGATGGTAGCCGCTTAAACCATTTTCTACCCTCCGATGTAGAGTCGTTGGTTATTTGAAAAATCTTTGTTGATGTTGTGCAACCTGTAAATGTTGACCAATTTTAATTTTTTTCAACGTATAATATTTTTTTATCAGTTAGAACAAGAATCCGAGCAAAGTCAGATGAAAATCGAAAATTCGGAAAAATGAAACACCCTAATGTACAATATTGCCATGATAACAAGCGCCTTATCATCAACACGTTGCATCAGCAAGTTGATTAAATTTGATGGACAGATATGTCCTAACTTCACCGTATGTCCTAAAAATCTTCCTCTGTGTTACAAAAAAGTATGGCATTTTCGTAACGCAATGGAAAATTTCATACTTTTTCTAGTCAAAATTGTGATTTCGTGTCTATTTCGCCCTAAATGAGGAGCTTCAAACAAGACAAGTTTTATCCCACTAAAAAAAAGTTATTTGCGTAGTTGTTACACCTAATTTATATGATTTCACCTGCCCAAAGAACCCATCGCAAGAGTCACACGCCTGTCCGCTCCCATTACCACGCGTCCTAGCTACTCGTAGTTTGTTTTGACAGGATTTCACAGTCTGCCGGCTTTTCTGATTAATCAGCCCTCTAACGGTATTGAATAATAAGAGCGAACTAATTAGTTTGAGGCGGGTGAATGCAAATGTGAAAATATTGTTTAGTAACATTTTACATATTATGAATTATAGAGTTTTTTATTTATATTCCGCCAAACTGAGGACAGTTTGTTGGCGAATGAAGCGCTCTCTATCCTTTTGTGTTCTACCCACTTAGCTTACATATTTATACCTAAAGTAAAGTTCATAGTTATAAAGGTATTTCAAAAAGTGGGGCATCTAACCTGGAATTACCCTACTAAAATGAATTGTATGACTGTTTATAGGTGAATAGATTTCATTTTTAGTATAGGTAAGTTGCCCAGTTATTAAACAGCGGCCAGTAATTGACGAATTACCCTAATTTACGCAATAACATATTAATTCTGAATTAAATACTTCCAATGATATTTATCATTGGACATAATTCCGATTTTGGTCCCGCTTTTGATTTTTGACCTAATTTGTACCATGGTACCTAATCTTGTGGTATCATGCCAAAAAGTGTGCTTACTGGGAAGTATGATCAATATTTACATTATTACCTATTGACATCAATTGATAGGGTTTCCTCTTTACAAAGCGCGAAAAGTGTGACAAAAAGGTCCCCTGGCTCAGATAAAGACGTACCTACAATGTAGTACCTTTGTTCATTAGAATACCTAGCCACATTCAAGCCAATTTCTTAATAAAATAGACAAGTTGAATAAGAAATACCGTAAGCACTCCATTTCTAAGAATATTTCGACTTAACAACCCTTTTATATCTCGAAATGCTTCCCAATTTCAAAATGTCATATGTTATTCGTGGAAAATTGTGAGTTATGTTATTTTGCCGCGGTGAGAAAGTCAAAAGGACGATGCTATCAATTTTCCATAACCTAAAAGCAACAGACCTTTAATCAATTACTTTTCCCTAAAATATGCTTTAATTTATCAAGATCTTATTCGGCTATTTGAAATACTGGGATCTTTGGGAGTTAAAGAGTATCGAAAGTTTTAAGGACAAATTATATTAATGAAACTGGCTTCTTCGCCTATGCTCCATAAATAAACTGAACTCTGATTTATTACAAGATTTGCTAGCGAGTAGAAAGCGAGGCGAGCGCGCAGCGAGTTCACCGCGAGCGCGCAACGACTTCGCCGCGAGCGCGTAACGTATTTTCAAAGAACTCCAGAAGCGGTATCATGGTCTCATTTTTATCACCTGTCGTGCCATGCATCACTTTCGCCCTTACATATTTGTTAGAACGTGACAGGCATGGTGACAAATGATAAAGAGCCGTCCATCTTAGCCCTACAGTACCTATATTAGTACTCCAAAGCATCATGGACCTTCATGGATAGCGATTTGCTAATCTGGTCGGACCATCGCGTTGGACTGCGGCCCCTTCTCTTTCCTTCCACCGAACCTGTGACCATTAGCTTTTCCAGGTTGTGTCCAGTCTTCCTGGCTATGTGTCCGAGGAACTCAAGTACTCTCCGGAGACATGTGGTTGAGAGCCTGGTGGTTACTCCGAGCTCCTTGAGTATAGAGCGTCATCCTTAGACTAAGGTAAATCATAATGTATCTTCAAGATCGTATGTATCTAGGTTATGCAAAGTAAATATCAAACTAATTTACATGTTCGTTTCATATGTGCTAGACGTATATAATCTCTAACTTAGTGTTTCTCTTATAAGAGAAACACTAAGTTTTCAAACACACACGAGTTATATCTAATAAGTTTAATTCAGATGTGAGCTCCATTTGCTTATGAACACATAAATTATAGCATTAATATTCTATTTGTAGCAGAGTCATTTTAAAGTCACCTTAATTTGTGTCATCGGGCAAAACATTTAAAGGGCAAACCCTTAGAAATTAATATCATTATATGTAGTATATAGTAATTGAAGATCGTTAAGTCATACCAAAGAGAATAGATAGTATAGAGGGGTCCTGTCAAAGTAAATTTTGTAGTCACAGTAAATTTACTGCCATCTATCGACTCACGACTAAAACTCAAAATGAAAACGTATAAAACTATCGAAAAAATGTACATATATATATATGGATAAATTATTTTATTATTGTTCCGTGACCCGTGTTCATTCACTGATACCTAATATGTGTTAAAATTGTTAAATATGAAACGGTGTCGTCAACGCCATCTAGCCGACCATAGGCCAAAGGTGTGTGCGACATCTATCCGAGAATGACTTTTTCTTTATTTCCGAGGCACGTTTTTTTCTTAGACTTTATTCATCTTATACGGAGTTACATATGTCTTTGGTCATACCAACCCGCCACCAAAAAGCCTCTCGATCTTATTTTGAAATAACGTGCTTGTACATGAAACTTGGCTTGAGCATTTACGTAACATATAGGTATCTATTTCTGGTACAGTCGCCACCAGATATATCAAAGCGGCCAAGGTGCTCATAAATATCTGAACACGCCTTTATTGTCAAGGAGGCAGAGTGCGTGATTAGAATAGCCACTTCCACTAGTTCCTTTATTCTAATAGGCTGAAAAATGTGAACATATATACATTTGACATCGACTTGACGAGCCGGGGTTCGAACCCGCGACCCCCAGCAAAGCAAATATTCCAGTTAAGTAAAAAGCTGTGGAGGCCGCTGATCTGCGCGAGCTCCAGGTTGAACACTGGCGAGAAACGGCACAGGACCGGGATCAGTGGCGAGCAGTCGTGTTGGAGGCCAAGACACACTTTGGGTCGCTGCGCTAGTGGAGTAAGTAAGTAAGTAAAAAGCTGTTATATTTTAAAGAAAGTCGCCGAGGTGAAATAAAGAAGTTACCTGCTTGTTATGTTTCTCTTGAGAACGAACTTTTTAAAGGGCTCACTTTAAACTTTTTATAAAGTCTAAGAAATATGAAAGTAGGTTTTTAAGAATAAAATAACCTTTCATATTATTAACCCTTAACCAGCTACGTCCTTCTTAACTTCTGTCATACAATACAGACACCGATTAATACATAATAATATTTGAGCCGTCTAGGATACCGCTGTTATAAATACAGGATGTAACAAAAATAGTAGAGATCCGATTTTTTTACTGGGAAGATCGTCCAAGTCCATCCATACAAAGGCCAAAAATATTTCGGTCAAAATATTTTTTCTTCAACTTTTGCCTAATCAGAAAACGTTACTGAATATGCCCTTAAACAGAGCCCCACTATTTTTGTTAGGTGCACAATCACATAATCACATAATTGTATATCGTCGTTTCATCAACACTGGACCATATCGATTTGTGTATGAATGTCCAATATTTATTTATTTAACTAAACATAATTTCTGTACATCTTTGCCGGCCTAATCATCACTGACTGGACTGTCGCGGACAAAGCGAACTAATAAGGGTTTTTTGTAGCACACCTAAGGAATCCTAAAAAAGGAACTTGTTTCTATATTAATCCGGCACAAATCCTCAAAAGACTTTCAACCAAAGCTAACTCAAGTCTTAAGAGCGCTCTTACAAGAAAAGTCGAAATAATGCAAAATTGATGATACTAGTCGACGAAATTCAGGACTTTGCGCTCATTATTAGAAACAATGAGTACTTGTTCCAGTAAAAGCGTCTTCTTATCTTTATAAATATCGTTGTAAATATTAGAAAAAGGACTTATTAAATTAGTAATGATTTTTTTTCTGATGGTCGTTTCCGAAAAACCCCGTGAAGCACTGAATGGCGAGCTCTTATTTGGAAATGTTGAGAATTTTACTCTGCTAAACCTGGCTATTTTGTATTACTAATACCCTGTACTTTAGGCATATCAAACTATATTTTTCCTACATACCTTTGAGAAAGAGAAAATCAAAGTAAAACGAACTCGATTTTCTCTCCGAAACAAGTGTCAATTCCTACGAAAATCTACTTAATATCGAAGTCATTTTCATACTCAAGCAATCTGCAACGTTTGCTTATACTGTTCGTATACATTAGTGTTTATGAAATTCTACTATAATTTTTTGGCAATTTTTTGAAAACTACTCTATATTACCGATGACGCGCGCTGCGCCAGCTCAGTGCCGCGGCAGAGCTTGTAGAGGCAGGACGTGTGTCGGTCGGCTCCGCACATTTTCAACGGCGACGACGAGGTTTTTTATCATTGTGTGCGGCGGGCGCCGTGTAAAACGCTATACTGTGTGCGTGTAAACCGCAACGAGAGACTTTGATCCTAGCACTGTTTTTATAGTATTATAATTTATAATGGTACAGTTTAATAAACTACCGGACAGGATTAAAAATATTTGAAACGACCTGACATTCTATATGTATTTATTTGACTCAAGATAGTACTCAGGGTCTGATGATGGAGCCGGAAGGTGATCACCGGTACCAATCAACCATGCAACTAAACCACTTCGTGTTTAGGCTCGTTTTATTCATCTCAACAAGATCTTTGACACAAGATAGTACTCAGGGTCTGATGATGGAGCCGGAAGGTGGTCACCGGTACCAATCAACAATGCAACTAAACCACTTCGTGTTTGGGCTCGTTTGATTCGGCTCAACAAGATCTTTGACTTAAGATAGTACTCAGGGTCTGATGATGGAGCCGGAAGGTGGTCACCAGTACCAATCAACAATGCAACTAAACCACTTCGTGTTTAGGCTCGTTTTATTCGTCTCAACAAGATCTTTGACTTAAGATAGTACTCAGGGTCTGATGATGGAGCCGGAAGGTGGTCACCGGTACCAATCAACCATGCAACTAAACCACTTCGTGTTTAGGCTCGTTTTATTCATCTCAACAAGATCTTTGACACAAGATAGTACTCAGGGTCTGATGATGGAGCCGGAAGGTGGTCACCGGTACCAATCAACCATGCAACTAAACCACTTCGTGTTTGGGCTCGTTTGATTCGGCTCAACAAGATCTTTGACTTAAGATAGTACTCAGGGTCTGATGATGGAGCCGGAAGGTGGTCACCAGTACCAATCAACAATGCAACTAAACCACTTCGTGTTTAGGCTCGTTTTATTCGTCTCAACAAGATCTTTGACTTAAGATAGTACTCAGGGTCTGATGATGGAGCCGGAAGGTGGTCACCGGTACCAACCAACCATGCAACTAAACCACTTCGTGGTTAGGCTCGTTTGATTCGTCTCAACAAGACCTTGGACACAAGATAGTACTCAGGATCTGATGATGGAGCTGGAAGGTGGCCACGGGTACCAGTCTACCATGTAACTGAACCACTTCGTGTTTGGGCTCGTTTGATTTGTCGCAACAAGATCTTTGACACAAGGTAGTACTGAAGGTCTGATGATGGATCCGGAAGGTGGTGACCGGTACCAATCAACCATGCAACTAAACCACTTCGTGTTTGGCTTCGTTCGATTCGTCGCAACAAGATCTTTGACACAAGTTAGTACTCAGGGTCTGATGATGGAGCTGGACTGTGGCCACGGGTACCAGTCTACCATGTAACTGAACCACTTCGTGTTTGGGCTCGTTTGATTCGTCGCAATAAGATGTTTGACACAAGATACTACTCAGGGTCTGATGATGGAGCTGATGATGATAGACAGGTACCCGTCGCCACCTTCGCGCTCCATCATCAGACCCTGAGTACTACCTTGTGTCAAAGATCTTGTTGAGATGAATAAAACGTGCCTAAACACGAAGTGGTTTAGTTGCATGGTTGATTGGTACCGGTGACCACCTTCCGGCTCCAACATCAGACCCTGAGTACTGTCTTGTGTCAAAGATCTTGTTGAGACGAATCAAACGAGCCCAAACACGAAGTTGTTTAGTTACATGATAGACTGGTACCCGTGGCCACCTTCCAGCTACATCATCAGACCCTGTGTATCTTCAGTGTCAAAGATCTTGTTGAGACGAATCAAACGAGCCTAATCATGTTACTACATGGTTGATTGGTATCCGTGACCACCTTAATCATCATCAGATCCTCAGTACCAGTTCGTTTTTAAACCCTCGTTGATACAAACTTTACATCCTATAGGTACCAAATGCAATGACGAAACATGTAAATAAGCGAGTAGGTACCTATAATTTCTTTCGAGTAATATACCTTCATAAGTACGAGTATGGGGCAATTCATAAATTACGTCGTTTCAAATGGGAGGAGTGGGGGGGGGAGTCTGGACATCGGATGATGGTAACATGACGTAGGAGGAAACAGATTCATCCGAAGCTTGATTTTTGGATGATTTGAGGGGTGGGGGGGGGGGTCAAAAATCGTCAAAAATAGATGACGTAATTTATGAACAGCCCCTATGTACATTTGCACTGCATTTAGTATTTTCGTACTTACCAAATAACAGTTTTAGAACTTTAAAAGTTAAGTACAGTTAGTGTTGTTATGGTTGATTTCAATATGCTTCGCGAAGGATCAAGAATGTTTAATCCATCATTGTAGTGCGAGTGTGGTAGAAGGGATCGGCATACTGAGCTCGCACGGCCTGCCGCAGCGCGTAAAATACCTAAACTCGCTCAACGCCGAAATGTAATAGCGCTCTTAATCAACTCAACATAACCTACAGGTCCTACAACGATACTTCCAAAAATAAAGTTTTCTATTACGCCTTCCGACCTTCAAGGCAAAATGATCCTAAAAATGTTTACTTTCCTACACATTTACGAACTTTTTCATTTGAACGGTAGCCTAGTTGTTTTACGTGTTTTGCTAAAAGTCTCCCAAAGGACGGACGTTGAAGCAGCTTGATTCATAAAAAAATACTGTGACTGTATTTTCTTATCTAATATTAACTGGACTCTGACTGCCCGATTCGAACTTTGAGATACGTCATTTAATAGATCTACGAGTAGAAACGATATGGATTAGATTTGTGTGATAATTATCTAATCCATGTCGTGTCTAGATCTATTAATTGGCGTATCTTAAAGTTCGAATCGGGCTGTGAGACTCTTAACCCTTAACTACCTACCTACTATTTTTATTACACATGCACCTACCTCCCGTCCTTAGGACGGCTACATAATATCGACCTTATATTTTAAATGTTATGGTTTATATAGGTTTTTGGAAATAGAAACAACAATTACCCAAGTTAAATTGTTTATTAATATAAAAATAACATCAAAAACACGAACATAACATATTTTTCTCTTAAACATATGGCGCCAGTCTTTATTTTACTCTAGGAACAATATATCCTTTATAAGGTGAGATCAACGAAAATTATAACTTCTTATAGAGATCCAAGTAATTATTTCTTATTATTTAATAATCAACAAAGCTAATTAGCAATATAACGCTACAAAAAAGGCACTATTTTAATAAAATTGCAGACCACAAAGTTACTGCTTTTCGCGGCAGCGAATGCACAGTTTGTTCGCACATTCTAGGCAAATTGGTTTTTTGCATTCGAAACACATGTACTGGGTTCTGCGTTTCTTCTTCGGGTCACACGTAGAGCAGGTTTTGCGCACTTCCAAGCGTTCTTCAACACCATTAGCGTTTTGGAGTGTTGGCAAATTATCGTTGTAGTTGTGGAAAAGTATGCGATTTAGAGCATTTTTAAGGTCCCTCTGAATAGTAACAATAGTTACACGGTGCTCTAAATGTGGTCTTACTAGTTGTTCGGCGAGTTGTTTCATGAATTTGAGCCTGCTCTCTGGTTTTGTAGTACCAGTAAATAGTCTTACCACATAACTGTTCGAGGCTGAAACAGTTGCCTTGGTAAAGAAAATAAGAGTGCATAGTAACGTAGCCTCCTACAACCCGTCTCCGAGACCCCAAGAAAAAAAACGTAAGCACCTACCACCCGTCTCAGAGACGGGCCGAGGCAGAAATATACTCACCAAAACTAAACGCGTGCACGACCGACCTCGGCGAGCGGTGACTCGGCACTGAGGCGGGAGGGAGGAAGGTACAAGGACACACACGTTTCTCCGATGCTCACACTTAGAAACATACCTTTTTTTTTATTGAATGAGTCTGTGAGACGGTAGGTAGGTGGTTAAGGGTTAATAATACATACATAATATATGAGATCAAAAACAGCCTTTGTTTCCACCTTGCTTATCTTATTCCGGACTTAAACACTGCACTTCAGATATCACTGTGTCACTTTCACTGTTAGTTTTGGCACGTTTAAGTTACTGACTTGTCTTAGAAACGATTCGATCCCATTGTTTCAGGAGAACACATGGTTAGCCAGTTTACATTTTAAAAAGTGACATCTAGCGATAAATTCCGTAACTAAATTTACCTATAATATGTAAATAGCCTTACACTGGTTATAAACTAGTTAAATGGGTTTTGTGAATGTTCTTATTTTAAAAAGGTTGTTCTAACTTTTTATGGCAAAAACTCGCGAATGCTCATAGTTCTAAAGTCGTTAAATACGGTTTAGTATGCAGTAAGGAACCTTTTAAGGTGTACGGTTCGCAATTAGTTGTCTTTTAGGTTGGAAGTCGGAAAGTGCACAGGATGTTCCTAGATAGTTACTTGATTTAGGATACTAATTGGTTTGTTAATTATGTTAATTAACGAATTAATTATCTATCTGAGTATGCTTACGTACATTTTAATTTATATAGTAGGAATACACTTCTACAGGTAAATGTATGTATTTTGTTTGTTTCGTGTAATGTGCGCGCTATTTTTTTTTAATCAAAATTTACACGACATGTTTAAACATTGTGAAGAAGTTATTTTCACTCTGCCAGGCGTGGCCCACTCCGCGATTTCGTCGCGTCGCTACAAGTACATGCTGCCCACACTAATTTTGGTGTCTAGCTATAGTAGTTGCCGCGCACCGCTACGGAACGGACGCCTGCTCGCGCTTGCGCCACCTTGCGGTCATATCTGTCGTAATAGACGCGCTTTGTTAGAGAGTGAACCTTCCATACCTAGTACTATTATTTATTCGGTGACTCTGCCTGCTTAGCTCCTGCTGCTGACTGTACCGTCTGTACCTACTGCACAATAGTGTAACTCTAAATAAATAACGTGAAGGATCACAAAAGCGGTTGCAGTTGGAGATGAAATCCAATTCGCTTCATTTGTTCGCCAGCGAAGTTCGCAACGGGCTAGAATTGAACGGATTACCTCGGAACGTGTACTTGTACCATTATTTTTGCAAAAGGCGAGTAGAGCTCTCAGATTAACCATTATAAGGAGACCTTGAGAAGGGTAACAACTACACGTACAATATCCTCTACATAATTGTCTATACCCTTATGCCGGCAAGGACGACATCGAGAACGCGATTGTTGGAGCGAAACTGGGATGTCTATAGACCGACAGCTTAAATGAGTCCTCGCCTGCGCGGTACGGGGGCGACGGGGTAGGATGACTAAGGGTGGCGGGGAATGCGCGGGAGGCAGGCGTACGGCGCCCGCACCTTCCCCGCCGTCCTTAGTCGTCCTACCCCGTCGCCGTCTTAGTCGTCCTACCCCGTCGCCCCCGTACCGCGCAGGCGAGGACTCATTTAAGCGGTCGGTCTATAAGTCCGATGTACAAATGGTAACGAAGGATTATTGCCTGGTGTTTTTGTACTTCTTAGTAGATGCATACCATTTAATTAGCCTTCACAGATCTGCAAGCTTCTATAAATTATGATAACTGCTTACCATCAGACGGGTAGTACGCTTGTTTGTCATTAACATTGTTTATTGTACAAAAAATGTGAGCTAGTTTTCACGCTGATTAACAAGTAAGTCTACATCCTGATATTGCCGCTTGAGCACTCGCGCGCTGGGTATCGTCCCTGCATGTTAGTCATCATAATATCAGCTAGAGGACGTCCACTGCTGGATATAGGCCTGCCCCAGTCACGCCGCCGCCGCTTCTGCTTCTTGCCATGTTAGTACCAAGTTAATTTTAGGAGTAATCTAGTTAGGAAGGCACGGAGTGATCTAGGAAGCTAGGAAGTTCTTGCGCTCCTGTCGCAGCAATAGCGCAGGAGAGAGGAATAGCCCCTGCAAGCCTACACACACACATCTCGAACTCGTAGAGTTTACGATCTACACAAAGAGTGTACTTATTTTGGTTCACCTGCCCCCTGCCCCTTCAACTCGCCAGTGCTCGGTAAGTACGCGGTGGAATAATTTCATAAATGAAGTTCACTACATCGCCCGATTCGTTCATTTCACGATGTCTCAGCTCAGTCTGCAGTACAAAGAACATGGATGCGGAGATTGATACTGTAAGCCATGGTCCTCGAAATTAAAGTAGTTCAATATTTGTTTTAGTTATAGTCAAAAGGGCAAAAAAAGAACTCTTTCAGTTTCATCGCGTCTGTCTGTCTACTATAAACCCTTATTGTAGTTAGTTAGGTACTTAGTTGTAGTTACCCAGAGGTCTATTCAGATATCGAAGTGAGCAGAGATTGATGGCGATGAATGAGTATCGACCCAAAATTCACTAATTCTACAAAGCAACTAGGTCAATTTGTACCGTTCAATGATTACAATTTGTATTAAGTAGATGTCCAGCTGGCAAAAGGAAATATGTATAAAATATGATACTAGATTTCAAAACGGAATACAGCGATTTTATTAAGTAGGTACCTACTTTACCAAACATTGGCAAAATTCAATGTTTACCATTAAGTACCTACACATTTTAGTTGCCCTTGGCAAAACATTCTACTTATATTGCAATTAATATTGTAATTTAAATTTAATATAAAATGTAAGCTCAAAATGGATTCTAAACTTAAGTCTCAACGGCATTAAGGAGCTGGAAGACAGTTAGGTACTTATACTTATATTTTTATTGCTCTATTGATTTGATTACCAGACATATTTTAAAATATTATATTCCTTAAAATAGGGTCCAAACCAGCGGTGCCTAAAATAATAGTGCTATAGATTTAAATTACTAGTTGAATAATTTTTCAATAAACCTAACTTTATCACTTAGTTTCGATTTGGCTTAAAATAAAGGTCTTATTTATTGATATGGCGTGTAAGAGATTAAGCCATAAAGTCGGAATCGTATGCCTCAGCAAGGCAGGCGCTGCGGGATGCGTCCGCCATTATGGTGCAAGCATAGAAGCTCAAGCGTGTTACTTAGAGAGATCCCACACTAGCGTGTTTTGAGCGTCAAGCGTAGTTTCTGGCCGAAGGGTGTGGTGCTTCGGCGGTTCCGTGGGAATCTGCCAAATCCTACACTGGAACATGCGACACAACTGATAACCGCCGTGTCGCCGAAAAAAAATTTTGCTTGTAAGATTTTTAATATTGTATGTTTGTAAGGTATATATATCTATGGGCCTTAGTTGCCTGATAATGAATGATATTTAATTTAATTTAAAGCGTCTAGTCGCTATGAAAAATGGCGTAACTGCGCGGCGCTAACGTAGCGTCGAGCAGCAGCTATATTGTCCGATTCGAACTTTAAGATATGTACGTCAATTAATAGATCTAGTAACGACATGGATTAGATGTATCAGTGTCAAAAGAGACGTTTTTAATTGAAGAAACGTCACATTTAACACTGACGTATGTAATCCGTATCGTTTCTAGATCTATTAATTAACGTATCTTAAAGTTCGAATCGGGCCGTTAGAATCGACTAGACGCTGGCGCTCGAAGGACGCTAGTTTGGAGTCTCTCTTTAGTGCACGGACTCAGTGACAAGCGTCCATCAGAGCGTTCGAGGGGCGTGCAGCGTTGTGTCGAGCGAGCGCCGAAAGTGTACCTAACTATTACCTATAGGTACATTTTTCAACTCAAATAACAAGAGGGGATATTGTTATATATGGTTTCGAGCGGGTGATGGGAGTAGAAGTCAAACACCTTATGTGTGATAGTATAAGAACGTATATTCTCTAAATGCCTGCCTATATATACACGTCAGGTTGCGCTGACACAAGCAATATGCGTTTATGTCGCAGTAAACCAAAGTGTTACTGCTAAACACTAAAAGTGGACAATCGCCATATTACACCTCCCCCGAACGTTCCTCTCACCGCCGGGGTGGCAGAAGAAAAAATTTAAACGCATGTTACTTGTTTAAAATTTTTTCTGAAATCAATAAAAAAAAATGTTAATAAATTATATAGGTATAATGCAAACAATCTTTATTTAGCTTGACTTTATGTGTCGTATTAATGTCGTAGTCCTTGTAAAAAAAATATCGTTATCTTTTAATACGAAAATATTATCTTCACTTAAAATGTTATCATCTCTCAAACGTTAAAATATTAATTTACTTCCTTTTCTCATAAAATATAAATCTCGTTCTTTAAAAACATTTACCTACTCTTCATCTTTAAAACATTTACTATTCAACTTTAAAACATTTGGTATTCAACTTTAAAATATTCACTCTCGCTGTTTATAGTTACGGTACCCTATAAATCTCGTAATAAAAATAACTAATGCCGTATTAAGACGGAGTCCTAAGCTCCTAACATAATTAATGGGAATGGGTACCCAGGGCATGGTCACCCTATAATCAATACATCATGGGCTACGCTCCCGTGCGTACCCGAACTTCATAACTACACGCGGGATTGGCTACCCGAGGGCATGGTCACCCTAAAACACAATAATAGCGGCATATCAGGCCAGGCTGTACGGCTCTGCCTGTACCTAGAGACACAAATACATTAAGACTTAAAAGTCTCCTACAACTTTCACGGAGGATACTGTATATCACACTATGATCAAGTACGAAGGACTAGTGCTCTAGCTATAAGGTCACATTGTACGAATGTGCCTATTAAACTCCTTAAAACTTCTCAAACTTGTACCGTACTGTAAGGTTTTTTAATAAAATAAACACTTTTATTTAACTTCCAAAATTCAAAAAAAAAAATATGTAATAAATCAAACTTTCGCTGTATATCAGGCGAACAGTCTGACACGTAGCTAAAGTATTAATCATTACTCAAAAACAATTAAATAATTTTATTGAATTGAGTTGTTTATTACTTAATCGTTATGCGATGTATCAAATTTCATTCATCGCTTATTAAAATATTCTAACTCGCGGCAAAGTCTCGCGGCCTAGTTAAGTTTTCTGTCGACGTGCGCACAACGTGTGGCACGCGCTGCAAATTGCAACATACATAATTGAGGACACTATTCGACACTTTTAATTTTTATATTATATTATGACTTCTTATGAAAATTATTTATGCTCGAAACGAAATTGAGTTTAGCGACAACCTTTAATAATTATGAATGATTTAAATATGACTGCTACTGAATTGGAAAAAAAAAAATGCTGGCTTTTAGAGAAAATTTAATAAAATACTAAATTACACGTAGGATTTACATCCTATTGCTGCGTGGCTGGCCGTCCTCGGCTTCGTCTTCGTCCGGTCCGGTGCGAGTTCGCGACCGGCATTCTTGGCAGCTGTTGACGCGGCCTGGCGAGCTGGCACCTCCACGTGGCACTCGCTTGACGCTTCATATGGCTGGCTGGCTCTGCTTCCGATGATTATGGTGGGCCGGGATAACCCTGGACACCTCTTGGTTTGCGAGCCGGGAAACCCTGGACAACGCTCTTCGATCTTCGCTCTTCTTGATTTCTCTTCTTAACTTGGTTTCCGTTTTTTGATGTTGGGTGGTTCTTCTTTTTTCTTGGTTCTTAATGGTGGTTGGTTCTGACTGCGTGGATTCTTGCGTTGAAAGTGTGATTGGTTATCTGGGTTGTAGTCTTGGTAGATTCTTTCTTCTTTCTTGAGTATTAGTTCGTTGGTATCCTGGCAGGGTCGCCATCAAATAACAGGAGAGATCTTGTTATGTTGTTTCGAGCGGGTGATGGGAGTAGAAGTCAAACACCTTATGTGTGATAGTATAAGAACGTATATTCTCTAAATGCCTGCCTATATATACACGTTAGATTGCGCTGACACAAGCAATATGCGTTTATGTCGCAGTAAACCAAAGTGTTACTGCTAAACACTAAAAGTGGACAATCGCCATATTACACAACTATTAAAGACTGGGTTTGCCGCTCTGTAAAGTCCACTTAAGTTATTTAGTCACTCCTGAAAGAATTATATACCCCGTTCTCTGACGTAACTCACGCCTCACGTTGAAGTGTAAGTACCTATTAGAGTGAGGCCCCTTTAGTGTATTGCGCTCCAACGCGTTATGCGATAATGCGTTGCGTGCGTGCGATGCGTTATTATGCATTAATATGGCATACTTATACATATCATTTAAAAAAACGCCGACGCTGCGACGACGCGACGCAACGCATAATGGAGCCTCAATTCCTTTTTCTACCTCTACACTCAGTCCGGTCAAGTTAATTTCGCCACTCTCGGTAGTCGCTCCGCTGCCGCTTGTGCTTCGAGCCTCACTTCGAAGTGTAAGTATTACCTCCACATTTTACAACTATTAGAGACGGCGTGTGGGTTTATTGCTCTGCTCCGGAACACGTATGAACAGTCGCGTTATTTCTTTTAGAACAGACAGTTAGGGGCTATTCATAAATTACGTCATTTCAAATTAGGGGGGGGGGGGTCTAGACATCGGATGACGGTAGCATGAAGTAGGAGGAAATGGGGTCATTTGAAGCATGATTTTTGGATGATTATAGGGGGGGGGGGGGGGGGTCAAAAATCGTCAAAAATCGATGACGTAATTTATGGACAGCCCCTTATTGATTTTGTAAGCTACGTTCGTCATGTGTAGTGAAAAGAATTGGTTTTAATTAAAATGTCTAATCTACATTTTTTTCGATTAAAATATTTTATTTAGCTTTGTAGTTTTTTTTTTTTGGGACACTCCTTATTTTTAATGCAATAAAATCATATTTAATTATTAATTATAAATATTGAATTTGAGGATTCTTGGCATTAAAAAAATAGGACACCCATACACAAATTGACTAGAGTCTGTGCGGACAGAGAAGAATCATAGAATGCTTAGGTACCCTTACATTCCACGCCCAACAGTAAGCTCAGGAAGGTTTGTGTTGTGGAAACTGAGCCGAAAATATATTTAATTTAAGTACATATACTTAAATACATAGAACTCAGGACCTGCCGGACTCAGGAACGAATATCTGTGCTCATCACAAAATATAAATGCCCTTATCGGTATTCGAACCCTAGACCATCGTTTTCTCGTCCTTCAAAAGATTAATTAACTCCTATTTTATCAGTCTATTTGACATATCTTTCCGCCAACTGCGTCAATATGTCAGCTCATTATCCAGCCCTTTCAAACAAATGCTCAAACGTTACTGTTCTGTCATAAACTTGTCTCCTTAATCCAAAAAGCCGTATATCACTGTGAGAGCCATATGGAAAACGTTTATTTGGCATGGCCTGACAATAAGAAAGACAAATGAGTAATATAGACTGGTAGAACAATATCAAGATTCGATTCTATTAGCTGTTATTGATTTATATATTATATAATATAATTTGTAATATATAATTGATACCCAAATTCTAGAGTTCGTCGTGCCTCCTTATTTTATTGATGCATGTGCTAACTACAGTGGGCCCGATTCGAACTTAAAGATACGTCAATTAATAGATCTAGAAACGACATGGATTAGATATGTCAGTGTCAAATATGACGTTTCTTGAAACAAAAACGTCACTTTTGACATATACTCGTAATATCATAAATATCATATAGCGTGTGGCCTGTAACACGAGCAAATAATTAAAACATAGATTGTACTCCTCAAACTATGACACTTTTGTTCAACAACTTTTAAAAATTATGAAGTATTTAGAGTCTCTATTTTTCATACAAAATAAATATTATTTTCAATGGACGCCAATGCCACGCCATATCATTGTGATTGACATTGCTTGTCACGCCTTAAACATAACAAAATTCGCAATACATTGCGTCTTAGAATAAACTTTAAAGTGTATTATAAATCATACCACAAATTATTTTTAAAGGTTGCTGAACAAATGTTGGTCAGTATGTGGAGTACAGCCTACAGTCAAATTTTTTGCTCGTATTACAGGCCACACCCGGTATAAAGGGTTCATCTAATTTTTGCTTTGCTATAGCTATGTAAAAAATATATTAGCTGCAAACTAGTTTCCCAACCTTGGTAAGTAGCGCGTGGTGGCGCTATCTAATAACTATATTTTATAGACATTAGCAATAGCTATATACTATATATACTAGTCTCTGGCAGAAGCATAAACTGTATCCTCTCCCCTAAAATGTATCAAAAGCAAGTGATGACCTAAAAAGTCTACTATGACCGTCAACTCAACAACTTACTGAAACCAAGTAATATTTACCATCATAAAATCACTCTTTACTCAGTTATAAACATATTTTAACTACAATAAGGTTTAAATTGGTCTGGTATCGTTTGTGTGACTGTAAAGATAACTTTGTCCCTTTAAAGATGTCACTCATTCAGAGTTTAACGATCGACCTAATAGCGTTTTTAAAGCTGTTCCTGAAATCCCTGAAACGTGAGCGGAGCGTCAACAAATTCTGTATAAATCTGTCGGATTTGTATTAATACTTCTTTGTAGTTATGGTGGAAAAGAGCACTAAGGAGCATATACAGAATGGACAACCCTAATGGATCAATATTGATATCGATATATACTTAGAACTAATAACTAATAACTTTATAACTTAGAACTAAGTATTTCTAAATGCAGCGTAATTAACTTCACTAAAAACAAAAATAAATATAGTTATACATACAAGCTATGTGATGAGCCTCTACAACAAGTAGACCACGTGCGAGACCTCGGAATACTCCTCGACTCCAAATTACACCTAGACCAACATGTTGATATGATCGTCTCCAAAGGTTATAAAATGTTACACTTTGTTACAAGGGCAGCTACAGACTTTAAAATAGCCGCTACTTATACTTATTTGTTTAACAGTCTAGTTCGCCCTAAGCTTGAATATGCAAGCACCATCTGGGACCCATTTTACAATAAATATATTGAAGCTATTGAAAAAATACAATATAAGTTCTTTAAAAATGTCAACTATAAACTGTTCCGAAACAGCAAATTAACGTACAGTAACTTAACATCCAAATATGGATTAGTCTCTTTAAAAAATAGACGAATTTTTCTTCAAGCAATGTTCCTTCACGGACTGTGTCACAACAAATTTGACTGTGCACAGCTTGTCAATAAAATATGTTATATAGTGCCCAGAACTGTTAACCGCCGAGACACGCGCGCGTACCGACTGTTCGCGGTGGCCACTTGCCGCACCAACGCCGGCGCGCGTGCGCCTCTCCGCAGGCTACTTACCACGTATAACCAACACTTTACCCACTTAGATATATGTCATTTACCCGAGATTAAGTTTAAATATGCTATCTTAGATTCCTTTAAAACTCCTAAGTGAAATTTAGGTTTAGTTAATTTAGTTTAAGTTTAATTTAGTTTAAGTTAAAGCTTTGTATCTGCATCTGATCTAAGCAAACTTTTTCATTACATATTTGTTATATTTATAAGGCATGACGTCACTAACTTAGCACATAATTTTGACCTGTTTAAATAAGTAGGTACCTACAATGTACATCAAATAATTATCAGTTTCCCTTTTTTGTGCCAACCATTGCATAATTTTGTTGTAATCCGTGGATAATGTCGTTGGTTATGCATTAAGTTAATTTTAATTCTACTACTAAATGTAACACTGTATTGTATAGCTGTTTGTTATCCCTAAAATGAATAAAAAAATAAAATATATTATGCGTAATTTTCGGTATGCGTATACTACACCAATTGTATTAATGCTGGTAGAGGCCTTTAAATAATAAGCTATATTAAGTAAGTTCGTACTACAGAATTTTCGAAAATAATGGTATTCGATTTGTATATCTATTATGAGCATTTGCTTATGCAAAATCAGATATTTTGGTGTTTTTTTGTAGTAAGTAATTACTAAAGGCATTCACACAAATCGGTAAATTATTTAATAACTTGTCTTATTTTATGACCTTGAAAATCAATCACGAAATGCATACGAAATGAAGATGCGCGCTAATCACCATGGCGATCGTCAAAGTCAAACCCATATCGAATTGTGAATTTTGAATCGACCCCCTAAAGTAGGTAATTATAATTAGAATTTGTGTTTATCCTGCGTGCGTTGTAAAATACTACAAGTTTTGTCTACTTTCATTGGAATAAAACTGCTGCACCTATAATATTTTTTTTATATTTGCCCATCTTTATTTCTCACTCTGTATACTACCGCGTTCTTTAAGTCGGCGGCTCGTGCATTCCTTTTTATCTTAGTAGCTCTCATATCTTGGAATAAGCTTCTTATTTATTAGCGTCAGGTTTAACCATTTATTTGCAACGACGTTTAATCAGTTAAATATATGCGACGACTATGTCTCAAAATAAAGTATGTACAATGACATATTTCTTTTAGATTATAATGTTTTTTCTCTATGAATTCTTTTGGTTTTTTATCTTTATAAGTACTTACTACAAAGTTATAAAATTTAAAAGCCTCTGTTTATAATATTTTTTTCAGTAAATACAACATACCACAACACAAGTAAATACCACATAACACATGAGCCAATACACCCCACCTGGTGTAAAAGTTACTTCTACCACGGACACATTGCACTAACAGGGTCTCAAAGTTATTTAAAACTCCCGCCTCGAGGGATTAGTCCGGCTATTAAACTATACGACATAACTATCCTCTAAATACTTATTTGAACTCCCTAAGACGTCCGTTTAACGACTTTATCTTTAGGAAACCTTCACTTCACCGGTATGTTTAACGATATTCAATTTATGACTACAATTTATACGAAGAAAGGTCGTATGCGGCTCACAAATCCATATTCGGCTAAGTGCGCGTCGGACTGGCACAGCGGCGGTTCCGCATCATTAGAGTTTTTTGTACAAGAAATAAGGCACTACCGGCCTAGCCAAGGTTACAATCGCTAGCGCTTCGACAACGAAACGCATTATGTCTCTCTATCACTCTTCCATATTAGTGTGACAGTGACAGTTGCGTATCGATCGCTAGCGATTGGCATCTTGTTTACGCGGCCTGTTCTGATCACCGACGATGAGCGAGAAGCGATTTTTTATTTTATTTTAGATTAAAGCTAGAAACTAGAAACGAGTCATTGGCGATTAACATTTTATTGTTGATAGCTTTTATCGCTGCGAGTAAAGAGTCTAAAGAGAGTCCTCGCCGGCACTGTAAACAGCCAGTGATCATCTACAAAATATATATATATATATATATATATCTCTTTTATCGACACAGAATCTATATCTTTTGTTTGTTTCTTGAGCGAGAAAATAGCCAATAGCTTATCGCTTCTCGCCCTTGGTGGGACTAGTGCCTTATCTGATTTTTAGGATTCCGTATCTAGAACACAAAAAACCTATAGGGTACAGTCATCATCAAAAGTAGTGGATCAAACTAATTGCCAAAAGTATCTACCAGTCTTAAGTAACTTAACAAAAACAGATATGTATCTATACGTATAATATAATTATGTAGAACAATTATATCTCTATTCGGAAAAGGATTCCAGGATGGCAGAAATTTTTTAGCGCGTCGTTTCATCACTGTCATCTACTACTATTAATGCGAACTATGTACGTATTTGATAATAACACTATCAGGCCAATTCGAGTTAATTATTAGACCTCATTCCAACATTTCTTCAACCAAAAACGTCACTTTTGACACTGACAGATCAAGTATCATATCGGAAGCAGATATAAAGGGGCCCACAGATTACCAGTTCGCGATCGCTTTTGCGATTAACTGACAGGCTGATATCGTCCGGCGAGCTGGTAATCTGTGGGCTCCGTAATAACTAAAACTAGAATTATTTATCAAGATAGGTATGTAGGTTTAGTAATATCATAGCTGGCAACTTACGGAACTCTAAAAAGGCCTAACTGTGTAAGAAAATGTCGGTGTAAAAATTATAAAGATTCCACAATTCAATAGTCATATTTCATATACTAGTATATGGCTACTTTATCAAGATAATGTAGGTACCTACGTTAAAAGTAGTAGTATAGTTATGACATAGCTGGTAACTCACGGAACCCTAAAAAGGCCTTTTTGTGTAAGAAAATGTCGGTGTAAAAATTATAAAGATTCCACAATTCATACCCATATACCATAATTATACTACTATATGGCTACTTTATATGTAGGTACCTACGTCAAAAGTAGTAATATAGTAATATCATAGCTGGCAACTTACGGAACTCTAAAAAGGCCTTTTTGTGTAAGAAAATGTCGGTTTAAAAATTATAAAGATTCCACAATTCATACCCATATACCATAATTATACTACTATTTGGCTACTTTGTATGTAGGTAGGTCAAACGTAGTAATATAGTAATATCATAGCTGGCAACTTACGGAACTCTAAAAAGGCCTTTTTGTGTAAGAAAATGTCGGTGTAAAAATTATAAAGATTCCACAATTTATGGCTCAAGCTAACCGCTCGGTAAGCTTCTTAGTGTCGAACGAGTTATTGAGTGTGGGACTAAATACTGATATATTTTTCCGTGTAGTCTGCTAAGTATATTTTTGTAAAGGTATGTTCCGTTTTGAGCACGTAAACATACTTTGCTACTTAAGAGATACCTTGCCGCGTACTTAATATTAGCACATAAAATATTAGTAGCTAATATTACAGAGCAATAGAAAAAATATTTTTTATGGGTAAAATAAAGTGTTTAATTGTTAAAAAGGCTTTATGTAGCGAAGCTGCCCGATATTTACGCTTACTTTTTACGCGAATGTTTAATTTAGATTGTGTACTGGCAATTAATTGGATACGGCATTTTAATTAAATTCAATGTTAAAAAGGTTGTAACAAAAAATAAGATATTTTTTTAAGCTTTAAGTAAAAACATGTAAACCACGTTCAAACTTGTCAAAAATGTGTAAAATATAGTTCAAACTTGGCATAGGTAAATACAGATATTATAGAGAAAGAAGTATGAAAAATAAATAAAGATGAAAGAGTTTGTTCAGATTACATTGCACGGTCAAATGAAGACAGACCTTTATGTACATAAATACACGCTTATTACGCCCACATACATAGTGTAACAGCTGCTTTATTGTCCCATAAGAAACGATGTAAGTGACTACTATGACTGCCAATTCTGTTATAACAATTTGATTTGGTATTCATCTTATTCTACACGACCTTGAATATTTAACCTTTAATCATCACTTGGGGTCAGCGCAACTTAATTCTTTCTTCCATTTGTACCTCTCTGTCGCCCGTCATCTCATCATCCGCTTGCGTTCGTTTCATATCATCTTTTACATAGTCCATCCACCTTTTCTTCGGGTTTCCTTTCCACGTACCTCCCTCCACATGTACTTGTATTCCTCTCTTCCTTACAATAAAGTGTTACTTACTTACTTACACATTCATTCACAATCTTTAAGATATTTTCCTTATTGTAAATATTCAAGTAGGAAAATGGGGACTATGTTTGTGCTAAGCGGTCGTCCACTATAGTCTTACTGTCTTCATTAGGTGTTCAGAGAATGCCGATTTCGTAGGCTCGTAATTTCTATGCTAAGATATATTATGCGCCGGTAATATAATCCGGCAAAAGATAGTGCGCTTCGTGTAAAAGCTACCGCTGATAGCAAATTTACGTGCTAAATAACACGTATTAAGGTGTAGTCATAACATCCTGTATATTTTAAGATTATCATTAGTAAAACTAAATTGCACACGCTCATTATTTTGCCATTTCTTTGAAAATACACCCGACTAGTTAACGAAGGTATTTACGAGGCAATGTGTCTCTTTTACTAGGTTTAAAATGTACTAAAACCTACTAGTTATTATAGTTGAAGGCTTATTTAAAGTGTAACCCCCCTATTCATGAAACTTTACGGGTCTGTACGGATATGATGGTTGTTCTTGTCTACGTGACAGTGTGATAAAACGGTGTCCGTCACTTTCTATCCCACGGTGTTAAAAAGTGACAGTTATTTTATCACGTGGATAAAGATGGGTAAAGCCATCCATAATACGCCGGCTGATTTAGTTAAATTATGTTTTATCCCTTTCTTACAAATACATAAGTTAAAATGACAGATAAAGACAAACGATTATTAGCTAATTGCAGCGCGTTTATGAATAATGGTAACATTCCATTTCTAACCGCAGCTGCACTACCAGTACTGAACGCGTCGCTGTCATTGTCAATTTCCATAGTAAAATGAACAGTATTGCAGCTGCAGCTGGAAATGGAATGTCACTCTAAGGGGGTAAGTAACTGCAGTTACGTTTCATATAATAAAAACCGGCCCATTTTTGTTCCTCAAGCGCTGGTCCTCGGTGAATACACCAAGATTGAAACAAAAATAGCGAGGCTTCCAACGGGAGCATGCGTTGGCGGACCGTCGCAGACGCGTCACGCATCGTAGTTATTTTTTGTGATATCATGAACCTAAATCTGCCGAATGCGGACGACTAGTGGGCCAAGTTAACCACGGAGTGGGAGGCACGAGTCTAACCGGGGATCCGGCAGACCTCGTCGGCGATGGCGGGATAACTTGGACTCCTTTATGAGAGGCTGGCCAGACAGCACAAAACAGTGACGAGTGGAAAAAGGAGGCCTTTGCCCAGCAGTGGGACAGAGTGGGCTTTGAATAATAATAAAGAACCTAAATCTGTGTAAGACCTTGGTAAGTGAATGGAATAACAATTCAGTGCCTTGTTCGCTTAACGACGATGATAATCAACGAGATCATCAGGCGAATGACAAATTGGATTCGAAACGCAGGAAGCGACTATGGGATATCTGCTCAAATATCTTTCAACGTTAGAAGATTGATATAGCTATGATCGCATAAACCATTGACATATTGAAACACATAGATCACTCGAAAGCTTAAGGGGCCCACTGATTATCAGTTCGCCGGACGATATCGGCCTGTCAGTTGTTCGGAGGTGTCAAATTTTGCTTTTAACTGAGAGGCCGATATCGTCCGGCCGATTGGTAATCAGTGGGCCCCTTTATTTTGTGTAGTAACTATGAATCTTTAGTATGTGATATGCTTGGTTTCTGGATAGATTTTTTAGAACTTAATGGAAATAGTTTTTTCCGTGATTAATGAAAAAAGAAGGGTAATTTATTAAGCGCAGTACTTCACATACCTTGTTAGAGTTTATCTCAGTTGTGAGTACTGTCATTATTTAGATTTGTAGGTATGTAATACCGATCGTGTATTTAACATTACCTATTTAGTTTTTTCTCGATATGCAATCAATTAAAAATGTTTCAAGGTATATTACGCTTGTGACTGATATAAGATAAGATAAAGACATTTATCCGGGACGATCACATAACATGTACCAATATCTAGATATTGGTACATACATTACAGACAATGACAGCAAGAAAAGAACAGGTCACTAAGTCGGCATCACGAAATGGACCCAACTCAGCATAATGTAAGCTAATAGGTACCTACGTTACATTATCTCAATCAGCACGTTGTCTCATGTCATGTCTCAATTGGTATGATAATTAAAAATCGCAGTGTACGTGACATCTACATAAATATATATCTGTGCCATAAACAAATGATAGAACCAATAGGTTCATCGGCCGCGCCGTCAGATCCTCATATCTAACCTAACAATAGTAACCTATCCAGTGAATAATAACTCATTGTCTTACTTTTTGTTCAACTAATCACTTTATTGTTTAACTCTTACAATCAATTATTCGATTAGATTTCAAATAAATGACGGCATTGGTCCTATCAAATATCCAACGTCATTCATTAAGAACGTTTAGATTTATGCTTAAGGGGGGTCGTTTGTTCGTGTACTTAAGTTTACGAATGGAAGGTTCAGTTTTCGACTTTTTTTTTGTTTGGACAAAGAAAAAGTCGAAAACATTCACTATTACAAAAAAAATAACGTCTTTCGATTGAAAATTTTCCCCCTTTTACATTAACTTAGCAGCCTCTATTAAAATTCGTCTCTTGCTAACAAACGTTGCCAAAATGAAGGATCATCGAATCAACGAATTCCAAGCAAAGCCGGGGGCAGCTACTAACTAGTAATAAGTTCGTAACCGTATCGGACAATGGGAAACTATTTCCCACTTCATTCAACATTTTGCTATTCCGTAACGGATAACGGAAACTATTTCCCACCGCAAAACCTCACTTTCCCCCCACTTAAATTTTTAAATATTCGTAATCTACGCATCCAAATTACCTAAAAACCATTCTTAGTTTTCAAAAATCTCATCTCATAAAAAGTGTTCCGTTTGATTAAGGGTTAAAAGATAAAGATCTTTAGAAGATCTTTTTTTATGATATAGGAGGCAAACGAGCAGACGAATCGCTTGATGTTAAGCGATTATCGCCGCCCATGGACACCCGGAACACCAGAGGGTCTGTAAGTGCGTTGCTGCCCTTTGAGATGGGAGTACGCTCTTTAGGAGGCATAATAAACTCTTGATTTTTCTGTAGGTACTTTATTCAGACGTTACAAGCTTATTTTAAGAGGAAGAATCGTTGAGATCGTAACCTTTCAATCGTAGTTTTAACTTAGTATGACACGGGACGCCAGGTCTATGCTTCCCCTTAAGAACATTTTAGATTTATGCCCAGTCTTTGGCGGTCCCTTTCTTTACGAGTTTTTTTAGTTTGTTTTGAATTGTGTCGTAGCTTAAACGCAGACAATTTAATGTTATACAGCATTTAACATTCTTGTACAACATTAGTTAGCGGGTTTTATTTATGTCTTTGACTAAAAGCATTATTACCCTAAAAATATTAATAGGTATAGTGATAAATGGACGTACCATGTCTAGTTGTCATACAAACGAAATTATGATCTTATTTAAAAAAAATATGAAACTTAACATGACCAATCATTTTGACTGCTACTTATTGCTAAAAATTTTAAAACAAAGAAATTAGGGCGAGTAGACGTTTTTTGCGCGATTTCTTGTATCGAATTAAATTATGATTTTGGTTGTACAGTCGACGTCAAAGATATGTTTAAATTTTTTGCCTTATTACCAGGGATCGTACACTTTTCAGCATTTTTGGTGCACGAAGTGTTGTTAACGGAATTGGTATAAATAATTTCAACCCTAATGATTAATTAGCGTTTATTACGTTGATATTAACCTTAATTTACCATTTCAGTTGAAATTATCTATACCAATTCCGTTAACACCACGCGAATCGATTTGGTGCAGCGGAGTGGTGTTAACGAAATTAGTATAAATAATTTCAACCCTTATGATTAATTAGCGTTAATTACGTTAATATTAACCCTAATTTACCATTTCAGTTGATATTATCTATACCAATTCCGTTAACACCAATCTGCTGCACCAAAAATGCTGGAAAATGTACGATCACTGCTTATTACAAAGAAGTAAGGTGCAAAAGTGTAAACATAATCTTTGACGTCGACTGTACAAAATCCTTATTCTAAACCTACAAATAAAGAATAAATCACAAATAGGGAATCAAATCTATATTATTTATTCTAACTAAACATTTACCTATTTATTTTTGTGGTTCAACTGCTCCAAAGAGAATAGATAGTATAGAGGGGTCCTGTCATAGTTAATTTTGTAGTCACAGTTAATTTACTATCATCTATCGACACACGACTAAAACTCAAAATGAAAGCGTATAAAATTATCAAAAAAATGTATAATTATTTTTATATCATGTTCATTCACTGATATCTATGTGTTAAAATTGTTAAATATGAAGCGGTGTGGTCACGCCATCTAGCCGACCATAGGCCAAAGGTGTGTGCGCCATTTATGCGAGAATGACTTTTTCTTGATTTCCGAGGCACGTTTTTTCCTTAGACTTTATTCATCTTATACGAAGTTACATATGTCTTTGAACTGCTCCAATCCCAATATTTAGTGCCCATGTTAAAACATTTACAATCTTTACGCTCATTAACCGCCAATTCCAACGATTAAGTCGTAATACTGGGTTGTGTACCAATTAAATTTCCACGTCTTTTATAAAAAGGTACTTAGCGCCTTGAGCTTATGTGTAACATAAAGACCTTTTATATACGTTCAAAAACTTTTCTTTAAAGATCTCTCACGCCGTGGACAGATAACATCTGTGATAGAGAATTATTGTACGTGTTTTATAATGACTCTTAATGCCATTTCTTAATACAAAGTAAGATTTGGGCGCGATAACGTCTGAGTAAAAGTTAAGATTATTTTGTTTGTGTTAAAATATGATTGATGAAGGCTGTTTAGTAAAATAAAGCGTTAAAGTAAAATTTTGTGACCCAGAATTAGAGGACAAGCTGAATAAATGTTAATACTTAGCATAAGTTTAGGACGAAAGAAGCGCCTGGCGTCCGTTGGCTCGTTGGGTGGATGATATTCGGAAAATCGCAAGGCACTTTTGGATGAGACTAGCCCAGAACCGGGATAAGTGGCGTACACGAAGAGAGGCCTATGCTCAGCAATAGGCGACTGAAGGCTAGAATGATGATGATGATGATAAGTTTAGGTACCGTAAACCACCTAACTGGGTATAATTGTACTATACCTACAACCTACGGTCCACAAGTTCGATCGACAAGGTGTCATAAGAAGGTCAAAATATAAATAAAAAACCGGGCAAGTGCGAGTCGGACTCGCGCACGAAGGGTTCCGTACCATAATGCAAAAAATCCATCCAAGTACTAACCCCGCCCGACGTTGCTTAACTTCGGTCAAAAATCACGTATGTTTTATAGGAGCCCCACTTAAATCTTTATTTTATTATGTTTTTAGTATTTGTTGTTATAGCGGCATCAGAAATACATCATCTGTGAAAATTTCAACTGTCTACCTATCACGGTTCGTGAGATACAGCCTGGTGACAGACGGACGGACGGACAGCGGAGTCTTAGTAATAGGGTCCCGTTTTACCCTTTGGGTACGGAAGCCTAATAAAAATGTACTAAAGAAGAAGGAAAATGTTAATTCAAAATCCTCTTGCAACTATGTAGCCAAGGAACGACAGGATACATGACAAGCCTGAGACAATAGGCAGTTGATTGGTTTACTTACACAGAGCGACTTCCGATCCCTTGCGCTCGCAGCTTTCGTAAAAAGGCGAGTTATCGCCTCGGAGAACTAGAACCGTAAAGGTGCTGTTCAAATTCAGACTACACAGCATTACTGCTGCAGTATTGCTGGTGTAGTGTGAATCTGCAGGGTACCTTAATACTTGGGTACGTTTAGGCACAGATCAGATGCTTTAGGCATTATCCAAGGACCTTTTATTGTGGCAAAATGTTCCGTCTAATAAGTATATTCCGTTGTGTTACACTTAAGGACATCTCCTTGTGCGGAGTGAGATTTCGATGTCATGCAAGATATAAACTCTTAGCTAATTATCTCTTTCTAATTTATTTGTAAATTATTACATAATATCATACCTTAGTCATAATGTCATCTCTTTTAAGCTAGCAGGATCTTAGCAAGCGTGAAAGGATAAGGCAAACGCGTTCTAAAACTAGTTCAGTAAAGACTTGTGCTCGTCCGTACTATATGTATGCATTAGGAATAACAGCCATGTCCGGACGACTCCGAACGTGACCGTACTATGAGATTCATTTTGATACTTTTTGCATCGGCTTCTAAAGCCCACAACAGCTTATACGGAATAAAATCGGAGACGTAACGAAGAAAAATATTTTATGAATCAAAATATGATCAATA
Source organism: Cydia splendana (assembly GCF_910591565.1). Lineage (NCBI taxonomy): Eukaryota > Metazoa > Arthropoda > Insecta > Lepidoptera > Tortricidae > Cydia > Cydia splendana. The sequence goes on from NC_085969.1 coordinate 18,010,184, forward strand.
TTTATTTACTCAATAATTTGAGTGTGATAACACTACTATGTTAAGATACCTAAGTGTATGTAACAATGTGATATAATAACGCACGTTGTACACACCAATTTACATTTTTATTACCTATATACAAAATCAACATGCTAGTTGGCTACACGAAAATAAGTGAAGTGATGTCAATCATAAAATAAAATACAAATCAATCACTGACATCACTTCACTGCTTTCTAGAAAGTAATAAAATAAAGTAACTAGGTAAGTAAATACTTTATAAAATAGCTCCGAAAGAAACAAAAGTTTTCGTAGACGTCCCAGTTTTTAAAATACTTTTAATGAATAGATCAAGTTTCTAACAAGCGGCCACGGCCACGTTATAAAATAATATTCACTATAAGTTGACCAGTTTCATAATAGTTCTGAAATGGAGGCGGTTGTTCATTGATTTCATTAAAATACATACACCGTGTTTTTTTTGATTTCCGTTAATTTCAAGGGTGCATTCCTGAGCTTAAATCAAGTAACTTTCTCAAAGACACCGATGTTCTAATTAAGTCCATTTCGGAGATAATCCATAATTTATTTTTTTCCTATAAGGCCTCTACAAGCGTGTACACTTGCCTTAGGGCCGGCTTACATATTGATTAGTGTTTAGAATGAGTTCATACATTTGCTACTAAACTTAAGTACAATCTCGGTCGATTGATGTACGAAATGACATTGATATGTCATAGATTTCAATTGTTTGGTTGAGTTAAATGTAATGCCCGTGTTACAACAACGTATATGCTACATTTAATTACTTTTTAAACAAAAAAAAAAAAAAAAAATTTTTTTTTTGAAAATTAACTATGCCATTTAGTTCTTATAAACGTACTTAACTATACCCCGAAGTTAACGGAATTCAATAAAAACACGGTGTATATGGCAAAAATTTCATTTTTGGTACAAGCTTTTATCTCTAGCTGTACTTTTCTTTCCATAGGCAACTCATACTTATCGAGACAATTCTAACAGCCATAAACACAATTAGTTTGCGTTGTTTTATCACAAATTTCCCATGACTACCATTTGTAATTTTATTGGTAATCACGAATTAACTGACATTTAATATACGTATAATTTATTTCTTACTATGGTTTTAATTGTAATGGATTTTTATTCTTTTGATTTTTGTAATTAATTTTGACATTACCGGTGGTGTAATGTTAATATAATTGTATTTGCATGCATTGTACCTACTATGTTTTATCTGCAAATAAATGATTGATTGATTGATTGTATCCATCATCGGATCAGCTCCAGGTGTACATACTATTGCATTGTCAACCGATTTACATATATATGTATGCAAAATTTCAGCTCAATCGAAAATCGGGAAGTGGGTCTTTAGCTACCAAGGTTTGACCCACACTAAAAAACTAACATTCATACATACTAACATGGCAAGTTTAATAAAATAAAATTTAAAAGTGGAAAAATTACTGTCCTGGGTGAGACTTGAACTCACGGCCTCTGGATCGATACTCCAGCGCTCTGCCATCTGAGCCACCAAGACCTCATCCATAGCCAGCAAATCTTTCCACCATATTACTTATGGGTCAAGGGGACCCTTAGCGACATCTACCGTAAGAGTGTTACACTTCTTAAACGGCTACCGGAGTTCCAAGTCATATTGGAAATTCACCAATGGCTGGCTAATTTGCTGGCTATGGATGAGGTCTTGGTGGCTCAGATGGCAGGGCGCTGGAGTATCGATCCAGAGGCCATGAGTTCAAGTCTCACCCAGGACAGTAATTTTTCCACTTTTAAATTTATTCTAAGCTTAATGGCATCGTTCGCAGACGTTTCTGCTTGTTAAAAATTAAAAATTTAATAAAAGCTTGTCAAAACTTTGAAACGACACAGGCGCGATTCGGGAAATGAATTAGAGATTCACTAGATATGAAATAGTAAAGATATGTGACGTTCCACGGCAAAAGGTACCGTTACCCCGGCTGAATATTGGAGCGGCGTTAATAATAGCGTAAGCGCTAGCCGCCATAAGGTACCTTTTTCCGGGGAACGTCACATATCTTTACTATTTCATATCTAGTGAATCTCTAAATCATTTCCCGAATCGCGTCGACAGACAAACACATACCCCATTAGTCTAAAATTAGGAGCTCCAAAAATCTCGTTCATTAATCCGCCTAACTAAGTCATCTCAACCCTTTGGCGTGGGAATGCAAAAACTGGATGCACACGAGATTCATTCACGAATTTCCTGCACGCGATGAACCCACAAAAGCGCACTACCTGCCTGCGTTACTTGTTTAAAAAGGCCTTAATAACCGAGGACACGGTCCAAAGACCAGTTTTGATAAAGAGAAATAATGGGTAAAGGTACCGTTTGTATTTAGACTAGACCAGCAATATAGCAGTATTGCAGCGCGAAATGACTGCGGCATAATGTCAAAAATCCGGGCAGCAACATCGATTTTAACATTTGCGGCGGTAATGACATTTATTTCGGATGGTATTGTCGCGCTGCAATATTGCAGTAATACTGGTTGAGTTTGAATCCGAACGGCACCATAAACATTACGTTGGCAACTGCAGCTGCATTACTGTTGCGGCCTTAAGGTGACAGTCCATTTCCAACGACAGCTGCACTACCGTTCATTTTACTATGGAAATTGACAATAACACCGACGCGTTCAGTACTAGTAGTGCAGCTGCGGTCAGAAATGGAATGTTACGATTACCGCTGTATCTGATTTAATTGATTGGTCGTGTTAAATGCTGTGTTTTTCTGATTCCTTGTAAATACTAAAATATAATTAAACATCTCAATATCAAAGGCAAAATCCTGTTATCATTTAAATACAGTCCATCGCCCATCCCCTCTTTTTCATTGGTTGGTCGTGTCAAATGCTGTGTTTTTCTAATTCTCTGTAAATACTAAAACATAGTTAAATATACTTAGTTAATATCGATGGTAAAATCGTCTTTTCATTTAAATACAGTCCATCGCCCATCCCACCTTTTTCAAGTGATGTTCGCCGCCGCGATTATGACGTCCAATCGGTCACTCATTTTATCATGGAAATTGACCGATACAGCGGCGTCAACGCCGTAGCAGTAATGTAGCTGCATTTAATTTCTGAATGGCTTTTAAGGCTTTCAGAGCTCCCTTGAAGGCCATGCATACATTGCAGTAGCTTTGAGGGGTCTACATATTGTCAACCTACATAGTGTCTACATATTGTCAAGCTGCTCGAGAGCTGGAAGAAGCCGCTCAAGATCGTGACAAATGGAGGATTCTTATGCGATTCCTATGTCCCTAATGAGGGATAACAGGAATGCATCATCATCATCATCATCATCACATATTGTCAACAAAGTGAATCGTTTAGTTGTCACCACCTAGATGTAGTTTCAGTATGAAGTTTAAGTCAAGGCGCCTTATAGATCTCGCTATAAGACACGATGTTATAAGGAACGGCACCACTGTATTAAAATTACTAGTCTATATTTGCCGTTTGTCTCTGTTAAAACATATATATGCCCTTTTAAAATAACCGGGCAAACATGTGGACATTACCTCTTCAAAGAACTTAATTTCGAAAGGTCGGAAGACATGGTAATTACAAGGACGGATATGACTTTTTAAAACGATATCGTAAACATGTGGACGACAGCCTTTTGTTTTGACTAAACCCCTTTGATCGGGGCTTCCTGTGAGATTTATGTTTTGCAATTTTTTTTATTTCATGTCAGAGTGGCTTGATATTTTATAATGTTATACGATATCTAAGGACGTTTGATGGGATTATATGTCTTGTGTATTTTGACAGGTAAAGCATCACGCATATATCAAAGAATAGTTTTTAAAAGGGGTCTAACGCAAACTTGTAATTTTTATGTGTAACCAAAGGCAAATAGGTAAACAATTGAAAAACTAGACTATATTTGCAAGGATAGACACTAATCAAAAAAGAAAAGATTACTTGGCTTAATAGAAAAAAAAAAACGAATTCATGTCTAATTTTTATTTATTCTTATTTGTATATCGTTACCCTGCTTAATTTTAGTGTTAAATAGCTATATAGCCGAGGGATTTGACGAGCAAAATTGTATATTTCAGAGTAATTTACATGAAAGGTAAAATCCCGCGCGACGGCCATATCTTCCGTCACAAGTTTCGCGCGACGCACTATATCTCTTGTTTCCTTCTAATTTACTGGCTTTACGCTCTCTCTTAACATACTCATTGCCACTAAGTAGGTACTACGAATTACGCTCGTAGCGCGTAGCCACGTCTTTGCTGTATGTAGCGCGTAGTAGACAGTCGGATTCTTGGCCCTGAATGTGTTAATAATGATCTTTTAGGCTAGTAGGTACAGTCCAGTCTAAATAGAGTATAGATAGATATTTCTTTGCATGAACTGTACCAGAATAATATTTTTACGAGAGAAGAATACGTTATACGAGTATACCTTCAATTTTATATAGTTCTTTACTAAGTATACTTAATCTACTTTTAGATACCAAAATCTTTTGCGTCATAGAGTTAAAATGAGATCAAAGTGGACTGTCAGCCGAAATTCTTTTATTTTTATAAAAGTAATCTGATTAAATTTGTAACAACTCAACTGCAAAATGATTAAACGTCAGGCTTCGGATATAATTTAATGAATGAGGACCGAATATAACAGGATTTTTGTTGCTTCAAAGGAATTTTGTTGTAAAAAGTGATAATTAAATTACAAAGTGGGCATAGACGTGAACAGATGGCAGATCTACTAAGAAATACAGCGGAGTTGGTGACAGTAGGTAAACATTGTTGCTGGGAATCTGTATCATCATCATCTGAGGCATTACAGCCGCGGGTGGGCCTTAGCCTGGTCAAGCAAGTATCTCCAGTCCGATCTATTTGTGGCCTTCCTTCTCCAATTTTTCACTCTTAAGGTCCTGATGTCCTGGTATATGCCGTCCAACCATCTGAGCTTGGGCTTGCCTTTACCTCTGCGGCGCTCCGGTCGTCCTTCTAGAAGGCGTTTGAGTACTCTGGCCTCGTCCATTCGTATCACGTGCCCTGCCCATCGCAGGCGTCCGATCTTTATGGTCTTAATGGGAATCTGTAGGTATAGTGATTAATATAGAAGGACAACATTGACCGACCACGCATAAGTTACAATCGAAGACTTATCCGGCCTAGTTTTCTTAATGTCACTTACGGTTGTTATGTTTTGTAACGCAGTTAAGTAGGTTGGTAGTGGTTATGGACACATTTATTATATTGTAGTTCGGGCGATTTTCCGCAACTCAACGACTGGCGCCTATCCTATCAAACTTTGATGTTGAGTAGGTCCTCGGGAAGTTCTCTCGGAGATCCGAGATGTTTTTCATATGGGACACATATACATATAGTTATTTGGCAGGCAATATTTTGGTGAAAACCGAGGCCTGCAAAGTTCATATTTTTCTTACGCCTACTGCGATCATCGCTTTTATTTCCTTTAAGTAAGCACATAGCCAGTCTACGGCTACATATATTATGTATTCATCCAACATGCATAATAACCTCAAACACATAATGATTGTTTACCGTGTTATAGCGCAATTAAGGTTTGTCAATGAAACACACGGTGTTTGTTATGCGTACTGCATAATTATTTTCCATCGTATTTTCACGGAAACGTAAGAACGTGTCTTGCTATTTCAGTCAGTCTCGATACAACAAGTATTGAGGTTGACTGAAGTAGCATGACAAATACGAACGTGTCCGAGAAAATACGATGGAAAACAATTTATGCACTACATCTGTACTTAACCTGCTGTTGCTTTCTCTGCATGGTAAAGTGATTTATTACAGGTGAATAATCTTGTTTCGCGTTACGCTGAAATCCGGTCGCCCCTCCAGAGAAATATGCGCCATAAATGGAGCATGGAGATGAGTTATAGGGTCTAGCGGGTTCTAGAACGAAACTTAATCAAGGTTGCGTAAATTAGTACAAGAGGCTTCATCTAGATATATTTTTATTTTTTATTTTGCGTAGGTAAACCTACGAGGCAAGTTAAAAGCTGACTTTCTACTGAGGCGGTGATGAACAGAGATGAGAGGCATGCAGGAATGAATCAGTAGGTATAGCATTGCTTGTTATCCTCCTCTCCGCTCCGCTGAATTACAAGAAATGCTATTGGTTGAATCCGGTATGTCTCCACTTTTCTCCGCTTCAGTGGACAGGCAACCAAAAGCTTATAGCGTAATATAATTTTATCTAATACAATTTCGAAGGCAAAATCGCCAAACCTGAAATATTCGAATGACAGCATTTTCATAAAACCGGTCACCGTAAACCGTTGATTGTCGGACAAATATGAAATTTTACCGCTACTAACATTTTACGAATTATAATAAAAACGCCATATTAGCAAACTCGTCACGCGTCCCTAATAAAACTCCTACAATAAACACCAGTTTTATCGGAGAGCGGTAAAAAAGAAAATACACAAATCGTCCAAAAAAAATCTATGCATGGCGCCATAAAATATAAGGATAGGAACCAATAAAGAGAATTGTGTATTAGGTTCTGAAAATAAGGGCTGCGCCGCAAATGTAGTATGTTCTCTCTGACTTTTATAGGTCATAAAATGGGATAATGTGCCGGAGTAAGCGTATTTCGGAATGGTACAAATTTAGCCTCACGGGCGGCTCGATATGAGCCAAAATGTGGCCACACTCACTGCAAGTGCTTCGGGCGCTTTTACAGCTTGCGATGTTAGACGTAAAATGAGTTACGTTGCTATTAAAGTCTAAAGGATGTGACGAATATGAAGAGATGCAATTTATTAATTTGTAGATTACGAGTTCTTAGTGCGCTATTGTTTATCTTTGTTTTACTACTCCTTGGAAACAGCACTAGTAGGACGCTAGTGCTAATGCACACATACACTGGCAATTTTTCTGCTTAATTGTTTTTGACAGTAGGTAATAAACACCAGTTTATTTGTGCCGCAAAAGGAGACGCGCGCGAAATCTTTTTGCCATTGCAGCCGGTAAAACTCGAACTCGTCAAGCCTTCAACACACCTACTGCCACAGCTATTGCATTGGTGAATGCGTTTCTTGCACAGATCCAGGACGCTGATGTATTTGCCGATAACATGGCACTATGAAGAACAAAAATAGTTCATTTTGCAAACTTTTTAGTCCGATAATTATGTGCTTGCGTTGTTCTATTGACATTTATTTTAATTGAATTTTATAATTCAGTTTAATTTGATTATTCTGATGAATTCAGTTGAATTATTGACGTAATTCAATATTTGTTCTTCTGTTATTTGACATAATTTAATTAAATTGTAATTTCACATTTCTTCAATTGTAATTTGGTGTAATTTAATTTAATTTTATATAATTGTGTTATTCAATTTATTTATTAGGTAAGTTGACATTGTTTATATGGTAATTTTATGTTGTACTATCTTGTGAGCGTTTTGGGGCCACCTGTAAGCCCGCAAGAGTTGAACACCAATAAAATAAAAATAAAATAAAATAAAAATAAAAATAATTTTACGATTATTTAAATAGGTACGTCGACGACAAATTGTTGACAGTCGACGACAAAATGACAACCGTCGGTAATCGACGACACAGTTACCAAACAGATCCTGATAAGGTATTCGTGACATTTGTCGTATGGCGGTTAATTGTTCCAAACATATTTTGTGTTAATTAATAAACCTATCCAGGACTTTAGGCCAGTTGTATGGAAGTAGTTAGGTAATAAATAAATTATTCCTATAAGAGATAGAGTGAATGTCAGTCTCGTCCTCTTGCTGAAATTATAAGCAGTGCAACATTGTGACAGTAGAATTTTAAAATCATCAACTAGCATTAAGCAATTATCTCTTATCCGTCTCTGGAACTTTCCACTACCGTCAAGTCTGCTCATTCGCTTGTCTACCTAGAAAAAAATTGAACTAATAAGATATATATCTTATTAACTGTACAACATTTGTAACAGTAGACCATCCAGCGTGTAAGTGTCACAAGTCACAACTCGGTTCACACTCCACTAAATACTTCGACAAATAGGTGTTGATGTGTAAAACGAGCCACTTGACACTTACTGACCATGCGAGTGTGAATTGGTGGACAAATTTACAACGGTGTTAAAAAGAATAAACTTTGGTCAATTGATTGACGGTTTCTGTGATTGTCTGTCGAGACTTGTTGGTAGTAATAAAACCTTGTTTGTGTTTTTGTTTGAATTGGTTTTGGTATATGTACGGGATTGTTATGCCATTTAGGGTTCTTGGTAAATTGGAAGTTCTATAGCGTTAATATTGGACAACCAATTTAGCTAGGACCCTAAATGGCGCTACAATCGCGGAGCGTGATGGTATATATGTCGTAGGCCGATCGTAAGATCTGGCAGATCGTAATGTTCCTGTGTAATGTTTTGACGATAGTCACATTAAACCAATACATAGGTAGGATAGGTTCGTTAGGTTGCTTCAGATGCCCGAAGGTCCAACTGTCCAGAAATAGGAGCCCCGCGTAGCGGGGCTCCGTCGACTCAGGGAACGAGTCAAAGATTTTCACGTTTCACGATCGGGCGCCGACATATAGACACTACTTTGAAAAAGTCTCGTATCTCACACTGCTACTCAAAGTTGAAAGGCCACTCTGTATGTATCCCATACATAGATTGCACATTTTTCTTTTGATTGTAAGAAAAAGATACGAGTTTTTTTCAAAGTAGTGCCGATATGTATGTCTGGATTCGTGGGCGTATCGTACTGGAGGTAACACGTTAGATCCTTCAATTGTGGAAAATAAGGGCCTTTAATTAAATTACGAACAAGACTGATCACAAGTCATAGCACACGTTACATTTCTGATGATGAGCAAACTAGCAATAGTTGGTAGAATTGACCACATGTCGCAAACATTATGAAATTTGAAAATTCAAACAAGTAACTAATTCAAAGTTTTCTACTTTAAATGTAAGATGTTTTAGTTTAATACAAGTAAACGTAAATCAAATGAAGGACAAATTAAAAATAAAAGTCACCTTACTTTAATTTGGTAACATGGCACTTATTATTGAAGTTTGATACATCTACGAAACTTCATTTAATTTTGTTATCAAAGTAGTTTAAAAGGTGGCGATATAGTTCGTTAATAGTACTTCTAGTTTAAAGTGAGGTTTAAGATCGTAAACTTTGACAAAGTTGTTGGGTCAAGTAATAAATAGTTTTCTACATAACTCTGATGTTTCAACAAGTTAATTGAATTTAACCACGATGTTAAACTTTAAACAGATACTTACAAGTATTAAGTAAGTATCTGCGTTAAAAATAGTTTTTAACTTTGAAATTAAGTCAAAGTTAGACTAAGCTCCATAGTAAAATTTTCAGCGTTAGACGCTTAGCTTCTTTTTCACGAGGGCCGAAATGGTTACTGAGTGGGACCCACGGAACACAATAGACGGTGCAGGCCAGAGTTTAGGCAGACCGAAAAGGAGATGGCGGGACAAATTGGACGCATTCTACCCCAAATGGTGGGAAAATGCCGATGACAGGGTCGAGTGGAGAAAACGAGGGGAGGCCTTTGCCCAGCAGTGGGACACCAAAATAGGCTAGAGAAAAAAAAAAGACGCTTAGCACACTGGATACGATTTGCACGTCGCTCCGATGTTTGGGCGGGACAACGTTATGTACTTACATAGCGACATCCCGCTCGCACATCGTAACGACATGCGAATCGTATCCAGTGGGCTAAGCGCCATAATTTTGGTTAGTAAACAGTAAGCAAATAATAAATTATACAAATCCATTGACTGACATATAAAGACGGGCCTTACGGGCGCTAAGAATGGTGCCAGTTCAGCGGTGTCACGCTCGTATTCGAGCCAAGTCTAATGCAATTCGTTGCCACCAATCGCGAACTCAATCAACTCGCGTTGTGGTGTTAGACTGCACGATTGGCTCGAATTCGTGTGCATGACACCGCTGTACTGACACCATTCTTAGTGCCCGTAAGGTGCCCGTTATTGAAGTAATATACAAGTCAACATATAAATCCTTCTACCCCTCTCTTTAAACATTGAATAAAACTTATTTTTACCAATGCTAAAAAGAGAAAAAGTAGCACACTGTAAAAAGACATAATGCTTAGAACGAGACCGGGTAGCACTTAGGTAACTCGGCGGGGGAATCGGCCTGCCTATGTGTCAGTCGTTGTTTATAGATATTTTCAGTTCGGCTCTGGCTGGATTCAAAAGATTTAGAACTTGCAGTTTCTGCGGGCCATTCCGAAGCGATTTAGTTTACATTCACAGTGTGTTAAACTAGTTAAGATGTGTTCGGGAATTTGTTGCCAATGGCTGCAAATGTTAGTGAGGGGTGCTGTTAAAAAATTATACAAATAACTTTTTAAACGATTTAGTAGAATACGTTTCATAATAAACGTTTTAATACTTCCATTATAATCCATTAAGACTATTAAGAATGATTAAGCCATTAGGCGATCTACGGTCTACTCAATTCGGGGCTAGGAAATATGAAAACAATATGGTATTTTTTTGTAGTTACTTACTTAATACTCCTTAGTGAGCTGTCACCATCACCACAGAGCAAAGAAAGAGAAAATTTATTATTTTCCATTAATTTTAACTATATTTAGGCAAGCTTTTAACTGAAAATATAATCATAAAGTTATCATAATAAAGTTTCGAGATCTAGAACAACTTTAGAGTACCTAATTAATTTGTTTCAAGCTTTACCTACTCAATTTCTCGATAAATTCACTCATACAACAACTTTGAAATTCCCTCTTAAGTATACATCGAATGTTATTAGTCTTAACGGTTCTAAAAGCCTGCTGATATGTAAATAACACTTTTATGTTACTTGTAAGAGAAGATACAGTCGAATTCACATACATATATGGTTACAAGAGAAAGTTCCAAAAATAAAGCAACGACTTGTAACATAACCAAAGTAGGTAGATTATAATGCTTTTAAATCTCTATTCATTCTATGATCACTTAAATAACTTTTTTAGGGTTCCGTACCTCAAAAGGAAATAACGGATCCCTTATAGGATCACTCGTGCGTCTGTCTGTCTATCTGTCTGTCCCCCCTCTTTATCTCCGAAACTACAGGGTCTAAAATTTTGAAAAAAAAAATACACAAAATAGTTCTTTACCTATAGACGACAGGAAAACCTATTAGAAATGTGCAGTCAAGCGTCCGACTTAAGCACTTAGTTTTTGATCCGTCCATAGTTTTAAAGACATTTTGTTCACATTCCACATAAAAAAATACATTGTTAAAAATTGGGTAATGCACGGAACCCTTGGAACGCGAGTCCGATTCGCACTTGGCCGGTTATTATTTATAATTTTCTGGGAAAAATATCTGCACAAAGGTGAAGTGTAAAGTTAATTAGTTTAATTAAAACCAGTAAAGCGATATGTCACCTTTGTTAGAGGGTAATGAAACGTTGTTTGTATTTAATTTAGCTGCATGTAAGCTTCGCCCTGAGCTCCTGAACAAATTAAAAATAAAACCCGCTCGAGATGAAATTAAACAGAGATTTTAATCTTAAGTAAAATTTAGCGATTTCATTAGAAACGTTGTCTTAATTTTTGTTTGCGGGTTTAGGGTGATTTGTTTAGAGTGCTTGCCTTTTAGGGGTCGTTTGGAATCTTATTTTAAGTCTGTGTTAAAGTTGACCCTTATATCGGGTGGAACAGAACGAAGGACTTTTACGCAAACGGGGAATTGTTTAGGCTACGTACTTTATTTTTCACTTATTAATCACGTTAATATTTCTAACGGTTTGTGAGATACAGTTTGTTAAACATTAGTGCAAAAATCGGCATGTTTCAACCCTATGAAGTAGATCCTATTAAATGACATGACATGTGTCAATTTAAAATGTGAATAACTTCGTAGGGTTGTCACTGATATAACAATATTTCATTTTAATTATTTTGTTTTACTTTTTAATCCAGCTTTACGATTATAATAACTCTATTGTAGATCACTTAGATAACACTATCCTTTCAGCTCAGTCTCTAGAAATGTTCCATGTATACTTATATGAATCTAAAACCTACTATTTAACTGATAGCCTTATTAATATAGTCATTCATATATAGGTATAAGGGTCAATAACTACAACAGTCAGCAGCAGAAGTTGCTGCTGGCTACATAACTGTCAAATATGTGATCAGTTGCGCCGACCATTAATATTTACTCGCTTTAAAATTCTCAAGAGGCTCAACGCTTACCTTTGAATATCTCAGTTACTTCTCTCTTCCTCCTCAGTTATCATGATATAGAAAGAGCGAGACGGCGAAAATTCCAAACGGGCAATTAGAGCACGCTCCACCTGTCAAATACACTTGCGTCGTCGCACGAAGTAATTATGAAACAGGAGACACAAAATAAAAAAGTTCGCCCAAATGTCGCTGGATTCGATTTAAATTCAGAAGTTCCATTTTCAGAGTCATTCTAGTTACAGGCTGGAAAGTTTTAGCATTTTTTGGGAATATTAATGGGAACATATTGAAACAATTTTAATAGTATGTTCAATAAAATTGTATGCGAATACGTGGCGCTTTAACAAATGTTTTTATATCAATGTTCAGATGAAATTAGCTGCAAAGTATTTTAATTATGATATTGTTTTAATGGACTAATTCACTGAAAAGTAAAAAGCCTAAAACGATTAAATAGTGATGAATAATAATAATAATTTCAGCCTATACAGTTTGGAAATGAAAGAAAAGCAATCACTCAAACCCGTTTATGTTTAAGTCATGCTGAGCAACTTTTACTATGGGACCAACCCCGAAAACGCGGAAAAAAAGTTGGATCTTTCATACATTCTGCTGCGGGCTCAGCACGGTTCCATTTTTATCGACTATCACTATGCGCGTCCCTTTCGCACTTACATACTTGTTAGAACGTGACAGGCATGGTGACAAGGGATAAAAACGCGACCGTGCTAAGCCGCCAGGTCTGATGTTGAAATTTCCTATGGGAGTAATTTTTTTTTTCGCGATTTTGGGGTTGGTCCCTTAGTAAAAGTTGCTTCTATGACCTAAACATTAGCGGGTTTGAGTAATTGCTTTTCGTTCAGTTACATACTGTATAGGCTGAAACTGTATACGTCCCACTGCTGGGCACAGGCCTCCTCTCATGCACGAGAGGGCTTAAATAGTGATTAAATTAAGTTCAAATGATAATTCACTTACCAGATTTTTACTAAATACGCCCTTCAAACCAATAAGAAAAGAGCGTCTTAAAACTCAACAACGTCTCTAGAGTTGGAGGTGTCCATGAGCGACGGTAAATTCTTACCATCAGGGGATTCTTCTGCTCGTCTGCTTCCTATATCATAAAAAAAAACAACGGGTTGCACTCCGGGAGTGCCGACAGAAGTGAAAACTCAATGACTAGTCCAAAATGTCTGCAGCACTATGTATAATTGACCCATCCTCCTTTCTATTGAAAAACTTTAGTTCAGAAATTGCTGGTCAGTGAGCTTGTTTAAAATACGAAATTCAAATTTGTAGCGTTAATTGTTTAAAATTCGAATAGAAATTGTAAAGTTACCTTGCAGACCTCGCATCTAAATATATTTGGTCATGATATTTTGAGTTTTATTCACCAGTACTAGAGTTCATTTTATTAGCGATTTCATCAAGATGTAGCTTTATTGAATTATATTTGAGTGATATAAAGTTAGTAAGTAACTGTGAGATCCTCGTATTTCAACCCGTACAAGATTAGAACCTTTTTCATGTAATGTCATTGAGTTTTTCTTTATTGATTTAAATGCCATCTAAATGAGTGGCCATCTAAACGTTACGGTCACATGATCGCGTTACGCTGTCTCGAGTTTATCATTTTTTCCCCACCTCAAAAAGTGCCCAGCGCCGCTAAAGAAGTTTTCACTTCAAAAACTTAAGCCAAAAAAAACTCATTCGAAAATATCCTTAAATTCTCCGTAAATATTATCACTTACTTCCAAATGCATGTTACAACCTGCCCCCAATAGCACTTTAAAGGACTTCACCTCTTTCATTCCACCTCTCGACTCCCTCATTACTTAATTTAAAAAATCGCATCATTACAGCTCAGGTACAAAAACGCATTAATTATAATTTAAAATTAAACGTGTTATTACTCATTCGGCTTAAGTAGTATTCGCTGTAGTTAATTTGGTGGGTGAAAGAGAAAAATCGGGCGCTGCCGGGTTTTAAACAAGCTTTAATTTTGTTCCATTAATAAAGATGATGAAGACACACGGTCATTTTCTGTCGCTAAATTTGGACTGGCATATTAATGTGGATTTTTGCCACTCCCAACAACAGGTTTTGGGGAGACGTTTGGATTACTATCTCGTTGACAAATGAGCATCGTGGGCTAACAATCTGTACTTTTCTAGTAGCCAATCACATTTCTATGGTAATCGGGTGGTTATTTTGTTTTCGTTGTGTAGGTTATGATGTGGGTGTAGATTTGTATTACCATTATGCCAACATGGTTTGATGATTGCTGCTGAGATTTATTTTAATGGTCGATGTAACTAAGCTAGCTATAATTATGTAGACCGGTATCTCATAATCTTAAATTGTTGAAAATATCTTCTATCAGGCATCAACCTATTTTATTTAGATTTATTAAAGATAATCTCAACTGTTCATAGTTAGCTTACTTTTTGCTTAGCTTTTTTATTTTTTTGACAAAGCCGCGCAGATCTGAAGTGATGCTATTTTTTTATTCAATACCTAGTATTTCTATAACCTACTTGGAAAAATGTAGATTTAAACTATAAACTAATTAATGAATGTATAGTGTATTTCAGTCGCCATGCGATAAAAAAAATATTCAATTAACTAGCCTGTGAGTTTGCCTAGGTCGATGGTCGATTTTACATATTATACACATATTATATTATACACTTTTATGAATTATTTACGTTGATTAACCTTGATCTAAAAGAAGTCCCGAACATTATAGACCTTTAATGACCCACAAAAAGGTCCATAGTAATCCTAATCTGGTCTGTTAAGGGGTTATTAAGGAAACTTATAACCAGCTATTGTATTAATTAAAGCAGCTATTAATGCTCGAGTAGCACTGAGCACGTCAAGGCCGTCTATTAATAATCAAGAAAAACTTTCCTGTATGTTTACGGAACTAATAAGGGTGTAACATTTTTGTTTATATTTAGCCCGATTCTGGTTTTAACAACTGTTATGAGTTTAAGCTAGTTTTGATACGATCACGACGATCGTCTAGGGTGACTGGCATGCATCCACGCACGATTTTCATATTTTTAGGGTTCCGTACCCAAAGGCTAAAACGGGACCCTATTACTAAGACTCCGCTGTCCGTCCGTCCGTCCGTCTGTCACCAGGCTGTATCTCACGAACCGTGATAGCTAGACAGTTGAAATTTTCACAGATGATGTATTTATGTTGTCGCTATAACAACAAATACTAAAAACAGAATAAAATAAAGATTTAAGTGGGGCTCCCATACAACAAACGTGATTTTTGACCGAAGTTAAGCAACGTCGGGCGGGGTCAGTACTTGGATGGGTGACCGTTTTTTTTTGCCGTTTTTTGCATTATGGTACGGAACCCTTCGTGCGTGAGTCCGACTCGCACTTGGCCGATTTTTTGCATACACTATAGTTAGTTTTTTTAGCGTTAGAAAAAAGGTAAACAATCTTGACGTGTCTTTTTATTGAAACAAGTCACATTAAGTCACAGCAAATATGTAACAATTATGAATCATATACGATTATTTACATTCTATTGCTTTCATAAGTAATAGTTACTGATTTTTAGGGTTCCGTACCTCAAAAGGCAAAAACGGAACCCTTATAGGATCACTCGTGCGTCTGTCTGTCTGTCTGTCTGTCGGACCATTCCCCCCCTTTATCTCCGAAACTACTGGGTCTAAAATTATGAAATAAATACACAAAATAGTTCTTTACCTATAGATGACAGGAAAACCTATTAGAAATGTGCAGTCAAGCGTGCGTCGGACTTAATTACTTAGTTTTTGATCCGACCCCTACGGTTTTTTAAAAGACATTTCATTCACGTTCCACATAAAAAAATACATCGTTAAAAATTGGGTAATGTACGGAACCCTTGGAACGCGAGTCCGACTTGCACTTGACCGGTTTTAAAAAGCGTTTTTCAAAATGAACTGACACGTCAAGATCGCGTAGTCTTTTTCTAATGCTCATCAGTCAGAAACAATGTCAATATGGCGGTTTGTTTACATAGTTAGCAGGTTCCATAGAATTACACTTTAATCAACGTGTAAACCGGCCCTAACATAAAGTTTGATACCTACTTAACGCTTTTTAGGGTTCCATAGGGGTCGGATCAAAAACTAAAAAGTACGGAACCCTCGGTGGGCGAGTCAGACTCGCACTTGTTCGGTTTTTTAATACCTAATCAGGCGTGGCTCACTCCGCGATTTCGTCGCTTTGCTAGCTAAAAGTACATCCGTTCGACCCCAATTTTGGGGAAAGCCCTAAGCCGCGCGTGGCGCTGTCGCCACCTAGCGGCCATATCTGTGCTGATCGTAACAGACGCGTTTTGTTAGAGAGTGAGTCTTGTGTACCTAGTACTATTATTTATTTTATTCTGTGACCTAATACAAATACCTCGTTCGTTTAAAAACTATAGCACCTGTCCCATGGTTGAGTTAACGCTGTGTGTGGCGACCCGCAGAATCATACAGATCTTTATCAACTGATCGGCATCTAAGCAGGTGCCACACCCTGAGCAGTTTGTCAACTTAAACATACTTAACCTAAGTTATCACTCACGATTTTACCCGTTGCCGAAGAAGGGTTATATTGTCAACCGTATGTAAGTAGCTATTGTATGTACGAGTACATAATATGTCTAAATCTATGACGCGGCCTACAGCTTACATTAAATAGGTATTTAACGGTTTACTATGTATGTCATTATATTCCTCGCAGTTGTAAGAGTGACTTTGGCTATATATTATATAAGTAAGTACCAAAAAACCTTTAGCAACAGTGGGCTTTAATTTTTTTATTTGACTTGTTGTCGTTACGTTTTGTCAAAAATACCCGTGCTGGAGAAAAGTGAATAATAAGGAGAGAAATTATTCAGTTTCTACGCAACTAAAAGTTTTCCGTCTAACTTAGATGGTGGCCTTTTTAACTTTTCTAGCCTACCCTTAGTTTTCTAAGGTTTCCAAATGAGTACGAAAATTTTCTCTCTATTTATAAACGTGAATTACTTATTTATTTTAGAAGCCTAGACGATTCCTTGTAGGTACATAATAATGTGGCTTGTAGGTATAATTAAATTCTACTCCATTTCTTTTAAGTGCCAAGGCATCAACGTAATGAAAAACACCTAAACCTACAAAACAATACAACTGAAATACGAACGATAATTGTAAAGCGTTGTGATTATATTCTCTTTGGGTAATTGTACTATATTTATTCTCTTTGGATAATTGTACCTCGCTTTTAAGGGTTCCGTACCCAACGGGTTTTCCGTACCCGTAAAAACGGGACCCTTACTAAGACTCCACTGTCCGTCTGTCTGTCTGTCTATCTGTCTGGCATCAGGCTGTATCTCATAAACCGTGATGACACCTAGACAGTTGAAATTTTCACAGTTGATGTAAGTATTTCTGTTGCCGCTATAACAACAAATGCTAAAAACAGAATAAAATACATAATTATTTAAGTGGGGCTCCCGTACAACAAATATGATATTTTTGCCGTTCTTGCGTAATGGTACGGAACCCGTCTTGCGCGAGTCCGACCTTCACTTAGCCGGTTTTTTAAGTATTATTACAATCACTTGTTCGGGCACAAATTCGTATTTCTGTCTTTATTTTAGCCTAAGTATTATGTAAATTATTTTTGTTGGTTTATTAACATAGGCTTAACTACCGCTGGTTTTGATCATCCACTCAATTTAAAAACGTTACTTTGCACCTTCTTCGTCAATCCAGTAAACATGAACTACTTTCAAATATGGAATGCCCACTTCCCAACGACCTTACACTTAATGGCGTAAATAAATACCTAGTTTACAAAACAAACAAGGCCAGCTATTATTTTATGCCGTTAATTCTATTGGGTCGGCTTATCTGCTACCCATAATAAAGTTTAAGCACACCGCGGTGTTCCATTCTTCTGGAAATTGATAGACATGGAGTTATCATTTGACAGGGTGCGTGCCGTTTTGTTTTGTCACGCGAAGCTGCCGTGCCCAAATTGGTAAGGAGTAGGAAATTGTGGGCAGAGGAGACAGACCACAATTTAAATTGTAGTTTATGTGACTGCTACGTAATGAAAGGCATTATACGAGAGTGGGTTTATGAAACGGGCTGAAAGCGAGTTTCATAAAAACATCACACGAACACTCGTGTGATGTCGCATTAAAACACTTTAATGCCTACTTATGTAAAATTACATAGACTTTTTTATCTACACACCTATTATAAGCTCTCTACGATGTGTTCAGGATCCGTATGGCAAACGCCATTGCGGAATTGATCACACCCTCAATAAAACGTAATTGAGAAGAAATGAGGTCAAATCAAATTACATACTTTTTTTTCAGGGATGTTCGAAATTTGAATGTCATTATTAAATCAATATCAATGTTATTATTACACTATAACGTGTCAACTGTTAACACAGCTTATCTTTATGATGGCTGTAATTTTCGGTTTTTGAACGCATCATCGATTGTATAAAAATACAACTGTTTTTTGTTTGTGATCATGTACATAATGCAAGGTGCAAAAAAGCAAAAATAGTAATGACTAGATCTTTTCAACTGTAATTTACAAATCCTTAATTAGGTATTCAACTTACAAAAATGGATGAAATAGGTACTTACCTAAGTATTTTTATACGTGTATAACCTTTAGTGCGGTCATACCCTCTTTTGTAGAATCTGACATAATGCAAAGTCTGGCCCTAACGCTTACTTGTTAAATAAATAAAATAAAGCTAAAGGATTGCTTTAATTACCAAATTGTAAATTTAGTGCCCATTTGTTAGGGGCAATTAAGTGCCTTTTCTGAAGTACTAAGATTAAGTTTCGAGATAAATCAGAATTTATATAGTTATCAGGCAGAATTTTAGATAGGTAACGTTTTTGTTGATAAAACAAGACTTGTTTTATAAGTTTTTTTTGCAAATAAAACCAATAGGGATGCGTGGAAGAATAAGAGGGAGGCCTTTGCCCAACAGTGGGACAATATGGGCTCATAATAATTATAATAAAAGTTGCAAGCAAGCGTACGGAGCTGATGTTAAACAGTTACCGTAGTATATGTTCGCTATTTATACGGGCCTTATTATGTGTATGGGCACTATTTATGGGTATTTGTGTGAGAATTAACTAGGAAAAATGACATAGATGGTGAAGTGCATATTTTTTGGTAAAGTCCATCTCCAGGCGAGGCTACATCTCAACAAGTCGAACCTTTCTGAAATATGGTCGCAGCAGACGCTTCGAGTTGGTTTATGATTATCATGATAGCATAGGTAGGGGAGACTGGGGTAAGATGAACCTCGGGGCAGGACGGAAAATGTGTTGTTGTGCGTGAGTTACGCACCATACCGGCCAGTGGAAAAAATATTAGTGTGCGTCTACACCTTCGCCTATTTAAAATAAATATTCTTTGCCACAAAACTGTGGCGTTTTCCGCCCTATTCGTCAACGTGTCGTAGGGAATAAACCTTGCAGCTACACGTCAACAGGGCAAAGACCCTTCATAGGGTTCCGTGGTTTATGAACCCTTTTCTAAACTTATTCCAAAACGGTGACTATTATCTACCTACTCATTATTTCACGTTCGATAAAAAGCATATATAAATTATCATAACTGTTTTTTTACCAGTGCAGTGAACAACTTCCATTAATTTGTTTATAAGGGGGCAAAGTTGTTGTTTAATTCTTCGTGCTTAATACATTGATATCCGAGCAAGCGAAAGATTCCAATATTGAATGACGAGAGTAGTAAATGGTTAGAAATGTGAACTCATGATCGTTGCGAAAGAAAAATCGGAGGGAGGCCTTTGCCCAGCATTGGAATACCACAAGTCGGCTTCTAATCAAATGTGACGTTAATGCGGATAAGTGTGGCTGCGGAATAAGTGTGGTTGGCCTTGACATTGGGGCCAACAACACATTGTTATTGTTTATTGTGAGTTCATTTTGCTATTTGAGTTGCTACTTGCGTTTAACTAGTGGACAATGTATGAACTCGCAGTAAAAACGAATCAAAGTGTAAACAGGCCCCAATGTGAAGGTCAGCCACACTTATCCGGCAGCCACACTTAACCGTATTGACCTTGTAATGATATTTTATATATTTGTATTGTTTCTTAAATGTTGTACAATCTCTCTCTTCCTAGCTATCTATCCCACAATGTGGTAGGATCAGCTTTCCTGCTCAACCTTCTCTACATCGCCCTGTCCACGACATCGTCCTCGGATAACTTGCAAATTGGTAAATGTTAAATACGAACAAAAATCTTACGACATCGACAGAACCAACTATTAACCATATAATATGTCACCAACCATTATTTTGATGCTTACCCCTTTTGGGTATAAAAACACTTTTATGTATTCCATCTAGAGTATTTTAAACTACGTTTTTACGACATTATTATCTGTGTGAGATGCTGGCAAGGATATATTTCGCTCGTAATGGCCCTGACTACGGTATCTTGGGCAGTTAAACATTCTGGAGTCATAATGTTTTTGTTACGGCCGTATTTGGTTTGTGTACCAGAGGAAAGTGTAGATGTAAAAGTGGTAATAATGTTGAGAATGGGAATTACATAACATCAGCAGAGAGAATAACTGAATAAATGACGCAAATCTTAACAGCAGTGTGAAGACGGCTGAGAAAATACATATTGTACTTTAAGAACTAACCATTACATAAATATATGTCGGAGCGTGACTCCAGGAGGATGTATTGCAGCACTACAGATCATAGTTAAAGACGCCTGTATAAAGTCGATTAGCAATGTTTGGCTACGTATTACTGAGTTGTAACGAAATTCATAATGTTGCGCAGAGAGTAACGCCATCTATTGGCGTCTTGTTGAACTAAGATGACAGGTAGACGGCTTTGGAACGTCAAGAGGTTTCTCTTGGGTGAAGGTAGGCACGAGTTGGCAGTTTGTCGTTATGTTGGTAGACCGGTCGAGCAGGTGTGCCTGCTTGACTTAAAAGGCGGAAGCAGTGAGGCTCCGTAAGCAGTTTTGATTGAGCCGCGCTAGTGATCGGACGTTAGCCAACCTCGTGCCTAATTCGCCACGTTCCTGAAGGCTTATACCTGAAGGATTATTCTGAAAGCTTATAGAATCCAACGTTTTTTAACCATTTAGCTAAGTGTTTTATTCCAAGTGTTATTTTGATTTCTTACGTGTGATTAGAAGCTTACCTTTCATACTGAGTTAGCTGTGAAGTAATACATTGAGATACTACGCCCATGCGCCTACCCGCCATTTAGGCCATCTCTGCGACATATACATGTATGACGCGACTTGATTCGTTAGATTTAGATAAGAAGGATAGCTGTAAAGTATTTAACTAGAGATTGCGAATATTTTTAGCAACTATTTCAGCTGCAATAGTGATATTAATGAAACCATTAGTTTAGGTACTATATGTGTTAGATTATATCTACTTAAAGAAAAACTACAGCAACTTTTCTACATTCAAATATAATATATCTTATGTAACTCTCACTTATCTTACCATATAAGAAAAATCGATTTAATCATATGTATAAGTACCTACACGAAAATAATGCAAATACATATTTATATCATAAAACAGTGTCAAATGTTAGATAAGATAAAGCCAGTATATCCTATAAAAAAAACAATTTAAATATACGACAAATATACAAAACGAAACCATTCTAAAACCGAAAAAAAAACACGAAAGGCAAATTAATCACCCTAGAAACCGTAAAGTCATAGTTTCGGTGTGATAGCGCTACCAGGTGGCCGTGGTAATGGCTTGAGATCGAGATAATCATCCGGATACGGAACCATCTAACCACCCGGGAGATTGGGGTTGTATTACAGTGAGCGGTCACTTAGCAGGGGGCAACAAGATGGATGCGATTTTAAAATGTGCTTGATTTCGGTCCATTTGTGTTTAGGTAAGTTTGAGGTGAAGGTCGCATATTGCATTTAAATATCCAACGAAAGCGAAAGCCTATTGGAGAAAGTTAACAATATGATAAAAAAAAAACTAAATCGTAGGTACCTTTATCAGCTAACATCGATGTAGATGTCAATATTGTGGGCATTTCACTGAAGTTCTAGAATTAGAAGTATTTTTAGGAACAAAAAATACCTACTAATTGGTACTTAAATCCCGGAGGTGATGTAGAATAGATGATATTACCCATAATATATCTAAAAAATGCTACGTGTGTGTTGCATTTAGGGTCATTCCTGAAAAATGTTCCACTGGCCATACCTATTCGCAAATTCCCAGGAGACTCCGCTTTATAAGCATCTTATTTTTTGTGACTGTGTAACCCTTGTCAAGTTCCATCGACAACCAAAACTGATTAGCGAGATCTCCTAGGAATTTGCGAATAGTCAGGGGAATTGAGAAATTACCTTTAAATAGTCACCAGTAAACTTAAAGAACTATCGCCGCCTCAGGCCACACAATGGCGTCCTCGTAATTCTGCAATAGGCCAGCCCCTAGATTGCTCTATATCCTGCCAAAAAGTCATAACATCGTAACTTTAAAACCCTCATTATCACACAAAGACTATTTGCTTCTGCGTCTCATTGGGCAGTCATGAAAAGTTTTTATCACCAACTCTTTTAGTTATTATTCCCAAGCTTGTATATTCAGGCATCCAGTTTACTCATGATCTTTTGATCAAAGGTATTTTTACGGTTTAAAAGTCACACTTAACTTTGGTTATACAGAGTGATGCGCTCAGGCATAGCAATTACTGCACTGCAATCATACTGAGACTTTTCATTGCGATTTTATGCGTTAATTTAACCTCGTTTTACAGAATTATAATATTTCTGTGGTCATTAAGTTAATGGTGTAAGGACGGCGCGGCGTTAACGTTACTAGAAGTTGTTTCAGGTCTGTAAAGATTAAAGCTAGATTAAATTGCGTCAGATTCGTAAAAATATAAGATCCTTAAATAGATAATTAATAATAATAAATAACTACTTAAATAGGTAGACACAACAAGTTGATTAGGTAATAGGTACTCGTTTTCTTATAATTTATGATAACTATAAATCGAAGCAATTAGAAGTATTAGAACTTGCACTAATCAGTTACGAGTACTTACTGGCTTGTACAATGGACAGTCAGCTTCAATAGACACAATACGCCAATCGTACCTATATGTCACCTTGGAATAATTTCCGTCTGTATAAATCTCTACAGTTTACGTTGAAAAGTGTCTGTTAAAATCTAATTGTTCTAAATATAGACATTAGTTAAGTTGCTAGAGAATGGTAGGTTGAGGTAGATAATTTTGACGCGGTGTCTGTTCCGCTACTTGTGATTCTACCGGAAGTAGTATAAATAGGTATACATATTATTGATAAATTTAAAATATACCAAACCTCCCAATGTTCACAATATTAAAATTGGTTTCCTTAAATCATCCTCTGGCCTTGAGTTTAATTTACGATTTAAATATTATTCTGATTTATGGACACGAAATATGTATATTTAAATATAAATAGATTCAAGTTTTTAGGTACTAATTAACACTTATTTTTGTTATAAATACAATATTATTATGCTACATCTTTCTTAAACATGAATAAGAAATGTGTTAACCTTCCCTGATGTCTTCGATGTTGTATGCTTACCCCGAGGTAACATTTGTCACACGTGATAAACTAAGTAATTGCTGATAAATATGCAGCGGCATCTAAATACGTTTCCAATATGTCTACGCCATGTGTGAATAAAGAACCCTCATTGATACGCTTAATAAAACCTCCTAGAAATCCACATTAATATGTAACAAAATACAACATCTGTTCACCAAAACACTCCAAACCCATACAAATTCGCATTTAACATTACGACTCCCTAAAACCCCGTTAGATACTAATATACTCGAAAATGCTAAGTTACCACTCTGTCACACAGAAGAGAAAAGGAGTAAGTATCACCGTTCAGAAATATCGTTGCAACATTTTCCTTTGACGCAGTTCCTGACCTTTTTTGGCCGACAGTAGCACTCGTTTTTAACGCTTCCTAAAAGGACCTGATAGGCGAAAATAAAAACAAGATAACCCTTTCATCGTTGTTTCTATTATTATTGCCAGAGGGCTACGGTTTGTCGGAAACGGCGAGTTTGAATGCGTTGAGTTGGGTTCGGATTATCGATACATTGATAAAGATTTTTCTGGACTACGTTTGTGTAATGTTATTTTATGCTTCATTTTAAAAATCTTTATTTACATTTGCTTACGTTCGTTTATATTAAAGATTATTTCTTTAATAATCAAGTATCTTCTTTATTTTTGAGATAGGGTTTTTTTACAAGCTTTTATTTAGTTTCACCTGTCCCGTTGTCTGTAATCAAATCTTGCAAGTTAAATTTGATCCACTTTCCGGTTTCCGATTGAGCTGAAATTGTGCATGCATGTATAAATATGCACGTATACCATCGAGCTGATCTGATGATGGAGACAGGAGGTGGCCATAGGCACTCTGTTATGAAACAACGCAACCGAATTGTGTTAGGGGTTTTTAGAATTGTCTCGATGAGTATTAGTTGTCTGTCGTAAGAAAAGTACAGTAAGCGATAAAAGCTTGTACCAAAAATGAAATTTTTGCCAAAAACTTATTTAGGTTTTGAACGAGTAGGTACCTAGATTAAATTATAAAAGTCAGCTTGTTCAGTAATATGCATGACGTATCGGGCAAAACAAAGTAAAGGCTTCCTCTTAATGTCATCAAATATATGACGAATGAATTATAATAATATTAATATAATTAGATATTTAGACACAAAAAATTGCCCACTCCATTCCTGATCGTGGGCTGATAGCTACACATGAACCATTTTTTTTTTCAATATACTTTGTCTCCAGCCTCAATAGACTTAACTTTTCACAAAAAAAACAGTGGAACTCCAATCCAAACAAAATTCTCGTCGCAAAAAACCTTCATTTCCTCACAGAACCCTAAAATGAGCAAACCGGATACAAGAGCGTTCCCATCTGTTTTATTAAAAGTTCGATATTGATCTCGATCGAGGGTGTCATTCCAACAGCTGATCCAGCACATGCAGTGATTGGCTCATACGATCCAGAGCATACCGCCAACATTGAAAATCGAAAAACGTTATCTGCCACTCTTGCGCTCGAATATGCAAGTATACTTGACAAGCTACATGCGAGAATTCATTCATAAAATGGCCATGCAATTTTGCGAATGGGTTTAAGAAAAATATTTGTCAATTTCGAAGGCGTGCGCGAAGCCGAAGCAAATATGTTGAGACCCTTCACTTTGATGAAATGGAAGGGGTACACCAAGCGAATGGTGTCCTTGACCGTGTCATGGAGCGCACGCAGAGGCAGCACCCCTGCTTATTATTATTATTGAATGAAGTGCCGCTTGGACCTGGAGTGATCTTATGTGGTAGCCCTTAAATATAATCTAAGAATGTCCAAGTAGGTATTCCTCTCGACCATCGCTTTTAGCTACGTGGTAAACGAGTAATCACGATTGTCAATCTTACGTGCTTGCTTAACACTGGCCACCAAGAATCGCTCTGTTATCGAACTCGCCAACACTCGCGTGTCCAATGAGAATATAGTCCGGCTTGAACCAGGATTTAATTGAATGATTCGCTCTGATCACTTGACTGGTTAAAGTTGACTTTGTGCAATTTATTGTTCATAACTTTGACACGCCTTCTGTAAAATACCGTAATTGATAGTCTACGGCTTGAAATCACGCAAAAAAAATAAGTATCCATTATTTTTGGTTTTCTTTATGGACTTGATTATCATTTTTATCAGCCGAAACATAAATTGTACCTACGGCAGAATTTAAGACTCCCATGGATTATAAACTAAAAAGATGTCGTATGCTAAAGTAAAAGAGACAAAGCTCTCCAGTGGGTGGAGGCCGGATTCAAACCTGCGTCTTTAGCTTACGTGGCTAACGCCCTGAACCTTTAGGCTACCGCGTCACGGTGGTACCCGTCCCAACACTATCCATGTCCCGTTCGTCCCTCATGGGTCTTCAAAACGACCGGTTGAAAGTTACCCTTATCAAACACTGGCAGAGCAGTAAAGCATGTGGTTACAAACTGAGATTTCATGGTTTAAACTATGACCGGATAGTACCTAACAATAATTTTCTCGTCTCTCTCTCTCGAAATATCATCCAGTTTGTTGTACTTGGCAGTTGGAGTTATATATGCGCTTGGTCATGCAGTTCTCAATAATTTTAGTAGGTATATATTTCTTATTGGAAGTCGACCAACACTGTGTTATTCGGAAGATCACTGCTCACTACTTAAGAAATTTTTGCCCCATTGGCTATCGGTTCTAGGAGCTACGTGTTCCGCCTCCTGTCTATGTCTTGCAACTTGAACACACCCATATTTAAATCTTTGTTATAAATCGTTTTTACAATACAATCTTTGCTTTTTTAAACCAACACGAATCGAGATCTCACAGTTACCGCCGTTGATTGCATTCGATTATCGATTCATCGATCTTATCCTGACGCTGCACGCTGTGCTGCAATATGCATCGGATACCAAGCGCATCTCAATAAAACCAGTATAAATTATAACCTCAAGATCTTCTTCAACCCGTGTAAGCTGAGATCACACGTGTATTGGTGTGTTTAAGGCGATATGGTCGAAAAGTGATGAGAATACCCCCGTTCTTCTGTATAATAACTTGATACTTCTCGATAACAACCTCCTTATTGGAATGTCGATAACGCGTTTTGAAATCGAAAAAAATACGTCCGATACATGAAATGGAGAAATGAAACGACTATTCATCGAGATAGGTGATTTGTGCTGGCACGAAAGGGTGGCGTTTTGCATCATGTTGAATTTGTACGCAAATGTTCCGAATGTATTTATGAGATTTGTTTTGAGTGCATAAAACGATTGAAAAACGAATTTGAATAACGGTTATGTTCTTCGCAGCAATCTTGAAAAGATATGATCTTAATAATCACACATTCGAATCGATTTTAAGACATACACACATTCTAAATCAAATCTCGGAAAGGGTATATTTATTTTTACTGGCCGTATTTATTAGACGCAACATAAGTGCTTTTTTTTTTCATGCAATATTTAAGAGGTATAATCGCACATTACAACCTACTATTTTTTTATTTAACCCAGCCTTCACTTCTCGTCGGCACCAACATCCTTTGTTAAAAGAAAAGACATTAAAGCAGTAAAAAATATCTACAAAAATGAGGTTATAGCAGACGAATTCCATCAATTAGAGGCCGCTAGTGCCTTCCAAAATGTACAGATACTGACGCGCTGACATAAGTTCGGAGTATTGCAAAAAATGTTCGTGGCAGTAAAAAGTACTCGGAGATGTCGAAGCCTGGACGGCGCAAAAACTACGCCCAATAGGGGAATGCTGCGAAAAAATTCCCGTCCTTTGAATGGATGCGGCACGAACACAATGATATTGCAAAATCAATGAAGTCGTGAAGTTTAATATTTATCAACCAGTATTTGGTCTGAGTACACGCGATTAATGCAGGAGTTCTGTAATGGTCTGTCGGTATTGATTTTCAATGGTGCTTGGATTAAGGAATGTAATTTTATTCTTAATTTGTGACGATGGAATCTACAGGTGTAGTGTAAAAAATGCAAGCTTGACTAACCATTACTGACAGGACAATGTAACGCCAAGACGCAAGAATTTAATAATTTATTTTTCTGTAAATACATTTTATTTAACAAACCTTACCTACTGCGGGGAAGGATAAATATTTTTATTTTCAGAAAAACTTATCACATATTTCTAGAAGTTACCTTTGCAACTCCTTTGAAACAATAAATATTACTTAATTTCAAAATCAGATTTGACACAATCAGATAATCTGATTGTGATTGTGTAAACACGAACACAAAGTGGAAAGCTAACAATGATACCTTCACAATTGGACATAGTCTAAGGAATCCTATACTTATAACAGATTTGATTCCACATTTTATCCATACGCTTCTACACTATTTCCAACAGCGTTCTGAAACTTCCTACATCCGACATTCACTAATGAAATCGCGTCCTTCGAACAAGCGGAGATCGCATCAAAAAGCGTTTACCGCCAACGTTTTTTACCGCTAATTGTAAGTTATTTGGCCCAGGGGGTTATTCTACCAGCGCACAATAAACGGTCTAACTTTGCACAACCGTCTCCGTAAATATTTACTCATTTCCCGTCTTATTACAATGGAATAAAATGGAAAATTGTACACATATCTTTGACTGTGACTTGCGCACTTCTCGTCGCTTATGCCTGTTTATACAGAACTGGCATAGTTTTCACATTTACAAAATGACGTAACTCTCTACATAGTTCTTGTAGTTAAGCCTGTTTATATAATGGAACCTGTACAGTTCATGGCGTTACTTCTATGTCGGCTACTTTGAATCGGACTGCGATAGGATTCCGTACGTTTGATTGGTCGAGTGATTCTCTGCCTGTTTGATGGTCATTAGACTGTTGGCAATAAAGTAGATTTTGTTGCCAACATGCATGACATTCAGCAGGACGATTTGTGAAAGGGCTTTATATCACGATGGTGGGATAGAAGCGTCTAGCTTGTCACCGCAACCATCGGTCGCTTAATGTAAATCCTAGGGCTTCCATGGTCGTGGTAATGAATCCATAGAGCGTCTCGTAGTGCAGGGAAAGGTCGAAGGCACCAGGCCACGTGGTAGATCACCAATGAGATGGACAGACCAGATCAAGGCCGCAACTAAGTGCTCGGTTTACGAATGTACCCGGAAAGCTGCAGTCCGCGACGAATGGCGCCGTATTAGCAAGATCATCACTCATCGAGATTCACAATGATGACCACGACCACTCTGGCAAGAGTGTACTGACTAAGAAGAAGAAGAGGGCTTCCATATAATTCACAAAGGTAAGTTTTCGATCTTGTACAACGTGTTTACCTACAAACTTGACTTCAGGGGAATTCATTTAGCATTAGGCAGAATCGTCTGCAAGCGGAACCACAATGTTAAAAACAAAGAGAAAGTGGAAAAAGTCACATAAAAAATGGAAGGATATGGTGGAATGTCTTGAAACGGTGAGTTTTCCACTTTTCTTTTATTTCAAAGCATAACTTTAGGGATTCTAGTAGAAGGTAGTAAGTCAACTGCTCAAAACGGAATCGATAGGTACTTTAATACCTATATTGTGTTGTTTTCTTTATAATTTAAAGTGAGAAAAAGTGATTAGAAAAACAGTCGACATTCGAACCAATGATACACAATATGTTCTGCTCCAAAAATAACTGCATACAAAAGACCAGTAAGTTCAGTAAGTAGATCAAAGATAATGTCAATTTTATTGGCAAAGAATATTTATTTTTATTCGAAACATGTGCAGAAATGCAGCTGCTGTTGACTAATATATACTCGTACATAGTATATTGTTATGAGTGTTTAATATCGCTTTAGATATACCGATCGAGCCTCATTTAGATGGTTCAAGAAAATGCATGCAATATTAGATTCATTGCTAACTACAGAGTACACTTAATTCAGTCGATCGACAAAATAGCGCAATGTAACGACAATCGGATGCAAGTTCTTTAAAGGTCTACATGGGACTTTACTAATAATTCTGGCCGACTAAAAAAAAACATTAAAACAATAGTCACCAAAAGATATTACAACTAATTGTAAGTATACCATAGTTGGGAGATTTTAGACGAGATGTATATAGTTGAATGGTTTTACGGTACCCTAAACGAATCCATACTGGTCATTAGATCAGATCTCTAATTGGTGTCATTACAAGCCAGCATGAAAGTATAATGTGACTGCTCATGAGCTTCAGTCTCCAGGCTTTATGTGACGGTACTTAGTTTTTATTAGTTCATAAAAAACCAAGATGGTGACTGCTGTTTGAGAAGCTAAGAGATAGACATTTGATATCATAGAAAGAAACGAAACGTTATGAAATACGCAACGACGCAGCTAACTAGAAAAATAATGATCTTTGAAAAGTGTTGCATCGGGACAATAAATTTTAATTGGTTTTGAGTATTTAATTTCAATTATTCTGTTTCTTAAGTTTCTTCGTATGATTTGTGCGTATTGAAATTTATCCGTTGATAGTGCGGATACATTAGAATATTATAAATTCAGTTAGTTTTATATTTATACATATACATAGGTTCTTATGTTAAAAGATGACATAGAAGAGTACAAGACTACTACTTAGTTATAACTTAAAGTCAGTGACGCTGCGTCATAAATATTGCCTGAGATAGCTTACTTCCGTTTTTAGTTCATAAGACAAAGTAAAACTACTCATTGGTTTTTAGCTCATTGTACAACTTCCCATCAGGAGGTTTACAAAAAATGTAAAGTAAATAAACTATGATTAGAGACGATAGTGATATTGGCAAAATGTATATAGTCTTCTTTAAAAACTTCGTAGCGTTCTTCTTGAAATTTAATACAGAAAATCCAACCTTACCTAATACTTACTCTTTCGGAAAACAAACAGCACCCTACCAAACGCGAATGGCAAACCGATACCTAAACACGCTTCTAAAAACAAAAGCGAGTGCGATAATACATCACCTCGCCCGGTGGGCGGCAAATAGCCCGTAGTGCTAAATCGCGCGGGCAACGCGTATCAATGGGTGCATTATGGGACGCTCCGGTGCGCCAGCCCTGCGTGTAAAGGCAAAGATAATGTGGGATAGAGGTTTTTAAATTGGCCTGGACTAGGGTTGGCGAAAGATGGATGTGCTGGAGAGATAAACATGAAGGTTGATAGGTAGGTTAGGTTGTGTTTAAAGTCAAAAGATATAGGGGATATAAATTTTTATGTCAAAGTAATTTAGGTTTAGAAGGAAAGCAAAAATGAAAGAAAGCATTACAATGTGGACATTTCTTTTTATTTATTTATAGAGTAGGGACACAATATTAGTACACTTTTTATGATATAAGAAAATTATATACAATATTCAATAGCAATATTTTTTGTAATGTTTTTACGTTAATAATAAGATTTACAAAACTGCAATTAATACTGTATTTTTAAATAAAATAAATCTAATCTTATTATTTTTGTTTTTTCAATGACATAATCTCAAAATAAACAGTTTCAAGCTAAGACAAAACACTTTCTACCTCTGACGGCTTAATCGAATATCATCATTATTCCAAATTAGAGACGGCACCAAATTAAGCCAATAAACCACGCTACCCTCAAGGACAGTCCCCTTCTCCGTTAACTATAGTCATTACTCTTTGACCCATAAGCATAAGTAGACCCATACATTTTGTTCGCCATCCCTTTCCGGCGTCGATGGGTACCTAAATAATTTCCGTGCGATTGAGAATAAGTTTTTTTTAGCTTCCCTTAAATTTAGTGTTAAAGAACATTGTAAATTACTTAAGGGCTGAAAAAATAGGGCTCCACTTTTCTTATTTGTAAGTTCCAGGCCTTTGCCCAGCAGTGGGACACTCCTATAGGCTAATAAAAAAAAAGTTCCATGACGCTGGTGCTTTGGGAAATGGGACGGTCCCTTGTCTGGGTCGCCACTTGCGTTGCGTCTTTCTCTACTAGACAGTATTAGACATGTCTTATACTTAGTTACCTACTAAGCGTCACTTCCACCGTCCCACTAACCCGGGGTTAACCGGTTAAACCGTTAACTTAGTGTCAAATTGTACTGGTAACCTTGGTAACTCCGGGTTACCGGTTAACTCCGGGTTGAATGGTGCAAGTGAGCCTAAAGGTCATCAAGGAACATTTACATTATACATAGGAAGGTACATTGGTATCTAACTAATTTCATTACGTAACTAAACGAAATTGAATATCTTATTTTAGAGTATAAATATAACTAACATTAGACATAAATTTTAATGTTAGGAAAATAAATAACAACACATTTTCATTGTTTCCCTCAAAAAATAACAGCGAATACGCTCAAAATTCCGTAACTTGATAACAGCTTCAAACATTCAATTACGCTTTCTTTTATAACCCGGTTCTTTGTTTAGATTTCCGTCAAAGAACGTAGAAAAATACCGACAAAAAGTTTCGCCATGGCCAAAGGGCCAGCCAAGCGTGAACCTTCGAAAACAGCAAGAACGGAGCTAACGGCGCGGCTGGTATCCGGTGGTTACTCTAAGAGCTAGCCCCGGAAATATGGTACCTACGTACCATATACCACCCATCTATGGTTAAAGCTTAGTTAGGCTAAGGTCCAAAATTAATTCTAATATCTTCGTTTAGGTGTGTCTATTATAGTATAGTGTATATTGGGTGTATTAGAATTTTGTAGTTTTTGAGCAATTAAACTTAATTACATTTGAACAGTTGTGAACCATTGTTGTACGTAGTAGGTACTGGACTGTATAGTTTGGTGATTTTTAGTGTTCCGTACAAAACTTTGTTCACGGAACACTTATGATCACTTCGGTCTTGCAAATCAGTTAAATACGTTTTTCTCAGAGACCGTTTGTTGTTAATGAGAGCAACGAAACCGCTGTAGTAAGTTTGTTTACTATGCTTTTTACTTCAGAGGCCAGAAAAACTTTTTTCTTGAAAAAAAAAGGACCTACATTACCATTAGAATAAACATTATGCAATATTACGGAGATAAAAAACCGCAGGCGATGAGATGCATCCCGGAATTTACCTTGCTTCCTTCAAGTGGCGTGCATTATTTGACCTCCACCGATAAACAGCTGCCAGACACCTGAATCCAATAATATAGTAGAGCAAACTACCTGTCTAGTTTTATTGGTCTCAAAATTGTGAACCATTTTCCGAGGCTACCTCTGCGTCAACTCAGAGAGCACTTTAGATGAAAAGAAAACTAACTAAGTATACATGAGTTAGAACATACTTAGCTCCCTAGGGTGGTAAATTTTCCTCTTCAGTTTTGCTAAAGTCTGCTGTAAAACTTGCCTGAA
Source organism: Cydia splendana (assembly GCF_910591565.1). Taxonomy (NCBI): domain Eukaryota; kingdom Metazoa; phylum Arthropoda; class Insecta; order Lepidoptera; family Tortricidae; genus Cydia; species Cydia splendana. The sequence continues at coordinate 18,043,433 of NC_085969.1, forward strand.
GTCCTGATATGGCTTGTCGCGTAATCAGCATACATCGGATTTTAGGGAGCAAGATTAAACTGTTCCGTCGCTGTACACACCCTGGAACCTAAAAAAGAGTTTGTCCCATTTTCCAAGGCGTAAAATGCCTTGGAAAATGGGACAATGGGGCTTTAATGTTATTGAATTTTCATGTCTCAATACGGGTATACGAAGCGTCAAAGCGGACAGCAACAATATCCATAGTTCCGCCCAGCTAAAGACTTACGCCAACCCCAAGTAATTCAAGTAACGTTACGTACATATTTAAACTGAGAAGCCCCATCTTCCCACCATTATGTACTGCCATAACAGCCATTAAAAATTCATTCAAATTTGAACCATATTCTAAAACATTAAATTCTATATTCAAACGATTTGAAATTGGCGTTAAGGCTGCTATGCATGATGGAATTGATGGAGCTATCTCGTCATAGTGCAATTCCCTAACTAGCCTCGGCTTTGTTCGTCTAATGACCACAAGCTTCGCTATGACCTCAGATTTGCCCGCTAGATGGAGATTTAACCCCATATTTTTAAAACTCAATAGTCTCTAATTAAAACCAAAATATTACTTTGCTAATCCGCGAAAAGATAACGTAGAGAGGCGAAACACTTGTCGAGTATTGTTCTTTTGGTGGTGATTTGTTATACTTATTTGCGTATTTATTTTTGCGGTGGGAGGGTGGGAACATTAATTGCTTGTATAAAATACGCAATTATTTTTTCGCGTTATCTTTTCGCGGATTAGCAAAGTAATATTTTGGTTTTAATTAATATGGATTTCCGCAAAGTAGGTGACGCCTGATTCCATTCACTATTTCAATATTCTCTTACAAACTTCTGTCAAATTTTATCTCTTTCTTGCAAACAGATATTTCGAAATGACACATAGGGACAAACGATTATCAACCGTTAGTTACATTTGACAAACGTTTACGAATAACGCCAATAGTGTTTTGGAATTGGAACAAGGTGCAATCATTTTGATTCGGTCTATAAAGTCTTACAGTTAAGTATAGGTACCTAAGTCAAAGTTTGACTTTTCATTTCGTAAATAAACATATGGCTTTAAAATTAAAATTAAAATTAAATATCATTTATTATCAGGCCACTAAGGCCCTACATACCGTACAATCTAACATACAGACAATAGTAAAAATCTTAAAAATTATTTCGGCGACACGGCGGATTTCAGTTGTGCCGCATGATAATGTTCCGGTGTAGGATTTGGCAGATTCCCACGGAACCGCCGAAACACCACCGTTTAACAGGTACCGTCAATTTTGTGACGACCATTAAACAGCCGTCGAAGGCAACGTGCAATTCCATACTATCCTATTATTTCAGCTGCGTCTAAAAATTCGAAGCCGTTAAATTAAAAATATATATTATGCTCTGGCACTGCCACATTGTCAGTAGAAAAAGGCGGCAAATTTATAAAAAGTAGGCACGAAGGGTTTTCACGATAACAAACACGGTAAACGAGTTCACTGATAATGTTTAGAGCAATCCGCTCTAAGAACGTTTTCGATCGTAAGCGGCCCGTAAACTGCCTAAGAGCACTTGTCTTATGTATGTTGACCGGGTCTTTGTAATAGTATGTGAGATCTATACGAAGTAGTCTATGCTCTCTGACCCAGTTAGCTTCGCCCTTTGTGAAGTAAAGACGTTTCACATTTTTGCGAAGCACTTATGCAAAAATAAATATGCTCCAGTTCCGTCTCCCGTCTTCGGGCTCTGTTTTCTATGAGCGAGTAAAATGACCGTTTCATTATTTAATGGTAACTTTTATAGTTTCAGAAGCAAGTCAAAAAGAAGCACTTGGCTTCTTTGTGAAATGGGAAATATATTTCCAAGTTGTTTGTAGTCCTAGAGGCCAGTTCGAAATTGTGACATCAAAATATCATCTAAACGATGTCACGCGTGCGTTTCGATCGTACTTGTATACATAAAAATATTCTAACACAATACGAGTATATCTTCTTTATTCATTTTTCTTCTTAAGTTAGGTTGTTTATAACATAATTATAAAATTAAAATACAAAAGCACATAAAAAAACTATAAAAAATACATATAAACACCTAACCTAGGGTGCCGCCAACAACGGGGCAGGGCCCTTGCTGCCGGTGGTCAGGGCCGCAGAGTGAGGGACCAACGTATACTATACGCGACGTGTCCAAAAATCCTGCCTTCTGCATCTGACCCTTGATCCAACCACCCAGCGAGAGTCTCTCTAGGTGTTGGTCGAGACTCTTCGCTATGGGACCGTTCGCTGACACGACTATCGGAACAATGATCGTCGGAGTCAACATCCCACATGGCGGTAATCTCGTGAGCCAAGTCTAGGTACTTACTGGATTTGTCCTTCTCGGCTTTCACGAGATTCTCATCATGGGGGATGGTGACGTGGACGAGCACGGTTCGGCGCTGCGATCGGTCTATCAGCACGATGTCAGGCTTACACAATAGTTTGATTTGAATGTGTGAATTAATAAACTAGAATGAATAAAATTACTAAATCTGAATAGATTAAGATAATAAAATTGTCAGCAAGATAATTTATGTCTGACAACAATAAAATCCAGAAACAATAAAAACTTGGGCGAAATCCAAATCGCATACCATGAACATAACCACTTAATGAAGAGGCGTTGTTGAATTATTAATTTATTACCCTAAAATATCGCGAGTTTGGTAAAACAAGGTTCTATCTTACTTAGAGGTTCATAATCAGATGAATCTTTATCAAAGTAAAAGTAGGTGTAGATGTTTATTGTTTAAAATTTTGTCTTTACACGCCTACCGGCAGGGGGCGCTCGGACCATGTGTATGAATTAATATTCTGTCGTCGTGATTTTCGGATGTTATTTATGATATCAGTGCGATTTCATCAGTAACATTCATACTTGGATCTGAGATAATAAATTTGGGGTCCCAATTTTAAAATATGACTGAAGTTATAGCTTTTGTTTTACAAAAACTATGTAACATAAGTTAGTATTTATTAATTTTAAAATTTAATAAACCAATTCAAAATCATTTATTTAAGTCTGGCTGCGTGATATTCTAAATATTATGTAAATATTTTAGTACAGCGGCCCAAGGGCCTTATACACTGTTTGATGTGACTGGACAGTATCGTACCGACGAGTGGTATCGTTGTGTTCGGTAGAGTTTACTGAGTACGAAATAAGAACTCGTCACTTTCTAAGACTGTGGAGGGGTTAACTGTGACGTCACAAAGATGGCGGTCCCAGGTTTCAAAGTTTAGATAATTACTCGGCAAGTTACTATCAGATTTTTTAAAATGAGGTGTCTTATGAAAGCTGATGAAATGTAGAATAAAACATGCTATATAACTAAAAGTGTAATTCAATTAATTATTTTATTATTAACAAAAATCCGAAAACTTAATATCTGTCTTTTTTTTCTCATTCAAAAAACACAATGAAAACGGCCACTTAGATAAAAAATATGTTATATAAATAATTTAGGTAGATGATTAAGCTACACGTTACTTCTTGAATGATGTGAATCCGATAATAAATAATTAAACTACGATGATTATACCGCGGGCGCGGCGCAGCGAACCACGCGCGCTCGGTTACTTGGAGGTGCGGGCGCGACTGAGAATGCTGTACTGTATATCAAAAACTACCTAACATTTTTAAACGAGTGATATATCAAATGAAAGATATTTAAATAACCAATAAAACGTGGTTATAAACTGGTGCTTGTCATCTAATAATAAGTATATAGAAATAAGCAAACAATAAAAATCCAAAAAGTAGTCACTTCAGTGTCGATTGGACTCATTGTATTAATGATTTATATGCCAAGCATGAAAAGGTAATTTAATAAATGTGACTAAAAACAGTTTACGGCGTTTTGACGTAAAAAGTTACTTGATTTATCATCACAAGATATATTTGAGTACATTATTGTCAAGGCTCGAAGTCGAAAGTAGCCTCCCACCTGAGATTAGAGATTAAACAATTAGTCCAAGAAGAGGGTTCCCACAAGGGGAGTGTCTGTCCCCCCTGATGTGGTGCCTACTGCTAGACTCAATGGTGAAAGAGTTCAACAGGGGGGGTATGTACATGCAGGGTTACACTGACGACGGAGTGTTACTAGTAAGAGGGACGGTTTTTAGGGTCGTAAGAGAGAAACCCGAGAAAAGAGATGAAACCCATAAAGATGCAAGGTATAGAACTAGAAATGGTGAATGAGCTGAAATATCTGGAAGTTACTCAAGACAGCACGCTCAGATCAGATACAAAACTCACATCAAGGAGCAGACGGCAAAAGCCATAAGAACACTATGTCAATGCAAAAGGGCACTATGTCAATGCTCGGAATCTGACCTGAGAGACGCGACGGTCAGGGCTGTCAGCACCGCTGCTTTCTGGGCATCCACTGTTTAGAGTTTTAGAGGAACCTCGACGCGAGAGAAGTAGAAATCCGCTGGATCTACAAGGCGGTGATATGTACTACCCATATGGGTATATGAGAACGACCCCGACACATGCAATTGGAGGTAATGCTAAGTTTGAAGCTTGGAATGGGGTGGAGAAGAGCTACTGAACAGTGATATAGAATGAAAGCATGTAAGGAATGGAAAAGAAGCTACGTGGACAAGAGACACGCGCTGGTACAAAGAGAGGCACTATCAAAATTTGAGATGTTGATGGCCAATACCGATGGCTAATAAAAAGGCAGGAGATATTTGATAAGATATACAGGGTAAGAAATATAGGAGAGAGAGACAACTGGAACGTGGAAGCCAGACACCCGACGACCATCTGCTTTACGAATAGCTCAAGAAGAAGCTCAACGAAACTAGCAGAGTGATGCCTAAACTGGGAGAGCAAGTATCAATATCACTGTGCAGATATGCGAGTTCCAAGCAGAGGTATGTGCAATAGCCCGCTGTGCACGTATAGTTAAAGAGAGTGTGCAGGAAGAAGGCGCTATTGTAATATATACAGATAGCCAGGCAGCACTAAAGTCACTAAAGAAAATATCGGACACCTCCTCTCTCGTAAGAGAATGACGAGAGAAGCTTAACTCGATAGGCAAATAAAGAAGTGTCACGGTGGCATGGGAACCTTTAGGACACTAGGGAGTGACGGAAAATGAGACGGCGCACGAACTGGCGAGGATTTTTTTTTATTTATCTATCATGAAGTACACAACAATTTTGTCACAAATTATATTCCTCGCCAAACTGCGATTGCAGTTTGTTGGCGAGGATGGAGGCGGAGACGGAATATATGGGTCTGGAACCGGCTCTGCTTATGTCAGCGGATGTTACTAAAGGAGTCATAGAAAAGGTAAATAGAAATAGAAATAGAAATAGAAATATTTATTTGCTTAAACATGGTAAATGCGTACAGATGTCAAAAGTAAATTAATTTAGTATCACATGTTTAGCCAAATATGGCATGCAAACTTAAAGCTAAATAAAAAAACCCTTTATTACAATGTCAAAACTAGGTAAACAATACTAAATCATTAATATTACATGCAGTCAAGTAGAGTTTAATTATTACATATTATATATTATAAGTTTCTTTAACAATGAATTTAAAGTCACTATAATTAAAATACATTTAGTTAATAGAGTAATCCAGAAAATCTTTTAAAGAATAAAAGCATTTATCTTTTAACCATTTGTGTAATCTGGTAGTAAATAATTTGTCGGGTAATTGTCTTATCTCATATGGCAACTTATTGTACACAAGAATACTCATCACATAACAGTTTTTCCTAAATAAAGAGGTCTTACATAGTGGCATCTGTAGCTTAAATTCATCCCTTGCTCTTAATTTACTATTAGTGGACGTTAGTTTGAAGTACAGTGGAAGTTTGCGTACAAGACGCCCTAATTCTAATATATACATATCATATAAGGTTAGCAGTCTAAGTCTCTTAAACAAAGGCCGAAAAGAATCTCTCGGCTTAGCTCCGCAGACTGCTTTAACACACTTTTTTTGAATTAAGAATGCTTGGTTTATATCTGTACAATTGCCCCATATTGAAATACCATATCTTAACAGTGATGCAACATAGCCATTGTAAGCAAGCAATGCTGCTTTTTCTCCAGCTATAGCTCTAAGCTGTTTCAAAGCATAAACAAACCTATCTAGTTTGTCACATATCTGTTTTACATGATTTTTCCATGTACAGTGTTCATCTAAGGTTATACCTAAAAACTTCATGTCATTAACTTGCTCAATTTTCTGATTGCCACAGTGTAGTTGTAAGTCCATTGGTTCCGTTTTATAGTTCCGAAATTGAATGTAACATGTTTTTGATGTATTCGTTTGTAAGTTATTTCTGCTTAACCATGAGTCTATTGTGTTTATTGTATCATTCAATTGGTTTGTATAAGAAACTGTTTCGTCATCAGCAGGTATTATTACGGCTATATCATCAGCAAACAGGGACATCGGGCACTGTGTTTCTTTAGGTAGGTCGTTTATGTATAAAAGAAACAACAGTGGGCCAAGGATACTTCCCTGAGGGACCCCGTACCCGTTGCATCTATACTCCGATCGATAAGCGACATTAACGTTGAGTTGGTCAAGTTTGTTTAATTCGACACATTGCATCCGATTGCTCAAGTAGCTCTCGATCCAACTAACAGCGTTTCCTCTAAGTCCGTAATGTTGGCACTTCTGAATTAAGAATTTATGATCAACAAAGTCGAATGCTTTAGTCATGTCGAAAAATGTTACTACTACTGGAATTTTGTCGTCTATGTATTGAGTGATTCTACGAACAAGTGAGTATGATGCATGAGTAGTCGATTTTTGCTTCTGAAACCCATTTTGTTCCATAGCAATGATGTTGAACTTATTCAAAAATTGGGTTACTCGATTATGGAATGCTCGTTCAAATATTTTAGAAAAAATCGGAACCAGTGTTATTGGGCGATAATTTCGTATGTCAGTTTTACTACCCTTTTTGTGAATTGGTTTCACTATTGATTTCTTAAGCCGTTCAGGAAAGGTACCTTCTATGAACGATAGGTTGACCAGATGAGTCAAAATTGGAGAAGATGGAAATGGATGGAGATGGAAGTACAGTCGAAGATGATGACTAAAGGATCACAGGAGAACCAGGTATCTTTTGAAACTAGGTAAGAGCAGTCTGAGACTACTGACGGGTATCATTACTGGTCGTAACACCCTCAACAGACCACTTAAGAAAATGGAAATTAGTATAGACACCTCCTGTCCACACTGAGGTAAGGAGGAGACTAGCTTACACGTACTATACCTTACCAGCAGAATATACTATGTATATGCGGCACCGCGATGTAATACATTCGGTAGAGACACACTGAAAGAAAACGAACTAAAGGACGTCGAACTTAAAGATGTCATCTATTCTGCAGGAAGACAAAAAGATTTGAGGAGAATGGTGTGAAAATGCCGCCGGGACAGTAACCTGCAGCTCCAACCTCAGGGAATTGGGCTGAATGGACGCTACACGTGATCAGCTGCTTCCGGCCGGGCGTCCGTACACTACATCTACAACATTTCATTTTTTCATTCCTAAAATCTATAGCAACATACTTACCCTTAAATATTAGGAAAAGCACCAGCAAAAATGTATTTAAGTCTAAATAAAAAAAACTCATCTTGAAACAATATGAAGCTAGGATAGTTAGGTAACTTAAGTTAAAGAATGTCGTGTTATATTGAACTTATATTTGTAACTTATACTAGTATCTAAAATAGTTTAAATATCTAAGTAAGTAAAATAGCCTAACACAGTATATAAAGAGAGGAGCCTATTTCTGCCAACAAACTGTTATACAGTTTGGCGGAGGTTGTACCTATTATGTAAATGCTGTTTCCGTGAATAAATGGTTTATATATTTTATTTTATTTTCCTGAGTTATAGAGATATCGCTTGCCAGGATACTTATGCTTAATAACATGAATTTGGTTCATAATGATAATTATTTTCGATAACTCTCACTAATAATCGTTATTATTTAAATATAAAAGTAAAGTGAATACTTCTATGGATTTTTATTTCTATATACATACTTATGTATAAGATGACAAGCTCCAGTTTATATCCACGTTTTATTGGTTATTTAAATATCTTTCATTTGATGTAGCATTTGTTTAAAAATATTAATTTGTTTTTGATATACAGTACAGCATTCTCAGTCGCGCCCGCGCCTCCAAGTAACCGAGCGCGCGCGGTTCGCTGCGCCGCGCTCGCGGTATAATCATCGTAGTTTACTTGTTTATTATCGGAATCACAAAATTCAAGTAGTAACGTGTAGCTTAATCAGCTACCTAAATTATTTATATGACATATTTTTTATCTAAGTGGCCGTTTTCATTGTGTTTTTTGGGTGAGAGAAAAAAGACAAATGTAAAGTTTTAGTATTTTTGCAAATAAAAAAAATAATAATTTAAATACACTATTAGTTATATAGCATGTTTTATTCTACATTTCATCAGCTTTCACAGGACACCTCATTTTTAAAAATCTGATAATAACTCGCCGAGTAACAATCTAAACTTTGAAACCCGGGACCGCCATCTTTGTGACGTCACAGTTAACCCCTCCACAGTCTTAGAAAGTGACGAGTTCTTATTTCGTACTCAGTAAACTCTACCGAACACAACGATACCACTCGTCGGTACGATACTGTCCAGTCACATCAAACAGTGTATAAGGCCCTTGGGCCGCTGTACTATTTAGGCAGTTTATAAATCCCAAGATTACCAAGTCCATAAGCAACAGATACGTAAAAATAGGAAGCTACTTTAATAAACTTTGGCTTGTTGTACTCAAATAAACACGTCTATTGCTCTACTTTGAAGTAGAGAAAGTAAAAAAATTCTCATAATATGCATGTTAATATATTTTTTGCAGTACATCTGGTGCTCCATTACGACACCATGTGCTATAATAAGCACATTACGTAACTACGTCGAAAATTTAAAAGACCACATATACCTACTGTAAAACCTTGTTCGATACACATGCGAATAAATAATTCGCAACACGTGTCGATTTAACTATCTATCCAAAGTTTATTCAGTCTTATTGAAACACAGACTTATACACCTTCAGTGCTTTAGGTAACGCAAGATCATCTTACTTTCAATCCAATAAAAAAATCCAACAAGTATTCCAAGTCTTGTACAAATTAATATTCCAGTCACACCCCACTACTGTAGCATCGTGAATCAACATTAACAAAACAAACATCTCAGATGATGGCGATAACGGGCAGCCTTAAACAACGAGATTTGCTGCTTTATGAATTCGCGGTATCCGACTGAGATTAAAATTCATTTGGGAACATACCGCCCGCTGTAAAGCCTTAAAACTAATGTGCCAAGATAATATCACGTTTCAAAAACTAGGGACTCTTCTTAGAACGAAACGGGCGTGAGAACATTTACAGAAAAGAGGGAATTGAATTACAAATCTGGATTCGTACTAATGTGCTACTGATTTGATCGGAGTCGTTAAGTTTTTTAATTTAGAAGGTGTGCAGTGACTACTAATTGGTACGAAGTTTTATTAAGTGTTGGCAAGTTGTCGGAAATCTCGATGGTTATAAGTTAATTTCAGAGTCTGGTGTTATCTGAAATTAGGGCTTATTTGTAAAATATTACGTGTATCGCGGGTCGCGGGCAATCTGATCAGTGTCAAAATATTTTTGTAAATACAGTACCTACATAGCAAAGAGTGTTGGAAAGTGTCTTCGTAAACTTAAAGAATCTTGTTTTATAGGTAACTGCATAAACGCACGTGGAACAAGTTTAAATGTTTGAATAAATATACAGCTTTTGTTCGCGTGCGTGATGCCGTCACATTCGTTTCGACCTTGCTGCTAACCAGACTAAATTTGTATCAGTGCCTAATCCTCGACAATATACTCTTCATATGGACTCATCATAGTTTCCTTTACGCCAGATTTCACAGGTTATGGGCCTGCGCGTTTTCAATAAAAATCAAAACGGATTTCGAGCGTAAAAAGCGAAAATAGTTAATACGGTCGCCGGCAGTAATGGCGTCCAGTACAAGTTCTTCATCTCCACTCGTGATGGAAAAACTAAAAGGAATGGAAAACTATTCATCGTGGAAATTTATGATGAAGATGGTGTTAGTTCATGAAGATCTTTGGGATTTTGTGGAAAAAGAGGTTGACGATAAAAAACCGGAAGATGTGAAAAAGGGCCAGAAAGCGCTCGCACGCATTGCATTGTCCGTGCAATCGACGGCCTTCGTACACATAAGGAACGTGACCTCGGCACACAAAGCATGGACGAGTCTTCAGAAAGCATATGAAGATAAGGGATTATGTCGGAGACTAGGCCTGTTGCGAACTTTGTTTAGCACAAAGTTGACGGATTGTCAGAGTATGGAGAAATACATAAACAAGATCACGGATGTCGCACAACAACTGCAGGATATTGGTGCTGGGTTGGAGGATGACTTTGTTGCGGTCATCATGCTGAGCGGACTTCCTGAGGACTACGACCCGCTAATCATGGCTATTGAGAACTCGTCAACTGCCAAATTATCTAGCGAAGTTGTATCGGCGAAGCTGCTACAGGAAAGGATGCGACGTGAGGACAGCAAGCGCGACGGAGACGGAGTTACGGCTCTGGCGGCCGCGAGAAAGCTGCCCAGGTGTTATGTATGTAAGAGGACCGGACATTTCAAGAAAGATTGTCCGATGTTGAACAAAAAGAAAAGTAGCAAAGGAACGTCGTCGGCAAAGGCTCTACTCACGGCGCTGTCGGTGAACGTGGAAAGTGATCTTTGGTACGTGGACAGTGGATCGGCGAGTCATCTTTGTCGAGATGTGAACATAATGAGTGACATGAAGTCAGAGAAATCGTTGCAAGTGACTGTAGCTAACGGAGATAAACTATTTACGGCCGGGCGAGGTAATGTTCAAGTGGAACAACGTAATGGCAATGTAAAGACTATAAGTGATGTGTATTATGTACCTAATTTAGTAGCTAACTTATTGTCGGTAAGCGCCATGGCAAAGAAAGGCTTTAAGATAGTATTCGAATCCGATAGTTGCGAAATATTAGATAATGGGGTTATTGCAGCGACAGCTACTTTGAAAAATGATGTTTATGTCCTTGACACTGTGGGGGCGTGTTCTAATGTTCCTTTACAGAACAAACAGATGGCCAATGCAGCAGTGGAGGAGAAGCGTGCGGGTACTAGCGACGGAACTGTATCTGTAGCTTCAGAGAAGGTTTGGCATCGTCGTCTATCGCATCTTAACAGAAGAAGCATGGAACTTTTGAAAAAAGGTATGGCTTCTGGTATATCATATGATAGTAGAGATTTTGAAACGTGTGTAGCGTGTGTACAAGGTAAGGCAAGTAGGGTCCCCTTTCCTAAGAAATCTCACAACAGGGCTAAAGAGGTTCTGGGCTTAGTACATACAGACGTCTGTGGGCCGCTACCATCTCCCTCATTCAGCGGTGCAAGGTATTTCTTGCTTTTCATAGATGACTATTCTAGAAAGACGTTTGTGTACTTTTTAACTAAAAAAGGTGAAGTATTTGATAGGTTCAAAGAATTTAAGGCTTTAGTGGAGAACCAGACAGGTAAAAAGATAAAATCGCTACGTAGCGACAACGGAGGAGAATACACCAGTTCTGCTTTTCAGGCGTATCTCAAGAGCAATGGCATCGTGCATCAAACCACTGTTCCTGGCTCCGCTGCTCAGAACGGGGTCGCAGAACGCGCGAACAGGACCGTGATGCAGGCTGCAAGATGCATGCTGCAAGATGCGGGCCTAAGCAACGAATTCTGGGCGGAGGCTGTTAACACGGCCGTCTACGTCAAAAACCGCTGTCCTACGAAAGCTGTACTGGGGAGCACTCCTGAAGAAAAGTGGAGTGGCAAAAAGGTATCTCTAAGTCATTTACGTATCTTTGGTTCTGTGGCTTATGCGATGACTTTGAAGCGTTCGAAATTAGATCCGAAATGCAAAAAGTACATTTTTGTTGGGTATTGTGAGCATACAAAGGGTTATAGACTCTTGGACCCGGAACAACCAACAAAATGCATCAAAGCCAGGGATGTAACCTTCTTAGAAAATACGTTCATTAAAAAAGTATCAAGTGATGACATTGACAATGTCATTGAGTCAATTGAAATATTTCCACAAATTGAAAATAATGGAAATAAAAATGTTGTAATCGAATTGTCGAACCCAACTTCTGTACAACCAGTGATATCGGTAGTGAGCGGTACGTCTGATGATGCCAATTTAACACAAAATTCTCAGAGTACGAGCGATCGAACGAGTACGATCACAATAAATTATTCGTCTAGCTCTAGTGAATGTGATGATCCGGCCGATGCAACTTATATTCCAGAGGAGGAGAGTACGGATACTTCGGAATATGACAGTTCATCGGGTTCACCACATTTTGGATTCCTGGCGGGCACGTACGATCCAGATGCTCCACGGACTGTACGAGAAGCACTGAGTGGTCCAGATGCTGACAATTGGAGGGAAGCAATGTCTTGTGAGTACAACTCATTTATTAAGAACAAGTGTTGGACACTGACAGATCGACGAGAGTCACAAAAACCTGTCAAATGCAAGTGGGTGTTCAAAGTGAAACGTGGATTGAACGGTGAACTACTCAAATATAGGGCACGCCTGGTAGCTAAAGGCTTCACGCAGCAATATGGAATAGACTATGAGGAAACGTATTCACCGGTTGTCAGATATTCCACTATACGTACTTTGTTAGCCTTGGCGGTTGAGTACGGTATGAAGATTGAACATCTTGATGTAAAAACAGCATTTCTCAACGGTGACTTGAAGGAAACTGTGTTCATGGAACAACCGGAAGGCTTTATAGTTAAAGGTCAAGAAAGTAAGGTCTACAAATTAAATAAAGCTATTTACGGGTTGAAACAAGCCTCAAAGGCATGGTACGAGAAGATTGATCATGTTCTATGCAGTAAGTTGAAGTTCAATAAGTCATCATCTGAGCCTTGTGTTTATTTTCAGCGACTGAAGGGGTCGTTTATAATTATTGCTCTGTATGTTGATGATATAATATTGTTTTCGACAGGTGATGAACGTGATAAGCTAGATGTCAAAGTCAAATTAATGAAGGAATTTGATATGACAGATCTAGGGCCAGCTCATCAGGTGTTAGGTATGAGATTGTGTAGAGATGAAAACAAAATTACTCTCGATCAATCGAGTTATATCGCGATGGTGCTGAAGAAATATAAAATGGAAGAGTGTAAGTGTTCGCCTACTCCCATGGAAACTGGACTTAAGTTACCTAGGGGCAATCAAAGAGATGATACCTACGATTATAGAGGTCTTGTAGGTTCTCTTATGTATATTGCTATCTGTACCCGACCAGACATCGCATACGCAGTTAGCTACTTGAGTCAATTTAATGAATCATTTACAGAGACCCACTGGAAAGCAGCCAAAAGAGTCCTGCGCTACTTGAAAGGTACCTTGGATCTCCGTTTGACTTTTAAGAAAGGCAAGCAGCAGCTGGATATCACCGGATATGCGGATGCAGACTGGGGCAGTGACGACGTAGACCGCCGGTCGTACACGGGCTATGTTTTTAAAATAGGTGAGTCAGTAGTTACTTGGGAAAGTCGCAAGCAAAAAACAGTTAGCCTTAGCTCTACCGAAGCCGAATACTACTCTTTGTCTAATTCTTGTAAAGAGGGTTTGTTTATTAGTACATTTCTGAAAGAAATTATAAATAAAGAAATTGTACCGACAATTTTCAATGACAATCAGTCAGCGCTAAAATTGTGTAGGAGCTCTTTACATCATGCTAGGACCAAACATATCGATATACGGCATCATTTTATTAGAGAACTTGTAAATAGTAATAAGATTACCATTGAGTATCTAAATACTAATGATATGTTGGCAGATATACTGACGAAAGCGTTGTGTAAAGTTAAACACAGTAAATTTGTGAGACAGCTCACATTACTGTCATAGGTAAATACATTTAACTATGTATTCTATGTAATAATTGTGTACTTAATGTAATTACCATCATGGTTATTTGTTGGTTTAGTCAAACATGATAGTGATTACATGAAATTAAAAGACTTGTTTATTTAATAAACATTTATTGAATAACAATTCATAATGTGAATAACTGATGTCGCACAACAACTTCAGGATATTGGTGCTGGGTTGGAGGATGACTTTGTTGCGGTCATCATGCTGAGCGGACTTCCTGAGGACTACGACCCGCTAATCATGGCTATTGAGAACTCGTCAACTGCCAAATTATCTAGCGAAGTTGTATCGGCGAAGCTGCTACAGGAAAGGATGCGACGTGAGGACAGCAAGCGCGACGGAGACGGAGTTACGGCTCTGGCGGCCGCGAGAAAGCTGCCCAGGTGTTATGTATGTAAGAGGACCGGACATTTCAAGAAAGATTGTCCGATGTTGAACAAAAAGAAAAGTAGCAAAGAAACGTCGTCGGCAAAGGCTCTACTCACGGCGCTGTCGGTGAACGTGGAAAGTGATCTTTGGTACGTGGACAGTGGATCGGCGAGTCATCTTTGTCGAGATGTGAACATGATGAGTGACATGAAGTCAGAGAAATCGTTGCAAGTGACTGTAGCTAACGGAGACAAACTATTTACGGCCGGGCGAGGTAATGTTCAAGTGGAACAACGTAATGGCACTGTAAAGACTATAAGTGATGTGTATTATGTACCTAATTTAGTAGCTAACTTATTGTCGGTAAGCGCCATGGCAAAGAAAGGCTTTAAGATAGTATTCGAATCCGATAGTTGCGAAATATTAGATAATGGGGTTATTGCAGCGACAGCTACTTTGAAAAATGATGTTTATGTCCTTGACACTGTGGGGGCGTGTTCTAATGTTCCTTTACAGAACAAACAGATGGCCAATGCAGCAGTGGAGGAGAAGCGTGCGGTTACTAGCGACGAAACTGTATCTGTGGCTTCAGAGAAGGTTTGGCATCGTCGTCTATCGCATCTCAACAGAAGAAGCATGGAACTTTTGAAAAAAGGTATGGCTTCTGGTATATCATATGATAGTAGAGATTTTGAAACGTGTGTAGCGTGTGTACAAGGTAAGGCAAGTAGGGTCCCCTTTCCTAAGAAATCTCACAACAGGGCTAAAGAGGTCCTGGGTTTAGTACATACAGACGTCTGTGGGCCGCTACCATCTCCCTCATTCAGCGGTGCAAGGTATTTCTTGCTTTTCATAGATGACTATTCTAGAAAGACGTTTGTGTACTTTTTAACTAAAAAAGGTGAAGTATTTGATAGGTTCAAAGAGTTTAAGGCTTTAGTGGAGAACCAGACAGGTAAAAAGATAAAATCGCTACGTAGCGACAACGGAGGAGAATACACCAGTTCTGCTTTTCAGGCGTATCTCAAGAGCAATGGCATCGTGCATCAAACCACTGTTCCTGGCTCCGCTGCTCAGAACGGGGTCGCAGAACGCGCGAACAGGACCGTGATGCAGGCTGCAAGATGCATGCTGCAAGATGCGGGCCTAAGCAACGAATTCTGGGCGGAGGCTGTTAACACGGCCGTCTACGTCAAAAACCGCTGTCCTACGAAAGCTGTACTGGGGAGCACTCCTGAAGAAAAGTGGAGTGGCAAAAAGGTATCTCTAAGTCATTTACGTATCTTTGGTTCTGTGGCTTATGCGATGACTTTGAAGCGTTCAAAATTAGATCCGAAATGCAAAAAGTACATTTTTGTTGGGTATTGTGAGCATACAAAGGGTTATAGACTCTTGGACCCGGAACAACCAACAAAATGCATCAAAGCCAGGGATGTAACCTTCTTAGAAAATACGTTCATTAAAAATGTATCAAATGATGACATTGACAATGTCATTGAGTCAATTGAAATATTTCCACAAATTGAAAATAATGGAAATAAAAATGTTGTAATCGAATTGTCGAACCCAACTTCTGTACAACCAGTGATATCGGTAGTGAGCGGTACGTCTGATGATGCCAATTTAACACAAAATTCTCAGAGTACGAGCGATCGAACGAGTACGATCACAATAAATGATTCGTCTAGCTCTAGTGAATGTGATGATCCGGCCGATGCAACTTATATTCCAGAGGAGGAGAGTACGGATACTTCGGAATATGACAGTTCATCGGGTTCACCACATTTTGGATTCCTAGCGGGCACGTGCGATCCAGATGCTCCACGGACTGTACGAGAAGCACTGAATGGTCCAGATGCTGACAATTGGAGGGAAGCAATGTCTTGTGAGTACAACTCATTTATTAAGAACGAGTGTTGGACACTGACAGATCGACGAGAGTCACAAAAACCTGTCAAATGCAAGTGGGTGTTCAAAGTGAAACGTGGATTGAACGGTGAACTACTCAAATATAGGGCACGCCTGGTAGCTAAAGGCTTCACGCAGCAATATGGAATAGACTATGAGGAAACGTATTCACCGGTTGTCAGATATTCCACTATACGTACTTTGTTAGCCTTGGCGGTTGAGTACGGTATGAAGATTGAACATCTTGATGTAAAAACAGCATTTCTCAACGGTGACTTGAAGGAAACTGTGTTCATGGAACAACCGGAAGGCTTTATAGTTAAAGGTCAAGAAAATAAGGTCTACAAATTAAATAAAGCTATTTACGGGTTGAAACAAGCCTCAAAGGCATGGTACGAGAAGATTGATCATGTTCTATGCAGTAAGTTGAAGTTCAATAAGTCATCATCTGAGCCTTGTGTTTATTTTCAGCGACTGAAGGGGTCGTTTATAATTATTGCTCTGTATGTTGATGATATAATATTGTTTTCGACAGGTGATGAACGTGATAAGCTAGATGTCAAAGTCAAATTAATGAAGGAATTTGATATGACAGATCTAGGGCCAGCTCATCAGGTGTTAGGTATGAGATTGTGTAGAGATGAAAACAAAATTACTCTCGATCAATCGAGTTATATCGCGATGGTGCTGAAGAAATATAAAATGGAAGAGTGTAAGTGTTCGCCTACTCCCATGGAAACTGGACTTAAGTTACCTAGGGGCAATCAAAGAGATGATACCTATGATTATAGAGGTCTTGTAGGTTCTCTTATGTATATTGCTATCTGTACCCGACCAGACATCGCATACGCAGTTAGCTACTTGAGTCAATTTAATGAATCATTTACAGAGACCCACTGGAAAGCAGCCAAAAGAGTCCTGCGCTACTTGAAAGGTACCTTGGATCTCCGTTTGACTTTTAAGAAAGGCAAGCAGCAGCTGGATATCACCGGATATGCGGATGCAGACTGGGGCAGTGACGACGTGGACCGCCGGTCGTACACGGGCTATGTTTTTAAAATAGGTGAGTCAGTAGTTACTTGGGAAAGTCGCAAGCAAAAAACAGTTAGCCTTAGCTCTACCGAAGCCGAATACTACTCTTTGTCTAATTCTTGTAAAGAGGGTTTGTTTATTAGTACATTTCTGAAAGAAATTATAAATAAAGAAATTGTACCGACAATTGTCAATGACAATCAGTCAGCGCTAAAATTGTGTAGGAGCTCTTTACATCATGCTAGGACCAAACATATCGATATACGGCATCATTTTATTAGAGAACTTGTAAATAGTAATAAGATTACCATTGAGTATCTAAATACTAATGATATGTTGGCAGATATACTGACGAAAGCGTTGTGTAAAGTTAAACACAGTAAGTTTGTGAGACAGCTCACATTACTGTCATAGGTAAATACATTTAACTATGTATTCTATGTAATAATTGTGTTCTTAATGTAATTACCATCATGGTTATTTGTTGGTTTAGTCAAACATGATAGTGATTACATGAAATTAAAAGACTTGTTTATTTTATAAACATTTATTGAATAACAATTCATAATGTGAATAACTGAACTTTGTTAATAAGGTGTAGCGAAAGTTCAGTGCATATGTTTTTGTTAATTTAATGTTATAGTGAAGTGTAAGTCACTATTTAAGTTTTCTGTTTGTGTGTTTAAACAAGATTGCTTTGGTTTAAGGGCCAGTGTTGGAAAGTGTCTTCGTAAACTTAAAGAATCTTGTTTTATAGGTAACTGCATAAACGCACGTGGAACAAGTTTAAATGTTTGAATAAATATACAGCTTTTGTTCGCGTGCGTGATGCCGTCACATTCGTTTCGACCTTGCTGCTAACCAGACTAAATTTGTATCAGTGCCTAATTCCTCGACAATATACTCTTCATATGGACTCATCATAGTTTCCTTTACGCCCGATTTAACAAAGAGGACATGAAAATTTAATATAATTATAATAATACATAGGCAAAATATACATTGAAAAATTTAGGGTAGAAAAGGGATTATTTAGAGGACAAGAAATCAAAGTAGAATTTGAACTAACTTTCAATAGAGGAAATGACTAAATGTAATAGATAATTTTCAACTGTAGAGCTTTGCCAATTAATTTTAAATAATAATTGAAATCCTAAAGGATAATATTAAGGTTAGGTAGGTTTTTGTTTTAATAAGGTTAGAGCAAACATAGCTCTTGCTCCACATTTGTATACTCACTCTAATTTTATAATAAAAACCCGTTAACCTGATCTAATGAATATACCTAAAAAAGGATAATTCTAAACCAAACAGAGGGGTATCTTAAGCGATTCATCCCTTTTTAAATATTAAAGACCGTTCCAATGACAGAAGTGGAAATTCATTAGATTCCAACGGCCCACCCTCTGTTGGTCGGAATAATGACCCATTTAATAACAAATTAGATCGTACGCCGCGGCCAAGGCATTAATCGGTAGAATCAAAAAGACTTGCGGCCTTATTCTGATTGTATAACTTTGAAGTAAACGCAGCTTGACGAGAAATTCGGATTCCCGGTAATTGGAAATATAATTCGTGATTTGGACACAAGAGAACAGTTTTTAAGGAATGAATGATGTACCTACTTTTCATTGACCTGTTTTTACTAACCTCTAGCCGTCCAGACATCAAAGCTGGCCAAGACAAATGTAACTTTGATTTGGTAGAATAAAGATTAAAATTAGGATGGAAAATACCTTTTTAAATGAATCAGTATCAGAAATTTGTAACATAGGAAGATATAGGCTTTAAGATACATACAAGGTGTAAGTAGGTAATCGTTAATTGTAGCCAGGCGATAATTCCGTAAATATAACAGATATCAGTAAACTTCAAATTGATATCGAAAGTGCGTTACCCAATGAGTAAAATTACATTAATAACTTTTTTAAATAAAAGCAGAAATATCCCAAACATAAACTACAAACCCTCCCATACATTTAGTATGCCGTTCGTTGAAAGACACGAACGTTCAGGGCGGCTGGAAGATGAAAATATTACGGAAATGTAAGTAGCAAGTAAAAGTTTATATCTTTCAAAATCTTTACGTCATACCTACAGATATGTTGTTCCTGTAGCAACAATCAACGGTAATGTGGCTGTTATTAACTGTGATTACAATCTCTCTGCTGCCTTAAAATTGACTGGTAGAGATTGCTTTTTAGCATCAACTCTGCATTTTGTACGATACGCAGGTTTTTATTATTTGCATTAAAATTGTCTGGATCTGACATAAAATAAATCGTTGAAATAACTTACCTAATTGAATCAGACTGTCTTAAAAAGGGCGGCTTCTTTCATATACCCCTATTTGTTCAAAATATTCTGTGCCATATAAACCATTGGTAGCCGTATATTCTGAAGAAAACAATAGAATCAACCCTTGTGGTAACGTAAAGGTTAGGAAAAGGTCGTGATAGATTTGTATCAGAAAATTGTGTGTTTGAATTGTCATCTCTTATAATAAAGAAATAATGTATTTGCAGATACGTATCGTTTTCTGTTTGCTTATTCATAAATTAATATTAATAACCATTTTCAGGCCTAAATGTAAAATCCTATTCGCATGTACACTGGCGTTCAAAAGTACATGGAGATGTTTCAACCGTAATATTAAGGCATCGACATCTATCCACGCACATTTAAACGTCACTGTACATACAGTCAGCAAAAATATTAGATTAACAGTCCTGCATACCGTTTTATATGCAGGGGTGCTAAGCTAATAGCTGGCTGTACAGTCGCCAGCAGATATATCGGAACGGCCGAGGTGCTCAAATTATCTGAACAGGCACTCAGAAAGACATGACAGTAGAGGCGTGTTCAGGTATTTGTTGGCACGTTGGCCGCTCCGATATATCTGGCGGCGACTATACATTAAATACATGTCTTCAATCGGTTTACTCTCGTTTTTGAAGTTAAAAATTTAAAATTTCTAATTGGTATGTAGTTCTATTATTAAAATGACTAGTACTGTTTTTTTATCGCGATTTTGGGGTCGGCCCCATAGTAAAATTTGGTTAGTATGACCTACATATTCACCCCTCAGAGTTACAAAATCATTCTCTATAACATAGATACATACCTGATTAGTCTTTTAGGTTTTCTAGAATAGGTAGCTTTTACTATTCTAGAATTTTAAAATGATATTCTTAAAGCATTAGTTAAGCTTAATCGCACCGTTTACTTCTAACTACAATTAAACAATTATTCTATCGACTAGATAATAGATATATATTTACCTCGTATTTTGACATAATGACTTCAGCGGCACAATTTTAATTGCGTTAATAGACTCAATTAGAAATGACATTAGTCGCACAATAACCTCTAATTAAGGACATCTACGAGTATTAAGTTAACACGTGGTATAACCGCGGTATTATTTATTTATTTATTTATTTAAACTTTATTGCACAAAGTATATACAAAAATGTACAAATGGCGGACTTAATGCCAAATGGCATTCTCTACCAGTCAACCATAGGGCCAAACAGACATCTACAATTGGTGCAGAGAGAGAAATATACCTATTCAGTGAATATAAAAAAAGCAAACTATACATATAAACTACATAAATAAATAAAATATATATAAACTACTACATATTTATACAATACATACTATAAATATAATAATGATGGATATTATTCGAACTCTTGTTTTAGCAAATGCTTACGCAACAACCGCTTAAAAGAAAACTTACTTGTATTAATTGCTATAACATGTATTTTATTTTTACGCCTACGAGTACAGTCTATTACAGTAAAATATCTTATCAATACTTGGTAATATTTGACGTCCGGTCTGGCCTAGTGGGGTTTGACCCTGCCTATGAAGCCGATGGTCCCGGGTTCGAATCCCGGTAAGGGCATTTATTTGTGATGACACAGAATATTTGCTCCTGAGTCATGGTTGTTTTCTACGTATTTATATTTTATGTACCTGACTTTAAACAAAGTATTTTACTTATAACCTACAATCCTACATGGTTCGTATGAATAAGTGACATGATTTAAAAAAAAAGCTATAACTCCGTAGGGAGTTATAGCTTTTTCTTTTCACAATCCATAACTTCCGCGGGAACAATATAGGCATTTGTCCTTCAGTACACCTACATGACATAAGGTATTTTTCGAGCAAGTGTGATGAGAAATTATTAAACAATACAGTTTTAAAACGGGAACGAAAGTGCTATGGTATTGCCCAATCAGTGAGCTTTAATTTCGCAACAGTGAATTCCAAAAAATAAATGGAAGCCCAAACAAAACAATGCAATGCTCAAAACCTGACCGCTCGGAAGTGGGCGTTTTAGCCGCGCTCGGTGTCATTCCAAACGGTATTCTGCGGAGCGAGTCAAGGACTCAGAATAACCAACAAAGGGAATATGGCGCATGAACTCGCATACGAGTTGTGTTATATTGCCAACTACTGAGGTACTGATTTTTTTTTCTTTATTGGGGAAAAAACAGAACAGAATTTCTCCAAGATGGCGGCAGTTCCTCGAGATCCCCAAATGTCAAATGGTGTGGACATGAATATAAGGGATCTTTCATAAACATACATAACACATTTTAGGACTGTTCTAGAGATTTCGAGCTTTGTTCGTTTGTGCTTCTACTCGTACAACCAATTCAACCGATCGAAACTTATCAAATTACTTAATGAGCACTGGCTAAATAAACTTTAATTGCACATGCCAATTATGTTACATTTTACAACGACCGGGCCAAACGGGACCGTGTAGGAGCGTATCTTACTGAACTCAAAGAGCTTATAACACTTTAAACTCTCACGTTTTATACACATATTTAATTACACAAACGGGTCTACCGCGATATAATTTCATTGTTTTTACCTTAAATTCCGACGTTCCAGCATCCGTGAGTTGCACCATCCGTCTTCATCATCGTCGTCGTCATCATCGGGTCTTTTCGTGACCACAGCTGGTGCAACTCGCTGAAATGTCGGTATCGCGGTAGACCCGTTTGTGTAATTTAATATGTCTCAAAGAGCTTAACTACAATAGTTAAGGCATCGTTCGGTTTTAGACTACACCAGCTTACTGCTGGAATATTGCAGCGCGACATTACTCGGTAATCCGAATGGTACCTTAAGACTGGTTCATATAAGCGTTCTCTCGCCTAAAATCTGCTTGCGCTCTGGATGCAATAGGAATACACGGTAAGATCGTCAGCGTGATACGTCCCAAGTAATAATTAAACTCTGTGATGTTGCAATAAAACTTGGCCGTGGCAGAGACACGTAAATTGCAAGGATTGTTAATCTCTATACATAATAATATGTAAGTAGAGTCCTGTGCATCGCCATTGTTGAAGATAGTGCATTGCTACTTAGTGATTTGAATCACTCTAAGTAGCTTCATGTATCTCAATTTAGATACGTGAATTAAAGCGCTATTTTTGCTTTACTACACAGAATGTACAGTCACCTGCAATGGTATGTTACACAACGAAGGCCGCAAAAATATCTGATACGATCTTATTTGTAGAGCTTGTCACATATTTATGCGGTTTTCGAAGAGTAATATAATATTGCAGGTGACTGTACAATGTAGATGGCGTTGTTTTTATTTCAGTGACTCAGATCTATCTAGATGGCTACATGTATAGTTTACACAGTTACACACGGGCGTGGTGCATTTTCGAGGAAGAGGGATGGTGTGGTATGCTCCAAGCAGCAAGCAAGAGTCAAAATCGTATTTAATTTTTTGAAGCTAGTGTTGAGACAACCATGATAACGGCGGTGTTATGGAGTATGCATTTATCGAACAAAAAATCTGTTGTCGCAATTTTTAGCATTTAATTTTCTTAGGGTTCTAAACTACAAAAAAGTATACCGGACACTACAAAAAACTAATTAATAATTATTCCTTACATTATCCGACCATTGCAAATCTTAAAAACTTTTATTTTGTAATTTGCATTGACAACAATAATTTCAGGTTAAATTTTACACACAGGTGGCATGTTCAGCTTAAGTATAAGCATTCATCAAAGTCTGCTTTTTAGTTGCCCTCATCATCATCCTCCTACCGTTTGTTCGCTTTCCTACTTTTCTCCTTCCACTTCGCTCTATCCTGGACATCGGTTTCCGCTAACCAGAGCTCGGAACCGGTATTTTTTTAAAACCCCGAAATAGCACAATATTTATAATTATTTTATGCTCTTTACGTAGGACTGAATCATGTATTTAGGTAACGACTTTGTATTATTAGGTTGTTCCTTTAAAAATGTAATAATATGCCACAGAACGAAAAAGAACGTAATAAT
The DNA here is from genome assembly GCF_910591565.1 of Cydia splendana. NCBI lineage: Eukaryota > Metazoa > Arthropoda > Insecta > Lepidoptera > Tortricidae > Cydia > Cydia splendana. The sequence continues at coordinate 18,067,143 of NC_085969.1, forward strand.
ACCGGTATTTTTGTATGGAGCAAATACCGGTTTCCGACCCCTGCCGCTAACCCACAGGCGCCCAGCAGGCAGGGGGTTAGTCACCCTAACAATCTATATTATTTTCTTGTCTTTGGGTACGGGTAAGTTGGTCGCGAGGCCTAGTTTCCGTAAGTAATGCGGGTCCTCGTGGCTTCCTTTAGGCCGAATTCGTTTTAATTGAGGCCGATGAAAGGCTCAATTAGTTTAATTTATTTATTCAATGGTTAATTCGATAAATGCTCCGTCTTGCGTAGTAACTTTTGTCCTGATAGTTTATTTCTGTCGATTCCAAGAAAATATGAAAAATACTTAAGTACTCGCCAGTATCAATAAAGCAATTATTTCGAAAGTACGTACAGTACCTGCAATAATATGTTACTCTTCGAAGGCATCAAAAATATGTGACACGCTCTTATGGCTCTACAAATAAGATCGTGTCAGATATTTTTGCGGCCTTCGTTGTGTGACATATTATTGCAGGTGACTGTACCTGTCGTACCTATTCATTGTTGTGACTGAAGCGACATAAAACGTCATCATATTTTGAACAGCGATTATAATATAAGTAACTTGAAAAAAAAACAGCAAAATAAATGAACAAGGAACATTTTAATGAGAATGTTTGAAAAACCCTGAAAAAATTTAAGTACCTACCCTACACGTAGTGCGACGATTTTTTTCTCTTTCACAATATGACGTCTGATTGGGTTTTTACTGCCATGTCCTTAGTTGCATTTGAGCAATTAGACAAATCAATTTACGTATAAATCATTAAAATGAGCCCATGCCACAAAAAAACCATCATGCATAGACTTATACTATATATAGACTACCCAACTAGCAAAATAGTCGTATAAGAATTGATTTACTCAGCCTGTAATCGTATAACAGCCGAGTTACGGTTGTTGAAACACCAATATATCGTATAATAGCGGTTAACTCGACTATTTAGCAATTTTCGCTAATTAGTGCTATAATCATGTCGTATAAACGTTTATAGCACTATCTTTTAGCACTTTTATTCCACCTTTTAATAAATGCTGAGTTATCGCTACTAAATCACTTTTATTCAGCATAATTGTTATATTAAAATCATATAACAGCTATAGAATAGCTAATTGTCTGAATAAGGCGCTTTAATACAACTGTTACTCAATTCTCTTCTCTGTTGCTATAAAAGCTTATTAAAAGCAATCCAATAACCATTTGGCAACAATGCTGCTGTAACAGCGCGCTTATATCATAATTCGGGTAATGGGGTTCAAACCGCTGTTATAGGAGCTGAAGTGTATTTACAGGTTTTATTCAAAATGTATTCAGCTTAGAGTACTTTTAAAGAGTTTTGAACTACATTAACAGCACAAGTCAGCCATGTTGTCGTTTCAATATAGTCCGGTGGCCAACTGCATGAAACCCTACCTGATAAAAAAAATAGAAAAATCCTACTCTGTAGGGGTAGCTGACTTTTAGTAGCATCAACTGCTCTTGGTCGGCCGCGGCTTAATTTGGCAAATTTTGCGCAAATGGCAAAATAGTGGCACAAAAATTCATCAAAAAAAAACCCCATCGTATAATAGAATTGAGGACAGCAAAACAAAAGTGGTCAGCTACATCCTGTGTTGGCAGGTTCCTGTGTCCTACCGAATTAGTGGTACCACGTGACAGCTACAATTTACCTCATCGAAAAATAGAATGAAAAAAAAACTGATTGTAATACCTACATTAAATTTGTTGACGTATGTCTTGGTCGGGCTCACCTTAGCCTGGCAGCTTTTGCAGTCCGTCCGCATTAAAAAAAATGTCAATGGCAGCTATCCTACCATACAAGTGACATTCTATTTTTCGATGAGGTAAATTGTAGCTCACGTGGTACCACAAATTCGGTCGGACACAGGAACCAGCCAACACAGGATGTAGCTGACCACTTTTGTTTTTTTTTTATGAATATTTGTATCACTTTTTTGCCACTTGCGCAAAATTTGCCAAGTTAAGCCACGGCCGACCAAGAGCAGTTGAAGCTGCTAAAAGTCAGCTACCCCTACAGAGTAGGATTTTTCTATTTTTTTATCAGGTAGGGCTTCATGCAGTCGGCCACCGGACTATAAATCCATAAACATGGCGACATCATGTGCTATAAGTGTAGCAGTAAACGCAGTTACTCGACTTATAGTCGAATTAATGATATATAACAGAAACTAGATCGTGTAAGCAAATTTTTACTTATTTTAATTAATATTGTTTTATTGAAATTTAAGAAAATAGGCGGCCCATGAATATATATGAACCAGTGCCTTTGGTTTTATCAATAAATTATTTTTCGCGCTAGGTTTTACTGTATTACGTGTACTTACAGACAGTAAAAACTTTATATACACAATCACGGTAAAAATAAATGTCATGGATGACAGCAGTAAAAAAATACTTAAGTACCTTTTTGTTTTATAGACACGTGAAGACGATTAGGCCTCAAACTTAATAAAATAATTGAAATATAATCGCTTACCTGAGATCGTTTTTAGCACATATTAGTTGAATAAAAGCATTTACTGCACTCTTACAAATTTAAAATGCCGAGTAAAAGCAATTCGGCTACTTTTACGAAACATTTTTGCTGAGAAAAAGCAGTGCGGCTGCTTTTATAGAACACTTTCACTGAGTAATAGTAAATTGCTAATGTTTATAGAACAAACAGTCGAATAAAAGCACTATCGTTGCTATTAAAACACTAGAAGCGCTTTTACCCACTTTTACTCCACTCTTGCAGCATCGATTTGCTTCTTATACAGCGCTTACTCGATTTTTATAACACTTTTAGTCTGTATAAGTGCGCCTTTTTGCGTTGAGTAAACGCTTACAGGACTTTTATTCGACTGTTTTTACACCTTTTATAGCACCAAAAAGCGAAAATAAAAACGTGCTCTCAGCTTTTATAGCACATAGATTTGCTAGTTGGGTACATATATATATATATACTACATTACACTTCTATACGCGCGCAGTCGGCAAAAAAACGAAGCAGCTTTGACTGAGGCCATTTCGTATGTAGGTACCTACTTATATTTTGATACCAAAATTATGCCATTTTGATATCTTATCGTTCGCGCGTACCTACATTTCGTTTGTACAGGTACTGTTTTGATCGTACGTACATAAATTAGCGTAAGCGAGACACACGGACGAATGATAAAGAAATGACATCAAAATATAAGTTGGAATTGGCCAATAAAAGTTGTTAAATATTTTCATGTAATATTTAGGTACCTACACTTCTATTTTTTAGGGTTCCGTACCCAAAGGGTAAAAACGGGACCCTATTACTAAGACTCCGCTCTCCGTCTGTCTGTCACCAAGCTGTATCTCATGAACCGTGATAGCTAGACAATTGAAATTTTCACAGATGATGTATTTCTGTTGCCGCTAATTACAACAAATACTAAAAAGTACGGAACGCTCGGTGGGCGAGTCCGACTCGCACTTGTCCGTTTTTTTTAAGTATAAATCACACGTATTGTCTATGTAGGTACCTATACCTAACCAAAGTTAATTAATTTTCAAGAACGATATAGCCTTCTCTGTCACACCCACGCTCATGACCCACCTGAAAAGTGAGAAAGATAGTAAATACTTATTTAGATTTGTACCCATATATCCTTGTAGGGACCCTTAAACTATCCTTAGGTACGTTATCGGAGCATCGTAACAGATTAAGGCTTCGGAGGCGAATGCATCGTCATGCCGTGTGGTCCAAACGATAAGAAATATCGACTCCTCTTACTGGACTGTCGAAAATGGGAGTGTTATGTTTTCAGTAAAATTGGGTCATTTTAGTTAAATTTTTACACCACAATTTTTGTTCAGGCTTGGATATATTTATGTTATTTCTAATCAGAATCACGAGCTCTTTCGATTCTAATGGGTAAAAAAAAGTGTTTCATAATTTTCATACATTTTGCGTTCTTTGCATTCCGTTACTGTCATACAAAATCCATGAAAAATGGTAACGAAATGAAAATAAGAATCTTAGGACACTGTTTATCTCCTATAAGGATAGAAAGAGCTCATGATTCTGAGTAAAAATAACATGAATAATAAATATTTGAACAAAAAGTGTTGTATACAACTTTAACTAAGATGACGCAATTATTATTTCGGTCAAACAATTTGACTTTCTGTAATGTAATCAGTGACTCATGTAACTTGTTACAAATTAGTCGTCTTTAAATAAAAATCGCAAAACTAATTATTTGTTGCTCATAATAAACTAAGAAAGTTCGCGTGAATTAAAATTTCACGATCAATCCGTTCAGTCCTTAATAAACCAGGTTCATTAAAATTCATTATCCGTACATATTTACGAGTACTGAAGTAGCAAAATGATAAAATGAGTACAGGTAACTTAAAACAATTGTTTCATTAAAGTATACATACTCGTACCTGTTGAAATGAAGGGAATATACGCTTTAAGTTTAATACTTGAACCGTAACATAAGATGTTCTAAGCCTCAGGGAATGGACAAAATAAAAATGAGAGTACTCCTTGGCTTATCGGAATAGATTACTTTTTTCCAAATGTCCTGGGAGTACTTTGACCAAGAAGGATTTATTTTTTACAAATCATCGGATTTTTTATCAACTTCAGCAATTCATAGAAGAAATGGATAACGACCATCCCGTTTCCCTTATGTATTGCTAAATTTGATAAAAATCCGATGATATATTTATTAAAATACAAGTTTTCAATACTTAATTTAGGAGTCAGTTTTGTGGCAGTCCATTTTCCATATCAAAATCCGTACAAAAATGACAATATGTTAATGTTATGGCATCTACCGAGCACGCAGAAGATGCTGGGTGCCTAGATAAGGTGACAATCGCTTGCGCTTCGACAACGAAACCCTTTGTGTCTCTCTATCACTTTTCCATATTAGTGCGACAGTGATAGTTGCATTTCGTTCGCTACGGAGCGTAAGCGATTGGCATGTTGGCTACGCGGCCTGGTTCGCTACCAAACCTGCGTTGATGGAAAACGCCGATCAAAACAAAAATACGTAAAATAGCCACATGACTTTACGTAGTATCTGTCATCCCGATACTTTTTTTTTTACTTTTCATTTGACGTTTGTCGATAGATGATTGTCATTTTGGCCTTCAGCCGGCGTATTATGGATGGCTCTTCCATCTTTATCCACGTGATAAAATAACTGTCACTTTTTAACACCGTGGGATAGAAAGTGACGGACACCGATTTATCACGCTGTCACGTAGACAAGAACGACCATCATATCCGCACTGGGCATTTTTTGTTTCTTGTGTATCATTTTCAGTTAGTATTCTTTCTCTGAATATTACCAAATATACTTGGTCAAGCAGATCTTGTCAGTAGAAAAAGGCGGCAAATTTGAAAAATGTATGCGCGAAGGGATATCGCCTCATAGAAATTTTGAATTTCGCGCCTTTTTCTACTGACAAGATTTGCTTGACCGTCTATAGTTAGGTATTACCTTAGCAGTGGTTGATTGAAAGGGCTTTGTAGGTCGCTATGTTACGTGACGATTTAGTGGAAACAAATTGTTTTTGTTACCTTTCCATTGCTTTTCGTCGACCGTTTGGCCTTTGCGTGTGGGCCTTAAACAAAGAGCACTTGCCTATTAGACGGATCATAAATTAATATGTAACGGCCTAGCTTAGTCGACTAGAGTGACCCTGCCTACGAACCTATGACCTGCAGGTAGGGTTTGAAGCCTGATACGGGCATTTATCTTTATGTTTATCACGAGTTTTTGTCCTGAGTTATCGATATACATACCTATTCTACATATCATACTTAAGTATTAAGAGTAAGAGGGACAAAATATGTAATTTACGACGATAACGAATAGGGAGCCACTTAAGCTGTGAACGAAGAAGAGAAACATTGTTCATACTTGCGAAACCCAATGATTTTGAATGCGCTCAATTCTATTAAGTTGCTCTTCCATTAGAACAAGATATAAAACATCAGCATGGTCTAAAATGGGGAGAGTTTGGGCAGTTAGCGTAGCCTTCTAAGAGAGCTTGCTGCTGCAAACATCTCCTTGCTTGCTTCACCAACTTGAGGTATACCTAGATAAGGAATGATATTACATAGTGCGGTGGTGTAGTACAACTTTTACAAATAAAAGGCGCCAATGTGTACCCTTCGCGGTCGTCGTAAACTCTTGAAGCGGAGTCTACGGCTGGTAGTCTTTGCCTTAAATATGTATTATAACCACATTTTACAAATACCTCCAAGTCCTCTAACGCTGCCTACCGCGCGGCGTGAGCAATCACTTTTTAAGTACCAACTTAAAACGTCGGTTATTTTTAATGCCCGCCTTTGGCCTCTTTTGTTTTGTTTAGAACTTGTTTATTCTTGCGACCGTCTCTTATTTTCTTTAAACTATTGTTTTAAACACGTTTCACTTATGCTTGGGTGGCTGGAACAGAAGTACTTAACATTTTTAAATAATTAACTTGTTAACAATGAAACCAATGGCTTCCTTGTTTAACAAGGGTCATTATGGTTATGTTGAAAAGAGGACTTAGAATGTCTGCGACTCTTGTAGCCCAAGCAGTTTTTCCAGGCAGAAAGATTTCCTCTGAATATGAAAAACAGCAGATTTTTTTAAATCAATATTTTAATTTATATAACAGATAAGCACTGAAAGTTTAGGCGTGCGTGCGGTTTCCGAACCCAAGGGTAAGGTTTTAAACTCAACACATGCCATTGATTTTCATGTGATTTTCATAGAACTTATGTACAGTCAGCACCAAAAGTAGCGGATCAGACTACGCGTCAAGAGCATTCTGTAACAAAAAGTGATACGACTCTTTCTGTAACAAAAAGAAAACAATTAGACTGTAATCGAAATTAAACTTTCGTCAGACATATTTTAAACCGTTTAGACGACAACTGTTTCACTCACTTGAAATTTTAGTCGCTATTGGCGACATGTTTCGGGCCCGTCGGGGGTCCTTTTTCAGGCTCGAGTGCTCACGGCGGCTGCACTTCGTAACGTGCACGAAGTGCAGCCGCCGCGAGCATTGATATTGAAATAACATTCAAGGAAATTATTGCGAGAAAAACTGTATACATCTGCAAAGATATTTAAAGGTATGTAGGTGTAAAGTCCACAAGCTGCATTAGGCTACTATTGCCCAAGTCTTGTAGTAAGAGTAGACCTCTCAATGCCGACATTGGTGCAGCAGATGATGATGAGAACATAAAAAAACCGGCCAAGTGCGAGTCGGACTCGCGCACGAAGGATTCCGTACCACCTACGCAAAAAACGGCAAAGGGTCCCGTTTTTACCCTTTGGGTACGGAACCCTAAAAATAACAAAACTTGTCAAAATGTTATATCAACACAATCTTACAACGCCAATATTTTATCAATCATGTATCTCCTTTGAAATCTCGCGATCGTGATGAGCAAAAAATCTGAATGGCTATTGATATGATACGCTTTTTGCTCATACATATGTTTCTGATATGATAGCTTCATTCGTTATATTCTTTACACGGTTTTTAACTCATTATTTTTCGCCACGGGACACCAAGCGGTTGTGGCTATTACGTTTCAACAAAAGAGATTTTAAATTGTTTTAATGGAGTAGAATTTAAAAGTCATGGCGCTTTGTTGGTGAATCCATCCCCCGCACAACACCTGGTTTTGAATGAGATTCGTATCACGGCATTGTAATTAAAACTATCAACCCACGTGATGATGATATTGTTCTTGTTGATGATACGTGTGCTTTTGCTGACCACAATGGTAGGTAATTTGGGAGTTGAAGTGCGAAATAACGCTTTTTTGATTGGTCATTAACCGTTCTGAAGGTATACATTTTAATACTTAACTACTTCCAAAGAACACTCGCTTACAATCCTTTTCTTATGTTTGTGATACATTACAACGATTGTATGTTGTATTTAAGCCTATAGTTGTAATGATAGAGTATCCTAAAAAGATGTTGACGAACAATTTTACAAGTCTGTACTTACAAGTCTTACAACATAAAATAATTATGATACAAAACTATTAAATAATGAATATATGTATTAAAAATTAAAACTACAACCATCAAAGCAAAATAAATCGTATTGCCTTCAAAATTATTCTCCTTAAGGTTTGATACACAAACGCAAAAATTATCATCAATATGCCGCAGTAAAATTGTGAACGTATTTTTGGGCCACCTGTAGAATATAATATCATAAGGCAGTGATTCTATGAATGGTTAGATAGCTAGAATAAATTGATATTAATAGGTACTTAATTTGTTTGCAATGGCACTACAAAATTAGTACCTCGGCATTGTTTAGTTACATATAATCCAACTACGTGTACACGTACCTACCTACTTACAGTTATTACACTTAAATGCCAGTTCATTTCAAAAGTACAAATTTAATGCCCAGACAGCAACTGTGGCTCTAATATGATCAAATTAAGCGTTATTAGTGGCACTGTCATTTAGCGAACCACTGTCCTTAATCACATTGGCTTGGTTTCAACTTAGCGAGGCTTTATAAAAGCGTTTACCGCAGAACGTTCTAGACAAGGAGGTCGTTGTGCTATATATTAGGTCATTACCTATGAAATTGGCGTTTTGTTCGGAGAATTTCAACGAAACACGAATTTCCATACAATTAATTTTGCGGATATTTTTTTGATGGCTAATTCAAACCAAACAAAATTTTTCCAGTAATTTTTGACACCTTTAAGGTATGTTTTCAATATCTCCATTTCTTGAAAATTGGTACCATTAGAAAAATATAAGTAATTTTAATACTCGAACCGACAGCACATGAAAAGACCTATTTTCAAGGCTTAATTCTGAACACTTAACAATAAAAAATAACAATTAATTGTATGTAAAATCGTTGTTTATTGAGTGCACTGTAGTTTTATTGTAATTGTGTATGTACTTTTGTAAAAAAAAAAAAACTAGGATCAGACTTATATCTATGAACAAAAACGCCAATTTCATAGGTAAGGACCTAATAAGTTGACATTAATTGCGGTAGACCTTGTATTATTAAATGAAAGCTGGGATTTCTTAGAATTGTGTGAAATTAAACAACTGTATGAGATAGACATTCACACACACACAGACACAGGGTAGTTGAGGCAGAGGCAGACCGAGAAAGAGATGGTGGGACGTCTTGGGTGCATACCAGTGGGATTGGCGGGATCTTGCTCAGCACAGGGAGGATTGGAAAGCGAGAGGGGAGGCCTTTGCCCAGCAGTGCGACACACACATAGGCTAAATACAATTCACTCTTTTTTTTTTGGGCAGTCGTGTAAAAAAAAAAGAGATAGACATTAGTGGTGTCATATAGTTGGGCAGAACACTGAACAATGTAATGCATGTATATTTGAAAAGTTTGTTGTTGTTTGATAGATGGGGATGGCAAGAGTCCAAAAGGGGGGATTGTGACGAAGTTTTTGGCTTTGCAGTACCTTACCTCTGTACCTAACACCTTACTGCTGTACCTCGCGCTCGTGAAGACGGTAGTAGGTACCTAAAACAAATGAAATATGTAGGTATGTACAGTCAACTGTTTTGGACATATTGCTCGAAGGCAGCCAGATAACCTGGAGAAACTGGTTGTTTGTGGAAAAGTGGATGGCAAGAGGCTGAGAGGACGGTCACCCACCCGTTGGTCCGATCAAGTAAGGAACATTACAGGACTTACTGTCACTACTGCCCTTAGACAAGCCGAAGACAGGGTGAAATGGAAGCAGCTCGTCGAGGCCTCGGTGAAGGCATTTCAAGACAGGCACGACCTTCAGTAATGAAGAATACGAAGAAGAAGAACAGTCAACTGTAAAAATATGGGTGCACAAATCATCTCAAAAATATGTCCCATAGCTCTTATGTCAGCGAATTAAGAACTATGGGATATATTTTTGAATAAGTTGGCTACACCCATATTTTTACAGTTGACTGTACAAAAATTGTGTGAGGGATGGATCAGGAGGATAAATAGAGAATGTTATATCTATCCATTTATTTGACGACCGGTCTGGCCTAGTGGGTAGTGACCCTGCCTATGAAGCCGATGGTCCCGGGTTCGAATCCTGGTAAGGGCATTTATTTGTATGATGATACAGATATTTGTTCCTGAGTCATGGTTGTTTTCTATGTATTTAAGTATTTATATATTATATATATCGTTGTCTTACCCACAACACAAGCCTTCTTGAGCTTACCGTGGGGCTTAGTCAATTTGTGTAAAAATGTCCTATAATATTTATTTATTTATTTATTTATTTATCCATTCTTTGAGAGGTGAGGTAAGTTAAAATGAACAACTTTTATTTTTTTTGGAACAGCTGATTTTGTTTGCGATTTTGGGGTTGGCCCCATACTAAACATTGTTTAGATCTAAATATTTACCTGTTAGAGTAAGGTCAGTCATAAAAAATCTCCCTATATTTTCTTCCATTAATAATTTTAACACAGTAAAAATGTTCGTTTCACGTCGACACAGATATCTCCCTTTGAAACCGTCACAGTTGGCTAATCGTCACAAAACAAACACCACTGATTAATCGCATGCAACCGCCAACTATTCGTTGAAAAATCAGTTCCTCCGAGATTTGAAAGTGCTCCAACGAAAACACACTTATTTCTGGAACATTCCCACAAATCATCGGGGCGAAGATCAACATTCGGGTTCCAAATTTGAATATCAGATTTCAATGAGCACTGGCTGAACATCAAAATCACTTAAAGGAGTAACCAAGCGTCTGAATCTGCGATTTAAATGATGTTTGCTCAAGTCTGAGACTAACTCAGAAAGACTCCGCATTATGAAGCACATACTCGCGGTCAAAGTCACCAGACTTAATAAACGTCTTTGGACATTTTCATTTTAACTTACTTAATATATTAAAGCGCAACTTACGATGTGTTTAATTCACGTGTGTCACTTTCCTTGCCGTTAATGGTACACAATTAAGTTAAAACGACCTTAAACCAACTGTATTAAGTATCAACACCAGAGATTGGCAAAAGACAAGTAACAATCAGTAAGCAAGTTACAAAATCTCGCTGGTATGTAAACATTTATTTTTCGAGTAAGTAAAATCGCAAATAAATCACTAGCCGCAGATTCGTCTGCGTCGGCGGAAAACGCGTTGAATCTCATATTTTCTAGTCCCTGGAACTCAATAATGTTCAATCCATAGATCATAATTCATCCTAATATTTTTAATCTTAATTTTAATAAAAATCTGTAAGTACATGTCAGTTAGAATTTGTGCGGAACGAGAGGAGTCGTGGAATGTATGGGGCCCAATACATTCCACGACTCTTGTATTTCAGAACAGACTCTATCTATAAGAAACTGAAATTAGCGGTCTCGCTCTCATACTGAATTAATAGGTAAGAGAGTGCGTAATGAATACCAGTACTTTCATGTTTCATCTATTTGATAAGTGATCTTTCCCGAAGTGCACCGCACTGCGTCAATATTCATCTCAATTTGTACTGAGGTACGCTCCTGTCGAATTAAATCTGTTTGTCTTATCTTCCCTTTCGCTTTTTAAAGCATGTTTAAGTTCCCTTTGTGGCTTTGTGAAGTTAATTAGCTTACTTTATAAATACAGTAGTGAAGCTACAGTAAGATGGTTAAAGCCTTGATAAAGTCAGGCCCTAGGGACATACCTTAAGTAAGGTATCATAGATTATTTTGCTAGAAAGCGAACCATATAATACGAGTACACTCTACTCAGTAAGTTTCTAATACGAAATAACTTCGCCAATATAATTATATTATTTTTGCCAATAGAATTTAATTCTGACCCCCAAAAATCCTTGAGAAAATTGAACAAATGCCAACATTCCACTATTCAAAGTTGGCACTATTCCGACAAAGTCGAAAAAACTCTTTAAATGACGTAGAAGAATATTTATTTATGTTCGTATGTTCAAATACTAATTACAGGGTGTTTTCAACCCTTAGGAATACTCTTAATAAATTAATTAAAAATAAAAACAAGTTAATAATGATATCCCCATCGACGTCTCATTAGTTGAAAATAAATGCCTGTTCAGCCAAAAAATCTCGATTTCAGGGTAACTCCCATATTAAAAGTTGTTCCGAATGAGTATAATCACTGCCCTCCTAAGCCAAACAGCGCTATCTCAAAAACAAATGATTTTGGACTTCTCAGTAATAGAAACTAAAGTATAAGACAGTTAGCAAGGAATTTTCTTTTGAGATAGCGCTAATTGGCTTAGCAAAATATTCACCTCAAGTATGGCTGAAGAATGAAAAATAACCTATATTTATTAGTCATCATACAAATAAATCCATGTAAGGAAAAAGTCAATAAAAATCCGAACTCACCACGATAACATAAGCGCAGTATCCAATCTTTCTGTCACTACAAAGTCCCGCCTATCAAAGAAAGCGGCTTACCTGACTGGAGGCAATTTCGCCGTCCACTGGTTCACGGCGACGGTACAGTAAGCCCGACCTGGGGCTTTGTGGGCTAATACTGTTGCAGAGTATGTAAGACTTTTACGAGACAAGGTGAGAGTCGATGAACGCATGGTAGATTAGTTTGAACCTATTTTTTAAGAATTATAATACATATTTAGCTACCATTATGTAATATTATTTTGATATGAAATGAGTCATACTCCTAGCCTAGTCGGTAGTGACCCTGCCTAAGAAGCAGGAGGTCCCGGGTTCGAATCCTGGTAAGGGCTTTTATTTGTGTTCTCATCACAGTTATTTGTTCCACAGATATTTATCCATATACATATATCTATCATACATCGTCGTCTAGTACTGACAACACAAACCTTACCTTACCTTATTGAGCTTACAGTGGGGCTAGATCGATTTGTGTAATAAGATTGTCCCACAATATTTAATATTTATACCGGGTGTGGCCTGTAATACGAGCAAAAAATTAAACTTCCTCATACTGACCAACATTTGTTCAGCGACGACTTTTAAAAATAATTTGTGTTTTGAGTTTTAATACACTTTAAAGTTTAATCTAAGACGTAATGTATTGCGAATTTGATGATAATTAATGGCGTACATTGAAGATAATATTTATTTTGTATGAAAAATATGAATTCAGACTTCATAATTTTTAAAAGTTTTTAAACTTAAACGTCACCGTTTGAGGAGTACAAATCTATGTTTTAATTATTGTCTCGGCCCGCTATAAAGACAAGTTTAAGAGTGAAGATTCAATTTTATGGCACTAATTGGTACAAGTCCTATTCAATTCAATTGAAAGGTGTAAACAAAAAAGCCAAAACACATCCAAACACGCTTATCAAACAAATCCAAATTGGCGATCAACGGTACTAAGAGAAAGTTAAACGCATACATCAAATGTATAATCTAAAATCAGTAGCAGATTAAATAGAGCATCTTACAAACCTGTCTGCGGTTGTATGAGGGCGCTACTATCTACGCATGATATCTAACAACATATAACACTTCTTATGACACCGGTAGTTCCTATTTTCGACACCGATCTCAAGTAACAGTAATATCGCCCACGCTATCGAATCAGATTAAAGCCGGCCGAATCAGAAAAGGAATGAGAATCTGACGTGGGAAAAACAAACATGCTGGGATGGCAAATAGGAGTCGAGTGGGCATAGCGGGAGTGGTGCCTAGAAAATTCATGCGAAATTTCGAGCCAGAATACCCTTCACTTTGATAGTGAGACAATTTGTGACACGGCTATTGGATTTATTAATTTAAACTTTCCAGAATTGGAGGTGACAGGAGTCTACATGGTGTTGTAATTAACAGACAATATTTATTGTCGTTAGATATTATGTGTATCATTTTAACGTCAAATAATATTTAAGAAAAACAAAGAAATATCTCATTAAGTTATGTATTAATTTGTTCATAAATCTATAATTTTTAATAAGTAATGAAAATCAGAAATGTTAATTTTTCCCTATTTTTGCAGCTCACCAAAAATATTTATATTATAGCCTATTATAGCCCCTATAAATTTCACCTGTCTCATCTCATCCCATACCACAATTTTATTTAAGCAAGCTAAATATGCTTATGATATTGATGTTATTTTTATGATATTCCTCATTCATTCGAGACAGACATTAGGGCTCGCTGAATTTTCACTTGTTACGCTCTTGAGCGGCGTAGCTAAATACACTCTTTTTTTGTACGTCCCGCGTCCGCAAATTGGTCATCCAATTCAGCTTCCTAATGAATCTCCATTCCAATCCCTAACCTGGATTGTGGCTGACGAGCGCTGTCAAAAGACGTGTGATTAGGACAGACGAGACCTCACACAGGCGGGCGTGATTCGGTTTCCGGGTGCCTTTGGTCGTTTTTAGGATTCCGTAAACATGGAACACCTAGGTACAATTTTATGATGTCCGATCGTTATTTGGTACTAGATTTTTATAATTTGGCATGAGTGTATATTAATCACGCTTGTAATATCAGTATAGATAATTATACAGTTGACGTCAATAGTTTTACAAAAATAGGTAGGTACTATTATGTCTACAAAAGTAAAACAATTAGAGCGTGGTAGAATTGACAGATACTTTTGATCGCAAACTGTACAAATTTATCTTTATTTGTAAAACTATTAGATGGTGGCAGATACTTTTTGAATGTTATTCTACTTATGACTTCTTTTCATGCTGGCTGTATGTCTTTTACAATTATATTTGGGAGTAATTAACGGCATGGGTATCTCTGTGGTAACAAAACATTTTATGATGCTCGATTTGTTCTCATATTTGATAAAATTGTTTATCCTCTTGGGGTTCAATGGCCTAATACTAGTACAAGTTACCTCCAATGAAATCATATTCTTAATGAAATGGAACAGAGTTGCTTTTATTTTTTAACAAAAGTTTAAAACAAAACAAATTCAACTCTATTTTCAAATACAGTTGATTCAAATTCGATTACCAATTTTCCTTGTATGGTGGGCCGGTTATACCGTACTGAAAGTAAAACTACGGAACCTTACACGAGCATGTCCCGACGTGTTCTTAGTCGTTTTTCCAATGGACGGATGTGGAACGAGGATAAAAGTTTCCCGTCGCTGATGGGGTTTTCTGTGCTATCCAATGGATGTCGTATTGTGGAATGGAATGGAAATTGCACCTTGTTGCTACCTGTTGATTCCTTTGAGTTTATTCCGAATTTGAATTATTTTGCTTGCTTTTAAAACTATCTGGCCTTAGCGCTGTATTATATCTATATCAGTTTGCTAGCTATTAGGGCGTTGGTTTTATTTAAAAAAAAATTACGTAGCGGAAATTGGCAATAGGGAACTCTTTCTCTGTAAATTTGATTTATAAAATATTTGCGAACGGTTCATACAAATCTCATGCCAGTGACTGCCGGCAAAAGGTAATATTTTAATCGCGACATCATTGTAGTGCAGCGTTGCTTTAGACTACATTGCTGCTAGAAATGTCGATTATGCAGGACTATATTGAAATTTATTTCCAATCGGGATTATTGCAGTAATGCCGTGCTTTGGAATTTTTATGCGTTGCTGTAAAAACGTAAAATGTAATTTTAATGTCTTGGATAAAATTACCCTCGTAGTAATACACAACTGCTCTATAATACTGATGAAATAGGAGTGTTACATTAGTAACCAATGTGTGAAGTCCAATACAACAATAGTTTTATCTAAACACGGCCCCGTGATTGATGTCCATTGTTCAACACGAGTTTTACAATGAATCAAACGCATTTCACAGACAGTACAGGGGCGTAAACATTCTGGGGTATATTTGGATCCCCCAGATGTCAACGCAACTTAGACTTACTAATGGAACTACACTCAGTTAAAATAGTAGCTTTCAACAAAATTTCGAGGCAGTCATGCAGACATAGGACTGAAAAAGATTGGAAAAAGCTTAAAACTTAAAAAAAAATATTATTAAGACTTAGAAAAGCAGAGATAATCGTACCTATTGTTTTTTTCTTACACAATAGTTTTATACCTCAAAAAAGGGATAACTTTTTACTCTTCTGCTACTAACAAATTAACTGTCACAGGTTGCAAGTAAATTTTGTTGTTTTGTAACATATGAGATTTTTGCTAGATTATTTTTCAACTTACCTATCACGAGTTGATACGAAATAAGAAATAAACGAGAAACGAATGAGACGAACGATGCTGATACCTATTAGACAATGGCTCATATCAACATCAAATTCTACCTAACCATACATACGTACGTCAAAAAACTTATTTATAAATCATAACACGGAACAATTTTATACAATATCGAACAATGTAACAATTATCCACTTACCACCTCCAAATCGATCTAATTCGACGTCTATCGACATAATAATAACGTCAGTACGCTTGTCACCTACAAATCTTCTGGACCCACCCACGGCTGTGTCGAACACTTACATATTACGCAGTCACTAGTGTTGTACAATTATATTTTCTTTTGGAGGTTCAAGTCAAAAGTGTAATATAAAAAAAAATCTGTTTTTGTTTGATAGTTAAAAGAACTAGTAAATGAACATATAAAATTTTGTAACAAAAAGAAAGAAAGAAAGAAGAAAATTATTATTTGCAAACACACTTAAACGCAAACAATAAGATAAAACAAAAAAATCTCTAAGTGTGCCAGCAAAAAGGCTCAAGCTCAGCACTGTGAGTGTTTGAATTGATATTCACGGTACTACTGCCTCTAACTCTTTAAGAACTTCAATGTTGCAATCCAAGAATCTCCCGGTATCTATAAATAGGTACTTTTAACTGACGAAATCGACGTGGGAGGTATATAAGCATTACCTATTCGGTATTTTATTCATATATGTATTCGATTTTGTAAAATGTCCCAAAAATCTAGAAATCATTCACAATAATGATTAACTTACTCTCAAATCACCAGCCATCACCCCCTGCTGCTATCATGCTTTATGTTACACGATAACCTTATCGTTTGAGATAAATTATGAAATATTAGATCACCTGGAGAATCTTATAACACTTTTCCATCCAAGATAATCAGATGTAGGTGTAAATGTAGTGCAGGGACACCCGGCAGGAAACAGAAGGGCTCTCGATCGCTTATTGCATTAATTCAGCCCAATTCCCTGGAGTTGGAGCTGCGGTTACTGTCCGGCGGCATTCTCACACTATTCTCCTCAAATCTGCTTGTTTTCCTGCAGACCAGAAGTACATCTTTAAGTTTGTTATCCTTTAGTTCGCTCTCTAATATATACATAATTTATCTCTAGCCGCGCAGGTACCTACATAATAATCAACTGCGTGATGTACTCAGTAGATATGACGGATATTAGAACTTAAAATTCAACAACGGCTATTTTCGCTGTAAGCTGTCGTTTGGACCACAAAACAGTATTATTGCATAGACATTGTCTATACTATAAATAGGCCCAATCGATGGCACAATACCATCCAATCCAGAGAGCACAATGATGGGCTGCATATCAACACAACTAACTGCAACTAGATTGCGTCCGGTACAATAACGGACGTGCATTCGGGAAGTATAATAGACAATCAATACATGCTAATTCTGGGCTGAAATAATGGTGTGAGTTGCTATATGTATAAGCTTAACTACGTAAGGGATTTATGAATACCTATGACCTAGAGTATTGTACCTAAATACCTGAAGAATATAACAACCTATGTATACATACATATATTGTGCATTAATTCCCGAAGATTGTATCTAGTACAATTAAACTATAGATTAGTGTCGAAACCAATTAGAGCTAAATCAAGAAAAGTCTACAGATATTTTGACAGAAGTGCAGTGCAGGAGTTATTTTAAACGTTAAACTTCTATGAAATTATGACGTATAAATAACACTGGCACTGCGTGTTCTGTAAAAATCTCTGCAGACTTTTCTTGGTCTAACTCTACGTGTTTTATTTACATTTTCTGTTGGTACTCTTATGTTTTTATTGTGAGTAGTGCCAGTTACGTAAACATACTAAAATAATATATCCAGTATTTCAATTGGACACTAGATGGCACTAATTATCAAAGTGGCAGGCGCAATCGTCAAGCAAATTTTTTTGGAGCGTGTACTATCGGCGTAAATAATATAAGGATACGTCTTTTACCAACAGCATATTGTTTTAAATAAAACAAAGAAAATTTAATAGCCTGAGTTCATCATTATTTACAACAAATCATCCTAAAATTATATTTTAACCTCTAACCTAACCAGATGCAGCATTAATATCTCCGAACATTATAAAAACAGTTTGGAGCACGTTTCTACTTCACCAACCACGCCATGCATTTTCATGCGACAGTAGTCAGAAATAGTAATGTCATACCCACGTCATGTCATGTTCAACACGGTTTTTCTGATCTGCGCGCCAGCTTTAAAGAGTTTACATATGACTATTTAAATGAAATGCTGGCTAGTAAAAAACTGCTACTGTTACAAGAGTAGAAAGGATTATTCACATAAATTGATTGAGACGGGTTGAGACGCGTCGCAAGATATACGAAAAGCTTCTGTAAAGTTACATGCATTCCATATTAAAACAGAATTTACACCTTCTTGACACAATTTGAATACACTGTTGATTGTCATTTAAACATGATTGTACCTAACCATTTAGAGTAAAGAAGTTTCCTTATTTACTTTGACTAGTAAGATGCGCCTCTATTCTATCTGGTTGATTTGAAGCGAACATACGAGTAGACTAATTTAGACAAAACTATTAAAAATTGCTCTTGGCCTGTTCAAAACTAATAATTACAAAAAATCTGATTTGGATGAAGTGACATACTTGAAACCATAAGAAACAAAAGTATACCAACTTCCCATGAAGAAATATGGCGAAGGTGGGAAGTAAAACAAAAGGAAATAGATCGATACAGCTCATGATATACGTACCTACTCAGATAGTACTGCACTGACACAGTTTTTATTTTCTATCGTGTAAAACTTATGGAAAAACCAAACGGGTATAGATGGCATAGTTAGCAATAATTGCGATGGACTTGTAACTAAGTAGAAGCAATTCCGCTGATCGACAATCATGTATAATGACTCAAAATGAGTGACCCGAGAGACATGCAAAGGTTGCCATTTGAATAATCGATTAGGAAGCCTACGTTGTTATGCTAAATGCTACTTTGTGGCTTTAAAGAGTTCTGATTTTGTAAGATTGTCGAAGAAAAGGTTGTGTTGAACTATTGGTTATAAAGATCAAGGATTGGTTTCAACTCTAGTTAAATCTTCCATACTCAGTTTGCATTATAAGAAGGCGCTGCTTAGTCTATAATCAATTTAGCTTACGGTTAGCGTAATATTTGATGATTTATCAATTTGGTTCGGGATGTGGTCATTCAAATACTTGTGGTCTGCTCAAGAAACAAATGAAAAGGAATTGATAATAAGATTTACAAGGTTTGGTAGCTCTGTTAGATTATCTCGGTTCATCTTGATGACTGATATAACAAGTACTACTTACTGCATATGGGTGAGAGCGCGATGTATCTACTGAAGATTGATTAAGTACTAAATACAAACAATG
This sequence comes from Cydia splendana, assembly GCF_910591565.1. NCBI lineage: Eukaryota > Metazoa > Arthropoda > Insecta > Lepidoptera > Tortricidae > Cydia > Cydia splendana. Next base: position 18,086,734 of record NC_085969.1, read on the forward strand.
CAATACAATCAAGATAGCTTGCGCATTCGCATCATGCACCTAAGTAACTCTGTTTAATAACATGTATGGAGAGGAGAGATATATTAAATACATCTCTGTAATTTTCTCTCCATTTTATCACTTGATCTTTGAACTCCAAGAAATCCAAAAACACGTTAAAACATTTATCTCAAACCCGAACTCCGATCAATCATCCACTTACGCATAAAATCCACACCATCCCAAAGTAGGTAATAAATTTCCGCGATAATAACCTGTAGCAAACGCGAATCAGCATAGAGTATTAGTGTCTCATAAATCACGAAATCAATAAAGAAAATGCTTATGAGCGAGTAATGGCGGAACGAATATGTGATTTGATTGATTCAGGTGCACTTACGTAAGCATGTGGGAGGAATAATTTGTAACCTGCGCTTCTGCGATCCCTCGAGATAGTGCGGGGAATAGTGTGGACCTGATTCTATTATTGTTCTGTACTTTATATACTTTGTTAGTATTATTTAGAAAGACTTTTGGATGAGACTAGCCCAGGACCGGGATAAGTGGCGTACACGAAGAGAGGCCTATGCTCAGCAGTGGGCGACTGAAGGCTAAATGATGAAGATGATGATGATTTAGAAAGAATACATGAGGTTTTAAATAATTTTATTGAACGAGTGAAAGCGAAGGTGTTCGTTGCAGCTTGGGCAAAAAATATTTCATATGTTGTTCCGGATGTTCTCGTCTACAGATCGCTTTTTTCAACCGATTCTCGTCAAATTTGGTAAGCAGGTTAGATAATAATTATGCCTACAGATTTTATGTCGATTCAGTTTTTAGATTATTTCGAATCTGTGGAGCCATGGGGGTTCGCGAAGTCTACCAACTTACAGAGCCACTAGTTTAAGTAAATGTGACGAGTAAAGGATGACTCGCGTTATACCGGGCCGTGTCCGGGCCGGAGCTTCCGGCGCATCGTTTTCTATGGAACGCATCACGTGATCGCCTGTCATGTCATAGAAAAGTAAGCTCCGGAAGCTCCGGCCCGGTCACGCCCCGGTCTAACGTGAGTCATCCTTTAGTTGAGATTATTTATTTTAACTTATAGAAAGAGCCCGAAAAAAAGCTGCGAAGTGTAGAAGGAAAAAACGTGCATCGGAAATCAAGAAAAAATCATTTTCGAATAGATAGCGCCACACCTTTGGCCTACGCTCGGGTAGATGGCGTTGACGATACCGTTTGATATTTAACGATTTTAACTCATATCAGTGAAAGAACATGGGTCGATAGTATAAACATTAATTTCACTTAAGAACTAATAATTCTAAAACTATAAATTACAACTAAAGTGTATTTACTTACTAAACCTAAACTAACCTATAAAAACTAATCAAATAACCCACCCCGCATCGCCCCCGGCGCAAAGGTGCCCATCACACTTGCTGCGTTACCCCGTTGAACCGCGATGGACAACCTCTGCGCTAGGAACGACCCGGAGCGGGGGTCAAGACCCCTCTGCTGCAGGCGACGCCCCAGCTCCCCGAGAAAAGTTTTCGCCTCCGCGCACCAACATCCCGATGTCTCCACAGCCAAGGGAACGAACAAGTAGTTCGTTAGCCCCGAGTACTTGTCCCTCTTTAGGGACGCCGCCTGCTCAGCGGCTGCACTTGCCGACCAAGCGGCCAAGGTGCGTGGCGGCAAATGTGCTGACGCAGGTGGCATCCCACAAAAGGCACTTTCCTTTCTCCCACGGCACCAGAGTCAAACCGTCCGGCCTTTTTTTGCCATCTGACCGACTGAGGCCCGGCGGCTCCAGCACACACGGGACATTGGCTGACACCAGCGCCCTTCGAACAATGTCGTTCAACGCGTGGTGGCGTGGGAACCTCCCCGCGCATCGGCAACAACTCAAAGCGTGGTGCCCGTTGCTCTCCACCATGGACCCGCAGATGCATAGATGTGGTTGACAAACATCGCAGCCCAGACGAAGAGCAACGGCCACCCGCAACGAGTCATTGTCGAGCAGGGTGCCTAAGTTCGGGGAGGGAAGGGCGTGCAACCAAGCCCCAGATTCTGGCGCCGAAGCCGCGTTCAGTCTGGCTCTTTATGCCCCAGAAGCTTTGCCTAAAAGACAGTCAAACAAACGCTTAATCCCGACCTCGTCCCACAAGCGCTGACGGAACGGCTGTTCAGGCACTGACGCACCCGGGTTGAGAGCCTCCCAGGCCGTCAACGTGTCGGAAGCGAAAGGTATTTCTGCCTTGCCACCATCCAACGATAAAATCTTAGTGACAAGGTCCCAAGGTCTTTGTAAATACGTTGAACATAGTGAACATATATATTGGTACGTTTTCATTGATCGCCTTTTTATGTTTCAAAGCCAATTTTCCGCCTCATTAGATCAAAATTAGAAGTCAAATATGAATGACACACAATGCCCAAGGAAACGATATTTAAATTGTGTGCCTTTAACGGTTTGTGATATGCGGGTATGTGTGTAGATAAAGATATTTATTCACATTTCTACTTTATATGCAATAAAGTGACATACATACATACATTAACTCGCTGAATAAATCCAACTTTTATATCCCCAACTAAAGTGAAGCGAGCCATACTGTTCTAACTCTACAACATCAATCTCACCAGCATGTAGGTATCCATACAGTATTATGTCAAGTCATCTACCGGACCGTCAAAGCAGGTTTACATTATTCAAATATACATTCGGACGGTTAAAACTCAGAATTTACATTTCTTATGGCGTTGAGATACGGGTCAGTTTTGAGTGACGGTCGGTGAAAGCTGGAAATTTGTGTGGCTTAGTGTGCACGGTCATGACCGTGTGTCGAAGATTACCTCCGATAGAATCCTAAGCGTTGGTAGCTTTGTTTCGAATACTGACGAAACCCCAGTCTAGTTTAAGTTTGCGGTTACTTACCTGTATCAAAAATACATACTGTACCTTTATAGTAGTATGAGAGCGCAGGTGTAGCAAAAATAGTACGGATCCGTTTAAGGACATAATGTATTATATTCTCTTGACACAGCGTGCAACAATAATACGTCAGGGATGGAGTGGCCATTGATGATATTGTGTTCTAATTAGGAAAAAGCAGAAGAAAAAAATATATTCAAGCAAAAAAATTTGGACTTTGTATGGAGGGTTGACCGAATTATTGAACGACTTGCTCCATAGGAAAAAATAATGTTTTTTGGTGTCCAAAAATTTTTCTTTTACCTACCTTTTCCTAATCAGGACACAATAACGACTATGCTTTTAAACGGACTATTGTTGTTACACCTTGTATGTAATGGTGAAGTAAGGGCCAAGTTACTTATTTAGATACCTACGTATGCTCCATCTGTTTGGCTAGTGATCTGCGCCGTATGCCTAACAAAGCTAAGGCATGTTGAAACACGGCATTAGGCAGACAGTAATGTTTCGCTTATGGTAATATCCAGAAATTCCGCCTTTGCTGGTAAACGGTTGTCTGTCAGGAAAGGTACTTTTACGCTATCGCGGTAGCCGCTAAGGCGCTAACGTTGTCTATACAATTACTCATTAGTAAGTAAAGACTATATTGTATAAAACAAGTAGAAAGGTGTATAAAGATACCTACATAAAAAATATCTACTCGTAGGATTACTTCTTGAGGAAATTTAAATTTACTGATGATTTCTTGTGTACTTACCTACTTAAATATTAATTTAATAGATTTCTGAAATGATATTTAACAAATCTTGTACAATGTGTTGTAGGAAAAGAAGATAAAATACTCTCAAATTGACGAGATTTGAACTTGACTGCCGCTAATAACGCTGAAATTGCAAAGCTACTAAAGCATCGTAGGTCTGTATTGCTCATTATATTCATTTTAGAAAAATCTGACAGAAACTTTCTCGCACTTATTATATCCACATCCATAATATTGTATCGATGACAGATATCAAATAAACGAAACGATACACGATAAACGGAAGATGTTCGATTAGAAATGTCGTTTTCACTTCTCATGCTCAAAAAGTGCACCTTTATGTCGTGCGTAGACGACATAAAATCGCATGTTATGCTCTAGAGCATAAAGTAAAATCATCTATTACGACCCTTATTGACTTAGCAATAAAGTCCAAATTCTGCCATACAAACTGCCAGCCCTGCCGGCGAGCCCCCGACCGGCGCTCTCCCGATCGGCGTGCCCCGCGCCTCCGACCGGCCCAAGAACAATTTTCTTTAGTCTTGAATAAATACGTTAAAATAACCTAAAATATTTGATTTTTTAATAAATATCCATAAATAGGCATAAATGTCCATTTTTACCCTCGTCTACTATTTTGGTCTTCGCTTCGCTCAGACCAAAAAATTGCCTCGGGTGATAATGGGTCCCTTTATGCCCTTGTTGTACAATCTACTATTGTCAGACAATCCTAAAATTATGTTTGGAACTTCCTTGGGGCCTAGCCAAAATGACTGAATGATACCCTGTGCATATAACGAATGATTGGTAATTTTTAAACAACCAACTTTAATGTGCTCGCTGAGTGTTTTCTTGCGTTTTAACTTTAATTTATAGCGACATTTATTTCCTCAAAAACCATATCAAACCTTTAACATTGACTTCACACATAATGATTTACGAACACAAAACCCTGACTAATCACTAATTCCAATCAAATCCGTTGCATCTTAAAACACCATATAACTTAATTAACGTTACCAGTATCTGTATAAATTGGCCGAAGAATCCAGTGGATATAAACTAGATAGCCGGTTTAAAGAAGCTTTAGTTCGGATTAACTGCTCAATAATGAGATAGTTAAGCAAGGAAATCGGAACTGGTTTCTATAATTTCGATCTGTAGCTTAAAAGCTCCTGGTTTAATTACGCGATCGGTTTGAACTACATTCTGAACGCGCGTGGTTCCATTGGCCATACGTGGATTTAAGTTTTTTTTCTCTGATACTGATCAGAATCTACCATATGTAGCCCAGAAGCGCTGGTGGCCTAGCGGTAAGAGCATGCGACTTGCAATCTGGAGGTCGCGGATTCAACCCCGGCTCGTACCAATGAGTTTTTCGGAACTTATGTACGAAATATCATTTGATATTTACCAGTCGCTTTTCGGTGAACGAAAACATCGTGAGGAAACCGGACTAATCCCAATAAGGCCTAGTTTACCCTCTGGGTTGGAAGGTCAGATGGCAGTCGTTTTCGTAAAAAATAGTGCATATGCCAATTCTTGGGATTAGTTGTCAAGCGGACCCCAGGCTCCCATGAGCTGTGGCAAAATGCCGGGACAACGCGAGGAATCTCAGGAGGAGGAGGATCAGAATCTACCGTGTACAGTTGCTAACGTACAGTACATTGGTATTTTGATTTTTGTGATGCTAGGATGCTAAGGTGTGGTTTGATATCTACTATAATCCCTGCCACTTCTTTGCGTCATCGCTCTATGCGACAACATTTCTACCTTCGCTGCTTAGATCGGTGGTAGTACTCAACTATATGTTACTCCAGAAACTTCCTCCCTCGCACAGCTAAACTGTGGAATGAACTGCGCCCGCGGTGTTTCCAGACCGATACGACCTTCAAACTTCCAAGAACAGAGCTTTCCTACTACCACATCAAATTCCAGCAATACACTGTAACCCCTCTGGTATCCTTTAGCCGCCCAGACGTCAAAACGTGCCAAGTCAAATGCAATTTTGATTTGTTGAAATATATAAAGATTCAAATAGGAATGGAACGGGAGACCTTTTAATAGGCCTCTGGGTGACGGTAGGTACTTGCTTACCATTGGACGATTACACGACAAAGCTAATTTGTTTTTCGCGATTTTTAGTCTTCTTCTTCTTCTTCCTCGCCGGCATTTTTTAGGCACGGCTCATGGGAGCCTGGGGTCCGCTTGACAACTAAACCCAAGAATTGACGTAGGCACTAGTTTTTACGAAAGCGACTGCCATCTGACCTTCCAACCCAGAGAGTAAACTAGGCCTTATTGGGATTCGGATTATTGGGATCCGGTTTCCTCACGATGTTTTCCTTCACCGAAAAGCGACTGGTAAATATCAAATGATATTTCGTACTTAAGTTCCGAAAAACTCATTGGTACGAGCCGGGGTTTGAACCCGCGACCTCCGGATTGAAAGTCGAACGCTCTTACAGCTAGGCCATCAGTGCTTCTGAGTATCTGCCATATTAAGGTGTTCAACATAACCTATTATAATTATGCCCGAATCGCGAAGTAATGGTCTCTCGAGAGTAACAATGGAAACACGCTGTTCCCGGGAAAGCGGAATCACTTTATCTAGGCAGACTTAGCGTCACCAGGTGAAATAATTGCGGAAAACCCCAGCGTTGGCTTTCCCAATTTAGTTGCAGCGAAGGCGTTTTCATTAAGTTCCGTTAGTCGAATCAGGAATTTATTCGATCACATAAAACCGCTCCAACTTAGACTTGGGAATTAAATTCCTGCGAAGGTTATATAATGTGTAGGAAATGCTCTTGGGACTGAGATTATAGTGCAACATGCAGGCCAATTAGAACGTGCACTGATCAAACCGATATTAAAATTATATTTAAATCATATCAGTTTGTCACTCGTGCGGTTATTTCGCTCAGACTTGACCGCACAAATATTTGTGCGAGCGAGACGCCCGCGCGAATGACAGACTGATATGATTCCAATATCATTCCAATATAGGTTTTATGTCAGTGCACGTTTGAATTGGCCTGATGGACTTTCCTGATGGTTCCAGGTCTGATTTTGTTTAGAAAATCTGCATCAAGTTAAGAGCACACCCTTATCCTTGTCCTATTTTACATAGTAGCTTCCTAGCTTGGTTAAAAAAATGAAGCGGTTATCAAATAAAGAAACTAAACACACTTTTGATTAAAAAAAATGTGAATATAAAAACAAAACGCTCCTTACCGCATCGTGACTCAATAAGGACACATCCAAGCAATAACATAACGCGTAACCGTTTCAGTGGTGCGCGGTTAGTTTACAAACCGCAAAAAAGCGTAAACAATGCGTTTAAAAATAAATGAACCGAATATTGGAAACGCATTCGTTAACACTTGCAATTCATCGGTCTAACCAACAAATAACCAGTATAACTTGATACCGAAATTCTTAGTAACTGTTCGTCAACGCAGGTCAGGCTTTATACTGGGTATTCAGGTTTGTGAATGACGTCTCGGTGATGACAGCCGCTACCGCATACTAATCGACAGATTTGCCGACGACCGCAGACGAAACTTTGCTAAAAGAACGAAGGTCGTATGTGCCTTTGTAACGCGTATTAACTAAGTCACTTTTACTTTGAGATTAAAAGTTAGCTAATTTTGAAAAGGGATTAGTAAAGTTATACGAATACCTACTCTTATTATATTTTTGTTTAAAAATGGAGACACAGTTTTATTGTAATGTTAACGTTTGAGTCGTTTTCTGGTAGCAAAATGTGTTTATAAATAACAATACACCCGTTTATTTTAGACAAAGCCCAGGATACAATATTTTAAATGAATTAATGTTAGTTTGCAAAACTAAGTATAGGTACAAATAAAATATCGCGTGTATTTTTGATACGACCATTCTAAGCTAAGGGTAGTTATTGTAGGCCCAAATAAACTTTCATATGTTTCACCAGAAACTTACGGCTTGTATTTTTCCTTGTAAAATATTTTTTTCATATCTCATGCTCTGAAAGTGGGTCATTGTAGAGCTATATTCCGTCCCATGAGCAACTAAGTGGAAACAAATGGAAAGATAGTGTCCTATTTCCCCGGCTGGAACAATTTGGTTCGTGACATTTGACGTAATGCAGTCGGCACCACTACTGCAGCAGTTTTGAAGCGCGACATTACTGCCAACTGCTGTCGCAAATGTAATAAATCCGAACAGAAATATCGACGAACATTATTTGCGGCACCAATGCATTCTCATATGTTGGAGTAATCTGAATTCGAACGGTACCTTTACTTCTCGTATATTGAAATATACCTTTACACATCACATCACAAAACGTCCATACAATGTACCGCTGCACTTTCATATTTCTGGTTAACCACCCCATCCTCAACATCCAACGTTAGATTACAATCGAGTACCACGAAGCTTTCATCATAAGCAATACCACAGGCATGCATTGTTCGCAAAATGTTTTTAGCAAACAGTTATCAATATGGCCGACCGTTTTCGCGGTCAAATGCGAAATTTAGATATAGGGGCAGATTCTGGTTTAGCAATATGATTCAGTATGGTTTTCATCTTGTTTCGATACGACCTTGAGTCAACGTGAGCGTGAGCCACTAACGGTGATTGGTGTTCACGAAATGCAATCGGAAATCGTCTCATCAGGGGGGCTAGCCTAAATGACAATCGTACATTTGGCAAATGCCAAAGGAAAAGTAAAAATGTATTGGGATGACAGATGAAAAGTCACGTGACTGCATCAAAAGTCAGGATCAGACGGATCAGACGACGCATTAAAAGTACCTATTTTCTCTAACATCTAAACAAAAACAGATATTTATGTAGGTATCTAAAAGAGCAATTAGACTGTACCAGATACTTTTGAACGCGAACTGTAGAAATATATTTCTATTTGGGTGCGGCATTTTGGCGGCGAGTTTGTGTAGGTAACTCTTAAGAAACCCGAACATTATTTATAAAAAAAACTTTGCAACTTCAAACTGGACAGTAAAATAAACAAAACTATTGTACCTTTGTGTCCATTATAGTTTCCAAAACCTAAATCTTAAACACATACAAACAATGAATTTAAAGGTAGACGCATTCATTTCTAACCATTAAACATAATACAGACGATCAGATAAGTGGCACACAATAGTGGGATATAAAGACATCATATCAGTCTGTGACGATTCGGGAAAGGGCGGTTTAATATGAGATCACACAAAAGGTTGAGGTTTTGGGTCGACAAATAGATTATCTCCGGTAGATTCTGCATTACGAAATTTAGTCGGAGACTTGCCGTTACGTTACATGGGTGTTCTTCATAATAGTATTTATGTTCATTGTCCGTTTCATCACAAATAAGTTATTCCATTGAGGGTGACTCCAACTTACTGACTAATGTTATTTCATCAAATTTTGACCTCATTAAATCTTGCATTTTAATCCTTATAATTATAATAATGGTACAATTAAGAGACGCGCTGCGAGTAACATATCAAAAGATTTTTAAATTTCGCATAGGTACTGCTCGTGGAACTTTTTTTTTTTTAATATTTTAATGATGTTATTCATAATTGCACATAAAGACTGTTGTGTGTAGTTGAAATTATTTTGTTTGTTCGTCTTAAAAGAGACAAAAATGACAACATAAATTTTAATGAAGAGGAAATAAAAACTGTCAGTTATTTCAAGTCTGATGTTAAAATACTTAAGTAAAACAATAAATTCACGCACTTTTTCAATACAAGTATAACGTTATTATCAGGTTTAATGCTCCATCTACATTGAAATAAGTGATCTGTGGGACGACACCAAAGTTTTTTGGCCGAATTTGGGCTATTCGTGGTTCCTTTTGTGCAATGTTCCGGGAACAAGAGGAGTGATCAAAACAGAATGGATTTATTAAATTTCTCGTTTTGTGATATTGTAGAAGCGAGTTTCATATTTTTGGAAGAAGAAAGAAAAGGAAGGGTTTTGCGTGGATGGTTTTAGATGCGACTTTATTTCTACGTTTCATCCTTTTTTTTAATATTTTGTGATAATATTGTCGATGGATGATTTCAAGCGTTTTCTGATGTTACCGTTAAAAGGGGGTGAGTAGGGTCAAAACTGAAAGTCAAACCTCGATAACATTTTATGTTTACATATGAAAACTGAATGGTGTATTAATAAGTGTTCCGGACGTTTGTGTTTTAGTTTTTATTTTATTTTGGTAGTTCCATTTCATAACTTTGACGATAAAGAGGAAAACCCACCTCACCCCGTAGTGCATCGTATTTGGGGTGAGAGGGGTTTTCATACAAAGGTGATTTTGGAAGATTGATGGATCGATTTTTTTTTATGCGTATTACTATAGCTCCATTTTAAATTGGAACACATTATTTTTGTAGCAGTAGCCTTAAAATCCCTTCTCACCCCCCTCTCAAACCTTCTCTCCCCATTCATAACCCACCTCTCCCCGCGAAACCTACTCACCCCGTTTTACGGTACTTTATTGAGATGGATAACTATTATATACTTTAATTATTACCCTAACAGAGAAAAAGAAAGGGCTGAAGGAATGTGGGTACGTATACCTTCGTAGTTGCAATTATATTATTTTATATATGACCATGCAAGCAGATTCAGATCTTTTTTTTATTGAGTTCGGTTCATTTAAAAATCATTAATTTATTATTCCTTCGCCATAAATTATCTCATTAATGTTCCTGAGAACTATCGAAAAACTTGGAGGCAAAATACAGAATTCTATTTGACATTCGGTGACGCCACAAAAAAACGTCATAGTCGACCATATAGAGCCATATTCACTAAAATATTGTGATGGCTTCCCGCTGAGGTTTATTTGCCAAATGTGGGTACGTTATCAAGATGCACTATACAACTGTGCTTCGAAATCCAAAATGCATTAATGTTTTACGAAATCCTTGTCAGTTACGCCCTTTTTTCGATGAGAGTCGAGCAGCTGACATTGATGTCCAATCTATGAAATGTGCATTTGGTTTGACAGCTTTAAATGCAGTAGCTGTTATTTATTACTTGCGATTACAGGGGGCTTTTATAAATTATTGATCTATTCATTGTATTGTAGGTAAAACCATTTAAATAATAAATTGTTAAATAAAATAAAAAATATTGCATAAGCTACCTAGCTTTTGTTTTCACGCAAAAATTTTGATTAGTAAAAAACGCGATTTCATTCGCAATAATGCAAATACATACATAAATAAGGTGTCCAGCAGGGTCACATTTCTAGAAAAATATTAGTTCAATAGTTCCCAAAGCCCAAAGGCCCAAAGATTCTTTTAACTGGCATTTTGTACATTTTGGCATTCGAGAAAGGGGATGCGAGGTGTAATAATATAACTTAGATTTTTTCGTGAAGTCGTAAGCATTATTGTCATTCTTTATCACTTATTGCGTGTCTTAATATATTCTTTATAAATGAATTAAACAAAATCTCGGCATAAAACTACTAGCAAGCAAAGAAAGTCGCTCGCTACCGACGCGCGACCAAGATACAATCGCATCTCCTTGATTAATTTGATGCACCAAACATCACGTTCGGACTTTTCATTTAAACCCTTAACGCATTGCGTTATCTCTAGTTATTATCTGAAGTGTTAAGTTCTAGCTTCACAGAACGAACGTGTAAGAATTCCTTCGTTTGCGATGTCGAGATAAAAACCTTATTGATTACAGCTGTCCCTTTGCACGCGATCTAGACAAATGAAATGAGAAACTTGATCGCTTGGGTGGTTTAGAATAACTGAGGATGTGGTATCTAGTAGGAATATTAATTGTTTTGGGCTTGCTTTAGCTGTAGTAGCTTATAAATTATACTTGTATGCCTACATGAACAGGGGTTAAAAAGCGGAAATATAATGGACCTTTTAATAAACAAGTTAATTCTTAAACCACATCACTGACGATGACTGGCTGACGATTTGAAATGATATACATAGGTATATTGAAAACCTGATAATATTTTTATTTTGTACAATACGAAATATATATCATCTGCATCTCACATCCTACCTGTACCTGCTGGTTTCAGGCTTCCTCTCATTTTATTACAATACTAGTAGGGTTTGTGCTATTACCTCAACGCAAGCCCACTGCGAATTGACAACATCACAGGCACTTTTGAGTTCATTTTACCCCATACTAGTTTATAAAAAACCAATAATACATTTTATTATTACTACCATTATGTCCACTACACTGCACTTCCAAGATCAACTTCAACATACTTCCTTCAATCCTTAAACCACTTTAAAACTAAAAAACTACAACTCTCAATGCAACCGAACACGAAGCTCGCATACTCGAGTGTCGTAAAAAAAAAGCCAGGTGCCCGAATCTCATTGTTCCAGCGGAGATTAATAAATCTTTGCAAGGGCATATATCTACCGATCTCGCGGGCCTTTGGGTTATTGCGAGCCCATTCAGACGCCGCAGAGGCCAAAACAGATCCTTTGTTATGACAAAGGTGGCGCGAAAGAAGGGGCCTATCGGCGATGCCTTATCAGATGCAGTCCCCTTTCGAGGTCTCTATAGGACAGACGGCGAATGCGTCTAATTCGCAAGCCGCAAGATTTTGTTGGGATAAATGTTGCACGACATTCTTTGCATCTGTTGACTTTAATGGAACAGGGGGTCGGCTTGTGGCTGGGTCATGTAAAAACAAGAGTCTTGGATAAGTAGGTATGTTTGTACGTTTGTAATACTTACACTTTTATGGTTTAATCTTTAAATTATGAAGATAGTGAATTGGATGGATAAATATTTTTGATTGGTAAAAGCAGATCAAGAACAATAGACAATCATAAATTATTATTACTAAAAAAACAGCATTGTAAAAATCATTTCACACTGTAAAAAAATAAAATTAAAGTACAAAGTATATTAAATAGAGATGAAATCAAAATTTCACACGGCACTTTTACGCGCAACAAAATAGTTTGAAAACACGTTTCTGTTACAATGAAAGCTCTAACGCGGGCGCCATTTTGCACAAAAGGGAACCATTAACTTGTTGTTTGATAACAATATCACCCGGTTTTTATTGCACGAACATTCCATTTCTGTACCAATTTTGAAAGCGTGCTTGGCGTTAGGATTTTTTTATAACGTTAGGTGGTTCACGCCATGTTTTGGGCCACCGTGGTGGCAAGTAAGTTATGTATATATAATTTAACTTTTAAGTACTGTAACTCATCATCTGAGGCATTAGAGCCCTTTCCTTCTCCAACTTGTCACCCCTAAGGTCCTGGTAGGTATCCTGTTCGACGCTGTCCTAACATCTGACGGCGCCATTCACGAAATGAATTAGAGAGTCACTAGATATGAAATAGTAAAGATATGTGGCGTTCCATGGAAAAAGGTACCATTGCCCCGGCTAAATATTGGAGCGGCGTTAATAATAGCGTAAGCGCCAGCCGCCATAAGGTAATTTTTGCCGTGGAATGTCACGTATCTTTACTATTTCCTATCTAGTGACTCTCTAATTCATTTCCCGAATCGCGCCGTGAGCTGGTGTCTGTTACTACCCCTGCCGCCCTCCGCCGGTCGTAAGTAATGTAACTGTATACCTAAACAAAAAAAAACTAAACTCAGTTATTTGATGATAAATATCTTAGCTTTCAATGATGACCCAAATGATATTATAAATATGAAACAGATAATAGTTATCAATTTCAAACATGTTTAAAAATGAAAAATAATCTTAAAATAAATCTCCAAACTTAATTTGAATACACAACACTTAAAGAATTAATGGCAACTGTCACATAAACGGTTATTCGATAAGGCAATAATTTCGCGTCACTTTCACATAAACTTAATAAAAAGAAACAGCTATAATGATTTATTAGCTCCGTTCTTCGCAAGATCAAACGAATTAACTCTGCCGTTTCATAAAAATGTATTTTTAATACGGCACGGAAAACGCCTGTCACTCAATGTTTAAAAAACACTTGTTGCGGCCAAGACCAAAACAAATCAATTTGTTTAGAAAAATTCTAAACAAATGTTGAAGTTTTATTTCTGCTGGATGTAGGATTCTTAGCGCTACTCACCTCTGATCACTTTTTGCGAAATACACATTATAAACCATACAAGCCAAAAGAACTATTAGAGAAAAAGTTGTATTAGTTAAAAAATCATATGTAATTTAGTGTGTACTACAGTTGTTCAGTCAGCAGCAGAAGTTGCTAAGCGGGAGAGGTGTTCAAAATTACCTTGACACGCTCTTATTCTCTTAACAATAAAGTGGCGTCAAGATCATTTTAAACACCTGGCCCGCTTAGCAACTTCTGCTGCTGACTGTTCAATTAAGTATTTACTATGTTATGTCATTTGTTTAATAAAAAAAATAAGACATTATACATTTGACCAATTTTGATAAAATTTTGTCCTTATTATTTTCCTTGGTGTCGGTGCAGCATAATATTTCTGTGACCTTTCTTCTTTACTTTTTTCCGAATTCATACCTAATATGTTCAAACATTATTACGATGGCTACGTAAATAAACAGATATCAATGTAAACACAAACTGGTCATTGTGAACACCATATTTCATTTACAATCGAATGACATGTACAGTCGACGTCAAAGATATGTTCACATTTTTCGCCTTATTACAAAGGTATAAGGTGTAAAAGTGTATACATATCTTTGGCGTTGTACATATTAAAATCTTTAGATTAGCCGAAAATGACGAGACAAGCTTGTGATTGATGCCTGTCCTCCAACCCTACATTCCTGACGTATGTGGATGTAAATGTTGTAAGTGACTTAAATTTTCAAAGGCGCATATGCCTTTTTAGAAGTAGATAAGCTGTGGTATACACTAACAATACGCTATGCTTATTAACAACGATTCGTGGTGTAGGGTTCCGTATGCAAGTGAAAAGAAGATTATACAACCAAATTGTCATTGCCACTGACTTTTCTTGCCTATTAAAGTACCCGATAATATATAACAAATTAATTCGTAGCAAAAGTCAGCAAAAATTAGCTCAATCAAACATACCTATGACGTTTACTATACCTACAATATTAGCATAATTATTGAGGTATTTTTAGGTAATAAACATCTTATCCATATTTTGGATTAAAGCATATTTCCTAAATCAGATCGTTTTGAAAATGTCATGACATGAGACAAGAAGTTTATTGATAGGCATTATTTGGTTAAAATTTAAGTACGAGTAATACAGAAATTATTTTCAATAGTTCTTTTGCATTTTATTGTTGATTTAAAACCAATAAATCATATCTGATAATAAACCTAGAGTCCACATTAAAATGTATACGTTATTTGTTAAAATATTCATAGGTAACATTTTCAACCTCAAGTCGGTACCTAGGCAAATAAGAAATAACTAATTTATTACTATTATTTATTTATTTATTTTCTTCAGTATTTTTAGCTTCTGTTTTAAGGAACCCTCTTATACGAAGCTCATATCACACCGACTTTTTGCCGTCTATAAAAATAGACAGAAAACACAATACCAACAATTGGTCCGATCAAACGGAGTATTAAGTTCGCTTGTCATTTTAACGACACTCCTCTCTCGGCTCATCATTGACTGCTTCTTCAATCTAAGATTTATTAGGATGACATTAGAGTTCATTCTTGATTGCGCGATTTTTTTCTCTAGGAAGCGTATTGGGAGAGAGGTTATTGTCAGTCGCGTTTTATGAGCTATGATTTATGACCAATGACTCCCAACGGGTTTTACTCTCTTGATAATCTTATTCAGACGCATCTTGATGGAGGGGCACAATGCTACCTAAATTAGCTATACCCGTATCAGAAATTCGGGCGTAGTTTTAAAAAGATTCAAGTGCCGAAGCGTCTCATAGTCGCATGTAGCATTTGAGATAATTTTTGGATTAGAAAACCGCTATAAGCTCACGTGTGGCATCAAACGATGCGTTTGTATTCTTTATGGTAACTCGAGTCATGTTTAACTGTGAATAAAAGCGCGTTTTGATAGGATTAATGATGTTTTAATGAACTACTATGCATCGGACATAATGAGGCTATAAAGTGATATTTAACTTCATTATGTCATATCGGCGAGGCTTTGAACGAATTTACGTAGCATTTTTGGAAAATATGATTTAAATTAACCGTAATTTTGTTGTACACGATAGGCATATTGTAATTTTTGATCATGCGAACTTGTCTTTATGTTAATAACCTGAAACTACAATATCACATATCACGTTTAAGTTCCAAACTAGTGACGTTAACTAATAATATTATATAAAAAAAAACATACCATCCAAGATTTTAACCCAAAAAAGTACATACTAATGTACTTACGATGGATGACTAGTAAATAATTTGGCGCCAAGTCCACAGTCCACAATTACAGCTACAGTTTAAATAAATAACTTATAGGTATAACGTGGTTTATGTAGGTAATCATTATTATGCTTAGTCTTTATTTCGGATTAAAAATATATTTCCCAGGAACGTAAAAAACTTAGACACAATGAGCGCTGCAACGGTAGCAAACTAGCAATGCAGTTATAATTGCCTACTTATTACAACTTATACAGCACCGTAATAATCTTTACGATCCATATAAAACTGACGTGGGTAATCATTTCCCCATGCCTGCTCATGTTATTGATCACAAGTAGTAATAATTTTACTGGAAGAAATTACTGTCTATTTTAAGTCGTAATATACTCAATTAAACCAAGAAGTTGAGTGTTTTGCAATGTTAACTATCGAACTTTCTGTTTAAAGGAAATAATATTTCTCCCGCCTGGCAAGGAAACGTAGGGATGGACGTATGTCCACGCGTTGGGCGGACAGAATAACGTCAAAGACAAAAGCCACATTGCAGGCTAGCATACACTGGGCCCAAAATAGAGCGGCTTGAAGGTCACTGGTAAAGAGCGTCCGCAGTCACACACAGTGAGAATACGACAAGGAAGACGAAGATTATTTCTCAGAAAATAAACTAGACATTCAAGGAATAAAAGCATCGGGTAGGTAGCAATAAAAAAATCAACATTTTTAACCCGCTCGTAACAGACAAGCGTAGAATCATTTGTTCCCCAAACCACACCCGACTTCAACTTTTTCACATGATCGATCTGTCACATGAGACCCTAGTCTTAATAAAAATAAAGTAGTATAAAAAGGTTATCCTCCCCTGCCATTGTGCGGGAGGCACAGATTAGTCGTTGTAGCTAAAGGATAGCATCTTAACGACGTTCGTAGGTACGCAACCGTGGGTCCATTCTTCATATCGAGATTTTTTGATAAGAATACAGGAGTCATCTATAAAAGTAGCTTACGCTTCTTATGGGAGCATTGTCATAGAGCTTATAGGGCGATCACTTATGAATTCGCCGATATCGGGAGAGGTTTATTACCACTATAACTCTAGCTTTAATGTATGTGACATACGAGTATCGTATGTCTTACGTCATATTTAGTTTTAAAATCGTATGTCTGAGTTTAAATTAATATGGAGAGGATATTATAGGTTTTAATAGGGTATTAATTATTTATTTACATGTATAAAGTATATATTATATTTAGCCACCTTTTAGAGCAATGAGTACTTACTCGTATATAGTTAGAATGGAATAGAACATAATTTATTTATTTGACAGCATACGTATGTAATAGTACAAGATGAGAACAGGAAAGGTTTTACATGTATCAGAATTCATTCGAAGACACGTCATGCAAATAACAATACTAATATAATATTTAATACTTACCTATTCTTATTCTGTATTTTTAAGAATATCACTGGACCAAATAATAAAATAATTTCCTAAAATATATTTTTTTCACAGCGGTTATGATTATGAACTTATGAAATGTTAACGGATATAAACTAAAAAAATGTAGATCTTGATCAAACAAATTTTAAAATCAACAAATTAAGCTCAATCAATGCGTTCTCATACCAAATAATTTTAAAATTTCAATTTGAAAATATTTAACCAGTAACATAATCCTGTTTTTATAAAATTATTGATAAGATTATTGAATTGCTTTATTTACCTTTTTCAAGTACAAACTCTTTACACATCATCATCATCAAAAAAAGTTTAACGGATGTCTTAATTCACCATAAAATTTTCTTTTATGTGACGGTTTTTTTAATGTTTACTTTAGACGCTATGCTTAATTAGTTAGTAGATTGAGAAATTATTTTACCGTAAGTGACTACTTTATGCCAGTGCTTTTATAAGCTTTATTACCTTAAGGATAGAGTTTAAGTTTTCTTGACTTTTTTATAGTGTTTCGAAATCATGCACCGTAGTCTCCGACAAAATGTTAAGCGGTGCGGACCAATGCTTTCGCTGTATCTTTAATAAGTTTTGTAGCATTTTTAATAGCCGTTCTATAAAGTATGTTTTTAATTAATTACTGATAGCCGTCACTGATATTATCGAAATGTGAAAATTTAATTTACATTACTACTTTCCCGCACAAGTGCGGATGCGAATTTCCTACTTTCGGCACTTGTATCGTAAATAACTATTTTACAATTGCAGTTTTACTTTTATTAGGACATAAAACGAAGTTATTACGGTTGGTAAGAAAATAAGGCCAGTGTTCGTAAGACAAATAAAACTCGCTGATTTAAAAAAAGTTGAGTTCGTGATAGATCTAACCGCAGTTTAGGTGACCCGTTATAACCAAAACTACTATCAAAAATAAACTTTACGACTAAGAAGAGTAGTTGAAATTTTTACTGTATATCTGTCTCGACTTGTTCAGTTTCTGTATTTCTGCTGTTTCGAGACTTATTTTACTAGATCACATTAAAACTTATGAAATAAAAACCAGTGTGCACTTATCAACTTTAACCACACATAATGCCTTTCAACAAATGGAGAAAAAACAAATTGTAGAAGCAAATTGAGCGTAGGAAGTGCGGCGCGGCGTATACCACAGATGAGCTTGAGCCTACTTAGTGGACGCTACCGGTTCTGTAGTACACTCTGGTTTATTATTGATTCAGTGGACGAGATATTGTTATGTTTAATAAAATCCAGCTGCAAGTGATAAGCATAATAATATTTATAATTAGTTTCAACTGGGGAGAATTTAATAAAATTTATTTTAAAAAATTCATAAATGGTGAAAAAATATTAAAAGGCTCCCAAGTGAACACAATGAATAGATACTTAGCTGACTAACGTACGGTCCTCAAATACCTTTTACAAAATCCTTTGTCACATATTTATTTTATGATTAAGGAGATTTATTTTGTAAATATTTTCTAAAGAAGCTTAGGCTTTAGATTTTGTGGCCGACTCGAAAACATTGTCTGCTCACATTATTTTAGATTACAAATATTATTAAAACCGGTGTATTTACTTTCCATGCTTATTTGATTTGGTATTTAATTTTGAATGCCCCGATATTTTGAAAGAAGCGATATTGGTAACTGCGTTTATTTCATTTTTGAAGTCGTATATTGGATAATTGTATATTATCCGCAGACTGGGACATTCCTAAATATTTTATTCATCTTCCACCGACTTTACAGTCAGCACCAATAGTAACGGATGAGATTAAGCGTCAAAACAATAATAGTGGGTGAGTCAATCTATAGAGATATATCTTTATTTTTAAGAAGATGAGAGCATCTTTCTTCTTCTTCTTTATATTTAAGAGCTGTGCTCTTGTCGGTGGAGCAATCTCCAACTCGTCTGGTCCTCTGCCAACTCCTTAACCTTCTGATATGACACGACCTGAACCTTTTCTTTTATTTGGTTGAATTAATATATTATCGGTCTTCCTTTTCTTCTTTTTCCCTCTATTTTTCCTTCTATGATGTTCTTTAGGAACATGTCGTATCGTAGCCGATGTCCAATTAGTATTAAGCCTCTTCTATTTTCTATTAAGGTAGACGAACTAAATTCACCGACATAGCCCACCGGATTAGCAAGCTGAAGTGGCAATGGGCAGGCCACATTGCACGCAGAGAAGATGGCCGATGGGGTCGAAAAGTGCTCGAGTGGAGACCACGGACTAGCAAGCGCAGCGTAGGACGTCCACCCACAAGATGGACAGACGATCTTGTTAAGGTCGCCGGAAGACGCTGAATGCGGGTCGCTTCCAACCGGTACGTATGGAGGTTCAGCAGTGGACGTCTTATGGCTGAGATGATGATGATGATGATGATTTTCTATTGTCTTTATTATAGAGAAGAAGAAGAAGAAGAGCATACCATACTTTTAGCGCATTGTTTTATCCGCTACTGCTGACTGTACTCTCCCGCTCCCACATGCCGTCTCAGGTTCCCTCGAGATGACCACCGAGATATTGACTTTTTATTTATTGACGTTTTCTAATGTACGCACCCGACCATTCATCAACGATACCCGATAACACGCCACATTGTTTGCCTCGCAAGTAATGGATTATTGATAGGTAAAACAGCTAATCTTTACCACGGATTTCAAGAGTCAATTGACCTAAACTTAACCAGTGATATAAGCCCCAATCTCTTATACAAAATGTAAAGAGGCAGAGACAGATCTGTATTGGTTGACGTAATGCCTCATATAATGAATGATCGTGGTCTGATATTAAGTGGACGTATCATTTCGTCTTAATGTAGGTTGTGATAGAGCCTCAACCGAGTTAACTGTATATTAGAAAAAGTACCTACCGCTAACCCTTGAATATAAAACTTTTATTTTTGTAAAGAAAAAAAGTTTTTTTTAAAGTGCAAAAGGACACAACTGACCATTAAATATTCAAAATAATTTTTGTTGAAAGAATTTTCAATAAAATTTACTTTTTTTATACGCGATTATAAATTTTTAAGGGAGTGACATTTCTGAATTAATATCTCATAATAAAAATCTTTACAAATGTAACTACATAAATATGTACCTACTAAAAACATAGTAGCGGTGTACAAAATATACATAATCCAATTCATTGTAAACATCTCAGACGAACACACTCATGACAAACTACTTAATTATATGTACTTATAATGTAACCATTTTAGCTACGGAACCATGAAAAGTTCTTACCGCCTCTACATAATATTTAGATTTCTATCTATTATTACTGAGACTTATTGCCGAAACTCGTGGCTATGTTTCACGAAAAAGCTCTCTAAAGTCGAGTACCTACCTAAAATCGTCAGCGATCCAATCAACCTGAAAATTTACCCCAAAAGCATGCATTAAAAGGTTAAAAAGTAAATTCACGTTAACTTTACTTCATAATCAAATCGGACAGGGACTGTTCCTAATATACGGACGTATATGAACGCATTAGTCAATGTACGGCGCCGTTTCTCCGACTAGCCTACTGATATTAAAAGCCATTTTTTATTCTTACTCACGATTTATGTAAGGTCAGAGTTGAGAATTTGTCTTTTGACTATAAAATCTGTACTTAACGTTCCGGCGATATAGGGAAAATGTAATTTATAATTTGGAATTAGGAAATCGGTTAGCAGTAGTTTGTTTTCTAAAAGGTGGTGTTTGGATCGTTGTTGGATAAACAGAAGAAGTATGATACCATACGTCTTGTGTTAACTTTTAAATAATAATTAATAATCCGCTAAGAGAAACTGGCATTGAACCTATACGTGTTAACATTTTGTATTTACCTTTTTGTGACATGACATTCATATTTTAAATTGCTGTTTTCTGCAGTTGATGATTTTTCTAAATCCTTAAGCCCAATGCAGATTACACAATTTGTAATAGTTTTGAACTTGTTTCGATACGACCTCGAAGAACGCTCCCGCTGATGCACCTATATGCGAAATTAAGTGAAAGTCGTGCGTGAGATGCGCGCCAATCACGAAGACGATCGTCATGCTCGTGTCAAAACTAGTTTATGATACCATCTTCTTCTTCTTCTTCGTTACACTCTTGACAGAGTATTATAAACGAGTCGCCATTCCTCCCGTAGAGCTGCTTTCTGTGAGCATTCGCTTACTGTGGCCGGTGTGGCTTTGATTTGGTCGGTCCATCTCATTGGCAATCTTCCTCTAGTCCTGGCACCTCCCACTCTTCCTTGCACAACTAGACGTTCTATGGATGTTTCGTCTCGCTGTGTTATAAGACCATAATAAATTGTTAAATAGGGATCCCCGATTACTCGTCACTTATACACTACACTTGCCGCAAAGGTGTAAAACGGCAAATTTGATTTCAATTTTCAGCATTAAAATAATAACCCAGTATTATGTCCTAAGTGACATAACACAAGAAAAGCTAGCCAACTCTCGAGTTTTTGCAGCTTCGTCTTCGTTTTAATTAAAAATTGAATGGAGCTCTAATAGTCATATTGTTATAACTTGAATGGCTCTTAATGAATTCCCATTCTGCCAGGGTCGTAGGCTGAAACCGCTGGAAATCTCGCAATTACTGGAAACTCCGTTCACAGACAAGGAACAGATTCAACAATCCGCTCGTAAGGTTTGGTCACGAAAAAAGTATTGGACCCGAAATAAAGGGACGTAATTACTGGGAATGAGTAAAAGGTATCGGTGAATGGTAAACTTACATACTTATAGGTACATAAATATTATGAAATCTTATTCGAATCAGCGCGTGCTCATGTTTACATAGTTATACGCTGATCACAATTCCGAGTAAAGACACTGAGGTGGGACTTAGGTAACTCGATAGTTTTGTACATCTATATGTTGCAAAACGTTAGAATATTATATTAGAAAATATTAAAAAAAGTAAGTAGGCACATACTAAACATCTATTATCTAATTGTTCTACATATAGAGACATATCTTTTTTAAGCTGTTAAAGAATGGTAGATCCTTTTGGCGCGTGAGCTTTCGCTACTTTGATGCTGACTGTACTGGCATAAAAATAAAACAGGAAGACGTTGATAACCGACGAGAAAAAATTGAAGTAATTTGAACTTTATGAAACTTGATTTTTAGTTCAAATTTCTTCAATAAAATATCTCGAGTTATCAACTTCTTCCCGCCGT
Source organism: Cydia splendana (assembly GCF_910591565.1). Lineage (NCBI taxonomy): Eukaryota > Metazoa > Arthropoda > Insecta > Lepidoptera > Tortricidae > Cydia > Cydia splendana. The sequence continues at coordinate 18,109,406 of NC_085969.1, forward strand.
GTACGGAATTAGTTAAATAAGGAATAACAGTTATTCACGCGTAAAATTTTGTTCCATCAGTATTTAGCTACGGCTCATCCAGACCGGTGACCGCGACCCGTTCGGAGCGTTGCACCAATTTTACGTTTATTGTTTTATTAATTGCTCGAATCTTAGGCTACTGAAGACTTATTTTTTTAATTAATTTAATATCAGCTGAGTAACACAAAACTACGCCTACTTCTTCTTATTACGCCGCATCAAAAATGTGGCTCAGGAAGACGCCTAGTTACAAAAGTATTTAATTTAGCCTATAAAATAAAGTCAATTGCAACTTAATTTGAACGATTAAATTCTTAACTTTGTTACTTGCCACGTTTGTATTTAAGATATATAAGTTCCCTGTAACAAAAATTTTAAATTATGTGCTGGTAGGTACCCCAGAATCTTCGTAAAATTATTTATATTTTAACCTATAAAAAGCATTTTTGATGGCTAACAGACTATTTTGAGACTAGCAGTTAACGATTATGTCGGCGTAGAAAAATCTACTCGTCAATAAACTACACCAGCGTTAAAATGGAAGTTATGTCAAAAGCTTACCTTAAAATACATTATTCCTCTCTTTGTTGCTACACTTCACTTACATACACATGCCAAAATACGGGACGTACTTTATCCATACATACCGATAGATGACGAAAATACGGTAAGTAGGTATACTCATAAAATACAACATGGAGGCAATAGGTATATTTTGTATTTTCTTCCCATTTCTGCAACAAAGTCAACCATGGACAATTAAAGAGAAAAAACCCTGCATCAGCAAGCTTCGCGGTTCCTTGAACGAACCCTTTGATGTTCCCTTTATTAGGTTCGCGTACTATTTGTGTCTCATTTTACTGGAATTTATGTGCTGCGGCTTGTTACGTAAATAAAGCGAAATGTCAAAGCAGGAGCCAGAAATAATTAATATCGAACACTTTGCATAGAATGGCAGGAAGAAAACGGAATTTCTTGTAATAACTATGTGGGCAGACTCGCCTTTGGGAACGAGTTTTTGGTACTATCACGGATTAATGCTGTAGCAATTTATTGGTTATGTTTTTGCTTGCATGACGAAATCTCATACCTTTAAACGAGCAATTATTGTATATTTATTTATTTATATATATTTCTAGAAACTGTACGGCTCTAACGATTTCGATGATATTTGCTATATGGGGGTTTTAGGGGGCGAAAAATTTATCTAGCTAGGTCTTATCTCTGGGAAAACGCGCATATTTGAGTTTTTATATGTTTTCCGAGCAATGGTCGGTCTCCCAGATATTGAATTCTAAACCGTAAAATTACTGAAATGAATTCAGTTATTCTCTATAATTATTTTTTTCTAAGACTGTTGAAATATTTAGGCAAGTGCGGAATTTGAAGCTGGTAAAATAAAAAAAAACCTACCGTCATGGTTATCTTGATGTTACTCATATTTAAATAAACAAGTTTTCGAAATGAATCTAATTGTAAGTACCTATATAAAATGAGCATTTTAAAAATTGGCCTAGTTTGACAACGTGGTATTCCTACTACTGGTTTAACGCAGCAGCAAAGCCAAACTAGAAAGAAATCTTGTTCTATACTTAGATGAGCAGTCTATAGTGTTCATAGTATGTATGTTTTTATTTTTTTAGGCGTGAGTAATATCGTTAAGGCGACTACTAATGCCAATTTTGAATAATGATGTGCCAATGATCTACCGTAGTACAGCATGATAAAGATTATACGAAAACGTCTACTTGTAAAGTTGTAAATAAATCGCCTACACAGACCATTCCAGACTTTATGATTACTCTTATAAATTTCCAATTTCATCCCATAAGGTAACATTTCAATTCCGGGCTCCAGATGTTGCTAAGCTAACTTATGCCGACTAAAATGAACCCTAAATCTTCGCTGGGCGGATGGTTTCGCGCCAAGAATTGGAATTTGCCTAGCGCGGGCTTCAAGTGCGTTTTCACTTGTAATAATTCTCCATTTGTAATAATATGGAGTTGGGTACCTATGGTTTAAGCTAGCCAAGTGAGTCAGGAGTATGGTTTTTAATCAAAAGATTGTGGGCCCGAATTCTAACCGAAAAATTTGAGTAGGTACTTAAAATCGTGTACCTATATACATGTATAACGGTAAGTGACGTTTCAAATCGGGCTCCAGATGTTGCTAAGCTAATTTATGCCGACTAAAATGAACCCTAAATCTTCGCTGGGCGGATAGTTTCGCGCCAAGAATTGGAATTTGCCTAGCGCGGGCTTCAAGTGCGATTTCACTTGTAATAATTCTCCATTTGTGATAATATGGAGTTGGGTACCTACGCTTTAAGCTAGCCAAGTGAGTCAGGAGTATGGTTTTTAATCAAAAGATTTTGGACCCGAATTCTAACCGAAAAAATTGAGTAGGTACTTAAAATCGTGTACCTATATACATGTATAACGGTAAGTGACGTTTCAAAATTGTTATTTTATTTTAAGTTTCGATTGGCGATTTCTTATAAATGATGACCACTTGGCTAAGCCCCCTAATTGTATCTCATTACTCGCATAGTTTACCCACTTATACGTCTCATGTAAAAATGTATTTAGTATACGTTATAATCATGGTTAATTTGTAAAATAGTGTATAGTTATAGACGGTCTGTATAAATTATTGTAACAACTCATTTCCCAGAATATAGTGAAGAAAATACCAAACCAACTGTTGCAATTTCAGAGAGATATTATTATCGTACACAAAAAGTAGCAAAATGGAAAAACGGCCTTTTCAAAGCCGATTAAAAAGGCCCAAATGTATCAAAGCCTTCCAGTGGATATCACTACAGTTTAACATTAATCACTCGGGACTCACAAAGGCAGACTCTGCATTTCATGCACTCTTTTCCGTGTATTTCTGAACCAACTTACTGTACCAAAATTTTCCTAGCGATACTAAAGCCAAATTTACACAAGGTGAGTACAATCGTGCATATTAAATTAAATCTAATTTCACGAGTCATATTAAAACGAAACTATGATTCACATTCCAAATGAACTAGATTCTAAATTGAACTAAAGCTAATTTACTAAAAATGGTGAAGCGGCACACAATTTTTCAAATAATTTGATTTCAGCGAATCATTAAATTTTGCGAAACGTTGGTATCGAAACACGTTTCGCAAATGTTTATTTGGTATGCTCTCTCTAGGCTCAACATATTACGCTCCTTGAGAAACATAACGTCATTATCCAAAAAATGGGGTTTTTGAGTTAATAACGCCATCTAGCTCGTATGATCGTAACGCACGCAATACGAAGACACCTATCGCCCTAGCTCTATTAGAACCACCAGAGGGCGCTAATGTCGTTATGGCGAATAGAGGGAATAGGTGCCTGTCTCATAGGAACAATGTCATTAAAGGGAAGTAAATTGTATTTTTTTGCTTAGTGACGGTTTTCTATGAGATTCAATGGTAAGTACGTCAATTTACATAAGAAATAGTGTATCTATACGTACTATGTCACTTTAAACTTATAATATGGCCACAAAATCAAAACTCAATTTAAAGCAATATCGTACTTTTCCCTTTAAGGACACTTGTACTTTTTAATTTAATAGAATAGAATAACGTTTTGAAATAAGTAAAGTGACATTACACCTATAATGACGGTTTTGCTTAAAACTTAAAGCCATAATGCTGACTAAAAATAAAAACGTACTGTTCTTTTACGTTAAGTGACATTGTGATTTTAAGAAGCTGACAGAAGTTTTAGCAGGTCGATCGTCATTATCTGTGTAGTGTCAATATGCTAGCTTAGTTTACCATAGCGACAGTTGGCATGCTTAAGTGAAAAATGTCGTTTTAAGCTTAAAGCCAAAGCCACTACAACTGGTACAGAACGCTTATAACGGTTTGGTTAATGAATGTCACTCGTTGTTTAATGTCACTGTGTTGTATTTTTTCTATAAGGTTCATAATAGAGTTTTATTATGGGTACCTACTAGACGACTATTTATAATTAGATAGATATAGCCACATTACGAGCCCTATTGATCTAACTGTGGAACTAGGTTGGTATGTGTAAGATTCCCATATTTATTAATTATAATATAATATTATTTATGTGTTGTGTGATACTTTTTCATTCATCAAAATTAGCAAGTTATTTTTGTGATGTCTGTTATGTTCCAATTTTATTTCTGACAAGGTGACACTAAACACACATTAATTATTATTATCACTAGGTAGGTACTTACCTATTAATTACCCATAAAACTATTGTTCTCTTACAGTAAAAAATGTCTCAATGTGTCTTGAATGACAAAAAAGTTTAAAGCTATTTTAATAAAGTTAATATTACTGTTTTAGTTGAAACTGTTAATAAAGTTAATACTTATGATGATGAAGAATTCGTACCTCCTTCAGAAGAGCTAGTTCTAATAACGTAATGTGTCGCTTGTGAGTTTTTTGTTGTTTTTCCGGGTTGGTTTAATTTTGCTACTGGCTGTTTCTAAAGTATTTATAATGTTGTTATTTTGAATTTGAACTTCTGAATGTGTATTTGTGGTATCTCTTCTTGTAAGGTGTCAATATTACTTCGTAATTCTAAGTTAAACTGATCGTGGTTACAAATAAGAGTGTGTTTCTGTTTAGGTGTTTTGCCTATTTATGAATTAATTGCTTACGGTGGATATAAGTCTTAAACTTTATTTTTGCTCTCACGGGTCTGTGATCGGAACTAAATTTAAACCTATTGATGTACCTAATACCTACATAAATAAATATCTAATTAAACTTTTGTCAGATGAAAATATTATTATATAAGTAGTCAATTTCGTGTGTAATATTCCGCCAGGCGAAGTCCAGGTCCAGCGACTTTGAAGTTTTTTTGAGAAAGAAGGAATTACTTATCTACGTTCATGTTTCGACCAAAGGCAAATGGAATAGACCTAGAACTACGGTCGTTTCTGCTGCCAAGGCCATATGTGGTCCAACTATGTATGTGTGCTTGATCTGACTTCACCAAGGACAATGGTCCATGTTTCCTGCTTTTCATCAGTAGATTTATTTAGAGGGTCATAATCTCGTAATACTCTTCAATTTTATCATCGCAATGTGTAGATGTTGATGCGTAGGCTTTGATTGCGGTTAAGGTATGTATATAGCTTTGGGATTTGGGATATGCTTAACGTCAAAACAGCCACCTTGTCGGAGTAATTTGATAATCCGACAATGTTGTCCTGCCACTTCTTTTTGACGACAAAGCGTGTGGGTATCTTCCGCCGGGTAGGTTCAAAGTAGCGCCAATAACAGAAAAGCTAACGGAAAAACGTCTGAGGTGGTACGGTCTTGTATAGAGGCGTCCTGTAGACTACATGGTTAAGGTAGCGCTCGATATTTCAACGACGAAGCGAGGACGTCGAAGACCACCTGCCACCTGGCTGACGACGGTTCAGCGAAACCTGAAAGACCTCAATATAGACGCCGACGTTGCACTCAATCGTGCAGAATGGAGGAAAAGAACAGGGAAGGCCGACCCCAAGTAAATGAGAACAAGGCCTAGCAGGATGATGATGACGTGGGTATCTTCCGCCCGGGGATTCTTAGCACCACTTTTACAGGGTACTTAGCGCCGTAACGAGGAGTCGTACATGTCAAATGAGATTGGGCCATAAGCCCACCATGCTGGTTCAGTGCAGGTTGGTGGATCGCCAGAGGCTTGTTTGGTATTCCACAGGGTGACCACGTGCAGGAGAGGCTGGTCTGGGGTCCGTTACATGACATTCGGGCCCCTTACATCGCATCCCCCAATTATTATCCTCCCCTTTGTTTATTTACTTTGGTAATTTTTGATCGTAAAAATATAGGCAAACAAAACAAGCTAAGAATACTCTAGTTTTAAAGAAAAACTAGTCTTATTTGCTAATTTTTTAAGACTGAAAGTCGCTTACTTTAGTAAATATTAATTAACATCCATGTAAAATGATTCTATTTGCGCTTTTTCTTTGAAATAAACGTTAAGTTATATCAAATAACTGGATATAGTGTCACTGTTCCATAAATTGAATCAATATTGCGAAGTTGTCATGTGACATTAAGCAAAACTAAACGGAATAGTGACATTACAATTTTCTTTTAATTGAATTATCTTAGAAATTAAACAAAAAAAACACAGTTTACTCAAATGACTCACAAGATTAGTTTAAAATCTAACAAAATATAGCAAAAAACTCTTTCTTTCATCTCTAGTACGGCAGTTTTAGACGTTTGAAGATTTCGAAAATTTTAAAGCTCTGTACCCAAAAAATACGTTTTTCGCTTAATGACACTGTGTTTCTCAAGGAGCGAATTATATCAAATAATGATGCGAAATACATAATATGAAATTGGTAAATTCTGTACATTGTTTTGCCAAAACAACGTTTTGTGATGTATAATTTGATTGGAGAATAAAATTCGGCAAAATGGCAGTTACACCCAGAAATTAAACATAATGATGTAATAATGAGGTAAGGTGCAGGGGAGGGAATTTAGACTTATAATTAACTAGACTTAACTAGAGGCACACACAACACATCTTTTTCGCTATCTGGACATATAAGGCACACTAGTTAATAATTTAAAACATGGAAGATATTTCGATTTGTTTAAATTACCCCGCAATCTAAAGTGCCCCCCTGCACCTTATATAATACATAAAAATTAAACAAAACTACTTTCGCAGTGTAAGTCGGGTTTAATATGGAGCCAGCTCGCTTTAAGTATTCACTGGATAGGATGTTAATTAAGCCTCTGAAAGCATTAGTAAAAAGCTGACTGCTTTTCAAAGAGGTGGAAAGCATTTTCCTAGAAAAATCACATGAGAAACGCAAAATCTAGTAACATACGCCATTTTGTAAAGCGCAGGCTTGGGTTTGGAATTGACGAAGCGCATTTAGGTATGTGAGACCGAGTTGCAGTAGAAATGATGTTGCTTTTTTATGTGGATGAATGGGTAATTGTTCGTTTGAAAGGATTCGAGAGTATGTGTCTATATAGGGCTATTATATTATTTTGGTAGCTGGTTTGACTTCTAGAATTTTAATAATTTCCTACATTTGCGTGTATTTTTTTTTTACTTGAAATGAATATAAGTTTACACTAAAGACACCTTTCAGTTAACCCAATGAACCTCAGTTTATAGTCCCTAAAACAAATAATGAATATGGCAATAGAGTTTGGAATTCATACTTACCTACTATTCTAAACAACTTTCCTAATAGAGTATTACTAGAAATAATTAATAAGCCTAATAAGATTAAGTATATAATAAAAAAAGAACTGAATACCATAGTACAAGAATAATTAATAGTTAAGTAAGCACATAAATATAATACATATACACATACACATATATAAATACATAATGTTAATGATAATAAATATTAGAATTTAAGACTAGGGATTAAGTCCCCCACACTACCTAGTAAATAAAATCTTAAATATCAAAGATTGTAACTAGGTTTAAGAAATTGTAATGCTATTAATATTTTTTTTTTGAAATAAACAGATTTAATTCTTAAAAAAAAAAAAAAAAAAAAAAAAAAAAAAGAGTTGAAGTTGCAGAAGACAGTTGAAGTGACTGCTTACCATCAGGCGGGCCATATGCTTGTTTGCCACCGACGTGGTATTAAAAAAATGTCGTTGACAAAGAGCGGATACTTTCAAGTACTTAACCGCAAAACTTCACAATAGATAGGTAAATTAGACCAAAATACTCAATATTTAATCAATCTATTTACTTTGATGCCTTATTTTGAAATACACACATAGACCGACATTTAATTTGTTGGTTTGTTCCGAATTACTTTGTCTATTTCAGTGCTAGATAGATTAATTAGACCTACATGGCTGTAAGACCTGTAATATTACATCAAATACCAATACGCATTACGAGTAAGCCTATTACATGCTTAATCCCTTATACCAATTAGTGTCACAATTCCAGCTAAACTCCTTTGTAACTAATCTTAATCTATAATTCAGTGTCGAAATCCAAATTGCTGGCGTAACGTAAAGCCAATGAAAATCACCTTTAACCCTAAACTGATTCCGTACCAAAGGTCGTTAAGGGAGTCAATGTAGCGGGCATCAGTACAACCTCAAGTGACTTAACTTAGTAAGGTTCAGTTAAGGTATACGTCCTTCTTTATTAGCATGGCTTCCGGCTTCCGAGCGATTTATCTACCTTAGCAGCGCGCCATCTATTGAGCGTCGTTAAAAATGACAGCTTCATGTTTTTCGAAGCGTCAGCTTTAAATCACGCTCAAAAGGACGTATGTCACATGTTTCTTTACAGCTTAGTTCATAAACATGTACACATTTTTCACCTTAGCCCATTGTATTAGGGTATAAAAGGGTATACATATTATTAACCTTAACTGTATGAGAAGTCTTTTCAAGCAGGCTGGGGAGCACATCGGCCTCTTTTACATATTTTTCAATTTCGGAACGAAATCGACTGGCACGGCTGCTTATAAATAAAGACGCTCTGTTGACGAAGAACGACGTAAATGCATACTTTCATATGTATATTTTTTGTTTTTGCTTATTACGAAATATGGCGTAAATGATTTTAAAATTCATGCATTGCGACTCGTGTGACCTATTTGCTCATTGGATCGAGGTCTTGTTAGAAATTATGCTTACAAAATAAACTGCTAGCTAACTGGAGTTGATTTTACGAGCTTTAATATTAACTGTCATGAAATTTGCGTAGGAATAAATAGATTTTTATTCCTGGTATCTTTGTCAAGTCCGAACTCTCAGATTAGGCAATATAAAAAAAACCGGACAAGTGCGAGTCGCCCACCGAGGGTTCCGTACTTTTTAGTATTTGTTGTTATAGCGGCAACAGACATACATCATATGTGAAAATTTCAACTGTCCAGCTATCACGGTTCGTGAGATACAGCCTGGTGACAGACGGACGGACGGACGGACAGCGGAGTCTTAGTAATAGGGTCCCGTTTTACCCTTTGGGTACGGAACCCTAAAAATTACCATCACTGAAATATAAAATTTAAACCAGTAAATTTAGAGTTCATTATGTAATCTTACACTGTACGCTATTCGTGCACATGAAGACGTACATTGAATAGACGACATTCAACTTTAGTATCCTGCAACACATTTCAGAAATTCCTAAGAACCTCACGTCACAGGATCGACAGTGCATTGTACGTTAACGTCAGTCAATTTTGACCCCTGAAACAATAGGTATAGAGTCTAAAGGGTCTTGTTAACATGGTCTTTGTGCAGCAATACTGAAGGCGTCGCTATGTTATACGCGCCCGTTACATAGATTAATGTCTGTGCCATCGAATGTGAAGAAAGATCTTTGTGGGAACCGCTTTTGGAAATGGAGTGAAATGCGCGATACACGGACGTAAAGGATAATGAACGACAAATGATGATGGAATTATGTAAGTACATAGTTAGAACCACTTAGGTACATATACTGTATAATACCAGCCAATAAGAAAATAATCTAATTGGAAATTATAATATGACATTGAGAAAGCGTATCTACCAGAATCTACCTATTGCAAATTATATACTTAAGTTCGATATCGTAAGTCGAATCTTATCGTTCTCAATTTGTCTTTTAAAATTGGCGAAATGGGATCAATTTAACCACTTGGAAGTACTTATTACACTTCCTTAGAATTAACATTGTTTAATTGACACACTTTGCTGTTCCGTTTTTTGCTTTCTTTTACTTCATTTTGCTTGCTATTTTTATTTTACTTTATTTTTTATTTTTACTAGGTATAATAACATTTTGTCATGAAAAGCTAGACTTCTACTCGTAAAGTTGGTGAAATCGGTTCCAATTAAAATTTCAACTAAGAAATACACACAGTCATAATTCGTTAATATGTGTGCATTTTGCTTGCTAATATCAATATTTATTACAAGCTTTTATTTCGTTTCACCTGTTCCGTTGTCTGTAATCAAATCTTGCAAGTTAAATTTGATCCACTTCCCGGTTTCCGATTGAGCTGAAATTTTGCATGCATGTATAAATCGGATGACAATGCAATATTACTATGACATAGAGCTGATCTGATGATGGAGACTGGAGGTGGCCATAGGAACTCGGTGATAAAATAACACAACGTAATTGTGTTTAGGGTTGTTAGAATTGTCTCGTTGAGTATTAGTTGACTGTGGAAAGAAAAGTACAGTCAGCGATAAAAGCTTGTACCAAAAATGAAATTTTTGCCAAAAACTTATTTAAAAAAAATCAAACACTCGCTGAGAAAGAGTTAAAAGCTCGTTAATCTCCTCGCCCGTGTGTCTCGCGTTATGCTCTCGTCCTTATTGTCTCTGACACTCCCTCACTATTTGATTTATAGATTTGTACTCCGACCGTCACCGAGCCTTATTAATGATTTTATTTAAACGCTAATGAACAAGTCGCGTTCAGGACAAGTGAAACTAATTTATCTGAAATGAAGAGTTATTTCAAGTTCGTAATTAACTAGAGTTAAATTCGTCGTCGGTTCAAAATGTGATTTTTCATCAAGACTTTTTTGTATCATATTTTATTAACTGTCATGGGGTGTAAGAGAACGCATGAAGAACATCTTACATCCTTAACTCCTCAGTTTGAGCTGGACTATAAACTGTAAGCCACAAAAATAGCAATAAAATTGTTCTCTTAATTTTATTCGCGGTTAAGATGTTAAACTTACAGAATACATTTTGAAAAATGTTTAAGCCCGTTTTACATTAACCGCATATTTGGGGAACCCGAGTTTATGTGATAATGATGAAGTTCAGGTTTCCAAATAAATAATAAATAATATCAAGGCTAAAAAACAGAAAAATCCCTGCAACAGCACGAACTTCCGAAGCTTTGAGCTAACTTACAGAATACATTTTGAAAAATGTTTAAGCCCGTTTTACATTAACCGCATATTTGGGGAACCCGAGTTTATGTGATAATGATGAAGTTCAGGTTTCCAAATAAAGAATAAATAATATCAAGGCTAAAAAACAGAAAAATCCCTGCAACAGCACGAACTTCCGAAGCTTTGAGCTAACTTTACGTTTAAAAACCTACTTCATTGAAAAAACTGCTGCGCTGTTTGAAAAACTTCACGGGTTTTTATTTTACTTCGTAAAGTTCGCGCCAAGTCGCTAGTTAATACTAGAGATAACTCGTGAGTTTACAAAAGTGAAACTAAGATTTCAATTATATAAATAACACAGTGAAGTTTGTTATCACAATTAACAATTGTTCCGCAAACTCTTTAAATGAGGAATTATCTAGGCTGATACTTCTGATCATTTACCGATGCTTAACTCAAACGAACCAGTCTTAGTTGATCTTTTAATACAAATATGAATTTACGTTTCTATTATAAATGATTCTAGTCTCATCTGATGTGTAAAGTTGATACCGGGCGGGCCCAAAAGAGCTTTTCTATTGAGTAATATGTACATGGTAAACACCCTCACTTTGAAGAAACCTAGATCGTATTTACGAATATAATATGTTATTGTATCTGATGAGACACGACGAAATAAAAACTAAATTGTGTTGCTCTGAAAGAGAATATTTTATTAATACAAAGTACCTACAAACAATGATATTCAAATAATAACACAAACGAAATAATAATAACTAAAACTCTTACCTGAAAGAGAAACAACATTTAAAGCTAATATTCCATATTATCTAAGTATTTTAATCTACATATATTTTCAATATCACTTATTTATTGAATAAAGCCTATGACATTTGATATTATGAAAACATACTCGTAAATATCATAGCCATAGATAATTAATCAATAAAGGCTTTATTTAGACGAATAAGTAAATGGCATATCCTGTTCCTAAAACAGGATAATGGGGTTGTTAGTTTTTCCTGATAACGATTTTAAGATCATAATATATATCCCACAAAATTATTACGTATCTTAAAATCGTACTTCTCACGAAACAAATAATTCGGCAAGCAATACCAATAAATAGCTCAGCATCTTGAACGGAGTAATTGTGACGATGTTATCTAGCCTCATCTCGTCACGATATTAACAAGGTATTTATTGGCACTCTGAACTAAAAGATAAAAAGTTGATGACTTGGCGGATTTTTTCGTCGTATCCGTTTCTTGATTCGCTTTTACTTTGACAGTAAGTAAGAGAATACTTATTTTAATTATGTACAAGTTGATTGGCGTAAATGCACTCGATTTCTAGCAAACGTAGGGGAGACCGAGGTGAGTTGTGTCAGAGGAGAGTTGTGACATTGTCGATTTTTTGGAATCTAATAACTGTTAGTGAGCTCGCAACAGTGTGCGTTTGTTAGCTCGCAACTTGAACTAACAAACGCGCGCTATTACGACCTAGTTTTTAGTTAATAGATTCCAAAAAATCGACAATGTCACAACTCTCCTCTGTCACAACTCACCTCGGTCTCCCCTACCTGTTTCGGTTCGGATAATTAATTATATTAAAAATCTCTGTGACTTTCGTGTAACGTCTTGGTTATAGGTACTACTTAGTAGTATACTTTTTTATTTGCGAAATATCACATAGGAGGTACAAACGTCCGTTTGTCTGATAAAGAATGAATTTAATTTAACAGAAGTATAAATTAATATTATGAGAAGATTACTCTCGTGAGGCCCCACATAAAATGTTTCTAAGTTTTCTTTTTAACCATGTTGTATAGTTATTGGGATGGATTTCGTTTGTTTTAGAAACCAATGAAACTAAAGAAATGCGACTTTATTTCGTTTATGAAAGGTTCTAATTAGATTAAAACAAAGTGTATATTGTAATGCATATTAGGCCTCACGAGGAATAATATGAACAGCTTACCTTTGGCTGATTATCTGCATGTTATTGTAAATATGTCAGCGATTTTACATTGGCTATGCAAAATCTATTTGGGTAATGATATCCATATTGTATTGGGTAAGATTATACACGATGGCTAAAAATAGCTGCATTCCCGTTGCCAGGGAGGTTTAGGGATTATACTGAGCAACTTTTACTATAAACCAACCCCGAAATCGGGAAAAAAATGAAACCCTCCCATAGAAAATGGACCAGCCAAAATGTATGAAACAGCCAAATTATTTTTTCGCGATTTCGGGGTTGGTCCCATAGTTAAACTTGCTCAGTATAATCCCAAAACCTCCCTGGCAACGGGAATGCAGTTATTTTTAGCCACCGTGTATACCTATTTGAAAAATTATTCCAGGGTGGCAGACACTATTGCCGCGTTGTGTCATCCGCTATTAGAGATGCTGACTGTGCCTACATTGATATGAACCTGATCGTCGCTTTATCCAACTTCGGCAGTAAAAGCACAGTGTAAAAAGTAACAGTGGATCGACGCCTTTGATGTTTGCGTAAAAGCCGACGCCGCACATACAAGAACACAGTAAGATTGTCACAGACTTTTACGCAACTGCCCAAAAATTACAAACATTTCAAATAAGACACGCTAGACCTGTAAGTAGTACAGTCAGCAGCAGAAATTGCTAAGCGGGCCAGGTGTTCAAAAAGATCTTGACGCGACTTTATTGTTACGTGAATAAGAGCGCGTCAAGGTAATTTTGAACACCTCGCCCGCTTTTCAACTTCTGCTGTTGATTGTACCGAGCTTCTAACAAAGGCGATGTATGCAGCTCGGGTGCGCGCGTCTCACCTTTCGCCCTCGCACCCCGCACGATTGCCCTCTCTAGACGGCTTCGTCGAATGACTGTATTGTTTTATATAGACTGTAGTAAAAGGCCGAAAACTCCAGAAACATGATATAGAAAGCGAAGCGCAATCTAACGCACAATCGGACCTACAATGAAGCAAAAGTTTTAATAAACGAAACGGAAAGTCAATGAAGGCTCTGTTATTGGCACGTGCTGTTTGGAACGAAGTGATCACGTTTGGGACGTGGCCAATGGGGCAGCGAGTAGCGGATTCGCACGCTTAGCCTTGACGCAGTCAACCGGAAAAACATTCAATTTGCAAGGTTGATGTTTCTAGTAGTAGTAGTAGTAATCACTTTATTGTACACAACACAGGTTTACATAATATTTACAGAAATAAAGGTACAAAGGCGAACTTATCCCTGTAAGGGATCTCTTCCAGCTAACCTTCGAGTAGATGAGTTCTAGTTTGATAAAATCGGATTTTGTGAAGACCCTATAAGGTTATTACGTGTGCTTGACATTAAATTATTTATAAATCTTCCAATAATCTTGAAATAAACTTAATTAAATTAAAAATTGAATGTACATGTACAATTTATTTTATAAAGGCATATTTTGCCTGCATGCTAATTTTGGTGCTGCATGTTAGTGAGGTCAGCTCTTCACTACTCCACTTTGCTCTTCCTTTGACAATGTAGATTTTTAATAATTGACACTAATTTCCCCTAATACGTATCGCTGGCCTAATATTACAGGGTTCTATGTTTCACTTTTATAGAACTGTTGAACATTGTCATAGTGACATTAAGTCGAATTTCAACTACTTATCTTGAAAATGTAACATAGAACCCTGTAATATTAGGCCAGCGATGTATACATACATATGCTTAAACTATGTAGGTAGCAATGTTAAAAAACCCAACATGAAAAAACAAATGAAAGTATGTATTCAAGATAGGCAATGTATTATCTCGCTGTAAGTTTTGCCAAAGCCTTAAGCCACAGCAATGGGTGAAAGTAGATTGTTTTTATTTTGCACTATCGGAAACGTGACGATTTGGAGTGTTGATAATTGATTTGAAACGTGTTATAGATATTGTACAATTTAACATTTTTTTATAACAAATAGTAAATTGTTTGGCAGTATTTCTCTTCAAAAAACTCCTTTGAAATATAATATATGTTGATAATATTTTAAATATGAAATCAACAGCTGCATCAAGGAATATAGTGTAAGGTATGTAGTATAGTAAGGAGTATAGTAGTCTAATGTCTTATGTATTTCAAAAAATAAAGTTAAGTGATTTTTTTGGGGTCAAAACTAGGTGGGGGTGGGGAGTATAGGTATACTTAGCTGATATTAGGTACATAAAATTCGAATAATAGACTTCTTTGCCTTTAATTTTCCAGAAAAGAAGTTACAGCTTTTGTTTTTCTGTGTTTGTATGGCCCAATATTTATTTTCACGGCTAGTCATGGCCAGAAATAAGTCATAAGTAGGTACCTGTTTCTTATAGTAATGTTTTTTGTTTAGTAAAAAATGCCAAACAACCATACGTCCCGCTTGATGGAAAACGATTACCCTAGTCTATGGACGCGTGCAACAGTACGGGTTGCGACGCTTTAAAAACCTGTACACTCCTGTACCTAAATACTAATAACCAAAATAGCAAATGGGTCAAACAGATCACTGTGTTATGTCTTTCCTGTAGACATACACAAGAGTTAAGGGCTATAAAGGTTAATTTTCTTATTTAACCCTTATCCACGTGAAAAGGTCCTCCTTTTATTTAAAGAACTATGATAAAATCATTAGTTACATGCCCACAAGCTGTTAACTATTGCCCACAGGAGAGAAAACTAGTGTGTTCGCGCGAACAGTACATTTTTCTCTCCTGTGGGCAATAGTTAACAGCTTGTGGGCATGTAAGCAATGATTTTATCATAGTTCTCTAAATAAAAGGAGGACCTTTTCACGTGGATAAGGGTTAAATAAGAAAATTAACCTTTATAGCCCTTAACTCTTGTGTATGTCTACAGGAAAGACATAACACAGTGATCTGTTTGACCCAAATATTTAATTCCATGTATGTACTAACATATCACGTCTGTTAAACTCCTAAGTATCACGTTCCGAACGATAAACGTACCTACACAAACCTAGTGCGATAACCCTTCCCGAATAATTTATGTACACAGCACTTTTGTTTTTTTATTGCATACGTACGATTTATGTCCCCAGCACATTCGTAAGGTCCTATTGGTACCAAGGTTCTTACGCCTCTATGATTTATACTGTGAACTCGAAAGAGGTTCCGCCATCCAGTTTAATATCTTTGATTTACGGTAGAAACTACGCGCATAAGTGCCAGTTCGCCCGATGATATGTGGCGAGTGTGTTACGATTCACTTTTTTTTGTTGTTGAGAATAATGACATAGTGTGGCGGTTTTAATAACTGGCCACTCTGGCCAGTACACCCGCCTTGGGCGAAGCTTTTATGATTTATTTTGTGCATTTTTAAGCGAGAGATCTTTGAGATTGCGCGATGATAATCCTAAATGTTGGTCTTCGTTGTTATTAGCACTTTGTTGCTTGAAATGACCCAGTTAGATGTAGATTTTGGATGTTGATAATTTAAGATGAATTAAATGTAATATGGGCTCCGTATTCGATTGTTATCCCGTTTTTGGGTACAAGGTTGGTTATGTCGCTACTTAAACCGATCGGTAATGATAATAGACAGGGAGATAGTGACACATTTTACTGGGTCATTTGTACCAGTATGGCGGTTCGTCAGGGGTCTAAGCATGTAATGAAGGAAAGAAAATGCTATGACCATAGCGCTGGTACCGGCGGCCCAATCGCGTGGGCGTTAGTCGAACGTGTCGGATAAAATACGAGTGTCGAACGATTTGTACCACAAAAATCCTCGTATTATTCGATAGTCCATAAAAAAGAAGTAGGCGGTAGCGTAATGCCATACTTCTCCGGTGTGACTTACAGCCCGCCATACTGAGGCGAACACGTTAATTAAAAAAAAACAATTCAACCATTTGTACCAAGCTAATTTTTGCACAGGTGATCGTCGAGCAGCCATTCATGGACATCACCATGCCATACTTTTCGGATGGTTCCAAATGCCCGCCATACCGCCGCAAGGAAGTTAATTTTTTTTTTTTGCTAAACGATTTGTACCAGTATTGCATTTAAATTTTTGGAGAGTATTTGATAAAATGTGACCGTTATTATAATTGCCATACTTATAGTAGGGGGATAAAGTGCTGCCATACTTGAAAAACTTATTTAATCGACACGTTTCAAAAATACGACTATGTATACGTAAAATAATTTTTTACAGCATGGCATCATCATATTCTGTTTGTTTGGATACAATTGTACCTAAAAAAATATATTTCAGATTATAACTACGGGGCGGACGACTGTGAGACTTAAGCCAAGACTTAAAACAAAAAACAATTTTTTGACGATTTGTACCAGTATGGCATTTGGATTTTTGGAAATTATATGATGCAATGTGACCATTATTATATTTGCCATACTTCTAATAGGGGAAAAAGGGGCACCATACTTGAAATAAAAAAAAAATATTGTACACATTTGCCACCTCCTACAGGTATGGCATTATGAGATTTCCATTTATGATCACACAGAAAGTGTTGAAAAAAAAATTCAAGATGGTACAAATCGTTTAGCAATAAAAAAAAAATTAACTCCATTGCGGCGGTATGGCGGGCATTTGGAACCATCCGAAAAGTATGGCATGGTGATGTCCATGAATGGCTGCTCGACGATGATCACCTGTGCAAAAATTAGCTTGGTACAAATGGTTGAATTGTTTTTTTTTAATTAACGTGTTCGCCTCAGTATGGCGGGCTGTAAGTCACACCGGAGAAGTATGGCATTACGCTACCGCCTACTTCTTTTTTATGGACTATCGAATAATACGAGGATTTTTGTGGTACAAATCGTTCGACACTCGTATTTTATCCGACACGTTCGACTAACGTCCACGCGATTGGGCCGCCGGTACCAGCGCTATGGTCATAGCATTTTCTTTCCTTCATTACATGCTTAGACCCCTGACGAACCGCCATACTTGTACAAATGACCCAGTAAAATGTGTCACTATCTCCCGGTCTATAAGGTTTACTGTATTTGCAGAACCGGACAAAAATAATACTTCAGTGTGTCAAGTGCAATCACTTTGAGGTAATATTTTCTTCTTTCTGTAAGATTTTGTATATTAACATAATTTCTCATATTTTACAACAACAAACCAATCCATAATCGTTAAAAATGTTGTATTTAAATTTTAATTGTAACTGTCTTTTAAAGCCGCGGTGAAACGTTTCCGGCAATACAGTTTACAATAAACTGTTTGCCCTTAATAACACTGGGCTAGAAAGTTGAATTACCTACCTAGAAACCTACATCCACAAAAGATCCTATACGATTTTGAAATAGCTACGTAGATACGACATTTTACTTCTAAATTACAGATCACTAACCCTATCCGCGTTGAAACAAGCCATTATAATTATACCGATTTGTTAAGGAAACGTGTAGTAATGGAATTACCACTGTCGTCTAGATGTTGGACTTTCTATATGCCATGTTAATTCATGCAATTATCTTACGACAATCGACTTACATGGGTTTGAGTGTTTCACTGGTTGACTTTAGGAAATCGTAGCTTTCTGGTTTGATATTGTTAGTGCATGAAGCTTTGTTATGTTGACTAAGAAATGTCATTTGTCTAAAGGATTACCTTCTTCTGACTCCGCATAATGTAGCACTAGCCTCTGATCGCGTCTTTGTCTGTAAATAATTCCTTAAACTGTCGAGCCTCCCCCTTAGCAGAGAGTAACGGTAAGTTAGGAGGAGGCCTTTAGTACTCTCTCGTACTAATTGCAAACACCAAAGTACCTCTTAAGGGGATGAATTCTGGGGTAAAAGTATCCTATGTTCTATTCTTGCGTGGCGTTTGCCAAATTTCTACGAAGTCCATTTCGCCGTTTTAGCGTGATCGAGGAACAAACATCCTCACATCAACTTCCCTATGATTTTTTTTATGTAAGCGTTGCAGTAGTGTACTCGTGTAGGCATTACCAAAGTATTAAGTGTTTGTGATTTAGTAGATATTAACTATTTTCAAAATTAACCTGCTTTCGAATGCACCATACACTTAAACTAACAGTTGTGTTCCCATGCTTAATTAGTATAGGAGCGCCGATGTATGGTAACCGCAGTCGTCTTATGCGGTCCATCTATGAGCTAAGCAATCAATGGTTTAAAGGTAACCCTTTAAGTGTTGTGCGTAAAGGTTGCCCGATAGCCCTTGGAAACATGTTCAAAGAGACTTACAAATGTAAGATACGTTCACAAAGGTGAAGACGGACATGATTTGCAAAATCAAGCGAGAGCTAGAACATTTTGAATGATTACAAAATGACATACCATTTGTAAATTGTAACTTCACGACATATTTTTTTTAACGCCGAGAACAGTGGCTCATTGACAGTGGTTCATAAAATCAGACCGCCAAATGTCCCATAGAGTCCTAATTTCAGATTCAGATGATGATCAGTGGCAATTATTTGAACTAAGTAGGCCCCAATGTGAAGGCCAGTCTTAAGGATGGCCCACGCTAGACCGGCCTAGGGCCGGGCCGGAGCCTCCGGTGCTTCATTTTCTATGGATAGCTCCAGGTGATCATCTATCAGCCGTCACATGGTATAATAATATACTCCGCCTGGTACTATTCCCGTCTTTTCTAGGTCACCTAACTGACACAAGCCTACGTCATCATGCGACAGCGCTATATGATAATATGCGATAGCGCTATATATATAGCGGCCATGTTATTGTGACGTAGGCCTGTGTCACTCTGGGAATAGAAGACCATGTTTTATTAGACCATGAGCCGTCATCGAAAATGACATGTCGGACGCCTCGGCCTGTGCCCGGCCCGGTTTGTTCTTATCCCTTTATGGGCGTATGTTCAAGGGACAGACGTGACATAAGATCTTGTGATCTTTCGTAACAAGATACCTAAGTATAATTATAAATCCAATTAAATCAAGTCACTTGTTTACTTATAAAAGAAAGCAAACAAGATCCGATACAGAGAATACACAGTTCATAATTGCTTTGAGAAAGTCTCCAAGTTATTAAGACAAATAATTGTTTTCTGTTACAATGAGAGCCATCGATTTGAGGGTTCGCTGTGCATGCCTGTTTGAAATCTCCTTCAAACTCAAACAAGAAAAACATTGTTATTACCAAATACAAACTTATGATGCAGCTCGCCAAATAAAAACTACGCGATTATCAGCTATAAACTCTAGGAATAAGGTTGAAAGTACTTTTACCCAGTTGTGGTATCCAAATCTTTAAACCAAAGAGCTCTTTGCTACATGACAGTTAGATTCTACAGCTTCACTATATTTTTCCTGCGATGTAAACAGAGAAATGTGAAGTTGTTTTAGAGAATGATTTACACTTTTCAAACTCCTACAGCTCGTATTGAAATCTTTATAAAACGCAGATGTCAACGTTTACTCTGATAACAATCATTGTTATCACAGCACTGCAGATTTAATTTGTAAGAATTTCGGGATGTTGACACAAATCAACTATGTGCAAAATCTTTCCGGAGATTAAATTTGGTTTAAAAGCGGAGATCAACAAAAGCGGAATTGTTTATTCAGAAGTGGCAAGGTACCTTCGAAAATGGCAAGACTAAAATAAACAAAAGACAAGCGTAACCTATACTAAACCTAAAGTTAAAAGGAATTCGGTTGACATTCGGTTATATGGTTTGTGAGAATTGGTACGTTTAATTTTGTATCGCAACGTAATCCTTTTTGTCATTTCGTGACGGCTGTCACTGTCAAAGTTGCCAATAATTGTTTACGTTCCCTCGAATGAAGACCGTAAATGGTGCCATTGTCTGAGCGTCTTTGTACTGAGTAAACATCGTAAATTATTGTCAATCTTAGTTTTGTCTAGGCCGAATGCCACACAAATAGATTCTTTGTATTTTAAGATGGTGAGACATTACGATTAAATTATATGTAATGTGAGGTTATATTCTTAGTTTAGGCCGGCTCTATCCTACAAAAAATAATGTCTGGAATCTTCGAAATAGGCTCCACGTTTCAGATTATGTTGTATATAGAAACGAAAAATTAAGAAAATGTGCTGTTAGAATAATGTCTGTGTGGTATACATATTGATGTTTCACAAATACCTATGTACTTAGCCAAATTACAAATAAATATTTTTTTCACACATACGTACTTAGTCGAAAGGCACCCCTCTCTCTCTCTTACCTACAAGTATCCAATGTAAACCAAACTACAAGTATGTAGTTCATCAAAATATGTAATACCTCGGCATATGAGACTCCCTGCAAATAAACTATAATACCAATATAAATACCCGGACCCGGGTATGTCCTTAAACTACGTCCAAGACCACCGGTGCACGGGCAACAGCGTCCCTCAAATTCGGTGTACTCGACTGCGATCGCCAACCCGCCTGCCAAGCGTGGCGATTATGGCATACACCCCCCAAACGGGGAGGCCTATGTTCAGCAGTGGACGTCTTATGGCTGAGGTGATGATGATGATGATGACCAATATAAATGAAGTAGTTGCAACTACTCGATATCTAATATACATAACAGTAACCTTGATATTATACCACTCGCCTCATAGTAACCCTTAATATACTCTGTCATATCAAAAGGCTAACCATATGCTTCGTATAATGACACCTTTTTATTAAAAAACCAAGGCCACCACTTCCCATTTGACAACTGTCACAATCACACGTATCAATTTGAGTTCAATATGACTATAATTTCGGACCATTAACATTGTCACACTCACGGTGTCAGGCATGTCATCTGTAATTCCTGTTATTTGTGTCAGCTTTGTCACACAACAAGAACATATGGCTAGAGATGGTAACTAGTAATTTGGCTGTGATAAAAGAACGAACGAAGGTACTTAGAGAAACTGATGTTTAAAACTACTAAATATTTTAAGTTTTTTTTGTGCATAAGGTTTTATATAGATCTAAGAAAAGCAAATGTAATTTAAAAAAACTGTACCTAGATGGTAGTCTCGTCACTTGCACCATCCCATTCACCCGGGGTCAACCGGTTAAACCTGGAGTTACCATGGTTACCAGTACAATTTGACACTGGGTTAACGGTTTAACCGCTTAACCTCAGGTTAGTGGATTGGTGCAAGTGGCCCTAAGGTGAATAAAGAAAATAAATTCGATAACTAACTTACAATATGTATAAAGTGTTTTACTTCTTGTTTTCATGGATTTTTTTGTGTCTTTATTACCTTTTTAATGCACACAGATTTCATTACATTTTTATCGCCCTATACCACTCAAGTGTAAAAAATTGTTTACAAAAACAACAGATTACTTATCCGTTGTATCATGCGACACTTTCAATCGTAAATCAAAAAGCCGTGAAAGGTCGGGCACTGAGCTTCGGTCTATAGAGATAAAAAATATATATAAACAAAAAACTGGATGATATCATGGACATTGGACATTGTATGTTTGATACTTTATCAATAATTGTGTACAAATAGATAGACAAACCACTATTCAATACCGGGGGGCCTAGGTAAGATGACAATCGTACATCGACCAACCGAAAAAAAAAACTATCGGGATGACAGATGCCACTAAAGGTCACGTAATTATTTCCATACATTATTTAAGTTTCGATTTTCGTTTTCTATCAACTGTTACCATCTTGGCTAAGCCCCCAATACCTACAGTGTAACTGTTAAAGATTTTCAGAAGTGAAAATTGTGGCTATAATTATACCTACGTCATTCAGAAAAATTCGACATATTTGTTAACAACTAAACACCAACCAAATATTGGTAAGAAACTGGTCTAGGCAATGCAGAGACAGATTTGTACTTTAAAATTCTGTTTCACGACGTCCTGTTGACGATTGTTGGACTTATCGATCTCAGTGCAAACAATCTGCACACCAATTAATCACATCTTACAAATTGCTTCAGATCAAGCTCCTAACGCCGAGGTCGGCGGTAGGCCAGAAACCACCGAGGCAGCCAACGTCTATTCTTAGCTAGCCACGAAATGTATGTTACTGTCTCAAAAGATTTATACCCAAACACGCCGTAATCTCGTCTCGTGGGCGGGGACGCATTTGTTCCAAAGACTCACCCTTGTTGTGTTGAGTATATTCGGTTAAAACATCCTTGATAAGCAAGGGTCCGACCTCCATATTCGACGATAAGGGAAAAATATGTTAATTCACTCGCTCCAAAACCCGATATGACCTACTAAGTGATTGGGTTGCTTATGGTTATCCCTGCGCGTGTAGAATAGAAACCTGTCTCAACTCACTCCAAAATTGAACCAATGTTTACAAATTACTTAAAGCAAACGATAATTCAGCCTGCCCAACGCATCCTAAAATAATAGTTTCAAATATATTCCAATTACCAAAACTTCCTCTGGCAATATACGAAAGCGGTAAAAAAACTAAAATTAATGACGAAAAGAGGCATCCGGTTCATTTATTCCACAAATAAAGATTTATAACAAGGATTTAGTTATCATGAATAATATAATGTTCCTAGCTAAATTAAATAACCAAATGGACGCCACAAAGGCTAAGAAAGTGGGTCAAATTGTTCGTGAAATAAATCCACTAAGGGATGCAAAATATTGCCGAAATGGATGCCTTTTCTCACAATATGGCGCCACTAGAATTTCCATCTTTTATGAAATATTACGGATTACGTCGACGGCCGTTTCATAAAATCTAATTTTAATTAAAAAATAAGCAAACTGTAATTAATTCCGCCGGTCTCTTCGCGGATACAATGGTGTACAAATTAAACACTTACAGCCGGAACGGCCGGATAAATGTGGTCGACTGTACGTCTTTAGTATTTATTTTTCCTTTGAAAATTACAATGAAAAAATTAATTTTCCGTTACAATTTCCGTTGCTTTTTAATAATTGCTTTTTCTCCGTTGAATAAATTAAGAATTCTTGTTTGGAGATGAATTTTTTGGGTGAGGCGTTGTCGACCACTGAATCCGAGTATCGCGCCGTCGTATCGGATAAACTCATTCCGAGCTTAATAAACTTAAAACGAGTCAATTCCGATGGGCTCGCGGCGATGTTATTTTATTTGTTGGTCGTATCGCTCTAAAATAATTAGAATGGGAATTTATAGATGTCATCGGCGACTTCGGCGAGGCGTGATTTAGGCGCGGGCGGGGTTCCGCATTGTTTAAATAGAACGATCCGATCGCGTCGCGTCGCCTCTTATCTACTCAAGCGATATCTCCGATACAGTTAACTTAAGTTTTTCACATTAAATAGATTAAGTGGATAATGAAGTCACGTTTAAAACTGTTTTCGACGTTGGTGAAATATTTTATACATATTAGCAAGTTTTTTTTATTAGCAGGAGATCTAAGGTCCACCACCTTGCATTTTGGAGACAAAGCAAACCGCTTGGAACAGGTGTTCCTGGGGGTGATCTGAGCTGATTAAGCCCGGTTGCCAAGAGGTTCCCCCCAGCAGGTGGGCAGGGGAGGGGGGGTAAAAGTGCCTCCGGCGCGCCTCACTCTAAGCTTTATATCTGCATACATCTCGCAACTATATCAAGTTTGGTGTCTTTTTCGTGTAATTCGAGGATGAAGAATTCAGTTCTGTGACTAAATTTTCACTCACCCATACAAAAAATTCAAGAAATTCAAAATTCAAAAAAAATCTTTTAGTTTTTTTTTTCGTAAATCCTCTAAAAAAATTTAACTATGAGGATTTGCTCTAGAAAAAAAATACCTGTGAATAGCCCAGTTATCCTACTATACAGAATAGTAAACTTGTCAAACATTTTCTTTCATAACTCTGTTAAAAAAAATGTTTTGTGTCGCGCGGCGTACCTGCATTGTAAGAACGGTATGCAGCGTTTAGGATTTTTAAGTATGTTTAGATGATTTCTGATAAGTTGTTATTCTTCTGGTTGTAGATTACATTAATAAATTACTTCTGGAAGTGATATATATACAAATATAAATTAAATATATAAATAAAGATGTTGGGAAAACTTTCGCCAACAGAGTTAAGTATTATAAATGTGATAAAATTAACATTATTATTTGCATGTCTTTTCCATATCTCGGGACCATGGGGTCCCAGACCTTCGGGAGGCGTACGTGGGGACGAAGCCAACACCGCAGAGGCCCTTTAAGGCACGTTAATCTAAAAGCAAGGGATACATGTGGTGGATACTATCCCCGAACGCACAATGTGATACATCCGGAGATGGTCCCCGCCAGGTGCAAAGACTATTACAGTGCAGCACTTTTGTGCTGCGATGGGAACTAAGGTCATGGGCTATAGATTTGAAAGTTGGATGGACTGGATAATGGGCTATGGGAGAGACTAGCGGACACCTGCCGTGACAATCAGTCTCAAAATTGTAAATGACAGGTGGTGACTCGCCAACTCATTGAGTGGGCCCCGCAATGGCCGCACGCACAGTGCGACAACAGGGCAACACTTTGGAGTGGCTGTGAGGTTGTGAGGTTGTCGAGAGGTGAGTCTGCGGTAGCCAAATCCCGGTAATCCGTTCAGCCGGCGTTATGACATTTTACACTTCCAACCTGGAGCATAGGTCCCGCTTTTGCGACTCTATTCTGGCCGGCCAATCAAGGCAAGCACAGAGGCGAGGGCCAGATGACAGGGCTCTCTGGAATAGGGGTCCGCGGTGTCGTCACTCACCGTCAGCTCGCCACAAGCTGCCCCGCGGGACATTATTATTATTATTGTGGTGTTGTGGGCCTTTGAGTGTCGCATTGACCAGCATTGATTTATTGTGACGGCCCTTTAAGTTCACTACTAATGCCCGTTGCATCCAGAAAGTTCCAGATTCTTTGGGCCGTAATGTTTTGTACCTCATAGGGTTGCACTACGTGTCGCCCTAGGTAGGTACTTCTTTTTGACATTAGTAGTCCACATGAACAGAGAATGTGCATTGCAGTCTCCTCTGGCTCCTGACAGAACCTGCATGTCGCATCTTGTTTCTTGCCAATTTGAAACATATATGTTTGTTCAACTTGCAGTGTCCAGTCAGTATTCTGGTCACCGCGCAGGTTTTGTGCCTTTTGAGTCTTAAAAGCTCCTTAGCAGTTTTGCTGTTGAACCCTTTGATCAGAGCTTTCGAGTGTTCTTGTCCTTTAACGAACTTCCACCAATCGATTGCTCTCGTTTTTTCTAAGTTGCTGAGCAGAGAATATGCATCTCGTTTTGTGCTTCCACAGAAGGGTTCTGGGCCGACCAGGGGTGTGTCTGCGCCCTTTCTAGCAAGTTCGTCCGCTTCTTCGTTTCCGTTAATGTCGGAGTGCCCTGGTACCCATCTAAGTGTAACTTTGTTGGAGTAAACCAGTGCATTTAGGTTTGTTTTACAGTTCTGGACTAGTTTTGAGTTTGACTCAAGGGATTCTAGTGCCAGCGGAGCAGCCTGGCTGTCTGAGTTGATGTAGATAAGCTGGTGTCTTAGGTTTCTATCCAGGTTGATCTCCGCACATTTGTTGACGGCGAAGACTTCTGCCTGGAAGATTGAGGCCAATGTGCCCATGCTGACGCTAGCTCTGAGCTTAGATCTCTCACCATAGATCCCACATCCTACATCATTGCCTTTCTTGGAAGCATCTGTATATCAGATGTGGCTTCCCTCTTCGACGTACATTTGGTTGTTGATCCATTTGTCTCTAGGAGGTATTTCTACTGTGTACAGTTTGGTGAGATGACATTCGGTGTGAGCGTCATCAGTGGGCATGCTAAGGGCTCTATTCGCAAAAACCCAGGCCTTTAGATTGGTTAATGCCTGAGAGCGCTATTTTGGCCTGTTTAGCGTGCATATTCTGTAGACGCACTGCTTGGCCTCCTTTTGCACCTCCAAGTGGAGTGGTATGATGTCCAGCAGTGCATCTAGGGCCGCTCCCGGTGTCGAGGAGTAGGCGCCTGTTACTGTTAAACAAGCCGTGCGTTGCAGGCTGTTTAGAGTGTCTATTGCTGTCTTTTGGCTGGTTTTGTTACACCAGACTGCGGAGGCGTAGGTGACAATTGGCCTCACTACCGCTGTGTATAACCACATAGCAATTTGGATCTTAAGCCCCATCTTGCTCCTGCCATTCGACAGCATGACCACATGGCCATTTTCACTTTTTGTATAATGTTTCTCAGGTGAGGGTTCCAAGTTAACTTTTGGTCAAAGGTGACCCCTAGATACTTGACCTCTGCCGAGAACGGTATTATTTGTCCATTAAGTCTTGGTTTTGTGAGTTTATCGAGCTTCCGTTTCCTTGTGAATGGTTAAATGAACTTAAATGGCTATTACAGTCTTGCTCGGATTAATGGACAAGTCATTTTCTCTACACCATTTGAATATTGTGTTTAGAGCTCCTTGCATTAGGTTGGATATTGTGTTGAGGCAAGGGCCTTTGACGATGACTACAAGGTCGTCGGCATATCCTTGTGTAGGTATCAAAGTCTTGGCCTGACATGATTGCAAGAAGTTGGTCCACTGCTAGGGTCCATAATAGTGGGGATAAAACGCCTCCTTGTAGGCACCCTTTAGTGGTATAAAATTCATGCTCTATATATAGTATTGATGGTCAGAGTGGCTACTCTGTTTGAGAGCATGCTATGTACCCATCTGGTGGTTTCGTCTACTCCCTTTGATTTCATACCATTGAGTATGGTTTCTGTGGGCGTATTGTCGAAAGCACCTTCAACATCAAGGAACGCACATAGAGCGGTTTGCTTTGCCTCTAGGGTTTTCTGCACCTTGTCAACCTGGTTGAAAATTATTTCGGCGACACGGCGGTTTTTGGCGCACGGCGCGATTTGGTCTATGTTTGGGGACAGATTATAGCCCCTCAGCAACAGCCACCATGCCCTGCTGACTGGGGCTGGTCCAAACAACAAGGTTATTGGGAGCCCATATGGACAAGCCTACCTGCGGCGGCTGCTGCTTGTTTAGAGCTTATTCGTTGCCGCTGCAAAACAAAATGCGCAGGGAGGTGCAACTGCGTTAAAAAAAACCTAAAATGCACAGTCCCATGGGCATGTAATGGCAATTACGAACAATATAATATCTTATTTTAACCCGCATTTTTTGTCAAACATCTCCTATGTTAATTTTATCACATCTATAATACTTAACTCTATTAGCGAAAGTTTTCCCAACATCTTTATTTATATATTTAATTTATATTTGTATATATATCACGTCCAGAAGTAATTTATTAATGTAATCTACCACCAGAAGAATAACAACTTATCAGAAATCATCTAAACATACTTAAAAATCCTAAACGTTGCATACCACTCTTACAATGCAAGTACGCCGCGCGACACGTTTTTAACAGAGTTATGAAAAAAAATGTTTGACAAGTTTACTATTCTGTATAGTAGGAGAACTGGGCTATTCACAAATATTTTTTTTCTAGAGCAAATCCTCATAGTCTACATTTTGTAGAGGATTTTCAAAAAAAAAATCTAAAGATTTTTTTTTGAATTTTGAATTTTTCGAATTTTTTGTATGGGTGAGTGAAAATTTAGTCACAGAAATGAATTCTTCATCCTCAAATTATACGAAAATGACACCAAACTTGATATAGTTGCGAGATGTATGCAAATATAAAGCTTAGAGTGAGGCGCGCCGGAGGCTTTTACCCCCCCCCCTCCCCTGCCCACCTACTGGGGGGGAACCTCTTGGCAACCAGGCTTAATCAGCTCAGGTCACCCCCAGGAACACCTGTTCCAAGCGGTGTGCTTTGTCTCCAAAATGCAAGGTCCCCTTAGAAAACGGGACCTTAGATCTCCTGCTATATCGTTAAGTTTCGATGACGTGCTGTGGTTTTTCAACTAGTTTATAAAATGTTAGGAATTTTCTGATCAATGTAAATGGTAGAGTTCTTAATGCCTTAATAGGTAGCTATTAATAAATATCCCAAGAATCTGATAGGAAATATTTTGTACTTTGATTTCTACTTCTTCTATTTTCAAGAACCTGTTTCTCATCCATGTATTCATAATAACAGAAGTGGCTTCGACTTCAAACAGAAATATGTTATTATGTTACCGTGACACTATTTTCGCTTAGCCAATTATACACGTCAGTTGCAACGTATTGATTGCAGGTTCTGTATACGTCTAATAACCGCTACAAATGGTTCAAACAAAGCACTATTATTATAATTGCTTGCTGAACAAGGACGATTTTATTACGAAGCGGAACCAGTATAAGAGCCTTGTTTTGTTTTGTGGTTTTTGTTCTGATCTAAAGGCCAAGTTACTTTGGTTTTCCTAGAAACTCGACTTACCTGTGTTATTTTAAGCAGTCTCGATAATAACACGCCCTACCGACACTGTCCGAAACAAGTAGTGAATATTTTATAGAGTCGATAGGCGACGTGGGCCCAAAGTAAATTGATGGAACAAAAATACAACCTACTTTTATACGAGTAAGTACTCGTATTCAGAACTATTTCTGCGCGTAAACAGGAATCGGTTATTTATATCGTTAAAAAAGGCTATTAGAAAAATTGCTTTATTATTAAATGAGATAAAAATAAATGCTAAGTAGGACTCCAAATAGGATTTAGAATCAAGTAGTTAGGTAAAATTACCGATCTTGCGAATAGTGTTTGTTTTCTTCATCTGTACGGTTACCATCAGTTTGTCACTGACATAAACGCCGTCGAGAACGTAATTTACTTTCTATACATCTCGCTCGCACTCGCATATTAGTGCAAAAGGGACGTATAGAAAGTAAATTACGTTCTCGACGGCGTTTATGTCAGTGACAAACTGATGGTAACCGTACTGGTCCACACGATAGTTAAGTTAGGTAAAAATGCTTGTGCATCATATTATATTTCATAATTGCGGGCAAATATTACAATGAAAACGCTTTTGAAAAACAGGTTTAATAATAAGTATAAAACTAAGTTTATTTAATGTTTTCATTAAAAGGTCAAATTAGTAGTAGCTATTATGTTTATTTTGAGTTTGGTTAAATTTCAAAATTTGGCATTTGCTTTCTAATTTGTGTAAGTAACCTGTTTTTAACCCGCTGTGAGTTTTTGAAGTGAAAACTTCTTTAGCGGCGCTATGGGCACTTTTTGAGGTGGCGAAAAAATGATAAACTCGAGACAGCGTAAGGCAATCACGTGACCGTAAGGTTTAGATGGCCACTCATTTAGATGGCATTTAAATCAATAAAGAAAAACTCAATGACATTACATGAAAAAGGTTCTAATCTTGTACGGGTTGAAATACGAGGATCTCACAGTTTCATTCTAACTTTATATCACTCAAATATAATTCAATAAAGCTACATCTTGATGAAATCGCCAATAAAAGTGAACTCTAGTACTGGTGAATAAAACTCAAAATATCATGACCAAATATATTTAGATGCGAGGTCTGCAAGGTAACTTTACAATTTCTATTCGAATTTTAAACAATTCACGCTACAAATTTGAATTTCGAATTTTAAACAAGCTCACTGACCAGCAATTTCGGAACTAAAGTTTTTCAATAGAAAGGAGGATGTGTCAATTATACATAGTGCTGCAGACATTTTGGACTAGTCATTGAGTTTTCACTTCTGTCGGCACTCCCGGAGTGCAACCCGTTGTTTTTTTTAATTTAAATCCACAGGTAATCGTTAAGTAAGCCTGCTAAGGTAAGTTAGGCGACAACAATTTGTTGAATTTATATGACACCAATAAACCAATCAAATTAATTTTGATACTTATCAAGAATTAAAAAAAGTAAAAATTCAAGCTGGTTAATGAACCGGGCATACTTTTGGAATAAAATGATTGACATGGATCTAAGTAAATTAAAGTTAGGTGTATTGGGGTCTCTTCGAAAACAAGATGCCTTGGTAAGCGTTGCAATAGTGTTGCCAAAGTATGAAGTGCTTCTGGATTAGTAGAGTTAGACCAAGATAAGTCTACAACGATTTTATAGCACACTCAGCGTAAGTGTTATTTTAAACGTCAAACTTCTATGAAATTATAATAAAGACAAATTATGAATAACATATAGAAATGTAACAATTAAACATACAAATTACTTATAAATTAAAATAAGCCTAAGAATAAGTAAAACTAAATGATTTAACAAGTACAATATGAATATGAAATAATGACGTAAAATAACACTTGCACTGCGTGTGTTATCAAAATTGTTGCGTACTTATCTTGGTCTAAGTCTAGATATTCATCATCATCTCAGCCATAAGACGTCCACTGCTGGACATAGGCCTCCCCCTTGGACCTCCATACGTACCGGTTGGAAGCGAACCGCATCCAGCGTCCGGCGACCTTAACAAGGTCGTCTTTCCATTTTGTGGGTGGACGTCCTACGCTGCGCTTGCTAGTCGGTGGTCTCCACTCGAGCCTAGATATTAGTCATTTTCAAAATTACATCTGTTTTAGAAGTTAATGCACCTTAATTTTAATTCATAAAAAGTTTCGTTAACTTATATTATTACATAAAATATACGGGAGAAATTCTAGATACGGGAGATACCTATTGAGACGTAAAGCAGTTTCATCTGTTTCTCGTATATTCTACAAACGCGTCGACTCCGGAACTACTGAATCAGATAGCAATCTTTCAAAATGACAAATGTCCCTCGCAGTCCCTTATTTATCGGCCGTGTTCCTTGTAAAATTAACTGGATTGGAATAAAGTAAGATGGCGTATTAATCAATCCCTTTCTAACAAATCGTTGGTGTGTGCCGATGATTTTCGGAGAGGAATCCGTTTTTTCGGGAATAATTTTAGGTCCAGCTGCTCTCAAAGATTTTTGTGTGCTTTGTGAGTTAAATCTGTTGAAATGTTGTTTATATTTTCGTCGAGACACTTTTCCTGTTTAGGGATATTTATTAAATGTCCACAAAACGTTTAAAACAAAAACAATATTTGCCTTTAACGGGATTTGATGACGGGATATCGATCGTCATGCTAATCGTAATCGCTATGCTAACTAACCCGCTCTAAAACCTTAAACATTAGTATACTACGAAAAAAAGGATGACTCACGCTAGACCGGGCCGTGCCAGGGCCGAGGCGTCCAGCATGTCATTTTCTATGACGGCTGATCGGTGGTGCTTTCCATAGAAAACGAAACTCTGGAAGCGCCGGCGCCGGCCCGGCTTCGGCCCGGTCTAGCGTGAGTCATCCTTAAAGCTCTTACATTTATGATTATTTACAGTCTCCTTCCATTTTACGACAAACATGAACTGATTACAAACAAACAACATATCTGAAACGTTATTATTCTGGCGTATTTACTGAGTACCTACCGCGAACCACGTTCGAAGTGTTGCCTCTCTGTCACACTTGCGTATGAATTTACAAGTGCGACAGAGAGACAACACGTCGAACCTCGCGGTAGGCCCTCTGGTCCGTCCATAACAAACGTAAAAGTTATAGTTTGCGAGCGCCCTTAGCTTTAGGCGCGCCGCAAGCGGATTACTGACATTACTCATGACTACCGTCGGCCGGGCCGAGAATCGAACCCGCAATGGAAATGTGTACATATTTATAGGATTTTTATCGTTTAACGGCCCTATTCGAACTTTAAGAGACGTCAGTTAATAGATCTAGAAAAGATATGGATTAGATATGTCAGTGTCAAATGTGACATTTCTTCAAACAAAAACGTCACTTTTGACACTGACACTAATCCATATCGTTTCTAGATCTATTAATTGACGTATCTTAAAGTTCGAATAGGGCAGTTAGCCTCGATTTGCATTTAAGGCTCGTGATGTAAACTTGAACAATATTGCCAACTACCTACTCGTCGTCGCCTTTCTCCTACAATATCTATTAGGAATGAGCAAACATCGGATTCTATGGGGCAGAATTTATTGACAGGTAGGGACTTCCTATATAGATAATAGTTATTTGTACAACAAGAGATCAAAGTTTGATATTTCTTCGAGTGCTTATTTTGAGTCCCGTGCAAGCGAAAGATTCTATAATAGATCTAATTTAGAATCTTGAGCGTAGTAAGGGATTCAAAAGCGCACGAGATGTAAATAACTTTGATCTCGTGTAGTACACAAAATTTTTCACCCTAAGCAGTGAGAACATACCTAGAGGGACAGAGATAATCGAACTTGTATTAGACCCCGCATGTTGAAATGACATTTGACTATAAAGGTCACTTGAATGTCATTTTGTCTCACTCAGTGAGCAAAATCGCATTTTGCTCACTGAGTGAGACACACTCAGTGAGCAAAACGCGATTTTGCTCACCGAGTGAGACAAAATGACTCAGTGAGCAAAATCGCATTTTGCTCACTGTTTTTAAGAAGCAAAGTGCCCTTGTTCGAGCTGCTGAGGTGAAAATTAAATTATCGATACTTTTCCCTAATACTAATTGATCGCCCCCAATTTAGTTTTCACCTCAGCAGGTCGAACAAGGGTACTTTGCTTTTTAAAAACAGTGAGCAAAATGCGATTTTGCTCACTGAGTCATTTTGTCTCACTCAGTGAGCAAATTCGCATTTTGCTCACTGAGCGTGTCTTAGTCAGTGAGCAAAATGCGATTTTGCTCACTGAGTGAGACAAAATGACATTCAAGTGACCTTTATAGTCAAATGTTCGTTCGTTCGACTCCTGAGACTTCTGCATGACAATATGGAATGCTGCGTTGCTGTGGATGGCGAAGAGTCTAGCTTCTTCCCCGTTACCTGTGGGGTGAAGCAAGGCTGCGTCCTAGCGCCAACACTCTTTGCTCTCTACTTTGCTGTGGCTGTCCGTGAAGTCTTGCAGAGGCAGAGCTCGTCGAATGGAATTCGCATCCGTTTCCGCACTGACGGTAGTCTTTTCAACTTGGCCAGATTTAAGGCTCGCACTAAGGTCTCGTACGCTGTGATCACCGAGATCATGTATGCGGATGACTTGTGCTTCATTGCGGAATCCCCTGGTGACCTACAGCAACTTTTGACCGACTTTCACGATTCCTGCTGCAAGTTTGGACTGAAAATCAGTGTCAAAAAGACGGAAGTAATGTCATTAGACATCCATGGTCGCGAGACACTGACTGTCAGACTTGGGGAGGATTTGCTGAAACAGGTAGATAAGTTCCGGTACCTGGGGAGCACAGTAACTTCTACGTGCGACCTTGACGCTGAGATAAACATCAGAATCGGTGCCGCTGCTGCGGCGTTTGGTAAGTTGGATGGAAAGGTCTTCCGTTCACATGACCTGACATTGGCGACAAAGATCTCCATATATATGGCTGTTGTGCTTCCTAACATATTGTATTCTTCGGAAACGTGGACCATATACCGTCGTCACATCCGCACTTTAGACCGATTCCACCTAAAATGTCTTCGCAAAATCTTGAACATCAGCTGGTCCGATCGAGTACGGAACACCGAAGTTTTGCGAAGAGCTAAAGTGGGTGGGATCGAAGTTTATATTATGCGACGACAACTTCGTTGGGGCGGCCACGTTTCAAGGATGGCAGAGGGTCGGGTGGCTAAGCGCATCTTTTACTCGGAGCTGGAGGAGGGCAAGCGAAAGCATGGCGGGCAACTTCTCAGGTATAAGGATGTGCTTAAGCGCCACATGAAGACCTGTAACATTGACCCGCTTCTGTGGGAGAAGCAGGCAGCCGACCGCCCTGTATGGAGATCTTTCGTCTTTAAGCAAACGAATGACTTTGAATCCCGTCGACTTGTGGAACTCGATATCAGACGGGATGAGCTGAAGGCCCGCCCACCAGCGGCTATTAGGTATAATTACGTCAATGGTGTGCTTTCCTGCCCGTCATGCGCACGGGTCTTCGCAAATAAAATCGGCTACGCGAGCCATATGCGAGCACACGAACGCATACAACAACGGAGCTGAAACAGTCGCCGTGGTCGAAACCGGCCGGGAGAGTATATATATTATATAGTCAAATGTCATTTCAACATGCGGGGTCTAATACAAGTTCGATATACTTGGGTTCTATTATCTCTGTCCCTCTAGGTATGTTCTCACTGCTTAGGGTGAAAAATTTTGTGTACTACACGAGATCAAAGTTATTTACATCTCGTGCGCTTTTGAATCCCTTACTATGCTCAAGATTCTAAATTATAGAATCTTTCGCTTGCACGGGACTCAAAATAAGCACTCGAAGAAATATCAAACTTTGATCTCTTGTTGTACAAATAACTATTGTAGTATTATTTCGGGATCGATGAATAAAGTCTACACAAAAACTATTTTATATGATCGCTAGGTTAAAATGAGTGAAATTTCAATAATTCCTTTAAAATAAAGAGTAAGCGGGATTTAGTTATTATTTTGTTTCATGTTGATACCTACTTTGTATACAATTTTATTTTTATGAGAGAATCATCATCGATAATTGAGTTTATCGGATCTATCTCATTACCTGTCAATAAGTTCTGCCCCATAGAACTTCTTTCTGGGACTAAGATATAGACAGCTTGTTTGGTACAATATGTATTTTTATGCTAGGCAATATTTCGCATGGCAGGCAATGTGGAGTCAGCATACGGTAGGTTAACCAAAGAAAATTTCACATTTTTTGTAATGAATAAAGATGCTTTGAATATCAACCTACTACATACACTTTCTTATGTAAGTCTTCTCAAAATAATATATGAAATGTATAAAGCTCCTCGCTCAACGAATAAGCGTTGAGATTCAGCGAGGATATGCTGCCAGTATCCTTGGCACTATGCCCCAGGGGCCCTCTTTAGACATAGATTTTTAGTTTTTTAAGTATTAGTTTTAGTTTCGTAGGTAGCTTTAATTTTTGGTTACTTTTTATTTTAAGTTTATACTATATAGTTTTACATGTATAAATAGGTGTTTAAACAGACAAGAAAACATCATGTTTCATCCGACCCCAAACACTCAGTCTAAAACCCTACACTCAATAAGAGTGAGCAACATACTCAGTTTTATTGATTGCATCTACAGGGTCCCACTTTTCCAGGGAATAAAGGAAATGTGTGAGCAAAGAGGTTTCCCTGACCTTTAATTGTTTGCGATACGTTACTCTGAAACATTTGCGGGAAAAACCCGTGATTTTTTATGATTTATTTATTCCCATTGCAATACAATCCGTCGCGTGTTTGGTATTTTAGTGTTAGGTTTGAGAAACTGACGCATTACTAGTTTGTGCGGCTTGGATGAAAACTGGCGTGTTTTCTGCAGACAATACGGAAATTAACGATTAGGGTAAATTTTATAAGTACTTCGTTTTTTTAGCATTAGAAAGAACTTCGCAGAAGTGAGCTTATGGTTCCAAATTGGGCACTTATTGCGGTAAAATTTGGAAGTAAATTGCAGCTATCACAGTTCATGAGATACAGCCTGGTGACAGACAGACGGACAGACGGACAGTGGAGTCTTAGTAATAGGGTCCCATTTTTACCCTTTTGGTCTTCTTCTTCCTCGGTCCCTCATTGCTGCTGAGGATCGGGACCATGTATGCTCCGTCTCCACGGTGTGCGATCATAAGCCATATGGGTCACGTACTGCATATTGCCGCCAACCACCCTCTTCACAACATCAGACCATCTTTTGGGTACGGAACCCTAAAAATGATGGTTTAAGAGTTGGCAACACGTGTTTTACAATCGTGGGGTTAAAAATAAATCTCAATATATTATAAAACGCTACATTTTAATTATAGGTACCGAGTACAAAGCAAAATAGTAAACATTTGAAATGTGCTAAATAGTACTTGAACCGAAATGTCAGCCAATGAAGCGGAACGTAGATATCAATTGAAACAATACACAGCACCGCTTTGTGTCGACGTTCTGTCGATAGCATAGATTACCTCAAATAGATTCTTCATTATGAATAATACACAAGAACCGCGAGTTAAACAGACACGCTCATACAGCCGTAAAGGGACATGTTTAGCAAAGGATCTCTTTTACGGTCAAAAACTGGTAAGAATGTTGTATTTTAATAGCAAAAAGTTGCAAATAAAAATATTATTTTTTCAATACACCAATAAAATAAAACTACAGGTAGGTACAGAGATATCTTTTACAGACAACCTGTAGATAGCAGAAATGATTGTTAAATTCTTATGGCGTTATTCATAAACGTTCTCTGTCATCTGTCATTTTGACTTATGTATTTGTAAGAAACCCCGTAAAGTTTTATGAATAAGGGGGTTAGATCGCTTAAACAGTTAAAAATTATATTGTTTATTATACCAACTTGGCAAATAATTAACGCGGTGATTTTCTAAAAGAAAGTAGAAAAACAGCTGAATTTTAGAATATAACTAAAATATTATATTTATACACAATGTACATAAATTAAATCAACTTCAAGCAGCCAAGTCTGAACCAGTCTGTAGCTGAGGCCATACTTACGTACGAATTTACAAGCGCGACAGAGAGGCAACACGTCGAACGTGGTTTCCGGTAGGCCCTCTGACCATAATAGCTTCTTCCCTACCGCCTCACTTAAACCAGGGTAGACCAGGGGGTCTAGCCAAGGTGACAATCGTACATCGATAAGCGCCGAACGAAACGAAAAAAATAGCAGGATGACAGATGCTACGGAGTCTCGTAACTATGTCCATACATTCGATTGGGCTTTTCTATGTATAAACGATTGCCATCTTCATTAATTCCCCGGTACAGGCAGGACCTATACGGCCCGATTCGAACTTTAAGATACGTCAGTTAATAGATCTAGAAACGATATGGATTAAATATGTCAGTGTCAAATGTGACGTTTCTTCAAACCAAAACGTCACTTTTGACACTGACACTGATTTATTAATTGACGTATCTTAAAGTTCGAATCGGGCAGTTAGTATGTATAATAATAAATGCTCCATCTAGTTGGTAAACTATCAGTTATTGGCACTACAACTGTGCTTCGAGTGAAAATTTCTATTTTGGTGACTACTCGAAAGATTCATAGATAGACGATTTAGGTAGAGGCGTACTATGGAAGGCTTTATCCCCGTGATAAAATAAATGTCACTTTTATCACCGTGCAATTGAAAGAGATTGATTCTGTCTTTAATTGGTACGTAGACAACTACAACCATCGTATCCGTACAAATCAACTTTGGTTAAAGTTTTATGTCATATTTCAAATCTGTATAACGACTTGGAGGCCATGGTTTACCTACTATTTTCGATTCAACTTTATGTGACGTGACTGCAGTTCCCGAAATAATATTTATATAATAATATTTTTTTATGATAAGGTCCAAATTAGTGTCTAATTTAGTGAGTAAGTACACAAGTTGAATATCGCGCGATAAAAAATCGTATTGAAAATATCTACGTAACAGCAATAGAATAAAAAAGCTTGTTTTTAGAGTTGTATAACTGTTTGCCTTTTTTGTGTTGAACAAAAATAATGCCGCGTATAAGGTAAACGTACTAGTGCTCGATATGCTAATGCCCAATAGATAACACCTTGCTTTCACCTCTATTGACAATGACTTAAGTTTCAAGATGACATGTACTAGGACCGTGTCGAGCACACGTACGTTTACCTTACAGGTAACGCCCGCAATTGAGTTTAAAACAGTCATTTTCATCAACAAATTCCTATATCCAAATCACTGTAATTATACCCTACATGTAAACAAACTCATAATTAAAACGACATTAGCGTCCACGGCGGGGTTATAAACCATGTTTTCACAACAAATGATTCACTAAAAAAATACAAAAACGAATTTATGTGTCTTCGGGGACATTGCGGTGTCCATTACACGTTATCCTGCTTGATTTATTAGCGGCGATACGGCGCGAATAAATATATAAAATAATACCAGCCAGTAGGGATGGGACTTCGGGAATGAACACACATTATTTAATATTTTTTTTTCGAGAATGATAAAAAAAATAGGTACTCATACACTTATTTTATTGATAATATAAATTTACAGGTCAGGCTTACATGACTAATCTACATTAAAGGTAGATAGATAGAATACTCTTTATTGGCACACCTCAGTAAAAAGATACAAAAGAAAATAACAATTGATTAAATGTAGAGGCAGAAGGCGGTCTA
The DNA here is from genome assembly GCF_910591565.1 of Cydia splendana. Taxonomy (NCBI): domain Eukaryota; kingdom Metazoa; phylum Arthropoda; class Insecta; order Lepidoptera; family Tortricidae; genus Cydia; species Cydia splendana. Next base: position 18,148,299 of record NC_085969.1, read on the forward strand.
ATCACTAAAGATCGATCTATTAAAAAAAATCGAAAATTATCGATATTTTTAGGAAAATTATCAATGTTTATCAATAATTATCAAATTATCTATATATATAAATGCAAGTGTCCTGACTGACTGACTGACTGACTGATTCATCAACGCAGAGCCGAAACTACAAAAGATAGAAAGTTGAAATTTGCACACCAGATTACATTTATAAAGTGTACAAGAGATAAGAAGCGATTTTGAGAAATTCAACCCCTAAGGGGGTTAAAAACGGGATGAAAGTTTGTATGAGGTTAAAGTTTTATTTTAAGCTTGGAATTTGAAACTTCGTAAAAAGATATATAATTAAAATACAAGAAAACTGATTTCAGCGTTTTTGAAAATTCATCCCCTAAGGTGGTGAAAAAGGAGTTGAAAATTTGTATGGATATCAAACATTTTTTCGAGTGCGGGACTTGAATCTTTGTATTTAGGGATACTATTAGAAGACAGGAAAAGTAATTTCAGCGTTTTGTAAAATTCATCCCCTAACAGGGTTAAAAAGGGGTTGAAAGTTTGGATCCATTACAAATGCTTTGAAACTTCTTAGAAAGGTATAATAGTCGATTACAAAAAAAAGTAATTAAGGGGATTAAAAAGGGGATGAAAGTTCGTCTTGGGGTGCAAATTTTATTTTAAGCTAGGAACTTGAAACTTTGTAAATAGGTATTAAATTAAAATACAAGAAAACTAATTTCAGCGTTTTATAAAATTCATCCCCTAAGGTGGTGAAAAAGGGGTTGAAAATTTGTATGGATATCAAACATTTTTTCGAGCGCGAGACTTAAATCTTTGTATTTGGGGATATTATTAGAAGACAAGAAAAGTAATTTCAGCTATTTGTAAAATTCATCCCCTAACAGGGTTAAAAAGGGGTTAAAAGTTTGAATCCATTACAAATGCTTTGAAACTTCTTATAGTTCGTTTTTTTTAGCATTAGAAATAAGGTAAACAATCTTGATGTGTCTTTTAATTGAAAAACACATTTTAAAAATAAGTTACGGCAAATATGTAACAATTATGAATCTAATACGATCATTTATATACTTCTGCTTTCATAAGTAATAGTTACTGATTTTTAAAAAGCTTTTTTCAATTAAAAGACATATCAAGATCGCTTCTCTCAAGTTCTTTCTAATGCTAAAAAAACGAACTATAGAAAGGCATAATAGCCGATTACAAAAAAAAGTAATTGCAACGTTTTTGGAAATTCAAGCCCTAAGGGGGTTAAAAAGGGGAAGAAAGTTCGTCTTGGGGTGCAAATTTTATTTTAAGATAAGAACTTGAAACTTTGCAAAAATGTATAAAATTAAAATACAAGAAAACTACTTTCAGCGTTTTTGAAAATTCATCCCCTAAGGTGGTGAAAAAGGGGTTGAAAGTTTGTATGGATATCAAACATTTTTTCGAGTGCGGGACATGAATCTTTGTATTTTAGGGATATTATTAGAAGACAGGAAAAGTAATTTCAGCGTTTTGTAAAATTCATCCCCTAACAGGGTTAAAAAGGGGTTGAAAGTTTGAATCCATTACAAATGCTTAGAAATTTCTTAGAAAGGCGTAATAGCTGATTACAAAAAAAAGTAATTGCAACGTTTTTGGACATTCAACCCCTACGGGGGTTAAAAAGGGGATGAAAGTTCGTCTTGGGGTGCAAATTTTATTTTTAGCTAGGATTCTGAAACTTTGTAAAAAGGTATTAAATTAAATTACAAGAAAACTAATATCAGCGTTTTTGAGAATTCATCCCCTAACGTGGTGAAAAAGGACTTGAAAGTTTGTATGAATATCAAACATTTTTTTTCAAGCTTTCAAGCTAGGAACTTCAAACTTGGTAAAAGGGCATTAACATTATATTAAAAGTTTGTATTATTAAGTTTGCATCGATGAAAATTATAGGTACTCAATATGTAAAATGTTCAAGATAAGAGTCCACGCGGACGAAGTCGCGGGCAACAGCTAGTCGACTATAAATATATATCGGCTGGGTTATTGATTCGGTCTGTTTTAGCATAATTGAGTAACATAGATAAATCCCTCAGTTTTCGAAAAAATAAATAAGAACTACATAGGTACCCATTAGTTCTAATACTGTGGTCTTAAATGGACTATCCAACCTTGGTTACAATCCAGTTTTTCGACTAATCGACAGTAAAAAAAGTGATTTTGTATTAATCATTTATTACTAAACGTAAATAGATTAATATTTTTTTTATTCGTGGAAATATTATCGATTTTCCCATGATTGATTATTATGCCCCATCCCTAAGGGCCAGTAATGAAATGTGGGTGGTGTGCCTTAACCAATGAGGTCAGGTATCTTTGATCAAGCTCCCTTAGGCATCTTGCCGATGTATGTGCAATTACGATTTAAAAATATTGCATTATAATCCGGATCAGGTTAAATGTACTTTATTTAATTCTCCAGTATAAGCTAAAATTTTCAGGCTTAATATACATAGTTTTTATGGCTCTTTTTGTGTTTTTATCAGATATGTGCAGGTAGGTGTAATATTTTCTAGAAAACATAAATGTATAACGCAGACCAGTGTGTAGGTAGGTAACTAATATATTTAGTAAAAAATAATACATTGCTGATACGGGACTAAAACTTTGGTTTGATGGCTAATTCTAGATTTAAAGTACCTAAACGAACTACTGCCGTATTCGAGCTTCAAGATATTCACAAGAGACGACACGTACTTGTTCCATTCTAGATACGTTATAGTTAAGATATCAACTAGTTCTCTTTTGCAGCGCAATTCGGGCAACCAATGTCACTTTTACGTTAGCTAGAGTAAGACATCTATTAGATGTGATCCCTTGGGTCCTTTGATTTTCTGTCTGGCGATACAGAAGACCATTGTCAAGCTTAAGTCTGCACTTAATGTGTGGTATCTTGACGATGGTACGATTGGGGGTAAGCCGGACGAAGTCGTGGGGGACCTACAGCAGCTGATACCAGCCTTGAAAGAGTTAGGCCTGGAAGTGAACCCAACGAAGTGTGAGCTTTATACCTGCGGAGCGGAATCGGATTCTTATTTGGACAGTTTGCAGTCTATATTGCCTGGGGTTAAAACGGTGAACAAGTCTGGGTTATCTTTGTTGGGGGCACCCATTTTTCCTGACGGAGTCTCCGCTGCTCTACAAATCAAAAAGGACGCTCTGGTGGCCGTCCGGGACCATTTGCTCAATTTGTCATCCCATGTCGCCTTGACTCTATTGCGGAATTGCTTTGCCACGCCTCGGATGACTTACATCCTCAGAACATCCCCGACGTGGCAATTCGTTGACGAAGCAAGGGATATCGACCGTGAGCTCAGGGCGACTTTGGAGTTGGTTTTGAATGTGGAGCTTAGCAACACACAGTGGGTTCAGGCTGCTCTTCCCATACGGTATGGTGGTTTAGGGATGCGTGCGGTTGAGGGGTTAGGGCTAGTCGCGTTTCTTGCGTCGGCTCACGGGGCTGCGGATCTTGCCACTCGCATTTTCCCTTTATATGGTGGCAATTTTCCGGTCCCGTTAGTTTCTGATGCGCTAGCGAAATGGTCGGATGCTATCCCCGGTGACAAGCGGCCTGACAATCCAACTATTCAGAAGCAGTGGGATGACTTGTGGAGCAAGCATGTCTATGACTCGCTGTTGGGTGTTGCGTCGGGTGCTGACGTGGCTCGCCTTAAAGCCCTTGAGCGACCAGAGTCTGGAGCGTGGTTACAGGCCTTGCCTTCGCCGCAGCTTGGGACGCTCTTAGACAACGATTCTTTGAGGATTTCAGCGGCTCTCAGGTTGGGGGCAAGGGTGTGTGAGGCCCATCGTTGCCGTTGTGGAGTAATGGTAGGGGAAGATGGGCACCACGGTCTGAGTTGCCAGAGGTGTGCTGGGCGGTTCCCGAGGCACCACTCGATTAATGAGATCGTGCGGCGTGCTTTAGTGTCGGCTAACGTGCCGTGCGTTTTGGAGCCGCCGGGGCTGAGCCGCACAGACGGTAAGAGGCCAGATGGACTTACCTTGATTCCGTGGCGGAGGGGGCGCTGCCTTTTGTGGGATGCAACTTGTGTTAGCACGTATGCTGCATCTCATTTGAGGCAGACCACAAGCTGTGCTGGCTCAGCAGCGGAGTCCGCGGCAAGGGCTAAGCACGCGAAGTATTTCGCGCTGGAATCCTCGTACGACTTTGTGCCGGTGGCTATCGAGACGGCAGGCCCGTGGGGGTTAGAGGCTCGCGCCTTTTTTAGGGAATTGGGGCGTCGTTTGCGCGAGAGGGGCTGCGATCCTCGCTCTGGGTCGTATCTGGTCCAGCAGGTTTCCATTGCAGTTCAGCGGGGGAACGCAGCGGGAATAATGGGGACCTTTGAGCCGGGTACGATTCAGGGTGGTTTATTTTAGATTATTTAATAATGTATGTATTGTGCTGTGTTTATTGATGTGAATTGGATCTCTAAGTCATATCCTGTGGAAATCGTTCAACAGTATGTCCAAAATCGCGCAAATGTAAAATTTTACAGGTTAGATCTTAATATACATAACATATCGTTATCGTATCTTGGTGATGTCTAAAAGATGTCTAATAGATGTCTATTTCAAAATCCGAATCGGGCCCCTAGTCACTAGTGTGTAAAGACTAATAGTCAACACTCCGTTTGAAAACTCTATTGCTATATACAAACATATATGTAAGATCGAAGGTAACAAGGTTCGGTGTTTAGACATCGAACATTTATTATGCATTAAGTTGCTAAAAAAATAATAAAGGTTACGTTAGTTAAATAAAATGGCAAGTACTGCGCCGGTCGCTTTGAACTTTAGTTAGGTCCTTTTATGTCCAAGATATAAACTTGCAAGAGCAAACGGATAAAATAAGCACAAACAAAACAAGCACTTCACCTGCGGTCCTCTGTAAGCCATACGTCATTTGAAATGTGATCTAAAATTTTAATTCCCCAGGTATAGATTTACCAAGACATTATTAATGAGCCCGTCTTATTAAGATATTAATGTAGAGACAAACGCCTTTAAAGTTAAATACAAGCCAAATAAATTACATCAAAGCCCGTAACTTAATCGTCGTGAATACTAAATTTTAAAAGATAAGTGAGTCAGCCGTGACCTTACATGAACTTGCCATAACAATACGCCACAGTATTTCTAAGCTAAGAACACTTGGCTTTCATATCATTCGTCATTCACTTGCTAAACGAGAAGCGCGGATAACTTCAGTAACAAAACAAGTTTATTGTCTGAAAACAAAGGCACTGTTTCAACAATAGATCAGCCTTAGTGACAGCGCTGTGCCAGTGCTAAGGCTTGCCAATTACCAAGCTAACGTAGCAGGAACACGCGAGCTAGAGTCAATTTCCAACCTTGAGTCTGGGCTTCCTCTATTTATGAGCACTGTTTATCTATGCAACTTACTACTTCCTCCATGCACGTTTTGTTTGATCATGTTTATTGTAGGATCCAGGGCCATTACTTAGCGGGCTTACTCGCAGTCTCATTAGGGACAACGTATCCCTTGATACATTGTCGTGGTGACGCCATTCGTCATCCGATTAGCTCGAGATATCTTTGAGATCTGGATCCTTCGGCCGCTTTGTGCTCAGCTTACGATGTTTCGAATCAATGAATTCTTTGTCTAGAATTAAATAAGGCTGATTATTATGCTTATAAATTAAAAATTAGCCCTTTAACACAATAGGTAAAAAAAAACACAAATCAGCATCACTGCCATTTCATAGTATTAAAAATTCTATTTATGAAAAAATACAAAAAGATGATGGTATAAGATGGTCATTTTTGCCTTACAAGTGTAATACAGATTGCGTCCTATGAAGGGTTAAGGTATTTTAAAACGTTATGGCTTAATAAGATAAGAATCAGCTTGTAAAGGTTAATGCTACAAGCAAAAACTTCTCTAGTAATGTAACCTGACAAGAAGATTCCTACTGTCCTCAAATTAGTGACACAAAGTGGACATAAAAAGGAACAAAAGATAAAATGTCTTCCTAGACCTTTTTAATGTCTTTATAAGTGCTACCCAACGTAAAGTTAATGAAACGGCCATTTTTATTGATCTACCTGCGGGGTGATACAAATTCTGTCCGCTCCTAACCCTACATTATGTTTTTCTTCAAATTACTTTCTATCTTCCTCTACCCCTTCATTAGATGTAAGTAAGAGAAAGACGGAGCGATTTAAAGACGAGCATTAACGACAAGACATTTCATTTCGGGAAGCGACCCCCGTCATTTGATAAGCCGATGAGGCATTTTTAGCATTAATCCATTAGGACATGGAAAATATTTGGGTTTTTTTAACGAACGACATCTTTTTTTGTCGGTAAGTTAAACACGTTTTTTGCAGGTAAGAAAAAGTTTTGTTTTTGAACAAAGGCAGTCGTGCGTTAAGAGATTAAGATTAAAAATTGCTGATTTGTAACTTTTAAGCAGAATTTGTGAACGCAAGGCACCAAATAGAGTCAAAAAGCAATCCATCAATTCCTAAGCCCTCACACGTTTCCTTTTGTGAGGCTGATAACATCATCAAATTTATGGCGGTGCCCTCACAATAAATACCTATCAAGTTGAAGTGACAGTTGGTGTGAATATTAACACATCATCCATAAATATTTCCATAATTTTATTACAATCTACGGATAGCAAGCTGTCGGCACCCGCATTCCACACAATTGGTGCAATCATGGACAATGAGATTTTGGGGTGTGTAAAACGGGGGCACAGTCGCGTATAGCACAGTATTACAACATGTTTGACCTTGAACTGAACGCGGATCTGTTTTAACAAGCTCATGGCATATTAACGCCATCTTATTATACTGCTGTCAACTTCAGAACAATGGATACAAGGTTGGGTAGGATAGTGTGGGTAGTAAATTTGTAGACATGCACTTTGTGTTAATTTTGATTAAGTATTATTGATTTAAAAAAGTAAACCTTTGATTCTTTATCATTTAATTTGTTGATTTTTAATTCAGTTTAAATTTATGATCACAGTTAATATTTTTTTACCAGTACAGGTATAAGTATATAGCAAGTGTGCTTTTGAGAATTTAGAAGACCTTAATTCAGCAGTGGACATTTTTTTCTGATAGATTTTATTTGATAATAATGATGATTGTTATTATTTAAGTTAACTATGTATATTTCATTCCATACATGTAAATATTATTTTATCTATAATACCTATTTTTGCGTCGGGGTTTAAAAAGTGCGTGATTCATGGCCAAATATGTACATGAATAACCGCAGCACATACATTAACTTTTCTATTTGTAGGTATGGTTTTGCTCCTACCCTACTGTTCTAACTTGTGCTATGCCGGAACTATAATTGCATTGGCCACAACTGAACTGTTGTTATAGTTATAGTAACTATTCAATAAATGTACGGGCAAAGGCCATTATAATTTTCTATTGTGAATTAACTAGGATATCCTAGGGAGACTGAATTCTAGATAATCAATTGATATTGTTAAGTGAATTTCTGATTAGTTCCACTAATTAGCTTTACCAGTGATTTCTGATTGTTTGATTGGAATTGAATTTTGTAATTCGATTGTTATGTTAAAATACCGATTAGCTTTGCTTTGGAACCAACTTAGTTTTATTTTCTGATATTATTTATAGTATGGAGGAATTCTATATGTAGAATTTTATGCGTGGGTTCTGTACAATGAGAAAGAGACTGGGTACAAAGTTCTGTCTATTTTGAGGGGCTGTTTCAGTATTCTGACGGTTATTTCTAACATCAGGTTAGTAACTACTACAAAGCTTTAATAATGACATTGGTCTTAATTCGATAAACAACTGGTTCAGAACAAAGGTTAGAGGCTTAAAATAAACCTTAAAGCTATGTAAATAAAGTCTTTAGCTCTTGAAAATATAGTGCCTAAAGATAATGTATTTGGTATTAATATTATTATACCAAAGAATTCGTACCTAAGTGCGTTCTCTACGTGTTATTTCATAAAACTTTTATATGTTTAATATTTTATTCAACATTTGTACCTCTTGCTTTACCTATCTACTTTGCAGTCTTAGCACATTTATTTTTATATTTTTTATTGCAGTAGAGTTAACATGACGTAAAAAGCTTAGGTATTATTTATTTAGTAGGTAAATATGAGAAATGTTTTTAGGGAACAATATCATAATCATATAATTTATCTCTGTCTTTTATGTCCGTCTGTCTATTTGTCGCAAACCATGGTATCTCATTATAAATGTTAGTAGAATAAAGAACTGCGTCAAAATCAAAATACGAATCCACTAGAACGGTATGCTGATCTAATTTGTACATAATCCTTTATACGGGATTTATCTACTTACAAGTGTTCACACCATGTACTAACCGTAACCGACACCAAATTTCTTTCAAACCTCGTCCTTTATCAAAATCAGCAGCACAGCGCATGTTTAGTGTCCGTTTGAGTGACGTGACGTCTGGTTTCTTGGGAACGGGATGAAAGACGATGTGATATAATTGCCTCTATTACTACGCCTGTTAAAGGCAATTAATTATTTATGGGCGTTTTTTCTTCGCTTGGTTTTAAAAGTAAATGTGAAAGTGACTTCAATGTTTTAGAAATGGTGCATGGAGGAAAACTTTTGAAATCAATTTGATTGTGTTTTTTTTAAAGAATATACGTTTTCTCTACAAATTGTATATTATGGTTTTGTGAGTTTTTTTTGTGTTCCATAAAGTGTTTCGCTATTATGTATATTGTTTTTATCGTTGAGATATATTAATATCATTCAAAATCGAAATTTAGTATGTACACACATAATTTATAGAAGTATTTTTACAAATCTTAAATCTTACAAGCAAATCAATCCTGTGGCATATTTCACATCTTCACTTATCATTTTAAACCGACAAAAACATCAATAGTCTATATACCTTATTGTGAATTCATATTATATTGTTAGTATGAGCCCAATTATTTTCAAAAGATTCGATATCCAAATACAAATAGCAAAAATACTTAAGCCATTTCAAAAGCAAAAGCACCCCTTAATAAAACCCTACTATGTATTATCATATTTAAAAAGGTCATAAGAACATTAACACAAAAGTATGTAACGCCTTTTTAATAAACCCTTCAAGTATCAACAATCGTGGGTGGTCCGCACAACGGCGTACTCATCTGTAATGTAATGATAACCTATTCCTTTATCCCACACGTAACGCCAATGAGCGATTATGTCGAGTGCTAATTATATGAGTTTTGAATGGGCTTCTGTGAGAAGAACGATCATGGACAGATGCTGAATATAAATATAGACAACTTGTACGGATATGATGGTCGTTCTTGTCTACGTGATAGCGTGATAAAACGGTGTCCGTCACTTTCTATCCCACGGTGTTAAAAAGTGACAGTTATGTTGTCACGTCGATAAAGCCATCCATAATACGCCTGCTGAACTCCTGAGGATCAGTAGCAGCGGATGTACGAGTAGGTACAGTCAGCGTCAATATCAGCGGGTGAAACAAACGCGCCAAAAGTATCTGCCACCCTCGAATATTTTCCCTAATAATCTCTAGAGTTCACGTTCAAAATTTTCTGCTACAGTTTAATTGTTCCAAATAATTATAGATATATTATATCTCTTTTAAGCTGTTAGAGAATGGTAGGTAGTTGTTTAGTGATGTAAAAGAACATATCCTATGGTGTCCACTTTCAAAATAAATTATCTGAGGTTTGCAAGTCGCCCTCCGGAAAAATTTGTCTACCAAATGTATTGTCCTTTTATTTATTCGTCCGATTACGAGAAGACCTTAAAAATCACCAGTAAAATGCATATGATTGAATTACAAAATCGATCCTTTGCCTCCGTTCATTTGTTAAAATGTCTTTTCAGGTTAATCCGCCAGAATGCACTCCAAATTTTGTCAATGGTTACCTTATTACAACCATTCGAGATTGAATTCAAGTTCAATTTGCCGTGATTTCGTTTGGTTCCAACAAAAAACCAAGAATTACAACCGGTTCTCATATTTCAAATGACTGTGAGAAGATTTTGATTTTGTTTTACACTGATTATCTTGAATTTTTGCAAATAATAAATGTCAATAAATGCCTAACAGAATAGACGAAAATTGGTTTTATTTTACTTCAAATAAATCACGTAAACTATAAAAAATAGCCCGAACTCCAGTACGTCGCCTGTGGCAAATAAATTGTATTTTACGATAATATAGTTCAAAGATATCGTGTGAACGTTCCGAGTTGCCACGCACAAAAACAATCTGTATTCGACCCGTTGAATTCATAATGTGAAATCTAATGGGTGTTGTCAATACAGATGATTGTTTACAGATGCCTTTTGATTAACAGATTAACATCTACCTGCTTCTCAAACAAAACAGGGTACGACTTCCGGCAGCGTTGTGCATATCCCACAACCATTTTTTTCACTCTTTTGTTTTAAATAGTGCGTTAAGATCATTTCCAAAGATAACATTGTACATCGTTAATGCACGAAGTTGCATTTTTCTCTAGATTTTTCTATACGTGCTATCTTGGTGCTGTGCAAGAAAAATACAACCTGCAACAAGCCATTCGAGATAAGAGGCGAGAACGGGCATTTTTTGCTTTCTTTTTATTGTAGAAATGCAACGCTTATGACGCATTTAAGTAAAACTAAGCTTAGCTTTTTCAATACAGAACCGGAATAATCCCGGGCAGGAAGTATTAGGATCAACGCTCTTTGTCTATGGATTCAAATGTATTTTTTGTCGCTCGGATCGCCGTTCGACCCTTAAAACAATTCAAAATGCGTCTGCTGTAAATTTCGGTTGGCACCCGAATGCATTATGCTAATCCTATGATTTCCTGTTAACGTTAAAGCTCCGGGCCAAATTCCTTGCGTGTTGATAGGCGATTGTCTTTCGATCTCGCTTTTTCTGAGAACACAATATCTCTAAACGAAATAGCGATGAATTTGCATAGTGAATTTATCGCTGTCACGCTCGATATGGAATATTTTCGCTCTCTTGTCATATTAATTTAGGGCCCGTATTTTATGGAGACATTAAAATTATTTAGACAGGATCCTGAGAATGTCGGGTATGTCGGTGTATTAAAAATTCGAATTCTGTTATAGTAAAAATTGTTTAGCCGGCCACTAGTCATCGGTTTTTTAATGTTTTTCTTTGTCCGGGCGGCGTATAAATTGACCAGGCCATATATCACCTGATATTTATTGCCATATTTGTAATTACCTTGAATCTTTAATTTAAACTTTAGTCATAAAATAAAACGACTTTTGTAAGAGAAACGGTTTTTTTAGAAAAGCAAATTAACTAAGATATTGAAGTCATAATAAGGTAAAGGATAAAAAAACACCCGAGGAAAAAACATCCTTGTTTCTTCCAAGAGCTTATAACTACTTATAAATGCAATAACCTTTTTATTGGTCAGTTAGGTGACTAGCCTTTAATATTGTCTCTTCATTGATTTTGCCTTTAGTACATTTATATTTTATGCAATTAACTATTTTACTTATAGATAAACAAGTAAAAAAAAGTGGCACTCCAGGAGTGCGGACAGAAGTTTAAACTTAAACAATTACGTGTGTATTATTTGAATCGTCAGGAAATATTTTTTGAATCGTCCGGAAATATTTTTTGAATCGTCCGGAAATATTTTACTGTGCAGGAAACGCTTTTAAATGAAGTGTTTATTTTATTCATTTAGTTACAGTGTCGCGACTTCAATGGTTTTTTCCCATTTCAAAAAATGCCCAACGCGCCTAAAGAAGTTTTCACTTCATACAGAGGTGTCGGTTACGGTAACGGTAACAGTGTCGCGAGTTCAATGGTTTTTTCCCATCTCAAAAAATGCCCTACGCGCCTAAAGTAGTTTTCACCTCAAAAATACGCCACCAACAACGCTCTATTGAAAGTAAACCCATGCGGCTATATATGGGTTATACCCATGTTATACCTATACAGCTATATAACCGTCAACACTAGGTTTTTAAAATATTTTTATCATCATTATGCAACATGCAACTTACATTAAAACCACTAGCCAACCGTTAATGACCGTATTAAGTAAGTAAACCAGTTCACATAGAGCATGTTAGACTATAATCTTTATCATTTTCTGCACGCATTTCCTCAAAACCTGTTCCTATGCTATAGCAAAAGAGTTATCCGCTCTCATCAATATAACCTTTTTTATTCCTAAAGACTTAATAAATAGGTAACCATTCGTTTCCAGTAAGCCCAAGGCATGACCACCTGACTCATTAATTATCTTTAATTAAAGATAATGTTTATTTGGCTTATTATATTTCTTTATTTAAATAATTTTCTTGAGATGATTAAACATTGGCTACAAGGTAGCTTTAATCCTTTAATAAGATTATAGGGAATTTGCATGACACAAGGTGATTGCTCGTGAATTAATGGTCTTTACAGTTTTACATAAATTAACTACGCGGCACTAGTTATAAATCGATTACTTGATTTACTTTCTTAACATTTAATCATTTATTATACCTACAAAAAAATCGCTCTGTAAACAATCATTGCTAAATAAAAATACTTAAAATAAAACATAGACTACAAAGATTTTTCAAATCAAACAAAGCATTCCAATGATAGGTGTGTAACTCTAAAAAATGACTACAATGCCGTCCAGCTCCAAATCCATTTTGTTTTTGTTAACTAAACTGCGAGAAAAATCACGTTTCAATGTCTTGTCATACGCACCACGCGACCTATTCATCACTACGTTTTTACAAAACTCAACAAAGCACTGACGCTAAACATTCCCATTATTACTTTTATAATAGACAAAGCAACTTTGTTCTAAACAATAACGTCCAATGGAGTTTTTCGGCCATTAATTTCTATACTTTTGACATTTCGTAACGGAACCTTTTATGTCTAAAGTGAGCATGTTAACCCCATGGAGGCGAAAAATTAGCGCGCTGCGTGCGAGAAGCGGACCCTAAGATCTTTGACACTACAAAAGAATGTTACGCTGTTTTCCCGTTAACGTTTAATTTCCCTTTCTGTATAGTTTTTTTGTCGGATCGAAGGGCCGATTAGTAACGCAGCGATGTCACCTGAGCCGAGACCTCACAGGCAACAAAGATGCGTATTTTGGTTCAGAGCAACCATTCACTACTTATAATGAAATATTATTCGGCCGGACCCCACGGGAACGACCCACCGAAGGATGTTTTTTATGTTCATGTTCACATCTTGTTTTCATATGATTATTTACGAGTGTGTCTCAAATTCTCGTGTACTGCATCGTCGTGTAGTTGCTTACCTGTAATTTATTTAGGTAAGGAAGACGACATCTGAATATAAGATGCTTGGAGTGCGTTTAATTAAATTCGAAGTAGTTTGAAACTGAAATGTAATATAATGTAGTACAACGTCGAAGTAACGAAGCATGCTAATAGATGTGTACTTGTAAACGTGTGCTACATTTCAGAGAGTTATATAACAGCATAGAGAATATAATTATTATTATTTCGCTCATATTTAAATACAAATTTCTTGTATCATAATTTCTCAGGTTAGTTCAACCCAACAAAGATATAAAAAGATGCAAAGCGTACATAATGTTTTGTGTTAAACACAGTTAAGCTCTTTGGCTAAGTTGTTAATGTCAAAACAGCACACTTTAAGACCAACATTTTTAGACTTACAAACAAAGGTTTTTACTTAATCCAATACAAAATGTATCAAATTACAGCTTAAACCTTTAAGCCGCATTTACATATAAACAGACTTGTTGTCCAGAATCGCGAACTAATGGGTCCTACAGTTTATGAGGTGCTATACTTCCCCACGCTAACGCCGAGCTTCGCGAGGCCATTTACTACAGACTTGAATGAGTTCTTCGCACGTAGCACACTGAATTACATGTTCCACTTTTAAATAAAAACCTCAAGTCAAAAGGTCTGTGCCAAAGGGTAATGAACTCCGTAATGGATCCTAGAGTTTATGACGTGCTAAACTCCGACTGTGAATGAAGTAATGCTTGTAACGCTCTGACGCTTTAAGGGCCTCTAATGCTCTCCACGCGTACCGTTTTCATCTGAGATAAGATACCTGCCGCTTTTACATTTTAGCATGAAAATCTTCGTGTAACACACATATAATTACTTGCTCACTTTGAGTAATCAATTACAGACTTAAGTATAATGATTAGGAAGTTCTGCAATCTTTTTCCAATTTGAGCATTCAAGAAAGAAAATCATAGCGAGTCACTCCTGCTTTATTTTACCATCCCGCTGGGGGCCGTCGGTACAGACACACAGCGCACAAAGCGGAGGAAACGCTAACGCACACATTCTGGAGATCAAAGAACGCGCAATCTGTGTGAAAAAAATAACGTTTTGGTCCCGAAAGGGCGGAGCCGTTTACGCGACCCAATTCACGCGAGCGATTCGGACGACGAAGAAATTGAATTGAAGCCGAACAACAAATTCAAACGCGTATCGAATTGTTTTACGTTTGACGAATTCGCTTTTCGAAAATTTTGAATTCGTAACAATAGGCTATAATGATGTGGGGCTCTTTCTTTGTCCGATCAGAATGCCAGGTATGGTCGTTACGGAGATTCGCTCGTCGAAATGTTGTCGATAGCGATCGTGTGGCGATAGTGAAAATAAAACATCTCCATTGTTTTTATTAGGGCTGTGTTACTAAATTCCGAACCGGTCTGTGTTTAGTTTAGCAACAGCCTTTTTAAATATTATCATGACTCCACATTCCTAACTGTAAGGATGTTGATTATAAAATGAAGACATACCCTATTACGCGACTTCATTCATCATGTGGTCACGAGAAAATAGCGTTCCAAGCTCACCGCACATTTTCTCGCCTCCATAAAAGCATTATCGCGATACCATTTGTTAGTGTCTTGTTTAGAAAATCACATCTGCTGAACTTTATTAGCTCGCCTTTTGACAAACTTGATGGAGGCCCGTATCTAATCACACGAAGCCTGCTCCTTAGCGCAGCTGGTTGGGGCGAAACGAATCATTTTATTTATTGTTCAGATCTTATGCGTTATTTATGAAAATCCGTCATTTACCATTTTGCCACGGTACCCGGAGTCTTTGAGAAAAGTGTGTCACCTTGCCTAGAATTAGATACGCGTTCCCTGATGATGCATGGGTTTCTATCATGATTTCAAATCATAGGTTCGGCTTGCAATTCCTGTCTTTATCTGTTCGTGATTGAGCATCCACGCTACTTAGCGTAGTTATGTACACGAACAACGTTATTGGCAATTACTGGCACAAGCAATCCCCGTATATACAATGCATACGATTATTGATGCTTATGGAGTGAATTAATTCCATTTGCAACTCTGCGAAAAATTGGAGACACACAAAAAGTGTCACTTAAGGTTTTTGCTGAGCTGAAGCTCGAACATTTAAGTGAAAGCCGCTTCGTCAGTGGAAATGACCTGTCGGATAGATCGGCTACCTTATTACGCGGGCCGCTACATCGAGCGCTGCCGAAGCCAAAGTTTTTTGCTGCACGCTCCTGCACCGATTTTGTTGTTCCGCTTTTTGCTCCCTTTTTCAAATAAACCAGAGTAATTGTTTGTTTTAAGACCCGTAGATTGCGTCCGCGTCCGCCGAACGGATTTGTTACAGACATTTTCGGTGTTAGAAAATAGAGACTTCAAAACGGTTGAACGCACAGCATTCGAACTTAATCTTCTTTGGGGGGTTTTAACAACGTAATGAATTCTCGCTTCACCTTAATTCACATTATTTCGAAGTTAACGTGCGCTCCCAGTGCTTTGATTTCAAAATGTGAAATTAATTCTAAATTACTGACAGAGAAGCGTCTGCTTTTTGCTCTAGAGCAGGTAACAGGAAACGGGTTGTCTGACGTTAATCCCACAGGCGGTGTGTGTGTGCATGTCATGTTGTGTAATAGCGACGTGGTGCGTGCGTGTGGACGTCGCCTGGTTTTTACAAGCGGAGCCAGCTCTAGATGTGTACCTATCGAGTACATGTCCTCTAATAACACCACAGTCTATCTCCCTCCTTCTTCTACGACAATTCGCGATAGACTACCAATAACATGTTACAATCGAAACGACCAGCGGCGCCCTAGTTATTTTCTGCGAGCAAACTCGTTCATCAGTCCTTAGCAATGTTCAGAATGAATCTTTATGATTTAGATGCTTGTAGCTAAGATGATTTTCTCAGGCTACTAGTAACTGGTTTATTTCCGACATGACTAAATAAGGTGTTGTTATTTGCACCTTATATTTCTAGCATGTTCGCGATAACCCCGTATTAATTGGATTTATTTTCATTGAGCAAGAACCAGCTATGAAATGATGGAAGCTCGCAGCCCATAACTGGCGCATACTGATCCGAGTTTTATCGAAGTCTTAACATGTTTCGCTGGTACAGATTAAAGGATATTTCCACAGGCGCAGGTGATTAAATATATGAGCGTGGTATCAATTTTCACATCAATGAAGCAGTAATCCCGCATATTAAGGCGTCTGCGGTATGAACGAAGGCTGTCAAGGGGCGATTAAAGGAGCCTCAGTCAGGGTTAATCCTAGTCCTATGTTATCACAGCCGACATTCGTGTGGGCTTTGTTTGGCCACCATAGATATAATCTTGGGTTAAAAATGTGAACGACTTACTCTGTCACAACTTTATCTCTGTGCATACGCATGTAGCTATATGTATACTTACTGTCCATTTGGTATCTTTTTATTTCCATGACATTTACCTTGGCAGCGACATTTTTAGACAATGGGCATTTCAACATATCCAACGCGGCTTTTGCTCTATGAATAGAGAATGACACCGTTAACAAATGAACTTTTACTCCATGAATAGACGAGCGGTCTTCGTCACTCCGCTTTTAATTTGTGTCGACATTACACCAATTTAAATGTATAGTTTCTACCTGCGTCATGGGAATTTAAAAGCTATCAATAATTTCACTAATTTCGTTTGAATGTTTGCTCTATAATTAATTTAATGATGCTAATTTTCGGCCGTTTCAAATTTACCTGCGTTGTGATTTGCTAATCACTCCGCTTTAATTGGGGTCCTCTTTTTATATAAACAGGACCTTTCGAGATATCTTCGGTTTGTTTTTATAACGATTAGGGTCTGATTAGCATTCTTGCGGGAAATAAATAAAGATAAGGGGTGAACTGAATACGGGTAAATTTATTCGGTCATTCTTATGTTGAGCCGTACGACAAATAGTTTTATTTGACTTACTAATTCCTTTGCCGTATATGTCACACAAGACTATTCGGAAATTTAAATAGGCTGTGAATAAATGAAAAGAAATATTCGAATTTAAAAACGAAAGGGTTACCGCCCTGATTCAATTAAGTAAAACTTAGTGCATAAATAATTAGAGTAATGTAATGAATCAAATAACAAAATATTTTGGAGGTATATTTTAGTATGAATGCAAAATGAATTCCAATTTATTTACATAAATTATGCAACATTTTCTATACGTATGATCCTACTCCTATTTCATTCCTTTCGTATAACTTACTTAAAACTGTAAAACCAAAAATATTTCAAACGCAACATTCTTATTTATTTAGGTACGCACAATGAAAAGCATAAAGTATAATCTAATGACAACCCCAAAATTACTGCAGACAAAAACGACAAACGAAATAGCTAGAATTCCATTGGAATAATCCCCTTTTTGACTAAAACGACATTTAATTTACCTAGCCCGACATTCCGGGCGGCCCTCTTAAAAACTGGGCTACATAATGAGTGTAATGTAACGTCTTTAAAGCGAGGTTTGTTCTAAAGGCCGAATTAATGTCTAGCTAATTAAACGTGTATAATTTGTTTGGGTTTTACTTAGCTCTCAAACACTGATACTTTAATAGGAATTTCTTAACTCGCTAACAGGCAATTAAATAAAAAATACATACTTGCGTATGTATGTTTCTTCGTTAGTGTGGGTCAAATCTTGGAAGCTAAATTTGACCTACTTTCCGATTTCCAGTTTGCATACAGTCATATGTAAATCGGATAACCATGCAATACATAATGGAGCTGATCTGGTGATGGAGACAGGAGGTGTCTGTGACAAAAAAACGCAAACTAATTATGTTTGCGGTAATTAGAATTGTCTTTATGAGTATTTGTTGCCTGTGGAAAGAAAAGTACAGTCAGCGATTAGTGCTTGTAATTTTATTTTTTTGGCAATAACTTATTCTATGTAAGAGTACAACATATTAGTGAATGCAAAATTAAGAAAATATGTACGTATAAAATTATGTAGTTACTGAAAGTGTGTGATATTGTGCGGATTTAAAAATCCGCGGATAAAGTAGTACGAAGTATTTGGTAGTACATACTTCGAATTCCTTTTAGAATGGAAGTGGTTTGCAACGAAAAGTAGGTAAGTCTTTTGAAATAAACTACGCAAAAGAACTACAACATCTAACAACCGTTCTTTCTAGTTATGAACTATACCTATTAGTTCCCATGCTGCTCAATCGGTCGAATTTGCAGTCTTGCTAGATACTGCCTTGTCATAAAAACAACTTAGCCACTCTGCCTTGATGACTTGCCATTATAATTAGCACGTTTTAGGAAGTTCCATCGCAGATTACTCCTAATTCCCAAACCTTATTGGCGTCTGATCATTACTGCCAAACTGATGGATCAACCTCAGCATATATTTACCCTTCAGACCTCCACGGCTAGATTAAAGGTTGCCCACGCACCCTCAAAGAAAAGGTCCGTGTCGTGGGCGGGGCGACTTTATCAAATTACAACCTGTGCCGTTTCAGTTCAACTTAAACTAAAAAGGCTACAACTAGTTTAACTCCGAATAAACATAAGCTCTTTAAGAACTGGGTGGTTTTGTATGCCGACAAAGGCGATACTTTGGCCCACGTCCGGAGACGTCTTTTGAGTCGCAAGACGCCAGGCTGAACGGTTTTGGGTCATTTCATTAAGCTTAGTTTGCGCAATAGGTTATTAGAGACTATTTCAAGCTATTATATGGTTTTTGTAACGTTTTTTGCGTTTATATTGGTCCCATAGTTAGAAACATAAGACATGGTCAAACATTATGACAGCAAGTAGCTATTTTATTGCTTGCATTTTGCTTATATAAAAAAATCATGCTTATAAAAAAAAAAACATGAATAATAATATAATGGGTTCAAAAGTAGGAGAGAAAGTAGTTAAACCAGTATTAAACAATTATTCCGGTACGATAAAAAATAATACACTATTGTAGGTAGATTTTATTTGATTGAGTTTGCCTTTAAAAAGCAACACAGGCCTTTTAAATAGGTCATCAAATACCTAAAAAGAAAACAAACATTAATAATTATACTACGAACTACATAAAAATAATTACATGTCTAATGACACACTTTTACACAATACCTACACGTATTATTATAACTAAAGAAAGGTCGAAAATAATGCGTTCACGTATTAATTATTTAAATAAACATTTCTTAACAATATGTTAAAATAGTTGGCTTATCAAATATTACTGTGGGCATCGTCACCTGTTCGCCTTTTCAAGAAACCGTACCTATTTGACAAGCCAGTGTGTGATTTTAAACTTCCATAAGTCTGTTGCTAATTTAAATCAAACACAGCCAAGCTTTATAAACAACGCAAAAAAGTTCACACCCCATCCAAAGTTTTATTAGAGCATAAAGGCTCACTAAATTTCTTATTAAAACAGAAACCGCCTTTATTGACTCTCATCCGACCACAAGCAATAAAACAAAAAAAGCTTGGTCTACTACAAACCCAATAAGGTCGAGAATCGAACGAGTTTTTACAACGGTCGAACACTCTGTTGGCCCACGTTTCATCTCGAATTTACCGTGAAGAATTAATTTAAGTGTGAATGGGCATTTATTAATAAACAAACAATATACAATTTGAGGCGCTTCGAAGAACACACGCTCCGGCTAATCGAATTTCGAATTCTAATCCAAATTTTAAATTTAACGAAAAATGTGAAATGAATCACACGGATGTTTTGTTAATAGTACGCTAATGGTTTAAATGAGCGTGAATCTTGAATGCATTTAGTTTTGACGTCGTCAATTATTCAAACACGTTTGTGTTTCGATTTGTTTAGGTAAACTAAAGTCACTTAAAAGTCAAAGAGCTGGCGCAAGATAGGGAAAGTTGATAGATACTCCACCGAAAAGAGAATAACTCTTGAGTTAATGATGATGATGAAAGTCACTAATTTTACTTTACATTCGTTCAATTGCCTCATATTATTATAGAGCAGAAAAACACGTTCTCGAAAAAAAATGCAAAAAATGACAAAAAATTCCGTCAGGATCCTTATCATAAACAGAAAAGATAACAGATGTAGTGCATAATTGTTTTCCATCGTATTTTCTCGGAAACGTTCGTATGTGTCATGCTTCTTCAGTCAACCTCAGTACTTTTTGTACCGATACTGACTGCAAATAGCAAGTTCGTTGAAAATACGATGGAATATGATTATGCACTACATCTGTAATAAGACCCTGGGTTTGAAGTGATGTTATTCAAATGTTCAGCAGACGATATTTGAGGAAAGGTGACAGTCCATTTCCTACGACAGCAGCACTTCCATTCATTTTACTATGGAAATTGAACAATAACACCGACGCGTTCGTACTAGTAGTGCAGCTGCGATCAGAAATGGAATGTTACCCTAACTCTGTTCAAAATGAGAAACATTGACATATCGTGGCCACGTGACGACCTGTCACTCTGATGGGCCGACCACGCCCTCTATTTGCATATCTAAACAAGTAAACATGACTCGCAACGCTTCACTTTGCACTGTTCTCTCAGCCGTATTCGAACAATGAGATACGTCAAATACTAGATATTGAAACGATATGGATTGGATACCTATGGGCCCGATTCGGATTTTGAAATAGACATCTATTAGACATCACCAAGATACGATAACGATATGTTTAAGATCTAACCTGTCAAATTTGACATTTGCGCGATTCTGGAGATGCAAATTTCCACAGGATATGACTTAGAGATCCAATTCACATCTAATATAATATATCTTACTCTATCTAACGTAAAAGTGACATTGGTTGCCCGAATTGCGCTGCAAAAGAGAACTAGTTGATATCTAAACTATAACGTATCTAGAATGGATCTAGTACGTGTCGTCTCTTGTGAATATCTTGAAGTTCGAATACGGCAGTATGTCAGTGTCAAACTAGTGTCAAAATTGACGTTGCTTCAAACAAAAATTGTTCGAATACGGCTGTCTGTCACTCAACGAAGACAACGGCAAAATTGAATTGAATTGAAAATGCCATGAAACCCAATTATAGTCCAATACTAAAACTATCATATGGTTCACAAGTTTAACACTTAATTAAGTACAGTCACCTGCAATAATATGTTACACAACAAAGGCCGCAAAAATATGTGACATCATGCTGTTATTGCGCTATAATGAGATCGTGACAGATATTTTTGCGGCCTTCGTTGTGTAACATATTATTGCAGGTGACTGTACCGACATTTATGAAACTATCGGACTGATTCTAATTTAAATATACGTCAAAAAATTGATCTCTACTTTTCATCTGTGTTTTTGCCAATATAATAAAATAAATAATTCCGGTCTAACAAACTTATAGAATTAGACCAAGAAAAGTCTGCAGCGATTTTGAAAGCACAATTGCACATTTCATACTAACACTTGTACTGCGTGGGCTATCAAAAACGCTGCAGATTTTTCTTGGTCTAACTCTACCCTAAAATTAACACATCAGCTCTAAATAAACCCATTAAAAACCTAACTTCACATTCAAATATCGAATATCGACCAGCAGAAACAAAATTCAAACATTCGAAACAAAAAGCCATCACGTTCCATTATGTCTTATCTGACAACCCACATGATACGGTATTAATTAAGCGCGGAGCACGAATTACCATGAGGTTAATAGTCACCAATGAGCTTGGAGTAATTATGTAGATGGACTTGCGCGGGAGTGGGGGTAGCGCGGCCGTCGGCGGGCAGCGGTCAGCGGGACAGACGGTGAAATAGGTAGAAATGTAAAACTTGGAACGCCTTTGCCTTCATAGTTATCTCTAAATACTTCAACAAAGGAGCAAAGGAAAGTCAATTCATTGACGGTTACTTCACCAACAGGAATAATTATAGTGTATTTAGAATTGATGATGTACATTTCAATTAGCGTACCTACCGGAAGAGCATAGCAGTTAAAACCCAAATGAGCTTAGTGTGATTATTTCGACACGTACGAGTAGATTGAATGGCATGATCGGAAACAAACGGTGCAAATAAACAATCTTTCTTAAAGCCAGCCAGATAGAGTTCGTACGAATCCAAACTCACCAGCATTTCTGCTGCAGTATTATAGCGTGACTTTACTGTCGCAAATGCATCGCAAATGTCGCAAAAGGCAGATTGTTAAAATCCGGGCAGAAATATCAATTTTGACATTGACAGTCGGCAGCTTGACCTGTTTGATGTGTCTTACAGCAATGCAGTCGGCTTCAAGAGCTTCATACTGATTTTACTCAGATTTCCTAAATCTTATCAGTTTGTGTTTTCTGAAAGAGCTACGTATTTGTATAAAGTTATGTACTCACTGAGTATAATTGCATGAATTCTATAGTAATTTAAATTGTATTTTTCTTAATTACTCGTAATGCATGTTAATTATAAGATGTAATAATGTTTTGAAAAGATGTGTCCCGCCGAGTTTGTTGCCGGTCCCATATTGGGATACCCTCCTCCAATTGAGGGGGGATTTAAATCTTCTCGGGGCAGAGGTGTACGGTTGGAGTCGGTAAAGGTTTATTTGATGTTCATAAGCGCATTGTAATATGCCTACTTGAATAAACTATTTTTTATCTTTATTTATCAGTCGCCCAAAGGTCTGGATTTCTGTATAAGAAGTACCATTATTAGCATTAGTAGCATTATTATATTTAATAAAACGCAAAAAAAACTATTTTAAAATGTAAGTACTGTATATTCGTCTACGAGTGTCTAAGGGTCATAGACGAAATTGAGTGACAGAACATACTGGAGGAGGACTAGAAGGCTTTACTCAAGTCATGCAGACCTTCCTTTCAACAGGCACATTGTCCTAAAGTCCACTTTAGGACTATGTGTCGAGGCTTAATTATTAAATCCACGCACTTCCCACCAACAGGCAGCGCATTGTCCTCTCTCCTCAACATACTCTTTGCCGCCGCCCGCGCAGTAGGCGTGCCTCTCGGTTCGCGCACATCGCTCGCGTGCCGGCGCTGCGCCACCCAAGCGCGCTACCGACACCGTCCGACCAATTTGTGTCCAAATACCTCTTAAACGCATGTTCTTAAGTACTCTTTAAGAATTCCGTGTCCCGCTTTAGCTCTTGACTGGCAGAGGCATTTGTTTGTTTGGTAACGGCATGCTTTACATGTACTTACAGTGGCAACTATTGTGTTCAAAATATGTCCAAGTCTGTAATATGCATGCATGGTTCTGTATATATTTTGTTCATTTTTGATACGAGCTTTTATTGCTGACTTACTTTTCTTTCCTGTATCCATCATTAGATCAACTCGACGGTACCATAATACTGCATTGTCATCCAACTTACATTATATGTATGTGAGTTTCAGCTTAATCGAATCATGGGAAGTGGATTTAATTTAGCTTGCAAGATTTGACCCAGTCATTCATACAATTCATACATTGCAAGTTAAATGAAAACTTGTAAAAAACTACATATGTAGGTTTATACACTCAATGACTTCAATATCTCCTACTCCATTCACTCTTCAACTTCAAAAATAGAACATGAAGGCCTGCTCCATTAACCGTTGTTATTTCCCACACATTGTAATATTCAGGCTTATTCAATTACATTTATTGAATATATCCAATGGAATTCCTTTCGTCCCTAATGCCCGTATTAGCGTTGAAATTTTTGATCCAATCACTTTTATGCGGCTTCTTTCGCGCTAACGTTAATAAAATTCTTTATTACTCTTCCATTCCGTATCGAACGAAATATGCTTGAACGATCCTATCGACATCTACTATCCCTTTCTCGATACATACGAGTAAGTAGGACGGAAATTCGTGATAATAACGCGAAGGTATTCTGATTTCGTATCGAGATACTCGAAAGCTGTCATTAATTTCTAGGACATTGAGCAGAGGAATCGTTATGCGACGGATAAATAAAACTAGGCCAAGTCTTACAGATGACAGATTTAACTGGCTTGATAACATTGTTAACTTGATTGTTCCTTTGTTTTTCTAAGGCGATGAGACAGTTTAACACTAACTAGCTAACGCACGGAGATTTTTATCTGTTTTGTCCTAGTCCTAGTGAGTTTGTTCCTATTTAAGTTACTGATTTTGTTTACTAGTTTCATAACATTTTAACTATTCTTTGTTTTTTTTAAAGAGATTAGATAGTTTCAGCTAACTAACATACAAAATATTTTGGCAAGCGAGCTAATGAGCTTGTTCCGGATAAAGTGCACAGCACACCGGTTGCGTGTGCATAGACGTAGGTCCACGAAACTGCGCTAAAACACGTCACGCAAGCGGTGTGCCGTCTCTCATAAGGATATGTATATTACAACGCTCAAGTATATGTCTACGCACACGCATCCGGTGTCCGCGGGCCTTAGTTGATTTCACTAACAACCAGGCACACGTTGTTTAGAATAGTAAAATATACGAGTAAAATTCTATGAACTTTCAGATTTCAGAATCATATATATTTTTTGGCTTTTGAAACAAAGCCTGGCTAAAAAATGCCACTGTTTTCCTTTTATTGCAAAAAAACCTGTAAGAGTACCTACCCAATATTCGAAAATTCAACCGAAATGCTAAAACATTTTAATAACCGGGGGATATGAAATGTACTGTGTGTGTGCGCTGTTGTAGCGCGCAGTCATCATTTTTAAAAGTCTCGGAAAAACCGATCGATTTCCATGCCTTTCTATTTTCCGATATCTATCACAGTACGTACAGTGTCGATTCCTAAACCTTATGACCAAGACATAAGGTACATCGAGGGTCATTTTAAGGGTTGATGTTATTACGAGTTAGTGTTGGTAGAAACTTGAGTCTTTTGAGTCTAAATTTTAAGAACTCGTCTTGTTTTTACGATAAACTGCGCTAAAAGAACTTCAAAGTCTTTCAACTCTCGAGTCGAGTTTTTATCGAGTCTTTTATAAGCGCAGGTCAAAAGGACTCGAGCCTCCTAATAAAGACTCCGTTAACAATTTTGTAGGTTTTATACAAATACTTTCTAGTAAAGAAAACAAGCGTTATTGACGTTATTGTATGGAGTAACTAACCCATGAATTTTACTGAAGACAATGCATTTTGATTTATTTCTTCAAGTCTCTACAAAAAATTCGGGTCTCTAACATGTTGAAAACTCGAGTTTCGTTCGACTTAGTTGTACGAGTCTGAAAATCACAGTCGAGTCTTAAAGCACACTCGAGTCTATCCCCAAAGCTAGTACGAGTTGGTATGTTAAGACCACCGTGCCTCAGGTGTGCAATGAAGGCATTAAACTGAATCGGCCATTATGATTAAACTAGTTCGTGCAATCAGCCAAAGTAGTCTATTACCGTTCAGAAGAACTGCGCAGCAAAATACCCATTACCCGTGTATTGTTAGTACATTTTTCTTCTAAACGCCATGAGTCCTCCGGCTCTTGATAAGGAAAACATACAGCCATTTTTAGTTATCTTTTTGTGTATCGGTATAATGTTTACAGTGCAGTTAGTGAGCACTTTATGCTGCTGGTTAAATAATTCTTAAGGTAAGGTGGGTTAGGTGGGGTAAGACCAGGGACCGTATAACCGGTTTTATTAAATACCTGTATAAAAACTGTCAAACGAATACCGGTTAAAATGTTATACCTATATTCGCATTAGAGGTATTGCTGTCATTCCGTTTTTGTCTTTATCGCTATTTGTACACTAATTGACATAATGAAATACCGGTATTCATTAATACCTCAATAATAACAGGTATTCAGTATACCGGTAATGGTTTTCGTATTTAATACCGGTATTCATTGCACTTGATCAAAGAGTAACCAAAAACTTTGCGACAAGAGGTTAAAGTTGTTGTTAAGTCCTCATGCCAAAGACATATGTAACTTACTATCTATTCTTTTTGCTCATGCTTATATTGATCGCTGTACAAGCGAAAGATTTCATGATTTAACCACGAGCGTAGCAAGTGGTTCGAAATCTGTAAAATTGAGCGTTGCGACCGTTTCAAGGCACGAGGTTAATGAATGAATGAATGAAAATAATTAATCCCAGAAAACATTTCCATATGAAATATGAGCGCCGCGCCACCAAAATTTTCGCGCCGCCGCCGCCGCCAAAATTCTGCGCTATCGGTGTGGCATCGGCGTGACCTTGTTAGATACTAGAGTCTGTCTAAGCTAACTTTGCACCGATTTGAACAGAACAAAGTGAGGGAGTGTTATTATAATATAAACGTCATATTTTCATAGAATTTTGACATTAACGATGATATTTACACACGTTGTCGTTGCAAATGCTATGCAGATTAGTTTGATCGGGAATTTATTGCTTTTATATAACGTACTAACAAATTAGGTACCGATATTTTAAGAGATGGTACTTTATATAAAAACAATTAACTTTAAATAGAAATCAAGAAAACTTTTCATATCATATTTTTGTTTTATTTACCGAACAAAAATATAAATTAAAATTATATCTAAAAATAATCATTACGTGCATTTAACCACATAAAGAAAAAAATACATAGAGTGCTCACTCAGAAAAGTCTAATGCTCAACAACTTTCAGCGAATATTAAACAAGGATTAACTGGAACTTTATTTTCAACTCCTTCTGCTTTAATATAGTAGTAGTAGTAATAAAACACTTTATTGTACAAAAATCAAAACAAAACAGGAAAAATAACATTCGTCATTAGTACAAAGGCGAACTTATGCCTTTAAGGGATCTCTTCCAGTTAACCTTTGAGCAATATTAGTTGTAAATAGTTGTTCAATACAATTTTTGAGACATTTTTGAAATTAATATTCTTTTTAGGGTTCCGTATTTCGTACCAATATCAAGTTG
Organism: Cydia splendana; assembly: GCF_910591565.1. NCBI lineage: Eukaryota > Metazoa > Arthropoda > Insecta > Lepidoptera > Tortricidae > Cydia > Cydia splendana. The sequence goes on from NC_085969.1 coordinate 18,175,485, forward strand.
ATATCAACTGCAAAAAAGTTTCTTGAAGGGGTTTTTATAGGCTTTTAATATCGTACATTTAAGTCACATTCACTCATTGATTCATTCATACTATTTTTGCGATTAGTAGGTGGTCTGTGCGAGCAGTGTGTGTAATCATTCACCTCTCCTGGCGATACGTACATATAATAACTATTATATTTGACTATAGCTACCCGCACTGACTTCGCACGGATTACACAAAACCTTAACAAATTGTACACTTAAACTAAAGCTTCCTCAAAAATCTTTCTATTGATAGCTGAAATCCGCATGAAAATCAGTTGAGTAGGTTTTGATTTGAGTTCATCGTGAACATACATTCATATAGTTACAGACAGACGCGGCGGGGGACTTTGTTTTATAAAGTGTAGTGAATTAGTGATAGATTCAATTAACAGTAACCTCACAATATAAAGAGATGTTCATTATGCTGCTTATCTACAGTTAATGCCATGAAAAACTTTTTTCCTACCATAATTCAATAAATTAAATGAAATGAATTAAGGTTTGAATTCTCTTCGCATAAACCAAGTTTTCAAGGCTACGCCGCCGATTCGCCGCCACCGCCAACCAATTTTGACCGGCGAACCGCCGCCGGCTAAATGCCTATTGGGCGGCGCTAGACGTGCGCGCCGGTCGAAAAAAATTGGGTGGCGGCGCGCCAGAAAAAAATCCACGGCGGCGGCGTGGAATTTTTCAACTTTTCAATATTAAGACGTATAATGAAAAGCCATGCTTAACCCTTAAATCGACAAGGGAAAAAAATCTCAAAAAACTGTGTTAGTATCATTTTTTTGGTGTTATTATCTTATTATGTGGTTGTTTATTGTAGAAAAATCATGAAAAAAATCTATTTATAATAGTTTCGAAAAAAACATAGGTATGTCAAATATGTTGGATGTTGCCAGTCGGTGTAAATAAAAAGATACGCCGCATAATGAAAAGACGTCTAGTATTTTGGACGTTGCCTAGTTAGTATACAGTACTTTATATGCATAAGGTTTTTTTTGTCAAATTCATGTTTTTTTTTTAATAAATATAGAATAATTGCATTTTTAATTACAAATACACTTACTGATAATGTCAACTTATGTTATGAACTAAAGTAAAACCTATTATTTTTATATTTTTCCAAAAGCTTTATAGCTCGTAGGTGGTAAAATTTTACCAGTCATTGGCGTCATTTTATTAACATTAAATCAAACTTAGCGGGGTATCGTAGGATGCAGCAACATCTGAGCAATGGTATACAACAATGCATGCAATTTTATCAATATTTTCGTAAGAAATTTCTCAAATGAAATCGGGTCTGTCTCTTGATGTCTTGATGAACGCACAGGAAAAAAAAACAGTAATAATATTTTTTTATCTATTTGGTTCATTACGTTGCAATACGACAAGTAATGACTTTTTAAAAGGTTTTGAAACACCTAAAATCCCTCTATTTAATTCATATTCATATTCATAAAAACTACCAGAAAACGTGATAATTTTACTCTTCGCATACTTGGCACTAGTGCCCTGTAATCGACAACGGTTAAAACACTGGACATTATACTTTGTAAATGTGTTTTACCCATAGGTACATGGTACATACAACACATTTTTATGTAAATCGTACTGCCACATAATAAATAGTTAGTATGGTGTTGGTGCGACATAAAATAGTAGAAATTAAATTATATGACCAAAAAATTTCCGTAAGTAGGTACGTAATTATTGCCATGTTTAAGTAAGTATTTTACGTCAAAAATGTGAGAGTTACGTAGGAAGTGGCGCCTATTTCAACTATTTCTTATCGGACTATAACCTATTACATATTTTAACGCTGCATAATACTGTCTTATAAAAAATATTCGGCGCGCATTTTAATCTACCGGCGGCGGCGGCGGCGCGCGGACTCCTTATGGCGGCGGCGCGCACGTCTAATCGGCGCTCATATATTTGAGATTATAAACTACATACGTAATAAAATACAATTAAATCAACAAAAAAAAAACAATTAAATGAATCAAATGAACGCTATTAAATATTTATCATTCAAAATCATCACCTAACAGCTAATTTTACCAGCCAACATGAAAACGGGCATTCTAAGATCCGGATCTTAAGTATTTACAACTTTACAAGCGGGCCGGACAACGTCCTTGACGAGTAGCGAAGGAACGAATCGTGGTACTACTACAACCGGTATTGGCACTTACTTATTACCGGTAATAGCTTTAGGAGTAAACTATCAAATAGTGGTATTTGTTGTCAATTGGCTAAACCGATAACACTATTGAATACCGGTATTCGAATACCTCTATTCGGAGCTTAAGTGATATAAATACCCAAATTCAAATTACACCGGTTATACCTCAATAATAACCTGTAGTCAGAATACCGGTAACGGTCCCTGGGTAAGACTAACATAGTTCATTTTGCTCGGGGGGGGGGTTCATTTTGTTCATTTTACAAACAGTATAAGGATCCGTACAAGTGATAGTCTTATTTATTTATTTAAACTTTATTGCGCAAAAGAACAACTTAATGTATAAAAGGCGAACTTAATGCCATGAGGCATTCTCTACCAGTCACCTTAAGGCAAAGCAGAAAAGATTGTAGGCGGTGCGTTTGAAAACCAAAAGAAAACTTATATCTAACAACAGTAACAACATATACAATGTACATACTTACATATATCACACAATTATACACATATATATCTTATCCCGGTAATAGTCTTACCCCACCTTACCTTATATCGGGAATTTACATAGATTAGTTTTTGTATTATCAACTATTTAGACGCTACATAACAGTTATTTTAGTTCGATTTTAAGAGACCGGAGAGAAAGAAAAAGATTGTTCTATTTTGCAGCACTTAACAAGACTTAAATAAAACTATTTCTATCGTTCGTTTTGTACACAGGCACACAGCCCGATTCGAACAATATAAGAAGCAACAGCGGTACGATCTGTCAGTGTCAAAGGCGACATTTCTTCAACCAAAAAACGTCTCTTTTGACAATAACATATCGGTATCGTATTGCTGTGACTTCTTATAAGCATTGTTAGAATCGGGCCGGTAGTCTGGACGACCTGCCCTATTCATTTTTTCAGTCAAAAAACGATACCAATTATATCGGATCATGCTAACAGTTCAAACAGTAAAATAGAAATGTAGAATTTTTGACTAGCCTTTCTAGCTCTCCTATGTTGTAAAAATAACAAAACTAGGTTAACAAGAGTTGGCCTAAGGTGGACCTCAAATTGGATTCAGATCGAGAGCTCCTATGTGCGAGCGGGACATCGCTATATACGTGAATAGCGCTGTCTCGCTCCCACACCGGAGCGGCGTGCGGATCCACATGCGATAACCGAGTTACGTGTAGTTGTTCATAACTAACTAATATGGCTCAGCCACCCAAAGAGGGTCCTGGCCTCCGAAACGAGAGCACGCCACTTTTCCCGATCCTGCGCCGCTTCCTGCCAATTATCGGCTTGAAGCCGACGCAGGTCCGCTTCCACACTGTCTCCCCAGCGGTATCTGGGCCGACCTACCGGGCTGCCACCAGTCGGTCTTCCCAGGTACGCCCTCTTGGCAGCCTGATCCTCTCCCATTCTTAATAGGTGACCAAACCAGCGAAGTCTGTGGGATTTCGTTTCGCCGGTGATATTGGGTCCAGCCAAGTCCATAAGTAAGTTGTCCATAGTCCATCATATATTGTTATTGGTCGCATACCTTAGCTTCGGGTACAGCTGTGCATAACATTACCTTGTATCGATTGAGTCAGGCATTAGACACTATACACCATAACCACAGACTACATTTTAGACTCCGCATTAAGTTTGACCACCACACATAGCGCTTCAAATCTGTTTTATAAATATGTATACCTATTCAACTTATTTTACATCCTACACCATTATAATATTTATTACAATAGCCCTAGTTATTTATTACACAAGAAGTTACAACTTTTTTGTTAAGCTCCACAAAACTACATTTTATTTGACCGTGGACTCTCACTACCTATTCTATAATAATTGACCGACGCTATTTTGCTTTCATACTAAATAATTATCGTCAAGGAAATTGACATAATAAAACCGACCAAGTGCGAGTCGGACTCAAGCACGAAGGGTTCCGTACCATAACGCAAAAAACGGCAAAAAATGTTACGTTTGTTGTATGGGAGCCCCACTTAAATATTTATTTTTTTATTATTTTTAGTACTTATTTGTTGTTATAGCGGCAACAGAAATACATCATCTGTGAAAATTTCAACTGCCTAGCTATCACGATTCATGAGATACAGCCTGGTGCCAGACAGACGGATAGACAGACAGCGGAGTAATAGGGTCCCGTTTTTACCCTTTGGGTACGGAACCCTAAAAATTAGTGATGTTCGCCGCTACATTATAACCGTTATTATGACGTTCATTCTGTCACTGATTTTATGAATGAAATTTACAGATACGGTGGCGGCAACAACGACGCCACAACAGTAATGCTCCTGCAGTTGACATCCGAACGTCACCTTAAGAGCCACCCCATACTTAGCGTCTCCCGAGCGTCAGGATATAGTCAACTCTATCGGCGCGATTCGGGAAATGAATTAGAGATGCACTAGATATGAAATAGTAAAGATATGTGACGTTCTACGGAAAAAGGCCAATATTATGGCGGCCGCAATAATATTGGAGCGGCGTTAATAATAGCGTAAGCGCCAACCGCCATAAGGTACCTTTTGCCGTGGAACGTCACATATTTTTACTATTTCATATCTAGTGAATCTCTAATTCATTTCCCGAATCGCGCCGTATGGCTGCTCGACGCGACGTCGTTGGCGCAACTGCGCAGCGACACCATTTTTCATAGCGCTGACTAGAGAGACGCCGATGCTGAAAAGACGCTAGTCTTGTATATCTCTAAGACCGCCAATATGTGATGTCCGCTACCCAATCTAGTGGCAAAGTGATCTTTAAATTAAATACACTACACCAACATATTTCTTCTCGGAACTTGACGGAAGCGAACGTAAAAACAAATGACGGTGAACGACTACCAATCGTTTCGAGTAACTTGAAACAGCTTATGGATCAATAGTATCGGACGAGAGACTACGGAGAAAACTAATTACAGAACACACACTAAGTATTTTGTGCAACAGATACATAATAGGGGTTCTTAAAATTCAAGGACCGGAGTTACAAAACGAAACGAAGTTTAGTTTTGTAAAGACATGCCCGATAATTTTATGACCTACTTAACTATGTAAGTAATGAACACAATATTTTTTCTAAGACAGCAACAACCACCTAAAATTATAAATGAAATCAAAGTGAATAATTGTTTGTACCTCCTTGTCTAGAAGTGAGAATAAAAAAACCGGCCAAGCGCGAGTCGGACTCGCACACGAAGGGTTCCGGTACCATTATCGATAAAAACGGTCACCCATCCAAGTACTGACCCCGCCCGACGTTGCTTAACTTCGGTTAAAAATCACGTTTGTTGTATGGGGGCCCCACTTAAATCTTTATTTTATTCTGTTTTTAGTATTTGTTGTTATAGCGGCAACATAAATACATCATCTGTGAAAATTTCAACTGTCTAGCTATCACGGTTCGTGAGATACAGCCTGGTGACAGACGGACGGACGGACGGACAGCGGAGTCTTAGTAATAGGGTCCCGTTTTACCCTTTGGGTACGGAACCCTAAAAAGTATTTTTGTTGGTTACAAGATTATGTACAGTCGCCATCAGATATATCGGAGCGGCCAAGGTGCTCACAAATATCGGAACACGCCTCTATTGTCAGGGCGTTAGAGCGCGTGTTCAGATATTGTGAACACCTTGGCCGCTCCGATATATCTGATGGCGACTGTAGCTATAATGGGAGTTGCATAATAAGAACCAGTAGTAGCTAAGAAGGCGAGGTATTTAAGATGATGCGACTACAAAATACAAATTTTCTCTCTGTATGTATTGTATAACTGTGTACTTATACTGAAATAAATGATATTCTACATATTATAGGTATTCTATTCTATAACATCTTTAAGAGCATTGTGGACAACCATACAAAGTTAGTTCCTATTTTCCTCTCTGATCTCTGGGTCTTGATATTATGAAAAATATTATTACACAATTTGATGTAGGTATCCATTAGCTATTCCCCATCGTTTGGCTTTTTTCGTTTTTTTATTATAAAAGTTAGGAGCGAAATACATTTTTGTTCGTACCTACCTAACTTTTATTATACGTAATTTAAAAATCGAAAAAAATCAAACGAAGAATCATAGCTGTAGTTAATTTATATCTATTTGTATAAATACACATACAGAGACTTCATCCATATCCTATACAAACCGTTCAAACCCCACAGCAATCCTCAAGGTATTCCCTTCTACGTACTGGCCTACATGCCTTTACGCTATTAAATATAGCTATTGAAACTAAATATCCATAAAACATAAGTCCAATTCCCTTATAAACGGTATCTCGAGGCGGCACCGTTAGTACAGTCGCCATCAGATATATCGGAGCGGCCAAGGTGCTCACAAATATCGGAACACGCCTCTATTGTCAGGGCGTTAGAGCGCGTGTTCAGATATTGTGAACACCTTGGCCGCTCCTATATATCTGATGGCGACTGTACTAACATGCAAAGCCGCACAAATTGTATATCTCCATAATACTCTTGGACATAGAGTAAATATTGACAGAGTTGCGTGGAATGTGAAAATGCAAAGTTAGAATGCTTCGTTGAGCAAAAAGCCGTAATTTCTTAGGCCCACTTGCACCATTCTACTAACCCGAGGTTAACCGGTTAAACCTGGAGTTACCATGGTTACCAGTACAATTTGACACTAGGTTAACGGTTTAACCGCTTAACCCCGGGTTATTGGGATGGTGCAAGTGGGCCTTAGTGTGAGGCTGTGAGGATACCACTGCACAGCAACTGTAAAAAGCATTAAATACTTATTCATCTAGTTTTACCGGTTAATTTTAGTTTTGACGTGAGTTCGCATCTTATTTTGTGGATTGTTATTGTGTTACTTTTTAGGGTTCCGTACCCAAAGGGTAAAAACGAGACCCTATTACTAAGACTCCGCTGTCCGTCTGTCCGTCCGTCTGTTTGTCACCAGGCTGTAACTCATGAACCGTGATAGCGTATTTCTGTTGCCGCTATAATAACAAATACTAAAAACAAAATAAAATAAATATTTAAGTAGGGCTCACATACAACAAACGTGATTTTTTTGCCGTGTTTTGCGTATTGGTACGGAACCCTTCGTGCGCGCATATGACTCGCACTTGGCCGGTTTTTTTGACATGTTACGGCAAGAGATGCAAGTGACGCAACTAATCACTTATCGATATCGACATTAATTGAAGAAGAAGAAGAAAAAAATGTGATTGTTGAACTAAAAAAAACTACGTGCAGTCAAATACCAGGCATGGATATTACTTATGTATTTTCTATCCTTATAATCTTCTAAAGTAGTTCGCGTACTAAACCTATGAGCTTGCGTGTGGACCAGATATAAAGAGTAGTAAAGGTGATATCAATTGTCATGCTGCTTTTTCTATACCTATTCGTGTTGCAACTGCCATTAACTGTGCTAAGATATACTACATATTTACAAATCGCATAGGTATCCTCAATAGATTTTACACTAAGTAAAATAACAATCCAGTGCCCTAAAAATAGGAGCTTGTATTTTAAACAATCAGTAGGTACTCTAAAAGATCTGTCTTACTGAGAAAAACCTGTGCTTTTCGCCATTTTATGACTACATTTTTCCGCAACAGAAATCAAACGTCACCTTCATTATTAATATGAGCTTCGAGATTTCTATACACCGACTGCTCTTTGAGGTTTACTACAGATTTCCTTATTCTTTGACGCCATATCATAACGGGGACCACAATGGACTTTCTGCGACACTTGCTGGAATTACGGGGCCCGCAATGGCGTAATACAAGAAAATTCCTGTCCTTTAAGTCTGCATTACTGGCTTGAGATTCCTTTGTTAGTCACAATGCTTTTACTTTTTTTAGGGTTCCGTACCCAAAGGGTAAAACGGGACCCTATTACTAAGACTTCGCTGTCCGTCCGTCCGTCCGTCCGTCCGTCTGTCACCAGGCTGTATCTCACGAACCGTGATAGCTAGACAGTTGAAATTTTCACAGATGATGTATTTCTGTTGCCGCTATAACAACAAATACTAAAAACAGAATAAAATAAAGATTTAAATGGGGCTCCCATACAACAAACGTGATTTTTGACCAAAGTTAAGCAACGTCGGGAGTGGTCAGTACTTGGATGGGTGACCGTTATTTTTGCTTTTTTTTTTTTGCATTATGGTACGGAACCCTTCGTGCGCGAGTCCGACTCGCACTTGCCCGGTTTTTTTTTACAATTGACGTGACACTGATTTTGTCAGTCGTTGTATGCCGTGTGTGCATACATACTTGCATACATAGTCTAATAAAACATGGTCTTCTATTCCCAGAGTGACACAGGCCTACGTCACAACAACATGGCCGCTATATATAGCGCTATCGCATATTATCATATAGCGCTGTCGCATGATGACGTAGGCTTGTGTCAGTTAGGTGACCTAGAAAAGACGGGAATGGAGTACCAGGCGGAGTATATTATTATACCATGCTTGCATAGAAGCTCCGAAGAAATCTTACATTCTAGAGGTACCTACACTTAAGTACCTACGTACTTAAGTACGTACTAAAGTGGTCATGATTAGGTACTATAATTTAGGTACTTACTTATCAAGTTAGATCACTGAAGAGCGAAGAAATATAATAAAAATACAAATACAAATTCATACAATGCAGTAATTTTAGTAAATGTAAAAGAAAACGTTTTTGTAAATACAGATCTTCTCCAAAATGTTAATTTAATACTCTCTAGTACTCTTTGAAGGAATAAAGTCAACTTGTAATTTTAACGACTGTCCAAACTTTTACAATTAGAGTAAAATGGAACGTAGTTTTATGACTGAGTTTTATGATTGAGTGGCATAAGTATTCATAAAGAAAACAACTAGGGAATATTAATAGAATTTGAGTATTATTTTTTTAGACTTATTCATGTTTAAAATAATTGCCTGATAACTGACCTTTACAATCTGTATTTTGTGACTTGAGTTTGTTTTAATTTAAGCTGTTCTATTTTAAAATGTGAGAGTCAAATATGAATAAACGTTGGTTTTCGATTAGAGGGATAAAGTACTTGAGATTAGACCATAGATGTAAGTAACTTGAGGTAGATATGGTACCAGGCGCACGATTGTGAGCCATTAAATATAGGTTCCGGAACCTATATTTAGTTAGTCGTATGGGTGACGCCAACCTGTCAAGTTGTCAAAATCGTTGGATCAAATTTTAGTTTTGTCAACTATGAACGTCACACGTCTACATAAATAAAAGGTCATTGGATTAGACCGATAAATTTCTTGGTTTGACATAAGTCCTTCTTAAATCTTTAAATGCAAACTGTCTAAGTTTTATCTTTGGTTCTACTAAAGCTGGTTGAATTAACCTAGATTTTGTAAGTGTAAGATACCCTTTACATACAAATAAGGCGTCAAAGTCTTAAAATTAGTTATGGTGCTACGGAAATCACGCTTTCTGCCCACGAGAAAACAATATATTGTTGTAAAAACGATGTAACTCACTATGCAACCTACATGTAGATAAGACTTTTTTAAGCACAGTATAGACTACCACATAAACCTATGCTAAGAGAAAAACGTCATGTTTTGTTATAGAAACCACATGAAGATACGTCTTTTTGAGGAATATCGCTTATACCCAAATTGCTGTATTTCTCTAATAAACCCAGAGATACGTCTTTTTATAAAGCACAAAATATAACTACAATCCACAATAAGCAGAAATGCAGTACAAGTCTATTTTGCTAAGCATGGCTAACATAGCCCTATACTTGTCGCACTACCAACTGACGACTGAGATCATAATGCTATCTCCTTTACCCTCGTTAAGACCAACCAATTGTGAAAGAGATGACATTATGACCTGACTCGCAACTTAGTTTTGCGGCAAGTATAGTCAAAGGGCCTACCGCGGACATCGTAAATCAAAAAAAATGTTATCTGCCTCTCCTTTCGAGCATATTCGAGTGATAGAGAGACAGAAAGATAGCAAAACGATTTTCGATGTTCGCGGTAGGCCCTGAGATCAAGCAGACACACGGCAAAGGTTAAACGTTTGTTCGCCACTAAACGTGTCGTGAGAGTTTGACACCCGGGTACTTTACTATGACATTCTTGTTATAAAACGGATATCGTTTTGTTTTTACAGGCAGTTTCTATTTCGATTTGCTGAGACAATTTTGCTGTCAGCTCTGCGAGGTTTCACTGCCTTTGAAGAAACATTTATAGGTTTAGAATTGGAGCTTAGTAATAATAGGTAGGTACCTATAGAAACAATACTGGTGCTAAACACTGATTTAAACTTTCACCATTTTTATACAATATTTACGAAAACTGAGTTTTAAAATTACGTCCAAATTTTCGAGGACGCCATTCACTTACCTAATATAATTTTGTCGGGAATCATCATAGTGATATATACCTATGTAAGATACTCGAATATCACTTTAAGATTAATCACTACGCCTTATAAAACAAAGTCCCCCGCCGCGTCTGTCTGTATGTATGTTTGTTAGTGACAAACTCAAAAACTACGGAATAGATTTTCATGCGGTTTTCACCTATCAATAGAGTGATTCTTGGGAAAGGTTTAGGTGTATAATTTGTTAACCCGTGCGAAGCCGAGGCGGGTCGCTAGTTAAAAATTAACCTTGCAGCAATCATAATGTCGAATTTGTCCTTGCAAGTTAGCTTTTGGTACAGACAAGACATCCTCCAGACTGAGCATAGTAGCGCTACCCCCTCTGCCACAAATATGGTAGGTTTACTCCATTTTCGAGCCGAAAGTGTCTTTGTGTGACGTCCGTGTCTTTGAAAGGACCAATCACGGCACGGGACCTCGCTCACCTCTAAAATAAATAAAATAAAAATAAAAAATAGTTTATTCAAGTAGGCATATTACAATGCGCTTACGAACGTCAAATAAACCTTTACCGGCTCCAACCGTACACCTCTGCCCCGAGAAGATTTAAATCCCCCCTCAATTGGAGGAGGGTATCCCAATATGGGACCGGCAACAAACTCGGCGGGACACATCTTTTCAAAACATTATTACATCTTATAATTAAGATGCATTACGAGTCATTAAGAAAAATACAATTTAAATTACTATAGAATTCATGCAATTATACTCAGTGAGTACATAACTTTATACAAATACGTAGCTCTTTCAGAAAACATATCAAATTCTTACAAAAGGAAAAGAAAATAAAATCAATAAAAGAAATGAGATGAAATGAAATGAGATGAAATGAAATGAGTCCCCCACACCCTCGTATTTTTGCCGGCATCGGTTTCATGAAATAATTGCTCTAAATTCCGTCAAGAGGTTGACAGCTGTCAAACCGCTAACACTTAGGAATAATCGCTTCGAAAATTTTAATCTAAAACTTACGTGGATATTACCATTTGCGTCCAAAAGAACAAGCCCCGTGAAGAACATAACCTCACCACCGTGCACCAACATTTTCACCATCAGAAAACCGTGAGTTTTATACTATAAAGCAAAAAATATTACACCTAAAGCCAAGTCACAGTTACGCACACATAAGAAATAGAAATTAACGATCCGTGTATTTTTGAAAACAATCACAATCTACCGTAACACCAGCTGATTAAAACACAACTTGTCATTGACAGTGACAGCCGTGTATGACAACTTGACATAACGGATGCGTTCAGAAATAAATCTTCGGTTTGTTCCTAAATCAATCAAATAAAATTGTATAATGAATTGCCTGGGATGCAGATTGAATATCGACAGGGGGGAACTACTTGCTTGTAAAGAGTGTAAGGATCCCTATCACTATCGCTGTCTCAATATGACGTCAGCTTACTACAGAGAGCATCAAGACACCTTGCGAGCTCACTGGACATGCCCGCGATGTGACAATATCACAAGACGACGCCGGAATGACGATGAGACTCCAGCATCCCCAGCATATCTAGACCTGCATAGGCAAACGGCACAAATTTACAATTCAAATATCACAGATATGTCAATCGTCGATGAGTCTCACATGTCGGAAGATACGGAAATAAATATTAGCTCACAGAACCTTCCCAATGCTTCAACCACAAACGATTCAGAGATTTGTGAGTTAAAAGCCCAAGTTAGTGCCTTGACACTGCAATTAGCAAACGCCCATGAAAAAATCGACCGGCTAAATGCAGATATTGCTGGACTTAACAAAAAGCTTTTCGAACATCAGAAAAAAGGGATCATTTACAAAAAACTACTCACCGAAGCGGGGCCTATAAAGAAACTAACCCCCTTAAAAAAAGAGCGACTAGTTATAACGCGAAATAGTGAAGAGGTCATTGACAGTGATGATGACACACCGCAGTATCTTTCACCCGCTCGTTCCTCACTTAAGGAACAAGAAAACCACTATGATCAGCCATACAATGATATTCCCATAGTATTGGAACCGAAATCGTCAAACACTTATATCGACACAATAATTAGCGATCATACTACAGAAAATGTAACGGATGACAAAGAAATCACATGCAACGCTCCTGAAGTATGTGACAGAAAATTATGTATTATTAGTAGTAACAACACTAACAAGCTACTTCAAACTGCGCTCGCTTTTTTTGAAAGCTATAAAATTTGTCACTACATCAATACAAGCGCTGGGATATACCAGCTACTAAACGACGTTGAATTAAAAGCACAAGACTTTTCAATGGAAGACTACGTAGTAATACTGATTGGTGAAGCTGATTTTCAAAACACTATGGACTACCACAAAATTGTTAGATTTCTAAGATCAAAGCTTGAAAAAATTAATCATACGAATATAATTATATGCTCACCGAATTTCCGACTGCATAACTCGGGAATATTCAACAAACGAATTGAATTATTCAATAATATACTGGGTAGGGATATCTGTAGGTATGGATACGCTTACTTGTTGGATAGCAATAAAAATCTAGATTACACATATAAAATGTTTAATAGGCGATCAGGTATGATAAATAATACTGCCATGAAAGTTATATTTAGGGACTTAAAGGCAAAAATGTTAGCAATAGATTGCTATAATCACAAGGAATATCATAACAGTTCCCATTTAACTGAGGAAGATGAATTACACGGTCAAAAATTAAGGATACCACTTCTGCAATCGAAATATGTATCTAATAGTACTCAAACTGATAACAGTTTTTTTCGAGCCTAAACATTTCGATTCTGAGGAACTCAACTGTAAATTTAACACCCTTGTAATATTACATCAAAACATTGCAGGTCTATTAGCCAAAAAAGATTTGCTTGAATTAACTTTAAAAGATTTGTATGCCTACAACGGTACATATGTAGATGTAATATGCTTGTCTGAGACATTCGTTCGAACAGGAGACGAAGCAAATATTAACATTGAGGGTTTTGAATTAGCAGCTTATTTCTCAAGGTCAAAAAGAAGAGGAGGAACTTGCATCTTGTCTAGAAATCATTTGGAAACGAAGCCTCTTAACTTTCTTAATGAATTAAAAACCGAATTTTGCTTTGAAGTTTGTGGAGTAGAAATTAAACATCTCAATTGTATCGTAATTTGTATTTATAGGATTCCGAATTGTAGTTATATTTTGTTTTTAAGTAGATTGGACGCTCTGTTAAAAATTGTTATAGCAAAAACAAGAAAACAAATAATCATAGCGGGCGATTTTAATATTGATTTTCTGAAGCCGTCTCACCAATTAGATGAATTTAACAACATCATCCAAAATTACAATTTTAAAGCCCATATCAATTTACCTACAAGACAAAATGCCTGCATTGATCAGATATTATCAAATGTTCCGGACGCAGTAGGTGAAGTGCTTCCATTAGATCTGTCTGATCATAACACAGGGCAAATACTTCGAATACTGAAGCCTGGAAAATATATTCCCTCCCCATATGAATATGTCAAGAAAAGAGACTTTAGCCATGAACTCGTTGAAAAGTTTCATCACACTTTAACATGTCTGTCATGGAATGACGTGTACTCTGAACCGGACGCTAATGTTGCTTTTAACAATTTTTATGATTTGTATACGCTATTCTTTAATTTGTGTTTTCCTATTTGTAAAGTCAGAGTTAAAAAAACACGGCATTGTACTAAATGGATTACTAAGGGTTTGAGAAATGCTCTAAAGACTAAACGACAACTAAGATATAAGTTTTACAAAGACAAGACAATGGAAAATAAATTGAATTATAACAAATACAATAAATTGTTAAAAAAGTGTATATTAACATCTAGAAAGTTAGATAATAAGGCAAGACTAAATAATGCTAAAAATATCTCGAAAACTAGTTGGGAAATCATAAATAAAGACACAGGTAAAGTGAATAAAAGAAATAGACTTATTGACAAAATTACATATAATAATCAGACCATAGATAAACCAAATGACATTGCAAATGTATTTAATAATTTTTTCATCGACACCACTCATAATAATTTAAATTTTAATAATATGGTTAATCAATATGACCATTTTCTTCAATTCAACAACACAAATATGTTCATCTTCCCCATTGACTCAATAGAAGTAGTAAATATAATAAAAAAACTGAGAAACACCCGTTCGGTGGGCTATGATGACATCCCTACACATATAGTTAAGTCAACAAGCGACATTATTGCCCCTGTACTTTCACATTTAATCAACATGACCTTTCAACAGGCAGTGTTTCCTGATAAGTTAAAGATTTCCATTGTTAAACCTATTTTTAAAGCAGGAGACAATAACTTTCCTGGAAACTATAGACCAATTACGCTTATACCTATTTTCGCTAAAATCTTGGAGAAAGCAATGTATACAAGGCTGTTGTCTTTTATTAAAACTAGTGAAATAATAAGTGACCACCAAAATGGCTTCCAAAAAGGTAAATCCACCACATTGGCCACATTTAATTTAATAAACAAGATAGTTGATAATGTAGATAAGGGTCTCAAAACTGTTGCCATATTCTTTGACATGAGCAAAGCCTTTGACCATGTATCGCACAGGTTACTACTAAAGAAATGTGAAGCCTATGGCATGAGAGGACTGGTAAACTCGTGGATTGAGAGCTATCTCAGCAATCGTCGCCAAATAGTAGAAATAGTAGGTGTAGATGATGAGAAAATGCAACAGTATTATAGCTCAAACATGTTATGTAATAGGGTTGGAGTACCTCAAGGGACTATACTTGGCCCTTTATTGTTCCTTTTATACATCAACGATTTACCTCTAATTACAAATCACAGTTGTACCTTATTTGCGGACGATATCTCAATTGTTATTTGCGATAGGGATAATGAAAATTATGAGAATATTATTAATAATGCTATTGCTGACATAATTAAATGGTTAAATGATAATAATTTACAAGTTAATATTGATAAAACAAAGTACATCCAATTTATTAATAGAAGAGGAAAGAAGGAGAAACTGCATATAGCCTATAATGGACACACTCTCGTAGAATGCGATACCACTACGTTTTTAGGATTTGCCCTAGATGATCGATGTACTTGGAAAACGCATGTGGATAAGGTATGCTCAAAAATTAATAGATTTGTATATGTTTTATGGCGTTTGACACGCATAACTGATATGAAAACTGCTATAATGGCATATCATGCTTATGTTGTATCCAATTTAAGGTACGGTATATTGATTTGGGGCAATTCATCATATGTAAATCATGCCTTTATAGCACAAAAGCAATGCATTAGAGCAATATGCAACATCCCTCAAAACTGGCCTCAAAGAACATCCTGTGTAAGTTCTTTTATAAAATTGAAATTGTTAACGGTGCACTCGATTTATATATACGAAGTTTGTGTATTTGTTAAATTGCATCCCGATATGTTCGTCATGAAAAGAGATATAACACATTTTAACACTAGATATCCTGACAGGCTAGTACTCCCTAATATGCATACAGTTATGAAAAATAAAAGCTGTTATGCAATGTGCGTTTAAATATTTAACAGACTGCCTGACGAGCTTAAACAGCTACCACTTAATAAATTTAAAAACAAACTGTACTCTTTCCTTGTTGATAAGTGTTACTATAGTCTGAATGAATTTTTAGATAAAACTATCACTTCATAATCTTTTGTAACAGTCCACGTTAATGACTTAACTAGTTTAATAATGCATGTTTTGTTTTAAATAATAATATTAATTAAACCTAAATTTAGTATAATTTTAATTTGCATGGCTTTTTAAAGCCTAAATGTGTACGGCTCTATAAATAATAATGTAACACCATTGTATACCACATTTAATGGCAAATAAATATATTTCTATTTCTATTTCTATTTCTAGAGGATTCCTAGTCTAGGGCTTTAGGTATACTGTATACCTACCTCAAAATTATACCGCTATTTTATAGGTATATAGCTACTCAGCAATATCGTAATCCATCTCGACTATTAATACCTGCCACAGTGGCAATAGCTATATAATTAAGCCGTGCCATTACAACATATTAAATGGGTAGCTTGTTGGCAACATTTAGGGCTAGATCGCGTCAATAATCATTGACATGGATTGAAGGTATTATTGGTATTAACGCCTAATAATCCTTTGATATTTTGGCAGCTACTTGTTACATGTAGTATTAGTTATTCATATTGACACATATGCTTTATCATTGAAGTATTAGTTTATACCTACTTTAAAGTTTAGTCTATTTCACATGACAAAAATAAGACATCCAGTGTGTGTAGCAACGCAAGGCTAATACGATTAATACATTAATGAAAGTAGTACATGTACCTATTTACATAGATTAGATTTTATAAGCTGGTTTTGTATGTACATACATACTTACCATAAGTAAAACAGAATTGCGTTAAAAGAAGGAAAAATTGTTCCATATAACTCATAATACTTCGTTTGCAATAATTACTTGTTCGTGTTTGATGGACACAATTATTAATCTCTTAATCACTTTAAACTGTTAGAATAAGGCTTAAAAATAAATAAATATTGATATATGGAATTCTTACAGCAAGCAAACCAACAAATGTTAGCACATATAAATCTTAAGTGCAATACTATGACAAAAAGTCGTATGTGTCTATAGATTACACAAGGATATACGTCTTTTTTGCTTAGCACAGTATATTGTGGTGTTCAGGGTATTGCGCACAAGCGAGTTGCTCTGCTGGACAATGGTCCTTTCTGCAGAACAGAAGCGCCGACAACCAGCTTGGACTGGGAGATGGAAACTAAAAATGTGCTTTGAAAGTCACATAACTTTTTTATGCTAAAATCAGTATGCGCTTTAAGTCTTTAACCATCGATATTGGTGCCTAGCCTGTTAAATCCAGTAGGTACAGTTGATTTTTTTTAAGCTGACCGTTAAAGACTATAAAAATTTCAACCATAATAAAGCACACTTAACTGAAGCAGCTGAACCTAAACGAATTTAAGTGTGATTGTTGCAGGAACGTATACCTACCTACGTGTACGAGTAAGTAGGTAGTTTATTGTACAAAAAGAGGCATTACAGGTGAGTATCCAATAATTATTATTGCTTATATAAGTTTAAATGCTGTTTTTATGAACATTTTTAAAATTTTACTATTAAGACAATTGACCGTTTTAAAAATGTTTAACGGGCAAAGGGAACCTGTATAACAACGTTCGAAAACCATAAGAATACTAATTTTCTATTATACAGGGTGGAAAGATAAGTCGGGCCCTGGAGGGAAACTACCTTAAATCCTTAAGCTGGCTCATTTCACTTAAAGGAGACATTCCTTTATTTTTAAAAAGAAACAAAACTGCATTCAAAGTATTTTTCTTTCTTTCTTCAATTTGGCTTGTCTAAAAAAATCTTGAGTACTAAATATTAGATTTTATGGATATTTTGTACGACAGACGAGTGTAAGACCTAATGTTTCTTGGAGAAATGTTATTATTAACATTAACTGTATCGACTAGTAGAATAAAATTGCAAGTTTTTATTTTTTGGAATTTTTAGTCGGTTCGAGTCCCGGGCGAGGCAAGCGAGTTTTAGAAAACCTTTGAATGCAGTTTTATTTCTTTTTAAAAATAAAGGAATGTCTCCTCTAAGTAAAATGAGCCAGCTTAAGGATTTAAGGTAGTTTCCCTCCAGGGCCCGACTTATCTTTCCACACTGTATATCTTCGGAATAATCACAAATTCGAAACACCAACTCCCGTCCACTAATGTCGTCATAACGAAGCGCGTCATGTTTGTATGTAATTAACGACGCGTGCTATACGGACATTGTTTAACGTTGTACAGCAAACAATGCATAGCATACTACCCCTTATACACACACCGATAAGGATCAATAAGCGCACACTAACTCAATAAGTACGAATACCACTTGTGCGGTAACGTGAGCGTCTTGAAATTTGAGCTTAGCGAACAATCAGAGATTGTGCTTGGATCTAAATAAAATTGTAAGTCGGTGTATAAATAGACGTAAAATACTTATAATAAGGATCGTAGCGACTTACGTCTTTATTTACTTGGCGTATGTACGTGCTTTCTGGAGTAAGCTGCGCTACGGGATAACTAATACAGTGTATGAGCTCATTTCCATATTTGGGCCCTTAGTGTTACTATTGTATGTTTGTTTAGACATTGCATACTGAGTATTGTATTTATTTTTGAATATGACGTGACTGGGTATTTTTCTCTTAGTTTTGATGTATTGCAATTTTGAGATAAAAGTAATAATTTCTAACCATTTACGTACCTATCGACTTTCCTATAGCACTACAAACACACATACATTTACATTTATTTTACATTTTAGCATAATCCATATTCCATCCTAAGTAAGTATGTAACTCTAAGTGTTCAAGTCTATTTCATGATACAGTCAGCATCAAAAGTAGCGGGAGATAATGAGTCAAAAATAATCTACCATTTTCTAACACCTAACAGATATTGTAGAACAATTCGATTGTAAAGGTGGGATCAGACGGTTCATTTTGTGGTTCATTATTGATCTTTCACTCAAAGTGACACGTGTGAACATAAAATGAACCAAAAGTGAAAAATTAATTCATTAGTAATGATCCAACAGTGTTGAATATTTTCATTCGGCATCTTTCACTCGCACTCCGAATGAACAAAAAATGAACAATGTGAACACAGAGTGATTGTTCATTCCGATTTTGGATATTTTTCTTGAATCCTGTGGGTAATAGGACGAATAGGTAGTACCTAGACCTCTTGGAAAAAGCAGGATATGGTATTTGTAGGTACCTACCCTAAAAATATTCCAGAGTTCCTAAATACTCGCCCGTAGCAGTAAAATTTGAAGATTTATTGCGCTCGGTACTTATACCATGCCTGTCTAACAAGCGTGCAAGTGCGAAAGTGACGAGCATAGCGACAGGCGATAAAAATGGAACCATGTTGCCACCGCTGATGCAACTACTTAATAGTAGAAGTTCTTCAAAATTACTTTAATTCATCCGCAAATGATTGCGATACAATTCAGGATCTTCAATGATTACCTAGTTTCCCCAATGTATTCGAAGCTCGCACCCACCACCGTCGACGTTTTCTTTGCTGTTTGCTTGTTAACATCTTTATTAAATGATCACAAATAAAAATTAATCCAAGACGCACCACTTCATTCGACGCCATAGTGAAAGAAAATGAAAAGTGAATAATCATAGCACCAGCACCGTGTGAACATGCAATGAAAGAAGAATTAATCATTCACTCAAGTGAACATTCATTCGAGGGAACCGTCTGATCCCACCTTAACAGATAACTTTTAAACGCGAATTCCACGGTGGCAGATACTTTTGGTGCATCGTTTCATGTGCTACTATTGGTGCTGACTGTACAACGTTTATTACCCTATGCATATATATATACAGCATAATAATTTATACCATCTACATAGAAGCGCACAGCAATACAAATACCAGTCCAGTTTAATCCAGATTAAAGCTGCCGTAAGTAGGTTCAGGTTGACTGTAATGAACCAGAATAAGAGCTGGAATATCTAGTGTAGCGAAATAAGTGCCTACAGATTATAGATGTTGCATACATTTTATTTAAACAGGAAGCTTTCACTTTTTAATCAATATAAATAATATTTATTTCGCTATAAGC
Source organism: Cydia splendana (assembly GCF_910591565.1). NCBI lineage: Eukaryota > Metazoa > Arthropoda > Insecta > Lepidoptera > Tortricidae > Cydia > Cydia splendana. Next base: position 18,195,804 of record NC_085969.1, read on the forward strand.
AAAAAAGCCGTAACTTAGCTCAATCGTACCTATGCAAGTATGCATGTACCTACATACTTACTTCAATACGTCTTTTTGTTTTAGAAAAATATACGATTAAAATAATTGAACTAGTATTCATTAAATTTTAAAACGGCAATCTTTATTTTCAAGAAAAATAGCTGAATATTTTTACAGAAGAATGAAATAATAGATGTCATATTATGACTATAGCCAGCACCTGGACCCGCAAACTGGAGCCAAAGTATCCGGTCTCCGTCACTTTTTAGGGTTCCGTACCCAAAGGGTAAAACGAGACACTATTACTAAGACTCCGCTGTCCGTCCGTCCGTCCGTCCGTCCGTTTGTCACCAGGCTGTATCTCACAAACCGTGATAGCTAGACAGTTGAAATTTTCACAGATGATGTATTTCTGTTGCCGCTATAACAACAAATACTGAAAAGTACGGAACCCTCGGTGGGCGAGTCCGACTCGCACGTGTCCGGTTTTTCTATATTCACATAGTAACTACTATACTTATATGACATCTATACTCTACTTTATAATCTATATATTATAGTAGTGCGACTACATAAAAAGAGACTTAAATCAAAATAATTTCCAGTTGTATTTTTGCAATAATTTTTGGCATGAACACACGCCATAAAAACGAGTAGCATTGAAAATAAATATCTACTCGAACTAGTAGTAGCGAATAAGTAAGTAAGAAAGCAGTAAGTAGGTCCAGACCTTGTAACAAAACAGTATAAGACGGGAATGCCTAGCATGTAGTGTGGCAGCGAAACACGGTAATTCCTTGTCATTATAGTATTATTTATAACAGGGGAGCGCGGGCGCAGTTGAAAGAAGGCTGCTTGCGCGCCGGCAAAGAGTAACGGAGTAGACACGTTACTCTAGATTACCTTTTGTTGACTAATCAAGTAAAATAAATCGTTTAAAATAGCTAATAGGGAAAAAAAATATATCTGGAAAGAGAGTTTTAATAAAAACATGCGTGTATAAATATTGCATGACTGTAAAATAAAATTAAGTATTTTTATTAGCTATGGTTACATATTCTTGTTTAGAGATCCAATTTTAAGGCATTTTTTTTTTTAATATTGTGAATAATGTATTTATGTATTATTATTTATATATCTCGTTTTCCCAGAGATAAGACCTAGCTAGATCGATTTTTCACCCCCGAAAACCCCTATATAGCAAATTTCATCGAAATCGTTAGAGCCGTTTCCGAGATCCCCGAAATATCGATACATATAAATAAATAAATATACAAGAATTGCTCGTTTAAAGGTATAAGATAAGATAATATCATCTTGTTTGAACCATAAGTTATATTATCTTGTAATGTAGAAAAATGCAAGCTATTTGGTTGAAATATATGTACCTATAAACTACTATAGGAGGTTTATTAAGTTACAATATACCTACAGTAGTTTCTAAAAAAAATTTACGTAGCTGCAAAAATGCATGGCCAATGAATCCCATTCATGTGTCGATGCAATTTTGCAGCTCGCTATGTATTAGAATTATTTTACGCAAGTAAGATAATTATGTTGTATAATATTGTGGGACTTTGCTTTGTCTCAGTTTTTTTTGGCCATCTTCATCGAGACCACGGACATGATCGTAGGTCAAAACCGATGACCCCTCTGTTACCCATTAGTATCTCCAGAGCAACGTAACGCCGGCGGCGACCCAACCTGTTCGCGGAGAGAGCAGTCATACGTCATTGGACGGACTTAAAATTATTCCCGACTATACCATAAATCATAGTAAACCGGTAATTAACTCAGTCATAACCAGAACCTTAGAATAAAAAGAGTTGTACAATTTTTTCACATTAAATACCCATTTCGACCGTGGCGGTGCCTAAACGATGATCGATAAAGGGTTTTTAGTTTTTTTTTCTATACATTTCCTGTTGCATGTAGGCATAATAAATGATCTCACGTGAATTAAACGTCTGTAACAATATTGGACGGCTGAGTAACGTATTTCTTAACTGCACGAGAGATTTTAATACGACTTTGGCTGTCTGCCGCATTTGTAATAATCGTTTGTTTGGTGAGGAGAGATAATTAATTACCTATGTGGAAACATTTTAATATTAGGAGGAAATATTTTGGGTTATTAACATAGTTATAAACATAGCAGTAACTTAAACGGAATGCAATAGATGATCTTAAACGCATTTTTGCAAATGACTATTACATTATGGCCTTAAAAAATAATAAGTACCATTAATGTATGTTGTGTAGGTTTAAATGATTATTCATACTCACAATTCTAGTTCAGTTTTTTTTATTACATAGATAAGTCACTTTAATCTTTTCTCTATTATATCCCCTAAATAACACCCAATACCGTCAAACGCGTCAGAAGCTCTGCTTCTAAAATTGCACGTTTCATTACAGTTTAAATATATACAGCTTTCATACAAGCAAAAATACCGTATCTTAATACGAATTACACAGTAATTACGTCTTTCTAGCTTAGGACGCAGCTTTTGTCAACTACCAAGCTGAATCAAAACGTCGTATCTGCATTGTAAACTGATGATTATACGTCTTTTTACAGTCAAAGTTGTTGTCGTGTAGCGAATGTCGTTTATATTATATTCAGCCTCATTTTGTTCGATACCTGGCTAACGAGACGACGCTAAAATGTCGAACGCTGCATAATGATGAAAATGCGACGGAACGATGGTAATTGGGATATCGTGCAAGACAAAAAGACGTATCTCCGTATGTTATAAACAAAAAGGTGCTTTGAGATTAAATTATGCTTAGAAAATATTAAATAGGGAAATCTAACATTTGGAAACTGAATACCAAATATGTGTTGTATATAATGCACTTGTTTGAATGCTCAAATAGAAAATGTGAATAGACATCAGTAGACGTGTGCTAAATATAAAATATAGTGACAAGTTACGGGGGAAGTTACGGGTTAGTGGTATGTAAGTTACGGGATAAGTTCGCCTTTGTACACATTTACTGTATTCTCTCTGTGTTATGTACTAGATACTTGTTTTGTGCAATAAAGTGTTTACTACTACTACTACTACTACTACAAGTATTGCATGCAAATACATAATTATATTATATATAATCTCTCTACTCTTTATTACCTTTTTTATGCTGTTCCCTAATCGGTCTGTAATCAAATCTTGCAAGTCATATTTGACCCACTTCCAAGTTCGTGATTGAGCTGAAATTAACCATAGCTATATTACATTGTAACTTCAGTTTTAATAAGTTAAGCTTTTTTCATAACTCATAAAACAGTTCTTTTGTATCAGGTTTTATTTTATTTATAATTAATGCCAAAAACAAAACACGACACCGGTCTGTCTCTTAAAAAATAATGTTGCGATTGCTTCAGCAAAAACAATGGCGCTTAACGCTTTTACTACTAAGAAGTTAATACTTTTAGCTATAGCTAAGACGTTATGGTACGACCGTTTAGCTCATGATAACATTATTCTTTGCCCTGTCAAATAACCTCTCCAGCCAATTTTAAAATTCCTAGCACCCCGCGTAAATTCCTAGGTCGATTCTCATCGATAAATCATGCTTTAATGGGCAACACGGGAGCCGATATTATTTCGAAGCAGAAGCAACTACCGACCCATCAATGTAACGTACTGCATTACCGTCTTTATTGGTAGGCCGGGCCGCTCACAGAGGTAATTTGCCTTAATAACTTTAAAAACTCATTACGCTTTAAAAATCCGGCGGGATCACAGTGTATAGTGGTGCAGTAGAGACGTAGAGACGTTGAACGGACTTTTTAAGCGAGTATTCGTTTTTTTTATGTCTACATGTCTTCCATTTCTTTATGTAGCGTTAAATAAATGTATGTTCTCACTTTCTTTTATTTTTATTAATGCTTCTTTCTAAATTTATTAAGTATGTATATTGAAGAAGTCTTTGGAAGTCGGTAGGTTTGTTTCAAGTGTTATTTTGAGACAGACATAATAAGTAGGTAAATTTTGTTTATGCTCAAAAACTCAATAGGTAGGTGTAGAATTATAGTATCTTCTATTACCTTCTACTTATATCGTTCGGTTAGTGTAGCAGTAAAAATCCAGATGTTTTGACAGTTTTTATATTTCACAAATACAACACAAAAAGTTCACATGAAGGAGGAAGAAAGTCTGTTAGAATAGTACACAGCGAAAGCACAGTTTTTAAGCAAACACAAATAACACAAGCGCGGAAGCAAAAAATACAAATTAATATCAAGCGACAGCAAGTCATAAAACAAAGGCCGAATCATGACTGGCTGGCGTGAGTGCAGCGCGGGCGCACTCGAAAACAACATAAACCAGGTCAGTAGTAGGTACTATAGGTAGGTACGCTCTGATAATGCGATGAATGAAAAAAAATAATGAATTTCCTTTCTATTTAATATCATAAAAAAAACCGACTTCAAAAATGATAAAATGGTACAGTAAGTCACATTTTTTGTAAGAGTAGTTGCGCCATTTTTAGTTCAAAATGGATCGTTTCAATTAAACCTAATAAGAAAAATAGCTGACGGAAACTTAGAAAATAAATAAAAAGATGGGCTTTAATAAAGTGGAGAAAGATCTGCTGTTACCCATGTGCGAAATCCAAATGAAAGGGGTACCTAAAGAACTGCTATTGGTTATGCTACTGCGTTGAAGAGATACTGTGTCGCTCTACAGTAATTTAATGCTGGCATCCAAATAGGTGTTGAATTTAGACGGTCAGCCAAAGATAAGTTACACGGTCGGCTCCTAAATAAACGAGTAGATCACAATTTGTTGCGGTAATTATGAAAGTTTCGAGAAAGTGTTAGATTACTCCACCCACAGTACACATTAATTCTTATCTAAACTTCTTGGTAGAATGTTACACATTTAATTAATTACCATAATTTTTTGTAACCTAAAGAGAAATATAAATAATATATACATATGTACCTATTTGGGCAATTTCATATGAATTAACATGAATAGTTCAGTTCTAATCTTAGCAATCGCATGAATATACCTAATACTAAACTTAGCAAATTTTAATTATTTACATAGGGAGAATTATATGTACCTACCTACAAAGAAGAAAAATTGTTGTTTAAATTGTAGTAATAATGAAATGAAAATGAAAATCTTTATTTCAGGCAACTAGGGCATACATATTATATACCTCAAAACTAGCATGCATCAAAATATTATAAAAATAATGTGTAGTAATGTGTAGTTATGTTTAATGAGTATCAGAAAAACGAGGCCATGAATTTATACGACATTCGCTACACGACAACGACTTTGATTTTAAAAAGACGTATAATATACATGAGTTTGCAACGTAGATACGACGTTTTGATTTAGCTTGGTAGTTGACAAGAGCTGTCGTCCTAAGCTAGAAAGACGTAATTATAACAAGGTAGACCTAAGTTCCAGTCATTTTCGATAAAAAGCAATGCATGGCTGGTGTAAGCGGGAGGTGGCAAATCTAGCTACGGATTTTCGAATTATGATGATGACTGTCAATTCAAGGATGACTCACGCTAGATCTAGCCGGGGTCGGGCCAGAGCTTCCGGTGCTTCGTTTTCTATGGAAAGTACCACGTGATCACCGATTAGCCGTCATAGAAAATGCAAAAATGACTTGTCGGACGCCTCGGCTCGGGCCCACCGTAAAGTACCTAAGTACACCTTTTGTAACATTAATACCGATTTTAACTAATATCCCAACACTTCAGCCCTAAAAGGTAATGGGGCAATTCAATGGCCATAGTACTATCTGTTACGGTTATTGACCAAAGCTATGTGACTTTCGATCATAAAATTTTATTAGTGACCATGAATCAAGGTGATAATGATAAGGTTAATACCTACTGGAGAAATTTGTAATGTCTACAACGGATTGTAATTTTAATGTCGATGTTGGTATAATAATCAAGACGGTTAACCGACCAATATTATACCTTATTGTAACAACTTAACCACCGTTTTTGCGATGACATTTTTCAGTTGCCACACACACACATTTTGACATTCACTTCCTGCAAATCTATTCCCAGTCCACTATAAAGGCTGGCGTCCACTAGACTCGCCGAGGCGAATCGCAATAATTCGCCTCCTATATTTTCTATGCAACTACGTCCATTGACGAAGAGCCGCGGCGCGCCGATTCCTGTGTAAAAATATAGGAGGCGAATTATTGCGATTCGCCTCGGTTAGTCTAGTGGACGCCAGCCTTAACTTGGATCTTTTTAAATCGAGAGTGAATAGACATCTTTTAGGTAAGCATGTTCCATCCTAGACTGCATCGGCACTTACCATCAGGTGAGATTGTGGTCAAATGCTTACCTTTTCCAAAAAAAGTCATAGCTTTGGAATTTCCTATAAAAACGATGCTTTAAAAACATTTTCACCTCAGCAGCTCGAACAAGGGTACTTTGCTTCTTAAAAATAGTGAGCAAAATGCGATTTTGCTCACTGAGTGAGACAAAATGACATTCAAGTGACCTTTATAGTCAAATGTCATTTCAACATGCGGGGTCTAATACAAGTTCGAAATACTTGGGTTCTATTATCTCTGTCCCTTTCACACTGTTAGCAAAAAGAAACAGACGAAAAAAAGTTCAAACGACATTCAACGGTATATTGACTGTTTATAATAGACCCCCGAAAAACTTCAGAACGCATCGTTCCAAACCACGTACGAGCTCCATACGAGTATGAATTCTAAATAATTATTTAATTAAAATAAAGTTTAAGATTTGATAAAAATACTATATTTTAGGTATTTTATTGTACAATTAAAACAATGAACTCAAAAAATACACAGATTATCACGCAAAATTAATTATTTTACTTTTAAGAATTTCTACTATAGTTGACAAATAGTACGTATCCGCAATTCGGACCGTATCTTACAAAGTTCTTTTTTTACAAAAAAAAGTTGTTGGTTGAAGTGTCAGTTGATGTTTCTTTATTTCCATATTATTTTACTGAAATTTATTATTACGTTTTGTTTTTGTGTTAGATTGCGGTAATTAAACTTAATTGTTTGTATATCTTAAGAAAACATGAGTGCATAGGTATTAAGAAACGAAGAAGGATTACATTTTTCAAGTTGTCTAATAGACCAGGTATGTTCTCACTGCTAAGGTGTGAAAAATTTTGTGTACTACACGAGATCAAAGTTATTTACATCTCGTGCGCTTTTGAGTCCCTTACTACGCTCAAGATTCTAAATTAGATTCACTCGCTACGCTCGTGAATCTATTATAGAATCTTTCGCTTGCACGGGACTCAAAATAAGCACTCGCAGAAATATCAAACTTTGATCTCTTGTTGTACAAATAACTATTGCTGAGCTTTTTAAAAAGCACAAAATAGCTTATAACAGTTCGTTCAAAGGTACCTTATTCGTACGGCCCGATTCGAACTTTATGATACGTCAGTTAATAAATCTAGAAACGACGTGGATTAGATATTTCAGTGTGACATTTCTTCAAACAAAATCATCACTTTTGACACTGACATATCTAATCCATATCGGTTTTAGATCTATTAATTGACGTATCTTAAAGTTCGAATCGGGAAGTTAATCTTTAAGGGGATTACCAGTTCGCCGGACGATATCAGCCTGTCAGTTAAAGGCAAAAGGTGACAGTTCCGAACAACTAACAGGCTGATATCGTCCGGCGAACTTGTAATCTGTGGGCCCCTTTACTCTCCAAACATAGAATAAAATTCGTGACTTAAAGACTAAAGAACCCCTCGCCATTCAGTAGCTGTCGAATAAAATTTAATTTGGCTATTGTCTATTTTTTCCTTTTCCTCCCCAAAACACCTCATTACGCGACCATTTCTATACAACGGGGGAGAACGGCGAACATGTGTTTCCCCGTTCAATGCTAGTTTATGGTGAGCGCACACTTTACCACCACCCGGCTTTTTCTTTAGTTTTTGACAATGTAGGGGATATAAATAAATATTATAGGGACATTCTTACACAAGTTGACTAAGTCCCACGGTAAGCTCAAGAAGGCTTGAGTTGTGGGTACTCAGACAACGATATAATGTAATATACAAATACTTAAATACGTACATAGAAAACATCCAGGACTCAGGAACATATGTCTGTGCTCATCACACAAATAAATGTCCTTACCGGGATTCGAACCCAGAACCATCGGCTTAACAGGCAGGGTCACTACTACCCACTAGGCCAGACCGGTCGCCAAACTTGTCACAAATGTTATAGGTCACAAAATGTTACGTTGACGTAATGTTATCATCGGAGCTATTATAGAAACCTCGATATTAGCGAAAAACCGTGTCTCTCATTTCCAGGTTGACGCCTTTAAGGGTTCCTTACCCAAAGGGTAAAACGGGGTCTGTCTGTCACCATGCAGGCTCTATATAATGAACCGTGATAGCTAGGCAGTTGAAATATTCACAGATGATGTATTTCTGTTGCCGCTATAAAAAAAAATACAAAAAAACAGAATATAATAGATATTTAAGTGGGGCTCCCATACAACAAACGTGATTTATTTGCCGGTTTTTGCGTAATGGCTGGATTTTTCTGCTTAATTCGCCTAGGCTACACTGCAAAAGTACGTATGTACATATTATAAATAAATTTCTATACTTAAATATACCGAAGTTTGCCTCCATCTGAGATCTCGCAAAACACCAGCAACTTTTGAGCGCCTAGAGCGATCCTTATTAAAAAGAAACTGAAATACTCACCTCCAATAACTAGTCCACAGATGCTGATGTGATATATGAGCGTCAACCTATATCCAAAGCAATTGTTTTCGTAAATCATAGAAAAACTGTTGCTCGCTACCGAAGTCTTGTTTTATGATCCTTTTGTTTAAAACTTTTATTGGCTCGGCCGTTCCGTTCCGTTCCGGAAACTAATTTATTCAGGATCTCGGCCGAAGGCTCAGAACTTGTGTACTTTACATAGACAACCTTCCGTAGATTCCGCATTAGAAAACGCTTACAAAAGCTCACGTCACGAGCTCTGCCCTTAGAGCAATTAATAACTGGAGTCGCCATTTAGAAGCTTACCCCTCTGCCGAAAACCTTGCACAATTGTGCAAAATTATGTATGGACTGACATGGCTATTTGTACGTTACGTACAAATCATGTCGAAATATCAATACATTTGACGTCCTCTCCCCCGCAAAAATCGGCAGACTATTTTGTACAGAAAATGACAGCCATGACGTCTCCAGTTACTAAATGCTCTAAGGCTCTGCCTTTTGTATACTTAGGTAGCACTAAACTAGGAGCACTACTTTTTATATTTACTTGCTACATATTTTACATGTTCAACAAATAAGTCATTATTCATTGCAGAGTCAGGCGGCTGGCTGAGAGCTCAGATCTGTCACAATATAATTGTTTTACCTACTAACATTTTATTATTTTTATGTCGAGCTATTTAAACATTTTTGATAAACACACAAATACATGCCCTTACCAGAATTCGAACCACTGACCTCCTGGTCACTCAGGCCGCAAAATATTCTATCTAGTAAAAAAATCTGTGGTACTTTCCAACTGCCATCCCATTTACTTTTTTCTATTTTACGACTGTTTTGGACTTCTGTTAAGTGTTGAATCAAATCTTTTATCGATATCCTAAGTTGAGTGCTTAGCTTTGGGTAAATTAAGCTATTAAGAATGGCCGTTCCTCGTTTGCGTTAGTACCTTTTATAGGAAAACTTTTATTTATCAGTTGATTTCGCTGGGATTAAGTAACCTTCACAGAGTTTAGTCTTAAAATAAATAATTTCATAACACGACAGAATCCATCTAAGCTGACTTTGTACCGAGTTGAACATGGCAAAGTGAGGAGGTGTTATTATAATAATTTTGGTTTTAACAGAAATTAGAAAACAATGATGCCATTGCCACATTAAGCATTTAACACTCGTGTGATGTTTTTATGAAGCCAAAAAAAGTTTTAAACAATAGAATCATAAAACTCCCTTTCAGCATGTTTCATAAATCCACACTCATATTTAAAGGCCTTTTAACAATCACGTAACTCATTTAACTTATGTACCTACCTACTTATGTTCATATGCTGGTTTTTACTTGTGTATTAATTTTCTATGTTTTCCTTGCTATATGAATAATAATGTTCATGTTTTTTTTTAAATCAATGTAAATAATTTATTTGTGTGTCGTTGGCGTAATACGTGTCGCCATTCAATTTTAGATTAAGTCAGGTCCCCAGAAAACCAGCGCCACGGTCTGCCGCGGCATCATGCTGAGTGGGGATCCTATTTTAGCGTCCTAATCTGTTTTATGCAGGGACCGGAACCGGTTACCTTAACCGGGGTTTTTCATAGGGTTATTTTAAAAGTGGTTATAAAAACCCCTACCATAACGGTAACCGTCTGATAAGGTAACACTTTGATTCGGTAACCGTATCAGATCGAGTTAACCTCGGTTACCGGTAACCGAAATAAAAACCCAGTCGATTCAGTTACCTCATAATAAGGTTTTGAACCAGTTCAAACGATTGTAATCTTTACGCACACTTAAATTGAACTTATTATTGAATAACCGTGGTTGGCATGGGCGGTCTATTAAGTCTCCAGCACAAACATGTTTTTTTGTCGGTAACTTCGCTTATTGTCAATTCAAACAATATTGTACTTTGAGTCCTTAAGCTAAAATTGAAAACATTATTGAGCGATTACAGTATTACTTTGGAGCGACAGCCGCAGCGCGGCCATTCCTTTGTTTATCTTTATACCTGTGTGTTCTTATTGTTTTTGTTCATTTCGGAGCAATTCTAGTTTGGATTTTTTAGAAAAGGGCTTGCTGCATGTAAACACCATCCTATCCTAGCAATATCTGCTATTATTTAGTTATATTTTTAATGCTACTTAGATATTATTTTTCTATTTTCGGGTTCAAACTTGGTAGAGTAAAGACTGATTTAAGGAAATATTTTAACCTAACTAGTAATTTTACTGGTAGGTATAGTTTATCTTTAGATAGAGTGATTAAATAAATCACTTTGTGATAAAGATACATGCGTTAGCGGATTGTGGTAGTGTGGTAGATATTTAACCATTGTTGACAAATGACATAATAGGTAGTTATTATGGGCTTATTTTATAATAAGCAACTACTTTTAAACGTTTTCAGATGCGGTGAGTTGTGTCAGCTAAAAGTCGTAATTTACCTTGTTTTGCTTAATGCAGCGAGCAGAATATATATGTATATATTATCTATAGCAGTGATAACCTTATTTTAATACTTCAAATTGTTCATTAATACCAGAATTCATTATATTTATTGAGTATCTGTAACATTGGTACCTAGGTGAAATAATTTTGATTAAATTAAATAGATACATACTTAGTAAGCAGTGTTGGGCATTCAAGAATAAAATCATTATTTGAATAAGAATTCCTAAGAATAAAATCATGTTGATTTTATTTCCGTCAAAATTATTCCAATAATTTTGATCGGAAATATTAAACGTATGTGAAGAAATTTAATAAGAATAATCTCATTCTTAATCAAGTAAATGTAATCATGATTTTATATTCTTAATAATATTCCTGGAGTAAAATGCAGTCTGGGTGCCGTATAGATAGAAGTAAATAATAATATTTTCTTGTCTAATTTATACCTAATTTTATTACTTTAATTTACTGCCGCATAGTCTTTGTATTGGTCGATACCCGTATTGCTTTTAATGTGATAACTAAATCATCAGGTACAATTCAGCTGATCTGACCGGATGGTGGATAGCGAAACACTTCAATGGCTCACTGTGCCTAATTTAATGTAAAAAATAAAATACCGGCCAAGTGCGAGTCGGACTCGCGCAGGAAGGGTTCTGTACCATTGCGCAAAAAACAGCAAAGAAATCACGTTTGTTGTATGGGAGCCCAACTTATATATTTATAATATTCTGTTTTTAGTATTTGTTGTAATAGCGGCAACAGCAATACATAATCTGTGAAAATGTCAACTGCCTAGCTATCACGGTTCATGAGATACAGCCTAGTGACAGACAGACGGACAGCCGAGTCTTAGTAATAGGATCCCGTTTTTACCCTTTGGGTACGGAACCCTAAAAAAGGTGTTTTTAAAGGTATGATAAGGAATAGCTCGATATGGTGTATTCCTATTTCTCTCCGCCGGGCACAGATGGGAATAGGCATTAGTATGTAGTTTCAGTGTCCGAGTTACTACCGAGACTCATTGTGTTTTTAAAAGTTCAGCTGATATTTAAAATTTGCATTCATTATTAGACGGAAATCAATAGGTATTAATATCGTTTCACACACCGCCTACCGCACGTGTCTCAAATCAAATGCTGTCAAAAAATTCACCACGCCACGACTAAATCTTATTGTTATTGCCAATGAGTAATAAATGACGGTCTCAAGTGGAAACACGCCAAATAATACAATACAATAATTCATGCTGCGATCTGCGACTTTCTGCAAATCTAGTGATAAGCGTAGGACTCTTTTCTTACCTGCGGGCTCAGCACGGTTCCATTTTTATCGACTATCACTATGCGCGTCCCTTTCGCACTTACATACTTGTTGGAACGTGACAGGCATGGTGACAAGGGATAAAAACGCGACCGTGCTAAGCCGCCTGCTGTAATTTGCTATCTCATTAACTTTCCGTATGTGTGAAAGAGATAGCATACGTAAGACCTCAAGGCTGATAAGAATAATAAACAAAATACATACTTAATTGGCAAAGGAATATACATTGAACCATCATAATTATAATTTCGCAGTTTACTTTTTATGTAGCTTCATTATCAAATTATCATCACCGTTTCGAAAGCTCCTAAAAAAAATGTACCTACCTATCTATCACAATCACAACTTTTACGCTAAAAAAAATTCAAATCAATCCGACCATTGAAAAGAGGTGTGAAATTTATTTTACAAATTATATACATTGTACTACAAAAGTTAACTTAATTCAGAATAACATTCTAATTGAATATAATGCAGAAAGTCGCAGGTCGCAGTATGAATAACTCTGTCACTGAAACCACATACTAAACAATACATGAAATGAATGAAATGAACGAAATAAACACAATAAATACAATAAACAAAATAATCAAAATAAATAAATAATATTAATCATATAAATAACATTAATAAAATGAATATTATTAATAAAATAAATTACATTAATAAAATGAATATCATTGATAAAATAAATAACATTTATAAAATAAATATTATTAATAAAATAAATAACATTAATGAAATAAATGAATTATAGTAAATAAATAAACAAAAAAGTAAAACAAACAAAATTAAGAAAGTTAACAATTAATAAAACAACTATTTTTTTAGTATTTTACTGACGGCACATCACTAAATACGGATGTTGCAAACGTATAAGCAACCGATAATAAAGGTTACCATAACCGAATAAAAACCTGTTAAAAACCCCTAACAAAAACCCTATCGCGATGGGGTTTTGAATTAACTCGGTTAAAGGTTAAGGTTACCGTTTCAATAAGCTTACCATTACAATCAGGTAACAGTATGATAGGGTTACCGAATGATACGGTAACCGAATCGATTGGGTTACCGAATGGATAGGATTAAGCGTAAAGAGGGGTTTTCCGGTCCTTGGTTTTATGTCTGCATACTTTTCTTTTTTTTTTCATGTACTATGTTGTGACGTTAAAATAAATGTATTTCTTCTTCTTCTTCTTCTTCTATACATAGTAAAGGGTACTGAAGAGCGAGCGGCTCCCAAGGAGAAGCTCCCTGTTGCCGGTGTGGATGAGGAGGATTTCACAGTGGTATCAAGAAAGAAGAAGGCGCGCACGGCGCCTCGTAAGACTCAGTATGGTACCGCCGAACCGGCTAACTCTGGCTTGCGGGTTGCTACACCGAGTAAGGCGCTATATGTGTCGCGCCTACATTACACCGCCACGGCTACTGAAGTGGTGGAGTACGTACACCAGAAGACCGGTTACTCGCTGAGGGTGTTCCAGCTTCGATCGCGCCACTACGTGCACTTCAACTCTTTTGTGGTGCGCGTGTCGCGACCGCTGCAGGAGACCATCGAGTGCGCCGACTTCTGGCCGAAAGGTGTCGTGTTTCGGAGGTTCCGGGGCAAACTGCCGAATCCGACACAAGAACAGCCGATTTAACGAAGCCACGCCGTTTTGTCGTATAAATAGTGTTTAGTTTTTAAGTTTATAAAATATATATGTATGTTAGTCTGTAAGGTATTTGTAATATGGACCTTGTTGCCTGACTTCAATTTTAAATAAATAAATAAATAGTACAGCCACCTGCTATAATGTGTTGCTCTTTGAAGGCCGCAAAAATATGTAACGCGCTCCTATCGCTCTACATTCTATTACAAATAAGATCGTGTCAGATATTTTTGCTGCCTTCGTTGTGTAACATACTATTGCAGGTACGAAAGCAACAACTAAATTTAGATCACAACGTTGTTACTATTTTCAAAAAAACATGATAACACAACAGTTGAATATAATATATCCAATCCGTCCATAGCAATTTACAGTTTTATTCATGTTATGATGGCCTACCACAAACATCGAAAATAGACATTTCGTCATCTACCTCTCTTTCGTTTACTATTCGAGCGATAGAGACGCCAATAGGCGAATTAACGAACGAAGGGGTACATGGTAGGCCCTCAAGAGCGCAGTTATGCCCATGTGTGTGTCAGTTTTGGTTGGCTGCCTCGACGACTAATATGCCGACCGTATGTTGCAAAAAAGTGAAACGCGATGTAAGTACACCAGTCAAAAGAATTAATTGACGAGTTTGAGCCGTTTTTTTTATGATCTTCTTCTTCTTCTTCCTCAGCGAGTATGCGCCCACTGTTGGGCATACGCCTCTCCAAATCTCCTCCAAGCAGCCCGATTTGCTGCTTCTCTCCTCCAGGGATACTCTTTAGAGAGATCCTCTTTTAAGACATAGGAGGCAAACGAGCAGACGAATAGCCTGATGGTAAGCGATTACCGAAGCCCATAGACACCTGCAACACCAGAAAGGTTGCAAGGGCGTTGCCAGCCTTCAAGATGGCAGTACAGTCTTTTCTTGAAGGTTTGAAGGTGATAATTCATTCCACATGCAGTTTAGCTGTGCGAGGCAGGAAGTTTCTAAAGAAACAGTTAATGACTGCCAACAATCTAAGTGGTGAGTGGTTATTAAAACCAAAATATTACTTTGCTAATCCGCGAAAAGATAACGTGCTAATCAATCAGTGCTAACACGTTATACGCGTCGCGTTATACTTACTTGCGTATTTTTTACATGCAATTAATGTTTCCACCCTCCCACCGCAAAAATAAATACATATAACAAACCACCACCAAAAGAACAAAATTCACATTGGACATTTTTCGGACATTGGTGTCGAGTAGGTATTGTTCTTTTGGTGTTGGTTTGTTATATTTATTTGCGTACCTATTTATTTTTGCGGTGGGAGGGGTGGGAACATTAATTACATGTAAAAAAATACGTAAGTAAGAATAACGGGTTAGCACAGATTGACTAGCACGTTATCTTTTCGCGGATTAGCAAAGCAATATTTAGGTTCTAATTAATATGGATTTTGTATATCCCCTACAATTACAAAAAAAAGAAACACAATAGGGGCGCAGAAACGTCAGCAAAAATACTCTTACAATTTCGTCCCAATTTCAATGCTTTCTTTATCAGCCAGTCAATAAGTTATAGGTGTCTAAAGTAGTTACCTATGTACAGTCGACGTCAAATATATGTTTCCACTATTGCACCTAACTCCTTTAAAAAAAATGGTAAATATATAAATCTTTGACATCAACTGTACTGACTTACCTGATAATAATAATATGTATATAAGATAACCGCCATGTGGGATGTTGATTCGACGATCATTGTCCCGATAGTCGTTTCAGTGAACGGTCTAATAGCGAAGAGTCTCGACCAACATCTTGAGAGACTCTCGCTAGGTGGTTGGATCAAGGGTCAGATGCAGAAGGCGGTGATCTTGGACACGGCGCGGATAGTCCGCCGGTTCCTCTCTCTGCAGCCCTGACCACCGGTAGCTTGGGCCTTGCCCCGCTGCTGGCGGCACCCTAGGTTAGGTTTTTTATAATGTGTTTATATGTATTTTTTATCGTTTTGTAAGTGTTTTTATATTTTACTTTTATATTCATATTATAAAAACCCTAACTTAAGACGAAAAATAAATAAAGAGATAATATGTATACCTAAAGCGGTAATAATCATACTTAGTGTGCTTTATAAGAAATATAGTTATTTGTAATGTCTACAGTAGCCACAAATAATATAATTAATGAACGGCATTAGGGCATTACTGTCGGATCTTCGATCCAAAATAATCCTCATTGATTAGGATATAACTTTTTATTATTTTCGGCGGCTCTATATTTCAAGTCTGTTATCCAGATAAATGCTAATTCACGAAAATTCCTTTAAATTAAATTAATTTGATGTAGTTAAGTTATATTAAATGAGTATGCTTATCTTACCCCGCTATCCTTGATGATAAACATATGTGACGTCCCACGGGTAAAGGTACTTTATGGCGGTTGGGGCTTAGGCTATTTTTAACGTCGCTCCAATATTATTGCGGAGCTATACGACGTAAGCGCCAGCCGCCATAAGATACCTTTTACCGTGGAACGTCACATATTATGTTAAGTTAAAAATTACTATTCATTTTTCTGTCTCACAGAATTTCTTCAATAAGGTATTTTATTAATAAGTAGGTATTAGCTGATAAATCTTATAATTAATCAGACAAGTTCGTAAGTGTTAGTTATAAAATATAATTAATTATAATGCTGTTTTTTGTGAAGCGCTGGTAGCCTAGCAGTAAGAGCGTGCGACTTTCAATCCGGAGGTCGCGGGTTCAAACCCCGGCTCGTACCAATGAGTTTTTCGTAACTTATGTACGATATATCATTTGATATTTACCAGTCTCTTTTCGGTGAAGGAAAACATCGTGAGGAAACCGGACTAATCCCAATAAGGCCTAGTTTACCCTCTGGGTTGGAAGGTCAGATGGCAGTCGCTTTCGTAAAAACTATAGTGCCTGCGCCAATTCTTGGGAATAGGTGGCAAGCGGACCCCAGGCTCCCATGAGCCGTGGCAAAATACCGGGATAACGCGAGGAAGAAGATAATGTTTTTTTTGTACTCATATAAATCGGAAAACTGTCTCTTTGTGTCAAGAATACACGAGGCCGATTTTTGAATTTCGAGCGTTCGATTTCGTCACTCGAAAATCGGTGAAAATAAGCGAAATGCTAAGTTTTGAAATACGATCGATAGAAATTGGGAATTGAGTGGTATTTATTGACTACTTTTTCAATTCTATTAGTAGAATTTAAATACACGAAATCGAGCGGTCGGAATTCAACAATCGGCCCCCAGTAGGCTACATGTAGGTATTATTTTATGCTATATATGCTTTCAAAAATGTTTAAACTAAGCCAATTGGGCTCATCATCTAGAGTACCTACCTCCACCACTATGATTTTATTAGGTATGCAATTAACAAATTAGGGTATTTGGCAACAAAACGTAGTAGAAATAAACTACCCATTACAGTAAATCAATTCACAGAAGCAACCATTTTCTTAAGGGCAAAATGTTTCCATAAAAACACCTTTGTCTCAATTTAAGGCGTCATAAATAGCGTAGTAAATTGTTTTAAAACTTGCGTCCCATGGATAGTTGTCATTGTGACATTCATTACAAAACGGGAGCCGGAGCAACCATTGTTTAGCTGTCAAAACTGAATGAGAAAAATGTGCAGATGTGTAACAATGTCGCAATAAACTTAGCGCACTTAAGCGACCCAAAACATTGCCGGCCGGTAGCAGCGACTTTTGTCTTTGCCGGCCGTTTATGGCCCTATTCTTCAAGCGTGAGCTATTTTTTTCTATCGTCTTAAATAAGACATAATGTTCTAAGAAACGGGACGTTACAGCTTTCTCTTTTTGTCCGGGACACGTACGACGCATTTTATGGTCAATTGTTTTACTTTAGTGTGGCAAAAAGACGTATGGCCGACATCTTTGTAGTCCTGTTAAACGGATTGAAAATGAAGCTTTTCCGGCTCGATAAACCTTTTGAATCGAGGGAAACGGTTTCGCTCGATTCGGGTAGAGTTAATAAAATACCGGTCGTAATTTGGTAAATGACAGATATTCGCATGCCTTGTCAATTCATGTAATAAGAGAAGAAAGACGATATTGCGGGCGGGAAACCTGATTGTAAATAAGTTATCATGCAGGGAAAGAGGAGAACCCTTGAATTATGATTATAGAACAGTAATATTTTTGCCTGCGGGGCTTGCGCAGATGCTTCTTAAAAGAACTTGATACGTCGCTCATATCCTCTCATATCACTGTTTAGTAATACTGACGTATAATTTAAGGTGAGAATTGCTACTTATAATAATGGCCTAACTACGAAAAATGTATGTAATCTTCTACAGCCGGTAAATAGTATTCCATGCGGCTTCTGATAAAATACTAAGTTTACAAACAGATGATTAATTATTTTTTATCTATTGATGTGTCAATCAACGCTTAAAGATCATAAATCGAATGATCATGAAACATTTATCGATTTATCGATATTTTGACGTGCTCAAGGTCAAATATATATACCACTTTACCATTACTTGTACTTGCTGTGGTCCCTTACTCATTATATGTGACATTTTAGTCCAAAAGGGTAGATACTCATTGTCGCTTGTCATTATATACATAGTGTACTTTCGATAATCTTAAATTTGTGTTACCTTTTAGTTGAAAACGTCAAATAATTACACTATTACGCAAGTCAATGTAACCGTCACAAAACAACCTAATAAAACGTGATGCTCGAATGCATTTATCCACGCTCGAAAATGGAAATTTTGGGGAAAAGTGTGAAATAATTGGTTCATTAAGTGAAAGTAAAGTCGGTTGAATAAAACGCTTCTATTGGACCGTGACGGATTGGACATCTCTATAATGCATGGTTTTATATTTCAGACCGCAGGTGAAAGCACGATCCACATTTGGATTTTTATGATATGTGGTCTGATGACGGGTGAAGTGCTAATGTGCCGTTTAAAGCCGATAGGCCGTATGTTGCTTTGAAACCCGTGTTTTGGTATAAAAATCTTAGGGCACTTGGCGCTTACATCGCGTAGCGTTACATAATCGTGTTGGAGCATGATTTAAAAAATCGTAAGCGCCATCTGCCGTAAGGTCCGCATTAGTAAGAACAAAAGTTATAAGTACAACGTAGTTTCTTACAAGTTAAAGTGTTATAAATACGACTATTTATTACATTGGCAAATATGAAGATACGGCTTTTGAGTGTTACATCACAATAATGTGACTGGAATGTGATAAAGCAAAATAGCATCACTTTTATCAAGCAATTTGACAGATACTTACCTACTTTACTACATTGTAGCACCCACGTCAAACCCGTCGTAACAGTAATGCAGCCGTAGTTGCCATCCTCATCATCTGTTTAAGATGACAGTCTATTTCCAACGACAGCAGCACTACCATTCATTTTACTATGGAAATTGTCAATAACACCGACGCGTTCGTAGTAGTGCAGCTGCGGTCAGAAATGGAATGTTACCCTTAAGGTGACATTCGGATGGCGACTGTTGCACTGTCGACGCGGGTGATGTCATTGTAAATATCCTTGATAAAATAAAATGTGGCGCTAAAATGTACGATACAATCGGCGTATGTACTTGTACGCTGGTATTGACGATAAAAGGGAACTTCCGTGAGGCATTTGGTGTATCTATCTATAGCCTTTTATAAACCGCTAACAATCGTCAAATCAGCATTATCATTTAGATTCTTTTGAATGTTTGTAAATTAATTTTATCACGAGAACATAAGGGCGTTTCTCAGAGATGACCTTCGGTGCCTGACTTCGGTGCCAAATTTTTTTTTAAACTTATTTGATATGCGACTTTATTTCCTAAAATCTAGCCTTAAAATGAAAAATATTGGTAGTGGAGGCCTCCATTAGAACCTTATAGTTTTTAAGATATTTGAGATTGAAAAAACACCGAAATCATGTGCAGGCACTGAAATCAATTGGCGTCACCGAATTCAATAATGCATACACAAAAATCACATTTCAATTTTATATCTCAATCATATTACATTTTAATCATATTTTTCATTCTTATTTGATTATAAGCGATGTAATAAGGCTAATGATCTCGAAAGCTTACATAAATTTAATAGATATAGACCCAAGATTTTAAAATAACCTAATTACGGCTTGTAAAACAACATCTCTAGAAAATATCCCACACTATTTGACTGTCCTCTCATATAATAGGGTGGTGGGCGATGTATGGTCCTGGAACGAGTTTCAGACATGTCGACCACAAATTCGCACATTAGTGCCATAAAGGAGAAGATGTTTGTTTCACACAATCCGACCGCACACGCATCAAAAAGAAACTTATGTTACCTACACTCGATAAACAAGAAACTTTTGAGTGGTGTTCAATGCTCAAAAAATATTTAATGCACTTATAAAGCAATGTGATGCAATACGGAAAACAAGTATTTTTGAATAACAGAGTTTTAAAGCGTGAACTCCATCAATTTAAAACTATTTGAAGTGGTCGACTAATGCTTGAAGATCTAATAACCTGTTAATTATTTGAGGGTGCTGGAGATCTCCAGCATTCTGAAACACTTGAGCTAATTTGTAACTCCTATATTTAGACATAAAGACGTAAGACATTGAGGATTGTTAAAACATTTGCTATGTTCAATTTGTGTCTATGGCTATCCTTTAGAAATATCGATCAGTAAGGTACGCTCAGTGCCTTTGAAGCGATCTCGACATTAGAAGGCCATTTTAATTTTTTCCCTTGTTCTGAACATCCCGTCCCTTGGGTGCATAATACTTACATACACAAGTTATTGTAAAAGAAGTGGGATCTGCATTCATTTAACATGGCTGACACGTTTAAAGTTATCGAGGTGTAGGGCCTCAGGTGATACAGAGGGCAATTAACATAATTTACTTCATTGGTTTGAAGAGAACATCAAGACAGAGAAAGAAACATTGGGTCTACAAGTTTCAACACACGTCTGGTTTAAAAAACTACTCATAGTAAACTAGTGATTTTTTGTACCTATTATGACTTAATTTACTTACAAATATAATTTTACGTTTATACAACGTATCTTGCACTTTTTAGGTGTGATAAATTAGTACAACAAGCTAGTTTACAAAGCAGGATTTGAATTCAGTGATCACTTTTTTGATATCGGTGGTCAAAAAATCCACCGAATCCAAGGAAATCAACACCAGTGATGTCAAAATTAATCGCTTTTTAGCAATTACAGAAATAGCATGAGTGATACAGAGGAGATGTAATAATGATGGATTTACGTACTTTCGAGGATTTCTTAAGCACTTGCATAACGATAAATGCACTGAAACTTTCGGAGTAAATTGCACCACCGATCTCAAAAAAACATAGAACCAAACCCACCGAAGGACGGTGAAACCTTTAAAAAATCACTTTAATATACTGTGACTGTACCTCTACTCTATTCAACGGCTAAGGCACAACTAAAGCATACTATGTTTGAGACACTGAGTTCCTGGTTTACAACTTTGAAGGAGTACCGACATGTTTTGCAAATTACACCGAAATCAGGCACTAGCCCGGGACACATCGTAAATTTGGTTTTATTCAATGAGTTGAGCAAACACATTATTGTGATATAAAGAATATGATAAGTTAACTAATACCTTATGCGTGAATACCCATAATAACTGCGATCTAATGCCCCATCTTGAGTAATAATTTTTTGTTTCATAAAATCTGGGTGCGGGACACTCCCACCGAACATCATTTTTGGCATTTGAATTTTTTTTTCTTGTATTATATAAATAATAAATAAATAATTTGATAGTGTCCCAGACAGAACATAGGTTGAAGATCATGCCTAAATTAATTCAGATTTATTGAACAGTAAATTCAATCATTTATTGCCCCGGACACGTAAAAATGGCCCTCCTGAGAAATGCCCATAATGCCGTGTTGGATTCCATACCAGAAGCCCATGGAACATAAATTCGAAGCGAGTATATTTCTATTAACGCCAACGTACGTTGGGAGAAATTAAATTAGCTCTCTCAAAATGAATGTCTGAATAATTCTGATATGTGAAGTGAAAAATAAGTACTTTTTTATTTATCCATATGCGAAGTAAATTGGTATCGGAGTAATGCTAATTATAATTTTGCTTCAATTGAGGTAAAGCGTTGAAACTGAATAACCTACATTTACAAAAATGATTTCATGGATTAAGGATGACTCACGTTAGACCGGGCCGTGCCCGGGCCGGAGCTTCCGGCGCTTACTTTTCTATGACATGACAGGCAATAACGTGATGCTTTTCATAGAAAACGATGCGTCGGAAGCTCTGGGTCGGATACGGCCCGGTGTAACGTGAGTCATCCATTAATGACATACCTATATTTTTTTCGATCGAGTGTATCGATATCGAATGATAGATGTATTTATTATAATATTCAGCCATATTCGGGCGCACGAGCGCCGAGCTAACTAGGAGTCGAAATCGAAAGTAGTCGAAATGGTCGCCATGGTCGAAATCGGCGGAAGGATCATCATCATCAGCATCACATATTGTGGTTTATTTGGTACTTTGATATAATCGGCTAACACCTAAGTAAAAATACCGATATAAACAAAGCTCGTATCTGAGTTTCGGCTAAGTACTGAGATACGAGGTTTCTAAGAATATGTTGTAACATTTACTGACGATTTTTTAGGTGGCAATTGTGGTATAGATAATGTATTCAACTATAAGCAATTATTCGGTGTTCTAATTAGTCATGTACTTTTGCGGCTGGGTGTACATATTTATACAATAGGTACATGTTCTTATTTTGCTTAGTACAGAACTTTACATTTACATAAGTTAAGTCAGGTTGTTTTCCTTATAATGTACGGACGGTGCTTGATATTGTATAAGTACTTTACAAACATATCTTCCAACCCAGAGGACCTACCGCGAAGCACGTTCGACGTGTTGCCTCTCTGTCACACTTGTAAATTCGTACGTAAGTGTGACAGGAAGGCAACACCTCGAACGTGGTTCGTGGTATGCCCCCAGTTCCCGTGTAATAATGCTACAAATTCGTATTAATACTAAGCCTCGCGCCACGGTTCACTCGCCAAAGCCGCTTACACGCGATACTTTAATTAACACGTGAATTTTTAACGTATATCGTTCTAAATTATTTTAGTAAAGGCTATTATTTTACTAAGGTAATATTTATTATGAGTAGAAGAGTTTGTAATGGCTCCATTGCATTTGGTTGAAACTGTGAACGAAGTAGTTCGCCGTAGTTTTTTCGTAATAAGACACTTTTAAGGATGCATTCAGAAAATTTCGTTGGAGTTAAAAAAAAAACCAAGTGCAAGACGGACTCGCCCACCGAGGGTTCCGTACTTTTTAGTATTTATTGTTATAGCGGCAACAGAAATACATCATCTGTGAAAATTTCAACTGTCTAGCTATCACGGTTCGTGAGATACAGCCTGGTGACAGATGGACGGACGGACAGCGGAGTCTTAGTAATAGGGTCCCGTTTTACCCTTTGGGTACGGAACCTTAAAAACGACTGACAAATCGCTTTTAATAATCCAATAAAAAACTAGTAATATAGCTAAAGTTACTAGTCAAAGGTGTGCCTTAAGGTGACATTCGGATGGCAGCTGCAGCTACAGATGGCTTACCGCGAACCATGTTAGACGTGTTGCCTCCCTGTCACACTTTCTTACGAATTTACAAGTGCGACACAGAGGCAACACGTCGAACGTGGTTCGAGGTAGGCACTCAGTAGTATTACGCAGCGTACTACGTAGGCGAACAACACGCGAACGCGAAGCGATGCGGCGTGGGGTGAATCAATCCTTTAATATTATACCTATAGAAGTGTCCTACGCAGGCGATATCGTTGCGAACGCGAACGCCTTGGTCCCGCCGCGCCGCGCCGCGCCGGGATCGCGTTCGCGAGGTGTTCGCTTACGTAAGACGCAGCGTTAGCTGCAGCAGCCACTGTAGTGACATTACTGCTCTACATGGGCGTTGTCACTGTCAATTTCCACGTGACCAATTGAGCGTCATAATCGCGGCAGTAGACCGTCACTCATTTTATCAAGCAAATTGACAGATACATCACTCACGTAAAGCCTGCAGCATTAATGTCGCAACAAAAATGCAGCTGCAGTTGCCATCCGAACACCATCTAATGAGTGTCGCTTCTTAAAGTAACAATTCCACAATTCTTTGACAACGCGACAATTGCACAACACGTTTTCACATTTCCACACAATTCGGTTCGCACGCTGCATCAGTTTTATTTACCTTCCTACAGCTAACATTAGCATTGGTAATTTATCGCAAACAGTTGAAATTGCTCTGTCATGCCGAATATTAATGACTGGCTAAATAAACTCGCATTTGTGCATGTCTCGGTCAACCCGGTTTAGTTGACAGTCTGGCAATAGTAGGAGATATGTTTTCCTAGGAGTATCTATTGTTTCCCATAAAGTTTTAAGTCATAGTGTACGAGTATTGTTTGTCCGTATTTTCGTTAGTCCTAATTGTTTTTTTCTCAGAAACGCGTAACTTTTCAGGATTGCCATAAAACAAACCTAGCCTATCTATAGGATATCCTTACGAAAATCCTGAAAAGTTAACGGTTTCAGAAATATGACTAATGATAATCTGACAATCATTACATTATGACTTTCAATAATTATGTCAAATAAAGGGATATGGTTTTCCTAGTTACAATGAATGTTTTAAGGTGACGTTTGGATATCAACTGTGCAGCCTTGCTATTGTGGCGTCGTGGCCGCCGCTGTATCTGTCAATTTCCTTGATAAAATGAGTGACGGAATGAACGTCACAATCGCGGCTGTAATGCGGCGGCGAACGTCACTCATTTTGTCAAGGAAATCGGCAGTCGCATCAGTAATGCCGCAACAGTAATGAAGCTGCAGGCAACATCCAAACATCACCTTTATCATCACATCAGCCTAAAGTACACCGCATTCAATTCATCAATCATTTTATCACGGAAATTGACAGTGACAGCGCCCGTGTCAAGGCCGCAGCAGCCATGGCAGTGATGCAGCTGCAGTTACCACCCCAATATCACCTTAAAGGTGACAGTCCATTTCCAACGACAGCAGCACTACCATTCATTTTACTATGGAAATTAACAATAACACCGACGCGTTCGTACTAGTAGTGCAGCTGCGGTCAGAAATGGAATGTTACCCTAATGATAATGAAGGACTTACTTTTACTTACTACATTCTTTTTTCATATCTGTACGGCTACCACCAGTTTTGACATTGACATAACGCTCACGTTTACGTAACTTACTTTCTATGCATCTCGCTCGTACTCGCATATGCGAGCAATAGTGCAAGCGAGATGTACAGAAAGTAAATTACGTAGACGTGAGCGTTATGTCAATGTTAAAACTGATGGTAGAGGCTCTGCTACAAAAT
This sequence comes from Cydia splendana, assembly GCF_910591565.1. Lineage (NCBI taxonomy): Eukaryota > Metazoa > Arthropoda > Insecta > Lepidoptera > Tortricidae > Cydia > Cydia splendana. The sequence goes on from NC_085969.1 coordinate 18,221,441, forward strand.
TTCTTATAACTCGGTTTCTAAGCTCATTAGCTTATTGTTTCGATTTTATCCGGCAATAGGCTGAAATCTATTTTAGGGAGAAACTGGGTTATTCCCAAGTTATTTGATAGTCAGTGCTATTAGGTAGAGTTAATTTAGCTCAAAGGCTAAACGTATTTTCTGAGCTTCGTGAGCTCCAGTTGCCAAAATATGAATACGAAAACTAAACCTGGTTTAGGTTATGTAAATAGAATCGAATTCGAAGCAACACTTACCTATCGCAATATTAATTTACAGTACATATGGTCCTATTTTCCCGCACTCCGCACTAGTGCGTAAAATAGCACTTTTCGTGCGATGACAAAAGTTTAAAGGGCCATATGTACTGTAAAACGTTGTACGATACACGTGCGAATATGTAATTCGAAACTCGTGTCGATTTAAAACACTCCCTTCGGTCTTGTTTTAATTTATCGCCACTCGTTTCGAATTTCCTCTTTTCCGCACTTGTATCTTAAATAACTATTCTGATACTTTTCTACTTTTGCCGTTAAGAAAAACATTCGTAATTATGAATGTGGAGAAGACCGACATATATTTTTTTGGTTGGGGAGACCGTCATAAGACAAGAACTCTGGTATTTCAATATGACTTCGCTCAGACATTGTCAGAAAGGAAGAGTACAAACTCATACTCCACTTCCAGGTCGGTACAGCTGAGCTCTTCCTTTCTGACAGTGTCTGAGTTAGTCAGTGTGAAACGCACGAGTTAGAAGCGACGAAAGAGCTTATAGACAGTCTTATCTGATGGACGATTTTCTTCATATTAATGTGCTTTTAGAAACGTATATAATTTACTTCTTTTTTGTTACCCATTTCATTGTCATATTTTGTTGGATAAATTAGGTCGTTAAAACTTTTCAAACGCACATACCCGACCGTTGTTATGCTTAGGGCCACTTGTACCATTCACTAACCCGGGGTTAACCGGTTAAACCTGGAGTTACCATGGTTACCAGTACAATTTGACACTGGGTTAACGGTTTAACCGGTTAAACCCGGGTTAGTGGGATGGTGCAAGTGGCGCTTAGCGACATAGGAATAGTAGCTCAGGCATTGGACAAAAGAGAAGCGGGCCATGCTTTCAATAAAAGAACTGTTTTACAAACTGGTCAAATATCAAAGAGGAAACAGCAAAATATGCTACTAACTCTACAAAATTGACAAGCTTACTTAGCTCGCTGGACCGTTTTCGGACATTTCTCGTTTTTGAAGAGTTCCTTTGAGGCAACATGAGATTAGAACGACAAAGTACGGCTGTCCTATATCAAAACCCAGTACGTGCGTAGTAATATAATGTCTGCTTGCTATGGATGACCAGGCTGAAACCTATTGTTACTGAACTTTTTGAATTGGTGCCACCGTCGCGTTTTTACCACCGCAACGCCCACCAAAGAAACAAAGCTAATCCTCACTTCCTCGACACTTCTTCTTCTTCTTATGGTGCCGTCTCCTGTCAGAGGTTGGCTATCATTAGGGCTATTTTCACTTTTGACGCTGCAGCTCGAAACAGCGATCTGGTGCTCTGCCTCGACACCAAACCAAAAAACCAAATACAAACCTCGGCAAACCAAAAACAAGCAGGCATCTCGCTCGTTTTTACCCAGGACGTGCAAGTCGTGGAATGAGCTACCTTCTGAGGTGTTTCCCTTGCGCTACGACATGGGCTTCTTCAAGAAGCAGGTATTTAGGGTTCTCGAAGGTCAGCAACGCATAAGCACTCTGATGTTGCTTATGTCCATGGGCGGCGATGAGTGCTTACCATCAGGCGGCTCGTCTGCTTGTTTGCTTCCTATTACATAAAAATAAAACCTAGTATGTCTCAGTTCCTTACTAGGTTTTAGTATGGCGTATGACTTGCTGAGTTTTACTTTGGATGTGTCGAAATCTCTGTTATTTATACTGATTTTGCAGCAGGTGTCTTTGTAATCGGCTGAGGACTTACTAGGTGGGTACAAATAACACAAAAAAACAACGGGTTGCATTCCGGGAGTGCCGGCAGAAGTGAAAAACCAATGACATTGTAACAGTTTTTCGATCAGGTCACGTGTCCGTCTTACGAATCTTACGGTCACGTGAACTCTCGCGAGTACGAGTATAACATTTTTTCCCCATCATAAAAAGTGCACAGCGCCGCTAAAGAAGTTATCACTTCTAAAATTCCAGAAATATGTCCCTTACTAGGTTTTGATATGGGACAGCCGAGTACGTTTACTGCATTTATTTATACGAGTTTCTAGACCGTAACTTCAGTATAATGGAAATAAACTAGGTACTATGTCCACGGAGCCGGGAAAGCACTAATAGCTCTTTATTGGAAGATTTCATTTTCTTTTTTTAAATGGCGTTTATTGAAAAATTCCCTTAAAATATAGAAAGTATAGCTTGTTGTGGAACACGATTAAGTAAAATATAATCGACAGATTGGCTCAATATTGCTTTAAAGTGAAGTAGCTAGTTCGGTTATTAATAAATACCTACCTTAAATATATAGTAAAGTAAATATGGCTTACTTTGTCGTTTAGGCATACTTCCAACAATTTTTTTAGTAGAATAGATGGAATACATAAATGAGAATTAGAGAGAGAGGGATAAGAATATACGATGTTTTGCTCGGGACAAAATGAACATTATGACGATTCTATAAAGCGCTCTTTACCATTCCGGTGTTAGTTTTACCCCATCTTATCTTAGCGCCACTTGCACCATCCCACTAAACCCAAGGTTAACCGGTTAAACCGTTAACCCAGTGTCAAATTGTTCTGGTAACCATGGTAACTCCATATTTAACCGGTTAACCCCGGGTTAGTAAATGGTGCAAGTGGCTCTTACTCGTAATCGTTAATGATGTTAATTTTAATACAAATGGTCGTGATATATCAGCGATAATAATTTAGGGCGTAAAAAAAAAGTTTAAAATACCGTAAGCATCTAGAATACTTCAGCACGACAATCGCTAGTCGCAATACAGTAAACATAATTAAGAACTTTTTATTATCAACTCGTAATCCGCGCCGGAAGCCGTATCCGCCACGGCGCGTGATCAACTCCTCAGAGACGCCGCGTTCCAGTCTTGAATACTAAATGCAGTTACTTCATTCTACAATAAAAGGCAGTAAGTCATTACATCTTCTAATACATATATGACCTTTTTAGGACAACTACGGTTGCAAATAAGTAAAAAACATATACGACGCTATGCCACGTTAAAACAACGTTAGCTTAGAGTAATACCAAGCTAGTTGACAGCGATTTTGATAGGCAGTGTGCAAGTGTTATTTAGTCGTCATAATTTTATAGAAATTTAAATTCTTCTCAGTGGTTTTATGCAGAACGTCGACAAATTAACTCAATAGAAAGTTATAAAGTGTAGGTCAAGAGAAAATTATTACCGTACCGTATTACCATTGCAAATCATGTGTAAAATGTTTCCTCGCATACATCTAGGAGGACGTTCTTTGAAGCTTAGTCTTAAGGTACCTTTCGGATTCAGACTACACCGTTACTGCTGAATTATTGTGGCGCGACATTGCAACAGCAAATGGTCAAAATCCGGGCAGCTACATGGATTATAACATCAGTCGGCAGTAATGTCGCGCCATAATACTATAGCAGTAACAGCCGATTGCATTACCGCGGGAAACTTTAAAAAGGTAATATATTCAAGCAATCCAGGACCCCTATTCGACTAGCGATAACTGACGTATCAAGTGGATCTCCCGTTGATGTGGGAATAATTTTGAGTTATCGAATACGTACAGCTGTCAAAATTTGACATTATCAATCCACAGTTAGGTGACAACCAAACCGAGCCACCCGGAGTTCAGAGCTGAGTTTTGGTTGTACCAAATGATATTATCCACAGTTGATCGAATCAACACGCGATTAAATCTAGAGTTGATTTGATGTGGATGCGAAATCTGACAGTTGTTCATCTCGAATAAGGCCCTAGGGCAGTCGGCAGTATCTAATGTCGCGCCGCATAACTGATGCAGTAATGCTGTCTTAAATTTGGTGTAGTCTGAATTCGAACGGTACCTTAACGGTAATTTTACTTACAGGCCTATTCGGATTTCGAGATAATCACAAGATCTTGAGACGATTTAGAGATCAACTTGATCTACATTAGATATCAACAAGATGTGACTTGGATATCTAAGTCATAACTTGTAGAAATCGTTCAAGAGGACCTCCAGAATCGCGGAAACGTCAAATTTGACATATCTATCTTACAAATATCTTTAAATTATGCGTATTGGAACTTGTTGAAGTCTAGTAGAAATCTAATTCATTTTCCGAATCGAGCCGTTAGTTGGGACCAATGTATTGTTCGCCGATCACAATTTATGACCAGACCTAGCGTTTTCTATTACTAAAGTGGGTCTAGTCTAGCATTATGTTTAACGGCAGACTTTTCTCCAAGGAATAATCACTTGCATGGAATTGTGTAAGTAAACAGTAAATATGTTTATACACTTTATACTCGACAGTTAGGGTAATTGCGTCAGTTTACCGTCCGGTGCCGGACGCACTTGACGGACTAGCAAATAATACATTTAATTTATAATTTGGTACTTGCGAAATATAATTTTTATAAATAAATTGTTAGATATTAAGGATTGCAATAAGTCCAAATTTGTGCAGTAATGAAGGTTTATATTCAAATTTCGGTAAGTGGACGAAAACTAGAGCCGGATGAAAACTAGCACAATGACCCTATATCCAAGTACTTAATTTTATGCGAACGATGCTATTAATCTTACAAACAAATTAAACTACAAATATTTTAACGTATTCAATCGTTGATACATTTCATAATTTTATAATTACAGTGTAAAAACTCAAGGGACCGGACAGTTTTTGACGTTATAGAGAGTTTTCGTTAAATAGAGAGAAATGAATATTAAAGTAAACCAACTAGGGTTGTTAGGGGATGTTATAGGGAGTGAAACGTTATACATATATCGAGTGACGTTATATGGAGTTTACATGTAAATAGAGAAATTAATAAACTTAAAGTGCTTCCTACATACATGAGCTTCCTTACTTAATACATAATAAATTGTATGGGAGGTATGGTAAAACTTATTATTAATCAATTTAAAACTCGCCTCAAACTTAATACTTTGAAACTTTTTTTTTCTGATATAGGAGGCAAATGAGTCGACGGATCGCCTGATGGCAAGCGATTACCGCTGCCCATGGACACCCGCACCACTGATAATACTCTACAAGAGGCGAGTTCATACTTCATATACGAGTATAATTATAGTTTTACAAATAGAAATGAAGCTACCTCTTGATAACAAATGTCAAGGACAAATAGAACCCATTCCTTAGGTAACCATTGAGAAACACGTCTTTACTTTATAATTCTTCATAAAAACAAGTTAGAATGCTTCGCTTGTGGCCAGAAAAAGAGTCGTTTTTGAGCAATTAGTCACTAGGGATAAGCCGAAATATGACATTGACGGATACGTTACCTGTTCCAATGCCACCCTAAAATTAACTTTACTGATAACGCTTTAAAGTCTAAAATAGCTTAAAGCAGTGCCGTATCAAGTTCTTATTATTCTCAGTGAAGCAATGAACGGTCGTATGAACAATAAGTTGGTACAAGACAGGAAAGGCTCTACAGTAGCGCTGGAAGGGAGCCAAAGTGAATTTCCGATTATGGTAAATAATTGAGAATGGAATTGTGTTTGCCAAGTGTACTTTTGAGAAACATTTAAGAGATGGAACTTACAAGTACGATCATGAATTGTAGAATATGTATAAGATTGGGGTGACATCGAAAGCGGAGTAATTTTGAAAATCGCTTATTATCCACTAAACCATTCCATATTTTGGCAACACTTAAGCTACCGCAACGCTTACTAAGGCATGTTGCTTAATGCTTACTGTTACTAAAGTAGAAAGTGCTTTTATTTTAGTAGATATGCAGTTTTCAAAACTATCTCAGATTCGAATAATATACCTTGCAGGTGTGTATATAATATAGGTCTTCACTAGGTATAAAATGTTTTTTTTACTGACAGAGTAATAGTACTGTGTCACAAGGGAGCAAAATGACATAATTACGGCAAGGGCGTACATTTAATCCTAAACGAAGCGAAGGATTCTAAAGTAGTATCCTGAGCGTAGTGACGTATTCAAGTGTGTTTACGCCCAAGATGGAAATAATTTTGCTACCATGTGGCACAGTATACTGCTTTTCACATCACCTATGAGGTACGAGTAATTATGATGCAAAAAAAAATTTAACATAGGGTCCTAGAACAGAAAAGTGTTACTTTGATCCCTCCTAGCAGGGAAGAAAAAGCTAAAGTAAAGTGTTGCTTTAGTGATTAGTAGCACCGCCCATAATCTCTCTGCTTTGCCTTAAGGTTGACTGGTAGAGAATGCTTTTGGCACTAAGTTCGCCTTTTGTACGATAAGTTTTCTATTGTGCAATAAAGTTTAAATAAATAAATAAAACACCCTTTTTCGAATTGGTGATGTGAAAATGATATACATAGATGGAGCTGGTAGTCATATTAATAATATCCAGGTAAAGAGTCCTGAACCCCTGTTTTAAGTACGATGAGACTCATTATGGGCAGGTGGGTTCAAAATGCAGCATAATTACGTAATCACAAAACTGTTTACCGATATTATTGAATTACGGCATTTTTAGTTTTACACTACCAAAGAATTTTAGACTCTATGTTCAGTGTGTAAAGTACACAATCAAGTTGGACGGAAGTAAGTATTTTACTTATCTTAATTACTGTGTATTTAGGTATAAGGGGATCCTAGACATACAGACGTCAAAACAAACATAATGCATTCATGTCAGTTAAAAAATAACTTAAGTCATTCATAACTCATCCCTTACTTTATTCGGTTTCTTCAATTGTCGATCGTCAGTCGTTTATTTTAGTTTATATGTATAGTATTATAATGATATTGCGGTAAGATTCACTAATTCAATGTATATTTTTTATGTATACATAATTCATTGTGTCTGCTACACACATTGGTAAGTTAATGTAAATTTCATAAAACGTGAACAAAACCCGGATTTCGTGAAGTAAATAATATATCTAAAACAGGCTATAAATTTCCGGAACGTATAATTTGATAGTCCTGAATTAGAACTTTCCTCTTGTTTCATATAATTAAAAGGCTTTCAGTGACGAAGTTTATTATTAGCGGGCATACTTTGACTGGGTTAGAATTTATATTATAACTTTACAGCGGACATTGCTGTTCTAGTACAAAAGTTTTAATGGTAATCCCCGTTCACATATAATGTTAATTAGTGATTAAGTAAAGAAAAAGCCTGTGTGTTTTATGATTGCTTTTGTGACAAAGCCAATGGCTGAACTGGGGTTAAGATAACAATCGTTTACTGACATGAAATTGAATGTATCGGAATGACAACATGAGTCACTTAACTGCAAACTCGGGTAAATCCATCTGTCAGATTATACGATTTTGGTATTAATAAAAGGTAATAGGGTAGATATTTGCTGAGAGGGTCGAATGAATATACCCGAGTTTGAAGTTAAGCGACACACAATGCAAATGTAAAGTTTTTATAAAATATTGTAACTTCACTGGACCCATGGACTTGTATCCACTTGACAAAGTCTGCGTTGGAATTATAAACGATGGATTATTTCTTGCCATCGCTCTCTTAACTAGAGACGGTATTTAACGTATGTAAGTGTAGTAAATGCTATGGTCTCTTATCCATTTTGATATATCTAGGGATATAAGCTATATTTTCGATTAGTCGTCGCTATGACCATAATTAAAAAGTTGAGTTAATTACATAAAAATTACTTATTTCGTAATTTTTATTTACGAAATATATAATCTATATCGAACTTACTTACTGTGTTTTCTTACATGAGGTTGTGTCGTTCACTCGCATGTTTCTGTCCTTCATAAAATCCCCGACGTATGTGAAATTACGTTGTTTCAGTGCGGCCCAAATAATAGAACATTATACAGTCATGAATACAAGTGGTCTATAAAACGAGTGGACACCGGACACGAAACAACGCAAGCGAAGCACGTGGACATATCTAAAACACCCTTGTCCTAATGTGCTACAGTTAAAACACTGTATCTCCATATGAGATTTGGAGCACATACGTCCTTTTTACTTAGCTCGAGTATTGCAGATACGACTGTTTAAACTTGAAATGCATGTTACGTATGTATTCAGTAGCGTACCACTCAACAGAGTGGTCAGGACCATAAATATGTAAATTATATTTGCCTTTGCACTTTCATCACTCGAACAATGTTTGTGATTTTTATTAATTTTAACATTGATCGTTATGATGGTTGTCATAATGGAGTCGCAATTGTAATTATTTGCGTTTTATTAATGAAACGAGTGTCGTTCAATGTTTTGATACTTGATTGGGAAAATACACTGTAAATACAATAGTGGGATAAATGAAACAAACTTTATGTTATTTATCTACTCACTTCGTGTTGAATGTATTTACATAGAAGTATTTCCAGTTTATTTTGTTTTATCCCATAGTTATATTTACTTTTGTTATTTTATCCACAAAGAGGTTAAAGTGGTTATTGTGTAAGGTTTTGAATAAAAATCAATATTATAAATCTTCATCTTTTAGTTTTATTTTGTATAAATAACGCCATATTACCGACACTATGATCACTTGTTTTTTGCTATTTACAATACATATTCTACAGCAGTCTTTAAATTTTATTACGAAATCTATACACAGGATAACGAATAGGCAATAGTACAATTACATAGATTTGGTATAGCACTTAAGATCTAATAATTACAATATTTACAGCGCACTAAATTAACATTTATTTACATAGTTTTGACTGGAAGCGGGGCGTGGGCCCTAGACTAGGTAAGCTTGCACGGTGTTGCCCGTATCCACCAGGGGAGGCGGGGGCGGCCATTGGCGGAGGTCCCGCCGCCTGCCCGGGGCCATCCCGTGCTCCAAGGATGAATAGTCCGAGTCTATGGAGGAGTAAATGTGGTCTGAGATCGGCCTGCCATCAGGCCCGTACACCACTCCTTGCGTCTGTCTCACGACTGACGGTGATTGACGCACCTCACTGCTGTACTCCGGCGGCGCGCTCGCGCCCTGTCCGCCACCTATCACAGGCGATTTATCAGGATACGGGATCGTACGATTCCCACCGTTAGGCACCGAAGAATCCAACGTATAAGTATTTATATTCTTCCTATAGTTGTGGCTTCGCCGCTTATGATTCGGCTGGGACGAATCCGGCATCATATACCTGAGGCGCTCCCAGAACCTTTTTTGTCCCCAACGGAGACGCGATCCCGTTTTGAGATAAGGCCGTAAATCGGGGTCGCATATTGCGTCTGCCACCACAGTACACTCCTCTATTAGCACCAACTTATAAATGCACCCTTTCAGGGCATCGTGCAACCCTTGTCGGAATTCGTAGCGAGACCATTCCGTTTGCATGAAGTTTCTTGTGAGCACGATTATTATTCGCTTGGAAGCTTCCGCCGCCTCGACGACCGGCGGCGCGCATTGCATGTATTGCGCCCCGTGGTGCGGGATATCTCGATAATGAAGACAGAGGTGGTAGGATGGATTTCCGTTCTCTAACTCAGCCGCTAATGACTGCACGACGAACTCTTCATCCTTCGGACTGTAGCATACGTACGCGTCATACAACTTCTCGCTTTCTTCAAAAGCTCCCGCGAACGAGAACACTCTTATGCCACAGTTCGTGTATAGCCACACTCTGAGCGAGTCTCTAAAAAGGAATAGTATGACGAGCGCCAATAAAATTAACATAAAACCGGTGAGCGTCGAGACCATCATGGGAACATAGTTCGACACGAGCATGTTACCGATGACTGAATTATCGGCGTAATAATCGCTGCAAGCGGTGCCGTTTAAATTGAGCTCTTTTTTCTGCGGCGGTTTCGCGTCTCCATTCCAACACCATACGTCGGTTATGTCAATGATTTTTTGCGCGTTTTCAGCCAGGTATGCGGTTAATTCTTGCAAATAGCGGCATTTGCACGACCACAGGTTGTTACCGAGCGACAATGCTTTCAAATTAGGGTTATTATTGAATGTCCACACGCTAAAATCGACCAGTCTGTTGCCGTCAAGGCGTAGGGTTTCCAAAGATATTAACGTCAGGAAAGTCACGTTCACGATGTGACTGATTAGATTATTTTGCAAGAATAGTTCTTTCAAATTGCTCAACTGGTGGAATTCGTATCCTTTCAATTCTTTTAGCTTGTTATTTCCCAAATGCAAAATTTGTAAAGCATTCAATCCAGCAAAAGTTCTATTCTGAATGTTGTCGACGTTGCTATTGTTTACATAAAGAGACCTCATCTTCTGTCTTCCAATGAAAACATGGTTTTGTAGTTCCTTTATATTGTTACCGTCGAGAAACACTTCTGTCGCGTCCATGGGTATTTTATGCGGTACCTCTATTGAAGATTGTCCGGAACAGTCGACGACGTTTGTATTCCACAATGGGTCGTGGTAACAAGTGCAATTTTGAGGGCAGGTCATTTCACAGTCGCACGCATCGTAATCACAGCAATGACAGATCGCAAAACAATGAGTCTCATATGCACATAGAAAGTCCGACGACTTGAGATTCGTTAAGGGCACATGGGTTCCGCTACGAGTGTTTGTCATTTTACACAACACGTTTTCTAAGTCCATTAACCGCGGGTACTGCCTCGTGGCAGTCGTGTAGTTTACAATTTGTAACCATTCCATTGTACAATCACACTTAATAGGGTTTCCGCCTATGTAAAACTCGGGCAAGGTTTTATTACTCGGCACTGGCGCTAATCGCAAACTGTTCTGATCTAAATGCACTATTTCGTTAGCGTACATGTCCACTCGCGTTAAGTTTTTCTTTTCGTAAAACGTATTCACATGTATATTGTTCAAATAGTTATTATTTATAAACAACAGTTCAACACTATTCGGTATGGCCATTGGCGATATTTCCGATATACGATTATGGCTTGCGTCCAAAGTCTTTATACGGATTTCGTCTTGTAACTTGTAGTAGTTGCCTAAATGTTCGATATAATTACCGTGAATGTCCAACCACTTTAAATTACTAGGCACAAATGCGTAATCGAACCACACTAGATGATTCTCCGACAGGTTGAGCCACAGGAGACTCGCCAGCGTGGAGAAGACACCGTTAATGTCCGACAAGAAGTTTCCGTCGAGTCGTATGGCTTCCAATTGGGTATTGCGGCTAAATGTCCCTCGCTCGATCGACTGGATCTTGTTTTTTGCTATATTAAGCACTTGTAGGCTCGGCAAGTCCCAGAACATTCCGACGCTCAAGTTTCCAATTTGATTGTCAATCAACCGAAGCCCGGTAAGCTGATTCAGGTTTTTGAACGAACCATTTCTAAAGTCTGTTATTTGATTTTCACCGAGATCAAGCGTTTTCAGAAATGATAGCTCCCACAGCGCTTCAGGGACGTCTAAAAGTTGATTAGAACTTAAATCCAACTCTTTCAAGTCCGAGCAATTCTTAAAAGCTTTACGGTCGATGTTTACTAGCAAATTATTGTTGAGGGTTAACTTGCTCAGTACAAACAAACCGTTAAATAAGTTCTCATCAATAGTATGCAGACGGTTCTCAGCTAAATTCAATGTATGCAGATTATAAAGCGGCAAAAATGCATTGTCTTCAATGTATCCAATGGAATTGTTCTTTAAGTTCAGTATTTGCAGGAAGAATAGATCTTTAAACGTCTTTCCATCGATTCTTGTCAGAGCGTTATTCGATAAGTTTAAAACAATAAGTCGTATCAGTCCCAGGAATGTTCCGTCGTCGATATGGTTACTGGTAAGCTGGTTGCTTGATAAGTCTAAAACAATCAACTGCTCTAAACGATGAAATATGCCTCGAGCCAGCTCAAATAACGAATTGTCGTTGAGATACACTTCACGCAACTCTCTGGCGTTAGCGAAGAGCCCCTCCGGCAGTGTGTGAAGGCGGTTATGTGATATGTTTAGCACTCTCATAGACACAAGACCGTTGAATGCTTCACTTGATATGTCAGTGATATTATTATGTTGCAGATATAGCGACTGTAAGCTCCTCAGTTTCAACAACTCCGAATCTTCAGGCAGAGACTTTATCTCATTGTGACTAAGATCTAGATAGTGTAAGCTCGAGCCACATCCCTGGCCCAATCCCAACTGGCCAATTGTCTTTATTCTATTATGCGTCAAATTCAATGTGTTCAAGTTTTCTAAGGAACAAAACACACCGGAAGGAACGAATTTGATGTTATTTTGAGCAAGATCCAACGAATGCAGTTCCGATAATCCATTAAAAGTGTTCAAAGATAACTCTAAATTCTTGGTAGGACTCCACTCGAAGTTTTTCGAACGGAGCTTCAGCCTTTTAAGTTTTCTCAAGTCTTGAAACGTGCCGTCGGGAACTTGGAGAAGTTTGCAGTTGTTTATTGACAACTCCGTGAGATCTGGAACAGGGCTGAAGTAGTGGCCCCGTAGAGAGCTTTCGAAGAGCAGGAGATGATTGCACTCGATGGAAAGATGTCTAGTATCCGAGGATACAGTGGCGATACCGGCACCATCGCTGTCTAGAGTCCGGATCCTGCACAGGACACTGTTGTCCGCGGCACCGGACACTTTGATGCATTTGTCCGAGCCGTAGGGCAGCGCGGCCCGCCCGACTTGCAGCAGCGCGCAAATTACCACCACGGCGTACATTATGAAGCTATATCACAGACTCCTCATTTCACTACTGAACGTCTCATAAACACTCTCCTCGGGTCGATATCACCATTTCCGAAACAAAGTCCGTAGTACACTTGACTGAAGAAAAACTCGCTAACATATCACTGCACTGTGGTCCTTATTGTCCGTTGTGCTCACAAATATGGTTTGAATGTGAGTTTCACTGAAGAATTGGGTTTATCGTTTGAGATCAGGTCTGTTGAATATTTAGTGCGTATTTTATAAAGGCCGGCGTGGACAGTGGGCACGACCTCTTCGCGGCGCGGCTGCGGAGCGACTGACAAGCGGAGAGCTTGACTTGTGGAAGTGGCAGTGGGGACGCGCAACTTTACCCCCCGCCGCCTGCCCCTCGGTAAGCTCGAAGCTACGCTCAACTTGGACCCGTGCTGCCATCTAACGTCGAGTAGCGGTATTGCGGCGAGTAGTGAAACCACGATGCATTCGATAAAATCGTGATTAAATTCGTGCATACAAGTGGACTAGTTTTACAGGTATGGGTTAAAATGTTGTTAAAAAGTGACGATTTGTGAGTTTTCTAATGAATTTTGTTTAACAAACTTTTATAAAACACATAAAACCATAATGTTAACGTAACGTTATTAATCCACAGTTATGCATAGGTACATTTAAAAGATAGAAGAGATAAATAGGTAGGTAAGTACTTTTTGTGAGAATGACCTTAAATTAATTACTGCTTTCAAACTCTTTGAAATGGGCTAATTTCCGAAGTTTTTACAATCTCTTTGTTTATCTTCTTATTTTACCTAGGATTATTCCAAGTTACGTGATAAGTTTTGTGTTTTATTTTCACATAATTGCTCGACGCGGTCCCAGTAGGTAAGTACATGTCATCTTGAAATTTAAGTAATTGTCAATAGAGGTGACAGCAAGGTGTCATCCATTGGGCATTAGGATGTCGAGCACTATATAGTACGTTTACCTTAATTCATTAATTTGATGGTAAAGATATAGAAACTTATTGTGCCATAATATTATGGAACTAAAAATACCGTACGTGTATCGCGTTTCATGATAAAAATCATCCTTTGATGTGCTTTGATTATCTTTTCATGCAAATCACCTAAACGGCGACCTATATTCTAATGTCCCACGTGACTTAGCCACGTTAAGCCCTACTGGGACGGAGTCAGGCATAATTTATGGCACCCTCTTACCTCAAACATCTTTGTAATGTAAAATTCAGCAAAGGTATACCGCGACGCCTCTAAAACTGTGAAGACTTGTCTTTACCAGAGTAGATCTGTATTGAGTCGTCTAACTTGGAGCGACGCACTAGCGTCTTCCGAGCGTCGGCGTCTAGTCAACTCTATCGCGCTGGCCACGACATTGCGCGACTGGCTTCGGCTAATGCGACAACCATAGGTGAGAGCGAGACACAGCGATCAGACCTTTCGTTCCCACCTATGGTTATCGCCTTAGCCGAAGCCAGTATCGCAATTTCGTGGCCAGCGCGTATGGCTGCTGCTCGATGCAACATTGGCGCAACTGCGCAGCGAAGCCATTTTCCATAGCGCTGACAAGACCCCGACGCTCAAATGACGCTAGTGTGGGGTGGCCTTCACACGAACCCACCGCCAAAAAGAAACCCGCCCATATGATTGAAATTAAGCTCTCATTTTAAAACGACATGCTTAAATTACCTACACGTAACTTCGCATGAACATTTACGTAACAAATATGTATGTCTGGTACTAGTTTTCGTAACTAAAATTTGTTATAGGTACTGAAGTTTTGTATGTAAAGCTTCTACTCTAATTTCGTTGTTACATTTTTAGAAACGATATGGATTAGATATGTCAGTGTCAAATGTGACGTTTCTTGAAACAAAAACGTCACTTTTGACACTGACATATCTAATCCATATCGTTTCTAGATCTATTAATTGACGTAAAGTTCGAATCGGGCAGGCTGTCAATTTTCTGTGCCTTGGTCGGTAAGTAACAATTTGGCAGCATTATGAAACAGGTGTTTTTTAAACGTCAATCGGTAAATGTTTGGAGATAGGTTACTCTGATTTTTCTTACACTCTGGCTTTACTTTTTAGCGCTATTTTCCTTCAATATTTTCTAGAACACGGATTCACTTTGCCTATGTTTTATTCAGTAATATAATGAAATATGCTTTGATATTTTACATAATATATGTTGATTTCAATATTCTAGATGTGGGCAATATTACGAAAAATGGTATTAGTTCTTAGAGTCTTTCCGGCCAATTCGAACGTACACTGATATCAAAATGGCATCTAACTGGTGTCATTCAGTTATCGTGGATTTCGCTCGTATTTATACTCATACTCATTTATTCATAAAGCCAATTTACATATCAAATAAAATTAGAATTATACAGTTAAAATTGAGATCGTGAATTAAAATTATATATACAATTGTAATCGAAAATTAAAACAAAACTTATTCACATGTCGAATTAAAATTAGAAATAGTTTATAAATTAAAATTGAGATCAATATTAAAATTACAATTAATATTAAAAACAAAGCCGATTTACATGTCTAAATAATATTGAGATCGAAATTTAAAATAGTATAAAAACAAAAGTCAAAAATTACATTTAAAATTAATATAAAAGTAAATGTGATGCGATTTTAAGATTAAAAATATACATGTACAGTCACCTGCAATAATATGTTACGCAACGAAGGCTGCGAAAATATCTGACACGATCTTATTTGTAGTAATAAGAACGTGTCACATATTTTTGCGGAATCGTTGCGTAACATATTATTGCAGGTGACTGTACTAGCTTTTGCCCGCGACTTCTCATTGGAAAAGGCTTATTAGATTTTTTATTACTTGGTTAGTGACTTCTAAGCCAAAAGTCTCCCTTATGATGATAGCAAACTATGTACCTAACTAGGTACATATAATTATGGTGTTGAAACTCTAGGTCCATGGGGTCCCAGCGCGCATAAGTTGTTCGCAGAAATCGCGAAGCGTCTGGTTGACGTAACTGGTGACCGAAGAGCTGGCGGCTACCTCGCACAACGTATCAGCATTGCGATACAGCGAGGAAATGCCGCCAGCATCCTTGGTACAATGCCTCAAGGGCCTATTTTAGATTTAAGCTAGTTATTAATTTCGTTTAGTAGTACCACTGTATATATATTGTATGTAAATAAAGATTTATTTAATTATATGCGTACTACAGTATATTTCATCAAATAGTCATGGGTTTAATTTGACCCAACTTGCAAATAGACGAAGCATCTATACGAAGAAAATCCGTAACAGAGATGCATCTTTTTTTTTTTACTTTTTATCTAGAGCCCAATTGAAATAGCGTGCTTGCCTAGTCTTTTTAGGCAGCCGTGGCTAGAGTCACAAAATGAATTTCTCGTAGTCGAAACATATTGAATTTTCTCTTTACAAACATACTGCTAGTACGCTTTCGAAGTTGTTATAAAGCCTGAACTAGATTTTGGTTTACGAGTGAATCAACTGATTTTGGTTGTTATGCTGTCCTGTCAGCCAGGGGACAATAATCACAAAATTTATTAGACGAACCGGTAAAAGAGAATTAGCCGAACTCATTGAGTAATTCAAAAAGTAACTGAACTTAATTTATCTAATAAAGAAATAAATTTTTCACCTCAGCAGCTCGAACAAGGGTACTTTGCTTCTTAAATCGCATTTTGCTCACTGAGTGTGTCTCACTCAGTGAGCAAAATGCGTTCAACATGCGGGGTCAAATACAAGTTCGATATACTTGGGTTCTATTATCTCTGTCCCTCTAGGTATGTTCTCACTGCTTAGGGTGAACAATTTTGTGTACCTACTACACGAGATCAAAGTTATTTACATCTCGTGCGCTTTTGAATCCCTTACTACGCTCAAGATTCTAAGTTAGATTCACTCGCTACGCTAGTGAATCTATTATAGAATCTTTCGCTTGCACGGGACTCAAAATAAGCACTCGAAGAAATATCAAACTTTGATCTCTTGTTGTACAAATAACTATAAATAAGATCCTAAAATCGTTTTTAGTTATAAACCGACCTGAGTAAAACACATAGTTCGTACGTCCCAATTTTTGTGTAACTAGTAAAGAAACATTTTGTTACTGTTATAAAAACATTGCTTTGGGTGCACTTTCCACACATTGTAGATGACCATAAATTCATGTTTTGTTAGTCTCAATAATATATGTAGGTAATACAAGGGCTTTAAGAGTGACCCAGGAGAACGTAACCATGGCAACGAGTGTTAAAAAAAGTTGATTCATTAATCTGATATGCTTTAACATTCGCACCATAACGAGTAATACAAACAGGATACATAAAAGCCTCTTTATCACAGAATTATATTTATTAAAAAAGTTTCAGTAAAGTGCTAAAATTTCTTTAACGATTTCTAGAACACTCAAGCCACTCACGCTGTGTAATATTCACTTTATGTAAAACAGCGGTATATAAGGCGTTCAGTTGTAAATAAATGTTGGCGTCGACAAGACTTTTCCATTTTTCCAGTTTCCGTCTGTACCGTACTGCGTAAGTTCTTTATGGAGTTACGAGTTAAGTGCTTTGTTTCCATGAAGTTTGCATGTGATATTTGAATTGATGTCATAACTTAAGAACATTGATGTTTTGAAATGGATTTCTTGCTAGTTGGATTAGTATTTTAAATAGGCTACTTCTATATTTTTAAGAGTAAAGTAGGTACCTACCCACCTTTACTCTGTATCGTTAGGTATTTAACTAAATAAAAGTCACAAAAACTTAGCGGACCAAGCACAAAAATAAGTTATCTGCGCCAAGCGCTTAGCGCCAAGATAGTTATGACATAACAATTTTATATATAGCAACACTACCATGAAACAGCCAGTTCGAAATACGAACAAGGAGGCACAAGTTGTCATCCCTTCCAAGAAAGTCACAAAGTCCTAATGCTCTATTTAATACATAAGTCGTTTCGTTCTACTTCAGATGTGACTTTTAAAAGATCATAAGTGCTTCGTTTAATCCTACCATATCCGTCGTTTAGGAAACGTTTATTCAAAACAACCGCAGACGCGGTTGGCCTAAGTCCGCCGCAATAATATAATTGAAAGATTAGTACTAAGCCTCTGAATGAGAGGCTTATACTGCACTTGAAACTTCGTTAACACTAGTTTCAAGCTAGCATAGCAAGAGTTATGACTCTTAGCTCTAAGTAACAGAATACTTGTAATAGTTTAAGTGAAACAAATCGTTTAAGCCGTCGTTGAAATGATTTTACAGTTTGAAGTTATGAAAGTTTATTCAATTTAGGAATAAACTACACTCAAAACTGCTTAAAATGTTACAGATTATTCATTTCATTATAAATATCTGTTTCTGCAATGACCAGTTTAAAAAAAAAACGATGTAATCACTTAAATAAAATCATATGTTTATTTAAAATGTTACTAATAAATTATTAATCAATCACAAGATACATTTTGAGTCCTACATCCATAAATCGTAGAATCGTAGGTACTTTAACGGAATAGTAATAAAATTCATAACAATTAGATGCCTACATACCTAAGTATATAATTTCTGGTCATACCTAATGGAAAATGTAGTACCTAAGTATGTGATAACTGAGATACTTTGATAATCTTCCCCTGAATAACATTATCCTAGTTTGAAATAAAATAAAAGCAACATTGACATATCAAACCTTTAATATTATTATTTCTATTACTCATAATATTTGTATAGGTATATCACTGTATCCCACAGTTCCATTCCCACGGGGTTTACTGCAAATATCTAATGCATTGACAAAAGGGTGCAACGACATTATTTTAACACAAATAATGAACTAATCCAAAGATAACAATAGAACTCATAATATCACTAGTAACTACTGGTTAAATTCTATTCACTGCCATCATTAATCCGCCAAAACAGACAGTGAAACACTTTTCCTCATTAGTTTCGAAAGTTTTAACACCTTCATTGTCAGTAAAGATTATCTATACGCACTTGCAGACCACACACAGAGCCTCATTAAGCAATCATTACCAGGTATGCTTATCGTTTCAACCCTAGTTCTTTTGTTTGCCCAAAATATTACCTATGACTCATTCGTGAGAACCCTGTAATCTGTGGTTTAGGGTTCGCAGTATCGTAAAATTTCTTTTCTGGATATTTTTACCTTATGGGTTAGCTAGACGGCGGCGCTTAACAGGAACTCATTTACCTGGACACAGATAGACTTTATTTCGGTGCAGTAAGGCTTAATGGTAAATTATGTCTGTAGGCGTTGGTACTCTGGTTGCGTCTGATACCTGCCTATTTTAGTGTCCTTTTGTTAAACTTTATGGTTGTTACACAAGCTTACGCAAGGCTTTATTTTGCGGCAAGACGCAAAGGACAAAAGAATAGAGATTTATCTGTGAGGTGCCCAAAAACTTGTTAAGGTTTAGGTAGGTAAGTTTAATCATTAGATTCATTAGGTACCTACTCATATGAAACAGCTAGGGATTATGATCCTTTTCAACATACATTATGATGTATGTTGAAAAAATATAAATAAAATACTTATTTATTTTATTTCATGTTGGAACTTCAGTTAGTTAGAGTTATGATTTATTAGCACGAACATATAAGATCATTATTAACAATAAATATTAACCAAATTACACATACATACCCCACTTTGCGAAATTATACATACAAATCAAAGTTTTATAGACGTCAAAAAAGAATTCATTAAACGACATGGTACAAACATATATCAAATGGTGGTTAAAATGGTGACAGCAATGATATTATATTTATTAGGTAGGTACTAAACAGTAAATCAAAGGCAAAAGGCGGATTTTGTCTATCAGTTCACCACCAATTAGTGCGAGGTGATTAATGAGTGCTAATTAGTAATTATAATTACCTACTTACCACGCTTTCATCAAATTCACATGAAAATGAGACAATAATCACTCCTATTAACAAGCAAACCTACTGTGCTCTTAAACTACACGTGCCCACAAGGAGGTGGTTTTATCTCCCAATAAGGCATATCTTCTAACAAAAATGTGTGTAGATACGTCCTTTTAGTATTAGCGTTGTGGGAGTACGTAATGTGTTGACATCATTATGCGGCGCAATAAGAACGACAATGCAGATAAGAGTCGTGTTCGCTAGGGGTTGAGTTTCTTACGCTACGGCGGTATGGAACCTGCTTTTTGTTAAAATAAAATACTGATATTAGAATACTTATATCTTTCGTTTTTAAATGTTCAATGCGCTGTCACTTGAAATAAAAAACACCTTCCGAGTGATAATAAATGCTAACAACATTCCAATAATTATGTTAACGATGAATACCTAGGTTATAGCATTAGCCAAATTATTATATTCAGACAATATAAATTTGCATATTCCTAACTGCTACATCCAATTCAGTTCCTACGTTTATGAATAAATAAATAAACTTTCTTAAAGTCCCGGTGTTGCAATTTATTTAGCATTGGTATAGGTTACAAGTGTTACAACCTCGTATAGGTAATGACCCGTGCTCAGCAGTGAGACGAAATGTACAGAATGCTTTTTCAATTCTTTATCATATTCGGTATGCGGAGTAATAAATAAGGTCATACTGGACTACTTTTAGTACTTACTTATAACCAAACTCCAAAATCGTAAAAAAAATGGCAATTCTGTACACTTCGACCTCTCAGGTATCCATGGCTTTCTATGGGACAGACAACTTGTTTCGCGGTTGATTTTAAATATTGTTCAGTACCTACCTCGAAAAATATAGCTGAAGGTTTAAAAACACCCTGTACAGAATTTTAATGATGATAATGAGTTGATATAAGCACATAAATAATATTTTTTACAAAAACATTAGGGATTTTTTTCGGAACACAGTCCGTCTCCATAGCCGTATTCAATAAGGATCGAGACGCGTTCCCGTTCCCCGGCATCCTTCGGGTGTTTCCGGTTCCGCTCGGGACAATATACCGACTGCTTAGAATACAACCTTACATACTGCTTACAATGTACTTACATGTACAGACAGCATCAGACGTAATGTATGAAACGACGCACCAACGCTCCGCAGTTTGACGAACCAAATTTGGAAATCTAAATGATTATGACATTATCTGTGTCGGACCGTTTTGCTTTTTTGGCTAATTGATATCAGTTTTGACGGACAGACAGACGGACGGACGGACGAACGGATATCCGAGTCTTAGTAATAGGCCCGTTTTTACCCTTTGGGTACGGGACCCTAAAAAATATCTGCCACAATTAAATACATACAAATACCTAAATACATACTTTTTCAAATAGGTACTTCTCGTTCTCATTGAAAAGTATCTGCAATCGTTTGGTTTTTCTACATTTAATAAAGACATATCAATCCGTTTTGATGCTGACTGTACTTACCTACTTGTACTATGTATTATATATGGATAGGGTTAGGTGAATAAGTAGTGATAAAACTACCATAAGCGCGATCTCATACCAGATTAGGTTGAACAGATCAAAATTGCATCGATATCTATTTACTTATTACTTTTTCTAAATGTTTGCATGATTTTGCATTGTTACCGATGATTTCAAATATGTGTTTGAAATGACAGGGTTATTTCACAACAAAGGTATGTACAGTGACCTGCAATAATATGTTACTCTTCGAAGGCCGTAAAAATATCTGACACGATCTTATTTGTAGAGCTATAAGAGCGTGTCACATATTTTTGCGGCCTTCGAAGAGTAATATATTATTGCAGGTGACTGTACCTATACTGCCCAATTCGAACTTTAAGATACGTTAATTTTTAAATCTAGAAACGATATGGACTAGATGTGTCAGTGTCAAAAGTGACTTTTTCGTTTGAAGAAACGTCACATTTGACACTGACATATCTAATCCATATCGTTTCTAGATCGATTTTTTGACGTATCTTAAAGTTCGAATCGGGCCGATATGATAAAGGTGACAGTCCATTTCCAACGACAGCAGCACTACCATTCATTTTACTATGGAAATTGACAATAACACCGACGCGTTCGTACTAGTAGTGCAGCTGCGGTCAGAAATTGAATGTTACCCTAATTCTCTTACGCTGGTTGTCACCAGTATAAAATAAATATTCGCCACCGTCGGTTAACTTTCGGCTGTTGTCAGAGCGTTGGACATCCCAAGCCTAAAGCGATGAATTTATAAATTTTTCCCGTAGGTACTTCAAAAAACGTTAGTCTGGCAACAGAACAGACGGTACCGAGTAGGTACCTATAAAACAGTTTTTAAATCATTTTGCTTGAAACTTGGTACAAATGATTATATTTCTATCAATTAGAAATATAATCCAAAGGCAACGTTTGTATAGCGACTGCAACAGCAATGTGGTGGCATTTTGATGACAACTGTAACATAGATGTAAGGTTACTGCTGCAGCGTTGACAGGAGCTATGTGACTGTCAATTTCCTGGATAAATTGGCATTGTCGCATTACTGCCGCGATTAGAATGTTAAATCCTTAACTAATTTTTATCGAGGCAATTAACAGTAAGATCGCCTGCATCAACGCTGCAGCAATAGGTAACGTTTCAACATTATAGCTCCTGCAATTACCATACTCATAATGACACCTTTAAGCATCATCATTCTCTTGCCCTAGTCCCATTCACTTGGGGTCGGCGCAGCATGTCTTTCTTTTCCACACCTTTCTGTCGCCCGTCATTTCATCATTCACTTGCGTTCGTTTCATATGATCTCTCACACAGTCCATCCACCTTTTTCTCGATTTTCCTCTTCTCGTATTTCCCTCCACATTCATTCGTAATACCTTTCTCGTCACATGACTTTCATCCCTCCGCATCACATGCCTGTACCACGCTAGGCGATTGCACCTATGACACCTTTAAGCATATTAGGTCATTCAGGAAGGTTCTAAAATTCATAGATACTACTATTTATTTTAACAAATTTAGCGAATCGCACCATGCCAAACGCATATTCAACCTTTCAGCCAAAATGCACACACAGTCTAAATCCCGTGGAAGGCAAAAACAAACACTGGAATTCAGGGATTTGGGAGGATCCCATGAATATTCGCTTACCAACATGCTGGTTTTCGCTAACAAATAAACAAGCAGGTAAATGTTACCTTTGTGTGCGTTGTTTCGTATAATAAACACTTGACCTGTTTACCTATTTCGTGACTTTTCCTTGAAATATCCGTGACTATGCATAGTAACGTCTATATGCCAAGACATCCTGCTGGATGCCAACCTCGAGGATCTCCACGACGTTTATGGCACGGCAAAGGTGGTTAGGTAGGTACCTAGTAAGTGCGCTGCTATCAAAACTGTTCTCTGCATGGTCGGATCATTGGTCTACCTTTTTGGAGGCCATCACACACTGTTCTATATTACAATCAAACTACATACCTAGTTCAGATACGAGGCAGCTATTAAATAACCACAATATCCAAGCGGCCATTCTTATTCTTGGAAATATTTTGTTAGGTACAAAAAATACCTCAATGAAATATTCGCATACACTTAAATTTTTTTCAGAAGCTCAGTAGCTTTGAGTTTTTTTGACAATTCTTCAAGCTAAGTACCATCACTCTCCGACAACTTTGATAACCTTTGTTGATAATTTCGCTGTCTTTAAAATATCGTTATGTATGAATAACTATAAAAGTAGAAGCTGAAAACTGTCACGGTCTCAGCAATCTTAAAAACAGCACACTTGCATAACACACGAACGGACACCCTCCTTCGTAAGCGTGTAAACAAATACGCAAAGAATTATACGAAGAAAATAAATAAAATATAAAGCTTCATTTGGTTTCCACCTTTATTACAGCCCCATGCTAATTCACTACCCGACACTCCCGAAACTGAATACAAATTTTACTAAAGTACATAACTGTCCGTTGGTTACAGTTTACGATACTGTATACACTTTCGCCCAAAAATTGGAGCACGTAGCACGTACAGCCAGCAGCAGAAGTTGCTAAGCGGGCGAGTTGTTCAAAATGATCTTGACTCGACTTTATTGGTAAGAGGATACGAGCGTGTCGAGGTAGTTTTGAACACCTCGCCCGCTTAGCAACTTCAGCTGCTGACTGTACGGCAAGAAAAGTGTTTGGAATTCCGTTATTGAAAAAACATTTACGTGAACGAGGTGGTCGTGAATTTATTGTATTTGATGATATAAATGATACGAGTATGGAAATTCCATTATCGAATTAATTTCCTGTATTGGTAAATAATGCGACAAGAGAAACGGAAGGGCTTTGTAATTCAATAAACAGTGTCATTTTCGCAACGGCTAGACTTTATTGAAGGTAAAAAATTACTGGTAACACGTACTTATCTACTTAATTTATATGACTTTAATTTGAAATAGAGTATAGTATGATAACGGTTAGTTTCGTGGACAATTGTTTTTTTTTAATAGAAAGAAAAAAGCAATAAGTTCACCTTTAGTCCTTTTGAACTTTAATTTTCGACCGGCGTAAACTATGTGTCAAAGATTATAACAATACCTTAACAGCACTTGATAAATATTTATTGATAATAAAGTTGATACCAGATGATACTAAAGCACAATAAAAGACAAAAACTGCCAGAATATCAGAGATTTATAACTCCACTTTACGTCTCATCCTTTCTTTTAGAACGACGAAATAAATTGTAGACTTTCCTAAGCTAAAAGATTTTTGAAGTGCCATTTATCAAACTAGAATTCTGAAAACAAGGTTTACGTGTACGGTAATAAACATTTTCGTAAGAAAACATTTCTCGTGATTTTGTGCGATCATTATGTATGAACTTAACGAGGCGAAACATAAACTAAACGTTAAAATGATAGCTTTTAAAGGTACGAGTATTAACACGTATATATGTATGTATTTACGCACGGTAACTTCACGTGTCTCTATAATATTAATATTCTATACGAATTGATGTTGTCACACGCCGTGTTATAATTTTAAAATGATTAACAAATTATAACAGGGTCTTATTGTATAAAAATAACCATATTATACGACTCATGAATAAACTCCAAGACAAACAAAAGACCCCGAACAATGCAAATTGACAAATTTCTGCATGATACCTCCTAAGAGGGGTTACAAAAAATGATTCAATTAATCAAATAGTCACGGCGTGACTCGAGATCCCGGAATTGACGATATTATTAGACTTCCCTTGTAACGTCATCGAAGGGCGTATTTCAATTTCGTCTAATGCAAATTTAATACGCTCCCCACGGCCCCTGAAGGGTTCCAAATCGAGTTTCTTTGTTTTCCCGTCCACGTTCGCTCCTTAAGGCCCGGGAAAAAACCTCGAATGTGATTGTACAGCCTTAATTACTATTCCTCGGGGCTAAACTGTAAGCTATTCATCTTGATTAATTAAAGTTTTTCAATGCCCCCTTCTGTTTTTGTAATAAGTTTGCAACAATTAGAATTAATTGTTCCGTGAATGTTTTGTATAAGTGTCTTTTGAGAAAATAAACAGAAATTCTACGGTCTGTGCCTTTTCATATTTTTACTTTTTGTTGAACAATTTTAATGAGAAGCAAGGAAAATCAATTTAGTCGTCGTAATACGTTATTTGTTGCGTCCGCGCAAACATAATTGCAAAAGGAAAGACATGGATAGAGATCGATAGAGATGGATAGAGTGATAGATACAGAGAGTGAGATAGTGATAAATACGACCTTCAAAAATTCAAGAAAAGAGCGTAGGTACAGTCGCCATCAGATATATCTGAGCGGCCGAGGTGCTCAAAAATATCTGAACACGCACTCTAACGCCTTGACAATAGAGGAGTTTTCAGATACTTGATAATTGGATTCATATCTAATCCAGATCTAATTCTTAACCTGTTATTAAAATCAGAATACACCCAGTCATAAACTTTAAAAGTAGGTAGATATTTTGTAGATAATACATCACATAGCAAACTACCTAATATCTCTTTAGCAGTAAGTTATTTACTCACAAACGATTTGAAGCAATCGCACTAAGAGCTTTAGATTCCCTAGAAGCTTTTAACATTACAACTATGTATGTTAAGTACCTACGTTTCATTCAAGTAAACGTTTAGTCTCTAGTGAGATAAAACTACGGTAACACTGCCTCCTTTCCTAAAAATTATTATGTTTATATTTCGATCTTGGCAGTTCAGACATTTCGTAATTAGAAGGTAGAATGACTTGGAATTCAAGATTCTGGTATCATAATGTCCGCGCAGTTTGGTGGTTATCTGATGCATCACAGAGTTTGTATTGTGACAGTAACAAAATGTGGGGCTTTGTTTATATTTTGGGAATTAAGAAGTCCCGGAAATTGGTAACTTTATTACATTGTCGCATAATAAATTGTAGCCGCAGGTCGAACATGCCAATTGAAAACATCTCGTTTTTGTTGAATAGTTATTTGGCTTTTGAAAAAGCTTCATTTTATTAACAATATATAAATTTGGTGTTTTGTTGAGCCAGGAAGTGGGTAGTGGAACTTCCATTAAGGTTACCAATAAATTTATATATTTATTAGTGTCCGACCGAAACATGTTTTTTTGCCGAAACCGAAACCGAAACCGAATGTTCGGCTTTGGCTCTAGTTTCGGCCGAAACCGAAACCGAAACCGAACCTTTTGTAGACTTGCTAAAATCGTTGAAAAAATGGCATAAAACCGTTTTTACACAAATATTTTGGGGCTGTCAACACCCAATGTCCTTGAAATTGATGTTAATTAAGCAGTTTTTTAAGAAAATTACTGGAGTTAGACCAAGATAATTCTGCAATGATTTTGATAACACACGCAGTGCAAGTGTTATTTTAAACGTCAAAACTTCTATGAAATTATGACGTATTAATAACATTTGCACTAGTAGCACTACGTATGCTATCAAAATCATTGCCGAATTTTCTTGGTCTAACTCATCAGTCAAGCTAACATGTAGATTAGATATAGGGTCAATCAAAAACGCGAGCGCAGCGAGCGCGAATTTTTTTGTTAGCAATATCGCAAGGGAAGTAACAAGAGTGGAAAACCGAGAAAAAGGTGGATGGACTGTGTGAGAGATGATATGAAACGAACGCAAGTGAATGATGAGATGACGGGCGAGAGAGAGGTATGGACGTAAAAAACATACTGCGCCGACCCCAAATGAATGGGCTAGTGAATGATGATGATCGCAAGGCCGCGTACCGATCTTCACCTGGGCCTAAAAGTCCGAAGTGCCCCAGTGAGGCGAACTTTCATGCGAAGTCAAAGCCGTGCTTCAGGCTTCAGGATAAGTAGTTGAGCACAGACTCCAACCAATGTCCATTGTATTAAAAAGCGAGACCGCAGGCCGAGCATGGCGCAGGGAGGCCCAAGGCTAAGCTGAAGTAGAGGACATGTGGAATACAAACCAATGGTAAATTGGGGTAAAGACTAAAAAATTAGGCTAAGGTCGAGCATTCGTATGAAAAATTGTACTGGGGACACTTTTAAGGGTTTTTTTTTTCATTTTAAACAATAGTCAGCTTTTCAGCCTCGCAAAATATTAACTGTACAGAAAATCAACTTTGCGGCACTACTTGAGCGTAGCCTTTAGCCTCGCTTAAAATTTGCCATTAGAGGTAGATAGGAAATGACTGAATAAGTGAGTGAATAAGAGCGAAAAAGACATCGTTCGACTCGGGCCGAGCTGATACTCGGCCAACGGCTACGTCCGACAGTGCTATCTCATTCACTCCGATAAAATTAGACAGTGTGCGCGTTATAGGTATTGACAGCCTCTTAAGACTGCGTCGACCGTCCAGTGGCGCCCTCATAATGGAATTGTGTTTTATAATAATAAATAAATTAATTTCTGTACCTATACATGAATCAGTATATGTAGGTTATTACTATTGTTGTCCTACTTATTCCCCAACTTTTGGTCTTAGTCCGAAGTACCATTTCGTAAGTTTCGGCCCGGCCGAAAGGTTCGGCCGTTTTTTGGCCGAAACCGAAACTACCGCCGAAACATGTTTTTTTGGCCGAAACTGGCCGAAACCGAAACCGAAACCGAACCTTCGGTCGGACACTAATATTTATATAACGTTAACCCCCCCTTCAGGTATTTATTAAATTCCGCAAACCACTGTTAAATTTTGCGCCTTTCTAACAATCACAAAAGTTAAAATGACACGCGAAATTACAAGCCAAAATAAAACTGTATCAAAAATAACAGGTATCACGGAAACTAGCACATAGAGCGCAGTTCAAAGTTAAAGCTTTACGCGAACGGTAGTTGTCACGGGCGTGACCCGTCTATCAAGCTATCGATGTCACGTCCGTAGCACGTGCTCTAATCACGTCCGCCATGTAGTCACGCAACGTGTAATTGTGCTGGCTTAATTTGTCCATAACAAGTTAAGCAGGTCGTTGACGTTTGATGAAATTGTGACCACTAGACTAATATAGCTACATTGTATACCAATGGTGAAGCTTCAGAAGGAATTTACATGTCACAAAATAGGAAAGCCGGTGGAAATGTTTTTTCTAAACATACTGGAAGGCAGGCTTGAAAAGACGAGAAGAAGGGGAAATCCTAGAATTACATCAGCCAAGTGAAGATTGCGTCATTTGCGTCCTATGTCAAAATCAAAAGACCATAAAACAAAAGATTGGCGATCACTCCACCGACAAGATCAAAGCTCTTAAGTTTAAGCTCTATCTCTATACTGATGATAAACTGAATATCTGACGACCGGTCTGGCCTAGTGGGTAGTAACCCTGCCTGCGAAGTCGGTGGTCCTGGGTTCGAATCCCGGTAGGTGCATTTGTTTGTGTGAAGAACACAAATATTTGTTCTGAGTCATGGTTGTTTTCTATGTAGGTATATAACTATGTATGTATATCGTTGCCTTGCACCCATTGTACAAGCTTTGCTTAGTTTGGCGCTAGGTTGATCTGTGTAAGATGTCTCCCTAATATTTATTATTTATTATATTTATTTATTACAGTTACATTTCGAATACGAAAGAAATAGTGATAAAGGCCTCAAGTGTTTACTACTGGGATCGAACCAGCGTTTAAAACTGTTGTCTATATTTATTATCATATCACCTCCAAACCTCAAGATTGGACATGTACGAGTATATCAAGTTAGGTACCTATGCATAATTGAAACATATACGTCGAACTAAAAGTAAGGTCGACGAAATATAAAGAGAGCCGATCTCTAACTCTCTCTCACTTTACATTTCGTCCACTTTACCAATAACCTTAAAATTAAAACAAGCGACATACGTTCATATTTACATTCGCAAAAATCGCAAGAAATATAAAGCAATAAATGTCAACACCAAAAACAGGCCAAGCACACCTTGTATAAAATTGTATCGATGTTATCCCGATGTGGCTAATGAGCGGTTATATTTTTATCCCCACCAAAAAAGGGCGTCGACAGACAGTTTTGACTGACAAACGCTGCTGTAGGTCCTTACCTACGCTTAATGACGCATTTCTCCACATAATTCGGCCGCTGTCGCATACTAAGTACTTTTACTTAGTATTCGGAATACTCGTTGCGTGAACTAATTTAGTTAATTAGATTTTTTCTGTGTAATTGCTTTTGTTTTTACAAAAGCTTTCTTAGAATTGCTCTTGTTTGTTAACAATAAAATTAGGTATTCAAATTAGTTTTGAACTCTTAAGTATTTGTTAACATGCATTACTTGCGAAAATAGAAGAACACTGAAATATATGAAAAAGACTCGAAATCATTTCTTTTTTGGACTGGACAATGACACAGTGGTAAAACGAGTGGTCTCATGCACACATTGCTCACATAACTAGTATGGTAATGTGATCTGTAAAAATACCAAGTATCAAGATAACCGGTAAAAATACTACCGAACCCCGTTTATGACATCTTCGACAAAACGCGCCGATATGGTGCTGCTTTCCTGTTGCATGATTAATGCCTTCCGTTCGAGTTATCATTCATAATGTAGCGCCGGATTAGCGATACGGCGCTCGGGTTAGGAGCAGATGGTACGGAACTCACAGGCCGAAAAGTCTTCGTAGCGACTATTAAGTTTGAGTGGAGAAAGGAAGCCCTTTTTGGGGTTCTTTTGGTGTTTATCGATAATGTTTGCGTAGCGTCACAAAAAGTACCTATCTACTTCCACAATACAATATCTTTATCTGTCATTTTGACTTAAATATCATAATTACACCTTATCAAACATAATCCCCCGCCTGTGTGTGTGTTTGTATGTTTGTTCGCGATAAACTCAAAAGTTACTGAACGGATTTTCATGCAGTTTTCACCAATCAATAGAACGATTCTTGAGGAAGCCGGGGCGGGCCACTAGTTCGGTATAAAAATGGGATAAAATGACATTATTAAAATGGAAAAAATTACATTATAAGCAGTACAAATCTCCATTAGACTTTTTTATTTATAAAATCTCAAGAAAAATATAAATTAAGCAACTAGCGCGCTAAAATCCAATTTCACTAAAAGTCAAACAAACCGGTTTCTGGCGGCCTTCACTAGGATATACCGGTTCATACCAACCAGAATTACGCTCCCATTTACCGGCAGAGCTTCCACACTTACACAAGAAATGAATGGTCCAATTTTCTCTTCCAGTAATCGAGCGTTGAACGGCGTAAGCCATGAAATAGGATTATTAGTCAAAATTAAAAAGTTGCCAGTTACTT
Organism: Cydia splendana; assembly: GCF_910591565.1. Taxonomy (NCBI): domain Eukaryota; kingdom Metazoa; phylum Arthropoda; class Insecta; order Lepidoptera; family Tortricidae; genus Cydia; species Cydia splendana. The sequence continues at coordinate 18,251,965 of NC_085969.1, forward strand.
TCCGGGTTTTTGACGCATGCCAATCTTAAGTGTGGTTGTTTTTTTACGCTTCCGTACCCAAAGGGTAAAAACGGGACCCTATTACTAAGACTCCGCTGTCCATCTGTCTGTCTGTCTGTGCGTTTATTTGTCACCAGGCTGTATCTCATGAACCGTGATAGTTAGGCAGTTGAAATTTACACAGATGATGTATTTTTATTGCCCCTCTAACAACAAATACTAAAAACAGGATAAAATAAATATTTAAGTGGGGCTCCCATATAATAAATGTGCATGTGAACCCTTCGTGCGTGAGTCCGACTCTCACTTGGCCGTTTATTTTATTATTAACTTAAGCATAAATAAAACGCGTGTGAATACGGAAGAAAGTTGTTAGAATAAAATTAGAAATTCAATTGTCATTTGATTTGGACATTGATTGATAAACATAATAATTATAGTTATGGCACCCCTGCCAGAGAGAACTAGAAAAATTAACATACACGACTTCCAAATACATAATAGACATGATGATCGACGATTAAAAAACAAAAATGATTTTGGCGTCTCATTCCCATGTCTGAAAGATAAACCTAAGTCACAAAACAAAACTAGAAACTATCAAGTTTTTGTTTAGTCTTTGTAGAATATTCATCGCTAAACAAAAACTAACTAAAGTTTTGCCGTAAGCGATTCAAATAAAAGAATAACTGAAGCCAAAGTTATATTATTTATAATTCACCAGAACTACCTTAGGGGTCATCCATTAATTACGTCACACGTTTAGGGGGAGGGAGGGGGTCAAGAAAATGTGACATATTGTGACATGGGGGTGGGGGGATACACAAACTTTGTGACGTCACTTTAACTTCATCAGTAACCGAAATTTTTTTTTTAATTAATTTATTCGCTATTTCGCTGTACATTTAAATAACAGGTTTTTAAAACGATAATCGTTTTTATTCTTTTAATTTTCTTTCCTAAGCAGTTTTGGGTTAAAAAATTACTAATATTTATATCGTCAAAAATATTTTGATAAAATATTAATAATACTTAGGTACTTACTTAATTCGATTTGGCGATTTCGTAGAAAAAATGTGACGTCACACTAGGGGTAGGGGTTTGCCAAATGTGACCAAATGTGACAAGGGGGGGGGGGGGGAGGGGTAAAAAAACCTAGAAATTCGTGTGACGTAATTAATGGATGACCCCTTACTTCGAGAGACGAAATGCCATGAATTTTCTAGACTTTCTAAGTAAAAGCTACCTATCCCAGATTGTCGGTTTGAGATTTGTGCCCAAACTTTCCCTCTTAGGTGATACAATTTCAGAAATCTTCGCTAAGTGTTCACCTATGTAGTCACCAGACGGGATTGTTTTGCCATGTAGGGTTCTTGCTAAATTGGAAATCCTGTAGCGTCAGTAATGAACAACCATTTTAGCTAGGACCCTAAATGGCGCAACAATCGCGGTGCGTGATGGTACCTACACGCAGTTTATGTTGGTAAAATCTTATGATTTGTCAATTCAAAATAACTCAAAATAAATAGAGAATGATAAAATTTCATAATATACTCGTACATTGCACTTAACATATTAGGTCTTAAAAAAAAGAAAATTAGATAGTTTGACAAGCCAATACCTACTTAAATTATTATAAATGGAAAACTCAAATCAGAGCCTTCTTTAGATGGCCCGATGTTACTTAAATAACAATCTAAACTCTAAAGATACCTAAACAAATTGCCCCAGCCTAATAAGACAAAGGTGCGACAGTTAATTATTCTGTCACCCCAGCTCCCAACGGCAGCACAAGAAGTACCTATTTTTAAAACTAGAACTGCACTTAATTCTATTCCCACTCAAACTAAAAATAACAATTAAAACGCGGGTTCGTGACCTCATACAAATAACAAAAGACAATCGGCACATATCGGAACAGAACCAAAAAGGAGTTGCCCCAATTAAAATTGACACGGGCAGCTCCCAGCAGCGGCGCATCGCCAGCACGCGATCTCAACGGCGAACGCTAAACGATGCCATTCATTTTGTTCGGTGTCGCGCACTGTTTAATGTTTTCGTGAATTCAAATTGGACTGTTAAAAATCTTGGCATTCGGCGCTAGTTTTGGAGATTGAGCCCGATTTATTACTGCTAAGCGCTGATTTATCCTCTTCCAATCTCGTCATGGTTTAGAATTTAGATGTCGATTCGGATTGCTGTCGCTTCGCACTCGAATTCTAGGCTATTTTAAAACTCCTAACTTTATATAGAACGCAAAGTTTCTCAAGCAGAATTAAAAATATTTTTTTAAAAGGGGGAGATAACTTCGAAAGCACAAGGTGTAGGGTGCGTAATTAAAAGAGACGCGTCGAGCGACAGTCGTGAGGTGCAGGGTCTTATCGCCTGGGTTTTAATTTGAGGCTGGCCTGGGACACGCGAGCCGGTCACGCGAGCGAACGCATCGACCGACGCCAGAAACAACACCGCACTTTTTTTTAATATCCTTTATCCATACGTTATCGGCCAGTGACAATTCGAATGCGGAATTTAAATTTCGAGGCTCATTTTCACAATTCACACCTAGCCAAGTTGGACACTATCTAATCTAAATACGGAACCCTAAAAATATGTCCCTTATTTAATTTAAACTAACGTACCTAAATATACACGTTTATTGAACAGGTCAATAGAAAATACTTTTTTTCTAAGGATGAGGATTCAGTCAGGAAATTGGGCTTTTAAGCCACACTTTGGGAACCAATACCTATCCTCAGAAGAAATGTGAATCTAATTGAATTGAATGATTTATGAGAAAAAAATGCTGTGTAAAGGTGGTGAAATAATTAATATTATTCAATACAGACTTTCGTATCGATGGCTAAAAGTCAATTTTGTCGTTTTGATTAAAAACAGTGTCTAATTGCTCATGAAATACACACAGGTTTTTTTCTAATATCCCTATACAGCCAGTAACGCGAAATTTAAAATTGGAAGCTCTCGCTTCGCTGCCTTGTCTATAGGCGTTCTATTTGTTTTTTACCGGGATAGGAAATAAGATTTCACGTAGCAGTTTTTTGGGTCAGTTTCGGTCGCGTGTCGGATCGTAAATAATTAGTTCATTCATTCACTCCCAGGACGTCGCGCCATTGTTTGTTTTGAACGCGTGAAAAACTGACGTCTTCTTTCGTTCATCGGCTATACAATTTTTAATCGGAAACGGTATAATTAGTCTTTGTTTTTCTTCATAATTACCTTGCAAAGTATTGGCGATCAGTCACTCATTTTGCTGGTTTTTGTGTCTAGTAATTAGGAACAAAAAACCTAAACGTAACTACCTACACACTCCTTTGTTTGGATAATAGTGCCAGAAAGAATTAAAAAGAAGTAGTATTGGCATTTTTCCTTTGATAAACTATATAAGTACCTATAATTTAAAAATGTGTATCGGAATGTTCTTCTTTAGTCAACGCCGCAAAATGGCATAAAGGATTTGGATGAAAGTTTGCACTCCGATGATTTATGAACTATTTCTTTACTCGTTTTAGTTACTAAACGAGTAAAGAAATAATTTCTAGTTCATCTGAAGTTAGTTTATTCATGAATGTACTTTCTATTAAAACAAAGGTTGAATTCAATAATCTTTAAGTATTTCACAAATCTCTTGTGTTAAATGTTCAACCCGTTCTTATTTATCCACTAATAGTCACCATTTAAGCAACTCCAAAGTTAATCTATGTTCACTGTTACTGCCACAAACTTGGTCCAGATAATTTATTGGTTCATTGGAAGTTTCCGAATTCTAAGTCCGTCATTAATTGGAGATTCGCCGCAAGTACTCCAGATACACTAAGTTTCACAATATTTGAGCCGATTATTTGTCGCTTCATTGATTTACCATTATCTCAATGGCAACTGAGGGTCTACTACAAAGTCTACAAACCACATCGTTTCTTCGTCTGTATGCCTCTCTATTACTCGAATATCCAAGAAGAGCGATAGTGACGCAGATAACGAAATTTCGATTGTCGATGTTCGCAGTAAGCCCTCTGTGTTTTGAGGGCGTCTTAACTAACCCTTTATTAGTTAGAAACTCCTTGTAACTAATATAATTTATTAGATGGATTTGATTATATTTTGTACCTTCTATTTTGGAGCGGCTGTGTCTTCTATAATACTGATATCATTAATACGTTCCGTAATAAAATCTATCATGAAATTAAGCTTCAACACAAAATTTAGTTATATTGAAAATGTCTTCTTCTCTTCTTCGACCTAGCGTTTTCCCGGCCTGGCGCAAGGGTCCGCTTTCCTGCTCAGTCTTCTCCACTTTGCCCGGTCTTCGGCATCCTCGGATGTGAGATTGCTTTAGGCCTACCGCGTGATCTAGGGCCTTGGACAGTGAGATTGAGGCATCTATTTCCGACGTAGTCTACCGGTCTGCGGCGTATATGGCCATACCATCGGAGGCGACTTTCCTGCAGTTTATCCGCTACATCACGGATTCCGAGGCTGCCACGGATGTGTTCGTTACGTATGCGATCTAGTCGCGTAACGCCACACATCCATCGCAACATCTTCATCTCCGTGACGTGAAGCTGCTGGACATGCCTTCCGAGGACAGGCCAGGTCTCGCTACCATATAGTAGGACTGGTCGGATGATGCTCTTGTACACAAGGCTCTTTAGCTTCACCGGTATCCTGGGGTCGCAGAGGACACCGGTTACTTCTCGTCGTGATCGATTTGACCCGATTCGTGCAGCACGGACATTATATTGAAAATGTCTTCCAAATAATTTTTCCTAGTAATAAAAAAATTAATTGCTGGAATGCTTGCATACAAGATTAACAACAATATCACAGAACCGATAGTAAAGAGATTTTACTGCGTTAATAAAATACTGGAACCAATCATTCGATTGTATTCTCATGACAAATATGAGGGGGATTAAAAATCAATCGAACTGTAGTTTCACAGAATCCTGGAGATGTGTCGATGCCGGGACCAATACACTATAATTTATAAGTATTTAATGATGTGTCGTGTGGGGTTATTTAGTCTTGGGGCTACTTCATTTAGATCCATCAGTATGATAGTTTTAAAATTCCTAGCTTGTTCCAAGCTACCCCTGCTTCGGTAATATGCGTAGGGTAGGTACATTATCAAAAATAACAAACTATAAGGAGTTTTTTATTGGATATTTGGGGAAATAAGAGTGACGAAAACGCGTCGCGAGGGATGGGATATTCATATTAACAATTTGACAGCTGACAAAACTGTCAGGAAACTAACGTGTGCCATCGCCAGGGCGACGCCACCACAGTCATGCACAATGCGAATACCTAACTACCTAATTGACGACGATATCGTCGTAGCAAGTGATGCCAAAATGTATGTAGTATTAGGAATTGCCTCATTTAGTAAATTAAAAATAGTCTGTCAAGCCATCCCCGTCAGTAGAAAAGAGCGACAAATTTAAAAAATATAGGCGCTAAGAGTTATCGTCCCGTAGAAGTATTTCGCGCCTTATCTACTGACAAAGTTCAACATAACATTCGAAATCACCCCATTTTCGAATTTACCCCACTGCACCTTCTTTGTTTCAGACGGTATTGACTAGAGGGCGTTCTTATTAGTTTACAAGTGTATCAACCGCCCCTCTGTTTATTATTTACTCTATACTCGTGGGACGATATTACTTTCCAACTCTTTCGGAAGTTTACTTTCATTGTTTACGTCTGTCTCCCGATTATTGGAACCCGCTGTACCTATAGGTACTTCCGTGCTTATTTGTGTAATCGTATAGTTTTTAGGGTTCCGTACCCGAACGGTCCCAATAATTGGGTTATTCGCGAATGATCTAGAACGCAAAAGAAATTTCAGTCTATCGTTTTTTCTTTCTTTTCTAACAAAGTAAATTCTTAGTTTAATCATAATCCTGCCACGGCTATAAAACCATTCGAGCGAAAGAAACTAAACTTGTCAGTTCAATTCACGTGGCGCTAAGTAGGGCGACCTGCCTTTGACTTACTGAAGAGATGTTATCGTTGCAGCTGTTATATGATTACTAGGACTAGGCTCACATAAATTATCTACATGCCAATTCAACATTGCGATTCTTTTTTTAAATACAACCATGCTTCAATTTTTAATATTATAAATATATCTATCTATCTATCTATCTATAAATATGAAATTGTTTCTTGGCGACCTAGAGGCGTAACCTGATTGTCACATCAGGTTATGAATTTGATTTGGATTTGTTATGGAACTTATGGATAATAATCTGTTGGTTGGTCATTAACTGAAATGATAGAGATATGCGTGATTTTTTAAATAGAAAACCCCACAATTTGCAGTATTTGGGATTACAAATACAATGAAATATTACATCAATGCAAAATTTATCTTTTGTCCTTACCTTTTTATAGCAGAGCTACTAACCCGATTTTTATAAACTTTAACTACTTTTCTGTTTTATTATAAGATTTAATTTGCACACATGTTACAGCTAAACTGTGGAATGAACCATCGTCCGCGGTATTTCCGAAGCGATACAACCTTCAAAGTTCAAGCCTTCAAAAAAGAGCGTACCTCTACCTACTCCCATCTTAAGAGGAATCGCACTTGCAACCTCTCTGGCCTTGCAGGTATCCATGGGTGACAGTAATTACTTACCATCAGGTGATTTGTGAAAAAACCTAACAAATATTCATTGGTAAGGTTGCCGAAATATAAAATGAGCCGATCCCTCGAACAAGTTTGAACAAGATTGGCTCACTTTATATTTCGTAAACTTTAAATTATAAACATCTCTAAGTATATAATTTTACCCTATAGTAACTGAAAACCCATTCGTACAACTATTTCAAAGGATTCACAATCTCACGATCCTGCGATAGGGGACTCAAACGTTACACTACCTCTTAATTAAGCATTAATATGAGTTGCTACGTGTTGACAATATTAAACTGAAAACCGCACCCAAATTAATTACTCCCCAACTTACATTACATTTAAGGCTCCACTATTCTACAAAGGCTTAATTTGACATATAACAACAGTCGTTTAAGTCTTTCTTGAAATAAGCAGTTATGTTACCTGAAGCTTTATTGCCCCTAAAAATAGTAGCCTCAATGTAATAAGGACGTAAGTGGCTATTAATTTAATACTAAGAATAGTCGTTGTTATGTCGAATGTGTGTAATATTAGTTAGACTATAAAGGACTTTTGGCTGGATTCATAGACATGTTTTATTAGAGATTCAGGTTTATTAGGTTAGTTGCATAGTTTCGTATTTTAATAGGCTGGAATGGTGTAATTAAAACTAACTTTTGTGTTTGTGGATATAAAATTGTTATGATGTTGTGAAATATTTAGATCATAACCTAGTTTATATCTACAGGTTTCAACAATCGACTGTTGCATAGAAAATATAATAATATACATAATGTTACCTACAATACCTACTTATTTACGCAGATGATGACCGAGAAATTGATGACTAAATAAATAGTAGTTTAGAAAATGATTTTATTGGAACGCCAATTGTTAAAATAATTAAATTCAAGGATCTGCTGGCTGGAGCTACCCCAAGTATTTATCAGTATCAGTATCAGTTACCGATTCAAATGCACGGCTTAAAACTTATATTAAGTATTTTCTTGATTCCTTATTTGAATTATCAAAAAGAATTCACTGTATACGTCCAGTTTTGTCACCAGTAAATAAACTAAAGTCAATACTTACCTAACCTCCAATATGTGAAGATATATGACAACTAGCCCCGTAAATAAAATGCTAACTCCGCCATAACTAAACAACGTCAGTACGGTGCTAACAAGCCAATATGGCTAGTGGTCTCCCGTACTCGCCCAGCTATTATTAGTATTACTTACTGAGCATAGGAGTTGCTAGAACCAGATAAGGTGAAGTACCATCTAGAAAACATCAAAGTCGGGTAATGGTGACACCACTCGATACGAAACTTCTCTTCATAACTTTAGATGTGCTTCATTAACAGTCTTAGTTTCATATTTTCATATTTAATTTAAACAGGTGATAAATTATAGTACTTAAATTGGTGATGGGCTCTATAAATCTCTGGTAGAACCGATGCTGAAAATATAACTCGATACAATTGTGAGCTTGACATCATCTGCAAAGGAACGTGAAATTGGTATTCAACGGCCTCAATTTACTTCTCTCTCACAAAAATAACGTATGTAACTAGAGATCCGACTTACTGGTTAGAATGAGACGATTTTGTGGTAAAGGCGAATGGTAGGACCGTCCTCGTATCGCACCGTCCATCATGTGAGTTGAATTACTGTTATGATCCACACCCGTCGCAATAAAGGTGACTTTTCTTGGCAAATGTTAGCTCGGACGGGGTAGCGTGTTGAACTAAAAAGACGTAACCCTATACAAGTGTTGCAGGCACATACGGCTTTTTTGTGTTAGGACGTTACATGACGCGTCCTGACCAATACCGTCACCATATGCACTTGTTGTTATGAAACTCTTAAGGAAATACGTCTTTTTGGAACACGATTCATGCTTCCGATATGTTTACGGCATTTTTCCTTAGGATAATAAGTACGGACGTGGTTTGTATTTTTTATATTTTAGATGCCTACCGTGAAAAAAATGACAATAATGCCACTCCAGTATACCAAACCTCTAGCTCTTTTATTCTCCACAGATCATTTAGGACGCCTAAGCTGTAGGAATACAAGCAAGCAAGTCAGGCTCCTCAAATATCTCAAAGCTCGTATGCGGAGCCCATGACATACACAGAATAGCAAAGAGTCCTCTCTTCGCAGCTACCCTCAAGACATTGTGCGATGCCTATGTCTAGAATAGAGTCATTTATTTTAACACAGGGTTGATATATACCTGCAGTGTTTAATTTCGGAAATGAAGCTAATCGAAGCAGAACTCATCACGACGGCGCGAGCAATTGCCTCGAACCTGTAATAGCTGGTAACCGCACGCTCGGTATGAAGCCGTTGCTCCAGGCAGTGCTGTGGCTCAAACATCGATAAGCAAATAACGATGTTGAGAATCATAGAAAACAAAAGAGGAAAGATGTTTGGACACCTGGAAAGACGGGAGGGTTGAAGCCAAGAAAGAGAAGAGACCAAAGAGAGCGTACATCGATCAAGTAAAGGCAAACCTCAATATCGAGTCGTATCAGGCAGTCAAGGAGAAGGGAGGGAAAAAAGGAAATAGATCGACCTACAAAGATTCTAACTCGTAAGTGTATGATGACGATGATGAAATAATCTCCAAATACATAGTTGGCATATTTATTGTATATATCATTGGTTTAAAATGGGATAAGTGTTTGGTGTCTCAATTACTTCTTTAGAAGAATAACTACCCAAAACTGGATAATCTCTCCGGATACAATCATCCCTTACGACTACTAATGTTCACAGATGAATTAATACCATAAAAGTAGCATACATGTTACAAAATATGACCGTGCGGTGTCAAAACTAGCAGGAACACAGGTTGGAACTCATCATATAAAAATTTAAATGAACATTTTGATATATCAAGCCACAACGAACGCTGCTCTACATATATATCTATCTACCTAATCTACCGCAGGACTTCACATAATTAATGACACTCCAGAATCTCTCTTTCTTTGTATATTTTTTTCGAATTCGACTAATTTTTCAGCAGCTTAATATTTTCGTTACCAATCCACGTTGTCTAATTTTTGCAACTGCGAGTGTAGTACTACTGCATCTAATTAGTTGCAGTTCAAGACTTCCAAAGACTGCAACAATGTCATTGATATATCAATTGAATATCAATGGCCTTTACTTGCAGCGATACAGTCTGCAGCATTACAGAGCTGAAATGCCTTTTTGCATTATTTTAGACATTTGGGGGGATAAAAACTGTTTAAGAGTAATGAAACATTACCATCGACAATTCCCGCCCCTACCCCCAGATTGACGCGTTGTTTGAGCCCTCGCCAGCAAGACGTAATTACTTCGCGAACAGTTTGTCAGCCAATTAAACACCTTTGCTTTATTAAGAAGCCGCAGCGAGCTGTAAATAGGGCATCAGAAGAGCAATTTCTAATGAGCGGGTACGGGAAAGTTTCCGTTTTTGCTGCTACGTTTTAATTTGGTTTTTTGCGCTTAGGAAAAAGTAATTGGATGGTATTGTTTTAAGTTTTTATGAGATTGTTGAAGCAGTTCACATGAACAGCCCGTTCTATAAACGGACAGACAAGGTACTTAAGGAGTTCGAGTTCTTCTAGGCTAACTGCACTGACTTGACAAGCGTGTGGAAGCGGCATTATATAGTTCAAATCCTTATGAACGTATGGCTATTATTTGCGCTGTCGCACATTATGGCGGCTATAAATTAGCTTAGATGGACTTTAATTATGAGGTTGATGATCTCCTCTATAAAGATCACACCACATCACTATATTGAAAAGTACCTACATGTTTTGTTCATAGAAATTGGCTTAAGATCCCACACTAAAGAGGTCTCTTAATAAGTTTGACTAAACTTTGTGTTAATAAAAAATTCTTAACTTGAATTAGAATTTAATTAGACCTATCAACTGGGGCCATAACTCAGCGCATCTACTTCTAAGCAACTGTTATGGTAAGTTGAAAAGATCTAACTCTAAATTGGTTTTCATAGTGATACGACAATTTAGTTCAGGACAAAAGAGTGCGCTACGTAAGACTTTGACAAAGACTAAAGCGCGTCCCACACTTTTTTAGGGTTCCGTACCCAAAGAGTAAATACGGGACCCTATTATTAAAACTCCGCTGTCCGTCTGTCCGTCCGTCTGTTTGTCTGTCTGTCACCAGGCTGTAACTCAAGAACCGTGATAGACAGTTGAAATTTTCACAGATGATGTATTTCTGTTGCCACTATAACAACAAATACCTACTAACAATAAAATAAAATAAATATTAAGGTGGGCTCCCATACAACAAACGGGATTTTTTTGCCGTTTTCTGCATAATGGTACGGAACCCTTCGTACGCGAGTCCGACTCTCACTTGGCCGGTTTTTCTACATACCTAGATATGAAGACATTTGCTGCACCATTCATCGTAGCTTGAAATAAAGGAGTTCAGATGAAATGAAAAGGATTATTGTTTTAGTTTTATCTTAATCTAACGATATAAGCGTCGGCGTGTAACGCTGTGGAACAGAGGAGCAGTGGAGTGTTTAGATTTTAGATTTTTGAGTTGTTCGAAATATTTTTTTTCGACGAATGGCTATGGTGTGTGTCGCTTGCGATTGTGGAATCAGATGAGACGCATTAATTTTACTGTCAAACATTATTGTTACCAATAGTAATATGACATTATTAAGATAAAGCAACCTTCTGTTCGTACAGTTAAGAATGTGTAATAAAGCCACATGATGATGAAAACTAAGCCTCACTCCCAATTATAAAGTTAATTTTGTTTTTATCTCTAAATATTGAGTTGAATATTACGAGAATATCGATTCGTTGAATATTTCGCTATGTTACTTTTGTACTTTGTAGGTACACCTGAGTTGGTACAGTTTTTAGTGCTAGTTCAAAACTGACTAAGAAGTAAATTCGTTTCGTTCGTTAAGTATATTTTAATTTAATTAACCAACGTTACTATTATTCATGAAAGTAACTGATCACTGGTTAATGAAAATTGATATCATTTTTTGTTTATCTTTATCCGTTAATACTCTTATTAAATAACAAACCACGTCTTCCCTAACGCACCATATAAAGCCCCAAACTTTATTAAAACCTACTCCATTCATCCCTGTGCCACTTCATCTCTAGAAGACATTTCGTGGTCTCAGTCATTAATTATATGCCGTGCTTTGTCCCTCAGGCTCTCGGGTCCATTGTGACAATATTTGGGTCGCGCCTTTCAAAATGGATCCACACAATGGAGAGCTACATAGACGGATCATCCTCGTTGATGGGAAAATACAGGTAACAAACTCTATAAGATTATATTAAGCCCCGATCTTTTGATAGCTTGAACTTGGTTTTGAACGACAGTTTAAGACGATTATGAACTAGAAATTCAAAATAAAGGATGACTTTTAAGGTGCTTTTCCAGTGAATTAAAGATATGAGAGCTTAGTTCAAAATAAAGGCGGAACATTTCAACAGATACGAATAATAATTTATTATTTAAATGATAAAAAGATACATGCAGATTAGTTATCTCATTAAATAAAAGAACAATTTGATTATGGCTTTGTCCAATGTGTAGGAAAAATAATCTTTACAATAATATGAGATGTTTTTATTTTGTATATGAACATTAAAGTATGACTATGAGTAATTTCTTAGTTGAAAGGAGATTCTTTTAAGTTTTAAAAACTTAGTAGCAAGCTCTACACGGTGACTATAAATAACTGCATTGCATACCCGTTGGCAGGGAGGCTTTGGGATTATACTGAGCAACTTTTACTATGGGACCAACCCCGAAATCGCGAAAAAAGATTTATCCTCCCATAGAAAATGGACCAGCCAATATGTATATGAAAGAGCCAATTTTTTTTCGCGATTTCGAGGTTGGTCCCATACTAAAAGTTGCTCAGGCGGCTTAGCACGGTCGCGTTTTTATCCCTTGTCACCATTCCTGTCACGTTCTAACAAGTACGTAAGTGCGAAAGGGACGCGCATAGTGATAGACGATAAAAATGGAACCGTGCTGCGCCCACAGTATGATCCCAGAACCTCCCTGCCAACGGGAATGCAGTTATTTTTCAGCCACTCTGTACCTATCATAACTTATGTATTCAACTCGAATAAAAATCTACTACATCTTCATTGAAAATAAAATTATCAGTTAGATACAACTTTTATGTGACTATGATAAGATTTAATATATAAATAAATATATATCACTATCGAAATTAATTAAAAATTGAACAAGTCGTTTTAATTAAAATGCATCATCATAAAGTAATAAAATCATTCGCGTTTACGACAAGTGATCTAAATTAGTATTGGTAAAGACATTTTATAGGTCGTTTATTCATTTTGTTTTATAGGGGCCGATTCGGATTTTGAAATAGACATCTATTAGATATCTTTTAGACATCACCAAGATACGATAACGATATGTTTAAGATCTAACCTGTCAAATTTGACATTTGTGTGATTCTGGAGATACTCTTGAACGATTTCCACAGGATATGACTTAGAGATCCAATTCACATCTAATAGATATCTTACTCTATCTAACGTAAAAGTGACATTGGTTGCCCGAATTGCGCTTCAAAAAAGAACTAGTTGATATCTAAAATATAACGTATCTAGAATGGATCTAGTACGTGGCGTCTCTTGTGAATATCTTGATGTTCGAATACGGCAGTTCGTCTCTGATAAAGTATTATGTTTCATGTGAGTGGACTAAGCTTAACCATTCGTACGTCTTTGTCAAAAATTGCTACTGAATTATCTGATTGCGACTGTACTAGGATCCATTATTTTATTTTTTTGCATATTCCTCATTAAGTACAGTCACCTGCAATAACATGTTCCTCTACGAATGCTGCAAAAATATATGACACGCTCTTATGGATCTACAAATAAGATAGTGTCAGATATTTTTGCGGTCTTCGTTGTGTAACATACTATTGCAGGTGACTATTTATAAATCTTTTTGCCTTTTGACGACTGGTCTGGCCTAGTGGGTAGTGACCCTGCCTATGAAGCCGATGGTCCCGGGTTCGAATCCCGGTAAGGGCATTTATTTGTGCGATGACACAGATATTTGTTCCTGAGTCATGGTTGTTTTCTATGTATTTTAAGTATTTATATATTATATATATCGTTGTCTGAGTACCCACAATACAAGCCTTCTTGACCTTCTTGAGCTGTGAGGCTTAGTCAATTTGTGTAAAAATGTCCTATAATATTTATTTACTTCTAAATCTGCTTTGACTGGAGTATGTTCTATAAAAACTTGTCCCATTTCCCGCCAAGGTGCAGAACCTGGAACAGCGCTTGGAAGTCTAATTGAAGTGGCCAAGTTGGTACCCCGGGCACGTTTGACAATTAATTCAGCTGCCATAGACGTGGAAAACGGGCGGACTAGCAATTCAGATTTTAGAGACTGTTTTCATGGGTATCTATAGTTGGTCAAACCAATTTGTCAGTCAGTAAGAACTAGGAAAACTATACTCATCCTTTTCTTTCGGGTGCTAGTACCAGTGTAAGACAAAGATAGTATGATTCTCTCAGTCTATGATTGAAATGAGACAGTCCTTTGACAAACTATACTGTTTAAACAATCACGTGAGCAGCAAGCATACTAACCTAACCTAAACATCTAATTGCTCGACAACTACATGCTCAATATATGCCGGCTGTCACCTTTATTGAAAATTATGACACCCGGCTGTCACCTCTATTGAAAATTACTTAAAACATGTGCTGGGACTGGACTGTGAGGTGCGCTCGGGCGTCTACCTAAAGGTTGCAATAATGCTGCACGTCAAAAACGTCAAAAATCGAGACATTCACAATTAATTTTACGTTGTTTGCCGTCATGCCATCGGCAGCAGCATTGCAGCAGTGGGACTGCAACGCAGTCAGCAGCAATGTGGCGCCGCATTACTGCAACAGTAATGCTGGTGTAGTCTGAATCCGAAACCTTTCAAATTCTTTGACTATCAAACCTTAAAATAACATAAATTTTACCTCAGTATACCGAACAACTATTTCATACATCGCGTGTCGATGTCTCCATCTGATTCATTAGAGAGGTCAATTATCGTGCTTGCATTGAGAGTACTAATTTGTGCGTATTCGTACGGACAATGAAACTGAATCAACTCGCCATTGTGCTGTACGAGCAAAGTAATTGGGAATATATAATTTTTGGCCATATTGGAATTGAAATCGAAAACCGATATCAGTGCATTGTGCTATAACGTATTTATAATATACTAGCTTTTGCCCGCGACTTCGTCTGCGTGGAATTAGTGACAGCAGCTAAATTAGGTATAGCGCCTGGATAATGCTAATAGCGATCATTCAATTCGCGCATTGCTTACTTCAATTATTAGGCAATTCATTAACTCTTTCAATTCCACCCCCCTTTGCACTCTCTTCAGGGATGATTTCCGTCATAAAAACTTTCCTATGTCCTTCCCCGGGACTCAAAATATCTCTATACCAAATTTCAACTAAATCGGTTCAGCGGCTTAAGCGTGAAGAGGTAACATACAGACAGACAGACACACTTTCGCCTTTATAATATTAGTATGGACTAGTTTTTGCCCACGACTCTGTTGAATTAATACCAGCTGTTAGAGGAAGTACAGCGTCAGCGATAATGTGCTTAATTGCTTACACCAATTTACAGGCAATTCATACATTTTCTCATTTCTACCCCCATTTTCACCCTCTTTAGGGATGACTTCCGACATAAAAACTATCTTATGTCCTTCCCGGGATTCAAACCAGGAGTTTGACACTGACATATTCGCTGGCGACTGCGTAAACTAACTCATAATGCATACAATACTGACATTGGTGCAAGCGAGATGTACTGCGTTTGAGTTGACGCAGTCGCGTTAAAGGCCGTGTAAAACTCATGGTGAGGGTACAGTAAGGAGAACAGCCGGACAGACATACTGTCACAATCTCTAGTGTAGTCAGGTCGCGTGGCAATTAAAAATATCTAAACAGTATAAGACGATTCACAAATTGACATCACACTCTTCAGCGGTGAGCGACGCTACACTTCAATGGTCCCGAGCGTCGATCATCCCTACTATCCCCTGTATGTTATCTTAGGGCATCCGCTAGCTGGCGCGGGTGCACGGAGCGGGCGCACGCACGCGGATGCCACTGCCATTGTAGGTAAAATCCGTCGCACGCGTCCGCGCCAGTTAGCGTTGCTCATACTATTTTTCGTAAACCCGCTCACCCGCGCCAACTTGCGGTCGGACGCCCTTAGGTCGCTACTAAACGAGTTTATTAATAAATTCTTAAATCTTTCCCTGTCTCGGTGCAGCAGATCTAGGTCTCAATGTGTGGATCGCCTAAGTATCACATTTTAATATATGTATATCACGTACGCCTTTTTAATTCAAATCGTCAATAAATTAACTTGCGCGTTGTATCGCAATATCGTAAAGTTTTTATTGCGTGCTCATTAAAAATAATACACTGATTGCTAACTGGTATAAAATACAAAACAAATACGTGAACGTTTCCGTTTGTTTGAGCCCACTTATTAGTTAGTCGATAAAATGTGAAATTTCATTTTAATGGTTCAAACTG
This sequence comes from Cydia splendana, assembly GCF_910591565.1. Lineage (NCBI taxonomy): Eukaryota > Metazoa > Arthropoda > Insecta > Lepidoptera > Tortricidae > Cydia > Cydia splendana. The sequence goes on from NC_085969.1 coordinate 18,268,242, forward strand.
CACGAAAGTTTACGACCTGTGCCCTGTTTATCAAAATATTGTAACTTGTAATACAAGTGGAAGTCCCTTTCTAACAAAAGCTGTCAAAAAGGGACTTCCACTTGTATTATAAGCTTTTGATAAACAGGGCACTGGAGCTCGATTCAAATTTAACGATTTGTTACAGTTTTGATTTTATTTTGATACGATCTTAAAGATCGGGGTTTATTTTCAGTTATATATCGCTACCCTGCATACTATAGCAGTATAATTTTGGTATAAAATAGCTAGTGAAATAGCCGAGGAATTTGATGAGCAAAATTTAAATAGAAGTATATTTATAGGTAAGTAGGTACTTTACTTGACCTAAATTACTTACTTACTTACTTACACTTACTTTACTTTCCTTAACTTACTACTTTTAGATATACGAAATATACATATGTGACGTCCCACGGGTAAAGGTACCTTATGGCGGTTGGCGCTTACGCTGTTATTATCGCAGCTCCAATATTATTACAGCGCTATGCGACGTAAGCGCCATCCGCCTTAAGGTACCTTTTGCCGTGGAACGTCACATATAGGGATTGCAAACCGGATTGATTTTCAATCCGGCCGGATCCGGCCGGATTTTGGCTCCAATCCGGCCGGGTCCGGCCGGACCGGATCCGGTTAGGTATAAGGATATTAAAGTTAATTAAATGACATTTTTCAAGTTTTATGCGTTATATGAGAAACAAAGGGTATTTTTACAAATGTATTCATAAAACAACAATTTAAAGTTAACAAGACATAACTTTTTAACATAGTGTACTCGAGAAACTGAAAACGGCGAAAAATAGAGATACTAATCCTAAAAATACGTGAAATACGGTTCTGAAAGTATGGAATGTTTTATAGGAAATATCCTCCTCTTTTATAATATTAATTTTGGTTTCTTAAATATTAATACTTTTTAAGATATTGGGGAAATAAAAAATATCTACTTTTTTTGTTTATAACTTTTGATATTTTTTGTGTGCTAATACACGCTTCGAATACATTTTTCTAGGCATCATGACGAATATAATGAGGTATCACACGTATTTTTAGGATTAGTATCTCTATTTTTCACGTTTTCAGTTTCTCGAGCACACTAAATAAAATAAAACTAAGTATTAAAAAGTGTCACAATGTCAATCTCAATTTAAAAATAAAACTTGAAATCTAAGTCATTTATTAATTTCTGCTCTAATTTACGTTTACAATAAAATTATAAGTTTGATTAGATTCCAAAGCCTGTTAATGGGATAATTATGGGATGGGAATTGGAGAACTCCTTGAAAGGACAAGTTATCGTAACTGTTATTTGATGGAATTATTTTATAACTCTGATGTCCATTCTAATAACAAGATATTTTACTTTTAACCAAAATTATATAAAATGCGCTTCAATATTATCTTGCTTTCATTTTTTATCCGTGTACATAGTTTTATAGCCTAAATCACAAATAATTAAATAATTCATGAATAAATATTTGGGGACAATCTTATACAGATCGACCTAGTCATAGCCCCAAACCAAGCAAAGCTTGTACTATGGGTACTAGCTCTAGGTAGTACTACTAGGCGACGATATATACGTATAGTACATAGATCGATAAATACATGCTTATATACATAGAAAACACCCATGACTCAGGAACAAATATCTTTGTTCATCGCACAAATAAATAACCTTACCGGGATTCAAATCAAACCCAGGACCATCGGCTTCATAGGCAGGGTCACTGAATGGTCACTACCCACTAGGCCAGACCGGTCGTTACAAATGCCTTCCATAACATCTCCATCCTTTAATGCTTACTTCTAAGTATATAAGTAATCGTCGTATTGTGCCGATTTGTGCCACCAACATGAAAGAAGAGGAAATCCTCTTCTGTTCAATCATCGTCATATTAAATATGTTCTTATTTTACTAAATCTTTTGACTTTTTCATTCGTTCTTTATTCTGTTTAACTTCTTTTTTCCATCCGTCGCCTTTATCTCACCTAAAACGCACAGTGGGTGCTGTGTGCGGTCTTTTTTTCTATTTTCCCGGATCCGGTCCGGATCCGGTGATTTTAACCGGATCCGGTACCTCCTAAAAAGTGCCGGATCCGGCCGGATTACCGGATCCGCCGGACCGGATTGCAATCCCTAGTCACATATACTTACTTACTTTCTGAGTAATTGAGGTAAAAGCTAAAAACCCGCAAAACGGCCTTATCTCCTATCGCAAGTTTCGCGGGGCGCGCCATATCTTTTGTTTCATTCTCATTTCCTGGCTTTACGCCTCTTAAATAATGGGTTATCTATATGTATAGTGCAATGCAGAAGCAAATAATTGAATCACTGATGTTTTTCAATCATCAAAATCCATTTGAATGTAGTTTTCAATAAAATGGTTGCCCTACAATTAAATTAAACTTTGTTTTTACTTGTTATTATAAACGCGCGGTACCCACTAAAAATAACAAGCTTCTTTGATTGAAATTCTGATGTGATGGATTTGATTAGGTTTTACAACTGCAAAGACAGATAAAACAATATAAAATATACGATTGAATGCACCCTTGAAGATTAATCAGTACGGTTACCATCAGTTTGTCACTGACATAAATGCCGTCGAGAACGTAATTTACTTTCTATACATCCCGTTTGCACTAATATGCGAGTGCGAGCGAGATGTATAGAAAGTAAATTACGTTCTCGACGGCGTTTATGTCAGTGACAAACTGATGGTAACCGTACTGATGCATTCATATTATGAAATGTTATTAACGCGTGAAAAATTTCGTCACTCAACTTTTAACATCCGCAGTCGGCAGCAATGTCGCACCGCAATACCTATTGCAGCAGTAATGCTGGTGTAGTTTGAATCCGAACGGCACCTTAAGTCTTATTTACTGTAGGTACCTACCTATACCTACCTACCAAATATCTACTGGCAAAGAAATAACAGTCATTCAATATTAGGTACCATTCATTTTTATTGTATGGGCATAATCCTGAACAAAGTGACAAAATGTTGTCAAAATCAAACCGCTCGATTGAACTAAGAACAGACACAGACAATAATCGAACGCAAAAGTCCGCAATTGTCTCGTGCGGATTAGGACATTGTTACTAACACAATGACGTATCTCAGCATGTAAATGGTTCGAACGATACGCTGTTTTCGAAATTATACTAATCCTAATTCCTATATCGACGTTACTTACACAATAGCTTATCTCTTGTAGTTATCTATAGTCGTTACGACCTTTTTGAGTTAATGACTGTCTTGGGTAGTGTATTTTGTCAATAGCACGAGTACGCACAATGATGGCCTGCGGCGTTTCTGACGAACATTTCTTGAGCGTGAAGCGTGAGTCGTTAGATAATAATAGTTCCGTATAAATAATAATTAATTAATGGAGAAGTTCTTTGCAGTTAACTTTTGTAGAGTAAAACTGTGCACGGTAACTTACTTAATTAAATACTTACTGTTGCACAGACTTACTCCACAGTTGCTCCACAAAAATGTACTGCGGTGTGGAGGCACCTTTATAGGATCCCCACTCAGCATGAAGGTTTTCAGCGGAGCCCTAATTTAAAACTATGAAATACTTGTGACGCATAATAATGTCTGCTAAAAGAAATAGCCAATTGATTCACGTTACATTCAGCACCTCTTAGTCCTCTTATCTTATCTTATTGTTTCTGGGCCCTTGCGGATATACGAGCCCCGATGCAAATTATTTCGTCTAGTTCACATATGTTGCAATCCTACCCGTCAATAAAAAAATAAAAAATCGTTATTTTTTTTTCTTTCAGTACAAGCGGTATTTCTTGTATTTGGATTTAGTTATTGGAGAGCATTACCATATAAAATTAAATTACATTAGTGTAAGCATTAAATATTAGTAATTTTAAAACTAAAACATTATTTTTGAACAAACGCGAGAACCTCAAAAAATGGTCTCACTAGACGAAAACATGTGCATCGGGGCCAGGGGCGTATTTACCCTAGGGCCATCCGGGCCATGGCCCGGGGCGCCAACCCCCAGGGGCGGTATATAGGGGCGGCATCGGATTGCATTTTGTTTTTCTTCCTTGACTTCTGGGGCGCCGAAACGTATTGGCCCGGGGCGCCAAATTTCCAAATACGCCCCTGATCGGGGCTCGTACTTCGACTTATTGGTTTCTTTTGTGTAATCGCCCCCTCAAGAGATATTTCGACCATCTCCATAATTTGGCAGTGCTTTAAATTACTTTGGTTCCAGATAGCCAGCTCCAAACTCCTTAATTCGCTAATACCGAACTAATCCCAATAAGGCCTAGTTTACCCTCTGGCTTGGAAGGTCAGATGGCAGTTACTTTCGTAACTAGTGCCTACGCCAATTCTTGGGATGAGTTGCCAAGCGGACCCCAGGCTCCCATGAGCCGTAGCAAAATGCCGGGACAGCGCGAGACAACGAGAGACAGGTCTATTCTACCTATATTTTCTAAGACAGCACCTCAGCATTGAAAGGGTGGGTTAGACTGTCATATTTATTTCCTACAGAACTCCAAATTTTTGTTTACCATCGCACAATGACGTACATAATCTGCTATAAGACGTCACTTCCTCGAAGTTTATTTGCACCGATAATGTTCCCTTTCTACAAACAGCAACACTATTAACTGTCCATCGGTGGACCTTAAGCCTTTTGTAATAAGGTCCACAGATGGACAGTTAAAAGTGTTACACACAACAAAAGACATGTTTTAATACTTTCAATATCAACAGCACGCCGCTTGGGATCGATTATTCAAGCACTGTGTGGTATTTAGTGTCAAAACATTTTAGGTATCGATTTGTGTCATCATTTTTTATTACTTTTATTAAAGGAATAATGGAAAAATTCACCGAACTTGTGAACTTTTGGATCACTGCTCTTGGATTGGTCAATCGTTCTTTGATCTACCAAAGCTTACCAGAAGCGTGCGAATTTTTCCATTACTTCGTTTTGTTACACGCCTGAGGGACGCGTAGCGACATCTACCGTAAGAATGTTCTACACTGGAGAATGTATTGTTCTTAATTTCAACTAAAGGGACAAGTTTAAAAGTAAACTTTGTATTATACTTAGCAAACCTTCACTGCACTTAAAATATGAAGTGAATTAGTATTACACTGTGTGGTCTATGAAAGCCAGTCCCAAGAATATAGAATAAAAGCTTTAACCGCAACAAAAGTGCCATCATCGCTGTCATTAAGAAACAGTCCGGTATCTCACAAAGGCTATATAAGCACCGCGCATTTTCTATAAAAAAACCTTCCTCTAGCAGTTTAGTTATGTCACTGTAATCCTCAAAACAGCCTCATTTAGATCATCAACTCAAAAGGACAGTGTAATGACATCGTGACTTCACCCTCAAGGAATTTTATGAACTTTCGAGGGTCATTATCATGATTTCGATCAGCGCTCCATCAAAACCACACACGATGTTGGGGCAATTAATCTATCCGAAATATCTATGTTTTATCCGAGGGTGTAACAACGTTTAATAACGTTGACGCGTTCTCGGAAGAACGGATTCTTGTTATACACCCTTTGCGTTTAGATCCGTCATGTTGTGGTGACATTTCTTTTTTAAGTTTTTTATCCGGAGGACGTGAGTGTCGACATGCGTTGGGATTAAAGCATAATTATTTGCAGGTTCCATTGCATTTTTTTCTAAACCAAATAAATTATACAAACTTCCAACTGCCGGTTGACGGGAAGCAAAGATGAGAATTTTAATTGCGTTCATGACAAAACTTGATATACTCTTTACGCATACAACATTTTTTAGCTAGACACTTTGCAATGATTAATAATAAATCATACTTCCCTAGAGGAGGCAAGGCAACTAAATCGATTCTGTTTTAACAGCTTTATTAAAAAGCTACAATACGATGAGCTACAAAAATTTATTCTTACATTCTGGTGTGCTTGTTTTTAAGACCAGAGCACCTCGGTTGTGTGTGCCTAGACGTGCAGAGGGCGCGAACCACGTTCGACGTGTTGCCTCCCTGTCACACTTACGTATGAATTTACAAGTGCGATAGAGAGGCAACACGTCGAACGTGGTTCGCGGTAGGCCCTCAGGTACGCGTGTGCTAAAATATTGGAGCCGTGCTCACAGCTTCGCATACTTCACCCAAACGGTGTGCTGTATCTCATAAGGTTACTATACACGTGGCCATTGGGACAATTGGTAAGGTCACCTTGGTGTCTAAGTACACTCATAAAAGTCATAAAACTGCTTAGCAAAAATGATAAGATCTTTTAGCCCATTCACAAAAGTATCACGATACCAGCTGAATTTCTTTCCGCCAACCGCGGTAGTTTTGTGCACTTTTAAATACCTTGCCTCTGTAACATATCTTATGAACTCCCATAGAAAGTAATCAAAATAGTAATGCGACAAGGTTTCAAAAGGACGGCTTGATGCCACGATAAGCATCGCCGCAGAAAACGTAACAGACAATTGAAAGCGTAATCGCTAGTCAAAACACGTGCTCGCCACAAAGTACCCAAAGATTGTTTGATAACTCGACAAAAACTCTTTTTTAGGATTCAGCATCCAACGTTTTTTAAAATGTGACCCACAACGCAACTAAAATGGCAATAGCACACAATGACCGCATTTTCCCTAATGTTGACATTCAGATACCTATCAACTGCAGCTATAAGCTGTATACTGTCAATTTCCTTGAAAAACGAATGACGTTCGCCTCCGCTTTTATACCGCGACTATATATATAGTTCAATCCTCCACTCATTTTATCAAGAAAATTGACAGATATACCGCCGCAGCAATAACATCGCAACAGTAATGCAGCTGCAGTTGCCATCCGAACGGAAGAATATTGGAGACAACGAGAGAGAGAGAAAACGCTCTACGACGCCGAAATTCCGATGTGCAATATTTATCGCCGGGTACTGTAAGTAGATTCATAAAAAACTGGGTTTCTAAGGAACCTTTTCTACTCTACACAACTCGCACTTGGCCGTATTTTTACAGTACGTTTATCGGCTTTCGATCAACGTTGGGCACATTTGTGTCTTTGTGGTCCTAGTCCTCTTATCTCCGGATTAATCACCGTAAAAGTCTTGGGTCCCCCAGCCGCATTTTTTAGGTACAAAAGACTTCCTTCAGATGTTTGCAGTACCATGTTATTTTAAGATATTAGATTTCGTCAATGCTACAAAACATGATTTTTTGAGTTTCTCATGTTCTATAAAGTCCGGATAAGCATCAAACTTTTGAGCAAAGGTTAAATAGAGGAGATCCCTTATAGGTATAAGTTTGCCTTTGTACATTGCATGATATATTTTTGTTCTTATGTGATTTCCACGTCTTATAAAAATATATAAAAAGGTAAAGGTACTTTTGTGAAAATGTGGGAGTTCCTATTGTTGCCAAATTACTTTAATGCAAACTTAACATTGCCTGAACTTTTATCACCATGACCCATGAACTGAAAAATCCAAGGAGTGCAGTCCAGGGTGGAGTTGCGTTGCAAAGGTCTTTTTTTTTTAATTTATTAAATTTCACGGCATAACAGTAATCCAAAGCACGGTGTAACCAAAAGAGGTAATTAACATATCGCAGAACAGAAGACCGTAAATCCATCGTCTCGCAGAACCTCAAGCATTCATCAAATACGTCTAATCATCTACTCCCAATCACATCACAGCTTGGTGCTGATTCGAGGAACGACCAGACAAGCGATAATTTTCATCGGGACACAGCTCGTACTGGTGACACCGCTGTCAAATAGCGGCAACGTTGTCGAAAAGAAATCTAGTCGATGAGGAAACAGAGACGCAGCAACTGAGCTACTAGTTCTGGATAGTCAAAAACCCCAAGTACTCCCACAGCTTAGAGTAGGCTATTTATTGTCTAGCAGTGAACATCTTCCTCAGAAACTCAGCTTATACGATGAAACTAATTAGGTGTTAGTCGTATTATGGAAAGAAAGAAAAGCGTTCGGAATTAAAATCAAATATATTGCACCAATATTTTGACACGACATAACCACGAAACATCCGAGCAAATAAAAACGGACAGTAGCAGTTTTTATCGACGCTCAAATTACAATTGGTTGCATAATTTTTCCGTTGAATAAACGCCCATCATTCTCCGTCACGAATGAAAAAGAATACAATAAAATAACGTAGCAAATGAGTATGTAGCTTTCATGTATTTACGTCGTTTTTGCTTTGACCATGTGAGGCATTGTGTTTTTTCACTTTTATATTTGTGATCACAACGGGCTATAAATAAAACACGCCTACTTTTGCACTACATTGTATAATTTGATTCGGCTTTATCAAAACTTGATTGTTGATGATAGGCTTCCGAAACAAAAGACTCTTGAATAATATTTTTAACTTCTGTTGGATGTTACATTAGGCCAAATAATTAATAAACATTTGTACACGAATATAAATAAACCTTACATACAAATGTATACCTATTTAGGTACATTTACAATCATTTAGACAAATGCTACATACTTATACTTATATATTTATTTTCTAATTAAAATCTGACTGGGATCTCCACATGAAATCTTATCTCAACAATCATATGCTTATGCCTGTTTGTATAACATTCTTCATTAAGTAGACACTTTATATTGACAATTATTTGATACCTATTTATATTTTATACCTATTTAATTTGCATTCAGAATCTGAACTTTACTGGCCAATAATAACCAAGTATTTTTGGTCTTAACTGCTCCTTAATCGAAATGCGACACCAAGAAAATTCAACATCCTTTATTAAGGTCAAGTGGGGTAAATATAAGACAAGAGATACATAATTATATCACACACAAGAAGCCTTGTGTGTAGACTTCTTTTTAAATGGAATAGGAATGAAAAGGAATAAGTTTTTGTGTTAAAAACTTACGTCTTATTTTTACCCGTGTTTTAAATTTACCCCACCTGATCCTACGTACAGAATTAAAGCATTTGATATCCAGTTAGTAAATTAAGTAAATTAACTTCAAGTAAGTATTGAGGAGTTCTAACGCCAAGAGTTAGCCAAAAATGTTAAAATTTTATTTAAACACATACAATAAAGAAGAGAAGCAAAAACATCCGCCCGTCATCTTGTGCAGTCTATTTGCCGGTCTATTTCACTTCAATTCATTCAATTTAATTCACAAACATAATTTTAATCCCGTCCATCGTCTCTGACACGTGTTTGCACAACTTTTGTGAAAATGGCGAATTTATAAAGGAAGTTTTATGAATTGCAGAATCCCATTATAGTTGTCGGCAATAACTGGACTGGTATTCCTATTGCACATGTATCAGAGACGAGCATTTGTCTGTCATATTATGGATTTTGAAGACCTTTGGAAACAGTGATAGCTGAATAATTCAAGTGTTCAATGTCTGAGGTATTGGGTTCTAATCCTTGCTCGTACAATACGTTTAACAAATAATTTTTAACAAACACCTTGATTCTTCTTCTTCTTTATTATTTCACTCTTGACGGGAGAGATCGTGGTCATCATCGATTGGTGACGAGACTTCACAATACGCCTTGATCTAAAGACTTTATTTTCTCTGATAAACACTGTATGTACATTCTTATGTAATTTTTTTACGCATATATTTTTCATCACTAGCAGACGTTTCACTCCTGGACACAGGCCACCTTTCACAAGGGGGTTAAGTGTTAAGGTGTTAAGTAAATCTCACATAAAAGAATTCTAACTAGCTTGTTTGGTCATCCTCTTTTTTAAGAGATTAGTCATCTGCAATATTTGTAACAAATTAGAAAAACTTTAGGTAACGACTTCGTATTATTAGATTGCCCAATTAGAAATGAAACTATTAACAAAAAAACAAAAATATATCGTTTTCGTGCCGAAAATACCGGTATCCGAACCTGCCGCATACTGCACGTGAGTTGTAGTTCCTATGTTTTTGGTTTTCTTGAGGCAAATAGATGTATAAATTGAGAATAATAGCATTGGGCGGGAGATGATGTGTGGTGCGTCTACGCAGAGCATTGTTTGGTAATCCTGGCGGTTGCGCAAAAAATGTGGGAACTAGAGGTAGTAGAGGTGCAGTTAAGGAATAGTGTGGTGAAAGGAACCGCATTTATATCGATAAAATGTAAAAATAGTCTTAGTCGAAGTTAAGGATTTGTTTAGGTTAAAACAATAATTTAGTGCTAATAGGATATTTAAGTAGACATTGACAGAGCGAGATGCACTGAGAGTACAGTTCAAACACGAAGTCCTGGGATTGGGGGCCCAAGGAAGCGAGAAAGTGTGTGTTGCGACCAGGCTTTATTAGGGCACTGCTGCCCTCTTCAGCTAAATGGCGGTATCCCAAAAACAAATGATCTTGAAAATGTAACTTTGAAATAAAGAATTTAAGGTAGGTAGAATGTTAGGTACCTACCATGTTAGCATTAAATTTTCATTTGATACATGTACCGCTTTTTAGCTTAGCAGGGCAGACTGTGGGGTAGAGCGTGGCTTTATTCAGCTTCCTCGGATTTCGTTTGCGAACTGTGACAGCAAATTATGTTCAGATTTTTATATGTCATTATGTAGTTCTAGGAGGCGTGATATCTGTAATGTCCCTATATCAAAAGACAAGTAAGTTTTTTTTTCAAAATAATTTCTATAAATTTTAGAAAAAGGATGTTACCTACTAATTGTGTTGTGTTTTTAACTACGCCTTGACACGTGTCCCGTATTTTTAGTATTACCCTCATGAGTAATTGCATTGTTCGCGGCCGATGCATAATGATCTTTGACCAAGCGACCTGCATTTGCATGTTACGTACACGTTTTGTGTTTAGTGCTTGTCATAAATTTGATGATGATGATGCAGTTTTATGGAGCGCTTAACGATAATTATCGACAATAACCTAAAGTATGTGGCGACTCCTCTAGCTTTTGTCGACGTTGTGCAACATAATTCTAACAGATGTCGTTAGGGAGCTAGAACGCAATTTGGTAGAAACCTACATCGCGCTTACGGAGTTTCAAATGTCACTTACTATATTACTCCTGACTACCTCTTAGTGGACTTTGGTCCCCAGGCATAACACCCGCCTGAAGAGAGTACTCTTAAGTCCCCTCTCTCTACTTACTACAAGTCAATCGACATCGGCAGTGACAATGTATGGCCACACACACACATGCTTACTTGACGTGGCACTTGGCGTGCATAGACGGACCTACATTTATTTTAAATGTGCTTACAGAATACACATTACATTGTTTTTGTCATTCTTTTGTAGTGAACTGATGGCGATTAGTTAATATATTTTAGACAGTTAACAGACAATTATTACGTAAACAATCGTCACAATATTCTCCTTTAGCTTTAATATACAAACGCAAACGTGTGTTAAAATTGCCGTAGAATAATTTTATTTTCATACTTATTTTCGGGCCATTCTGTATCAATAGAAAAAAACTTATAAACTAGTTTAAAAAACTTAGTGAAACCTGGCAAACTTTTGACTAAGTACTAAACTTTTTCATAAGATTTTAAGTAGGTACCTAGTTACTAGTATTTATAGAAACAAATATCATTTAGAAAAATAAACTAATTACGACGTTTCTACCTTTTCACCAAAATATTAGATTGTAGTAGCGTTAGACAGTATTCGAGTCTGATATATATAAGTGCTATAAGCGGCAAAAGTACATACCCAATTCAGGAATATAATTCATTTATAAACTGGGTATGCACTTTTGTGTTAGTGCTACTCGGGTAGAACTCAATGTCGATACCCAATGTAACAGGTCCCATCACTAACACCTACCCTAAAACGCATCAATTCAACAAAATAACGAGTCCAACGCCCATTCAGGCCCACATTGACAAAAGCACGCCAAATAGTTCGCCCTATTGCTGCCCCTTTCAATACCAAAACGTCGTAACTACATTAGAACTTGCTATACAAAAGGACTTTTCAAAACCATGTCAGCTGTTCTATTCTTATTTTCAAAACGGCGTAAGTGTTTTCAAAGGAGGAACATTTATACGCTCTTTTGTTGTTAAGGCTATGTTCATAATAGCTAAAGGAGGTGATTATTGATAGCCGTGGGTGAGCGCAGCTTTCTCTGTTTTTTTTTTTTGCAAAGCAATTGCTCAAGTTGGTGGTTTGTGCAGACCGTTTGTGCAAAGTTTACCTATTTAATTTATCTGACATAGGCACTTACTTAATAAAATTCTGGCATTGACTGACTAACAAAGAACAGATTAGAGGAGTTTTCTCGCTTTCTTATATCCTGCTTACTACCTATTTACGTAATTTTTTTTGTAGTTTACTCCGATGTGTTTTAAGAGGTATTATTATAGGTATTAATAAATAAAGATATCTAATCTAATATTGATACGGTTTAACAGCCCCTGACACTGACTAAAATAACCGACTTGGTATCGCATTACATCTCAAAATGTTTTGTAAGTAGTAGAAGAATAATTGCGTTACGAGACTTGCATCTTTTTACATGGTTTTTGATGGGATAGAATTATCTCGATGAGTACCTATTAGTTGCCTGTGAAATAAAAGTACAGTCAGCGATAAAAGCTTGTACCAAAAATAAATTGTATGCCAAGAACTTATTTCCAGTCAGTATTGATTCCAATCAGAAGGCGTACAAACTTAAGCAAGTGCTCTCGTAGGCTTCTGCGGTTAGAAGTTCCGCCTCTAATTCATAGATGGCGCATTTTGTTCAAGTCAATTATTATTTCGCATATTTACAGATCTGGCTTATAATGTAAGTAATTATTACCTAATGACTTCACTTTATGGTAGGTATTTTATTTAATTAATTCGAACATTTTCACATTTTAAAGTATGTTCACTTGTTCACTTGAGCTTTATTAACTAGATTTAAATTTCTAGCGAAAGTAAATTTCAAGCAATATCAATTTAGATGTTGGGTTATAAATCTAGAGACAGCGGGGCCGTGGGGAGTGGAAGCTCGCCGACTTTTTGGGGATATAGGCCGGCGTTTGCGGGAGAGAGGTGGGGATCCTCGCTCTGGGTCGTACTTGGTTCAACAGGTCTCCATAGCAGTTCAGCGGGGGAATGCTGCAGGCATTATGGGCACCTTTGAGCCAGCCCATATAACCATTCCAGTCGCAGAATCACAAAGTGGTAACTAAATGTCAGATGTGTCGTAACAGAGTCCACACAATGTGTCTAGAATTGTTTCGAAACAAAGTGTCGTCGCCGTGTCTACACTTTTCCGTAACAAGGTGTCGACACATTTGTGTGCATTTTGCGTGCGGTTTGCGACTAAATCTGACAGCAAATTTGTGACAGCAAATGTCAATATAAAATACCTCTTGAAAACCAAGGTTTGTCAAACTACTATTAGTGTCTCGTGTGCTCGTAATTCTAGTAAGTCATCATGGGCAATGCAAATGATAATAATCGACCGAAACCATATAAACACCCAACACCCGTCAACCTTTTACAGAAAAGTTTTTAAAGAAATTCAATAAGCTATTTAGGTCAGGCAACGAATGCTCCAAAAGCTGTAGAGGGAAATGCTCGGAACACAATTTTTGACTCCGTAACTCGGTTTGACAAGTTAGGAGGTGAACATATCAAAAGTCCCCGGCCGTAGCCCTTGAGAGGGGGGGAGAGAGGGGGCTTTGAAGGTCCCATTTTCCCGTTTTTCGATTATATCTCGGAAACTATGCATCTCAGCGACATGGCCACTTATACAAAATGAAAGTTAATTTAATTTGTTACAAGTTTATTCCGTCAATTTTTTCGATATGTTGAATAGTTTTTGAGATATCCGCTCTTGAAAGTTTATTTAGGGCTCTCAATTTTATCTTGATATATCTATATCAGTGAAGGTGCTAGGCCGTGTTTGGTATCGTTTTCGTATAAATCTGGGGTGCTGAATCCATTTAAGATATCACATTGACACCATTCCACAAAATAAAAATAAATCTTTTTAGGGTTCCGTACCTCAAAAGGAAAAAACGGAACCCTTATAGGATCACTCGTGCGTCTGTATGTATGTCCGTCTGAATACACAAAATAGTTCTTTACCTATAGATGACAGGAAAACCTATTAGAAATGTGCAGTCAAGCGCGAGTCGGACTTAATGTACGGAACCCTTAATACGCGAGTCCGACTCGCACTTGGCCGGTTTTTTTGAAACTCTTCTTGACGCTTAACCGCTGAACCGATTTCGTTGAAATTTGGTATAGAAATAGTTTGCGTCCCGGAACAGGACATAGGATAGATCTTATAACCAAAATCATCTTTTGAAGGTGTGAAAAGTGGCGTGGAAATTTGTACGGGAAATCAATAACCGCTGAACCGATTTATATGAAATTTGGGATGGTCTACATCTTTGATTTAGTTAAAAATGATGAAAAAACATGACTTCAAACCTAAACTTAAACAGTATTAACTTCAAGAAGTCAATTCTGAATTCCCCCCTACACCTCATTTCACACCTTTAAAGGATGATTTTTGAGATAACTTATTATATCCTGTCTCGGGACTCAAAATATATGTGTACCAAATTTAAATTAAAACTGTTCAGCAGTTTAAGCGTGAAGAGGAGTTTAAAAGAAAGTATTTTAATAAGTTTATATGTTTTTACTTCGGAATGGTGTCAATGTGATACCTTAACTAAATTTGGTACTGCGAATTTATACGAAAACGATACCAAACATGGCCTCGTAGCTTTACTGTTGTAGAAGTCAAAATAAAATTGAGAGCCCTAAATTCTTATTACTTGGCCAAACTTGTGTAGAAGGAAAAGGTAAAATAAAAGTCTTCGGCAGGAATATAAGACACAAATATATTTTTTTTTGCGTTACTATTTCATTCATCAAATATAAACATACCTTGATTATACTATTCTAGTGAGATCCTCATAGATAAACAAAAACATTTACTTAAAAAATTACAAGGTCGAAATGTCACGGAACTTGTGAGAGTAATATGTGAAAAATATAAACTTTTATGACAAAAAAAATCTGGACACAATTTAAGAATCACTCAATTGCGTCGAGGAATCATCTGTATTTTTGCTTGTTTCATTACCTCCTCGCTTCTTTTTTGTCCTTTGTATTCTGTAGCAATTTGTTAGATCTGAAAATAAAGATAACTTGCGTCGTCACGGATGTCGATTTATAGGTTTTAGGGAGTGCAGAATTCGAAAACGATGATCATTTTATAATCCAAGATGGCGGCTACGTATTTTGTCATAAAAGTGGAATCCAAAATAGTCATCATTTTCGAAATCTGCGCCCCCTAAAACCTATAAAATGACATCCATGACGACTTTTATGACATAGTGCATGGCCGCCATCTTGGAATCCAAAATAGTCATCATTTTCGAAATCTGCGCCCCCTAAAACCTATAAAACGATATCCATGACGACTTTTATGACATAGTGCATTGCCGCCATTTTTAAATTGAAAATGTTATCATTTTCGAAATCTGCGCCCCCCAAAACCTATAAAACGACACCCATGACGACTTTTAAGACATAGTGCATGGCCGCCATTTTGGATTCCAAAATGGTCATCATTTTCGAAAGCGGGGCCCCCTAAAACCTATAAAACGACATACATGACGACTTTTATGACATAGTGCATGGCCGCCATCTTGGAATCCAAAATGGTCATCATTTTCGAAATCTGCGCCCCCTAAAACCTATAAAACGACACCCATGACGACTTTTATGACATAGTGCATGGCCGCCATTTTGGAATCCAAAATGGTTATCATTTTCTAAATCTGCGCCCCCCAAAACCTATAAAACGACACCCATGACGACTTTTATGACATAGTGCATGGCCGCCATTTTGGATTTCAAAATGGTCATCATTTTCTAAATCGGGGCCCCCTAAAACCTATAAAACGACATCCATGACGACTTTTATGACATAGTGCATGGCCGCCATCTTGGAATCCAAAATGGTTATCATTTTCGAAATCTGCGCCCCCTAAAACCTATAAAACGACACCCATGACGACTTTTAGGGCATAGTGCATGGCCGCCATTTTGGATTCCAAAATGGTCATCATTTTCAAAATTGGGGCCCCCTAAAACGTATAAAACGACATCCATGACGACTTTTATGACACAGTGCATGGCCGCCATTTCGGATTCCAAAATGGTCATTATTTTCGAAATCGGCACTCCCTAAAACCTATATATCGACACCCATCTCGACTTTTATGACAAAGTGTTTTGGTACCATCTGCATGCAAGACATTTCTATTATTTTTACGTACAAAAATGGCCCCCTGTCAACTTTCAATCGAGATTTAATCGATAATTTATTCGATTAATATTCAGATTAATTCAATTTCAATCAGTTATTAATTTCGTTTAGTAGTACCACTGTATATATATTGTATGTAAATAAATGTTTTAAATTTAAAAAAAAAAAAAAAAATTTCAATCTATGTTAGGTCGACTAAACTAATCGCGATTAAAATTTGAGAATTAACTTTTTTTATTCCATTAATTAGTCGAATAAACAGTTAATCGATTAATGCCCATCTCTGACCACGGCATTTTTACACTTTGAGAATATCTGAAAACAAATCAACACAAGGAGCCATTTTGCAAATCCAGTAACATACCAGTAACTTTGTTATTACTTTTGACAGCGCGTGTCATGTGTCAACACAGAGTCGACACAAAGTCGAAACATTGCAACTACTTTGTGACTGCAATATTTCTCAGCCTTAAACCATATTTATACATCATAATTAACAAGTTTCGTAGTATGTAAAGCGTTATTTCTGTTATTTAAGTATAGTATACGCATCGAAGTACTAAAAATGCTTCAAATAATATAGTTATGAACACAGGCACTGAGAAGTAAACAATTTCATTTCCGGCTAAACTAAAACAATGTGGTGGCGCGTTGATTATATTACACTTAGTTTATCAAATCACTCGAGCAGTTTAATTCCCCATAATAATTTAAGTCATATTGAAATATAAATGCAAACAATATATAATTACGTCTTGTAATCCGTTTTAGAGATGGCGTATTAATGTCACTTATTTTTATTTAAGTATTTTTCCATCTGACAGTTTCCATTTGACAGGAACAAAATGAACGAATGAACGAATGATTTTGGCATAAAGTAGTCGCAAACCCGAAACAATGTGTGCACACGGCGACCACACTTTATGTCACTTTGTGTCATGTGTCGACCCTTCCCCATTTCTGGTAACTGTGTCGACACGGCGACGACTCTGCGACTGGAATTGTGACCGAAACAGACGGTGTCGACACAAGATGTGTCAACACCGCGTCGTAACGGCGACTGGAAATGGTTGTATGGGAGGTACGATGCAGGGCGGGTTATTTTAAGCTTAGTGTAGGTTAAGTTTTATTTTAATTATTTTTAGGGTTTTTTTATTTTTATGTATAATTTAAACATTTTAATTGTAATGTTTATTAGGTTATAGATTATAAAATATATGTTACAGAATATTCTTCTATACATAAAACAACCAAGATTGCAGAGAACAAATGAGGGGAGAGGGAAAAAAAGGGGACACTCTATCTCGGAAATAAATAAAGAAAAAAATGTTAAATTATAGATAGGTAGACATCACATCATAATTATTATATTAAGTAGGTGTAGGCCATTATTTGGTATTTTACATTTGGGCAAATAAATCGGCAAAACGACAGTCAATTTGATGTCTGCATGGGGCCGATTCCCCATACTTACGCAGCTAGAGTTGGACCAAGATAAGTCTGCAACGATTTTGATAGCACACGCAGTGAAAGTGTTATTTATACGTTATAATTTCGTAGTTATATCAGTTCCTTACTAACGAAAATGTTAAATTACAATCAGTTTGAAGATATATAAATGTACGAAACTCGTTATTTATTTTTATCGCCACGTTAAAGTTCACGGACTTTACAAAAAAAAATATTGAATAATAGACATAAAGTTAGATCAAAATAAGTCTGCAACGATTTTGGTAGCACGTGCAGTGCAAGTGTTATTTATACGTCATAATTTCATAGAATGACGTTTTACATGTAACACTTGCACTGTAACTCTAAACCGTTGCATACTGATTTGATCTAACTCTATGCCCTTGACTGTTGATTTTTAGGGTTCCTTACCCAAAGGGTAAAACGGGACCCTATTACTAAGACTCCGCTGTCCGTCCGTCCGTCCGTCCGTCTGTCACCAGACTGTATCTCACGAACCGTGATAGCTAGACAGTTAAAATTTCCACAGATGATGTATTTCTGTTGCCGCTATAACAACAAATACTAAAAAGTACGGAACCCTCGGTGGGCGAGTCCGACTCGCACTTGTCCGGTTTTTTTGTATGATGGGCCGCTACAGCTACCTGATGTAACTATGACAGTAAGAATAAAATAACAAAGTAACCGTTTAGGTAAAGAATCAAGGTCGAGCGGTGGCAGTAAAAACGTGTTACCAGTTTTTTTTTTATAATAGGTAAATACCTAAAATGAGTGGAAGGTTAAAATGTTATGGAAGATTTTATAAAAACGTTTATTTTAAAAATAGATAAGACAAGCAAATATTTAAGTGTGTTAGGTAAAGACATTGATAAAAGTAAGGCAAAATAACAATTTTTAAATTTTTTAGGGTTCCGTAGTCAACTAGGAACCCTATGCTAGGTTCACATGCAGGGCCGGATTAACCCTAAGTCAAAGTAGGCAACTGCCTAGGGGCCCCGGCTCGGCTAGGGGGCCCCGGCGGCTCAGCGCGCACCGAAAAAAATTTTTTTCATAGGGTCAAAATTCACGAGTAATTTTTTTTATTCTTAATAATAATGAGTATGCTTTGTTATTGTTGTTTTTCGATCCATTCTTTAATTTAATGAAACTGTAATAGAATTGAAGCAATACGTTAACAGTTTACGGGGCGTATATGTGTACCTGGGGCCCGTTTCTGACGTTTCTCAAAAGCTTGTAACTTGTAATACAAGTGGAAGTCCCTTTCTAACAAAAGCTGTCAAATAGTGACATCCGCTTGTATTACAAGTTACAAGCTTTTGAGAAACGGGCCCCTGTTGTAAAGGTTTTCCGAAAAAATGTTAACATAAACTTTTTTTCGACCAACCAACTACTTCTGGGTTATTTCGACTCAGAATCACGAGGACTATTGATACAAACAAAAAAAAAAAGAAAAAAAAAAGAAAAAAAGTGCCCCCAGTTTTTCATACGAATGTTGGGTGTCAGTTTAGTGACGGTCCATACAAAATGTATAATATATGTAAAAATGCGTCACAAAAGTCACCTTTTTTCGACGATTGGTTCATGTCCGAGCGCTGCTTTCTTACAGCTCGGCCTTCGACGTCGCTTTTTAAGAAATATCAACATTGACTTTAGTAGCTTGGCCTTTTGCCTCGCATGAAAGCTCACTTCGCTAAAAGACGCTTCGGGCTTGTCGAGCAATGCGGAGATTGCTGAGCTCGACCTTCACTTCAGCCTCACTTTTTACCTCAATTTACCATTGGTTTGTGTTCATCTCCTCTACTTCAGCTTAGCCTTTGGCCTCGCTGCGCCTAGCTTGGCCTGCGGTCTCGCTTTTTAATACAGTGGAATTTGGTTCGTGTCTGTGCTCAACTACTTATCCTGAAGCCTGAAGCACGGCTTTGACTTCGCGTGAAAGCTCGCCTCACTGGGGCACTTCGGACTTTTAGGCCCAGGTGAAGATCGGTACCCGGCCTGGCCTTTTAAAAGGCTTTCACAATTTGCGATATTGTTAGCAAAAAATTTCGCACTCGCTGCGCTCGCGTTTTTGGTAGACCCTTTATCTGCATGTTAGCTTGACTGGTGAATGAATACAGTTAGACCAAGAAAAGTCTGCAATGATTTTGATAGGATACGCAATAAATCGTTGCAGACTTATCTTGGTCTAACTCTAATAATTATAACATATGGAAATTCTTTATTACTAGGTAGATTTTAATCATGTGGCTCGGCGTTTTGTCTTATGGTTGGACAATCGCAGTTCAGCCTCGCAAAATATTAACTATTGAGAAAATCAACTTAGCGGCACTAATTGAGCATAGCCTCGCTTAAAATTTGCTATTAGAGGTCCTAGACAGGAAAGTGACGCTCAAGCTCACAGCTTTGCACTTTGGTATTCCACTGGGAATTGGCCTTAAGCCTAAAGGGCTCTCCCAACACTTGACGCAACGCGGAATCGGCAAAAACCGATAGAAAAAAAGCTTTATGTCCAATCAATAAGAGCGAAAAAGCCATCGTTCTGACTAGACTCGGCTGAAGATTTAAATTAAAAACGCAAACTTATTTCCATGTAGGTACTGAACAACTGAACATGCTGTATGCAGAATTAACTGTAAGGGGCCCAGAGCCTTGCACTGCCTAGGGGCCCCAACATGCTTAATCCGGCCCTGTTCACATGGCTTATTTTTTTCCCGTATACCGTACACGGGATTTTATCGAATACCGTAGTGACAGCCAAATTTGTAAGGAAACGTTTAAAGTCGTTCACACGACGTCTACGCGGGAAAGCCGTCTAGCCGTCTGAACGATTTTGAACGTCTCTATACAAATTTTGCTGTCACTACGGTATTCGATAAAATCCCGTATACGGTATACGGGAAAAAATTAACGTCGTGTGACCTAGCCTTTAGTTTCGCCATGTCCGTCTGTCTGGCCATTCGCGGCTTTGCTCCGTGATCGTAAGTATAAGAAATGTGCATTGTGGCATGGATACATAAAACAAACATGCGGACAAAGTCTTACAATAAAAACAAGAAAAATAAATAGGGTGGGTGAATTTATTCTTACGTAGAAGGGGGGATGAATTTATTTTACGAATATTAGTAATTTGTTTTATTATCTATTGATCCTTTGGATCATAGTTGTATTATTGGACCAACTAGTTGGCTGGTGTTACGTAACCTTTTTTGCATGCGTGCGTTGACGTGACGTACCGCAAAACTAAGAAGACAGTAGTTTTCCTACTAGTAATGTAAACAAGGCAATAAAAACAGGATATAATGATATAGATCCGTCTTAACTTGCCTACAGGCCAATTCGAACGTACACTGACATCAGAACGATATATGAATGATATCATTTAGTTTTTGTGCGTCTCGCTCGCGCCAACACATGTACGGACAAGTACGAGCGAAATACACTAGCGGCGCGATTCGAGAAATGAATTAGACATTCACTAGATATGAAATAGTAACGATATGTGACGTTCCACGGCAAAAGGTACCCTATGGCGGTTGGCGCTTACGCTATTATTAACGCCACTTCAATATTATTGCGGCCATAAAGGTACCTTTTGCCGTGGAACATCACATATCGTTACTATTTCATATCTAGTGAATGTCTAATTTATTTCCCGAATATAACTATGATCATTTTATCATTGTGATGTGATAACACATTTATTACGTTAAATAATACAATTTTAAGTTTATTTCATTACAGTTGTGTGGTAGCAAGAAGAGAAATCTAATCTTCAAGGATGGGTATTCCACAGCCGTCTTCAGATCCAAATCTTTCTATCCTTCTTCTCGTTCCTCTAATTCTTAGAGAGACAGCTCTGATGATTGATATTTGTATTTTGACCTTGATCCAGTTGATTATTTGTGAGTATGGTTTCGACCATTTTTCATGGAGCTTAAGGGATGTTCTTTTTATGAAGGATTCATATTCCGTTCCAACAGCGCCATCACAGGAGACCACAAGAGGAGTGAATGAGGCTCTGAGATCTTCTGCAGCCAGGTCGTATTTGCGATGTTTTTCGCGAGCGTGTATTTGGGCAATCGTGGGCCATGTGAGTAGACCATACGAGGCGGCGTCGGCATTTACAATGCGAACGTCAAAGAACGCCTTCCTCGCTGGCTCCCATACACTTTCCAGTAGTAAGTCGCTTATTAGCCCTGGTTGATCTAAGGTTGCGGCTCGCATTATTGGCTCAGTAGTAGCCGAACCCCATGCTGGTTCAGCCCAACTTTTGATATCGTGTCTGTGTTGGTCGTGGCCTCTTTTTATGAGCCCTCCCTTCTTGCAATTAAGTGCATGGTTTAGGTTGAAGTTATTTTCACCACAGCCATCGCAGGTTAGTGGCAGGCTAGAAGGTTCATGCCCGTATCTGATCGCAAGGCCGTCACGAAACTGCGTTGCTGTTAGGTCGGTATCATCAGCTTTGGTCGGTAGTACTGTTAGCCACTGTGATGATTTTTTGTTAATTATCCTTTGGATGCAATTCTTTGTTTTTATTGTTAGCTTATCCATGATTGATTCTAATTCGTGTTGTTCATTATTTTCTCGTTTTTTTCTTTCTTCTTTTAAAGTTTCATATACATGTTTTTGATGGTCTTCTATGTTAATTTCATCGCCGGTTCGAATTGCATCTATTAGTATTTTGTTGGCATTTAATGATATTGCATGTGAGGTTTTAGCTTGCTTTGTGGGATCATTAATTGCAAGGCCTCCGAGCCTCGCTGGAAGAGCAAAGAGTTCATGTTCTATAGATGTTATTTCTCTGCCTAGTATGGAGGGTGTTAAATGAGTCTTGATTGCGTTCTTTAGGTTATTGTAGTCTTCGTCTGTTCCAGTAGTCACTCTTTGTAGGTATTGCCACTCGCATTGTAGTGATTTAGTTAATGCGGTATGTACAGCTTGAGGATATTTTTCACAAGCTTTTGTTATTCTAAGGATGCAATCAATCCAATTTTTTGTTTTTTGTCGTATATAGTCGGTTTTATCGCTTATGTCTCCAATAAAACTTCCTAAAAATCGATGTGCTCGATCATTGTGATGTTAGTTTACGTTTGAATTAGCCAGTCGGTGACATTATTCGTGAGAAATAAGTGACGTCCCACGGGAAAAGGTACCTTATGGCGGTTGGCGCTTACGCTATTATTAACGCCGCTCCAATATTATTGCGGCGCTATGCGACGTAAGCGCCAGCCGCCATAAGGTACCTTTTGCCGTGGAACGTCACATAAGAGCTTGTACAAAAAAACTAATGTAGCTGTTGTAAGTAGGTACAGTCGCCATCACATTTATTGGCGCAGCCAGGGCGCTCACAAATATCTGAACACGTCACTATTGTTAAGGCGTTAGGGTGCGGGTTCAGATATTTTTGAGCACCTCAGCTGCTCCGATATATCTGATAGCGACTGTACAGCTGTTTAGGTAAGTATTTCCAATTGCATTTTTGTAATAAAGTACCTACTTATACAAAATTATGTTTTTTAAATAGGTATATACATACTTATTTGTGTAAATTACACATAATAAGTGTAAGTTTAATTTGCTACAGTCCAAAACTATGTCGGAACTGGTTTTTGGGTGATACATACAAAACAAACACAAGTCACAAACATAATAATTATAAACACGACTAGAAAATTAACATTAACCTCACTAATACGAAACAGTTGCTTATAATTTACGAAATGCGCAGTGTTAGTGTTGCTTATAATTTACGAAATGCGCAGTGTTAGTCCTGCTCACGTCTCCTGAATCAACCTGTATAGGTACTACATAATTATAATAATATATCTGGGAGACCGAGCTTTGCTCAGAAAACATATAAAAATTCAAATATGCGCGTTTTCCCAGAGATAAGACCTAGCTAGATCGTTTTATCGCCCCCGAAATCCCCCATATAGCAAATTTCATAGAAATCGTTAGAGCCGTTTTAGAAATCCCCAAAATATAGGTACATATATAAATAAGAGTTGCTTGTTTAAGGGTATTAGATAGATAGATTAGAGTAGATAGATAGCTTCTGCCAGTGACTGGGATAACAGGATAGACAACTTTTGTTATTATACGTGTTCATGATCCTCATACCAGGTATCTAAAAATCTTAAGTATGTATACACAGAAAAAATATTAACCTCCAAACAAATTACAAGCAGTTTTAAGAACAAGGTAAGATTTTTATTAAAATCATGAGATCTCCACGGAAGAGCGAAGGCGGGCGAGATTGCAACTGTTAATTTACGAGTTAAGGACGACTCACGCTAGACCGGGCAGGGCCCGGGCCGAGGCGTCCGACATGTCATTTTCTATAACGGCTGATCGGTGATCACGTGTGGGTTGTCATAGAAAACGAAGCGCCGGAAGCTCCGGCCCGGCCCCGGGCCGGTCTAGCGTGAGGCATCCTTTAAACGTCCGGTATAGGGAACAATATTAAATTGTTCGTAGAGGATAATCATAAAGCTTACAGTGCAAATGGAGCGTGACGTCGAACAGAGACGATTGTGGAGACATATAGCAATGTTATTTTTTATAAAGCATTAGAGCATTAGACCACAATATCTTATGGTAATTGCCTCTCAGTAAAGATGGAGCATGCTTACCTAATAAATGAGTAATAAAATATGTCTATTCACTCTCGATAAAAAAAAAATAGTAGGCTGGGAATAGTATTCAGGAAGTGAATTCCATTCCTTAGCCGTTCGCATCAAAACTGGAAGCAAAGCGTTTATTGCGAATCAGTGGCAGAGTTACAACGTAGGGGTGGAACGCAAGAGTACGCGCGTAACCCCACGGTGGTGGCAGAACGCACAAAAATTAATTTGACCCTGTTAAAGTAGTGCGGTACGGTATCGGATTTATATGAAACAATATTGAATTGTTTGTAAAGTACAATTATAAAAAAAAAATCTACTATTCCTATAATATTCCACCTGTTCATTTTTGTTTGTAAATTAAACTTTGCTTTGTACCTGCAGAACTTATGGTGCTCTCACACTGGCTGTTAACACCGTGTGACAGGTACATCATGATAGTAGGTAATGATAGTGATTTATTATGTTGTCTTATCACACCATTTTATATAAAAGCTAGTGTGGGACCACATAAACAATTAAAAATAGAAGAAAAATATGGCAGCTCCATCCCATTCTAAGTCAAAAGCACAGCGTATTTGCCAGACTAGCGAGGTTCTTCTACGGAAACCCCGAGTTAGATATTTGACGCCTCGTTTAGTATAATAGCTGCATCCCGAGGTCAGCATAAACGAAACTGCTTTAGTGTTCAAAGTGAAATATCGCTTTAGTACAGAGTTTTTTAACTCTTAGCAATATTTTGCGATGACCTATAATTGACCGAAGCGAAGCGAAGGTCTACGTTTTGACTCGGGCATTTTGCTTTCGTATGTCCGGATGTTCTCCTCTACAGGTCGCAATTCTTAACCGATTCTCATGAAATTTTGTGACCAGATTCTATGACTAAATAAAATTTTTTTGTCAATCCGGTTTTTGGAAATTTTTAAAAATGGCGGAGTCGTGATACCTGTCGCCTAAACAAATAGTCGTATCGATATCATAAGAGTTTTTTCTTTTTGATATATGTTTATAGATTAAATGGCCAAAAATTCAGAAACTTTGTATCGCTGGTTTCGGCGGTATTTAGATATTTAGTTTTTACTTGAGAATGAGTAGCTAAATTTCGTCAGCTTTAGTAAGAACTATCATGGCGCATTTTGCAAACGTTCGCTTTTTTGTTTGCATAGGGAGGTCCCTGGTTCCATCCCCAGTAATTGTATGCTGCTACATAACTTTTTGTATTTTTTTATACTTAAATTTCGTATCAATTGTTGTTTTTTATTTTTTCATTTTTTTTTTTGAAAAAATAAAAAAAAATCGTATTTTTTATTTATCAAGCGCGGGCTAAGCGCATTCGTTTATTATTTGCAAGAGATGATGGCTTTTTGCGCATAAAGAAAATTTGATTCTTGAATATACGGCGCCATACCTTTGGCCTATGCTCGTCTAGGTGGCGACACCATTTTATATTTAACAATTTTTACTCATATCAGTAAAAGAACATGGGTCAAAATCATATGGCGTTCTAAAAATAAGAAAAATCATTTATCCATACATATATACATTTATTGATATATTTTTTTTCATTTTCATTTTAATCCTGTATCGAAAGATGGCAGTAAATTTACTGTGACTACAAAATTTAGTATGACAATAACCCTCTACTACATATAGGGACCGTGCGCGTTGGAGGGTCTGCCATCTTGTGGCCTGAATCGGAAACATGTACATTGCCAAAACAAGTTCTACCATCTACCGTTCTTGTAGGTACGTTTCCTTATGCATAGTAGGTTCTGTCATCTTGTGGGCTACATCGGAAGCATAAACGTCACATTTACGCCTCACGCCAAAAATCTGACGGCTCCTATGCTACCCCCTATAGTTCACGCACGCCCACTATAGGGACCGTGCGCGTTGGAGGGCCTGCCATCTTGTGGCCTGAATCGGAAACATATGTGCACATGTACATTGCCAAAGCAAGTGCTACCATCTACCGTCCTCGTAAGTACGTTTCCTTGTGCATAGTAGGTTCTGCCATCTCGTGGGCTACATCGGAATCATAAACTACTCATCTACGGTTCGCGCCAAAGATCTGACGACTCCTGTGCTGCCCCCTATAGTTCATGCACGTCCCCTATACACTTTATTCTCTTTAGATTAGATATTTAAATTCTTACTCGAGAATAAGTAACCAAATTTCGTCAGCTCATCTAAATGCTATCATAGGGCAGTTGGAAAGACGCTTACAAGCAAGGATATGGGATAGGTACCCGGTTCGATCCCCAGTAAATGCAATTTTTTTTATTTATTTTTTGCACTTAAACATCGTATTGCTGATTGATCAAGCGAGCGCGAAGCGCGAGGTAAGCGTATTCGTTTGAGTTTTTGTTTGAACATTTTTTTAGCGGTTTTAGTTCAAGGGCATGGCTGTTCCAGGAGTCAATTTCCACTTACGTTTATAGCATGGGCGGTCACCATCCATAAATCGGAGGGGTTAACATTGCCTAGGGTAGTGGTCGACCTTGGGCTCAGGGAACTAGCTGTAGGTTGCTCGTACGTTGCGCTTTCCCGGGCTCAAAAAGAATAGATAGTATAGAGGGGTCCTGTCATTGTAAATTTTGTAGTCACTGTAAATTTACTGCCATCTATCGACACACGACTAAAACTTAAAATGAAAACGCATAAAGTTATCAAATAATGTATATATATGGATAAATGATTTTATTATTTTTATATCATTTTGATCCATGTTCATTCACTGATATCTATGTGTTAAAATTGTTAAATATGAAACGGTGTCGTCACGCCATCTAGCTGAGGATAGGCTAAAGGTGTGTGCGACATCATCAAGTTGAAATTTGGTACACATATGTAAGTTTGTGACCCGAATACGGACATGTAACGTAAACAAATGAATTTTAAACATGGGGGCCACTTTTGGAGGGTAAATGAAAAATGAAAAAAAAAAATTTCTACTTTATCTTGTTACATATCAAATGAAAGAGCTTATTGTAAGGATTTCAAATAATTTTTTTTATAATTTACGAATCAACAGTTTAGAAGTTATTCAAGAAAATAGGCAAAAAATGACCATTCCCCCCCCCCCCCCCCCCCCCCTTATCTCCGAAACTACTAGGTCAAAAATTTTGAAAAAAATACATAAAATAGGTCTATACCTATAGATGACAGGAAAACCTATTAGAAATGTACAGTCAAGCGTGAGTCGGACTTAATTACAGTTTTTAATCCGACCCCTACGGATTTTTTAAAGAGATTTCACTCACGTTTCACATAAAAAATACATTGTTAACAGTGCCGGATTACTTAGAGTAGTAGTTTTCTTAGAGTAATTGGTGATAATTTTCTGATAAGATAATCATTTTAAATATTTAACGGTCTTACCTACTTACGAGTAATTGTAAGGTCAAATTAAAAATAATGTTTAAGAAAAATGTTAAATTGAGAGCTAGCTTAAAGTTTTTTGTACTCGTCGACTTTAATGGTTGAATTAATAAAGACTTTGTAACCAATAAGCAAAACAAGCACGTGCTTACGGCACCACGTTCAGGGAGGGCACCAAAATGCCAGGTTGAAAAAGGTGAACAAATTTTAAAATTAGGGACAGACACATCGTTTTTACCACACGATTTTTTTAGCTGTCCAAAAGCTAATTTGCAAAAATAATGGCGCGTAATTCTTTGGGAAACAATCGGTAGCAGTAGAAGAGTCGTGATTACATGCATAGATTCGATTTCAACCCACTCTTTTGCGGTTCGGCGTTAGGTCTTATGCGAGGCCTTCTGCCTTACGGCAAAGTTGATCTTCTGCCTTAATTACACTTGGGCGTGGATCCAAATCCAAGCTTTCCTCTTTCGCAGCTGGGCCTACTGCCTTTCTCACACTTCGCCAATTCAATTCCAAGCTCTCTGCTTTCTTGCATATTTTATGCATGAAAACAACCTCGCTGAGACCCTTAAATATGAAGCTAGGCTGATAGAAAACTGTCCCATCCCTTCTCTGTATGAAATCCTGGATTCGCGCCTGGTTGGGACTAAAATTAAAATTGCGTTTTTATATCGAAAAATTTTCGCGCTCGCTTCGCTCGCGTTTTCAATTACTTTATAAGGATATATGATAAAGGTGACATTCGGGTGGCGACTGCAGCAACATTACTCTGTTGCAACGTTACTGCTGCAGTACTGTCAACTTCTGTGATAAAATGATGTGACTGATTTCCATACTAAAAGTAAAAATGTACAACTGTCTATCATATTGCGTTTTTATATCGAAAAATTTCCGCGCTCGCTTCGCTCGCGTTTCTATTACTTTCTACGCTATGATAAAGGTGACATTCGGGTGGCGACTGCAACAGCATTAGGTACTCTGTTGCAACGTTACTGCTGCGGCACTGTCAATTTTCGTGATAAAATGATGTGACTGATTTCCATTCTCAGCTGTAATGCGGCAATGAACTTCTCTCAATTTACCAAAAAATCAATGTAATCTTGATGACCCTAGGGAGAGGGGGCACCGAGAAATGCTTAGGGCATCAAAATATCTTAATCCGGCACTGATTGTTAAAAATTGTGTAATATACGGAACCCTTGGAACGCGAGTCCGACTCGCACTTGGCCGGTTTTTTTAATGCTAGTGGTAAAAATAACCAGGTTTTTTTCAAATAGGTAGGTTAGGGTTATTTTTTTTGATGACCCTAAAAACGAAACTGCTCCCAGAGATAAGGTAGGTTAGGGTTATTTTTTTTTGATGACCCTAAAAACGAAACTGCTCCCAGAGATAGGTAGGTTAGGGTTATTTTTTTTTTATGACCCTAAAAACGAATCTGCTCCCAGAGATAGGTAGGTTAGAGTTATTGGCTGACAGCGTTTGGTTTTTTACTTGTAGTTTTTTAGATTATGCTTTAATTTTAGTGTTTTTGATATTTGTTGTATGTGAAATACCTACAAGCAAAAAGAATAGATAGTATAGAGGGGTCCTGTCATTGTAAATTTTGTAGTCTTAGTAAATTTACTGCCATCTATCGACACACGACTAAAACTCAAAATGAAAACGTATAAAGTTATCAAAAAATGTATATATATGGATAAATGATTTTATTATTTTTATATCATTTTGATCCATGTTCATTCAACTAATATCTATGTGTTAAAATTGTTAAATATGAAACGGTGTCGTCACGCCATCTAGCCGAGGATAGGCTAAAGGTGTGTGCGCCATCTATTCGAGAATGACTTTTGCTTCAATTCCGAGGCACGTTTTTTCCTTAGACTTTATTCGTCTTATACGAAGTTAGATATGTCTTTGCTACAAGTAACAAATATAATTACTACACTATTAACATACAGTAACAAGAAAATATTATCCTAGATATTTAAAAGAAAGAAAACTATAAGGAAAAGATTAATTTAAAAATATTAAAAATAGGCGATTGCGGAAGAAAACCATTGGGAAAATATGGGAACGGAGTAATTGCTACCGAGAATGAATGATTTCGGGAAATTATGGGCAACGCAAAATATGAGAACGGAGTAATTGCCTCGAAGAAAAAATGATTTTCGGAAATTATGGGCCACACTCGCGAGTCCACGAAGCTTCTTAGTTGCAGTTTACAGGTTAATTCAAAGGTAATGTTGGTTTCCTAACATAAGTAGAGTTAGACCAAGAAAAGTCTGCAGAGATTTTGACACTGGCACAAATAACATTGGCACTGTGTGTGCTGTCAAAATCTCTGCAGACTTTTCTTGGTCTAACTCTATCCACTTTTCTATACAATTAGTATGGCGACGTGTATACTTAAGGGGCATCGACCGTACACTGACATCGGGATGATATTTTTATCATGTTATTTAGTAGTCATCGTGCGTCTCGCTTGCGCCAATACATGTACGGACAAGAACGAGTGAAATGCACGATAACTAAATGACATCAGTTAGATGTCTTTCTGATATCAGTGTAAGTTTGAATTGGCCTGTTAGCCAAAAATTATTTCGTATGTCCATATGTTCTACTCTACAGGTCGCATATCTAAACCAATTCCCGAATTTTGTAAGCAATTGATAGTTAAGTTTTTATGGTCAAATTAGATTCTCTAAATTCTTCAAAACAACGGAACCATACATTTATTCAGTTTTAAACTCTGCTCGCGAGGTCTACAGCTCACAGAGCCACTAGTATTTAATATAACCACAATATTAGAAATAAAGAAAAGTGGAAAAACTCATTATGGTGATTGATGTCAAAGGGTATGTCTCGCGTAAGTAAGTCGGTAACACGGAGTCGCGAGTTTGAGTCTGGCCTAATATAGTATGTTTTTCCAGTTATCTTTTATTTCTAAGCATTAAATTTTATTTTACAACTAGTTATGTTTTAAAAATGTGGTTTTCCTTACAAATTGGAAGGTCTTTTGGGGGGTAGGCACAGGAATTAAATATCATTAATGTTATGTGTGCCTACACATATGTACATAATAAATGTAGGTATATCTTAAGAAGAGAGTTGACGCGTTGGAGATGTGGTGCTGGAAGAGCATCCATCTAGGAGTATCGTGGACAGAGTTTCATACAAATGACTCCATATTAAAAGAACTCGGCATCAGACAGCGCCTATCAACCACAGTGGAGTCCCGCATTCTGACCTTCTTCAGCCATGTTTCTCGTCGTGGTAATGAATCGAGCGTATAGTTCCATAGAGCGTCTCGTAGTGCAGGGAAAAGTCGAAGGCACCAGGCCACGTGGTAGATCACCAATGAGATGGATAGACCAGATCAAGGCCGCAACTAACTGCTCGGTTTACGAATGTACCCGGAAAGCTGCAGCCCGCGACGAATGGCGCCGTATTAGCAAGATCATCACTCATCGAGATTCACAATGATGACCACGACCACTCTGGCAAGAGTGTACCGACTTCGAAGAAGAAGAAAAAGAATATCTTAATAACTACACATAGCCCCAGAAAACTCAGGAATGAGTTTAAGGTTTGAATACGGCCTCGGCCACTGAAGCGGTGACCAAGCCGGTCACTTTTTTATTAATAAAGGTATATTCGATGATTTTTAATCGGTGATCAGGAGTAGGAAAATATGAATATCTAGCCCATATTAAACTTATTAGACTAGGTCTCAAGCAATTATCTCATTGTATAATTAATTAAAAGTTAAAACATAATTAAAACTAATAACCACTAAATACATGAAGTAATTACGATACGTCAAGTGCCATCGATATGGCGGGAAATTTGACGGATCTATGACTTTTTTTATGCATATAACAATGATAATGACAAGTTATTGTTATTACTCATAAATTATCAATTGCCATTAAGTTCGTAAAGAGGCTATAACTCATAGATACCGATTAGTAGAGTTACAAGGATTTTAGGATAAAATTGATCTCAAAATTAAAATAATGATTTAAAAAAAAACAAGTTTGTCAATTACTGAGTAAGAAAAAAATGTTCCTGATCACCAATTAAAAATCATCGTGTATATGACATCTATTTCATTACATAAAACCTGACAAAACTAACCCTTAACGTCCCGCCGCCCAGACAGAGACACCTGTAAAAATACCTTCCGTTCAATCGGATTTTGAAGCTTTATTTTCACAAATCAAAAGTTTTGGTCTGTGGGCGGCTAAAAGAAAAATCATTCTTAAAAACTCAAAAAGCGCGGACTCACATAAACAGAAAAGTTACAAGATAATACCCTAAATGTATTTCCGCGTACAAATTCAGCTGAAATCTGATAAAACTCTCTCGATCCATTTCGTGGGAACTTTCCTTTTATCTTTACCGCCACGCCTAAATTTGTACACGCTTATCGCTCAAACTTTGCCAAATTCCATTTTACATTCAATCTTTCAGCAGTCACTGCACGCTGTGATAAGGTTTTTGCTGTTTTTCAAAGATGCTATTGAATTTTGTAAAATTATCGTCAAGAAATCAACTTGCCTTTAAATATAAAAAAAGAAAATCTATCCCATGGGTTCTGTTGTGACTTTGTGACTTGTACATGATATTTAGTAGGACTTACAGTTAAGAAATTACAGTTAACAAGCGCTGGTGGCCTAGCGGTAAGAGCATGCGAATTGCAATCCGGAGGTCGCGGGTTCAAACCCCGGCTCGTAGCAATGAGTTTTCGGAACTTATGTACGAAATATGATTTGATATTTACCAGTCACCTTACCAGTTGCAGGAAAACATCGTGAGGAAACCGGACTAATCCCAATAAGGCCTAACCTCTGGGTTGGAAGGTCAGATGGCAGTCGCTTTCGTAAAAATCTAGTGCCTACGCGAATTCCTGGGATTAGTTGCCAAGCGGACCCTAGGCTCCCATGAGCCGTGGCAAAATGCCGGGACAACGCGAGGAAGAAGAAGACAGTTAAGAAATTTGAAATCTGCTACTTCGTACCTTGTCACAGTGACAGTCAATATGAAAGCCGTTTTGGATTTCCTTATTGTCGCCGTAGCAAGATAAAAAGTGGTAGAAAATAAAAATAAAATTTATAATACGAAAACTCTCTCATCATTTTTAACTTGGATTCAAATAGATCTAATGGAGTTATTTTTCATGATACGCAGGTACCCACCACCAGACGGTTCCTGCCAAGTCCCTTTTGGATACGCTTAATTTAAAAATAATTATAGAGATATGTTTAACCGTATATTTTTATAACTTAACTGTTGCATTTCTAAATACATATATTTATGTGCCATACCTACTTCCAAAAAAAAACTACAAACAGTTGCGCCATATAAAAATGAAATGTCATAGGGATCATCAATCGACGCGCCAATCGAACTTTAAGATACGTCAAATTACGTCTTAAGAGCCCATCAACGTGCACACTAGCGCCACAGCTAAATAATCGTGATTATTTAAATTTAACGAAAGATATTGAAAAAAGGGGGCCGCTACGTACTGTATTGTGTATTTATAAAGTACCTTTTGAATACATCAAACTAGTTTTTATGTTGCTGGATTCGTCAATCTATGCGTCTAAAGTTAAAATGGCCGTTTTTGTTTTGAGTTCCTAGATCGACGAAACCAGCAACATAAAAACTATGTAGTTTGATGTATTCAAATATTTCGTTAAATGTTGCATAAGCAATAAGCACGTTGATGGGGTCTTAATACGATATGGATTAGATATGTCAGTGTCAAAAGTGACGTTTTTGTTTGAAGAAACGTCACTTTTGACAATGACATCGCATCTAAACGTAATATTTGACGTATCTTAAAGTTCGAATCGGGCCGGCACGTGTTAGGTAACGTTGCACGCAGGACGATCGTCTCACTTGTACATAATGTAACTAAAATCTAACACCAAAAACTTTGCTATGTTGTTTCTGACGTATTTTCCTTAGAAACAAAAGATACCTAGGTAGTCAAACGGACAAAATATTAAGATAAACAAAAGAAGTCAAATGTCACCGTGCAGACAGGTTTTTTATTGTATGACGTATGGAGACGTTAGCTGCATATTTAATGCTTGCTAAATCGGTATTGCTGGTACTAGGTGGAAATAGTACGGAGGGATCAGTCGTGTGTCCTATCTTCAAAATGTTTGTGAAATCGTTGGTGGTTCTTGCCTTTGTAGGTTTAGTCAGCTCTAGTGCAGGTAAGTCGTATTTATTGTTTTTTTTTTTAATGTTTTATCCCGTTTTTTTACTTTTTCTAAATATTTTATCCCGTTTTTTTACTTTTTTTTTATATTTTATCCCGTTTTTTTCAAATATTCAGATTTTAATATCATTGTAATTTATGTTCGAGTTTATCTGTGTTTTAAGTTAAAAGTTTACTTTAAACTGCGTAAGTTACCAAAATATTTTTTTCTTTTCTTAAAATATAACATCAACTTGTGAAAATGTATTATGCCTACTAATCTCGTAGGTAGGTACCCGAAATTAAATAGAATAAGTTATTTCTGTGGAATATTGACGAGCGCATCACCATACAAACGTAGCGACCGTTTTCCTTTTTGTATTTTTGTATTATATTACGGCAATTATACTTACTTTACACATTTTGATGTATAATAGTTACATTAACCATAACATATGCGCCTTCGTTTGATTTGTTTTGGTTTTTGGGGTTCCGTACCCAGAGGGTATTTCTACCCTCTACTAAGACCCTATTACTAAGACTCCACTATCCGTCTGTCTGTCTGTCACAAGGCTGTATCTCATGAGCCGTGATAGACCAGTTAAAATTTCCCCAGACGATGTATTTCTGTTGCCGCTATAACAACAAATAAAAACAGAATAAAATAAATATTTAATTGGGGCTCCCAGACACAAAAAACGTGATTTTTTTGCCGTTTATTGCGTAATGGTACGGAACGCTTCGTGCGCGAGTCCGACTCACACTTGGCCGATTATTTAATCATTATAACTTAAGAGTTAGGACCGAAAAACAACTTGTGAACAACAAATTTTGGAAGCTAAAAGGTACATTTGTCAGGAGAAGGACATCCACGTTCGTCTTACCTAAACCTTAATTTTGATTCATTTCATAGGTATTGTAATGTGTTAATGATGCTTTCTAAATGCAAATGCTTGACTTGTTCATGAAAGTAACTAATACCGCTATTTATACACTAACATATATATATTTTATAAATACAGTTACCTACTATACGGAATATTCATATAACGTTATATTTGTTATTTTAATTTAAGATACAAACTTTAAATTTATATAATGGTCTTCTTTACGATTCATTTTAATTATAAAATAACTAAAACATTTTTTTTGTGGTAACTGATTGCCCACTCCTCAACTAAAAACGTAGGGTAATTAAAAAAATTATCTTATATAGTAATTAAATAAATTTTGCTCGATAGGTACCTACCTAACTAGATTTGTAACAGCTAACACTTAGTACACGATATCCATTTTTTTGTGTAAGTTAAGGTATGCGTAACAAAATGTTTTGTTATTGTTAAACAAACATTTCATTTCATTTAACGTCACTATTGTTACAGTACCCCTAACAAAATGCAAGATAGACGACACCAAATGCATCAAACAGAACACGGAAGTCCTGATCCCTCTGTTCTCTGCCGGAATCCCGGATCTTGGCATCGAGCAGTTGGACCCCGTCTCGTTCAAGAAGATCGACTCCAGCAGCGATGTGCTGAGGCTGATCTTCAAAGATGCTACCCTTAAAGGGCTGAGCACGTGCCGATTCAAGAGTGTTAAGTAAGTGATATGGCTGGTTACTTAGGGTTCCGTACCCAAATCCTCCACCGTACCAAAATCCTTTTTAGGGTAAAAACGGGACCCTATTACTCAGACTCCACTGTCGTGTGTGTCACCAGGCTGTATCTCATGAACTAGCTAGAGATAGATAGTTGAATTTTTCACAGATGATGACTGTATTTCTTTTGCCGCTATAACAACAAATGCAAAGAAGTACGGAACCCTCGGTGGGCGAGTCTGACCCGCACTTGTCCGGTTTTTAAAGTGGGGACTGAGTGGACGCTCGAGCGAAGAGCGTGGCGTCCATATCAAACAAATGCAAACATATTCGAGAGGCCTCATTGCAGATCCGTTTGTCGCTTAGCGCCATGCTACGCGCTCCGCTAAACGCTCCGCTGGACGCTAGCCACTGAGACCGTTTACTAAGTGCGGGGTGTTAAAAATATGCGTAGGTTTACAATATAAACAGCTTTGGCTTTCTCCGCAGATGTAGGTTTTCTCGTAATGTTTTTGTTTTTAAAGAAAAGCTATTGTCACCATTTTTTTGTTTATTGCCCTTAGAATCCCGTAAAAGTATTTATAAAACACGGTATAAGTAAGTTACTAATTCGTAGCATTTTGTTTTATGAATTCCTAAGACGTCGCTATGCGGATATATGTAAAAATTATACCGGGTGTGTCCCGTAATACGAGCAAAAAGTGTAGGCTGTACTCCTCAAACTGACTAACATTTGTTCAGCTACTTTTAAAAATAAGTAACTTGCATTTTTATTTTTAGCACACTTTAAAGTTTATTCTAAGACAAGATAGACGACACCAAATGCATCACTGTATTGCGAATTTTTTTTTGTTTGAAGAGTGACAAGCAACGTCAACTAGTTGCCTGCAGAAAGAAAAACACAGTCAGCGATAAAAGCTTGTACCAAAAATTGTTTGCCAAAAACTTATTTTTACCTTATTTACCTACACAGACGCGACGCTTCCAAGTTGAACGCCAAAATCCACTGCGATGTCTCCCTGGACGGCAAGTACGACATGAAGGGACAAATCCTGGGTCTCCCCATCAACGGTGATGGAAACATGCACATCGAGCACGGTGAGCTCTCTTCTCTTCTTCTTTTTCTTAATAGCCCTTTTCGATCTTAAAGATGTAGGACTTCTTAAATTTTTGCCCTTCTGTTATATTTTGCGCTCTTTGTACCCATTTTCTCAGGCTTCTCTGGCTGCCGTGTCATACATTTCCAAAATGAGATATTTTTAAATAGCCAGAGTACGAGAAATATCTAGGCCAGGGACTTGTTATTTGTGGTACGGGCAAGGGATTTATTTTCAGTACCATTTCGTTGCCTTGTCACAGTATGTGACATATATACAGTATATATACAGTGACAATAGTATGAGGTCCCTAGCCACTTTGATATTGATTGTCACTGTACGACTGAAATTAATTTCCTTGACCACAGTATAAGGGTTAAAGTCTTTAGTATTCCTTTTTATTTTCTGTCATACCTATATCAATAAGTTAAGAAACTTGTCACTACGTCTTTCACCTTGTTGTTACTATGCCCTTGTCTACCACTGGCAGGTCTAAGTGCTTTGTATAAAAACAATGATTTCAATTTAATTGAATGGGCTTGCTGATAATGCTCAATCATATTTCTAGATATGAGCTAACAAAATCATTTCACATATAATTAATCTGCAAATATAAGTTATTTGAGTTAAAACTTATGAGGCATCAGTTTTTCCAATAATGAGAACAATAATGCATACCTATACTTTATTTGTTTTGTTAGCAAAATTAAATATTATCGGAATATTCCAAGCATTTTTTAACTAATTTATTCAAGAACATCAAACAAGTTTGTCATTCCTTGAAGGTTGCGGTCAAAGTAAACAATTGCTTGTTTGATTTTAATTTTAATAGATCTGTAAACTTTCGGTTGAAGAAGCCTGTTTTGATGTAAATGACGTCATTGTTTGCCACCTTTGACATGCTGCCAAGGCTGAGACACGTCAGTCAAATTTTATGACAATTACCTCTTGAACTTCGATGTCTTTTGAATTCTTAGTAATGATATTTTATTGTATTGTGACAATTTTATGGTACCATCATAGAGTTGATCTTACGAGTAAAGACAGAAGCATAGTAAACATCGTAAACATTGTCTTGATTAATAGAAAATACCTATTTACTTACTAGTTTGGCGCAATGACCCAAAATGAGTCTTGGCGTCCAACAGTCAGAAACTATGAAAACTTAAAAAAGTACAATCGGCAATTAAAGCTTGTAGGATACTGTTAATTTCTTTTTTAACTAATTCGATGCGACTTCTAATAGTCGTAACGATATATGGGACAAATATTAATTTGTTATCAGCAAGTTATCGCAATATAGGGACACCTGGAAGATACTCCACTGAGATTAATCCTTGAGTTCATGATAATGATGAAACTGAGGTGATGACAAACCCAGTAGGTAAATAATAAAATAATGGAACTCTTTAGTACCTAGGGATGTAGCTGCTTTCGTAATGAATCCGCAAGTTATATGAGTATGAAACTCATATAATTTTAGGGCATTGTATTAAAAACAATAAGAAGATTTTTCATCTTTAGAAATGTTTATCGCGGGAATATTATACCATTCCTACGTAACCCTTTTGTCCATAACTAACTAACTGTTTTGATTCAGCGGTCCAAAGATAATCTTGGCCTCCGAAACGAGACCTGTCCCGATCCTGCGTAACTTCCTGCCAGTTACTGACGCGAAGCTGAAGCCATACTTAATATAAATATTGTGACTTTCAGAAAAGGTTGAGATCACCTTCGAACTGAGCTACAAGGAAGAAACAGGAGCTGACGGCAAGAAGCATTGGATCACCGGTGCGTGGACGCATACTTTCGCGTACAAGGGCAAGACCAAGTTGGAGTTCGACAACCTTTTCGGTGGAAACGAAATTTTAGGTAACACCTTGAGATTTGCACTAGATTATCTAGCTTTCTGTAGACCATACCAAAGTTAACGAATCTGGTACATGCTTATATTTTTTTTTATTTGAGCCCTAAGTACTGAAAATATCCCGTCTGTAAAGGTGCAGCGTAAAAATTACCTATAAATTCCCTTAGTTTAGCGACGTCTACAGGAAAACGTGTGACAAAAATCGCATGTGGGTTCTTGATCCGTGTAAACGGAGCTTTACTTTAGCCAGTTTAGCCGATAGATCTCCTTACCTCAAAAGATGGTACGTAGAAATTGGTGAGCTTTCAAACAATTATTACACTAATTTTTACAAAATTAATTTGCTGTTTCCAGGCCGTGCCGCCCGCGAACTCATGAAGACCAGCGCCAACGATATAGCGACCATCACCGCCGGACCTGTGATCAAAACAATCACGGCCAGAATTCTAAAGAACGTCAAGATCTTCTTCGAGAAAGTGCCAGTGGAAGATTTTGTTCTAGAATAAGACAAAATTTGCCATAGGGAATTGTCGTAACTGAAGCGACATATATAAAGCTGTCGTTTTTCGCCGATCTGTTTATCAAAATGGTTTGTGCGACTGTCGGTTCAGTTAGGACAATAGGGTCCTCATTTATGTACGGTCAAGGATTCAATTTCAGTACCATTTCGTACCTTGTGACTAGTATGAGGTTCCTAGCGACTTTCATATTGGTTGTCACTGTGACAAGGTACGAAATGGTACTGAACTATTAAGTCATTTGACCGTACATGCGATGCGTACACAATATCGATTTATGAAAATTTATGAAACGTCAGACAATGAAAACGTGATCCTTGTTCGGAAAACGCTGTTATAATCATACCCCGGTGTTTTGAATGCGGTAATATTTGACACTAGCCAAAAAATAGTTTACAATAAACAAAGTGATGAATACCTACACGAAGTAATTGTCACTTACTAAAACCCCGGGGTACGCTTATAATGCTTTTGCTTTGTCGCAAAACTAGGAGGTCTAAGTTTACAACCTAAATGTGGGAACAGCTATAATTTCGAACCGAAAGTCTGGCCGAGTTATATGGTAGTCCTAGCCTAGACTATCCGGTCGCATTACTATGGGTTTAACCTCCTAAGGCCATACAAAAACTGCCATTTGAATTTGGAATCAATACTGAAGGAAATATGGTTGAATTTCTTTTGATTTGAAATCAATCACTTTCATTTCAAAATGGTTTTAATTACGGTGAAGTAAATAGTACTCCTGGTAGGACAGTGGGCCTTACGAAGTAAAATGATGATTGCTAGTGAAGTGCATTTAGTCACAAAGAGATGAAGTGGACATAATGGTTAATTTCTTCTCGACTTTGACGAACATGTTACATAAAGAGAAATGTCACAAGTTGTATTATAAATCTTTAAAACCCCTTATCGGCCAGACTTTAGGGCACAGAGACATAAAGAACTGCAATTCAACTGGGAAAGCCAACTTTGATTTATCTTTTTCGTAAACTTTGCAGTCGGAATGTAGTAAGAATGTGTGTAGCTATTACTATGTATAATATAGTTTGTTTTTTCTATTATACAATAATACGCCATACATTTTTTATGCAAGTAACAAATGAGCCTTCCATACAATTTCCTTTAGGCAGTGCTTTATAGTTAAAAACAGACTATAGTCCACTCGAGGTTAGCTGGGCGCT
Organism: Cydia splendana; assembly: GCF_910591565.1. Lineage (NCBI taxonomy): Eukaryota > Metazoa > Arthropoda > Insecta > Lepidoptera > Tortricidae > Cydia > Cydia splendana. The sequence goes on from NC_085969.1 coordinate 18,308,473, forward strand.
GGAGGTTCGAGTGTAGCTAAAATGTTTGAAGTACTGAACTCGTGTAAATCGGGCGTTATTTTTGTTACTCGCCAAGAACTGAAATGGGAAATGTTGCGACGACGGTTTTTTTATAATTTTATTAATAAAATATTTTGAGAACTTATCATCTTATTTATTTAGATATATTCAATTATGACAATGTAGGTATTAACGCGTGCTCAGGTGACCATGAACTCAATTTGCGTCATCCATTAAATCTTATTAAGAATTATTCGTATTTACTGACGCTATTATAAATAACGTGATCCGTTTAGTTTCATGTCTAACCTTGACTTATAGTTAGCAATAATCGGCACCTAAAAATATATATAGGTAAAACACTTAATATAAAGAAAGAGTGGCCCAGATATATAGACGCGGAATCGGCAAAAGCCGATAGGAAAAGCTTTATGTCCGCTCAATAAGAGCGAAAAAGCCGTCGAGGCGTCGGCAGGCGCCGCCCGATGCCAAGCAGAGCCGAACGACGACTTTTTCGCTCATTGCGCAGACATTAAGCTTTTTCCTATCGGATTTTGCCGATTCCGCGACGACATATGTGGGGGAACCTTAATAGATACCTATTTAGATTCGGGACTAAATAAACTAGTGCTAGCAGTTGCAGGTTGCAGCACTGTTGCCGACGGATCTATATCTGAATCCCTAAAGTCTTTTCTCCTATCTTTGCATTCCCTAATATTGTTTGTCATAATGATCAGTTGTCCTAACACTCGTATACCCTAATTTTGGTTTCCCTATTATCGAATGGCCGATTTTTTTTTGTCCTAATATGGTTTTCCCTAATGGCACTTTCCATATTGAGTATTTATCCTAATGTTATGTAGCATAATTCTTTTATTGCCTAATTATTGTTAGGCCTAAAAATTATATATCCTAACCATCATGTTACCTAATTTTACTTAGCTTATCGTTGATTGACCTAACACTCGTATGCCCTAATTTTGATTTCCCTCCTAACCTAACCCACTTTTATGGCAGCACTTCGTTTTTGCGAGGATCACAGTTCTAACCTAACCTAACCCACTTTTGTGGCAGCAGTTCGTTTTTGCGACGATCATAGTTCTAACCTAACCTAACCCACTTTTGTGGCAGCAGTTCGTTTTTGCGAGGATCACAGTTCTAACCTAACCTAACCCACTTTTGTGGCAGCAGTTCGTTTTTGCGAGGATCACAGTTCTACCCTAACCTAACCCACTTTTGTGGCAGCAGTTCGTTTTTGAAAGGATCGTAGTTCTAAGCTAACCTAGTTTTAACAGCAGTTCGTTTTTACGATGGTCGCAGTTCTAACTTAACCTAACCCAATTTTGTGGCAGCAGTTCGTTTTTACGAGGGTCACAGTTCTAGCCTAACCTAACCCACTTTGGTGGCAACAGTTCGTTACCATTCATTATGGAAAGTAATTGTTATGATAATTAATCAATAGGAAAAGTAACTGTTATGACAATTGATAATTAGGGCAATAGCCATTAGGTCAAAACAGTAAGAGCATATTATTTTATGCCAAACATTGTTAGGGATTTCGAAGAATATGGTAAAAAACATTAGGGATCTTGATAGTTATGGTACAAATGCTTAGGACAAATTAATCTTAGGCTAATCATTACATTATGGAAAATAATCGTTATGACAATTGATCGTTAGGGCATGTGCCCATTAGGACAAACCAGTTAGGGCAAGGGACTTTAGGATAAACGTTGTTAGGGATTCAGAATGACACCCGTTGCCGACTACATTATTCCATGAAATATCAAAATAAATGGTGATATCTGGATATTTGATTTTTCTGAAGCAATATAGTCGTTAACATAGCCGCACAGTATTGCTCTGCGGCCCCATACCTCCCTCAGGTACAAATAGAAATAGAACAAACATTAAACTTTAACGGGTAGCTGCAATTTCTTTGTCAACCCCGAACATTTTTATAAACTAATTTCGGGTAGTTTAGTGGTGTTTTATTAATATCTCCGTTGACATTTGTTGGGACGTCAGTCTTTCTGTGACCACAGCTGGTGCAACTCAGCTGAAACGTCGGAATTAAAGGTAAAAACAATGAAATTATATCGCGGTAGACCCGTTTGTGTAATTAAATAAATAGAAATAGAATTCCAAAATTTCCAAAAGACGACTACATTCCTTCCTAAGATACAATAGAATAGGGATGTTTCCTGTACTTAATATAAATTATTTCAAACCGTGTACGAAATAAAGCACCAGATAATTATTAGAAAAACAAAGATAGCAGCTATTTTTAAACACGATTTGTATTTAATAAATCAGATTGAAATATAAAAAGTAGGTGAGTTTACCGTGACGTCACTACATTCGTTTTCATATAAATTCCATATTAGCAAATCGTTTTGACAGTTCTAAAAAAGAAGCTGATTTGACTAGTAGGAATGTAGCCTATTCCATAAAGTTCGAATCTAGTGTAAGAAATACAGTTAAATTCGTTTTGTTTGAAAATGGAACCGTAGTTACAAACAAATGCAACTTAATTCGAAATTTAATTCAAAATTCAACAGATTTACGTTACGAGTAACAGAAGAATATTCAATTAAATATTTACTTCAAACAAGGCAACAAGGATCAGAACTGGTTATTTTAATTATGTGACGTAATTCTACGGTGTCCGGTATATTTTAATGTTATTCAAATTAGTCCACGTGTAAGGTTAAATTATTGATGGCATCAGTCGTGTGAGGATCTTGGTTCAAGATGTTTGTGAATTTTATAGTGGCCGTTACTGTGTTAGGTTTAGTTAGTTCGAGTGCAGGTAAGGTTTAAAGTTATTTTTCACATCACCTATTCGGAAAAGGGCTTTTTCTTCCCTGCTAGGAGGGATCAAAATGGCACTTTTCTTCCCTGCTAGGAGGGATCAAAGTAACACTTTTCTGTTCTAGCACACTATTTTTACATTTTTTTGCACATTATTTTTTAGCTTAAATAATCTGTTTGAGCATCAGATTGTGTCAAGACTAAGATTTTGTTATTTTGCTCATAGTTGATGTGAAAAGCAGTATGTGTCACACGGTATCAAAATTATTTCGTCTTGGGCGTTAACACTTGAATCCCTCATCACGCTCAGGATTCCATGTACGCCTTGACGGAAATATGTATATCATTTTGATCCCTTGTAACACAAACTACTATTTAACTGACCTCCGATAAAGGGTCGGGTTTTATGTACCTAATAACGAATCTTTTTAACTATGTTAAAAATCAATAATTTTAAACTTAATCCACCTCAAAAGTCCGCCATTTGTACCTTCATATATTGTATCTTCATATATTGTACCTTCATATATTGTATCTTCATGTATTGTGCAATAAAGAATAAAATAAATAAATAAAAGTCTCCCGGAGAGATTATTAATTTTTTTGATATAATTATTTGAAATCAGCAATATTTATACTAGTACTAAATCATATTTAAGTTCCAGTAACGTATCCAGGCTAATGCTATCTTGTGAATGCGCTATCAAAATTAACTTTCATAATACTGCATATGAGTACCATAAACTACCCAACTGTAGTTCAAAATCTCCCGACTATGGACCAAAAGTATCTTGAGTATCTTAGTTCAGGTAAGACCATTATATGAATATAAAATTATATAACAAATTCTAAAACAAAATATTTTTATATTTATGTGAAAGAACAGACTAAAAAAAAACCGAAAAGAATATTAGCATGGATACACTTGTGGGCCATAATTATAGTATTGGACTACAGGTAGGTGGTTTTATGGAAGCTCATTTTGTTATCTCAGCAGATTGCCCTTGCGATGTTTATTAAACCATACATTTTTTCATTTCATTTTAATTAATTATCTTTTTTTTTTTTCATTTTTATAAATTTGTGAGTTACCACCTTCATTTCAGTACCCCTAACGAAATGCAAAGCGGACGACTCAGAATGCATCAAAAAGAACGCCGAAGTTCTCATTCCCCTGTTCGTCGCCGGCATCCCCGAGTTGGGCATAGAGCAATTAGATCCCGTGGTCTTCAAGAAGATCGACTCCAGCACCAACTTCTTGAACCTTATCTTTAAAGACCTTACGGTTAAAGGACTTAATTCCTGCAGATTCAAGAGTATTAAGTAAGTTTTATTTTATCATTATGGATTAAGAGAATCACAACACAGAAGTTCTAATTCCCCTGTTCGGTACCGGCATTACCGACTTGGGCATAGAGCAATTAGATCCCGTGGTCTTCAAGAAGATCGACTCCAGCGCCAACTTCTTGAACCTCATCTTTAGAGACCTTATAGTTAAAGGACTTAATTGCTGTGTCAAGTAAGTTTTATTTTATTATTATGGATTTAGAGAATTAGAACACAGGGGGGGCGATTTTTGAAATTCGATCGCTCGTATTCGTCACTCGAAAATCGGTGGAAAACGGCGAAATGCTAACTTTTTAAATACGAGCGTTAGAAATTTGGAATCGAGTGGTATTGACCACTCGTTTTTAATTCAATTAGTAGAATTTAAATGCCTAGTAGCGGAGATATTATTGATCGAAATGCACGAAATCGAGCGGTCGAATTTCAAAAATCGGCCCCCTGGCCTTCTCATTCCCCTGTTCGGCGCCGGCATTACCGAGTTGGGCATAGAGCAATTAGATCCCGTGGTCTTCAAGAAGATCGACTCCAACACTAACTTCTTGAACCTCATCTTTAACGACCTTATAGTTAAAGGACTTAATTTCTGCACATTATCTTGGTATTAAGTAAGTTTTAGTTTGACAATGGTATAGATTTAAGAACATGAAAATTCTATCTACATCCACACTAACCCCACTTTGGCTCATCGTTCACTGGACGTTGTTGGGTGGTTATATCAACATTAATAGTGATTAATGTTGATATAACTATGTTGTTGATATGACTTGTATTGCACTAATGATGCGAGTACCTAATATTACATAAAAAGGTTTCTATTACCTCCATGTGTATAGTTTTTAACGTTTTGGCATAGAAATTTGCAAGAAAAGTCCAATGAATGCTTCATCGTCTCATGTCGTGTCGAGGAAATGAGGATAAGGTGCGAAAGTATTTTATTTTAAAACTGGCTGTAAGTATCTTTATATTCATTTGAAAGCAACTGTTCAGCGATTTTCAAGAAGATCACTCTTAAGATACCTTAAGGGACGAAAAATGTGTGAAGTGATTCAAGGTCATACCTATATCACCTTTAGGGCTTGCAATTCGAATATTCGAATATTCGAATTTGTCGAATATTCGACCTGTTTTGATATTCGAATATTCGGCCGCTCAGGTTTCTAATATTCGAATATTTTTTATTAGTATAAAAAATCTATTTCATCCGCTGTAGTTACAGTTTCTGTGTATTTTCTGGGTATTTACAGTGAATGAGGAACGATAGGTACCCAAATACGAAGGAAATAATATTTTTACTGTATTCCTCACGATAGACTTCGGGAATACAGTGAAACTTAACTCAATTTGAAAGAAAACGAAATCAAAAAGTATGTTATTTTTACGGTGCGTAAGTTTTAAGTTATAAAGGGTCATTCTGTTTATTCAGTGCAAGCGTGCGTTAAGCGATTTTTTGAAGACTAAACCTTGCCCGCACTTATCGCAATTCTCAAATTTGATCATACCAAACCTGCCCAACTAGGTAATCTAACTATGCACCTTTAGCTAACGAATAGTCCACCCAGTAGTCAACTAACTTTTTCCCTTAAATATTCCAATATTATATAATTAAGTCGACCTTTAGGAATAAAAACTTGCCAAAACAAACAAAGTCAATAAAGATTCAAAATACAATGGAATTAGGTACAGGCTTCTGAGTGACTACAAGTTAATTTAAATCAAAAAATAATTACCTACTAAAAATAATATCTTACATACCTAGGTGTTTGGATGGTTAAAGTTATATTATTTCACGCAACGACGCATTTATAATAAAAGTTTTATCTAGAAATATTGAATACGTCTTATTTTAGCGTTTTACTTGTTTTTATAAATGTAGGCATCTCATAGTAGGATGATAAAATCTAGTTAATTTCTGCAAAATATCATTAGTTTTAGCAATATGTGAAAAAAGCTTTTGAATAAAACGATAATAAACCGATTTCTCGTTCTTTTTCTTATTTTTTATAATATTCGAATAATTATTCGAATATTCGAATATGTCGTCAGAAAAAGTCGAATATTCGAATACCTGAAAGTTTCGAATATTTGCAAGCCCTAATCACCTTACAACACGAAGCAAGAAAACTGTTACATTAATATTCTTGTAAGAGTTCAATGCCAGAACCTCACGATACACGTGGAACTCATGATATCAGTTTTTTTTCCAATCTTGTCCCTGAATATTTTTCGCCTTATTAGTGATTAATGTATGTCTCATTAACTATGCCTACCGATCGACTATACCAGTTCCTTAAAATATTAAATCACAATTTGTTTGACGTTGTTTAAATTTATGGAGCTCTTTTTTTATTTTTATTGCCACGTTAAAGTTCACGAACTGTACTAAAATAAATATTGAATAATAGACATATACCTACGTCATAATTTCGTAGAACTTTGACGTTTAAAATAACACTTGCACTGCGTGTGTTATCAAAATCGTTGCAGACTTTTCTTGGTCTAACCTTTAGATCTCCACCTAAATTATATTTTATACATAACAGCTCCGTTACTTGAATACTGACACAGGACCTCGAAATTTGAAACATAATCGTCTGTCAAGCCATTTCCATCAGTAGAAAAAGCAGCATATTTTAAAAATATAGGCGCGACTGAAGGGTTATCGTCTCATAGAAACTTTTCTACTGACAAAGTTGTTTGACATACTATAATGATATTATTTACGTGTAGTCGAACTCTTTCATATGACAATACTCACATAATGATAAACTAAACAAGGGTATTTGCTTTTTGAATAACTGATTATTTGAACTTGCAGAAACAACAAGGTTAAGCAGGTGCTCTCAGCCAAAATCCACTGCGATGTCGTCCTAGACGGCCAATACACAATGAAGGGGACAGTCTTCCTACTCCCTGTTACTGGCGACGGAAAAGCCCACATTGAACACAGTATGTATCAGAAAATAACTATTAGCCTGTGAACGTCCCACTGCTGGGCACAAACCTCGTATTTGCACTAGAGGGTTCAGGCTAAAGATCCTAAGTCTATCTAATGTGAATATTTTGTGAAGTTCTGGACTAATGTATACAATACAGGTATCTTTCGTTTTTTTTTTGAGCGGCTAAGGAATTCAGAAATATCTCGACAAAGCCGTTATTACTAAAACGTGAAAGTGCAAGCTCAGATATTTATGAGCACCTTGGCCGCTCCAAAAAATTCGGTAGCGATTGTACCATGTCGAATCCAAACCCTTTTTAACAGTTTCGATTAGACGATTAGAGACTACAAAGACGCAATAAAAAAGATAATTTATAATTTCCAGAGAAAATCGAGATTAATTTCGACTTGAAATACGAAGAAGAGACCGGCCCTGATGGCAAACAGCATTGGAAGACCGGCCAGTGGACGCACGACTTTAAGTATTTGGGAGAAAATGTATTGGACTTCGACAACTTGTTCGGTGGAAATGAAGTTTTGGGTAATTTATTTGTTTCTTCTTCAATTAGTCTCTTTATCAAAGGCCGGGAATGGTGTGGTTTTACTTTATGTGGGTAGTCTGTATATCCAAATTGATGCTCTAAAGAATCTTCTACTGAGTAACGAACACTTACAGTATTTTTTGTCCCAAATTGGGATTTCGTATTTATTCCACCCAGGATGAGGAGCTCTTCAAACCAGCCAAATTTTCCAAATCTAACGAAAAAAAATTCGACAATAGTAAAATGCAACTGAAAAAAAATGTGTATATTTATTTTACTTCACTTTTTAGCTGGAGCAACGAAAGCGCTTATGAAGAGCCACCCCAAAGAACTCGCAGAGCTGACAGCCGCACCTGTCGTCAAAACCATCGTTGCAAGGATTATAAAGAACGTCAAGATCTTTTTCGAGAAGATTCCCGTGGAAGAATTTGCTCTGGATTAGTTACAAGCACAGAGAATGTACAAGATTGTCCGTCAATTATTACATGTGCGACCAAATTCGAAGTATTAAATTCAGAAATAATATGGGATTGCGTAAATTATTTGCTTTTGTAACAGTATATTACAAGATAAAATCACCCACCGTATCTCCTGAACACAGCTTTTCGTATTTTCTAGTCCGCTATCCTTACGTTTCGTTATATCCAGTAGTCAGTATAACTTAACTAAATTCATTAAGCTATACGTATTAGCATAAATAAACTAAACACCGTATTGGACGTATCGTATCTATACTAAAGTTTGATGCAAGTCAGATATCAAGTATTAAATTACTATTTCAGAGAAGTTTAAGACTTGAATCATTTTATATAGGTGCACTTATAACGAGCATACAACAACTATTAAACCCATCTAAATGGAGCATAATTTAGATCCTTCAACAAATGTTATCTTATGACGCGAATTTGTATGAATAAATAGTTATGAGAATTGTATTACTTTGTTTACTTCCTATTTTCAGATTTATCGACGATTTAATAAAAACTTTTATTAAATTTAAACAGGTTTTCAGATAAATTCTCTCAAAATATCAGTTACATATCAATACGACTTGACATACGTATATTAGAATAAAATTTAGTCGTAATATCGTGAATAATAAAGTTTACTTATAAAAATATAAAGATTAGCTATGTAGGTAATTAGCATCTTTTCGAGGCCAAACAGCTTAAGTTTGACTTCTTTGTCATGGAACAAAATTAAGATGCCCATTTTGTCTAATTCAAATCAAGTTGTTTATAACTTTTATTAAGCGGGTCTACTATAGGTATACAATTACTATACATACACAGAAATGAGGATATCCGTAGAAGGGCCAAAGCAACCAACATTGCCCGCACAATTGCACGGTTGAAGTGGCAATGGGCAGGCCACATAGCCCGAAGAGTCGATGGCCGTTGGGGTAGAAAAGTCCTAGAGTGGTGGCCACGGATGGGAGAGCTCAGTGTCGAACGACCACAAACTAGATGGACGGATGATCTCGTACGCGTCGCTGGGAGCCGGTGGCTGCAGTGTGTTAGAGATCGCTCTCGGTGGCGGTCTATGGGAGAGGCTTATGTCCAGCAGTGGACGTCAGTGGCTGATAGGTAGGTAGGTACTATACATACCACAATTAAATGCTAAACATGTAGATATAAAATACCAAGAAAACATTAAACATGAACTCGTCAATGATCGGAATCGAATCATCGCCTTCAGTTGAATTTTCGAAAGCTATGAACTTTTTTGCACCATCTGTATGATTGACCCTAAGGTTGACTGGTAGGGAAAGCCATTTGGCATTAAGATATACTATTTCACTGTTTTTGTATTTTGGGTACAAGACATTTTAAATAAATACTTAAAACGAGAATCTTTTAAAAATAGGTACATACATACCAACTTCATATTATTAAAGTCAGCTGAGAGCCCCAAAACCCCATTAATAATAAAAGGCCTCTAAACACCCCTATTAAAATAGGAATTCTAATTAAACTGTCAACGTTACAAATCTCAGCGTTGGTATCACAATAAACCGTAAAAGACCAATTATTTTCGATCTTCACACGCCGCTCCATATAAAAACGTCAACACAGCAATGAACTTAAAACATGTGGTCGATCGTGTTTTATTTTTAGACAACGGGAACTGCGAGCTCAGCACGGTTCCATTTTTATCGACTATCACTATGCGCGTCCCTTTCGCACTTACATACTTGTTAGAACGTGACAGGCATGGTGACAAGGGATAAAAACGCGACCGTGCTAAGCCGCCTGGTGAAATTAAGCTCTAATATAGTTTATTGGGTTTTTTAAATCATTTATTTACATACAATATACATACAGTGGTACTACTAAACGAAATTGGGTTGGGTTTTTTGTTGGGTTGATATTTGCGATATTATGTGATATTTTAAATATATTAAGAACGGGTCACTCACGTATTTGAAGTCTAAAAACGCTCGACATGTTTCACTCCGTACCGAGGAGTGTCATCAGGAGCTAGCGTTGAGGGTGAGGGACTGGTTTAATATGTCTGTCAGGCCTATTCGGATTTCGAGATAATCACAAGATCTTGAGACGATTTAGAGATCTACTAGATCTACATTAGATATCGACTAGATGTGACTTGGATATCTAAGTCATAACTTGTCGAAATCGTTCAAGAGGACCTCCAGAATCGCGGAAACGTCAAATTTGACATATCTATCTTACAAATATCTTTAAATTATCCGTATCGTAACTTGTTGAAGTCTAGTAGAAATCTAAATCATTTTCCGAATCGAGCCGTGTGTCTCACGGAAGTTTTGTTATTAAGATATGTGATATTATTAATTATTTTATTTATAAGACACACCAACAGTACATAAACAAAGCAAGTAGGTAAAGTTACATTAAGTATAGTAGTAGTATAAGTATAGTATTAAGTACAGTAGACACGAATAATATTTATGCACCAATAACAGGTGTGCAACAAAATTCAAACAGTTCGAGGCTTTTACACTACTTTACTATGATGCTTAATTACATCAACTGGTGAGTACTCGTAGAGTTCCAATGGCTCAAAATAGTCACAATGTCATCATCATCATCAAAATTTAAGAGCATGGCTCTTGTCGGTGGAGTATGCGCCAGTTTTCGCGGTCCTCGGCCAGGTTTTTTAGGTCCCTGTAAGACACGACATTTGCTTTTGCTTTTAGTTGTTGTGTATAACTTGCTCGTGGTTTTCCTCTTCCTCTCCTAGCTTCAATCTTGCCTTCTAATATAGTTTTAAAGAAAGTGTCGTGTCTTATCAAGTGACCTATCATTTTGCCTCGTCTATTCTCTATGGTCCTCAGTAGGTTTCTCTTCTCTCCAACAATTCAGTCACAATGTGCAGTAAAGGAATTAAATTCCCGTACCATTTCGTACATTGTCACAGTGACAATTATGAAAGTCGCTAAGAACCTCATCTATTGTCACGGTGACAAGGTACGAAATGGTACTGAAATTAAATTCGTTGATTGTACAATAAAAAAATTAAAAGATAAGAGATTCTTTGATGTCGTTATCTTTTAGATATCGACAATATTTTTTAAACTTTAATATGCTTGGAACTTTAGTTATAAAAACTAGTTCTAGATTTAAATCTCCAACAAACTTGAAATGTCTGCAACAGTGATGTTCACACATCGTCAGCTGAGAATACGTTTGTATCATATCCATTTCTGGGTAAAATCGTTTTTTAATAATTTCTAAAATAACAAAAAATATGCTATAATTGGCACTAATCGGTTTTTAAAAAACATATTTTTTCGAAAATGTTGTGCCATATCCGCATTTTACTATAGGATAATTACACTCTGTTAACATAAAATTATCACAAAAGTGTGACATACATATCTAACACCTTTGTGTCATATCATACATTGTATGTTTAATTAACATTTACTCATCAAAAACGGATATGGCAATAACAAAAATGCTTTTATTTCATGATTACCTCTATATTCAACATATTTGTATGGTACTATAAATAGTAATCATATGTGCCTAAATGATAAATAAGTTCAATATTTCCTAAATGTTAAACTTTTCGAAAAATATTTTTTTTTGTTTCTTTTCGCTCTCCTGTAAACCAATGTAAGTATTGTAAGTGGTGTATGGCACAAACGTATTCTCACCCGACGACATGTTGTATTATCATACAATTCATGGTTAGGATAAAAATAGTAGTTCAATACAATAAATTTAAGTGGGTCCCTTTATTTACAAAAACAAGGACAAAAATTTAAAAAGAATATTAAGAACGGAAGACTAAAGTAAGTAGCATGGGTGTTCTTAAACATTTGAAAAAAGAACGTAAAAAGGAACGCTTCAAAATTCGAACCAATTAGAGATGTGGCCGGCCGATACCAACGTCATTATTTTGACAAATAGACGATTAGCTTCGATGTGATGATCTACGAACGATACTGTCTATAATTACCGTTGCTGACTCGGCTGTTTTAAAAACAGCCGAGTTTTTTTAAGAGTTTATAGTTACGTAAACTAGTATTATGTGCTCATTTATTAGTTTTATGCTTTGTTAAACATAAAATAACAGATAGGTACAAGGGTGAACTTTATAATTTAAGGAATTCTCTATACTATAGTACTCGGGGGACCGGCGGCCTAGCCAAGGTGACGAGTGCTTGCGCTTCGCCATCGAATCGGTTTGTGTTGCTAGTGTGACAGTCGCGTTTTGTTCGCTACGTAGCGTTAGCAATTGGCATGTTGTCTACGGGGCCTTGTGTCATCTCCGTATAGTTTATAACCTAAAAACGGTTAATCTCGCAAACTTGTATTGAAATAACACCTGTCAGCGTAGCCGTCGAGTCTGAAAAATATTATACCAGTCACCCGTTTACTGGGTAGTTATTAAGGAAGTTATTGCATGTGTGTTAACAGCATGATTTAAAGGACGCGGTATTAGGCTAAAATACTGCACTTTGTTACATACCAGCTAAAACTGTAACATATATCTTCTACGAGGGTACTCACCCTTATCCCGATATTTACGATTTTAATGCAATTAAACGAAAGCGTGACACGCGACAGGCCCAATCTTGACAGAATAACAAATGAACTAAGGCGTAGCTAACCGACAATCAATAACAAACCGATACGGAGGGGTATCTGTGGAAAAATCGCACAATACATGCTTCGATACACAATTGTAAATAGGTTGTAATAAGGTCGGCCGCAAATGGGCGGTTTATGGGTGCGACAATCGTAAGTTATCGTTTTTTGAATGTATGTATAATGTATAGGTAGGTACGAATATGAGCTGCAAAATTGCATGGACAAATTAAGAATGAATTCATTGATAAATTCGCTATTGACGGCTGATGGTACGTACAAAATTATAATACATAATTTATATATGCATATTATACACTTACAGGTGACTCAAAAATACGTTGACAAAAATATCCGCAGTAAACATTTTTGGCTACGTATTTTTGGGCCAGCCCTATACTATAGACGGTCAAGCAAATGTTGTCAGTAAAAAAAGGCGCGAAATTTTCTATGGGACGATATCCCTTCGCGCCTACATTTTTCAAATTTGCCGCCTTTTTCTACTGACAAGATCTGTTTGACCAAGTATAACTACTATTTTTTTTTAATATAACGTTTATAATATTTATCATAAAAGCATATGGCTATAATTAATCTCTATTACCTACAAAGTATTAGTTATTAAAGCACTTGCAAGGAAAAGATACCGAAATCGCTAATTTTGACTAATTTGTGTTGTGGCTTTTGTGGCGTTTCTTCCAACAATGTTTGCAACATCTTATAATTTTACTTAGACAACAATATAATTCCTTATTAGATGACTCTAATGACCTACTTTCACTTTTTGTTACTAATTTTAATTTAAATAGATACCTATAATTATATTTTATTTACTTTACTCCTATTTTTCATTTAAGTACTCACTTACACTCTTTAACATAAAGAAAACGGGTCTAAATTCTTTTCGTTGTCTCGTATTTTGTCCCCAAAAAATGTGACGGAGTGGAGCTTTTTGTATGGAGTGAAATTAAGTTTTTAATTTTTCTCAAAAGAATAATAACCTACAACAAGAAAGACATGCAATACCACTCAATTTTATTTATTTGATAAAATACAAAAATGGAAGCGTGACAGAGTGGTCAGAAACAAGACAACGAAAATAATTTTAACCCATACAACAAAATCAGCCTAGCAGCTTGCCCTAACAACATTTTACCACATTGATTTTACATTTACACCACAAGTCACCTTAACCGTTCGTATGCGGCCGATCTAACACCATTTTCAAAATCGTAATGCACCCATTCTCCTAGGGGATGAGTCACGTGCCGTTCGCGTGCTGTGTCGCACCATTTGCCCCGTAAACGCACTGCTGCAACCACAATTAACAAAAACATCGTATCAATGTACGAATCTCATACTAAAATACGACCTTTTGGAAATAATGATGAACGCTGAGATTTGTTTACGGAATTTAAAAAGGACTTAAGCGACGCGGATTTTAATACTCATTTAAGCGTTTTATAAGCACGGTTTTAAGGGACTGTGGAGAATTTAATGGCTGATAATATTGATATTATGGGAATTAATAGGAAGTTGGTGGCATAAACATGGTGGTTCTTTAGGGTGTCCGTGGGTATATCGTTTGTTATTATTTTGTAACTGCGTTGTAAAAATCCAGTTCCATTTTCTTCTACTTGTGCAATGGCCAGGGGTCGACAAACTTTTGAAAAGAAGAGCCAACATGGACTAGATGTCACTGACTTATTGGGAATCTGTAAGAGCAGCATATGATTTTTTCCAGTGGTCTAAGGGTCGGTTGCACCAAACCGCCTGTCACCGTTAAAGCGGTCGCTAAATTTTATTGTATGTGAATTTTCATAGTTCTCTGTTGAGTGATGTTGATCAGTCTGTCAAATGTGGTTGGTGCAACTGGCCCTAAGTATACTTAAGGTAACGTTCGGATGTCAACTGCAGCTGCATTACTGTTGTGGCGTCGTTGTTGCCGCCGCTGTATATGTCAATTTCCTTGATAAAATGAGTTTCTAGACTAACCCCCTTATTCATAAACGTTTACTAAAGTTGACAAGCCGATAATAATCGTTTGTCCCTTTCCATCATACCAATACGTCGGAAAGGGACAAACGATTACTATCGGCTTGTCAACTTTAGTAAACGTGTATAAATAAGGGGGTAATTCTTCTTCCACATTACGCACATTAGTTTACTGCATAATGAGCTATCAATATTACTCTTTGAGCAGCATTTATGAGCAAAAATAAATAAAAAATCTTGAGACGACTTCGCCATTTTGAAATTCAACCGGCAAGTCTTAAATATGTCCGTAACACAAATAAGACAAATGCCAATAGAACAGTAGACAATCGAACTTTAGATTTGACATCATTCATCATTCGAAGTAAACTGCCATGTTCTTCACAAAACCCAAGACGTGATCATTTTGGGCCTCTGCCCGGACCCCGGTTCACTTAGGTCCAATTAGTCTTATCTATCATCTAACGTCAGCAGATCCGAACCCTCGAAATTACATCAGAGGCAAAAACTAGGAATGTGCTCCGTCATAGTATGAGCCAATTCTGTTTTCAGAATCTGATCTTAGTTCGATACGACCTTGGATCATGTCATCAGGGGGGGCTAATCCAAACTTCAAATGCCATTCGAAACTTAAAGGGGCCCACAGATTACCAGTTCGCCGGACGATATCAGCCTGTCAGTTGTTCGGAACTGTCCCCTTTTTCGTTTAACTGACAGGCCAATGACGTCCGGCGGACTGGTAATCAGTGGGCCCTTTAAATAATGTATGTCAATAATTAAATTAATTAATTACTTAATTCATTAGTCACGTACCTATCTTTTCTTAGCATCTGTCATCTTGACAGTTTCTTTTCGCTTGGCATTTGTCGATGTAGGTACGATTGTCATCTTGAGCTCTTGACTAGGCCCCAGGCAATTCAAGCGTACCGATAAGTGCGGACAATATGATACCACTCCGTACTCCTGTGTGGCTACCACCAGTTTGGTACTGTCATAAACGTTAACGAGAACGTAACTTACTTTCTATGCATTAGTGCGAGCGAGATGTATAGAAAGTAAATTACGTAGACGTTAGCGTATATGTCAGTTTTGACACTGTCAGTGATTCATCGGGCACCTACTGATTGTATTTCGTAAGGACAAATCAGAGTTATCGGCTCACACTGGTTACCGCAGCAGCGCACGTACTTGAGATCGTATCAAAATCAGATAAAAAATGATAATACAGAATTGGTCTCCAAGTCAGTTACGCCACGTTAAAAACGACGTAAATGACCGGACATTTCAATGACTTTACGACTTTTTTGAACGAGTAATGGAGTTTCTTTAAGTAAAAAGAATACAATGCATGCGGTTAGATAACTGTTCCGCAAATTAAATTTGTAAATAAGACTCATGACTTTGCAAATGGTTTGGATTACTTGCTAATTTTTATATCAATTGGTGGTAAAGTTTGTTTGGTAGTTCTAGGTACTTTTTCATTGACTTTACTTTTTATTTTGCTCTTGCACTACTACCTTACCCCTAACCCTATTCTACTTATTAATACAAAAATAATGATAAAATCTATTTAATTCCACTTTTTAAGAAAGTTTACGCTGTTGAAAAAAAAACAATAATTTTAGAGTTACACAGAGGAAACCCTTGCATATTAACACAATTAATGTTTTAGGACCTAAAGTGTCATTCAATGGAATTTGCTAACTATGTAAACAAAAGTCACTAGTAAATTCATCATTCAGAGACAATTTCAATATGGCGGTTTGTTTACATAGTTAGCAAGTTCCATAGAATGACACTTTATAGATATTAAGCACTAAATTAAATCACACAATTTAGTGACTTTTGACCAATTAACCAAACAGCCAAACCTTACAAATCAGCAAAGCGTTTTGCTTTTACAAATCCAATGTGAATAGAAATTCCCGCTAACCAGACATCCTATTCAAATATAACATTTCCACATTAGCTCTAGCACGCAATCTAAAATACGGAATTAAATATTAACTAGTAAATAAAGTAGCAATTTAAACCTTTTGTTAAGGACACTAGGTTTATATTCCTTTGTTCGTTTTGATCGGTTTGTTTTCAGGTAATTGGTGGTTGTCACAGTGGCAACGCTCTGCATTTCACATGCATTAGTTGCACGAACCTGTCACAGTAGATAGATTTTGGAATTGTCTATCTGCCCACGCTAGAGATAATAAATCGAAGTCCGAGAAGTTAGGATAAAATTATTCATAGTTATAATGAAAATTATCATCATCATCTTCCTGACGTTGTCCCGGCTTTTTACCACAGCTCATGGGAGCCTGGGGTCCGCTTGGCAACTAATCCCAAGAATTGGCGTGAGCACTCGTTTATGCGAAAGCCACAAGCGTATGCTATCCGACTTTCCAACCAAGAAGGCAAGGCCTTATTGGGATTAATGCGGGTTCTTCACAGTGTTTTCCTTCACCGAAAAGCGACTGGTAAATACCAAATCATAGATTATCGTACATTACATGTTCCGAAAAAACTCATTGTTACGAGTCATAGTTTGACCCGCTGGAATATGACTCAGAATTGAAAGTCATACGCCAACGTTAACAAAGTTTTACCAACTGTGTAATGTGACGTTATTAAATACAAAACAAGAGACCAACTAACTAATTATTTCAACTTCATTTCTGCTTTCAAAATTGTTGTCATTAGCAAAAATGTCACTTTTACAACTCTTATTGAAACGGCTTAAGAGCTACATTCCAACAAATGTAATCACGAGAAATGCTCAAAACGTACTATTTCATCAGATTATTGAAGTATTTTTTAGTGTAAATTCAAATTACTACTTCATTATGTTGTTGCGACGGCTTTGGGATTGCTACACGCAATCTTGTTTGCGCTTGCATGGCAACTTCAATCAGTTATTGTGCCGATATGTCAAAGATAGACATTGTTCGGAAAGAGAAGAGTCGTGGAATATATTGGGCCTTATACATCCCACGACTCTTCTCTTTCCGCACAGACTCTAGTAGTCAACTGAACGTCATTCGTAGCCTAATAAATGAGGGGTGCAGCAGCGAGAAACGAGCGGTCCTTGATGAAATGCGTGACAAAGTTTTTTAACGTTCTCATCACAACAGCCAATACGGCAACGACAGCTAAACAATTTATTAAATATAACATTGACAGTGTCTCCATTTTTTCGCTGCTGCAACGCTGCTGCAGTATCGTCGTCGTTTCCGGGGGCCCTTACGGATACACTTCGACCCATATTATGGATCTTAGGGGATCTATAGGGATCTGCAGTAACGCTGCAGCAAATGCCGCTGCAGTCCCAGATCCCCAAGAGAGGTGGTAAAGAGCTGGGACAACACTAGACTGATGATGGCACTGAAAGTTAATGTAATAGTCTATAGTTAAACGGTAATAAATATTTCTATAAAATTGATTTTTAACAAAGAAGTAGGCGAAAAACGTGACGCGACTGTTCTATGGACAATACGACAATTATTTAAATCGTTAACTTTGACATACAAATTTAAAGAAGTGAATATAATAAAGTACAAAAATTATGTTTATTATATAAACGGACTTTGTTTATAATATGACGCCCACAGAAACTCGCATAACCTTAACTCATACCTGGGTGGATTTCATCACCAAAAATTTCACCATACAAAAAAATATTTTTTTTAAATGTTTAATTTAACACGATTCTAGCTGGGTAAAGTAATAGGGGGCTGTATATTGAGGATATTTATGGTATTTATACAATCATTTGTGGCTTATATTTGAAGTTATCGCTTTCGGAAAATAAAAACGCAAGATGGTGATGACAATCATGGTATGGTAATGACTCTTTTATAGACGGTAATGACACTGCATGTACGGTAATGACGATTTGGGAACTAATTTATATATGTATTAAAAACGTATTAAAAAAACAAAAACTTTTTTTAATTGTAAGGCTTTAGAACTTTAATAAACATTACAAATAACATGTTTTTGAACATAAGACTAGCTACATAAATTATTTTTAGAACATTAAAAAATACATTTTATTCATATAAATAAATATATCACAAGTATTTTTATTGTATAATTTTAAATAATTTATATTCCGAAATAGGCAATTTATGTATTCATTTATTTTTTTGGGTTTTTTCAATGTTAAATCATATTAACAATATTGTACTCTTATTATCAGTTTAAACCCGCATCTTCTTTTATCTACTGCATAATTTGGTATTTATATCATATTATAAAATTGCTGGCTTACCAGTGAGCTTAATTTTTATGATATATTACTTTTTTTTTGATAATTTGATTCATTGCATAAGTTTGTATTTTTGTTGTTTTATTAATTAGCTTTAAAAATAGCTATAATGATTTAAATCCATATATATATATTGTAACCGGGGAGCCGGCAGGCCTCGTCGGCGATGGCGGGATAACTTGGACTCCTTCTTGAGAGGCTGGCCAGATATTGCACTAAATAGAGACGAGTGGAGGAAGAGGGGGGAGGCCTTTGCCCAGCAGTGGGACACAGTGGGCTCTGAATAATAATAATATATATTGTTTAATAGCTAAACATTAATATATAATCAGTGTTTTATAAGTTGCAAGACCCCTACTTGTAATGCATGTCATAAGTTACAAAATGTTAGGTATTGGGTCCGGTGACTACCCAATGGTATAATTATTAATTGCTGTAATTATATACATCAATTAATATAATATTATCAAAAAACATAAGGCCATTACGATAGTGAGCCAGTACCGTAGCCTATGGTCGCTTAAAACTTAATATATGTTGCTTGTTTAAATACTTTGTTTTAACACGACTAACATGCAATTACAGACTCTAAGTTGCACGATTTACATTATTAGATAATAAAAAATAAACATTTGTATGTTCTAAGTTCTAAGTGACCTAAATTTTGCCTACTTCAGTCAAAATGTTATTTAAAACTAACCATCCTCTAGTGTGAAAAAAATAGTCATATCTTCTTCTACATTTATTCTACATTTATAAGGTAGACATTATATAGTGTTAGAAGACATAGAGAACGTTTTTCAAACATACAGCTTAATTTCATAATGAATTATAGCAAAATAACTACAAAAGTTTCTGAGAACCGTCATCACCATACACATGAAATCATCACCGGTCGTCATTTTTTCCCGGTGATGATGGGTATGGTGTAGACGATTTGAGAGTTTCTTGTTTTTATTTCTAGAATACGAATAATAGTAGTTAATGTCTATGCTACACAATAAACTTCATGTAGTTTGCCATTCATTTCAATAATTATTTCTAATATATCATTTGTAACTTTTTTAAACCAAAGCATAACGGTGATGATGCTCTGTTGTGACAAACTACGTTTTACAAATTTGTTCCTAATATTTCTCACGATTCAATGATGTGACTTTATAGTGAAATCATTTTTGGCATTCTATATTAAAGTGAAAAATAGGGCAAGGACCTTTAGCGGTATTTCGTTGTTCATACACGGAGATAAGCTCACATTGACATTACCATGACGGTGTTGACGAATATTCGTGACAAAATTTTAAATATTTTTAAATGTACTTTCTCGGTGAAGGAATTATTGCATATTTTCCCATGTGTTAAACAACAACATGGAAAAGATATAAGTAAAAGAAAAATCGCAATCGTACGATAGGTATGCTATAATTTTCACTGCAAACAATAAGGTTCAGATTTTTCCGGTAGACGGTGATGATTTTAGACACATAAAACATTTTATATAAAAAAAACTATTAAGTTATTGGAGATGGTAATAGAAGGAACATGAAGATAATAGTTCTTAAAAACATATAAAAAAGTTGCAACTCGCACAACCTACTAGTTTTTTTTATAAAGACCGAACCATAAGTTTTCGCAGGATTTTGAAATCCACCCTGCTAAAAAGTTTTTGACACACGTAACACCTACCACGCAAGCTTTACATGATTAACAACAATTTGCCAACGAGAACAATAAAATTCTACGAAAGGAAAATAACTCTTTAATATGTACAACACTCATTGACCATCTATGGACCTTAACTCTTTCCAATAAGGTATATATAATAATAATACAATAATAATAATAATAGTTCTTTAAGTACAGTGTAAAAATACAAAAATACAAAGCATAAAAATGTAAAATACACGCAAAAAAATACCTAAAATTAATAATAATTAGGCAGTCACGGTCAGGATCGTCACTTCCTGTTCCTCTCACGGTGCACGGATATCCAGTATTTATATATAGGATTGTCCAGATACCCGGACAGCTCACGGAGAATACTGTTGTCAGATGATCTTAGGCGACTCCAAAAGGAAGCGACGCGGGAGCGAATGATAGCAAAAAAGTCAGGGACTTCGGCCTCGGCAAACATGGTCGACGCGCTGCAGTATCTTGGTAGCTTCATTAGAATGCGGTATGCGTCATTATACTGCACTCTAATTTTATTAATCGCACGTCTTGTGAATCTGCTCCAGAGCTGACATGTATAGAAGCATAAACAATATGCCCTAAACAATGTCACCTTCACTTCATCACTACAGCGTACGAATCTACGCGCAAGCATGTTGCACCGCACGGCCAAAGCCCTGCGCTCCCGCTCGATGTCTTCATCATCCAGCAGACCCTCCGTGAGCAAATGTCCGAGGTACCGGAACCCTTTCACTCTTTCCACTTGTGCTCCATCCAAATACACTGGCGGGACATTCGTCGGACCTCTCCCTGACTTAAATACCATCTTTTTAGTCTTTAGAACGTTATACTTCAGACCATGGCTATGAGCATATTGCTCACACACCGTCAGAAGTCTTCTTAGGCCCCTGATTGATGGGCTGAGAAGCACCATGTCATCGGCATAGCTAAAATTATTTGTACATGTAGTGCCTATATGACAGCCCACTCTGGTTCCTCTCAGCTCAACAATCAGGTCGTTCACGTATAGACTGAAGAGGTCCGGCGAAGTCAGGCCTCCTTGGCGTACTCCACACTCTAATATATATTCATTAGAGGTTGTGTCGCCCCACCTTACACAGTTTGATTGGTTCTCGTACCAGTACCTCAACAGATTCACGATTTTTGGAGGCACTTTAGATTTAGCAAGTTTCTCCCATAGCAACTTCAAGTTAACTAGGTCAAAAGCTCTACTAAGATCTAGAAAACAGGCATGTACTGAGGTTTCCCGCGCCAAATAGTAGTTAACCGTGCTTTTAAGACTGAAAATCGCAGAATCTGTTGAGAGGCCGGGACGAAAACCAAACTGGGCATCATCTACACACATATTGCGTTGCAATTCTGGGTGTATTAACCTTTCAAGTATTTTACCTAGAATTGTACCTAAGGAAATCGGTCTGTAATTTTTGATACTTGAAAGATCACCCGTTCTATTTTTTGGCACAGGAACTACCACGGTCTTTACAAGTTTCTCGGGTAGGTACCCAAAGTCAAGACATTGATTATACAAGGCAGCTAATAAACCAAACACTCTGTCGCCAGCGTAAAGTACATGCTCCACACTCAGCTCATCAAAACCCGGAGACTTGCCTCGCTTCATTTGTCTGACGACCTTGGCTACATCATCAGCCGTGATGTTACTGCGTTCTGCGGTCTCTGAGCGTGGACACTGCTTCAGAGGTTCGACGGGCAAGTGAGACGCAGCACTGGCAGGGAGTGGCTTGACACTGAAGTGATGTGAGAACAACTCGGCAATATCCTTTGCATCATGTACGCCTTCGATACTGACTGGAACACTAGTTTTAGGATTAAGTTTTTTTGTATCCTTCCAGAACTTGACAAAGTTCTTGTCAGCACGATGGGTGGCTAGTATGTTCATTCGTATAGTGTCCTCGTTGTTCTGGCACCACCTCAGTTTGTTTTTAAAAACTTTTCGACTATGGATCATTCATATATGTCGCAGTCAAAAGTGTGAACTGGTCAAAACAGGCAAAACTGTTTTTGACTGAGCATGTTGGTCAAAAGTAGTTTTACCTGAAAAAATAGTAATGTAACTGTTACTATTAGTCAAAAGTGCTCCCAGAAATAGGTAGGCTAGGGTTTTTTTTTTTGCTATGCCCTAAAAACGAACATGTTCCCAGAGATAGGTAGGTTAGGGTATTTTTTTTGCTACGCCCTAAAAACGAAACTGCTGCCAGAAATAGGTATGATTTTCAGGTTAAACTACTTTTGACCAACATGCTCAGTCAAAAGCAGTTTTGCCTGTTTTGGTCGGTTAAAAGTTCTTTTGACCAGTTCACACTTTTGACTGCAACATATAATATATCGTCAGCGTGGAAACATATCTAAGCCAGGCGGCTTAGCACGGTCGCGTTTTTATCCCTTGTCACCATGCCTGTCACGTTCTAATAAGTATGTAAGTGCGAAAGGGACGCGCATAGTGATAGTCGATAAAAATGGAACCGTGCTGAGCCCGCAGGATACGGTACAAGACTCATTTACCATTTATGGTCCTTAACTCTTTCCAATAAGGTCTATATATCGTCAGCGTGGAGTACTACCCCGTAATTACGCCTACATTTCGTGTTCACATTCACACCGAGTTATTCCATACAAAATACGCAAAGGGCTGGGAAGAAGCTAATTGTTCCCTTCCGATTGCTCTAGAAACAAAGGCCTAAAGATGCCTATGTTTTTTCCATTGCGTTCCTCTTTGTTAATACGGGCGTAAGTGATGAACGACCAGCGATTTTTAAGGGCCACCCCACACTAGCGTCTTTTGAGCGCAGTAGCGTCAGCGCTATGGAAAATGGCGTCGCTGCGCAGTTGCGCCAACGTTGCGTCGAACAGCAGCCATAGAGTTGACTAAACGCCCACGCTCGGGAGACGCCAGTGTGGGCCTGTGGGGTCTCTCTATTAAATGGCTTTGCCATGAACTAAAGAGTGGAATTTTCATTCTTCTTTTACTCGTAGTGCATTATGTACGCGCACCAAAATAGAGTCCGTCTAAGTTATTTTTTTACCCACTTGAATTTTATATTTTCTTTTATTTTATTTATTAGGCACACAAAACAGATACGTAACATTTATTACATGAAATAATTCTTTTCATTTCATGATGCGCATACATGGTTGGGAATGCCAGCCAAAGCATGTATGCGCATCATGAAATAGATATTAGAGCGAAAACTACAACTATACTAAGGCTACTATACATTACACAATAAAACAATTTTAGACACAAAAAAATATACGCATAATTTTTCGAATATAATAAAATGAGGGAGTGTCGTAATAAACGTCATATTTTCATATAAATTTGACATTAATCAATTCCAATTTTTGTCATTACAAATGGCATAGAGCGTTAGCTTGGTCCGACTCTCGACTCTGACGGACGGCTCGTTAATAGTTTTTAAACTCATTGCACTAACGGCCCGATTGGAACTTTAAGATACGTCAAACAAAAACGTGACTTTTGACACTGACATATCTAATCCATCATTTCGTATATAGACGTTATATTTGACGTATCTTAAAGTTCGAAGATGGGCAGATCAGCAATGAGGATACCGACTCGAGGAGATAGGGAAAGTTCGAATCGACCCGTAAAGCTTGTAACTTGCACCACGTTTCGAGTGCGAGTGCCCCTCGTTATGTTAGCTGTTTGCAAAATTACTTTTTTTTTATTTTCCCGTCAGCGCGGGTGTTGTGCTCGAATAATTATTTATTATCAGATTAAAAACGGCTTATTTCGCTTTAGGTAATAGGCGAAATAATTCACTCGCGTGTTTGCACTTTGTTTTTAACCTAACTGCGGAAAACCCAAAAACAAAGGATACCTATTTGTGGTGTGTGTTTGTGATTTATACAAAGATTGGTTGGTTGAGAATGTCTCATTACATTGGTCCGTTTTAGGGTTTCGTACTCGAAGGGTAAAAACGGGATCCTATCACTAAGACTCCTCTGTCCGTCCGTCTGTCTGTCTGTCTGTCTGTCCGTCTGTCCGTCTGTCTGTTTATCTGTCTGTCTATCTGTCTATCTATCTGTCTATGTCTATCCGTCCGTCTGTCTGTCTGTCACCAGATAAATATTACCGCTATAACAACAAATACTAAAAACAAAATAAATATTTAAGTGGGGCTCCATACAACTAGCGTGATTTTTTTTGCCGTTTTTTGCATAATGGTACGGAACCCTTCGTGCGCGAGTCCGACTCGCACTTGGCCGGTTTTTTTGTTGAATTACTTTTGTGCAATAAATTTTCAATAAATATTTTGTTCAGTCATAAGATGTGATGCCTTAAGCACCTCCCAAGTAGCATTGCAAGCTGTATATAAGCTATATTAAAGTTTATTTGTATACTATAAGCTGTACAGTTAGGCTGTACAAAGGCTGTATAAGCGCTTATACAGCCCTTATAAGTAAAAAAAGGGCCCAAATTATACAGCCTTTGGCGTTATTAGAGCTGTAGAGTAGCTGTATATAAGCAATACATTAGCTGCATTACAGCTATATTTCGGTGTAACAGGAAACCTTAACACTACAGATAATCTCTTATAAGTACGATATAAGAATATAAGTTTTAAATGAGTTATAAGAAAGAATTACAAGAGAATAATAATCATTTAAGAAACTAAAATGTCTTAATCTTGTTCATTCGTAATATAGTAATGGCGACAATAAAGTGTTATAGTGGATGGTAAAAGTAAAAGTAAATATTATACAGGACTTGAATGAAATATTACATTATTGGTAAGTGCGGATTATTATTTATTGTGAACCTGTGTATCTTTTCTGGCAAAATATTTACGCGCCTGCAAAATAACAAAGAGAAACCATAAGGAAAGTATCAAAAATCGGTAAAGTTACTGTTTGTTTTTAAGGTTAGAGTATCAAAAATATTTATAAATATTAATTCTAAGGCTAAACAATTTATTTTAGCTGGTAATCATAACACGGCGTTAGTCTGCTAAATATTTGCAAGTATTTCTTTAATTATATTTACAAATACTTTTTTTTTTGTTGTAAAATGGCGACAATTTTTAAACAGCCTACAGGATAGTTGGAGAGCATTATAATCTTAGTAGCTGTGCTGTGTAATAAATGGAGTGCCTTTTACAGCTTTTGTAACTAAAACAGCTTTATAATAGAATATTTGTATTCGTTTGGCTGTATTTCGGTTCTCCGTAAATAAGTTATAATTCTCTTTAGAGATCCGTATAACAAATAAAAAACCTGTACTGTAACTGTCATATATTCCTTTAGTTTTATAATACACTTATTTTCAGAAATCATTACACTACTATACTTATACGAGTGTAAAATTACGCCAAAAGATTGTTATAAGCGACTCTATCAGTAATACAGAAAAAAGCTGTACTATAGCTGCCATTTATTCATTTGGTTTTATAATACCCTTACAGACAGAAGTTATACAACTACTATTCTTATAGGATAGTAAGATTACGCCATAAGAAATAGCTTTAAAACGGGGTTGACAGATACATTTGTACAGCTACAAGTGCCAAGTGATACTACAATACAGCCTGTATACAGCTTTTACGATAAAATTAGCTTGTAGTTTTTCACAACACTTAATGTTTTAAAACGGAGTTGACAGATACTTTTGTACAGCTAAAAGTGCCAAGTGTTACTACAATACAGCCTGTATACAGCTTTTACGATAGAATTAGCTTGTAGTCTCTCACAACACTTTTAGTTTTATAGTAGATTTTTTATATTCTGATAAAGCACCCCATGCTTCCGCAGAATCCTTTATAATGATTTTATACAGCTTGAGCTGTATAATGTCTGTAAAGTACCTTTTATACAGCTTAAATCTTTTCTGACACTCTTATACGTCCCTTAAATCACTCTAAGTTCTTAATTGGCTGCTATATTGATGTTGCCGACACTTCCATGCTACTTGGGCTACTTTGCATATTGGTCATTCCGTCACTATTCTGTCTTGGAGCTAAAACGCTTAATTACTGCAGGCCTGTTAAGGACGGCTTTATCCATGTGACAAAATATCCGTCACTTCTTAAGAGAGCGCGATTGAAAGTGACGGATACCGTTTTATCACGCTGTCACGTCGACAAGAACGACCATCATATCCGCAGCACTGAGAGCCTACCGCGAACCACGTTCGACGTTGCCTCCCTGTCTCACTTACTTACGAATTTACAAGTGCGACAGAGAGGTAACACGTCGAACGTGTTTCGCGGTAGACCCTCTGGATACGTCGTTAGTGTGGCATCACTCAGATCGTCAGGCTTACACTACTTATCCTTCACTTGGCATTGATTGAATGCAGCTAAGACGGCGTTCACAACGACGTATTCCAAGTTTCCTCATATTTTCATTAAAATATTCAAAAAAATTGTATTGATAATATTGATAATATTTTTTTATTTATTCATTAATATGTACAGCAGCAAACTTATCACTATTTCTAATTTAATTGAAACCAGCGTTTAAAGACATAAGCGTTTAAAGACATAATTATATCTACTTAATATAAGTTCTTAAAGCACACTTCTTTGTAGACAAAAAGGCAAAAGTTCATTTTTAATTGTCATATTCTTCAATCCCTGTAGGTCACAAAGGTGTTTTACATAGAAACTATACGCTAAACCCACCACCACTTTTATAAAAAAACAACGGGTTGCACTCCGGGAGTGCCGGCAGAAGTGAAAACTCAACGACACTCAAAATATTAATAACAGGGCCATATAGTGCAAAATGTCTGCAGCACTATGTATAATTGAGGTTAACGCCATCTAGCGTTGTATCGTCGCATTACTTGAAACCCCTAAGCACATCATTGTGAGTACTACTGGTACTACCGTTATATTAATACCAGTTTGAGGGAAACTCACTAGATGGCATTTAAATAAAAAAACAATGACATTGTCCGTTACACATAACATAAGTCACGCAAGCGCCCTGCGCCGCCTACATGAAACAGCAGGCTCAGGGATACATTTTCACCGTGCGGTAGAAAGAGAGGAGAGACGCCTTACACGTTACGCCTTCGCTGTCTCGAGTTTATCATTTTTTCCCCACCTCAAAATGTGCACAGCGCCGCTAAAGAAGTTTTCACTTCAAAAATATATTTAAACTAGCTTCTACCCGCGACCTCGTGTGCGTGGGAGTCATCCCAGATCATGATGATTGATAAAAACTGATCCTATTTCCTTCCTCGGGCATCAAACCAAATTTTATCACAATGGGTTCAGCAGTTTAAGTGTTAAAGATTTCAGACAGACAGAGTTACTTTCACGTTTTCAATAACTATTTGTAGAGATATATTTTTTTTGTTTTAATTAAAAAAAAAAACTTATAGGTATAAAACCGGCATTCGCTTGAACTTCGCCCTTACCGCAACAGCAGCCTTGCCTGATCTTGACCGCTCCTATCCATAGTTCACGGGGTCAACGACCGCGGTTATTAATGATCGCACGTCGAATGATTACAATTCAAAATTTCTGGTGTCGAAACTGGGTCGGGTCAGGTCGGGAGAGTTGGAATGCTAGGTTAACTAAAACTCCTGCTGGCCTAAAGGTGCCGTTCAGTTCAGGTTCAGACTGCATTACTGCTGCAGTATTATTTATTATTATTATTTGTTAGCCTGTTGCGCTGGTGGCCTAGCGGTAAGAGCGTGCAACTTTCAATCCGAAGGTCGCGGTCGAAGGTGAGTTTTTCGGAACTTATTGTACAAAATATCAGTACATATTTTTACCAGTCGCTTTTCGGTGAAGGAAAACATCGTGAGGAAACCGGACTAATCCCGATAAGGCCTAGTTTCCCTCTGGGTTGGAAGGTCAGATGGCAGTCGCTTCCGTAAAACCTAGTGCCTACGTCAATTCTTGAGATTAGTTGTCAAGCGGACCCCAGGCTCCCATGAGCCGTGGCAAAAATGCCGGGATAACGCGAGGAAGAAGATTTGTTAGCCTGTTGTGTCCCACTGCTGGGCAAAGGCCTCCCTCTCTTTCTTCCACGCGTCTCGTTCTATGGCAACATTAAGTGAATCTTTCCGAAAGACGTCAAGATCGTGCTATCTCCTTCGAGGTATGCATTACTGGCACAAACGTCAAAAATCCAGACATGAATATTGATTTTGATATTTGCGGCTTTATAGCATACTAGCAGAGGTACCCGGCTTCGCTCAGGGAGCTGACATGAGAATTGTGTGGTGGTTGTAATAAAAGGATAAACTTTAAAATATATTTAGGTATTCTACTTAACTACAATACCTATACCTACTTCGATGTACATTTTTTTAAATTTCCGTCTCGAGAACAACTTACGTGTAGTTGACCGTGAGAGAAGCATAGGGAATAGGAATAACTGGAAGTGTTTGTCGAAAATCTCCTGAAAGTATGAAGGCTTCAAATAGTCCACAATGTTCTAGAATATTCCACAACATTTGAATGTGTTCTGGAACACTCCGCAATGATCTGGGATCCTGGATTCTAGGCTATTTACGAATATTTGATAACATTCCAGAATATTCCGGAATGTTCTCGAACATTCGAACCTCACAACTGTCTTGCTTTAAATATATAACCCTACCAATAGGTAGCTCCAACCTTGTAAAAAAGGCTTCGAATGGTCCAGAATATTCCACATTTGAAAGTGTTCTGGAATGTTCCACAATGATCTAGAACGTTCTCGAATATTCGACAACATTCCAGAATGTTCTGTAGCTCCACCCATACAAAAAAGGCTTCGAAAATTCGAATGGGCCACAATGTTCCAGAATATTCCTCAACATTCGAGAGTGTTCTGGAATATTCCACAATGATCTGGGATGTTCTCAAACATTCGACAACATTCCAGAAAGTTCTGAAATGTTGTAGAATGATCTCGAATACTCTCGAATGCTTTGGACTGTTCTAGAAATGTCTAGAGGGTGAATTTATCTTCAAAAGGACGCCCTTCAGGTAAAAACGGGAATCTACTTCATGGAAAGACAAAAAAGGCTTCAAATAGTCCACAATGTTCTAAAACATTCCACAACATTTGAGTGTGTTCTGGAACGTTCCACAATGATCTAGTATCCTGGATTCTAGGCTATTTCTGAATATTCGACATCATTCCAGAATATTCCGGAATGTTCTTGAACTTTCAAACCTCACGACGTTACCACAATAGGTAGCTATTATCCTACAAAAAACCTTCGAATGGTCCAGAATATTGCACAACATTCGAAAGTGTTCTGGAATGTTCCACAATGATCTAGAATGTTCTCGAATATTCGACAACATTCCAGAATGTTCTAAAATGCCGTGGAATGCTCTCGAATGGTCTGGACATTCCAGAATGTTCTGAAATGCGGTGGAATGCTCTCGAATACTCTCGAATGGTCTGGACTGTTCTAGAAATGTCTAGCCTCTGAGACCCGAGACGGCTTCGAATGTTCCAGAATATTCCACAACATTTGAAAGTGTTCTGGAATGTTTACATTGATCTAGAATGTTCTCGAATATTCGCCAACATTCCAAAATGTTCTGATATGCTGTGGAATGCTCTCGAATACTCTCGAATGGTCTGGACTATTCCAGAACCCGAGACGGCATCGAATGTTCTAGAATAATCCACAACATTCGAAAGTGTTCTGGAATGTTCACAATGATCTAGAATATTCGCCAACATTCCAGAATATTCTGATATGCTGTGAAATGCTCTCGAATGTTCTGAACTGTTATAGAAATATCTAGCCTCCGAGACCTCTCACCAGGTACAAATATTTGACGATCTATTCTGAACTTTCTTTTAAGTTAAGGTCCAAAATTCAAAAACGAAAACAACTGCTTCTGGGTCTCAGAGAGCGAAACTTTCAGCCCTTATATCTTCAAAAGCACACCCTTCAGGTAAAAACGGAAAACTTCTTCATGGACGGGAGATAGAGGGCTACCACCCCATATAGCTTCCTTGATCGTATCCGGACTCATTTCTGAGTTTTAGCGGCACGCACATTGTACACTTTCTTTCATTATATATATTGATTATTATTTAAATTTGACGTTTTCTGTAGGAGTTGTAGCAGTAACGTTGCAACACTAAAGGTAACATTCGGATGCCAACTGCGGTCGCATTACTGCTGCGATGCCGTTGACAGGGGCGTTGTCACTTGTCACTATATTAAAACTAAAATTTAACTCATATTCATGCTCATACTCATTCATTTAATTAATACCGAACCATTTTTGGTTCATATAAACATAAATCTCCATGAATTATGAGAAACTTGATTGCCTTAGGTACGTTTAATGCATCATAAAACCAAGTTATGTGATTTAAATGTCCTCTAGAATTAATTTTATAGCTATAGCTAATTAGTTATTTTATTAACATTAATCATAACAAGTAATTAAAGAGATGATTTTATGACAAACACGTTTCAGTAAATTATAAATTGGCCTTGAATTGGTGCGAACGAGTTTAAAATTTATAAATAAAATATAGGTACCTTAATTTTGAATTCATAACACTTTTTTTAACTATGTATATGTATAAACATTGTATAAACAAGAATATTGTTTATCTGTTTCTAAGCTAACCCTGTAGGATAAGGACGGTTCCTTCTCCAGAGGTTTCACAATATACTTTATTTAGGCTACAGTAATCGCTTACCATCGGAAGGGATCTATGTTTTATTGCCAACGATGGGGTATTAAAAAATGCATTGGTACGCACTACGCATTAATATACCAACGAACCGCTCACGCTAGCGAATACATAAGTATTATGTCAGTGTCAAACTGGTGGTAGCCGTACAGTATTCGAACCCGGAACCTCCTGCTTCGTAGGCAGGATCACTACCGACTACGCTAGAAGGCCGTCAAAATACATAAGTACACAAAGAAATACATATACGTATAAAATAATTATACGTTAATAATTATACCCGCAAATTATACAATTGTATTGCGGGTTACAGCATTATTGCTTTCCAGCGACGAATTATACGTCTTCAAACATAGCAGCAGTAGGTATTAAAATTTACAAAAGTCCTCTTTAGAATTAATGTAATTGTCTTTCAACAGTCGTTTCGATGTAAATTTTATTCCATAGCCCCCAACATTCTGAATTAAACATTAAATTTTTATTCTCATTCGAATCCAAGGTCATAAGAATTAATTTATGTATTCTGAAATAAAATACTGGACGAAATACTTGTCTTGGTGCTTTACTTTAAGCTGCCGCTTTTGCAAAGCCAGAATCAACAAAATCTATTTTCTTAAAATGTTTTAAGTATATAAATTTTACCCAACTATGAAAATGCTAACCTTCAGATTGTTACTGACTGAATTTGATGGATTGGATTATGAAATTAGCAGTTTATATAATACCTATTATTTACGAACTGGTAGATAGGGTGGCGTCAAAACTCATAAAACTGCCGTTGTAGTGGTTGTGGTATGAATTTATTTTTGAGGTCTGTTTGACTGCCTGTTTGAATACTATCAGCTGCATTCAATCAATGAGATACGTCAAATACTAGATATTGAACCGATAGATTGACGACCGGTCTGGCCTAGTGGATAGTGACCCTGTCTGCTAAACCGATGGTCCTGGGTTCGAATCCCAGTAAGGGCATTTATTTGTGTGATGAACACTAATATTTGTTCCTGAGTCATGGTTGTTTTCTATGTATACAAGTATGTATTTATCTATACAAGTATGTATATCGTCGCCTAGTACCCATAGTACAAGCTTTGCTTAGTTTGGGGCTATAGTGTAGTAAATAAAGGTAGTGGACCCCGCAGTAATTCCTCAGCCAGAAAAAACTTTACAGTATGATAAAGTATCAATAAATAAAAAGTATTGTATAAATTTCCAAAGAATAATAATAATAGAATTAAAGTAAATACCTAAAGGGTGAGCCTGCCCGGCGCCCGCCGCGCCGCCGTCGGCACAGCATATCGT
The DNA here is from genome assembly GCF_910591565.1 of Cydia splendana. NCBI lineage: Eukaryota > Metazoa > Arthropoda > Insecta > Lepidoptera > Tortricidae > Cydia > Cydia splendana. The sequence continues at coordinate 18,341,095 of NC_085969.1, forward strand.
CCTGACGCCGTACCGGTACCGCAAGCCCTAGACGCCCTGAGTGAGTCTATTAATGCCTTTGCCTATTGTAATTTTATTTTTCTGTTGACTGATTTTAATGTTGACCTTATGCGACCGAGTAGCAACGTCGCTCAGGATCTAAGTGCTTTTTTTAGCGAAAATAATCTAGAACAGTTAGTGAAAGAACCGACACGAATGGGCGACACTTCTAGCACACTTCTAGACCTAGTAATAACCGATTCACCTCAGCTATGTACTCGAGTGGAGGTGCATCATAACCCATCAATTAGTGACCACGCTCTTATTGTTACGGATTTTAATATCGCAAGTCCTCAGCAGCTACCTCGGTTCTGCTATAAACGCGTGCTTAATAATATAAATGATGCTGCCTTTACAAAAGATTTAGAGAGTATACCTTGGTCAGAAGTTATTCATATGGGTAACGTCAACAGTATGGTAAACCTTTTTAATCGATTAATAATTGAACTATTTGATAGACATGCTCCATATAGAAAAAAACGTATTCCAGATAATATTAGTCCTTGGATTACAGATACAATAAAAGAAATGGTGGCACTTAAAAATACCGCATTTTTAAATGCCCGTCGTACTAAGGCGGAACCTCAAATTGAATATTATAAAAGTTTGCGCAACTATGTTAACACGGCAATCAAAAAAGAAAAGCATGCCTACTTTGAATGCTATATTAATAAAAATAGAAATAAACCTTATACTATGTGGCAGCATCTTAAAAGACACACAGTGGTTGCTAATGCGGCCCCGCCCGGCATACCTTAACATCTTAATAGCCCAGATGACATAAATAACTTTTTCCTCAATCTGTCAGGGGCTTCAACCCTTGACCCTGATACAATAATTTTTTTTAGGACGAATAATTACACTGAAAATCAGTTTCACATAGAATCAACTACCGAGTCGGAAATTCTGAAAATTATAAATGGCATTGATACGGGGGCAGCGGGTTTAGATGGTATAACGATCCATATGATACAGATGACCTTGCCGACTACTCTACCCGTTATTACGTACATAGTAAATAAATCTATAGCTGTTGGTGTGTGCCCGGACGACTGGAAGTGCGCTCGTGTGAAACCCATTCCTAAAGGCTCCTCAGTGGAAGACTTTAAAGATCTGCGGCCAATTAGCATCTTACCTGTGTTATCTAAAATAATTGAAAGGGTGATATGTAGACAGCTCACGAAATATTTAGAAAACAATCGAATTTTGCCCTTAACGCAATCAGGCTTCCGTAGCGGACACGGCACGGCCACGGCGCTTGCGCATGTGGTTGACGACGTGGTAGCGGCCTCCGACGAGGGCTGCGGTACCGTTTTGGTTTTATTGGACTTTTCCCGCGCTTTCGATTGCTTGAGCTCTGAGTTGCTACTTGCTAAAATGCGTTATTATGGTATATCAAACATAGCATGTGAATGGTTTAAGTCGTTTCTAACCACTAGGACCCAGTATGTAGAAACTGAAAACAGTGACGGGGAGTTGCAAAAATCACAGGTTAAAGCAATAGAAAGAGGCACACCCCAGGGGTCAATTTTGAGTCCGATTCTTTTCATCCTGTATACGGCGGATCTTCTGAAGTGTGTTAAAAATTGTAGGATACACCTGTATGCAGATGACACCCAGATCTATTACTCTTTCAAAAGCTGTGACACGAAAATAGCTGAAAGTTTAATAAATTTGGATCTAAGCGCAATATCGCGATGGTCGGCTAAAACTACGCTCGTTTTAAATCCATTAAAAACCAAATTCATGATCCTCGGAACTACCGGACAATGTATGAAAATTAATGAAAATAATCCAATTATTAAAGTTGATTATCAATTAATTGAACAAGTTAATGTTACAAAAAACCTAGGCATTTTAATGGATAGCGAACTACGCTTTTGTGAACATGTTAATAGTAAGGTTGGAAACGCATATTACCGTTTAAAGGCCCTTTATACCTTAAGGGAGCACTTGTCAGAAAAGGTACGGGAAACCCTCGTTGAAGCCTTAGTTTTGTCGCACTTTAACTACTGCGATACAGTCTATGGGCCTCGGCTATACGCTAAGACCGCGCGAACTATTCAACGGGTACAGAACGCGTGTGCTAGATTCTGTTACAACGTGCCAAAGCGCGCGCATGTCACGCCTTTCTTTAATGAAAAAAAGTCCCTAAAAATGGCGGCGCGGAGGCAACTACATCTAGCAACACAGGTATATAAAATTGTTCAAACTCGCAGGCCTGAGTACTTGTTTAAAAAGCTTAGATGGCCGAAAAATAAAGACCGTGGAGTTCGCAGTATGCATGTTAATAAGTTAATTGTACCGAAGCATAAATTTATAGGGTTCCAAGGTAGTTTTACCTATCGTGCCTCGAAAATATGGAATGATTTACCACCCCCTCTCCGTACGAATATGTCATTACCGACTTTCAAAGCTAATTTTAAAAGAATTATTTTAAGAGAACAATAATGTGAACGATGATTTAAATTAAATTTAAACTTAAAGTAAATTTTAACCGTTTGGGGCCCAATTGCTGGACAGGGATACGTGAACAAGTATTTCTATATAAAATTGTAATTTAGATTTTAATGAGCACCTAAGTAAATGTTAATACAGGCTACGAAGGCATGTATTCCCCTATAGCTAGCAATTTTTTTTTTATACGCTTAGAGACAGGTACGGGCTGAAAAACAGCGCTGTGCAGTCGCCAGACTCGCGGCATAAGCTGAGTCCCGAGCCTATTGTCGCACTTAGGAATTAAACATTAACAAATAGTTCTAAATGTTATACCTATTATATAAATAGTTATTAAAAGATGTATGTCTACATTGTCTACTTATCGCTATTCTGCTTTGTGCTGTAATTAATGCTTATTGCCCTTATATAGGGTGGTTGACTGTCAAGTCAAATCAAGTTCTCTTTTTTTTTGCGACGTGTCGGAACGGTTAGCGACTATGGAGTGTATATGAACGCACACACGACACGATGTCACGTTAAAATTACATTCTCCTTGTATATCTCGTTAATTAAATATATTACATATATTCTATATTTTATATACAGTCAACAACCCTATCGGACTTTAACCTTATAATGTAAGCTGTAACCTTTTTTGTTTTCTCTTTGTTCGATTTGTTGCTGTAAGTTTTGTTGCGACAATAAATGACTTTTTATTTTATTTATTTTTTATTTAAAGTCTTAAATCGTTAATATCTTTTTACGGAAAAATGCTCCGTTCAAACTTTCTTCACCAGACATATTCATGTAACGTATTCCAACAATATATGAAATATCAAAAAAATATCCCAGCAGAAATACCAGTATTAATAAAATAAAATTTTTTGGCGTGTCTTGGACCGGAAAATTGCTCAGTCTAATTTTTTCACTGGAATGCCATTTTATTGCCGTTTTATACCTACAAAATGAAAATCTAAAAATTTTCCACTCTCAGTTTTTAATAGTTCTATAATACGTACATTTCGATACGCATTTTTTTTGAATATTTTTACCCACTGCGCCAAATTATATTCTAAGATCATATAAGAAGAAAAAAATGACAGAGCAATTTTCCGATGAAAATGAGCGTCAAAAAAAGGAAGTATCATAAAAAAATATTCTCATGTTTGACAAAACTTTTAGATTTTTTTCTAGTATCACATACTGATACAAATAACTTATTTTGTAAAATAATTTTGGACTGAGGAATTACTCGGTTCAATATATAATCAGATTTGTGTTTTTACCTAACTTAGGAGTGTTTTTTTTTTGGATATTTATAATGTTAGTCTCGGCTCATACTATACAATAACCAAGCTAAATTTCATCGACTGAGATATTAATGCATCGGTCTCCATACAACAACTTGCTTCATTTACTACACTACTAGGTTTGATCTGTGTAAGATGTCCCCTAATATTTATTTATTTATTTATTTAAGTATATCGGATATGTCAGTGTCAAACAAGTGTCGAAAGTGAAGTTTTTGTTTGAAGAAACGTCAGTTTTGACACTTGTTCGACACTGACATATCCGATCCATATCGTTTCAATATCTAGTATTTGACGTATCTCATTGTTCGAATACGGCTGACAATTTTTGCCCCGGAATCGACCAAAAAGTACCAGCCCAAGGCCCACACACCAACCAATCAAGTTGTATTGTTTACCGACACGCTGATGATCCAATACTGGCTGCAATCTAATTGACGCAATTCCCATGGACTACGGTTAGAGATACAAATCAAATAGCGGGATCGGAATCAACATTAATTGTTCGAGTCGATCGAATAGCAACACAATTATATAATCACTGTTAAGCCTTATGTCGTTGGAATAAGTTTTAAGATGTGTCAGTTAAATGTGTGTAAGATAGTACAGCTCGCCGCGCAGGTTTACAATATTGTCTGTAGCTATTGTGGCTAGTCAATAGATCTTTAGAAGCGAGGATTGTTCATACGTTTACAAACTCATGATGGTGGATTTACAATACCCTTTGTAAATTACATATTAGTCTAATAAGATCTCTATAATCATCACTGGAAGGCATTTGAAGTGTTTATGTTTATCGGCCCATTCGGTAGGAGGCATCTCCTCCATCAATCGATAGATTTTCAATCAACGGTCGTCACCATTTGGTACATTATGTTTAAACGGCCCCATTATTACTTCTTCTTCTTCCTCGCGTTATCCCGGCATTTTGCCACGGCTCATGAGACCCTGGGGTCCGCTTGACAACTTATCCCATGATTTGACGTAGGCACTACATTTTACAAAAGCGACTGCCATCTGACCTTCCAACCCAGAGGGGAAACTAGGCCTTATTGGGATTAGTCCGGTTTCCTCACGATGTTTTCCTTCACCGAAAAGCGACTGGCAAATATCAAATGATGTTTCGTACATAAGTTCCGAAAAACTCATTGGTACGAGCCGGGGATTGAACCCGCGACCTCCGGATTGAAAGTCGCACGCTCTTACCGCTAGGCCACCAGCACTTTTTCTAGGCCACCAGCGCTTTTTACATTATTACTTAAGTATCTAAATGTTTTTTTTTATATATCACCAAATGTAGGCGACGGAACTACCAACCTCTTTGCTGCACACGTGCTGGCAGCCTGGCCGGTACGGATGCCGCTGCTAGCGCACGTCTTTTGTTTATATGTATAGATTTTTTCTCGTTCTGTGTTGTTAATGAGCAACTATCCTGTGCTTTTTCCGTGTCTCTGTATTATATGGGTGCATTATAAACTATACAGCGAAAGTTTTCTCGGTTTTATTTGCCGTTGGCGGCCCAATCAACTACACCAACCAAGCCCTGTGTCTTGTTTTGTCTACTATTTTCCGCTTGTCTTTAAAATCTCTCGCATCCCCATTTATCTGGTAATATTCTAGTGTGTGTGTGTGTTCTTAACTAAACTTCAAAACGAACGCTCGCCTTAGTACGAGACGTGTAGCCCAGTGTACATCATCTCATCATGCCTCTAATCATTTTCTAAGTAGTACGGCAGTCGCTACTCGCAAAGAAACGAGTCAAACGATGAATGGACATACGTGTTGCTCGAAATTAATCGATTTGTATCGTTCGCACGTTTGGCGAGACGGGGAGAATATACTTAACATGTGATTATTGCCTACTTGCTTACAATTTGCTTACAATTTTGTATAACCTCATAAGACCCACCATATAAAGTTTTCAATTGTTTAATTTGAATCTTATTCTATTAAGTAAATTGGAACGAATTTCGTTTGTTTTAAAAAGAAATGAAATAAAAGATATGCTACTTTATTTGGTTCATGAAAGGTTCAAATTAGTTTGCACGAATATGTACATTGTAATGTACCTACATTTAGTCTCAGGAAGATAAGTATTATTTGTATGTTAATAATAAAGTACCTGCTAGAGTTCAACGAACTTAGCCACCATTATACATAGCGCCATATACACGGTGGCTAAAAAATAACTGCATTCCCATTACCAGGGAAGTTTAGGGATTATACTGAGCAATGGGACCAACCCCGAAATCGAATCGAAAATTTACCCTCCCATAGAAAATGGACCAGCCAAAATGTATGAAATAGCCGAATTTTTTTTTGCGATTAGGGGTTGGCGAAGAAATTCTAAGGCTCTTTATTAAGGGGCTACCCGAGGTTTCCATCGATTTTTGACAAGTTTTGAATCGTAAGTATCTCCTTTTTTTGCACTACAGATAGAATTATAAGACAAATAGCTATCGGGTTTTCAATCTTTTATCTCCGGTTTTGTCCACCGGATTTTGAACAAAATGAATACTAATTTTTTTATTAATTTTTTGAACATTGTCTAAAAAAACATTTTTTTCGTATCTACTAACGAAACCTACATATTTGGGTTTGTCTTTGACGTCTCGAAAAACTTGTCAAAGGTTTTAATTTTAAACTAATTAACACAAAAGTTATGTCCAGAAAACCAGTTTTTTAGCCTAAAATTGTTCAACTTTGATGCCAAATATCTCGAAGACAATGAACTTTGAAGTAAATATGGGATACTATATTGCTTAAAGCCGTTGCTGTTAATATAATAAGCTACAAAAAACATTAGAAAACTAAGGGATTCAGATCGAAGGTCATTGGCGTGGGGTAGTCCCTTAAAGGAAAAATTTACAAATTTACGTTTTTGCTTTTACGTATCAGCTTCCTAAAAATAGTTTAAATTCTAAGGCGTACAGTCGCCATCAGATATATAGGAGCGGCCAAGGTGTTCACAATATCTGAACACGCGCTCTAACGCCCTGACAATAGAGGCGTGTTCCGATATTTGTGAGCACCTTGGCCGCTCCGATATATCTGATGGCGACTGTACGTGTAGTCTCCCATCGGCATTGGGCCAGCGTGGAGACTAAAGCCCAAGCAGGCATCAAGCACTCTCGCGCATGAGAAGAGGCCTAGCAGTGGGACGTATTGGGCCAGCGTGGAGACTATAACCCAAGCTGGCGAACAAGCACTCTCGCGCATGAGAAGAGGCCTAGCAGTGGGACGTATACAAGCTGAGGGCCTATCGCGAACATGTTCGACATGTTGCCTCTCTGTCGCACTTGTAAATTCGTAATTAAGTGTGACAGGGAGGCAACACGTCGAACTTAGTTCGCAGTAGGCCCTCTGAATTATACTTATATACTACCTTTAGAACAAAGCAGGTCCTATCTTCTTTATCTTAGCGCTTTCACATTAAAAGGAACAAATACTAAAGCGCTAAAAGGACACCAACAATAATTCTTCAGCATAATTAATCCAATCCTGCTACATTGGTAAGCCAGACTTGTCCTTCCAAGAAATCGTTCATGATCTGATGAGTTATACTAACACTGAACAAAAAGACGTATCAACATACGGCTTTTATAGTGAGATACGCCCTTTTGGATTAGGAAAGTAATAAGTGTCGGGCAAATATTTTAATGCGTTCGTCCTCGCATGATGCATTGGTCGTATAAATACAGGGTGACATTTGAACGCGATCGGGAATAATAAGATGTGATTAAGAGTAAAAAGGAAACATAAAGTAAAATGTCAAAGTTTGTAGCTAAATATGTATATGGATTCAGTTAGGTTTAAGATGTGCGACGCTATGTCGCGTTCTACACAAATTTTATTCAGTTAAGGTGCATTTGGGTAATTCCAAAAGGAAAAAAAAAACACTAACAACGGCCGATCGCGGTTACACAATTTCCGAAATTATCTGAATACACCTTACGCAAAAGTAATAGGGGGAGGGGGAGTCAATGGCCAATGATTTTATGGTGTCTTATTGTTTAAAATGTTTAAAGCCATAAGTGTAAGTAGTAACTTAAGAAAAGATGACATTATGGACTATTATAATAAAGTCCAAAAGGTAATTTCCGATTTACATATCCAAAGTCACCCTATATAAAATGTTTTATTGAAGTATACGTACGAAGCAACAAAACGTTCAATAGAATTATGTATAACGATGTGTAATGTCTCTGGTACTAAAATGGCGTCTAAATAAATAGTGGTTCTTTTCATAATAAATCCACTGGGAGCCAGATTCGAACTTTGACAACACAACCTGATTTGATTTTGCCTTGACACCCCTCGCAAAGAGCATTCCGCGCACTACAATATAATTTTAAACACTTTTTAAGATTGCGTGTTGTGTCGTATTCAATCATTCAAAATGCGTGACGAGTTGGAAGTTCTAATCACAACAGCATGCATTGTGGCCACGACAGCAAAGCAACTTCATCAAAGAAATTGACAGTTGCTACAACAGTAACGCCGCCGCAGTTACAATCTAAATTAAACCTTAAGTACAAATGACATGCACAATGTCTAATCAGATCACGTTAGTATTTCAAAAGTTCGAATTTGGTTCAAGCTTCATTTATCATGCGTAATGAGTTCTAAATATCTCCACGTTGCGATTTATAATCGCAATATTATTGAATTAATGTGAACCTCGAAATTAGAAGCAGTTTTGTTTTGAATGTCCTCTTGAATTAGTTAATTTTAATTAAATGACGCGAGGCTATAGATAAATCGACTATAATATTATTATATCAATGTAGTGCACATTTATTTTATGTTATTACTTTTGCCAAAAAAAATACTTACCTACTTACTCGTCTAGCGCAGCGACCCAAAGTGTGTCTTGGCCTCCAACACGACTGCTCGCCACTAATCCCGGTCCTGTGCCGTTACTCGCCAGTTTTCAACCCGGAGCTCGCGCAGATCAGCAACCTCCACATTCGCCCATCGATATAAAAAATAGTATCGGCAAAAAAAATTGTATATTTGAGATAAGGACAAATGTGAATAGAATCAGGCGTTACTTTGCGGAAATCCATATTAATTAAAACGAAAACATTACTTTGCTAATCCGCGAAAAGATAACGTGCTAGTCAATCAGTGCTAACCGTTCCCGACGGATTCCGTTGCCGGGCGTCAGACCGTCAACAACTCCTGAGGATGCCTCGTAGAGAGGCGAAACACGTGTCGAGGATTATTCTTTTGGTGGTGGTTTGTTATATTTATTTGCGTATTTATTTTTGCGGTGGGAGGGTGGGAATATTAATTGCATGTAAAAATACGCAAGTAAGTATAACGGGTTAGCACTGATTGACTAGCACGTTATCTTTTCACGGATTAGCAAAGTAATGTTTTCGTTTTAATTAAGGACAAATGTCCTTACCTCAAACCGTTTGCAAAGTACCTACCAAATATACGAGTAAAATACCTATTTTTAAATTATTACCTACTTATAATAGAAATACACCTCCAATTCTAACAGCCATTAGTTCCATGGAACAAACGGAAACTCTTTTACTAAGCCGAAATAAAAAACACATTCGTAAACACAATCAATTATTTCGTCACTTAAGTTCAACGGCCAAATAGAAAACTAATGAGTTTAGTACAATGCCACACGTGATCCGTCTTTGGTGCTAAAACGGCTGTATTATCGTACAGTCGACGTCAAATATATCTTTAAATTTTTTCGCCTTATTCCAAAGGAGTAAGGTGCAAAAGTGTATACATATCTTTGACGTCGTCGTACGAGTTCTGTATTGAAATACGGCGTTTTGACTTAGGCAAATGTGGGACTGACGTCATAGATTACATAAATACATATACGAGGTAGAACCAATGAGTCTTGATAAAATTACGTTTACGATTTTTTACTGCACGACAGCGGCGGTCGCAGTGTGTTGGACGTCTTGAAATTGCAAATTACCTTGAAATAATACTTGACATTGGCAAGAAATAATCTATGTTAATTCAGAGGTACATCCAGAATGATGGGCCAAGATGTATCAAGATGGCTGGGGTAAAGGCAAACCGAAAAAGTGATGGTGCAGGGACGTCCTTGATACATTCAGTAGAGACTCGAGTAGTGGTGGATGCATTTTCTGTGACGACTCATGGAAGCAAGAGCGAAACTTACGGAAATAGCTATTAAACTAAAAAAAACCCGCTACGCTAATGCCAAAAAAGACAATTTTATGACTTATTTCGGACAAGAGCTGATAATCTTCAAACTGCTGGATCGATTTCTTTCAAACATAGCAAACAAACCGCATCAAAATCGGTTCATCAGCTGGAGAGCTACGATGTCACAGACAGACAGACATTGGCGTCAAAAGTATAACACCCCTTTTTTGCATCGGGGGCAAATAAATAGTAATAATGGAATCATCTACCGTTGCCCCAGTTTATTTGTTTGAGCGAATTTTCTGAACATTTGCGGATAAATGGGTTTTTATTCTGTCACTATGGGTGTGAAAAATGCTCAGAAATTGATCGACGTGAAGCTTTGAAAAAATGAAAATAATTAAATATACACCTTTACTAACCTTATAAAACAAAGTCCCGAGCCGCGTCTGACTGTTTGTGTGTATGTTTGTTCGCGATTAACTCAAAATTTAAGAAATCGTATTGACAACCCATTCGTTCTGGAGCGTATGCGTATTTTTACCCCAGACAACTACATAGCTGCAGTAGGGCGTAGCGCACGTAGAGCCAGAAACCTTTTCGCATATCCAAATATTCGCACCTATCACGGTTCAAACGCACCCACGTACCGAGCAATAGAATTACTAAATAACTTCATAGCTACAGTCCAAAACGCAGACATATTCGCAGACAAGTGGCCGTCCCTACAACGTAGTATCAGGATTTTTTTAAACTCTACCTATGTTATTTAATATCAGATTCTTTTTTTTATCTCTATGTAACTTAGTAATACATAATATGTATGTTCAATTATAAAGATAAGTGTGTAATACAATAAGTGTACCTACTAATTTTATGATACTGACTGATACTGACAACATATGTACCTAATTAACAGTATAAGTGCCTTGGCTGGAGCTGTAAACTTATACATAGTGTTTGAATAAAGAATAAAGAATAAAAGCCACTGAACGGATATTCATGCGGTTCTCACCTATCAATAATGTGATTCTTGAGGAAGGTTCAAGTGTATACTTTGTTAAGGTTTTGTGTAACCCGTGCGGGGTCGCTAGTACGAAATAAAATGCGTTTAGACTGCTCATTGTGCTCATGGAATGCCCCAACGGTGGTTCTACTTGGTATGATGTATCTGTGGATGGATGCATGGCACACACAAAGCGTGGCAGTTTGCAAGTTTGCTGCAATCACTAACGTCGCGCTAACTGATTGCTGCACGGCATGCGTTCTAATGAGCGAGCATTTGTATGGGGGTTGTAGGCGATCATATGCGAAAGATTAGGCCATTCATAGTTCTGATAGAAAATCATGCTGCTATGTTACTCTGTATAAAATTCATGAAACAACTATCCATGTCACATCTATGAGGAGTTGTTACAGAACTTTCCAAGAGTATTCGGGTACGTAGGGTCGCTACTCCCCAACAGCTCGATAGAAGTTGCCCTGGGAAAACCAGCGAGTTGGCTCGTCTTATATTATTATTAACCTTTTGGATGCCAATGACCGATATATCCGTACCACAGGACCAATGCCAAAAACGGATTAATCGGTCACAAACCACAGAGCAACATAGACCGACGTGCATACCTATGCATAAAGTTCAATTTTAGTTTTGACACTTCGGTGACGTAACGTCCGAGTGAGAGCTTTTCTGTTTGACACGGCGTCGAAAAGGTTAAACTAAGACGGTTATTAAGATAATAATGTCTAAATCATGAAATAAAGACTTTTTTGGTAAACGTCTTCAATTTAAATTAAGCGCCTCTGCAAATTGAAAGATTTAATCTAAACTACAACCGCTTAAAATTGAATCATTAAAGTGATTGGAAACCTTTTAGATCAAAAGCTTCATTTCATTGTAGGTACGTAAATTGTAAAAGTTTCCACTTATTATCTAGTTATTCGACATACACTACAAAGCAATAAAATAGGATGTGTCAGTGACACAACCGAGGAGGAGTACTGTAGTGTGTGTGCTATGCTTCACCCACACTACAGTACCTACACACACTATAGTACGTATAACGTCTTCTTTAGGAATCCGACATAGTCTAATAAAACATGGTCTTCCATTCCCAGAGTGACACGGGGCTACGTCACAACAACATGGCCGCTATATATAGCGCTATCGCATATTATCATATAGCGCTGTCGCATGATGACGTAAGCCCGTGTCAGTTAGGTGACCTAGAAAAGACGGGAATGGAGTACCAGGCGGAGTATATTATTATACCATGGAATCCGATATTGAGTCTTCCATACATGTCCTACACTATAGTCTGTATCTTTAGGTATTTAAATAAAGTAAACAAACAATTTGTAAATCGGGTAATATAACATAATTGGTTAACCGACCAATTACTTGTATAATGAAAAGTGTATGAATGCGGATATATTTGGCAGTTCGTTAGGGTTATTTAAGAAGAAGATTTATTCTTTATTAAATACCTTAGTGTGAAAGTTAGGTTAAGTTATTTATGTACATTATGTGCTCTTTGTTGTTTTTTACAGTTGTTTATAGTTGTTATACTTAGACAGTTGTTATACTTAGATAGCATTTCATAGTATTAAGTTTATTACAAAATATGTTTTACATATAGGGAACTATAGGTCTACACTATATGAAATTCTAGCTGTTAGCTTACTTACCTACATGTTTTATAAGACTGTTTGTTTCTAAAAAAAAAAAAAAAAAAAAAATTACAAAACTGCCTTGATCAGTCACTGAACGACCTGACTTTAACCTACATTATTTGATCGTGTAATGTTTTCATCTACCTTCAGCTGGCTTAAGGAGCCATTAGAGGGTAGATTTTGTTTACATTTATTTAAATACCTAAAGATACATAGTATACACATTCGGCGCCGCAAGGAAACAGCATTTCGAGCCTTCGGCCAAACACTAAAACCTTCGGATTTTGATTGTAATATCCCTACCTACTGCCGTATTCGAACTTCAAGATATTCACAAGAGACGACACGTACTAGATCCATTCTAGATACGCAACCAATGTCACTGTTACGTTAGATAGAGTTAGATAGGTACCTATCTATTAGATGTGAATTGGATCTCTAAGTCATATCCTGTGGAAATCGTTCAAGAGTATCCAGAATCGCGCAAATGTCAAATTTGACAGGTTAGATCTTAAACATATCGTTATCGTATCTTGGTGATGTCTAAAAGATATCTAATAGATGTCTATTTCAAAATCCGAATCGGGCCCCTAATTCACTTTTAACTTGACTATTGATGTGACTACGGTTCGTGTCCGAGCTCTGTCTTCTTGCAGCTCGGCTTTCAGCGTCGCTCGAAAAACGCGCTCGATGCAACAAATAAAGAAGATGAGCAAAATATGACTTCTTAAAGACTAAATTACTGCTAAACATAACATTATTATGCAGTTTATTTAATTTGGTGGGTAGGTACTAGATTGATATGGCATAAACGCGCTAGAAGCCTCGTTTCCTGTGATTTCGGCGTATGTATTTGGAAGAAAGTTTACCGTAAAATGGGGTGAGTAGGGTGAAAACTGAAATTCAAACTTCGATAACATTTTATTTTTACATATGAAAACTGAATGGTGTATATAATATGGTGTGTGTTCCGGACGTTTGTATTTTAGTTTTTATTTTATTTTGGGTAGTTCCATTTCATAACTTTGACGATAAAGAGGAAAACCCACCTCACCCCGTAGTGCCTCGTATTTGGGGTGAGAGGGGTTTTCATACAAAGGTGATTTTGGAAGATTGTTGGATCGATTTTTTTAGCTCCATTTTAAATTGGAATACATTATTTTTGTAGCAGTAGCCTTAAAATCCCTTCTCACCCCCCCATCAAACCTTCTCTCCCCATTCATAACCCACCTCTCCCCGCGAAACCTACTCACCCCGTTTTACGGTATTATTTTCCATTTCAACAGTATATTCTTTCTATAAAATAACACTTACCAAAAGTAAGATATTATTCAGTATACAGCTGATAAATTGTAACTTTGTTTCAAATTAGGGCTGAAATCCTATGTAAGTATACTCGTAATATAAACGGAGGGAAGATAAGGGTTTTATTGCGTTACGCAAATCGCTGAGGGGAAACGTTTTGAGCTTATTGTTTCGGAAATACACTCGACAGAAATGAAAACGGGCCGCTATCTATAGAAAATTCCATATTGAAACTGATTCGTTAACATTATTCTTGGGCAACATCACTGTCATTATTCACTTCACATACCTAGCCAATGTCTAAAAAGCTACATTTTAATGCTTTTTCCATTTCATTCCTTTATCCAAAAACATTTTCATTTTAGTCAACTATCACGGCAGAATTAATATGGTAATGGGAGTTTTCAGAAAAAATGGTACCATTTTTTTTTTTCGAAAAACCATCTACTTTTGGGGTTATTTAGACTCAGAATCACGAGTACTATTGAATGAGACAAAGAAAAAAAGTGTCCCCAGTTTTTCATACTTTTGGGTGTCAGTTTTGTAACGGTCCATACAAAATTAAAATGCGTTACAAAACTGTCATTTTTTTCTTTTTAAATCGATAGTCCTCGTGATTCTGGGTAGAAATAACCCAAAAGATGATGGTTTAAAAAAAAATGGTCCATTTAAGTGAAAATGCCCATATGAATATAATCTGTGATATGGCCTACAACCGTTTCCTGTGTTCTTTATCTATTCTCATTCACGACATAAAAACTCTAAGCTACACAATCAAGTAAAAATACCATAAGGTCAATGTGGCTAATTCCGTCATAGGGACTATTCCGTCCATTAGCATTTTTCTCGAACAATGAACAAAGTTATCAATTTCATCGACGAAGCAGCGATTGCTTTTAGTTTCAGCAATCAAAAGCAAATAGTTTTTTTTTCCTATCCTATCAAAGAAATATGTATATACTCAACTGCTCGCAGACGGAATAGCTCTATGACGGAATTTGCCACATTGACCTTACATACCTAAAACTATGACTCGGACCCCAATCTAAGCCCCGCATTCTGAATCTCTGTTATCTCGGCGTAATTCCGACGAAATAATCAAGATGCTATCTACGCACGACACATCTGGGTCGACTTAGGGATACGCGAACTATGCGGACGTAGTACTATTGAAACAGTATGTTAACTTAGAATAAATACCCAAAATAAAGTTATATTACCTATTACCGGGGACTATTATGGGTAAGAAAGTAGAAGGGCTTGAATTGGTGCAACCTTGAAGGATTTCCCACCGGCTACGGTTGCGCCCTGTATAAATATCGTTGCAGCTGGGTGGAGTCGCCTGCCTGTCAGTGTAGTGCCGAGGAGCAGAGTGGGTATCTAACATATTTTCCAGCGCCCATCTATACTCGATACACTGGAAGCCCTGATAAAGTTAAACGACGGAGCTCTAAAGTGGATTCATTTTCCGGGGTTTAGATTTATGATCACCTCCTGTTGCCATACGATTAAAAAATGAAAATAAAGCAAAATAAATCACACCTCGTCATCACATCAAATGGAAAACGTCCACATGTTAGGTACTAGCTAACAGCTAACCTAGCCTAACATTTTCGATGATGATGTCAGAGGTCTTTTGTTTGGTAATAAGATCGGTACCTTTGCATATTACATCTTTATACAGAGCACAAAGGGTCAAGATACTGCATACTTAAGCTGTAGCAGGGTCGGGTAGCAGTTTCAACAATTTTTCCAAAGGTCACGGGGGGATGATTTACTCGTTCAATATTACGGAGTCAGGTGCGGACACTTGAATTAAACCTACGAAATATGGCTGTTGAGGAAAAATGGGGTATGTAGCTGTATTTAAATGGATGAAATGGAGCAGTGGTAAAAAAGTATACGTAATGCATCTTGGGGCACGGCGGTGCCCGAAAAAGTCGGGCAAAACAAAGGCACAAAGGTAACATTAGGATTCAGACTGTACCAGTATTACTGCCTTGCCTATTGCTTAGAAATAAATTAAAAGTGAAAAAATTCATGGTCTCGGCCGAGACTTGAACTCGCGAATCTAGATCACTAGGCCATCGCGCTGCCAACAATGCTACCGAGACTTCACTTCACTTTTAATTTATTTCTAACCTTTATGACATAGTTTGTAGACGTCTCTGCTTAATACAATATTAATTCATTTGACTGCATTGCTGTTGCCGGCAACATTGATTTTGCCATTTCCTAATATCACTGCCAGGTTCCTGGATAAATTGCGTTGCTGCAACGTTGTTGTCGTGGGACTGCAGCAGTCAGCACGACAACAACAACATTATGTTATTGAACGGGATTAAAACGTTCAATCCGACACTCATTAATAATTATAATCAAGGATATTGATATTGACGTTCGAATGTCAATTGCAGTTGCATTGCTGTCGCGGCGTCGTTGTTGCCCCCACTATATCTGGCAATTTTCTTGATAAAATGACGTTCGCCGCCGGATTACTGCCGCGATCATGACATTCATGACGTTCATTCAAGGAAACTGATAAAATGAGTGATAGATACAGCGCGAAACGACGCCGCAGTTGCCATTCACACATTTACTCGTATACAGTGTATGTATATGTACCTACCTTTTCTCAGTATGACAAGTGAGAATCGTATTATTAAAAGGATTTTTAATTTAATTTAATTCAATTTAATATAGTTTAATTTATTTAAGAATGTATATTTAATTTATTGTATGTTAATTTATTATCTTTGTACCTTTATTGTTTGTGTTGTAATATGGGTATCTTGTCTGAAATAAAAGCTTTTTTTTTTTAAATTTATAAGTTTATTTTTAGTGTATATTGTTGTGTAATATTCGCAATGAATCCTTTGCCATTTAACTTAAACGCAGCAATATCAAATATTAAAGGAAAACTATGACCAAAATCGGAATTTATTTACTTACATTACATGTAGTTTTAATCCTGAAATGGCCTCATTTTTCACAAGCTTTAATCAAGTTGTGGCCTGGAGGGATATCGATATTTCCATTTAATGAAATTGCTTTTAAATTTTAAACGATGTTCTGGACCAATCATAATATTTAACGAAAAAATAAATGATGCAAAGGAATAAAATGTGACAAAATTTTACTGAAATAAAGGACAGAGGGAACGTTTCGGTCAATTGTAAAGAGTGTCATTGGTGTCAATAACTTTATGGTTACCTAATAGTTAAAGGATCGACCACACTAAAGATAATATAAATATCCCAATCCGTAACGTTTGAAAACACAAGGCATGGCATAACCTGAGGGACTACCGCAAACCACGTTCGACATGTTGCCTCTCTGTCGCACTTGTACAATCGTACGTAAGTGTGACAGGGAGGCAACAAACACGTCAAACGTGGTTCGCGGTAGGCCCTCTGCGTACAGTGTCTTGCGTAGGTATAATTTTGCTGTCAACAAAAGTTAAAGTCCTAAAGTCCTAAGTCACAACATCTATGTATACACTGGCTTAAAGTTCCAGTAGGTACAGTCAAGTCTTAATTTTTTTTATATATTATACGAGGCAATATGAGCAGACGAATCGCCTGGTGGAAAGCGATTACCGTTGCCCGTTGTTTAGGAAAACCTGCATCACATCGTATCGGTCTGGAATGCCTCGGACGACAGTTCATTCCACTGCTTAGCTGTGCGAGGCAGGAAGTTTCTAGAGAAACGCACAGTCCAGGACTGCCAACCATTTCAGTACGGTTACCATCAGTTTGTTAGTGACATAAACGCCGTCGAGAACGTAATTTACTTTCTATACATCTCGCTCGCACTCGCATATTAGTGCAAACGGGACGTATAGAAAGTAAATTACGTTCTCGACGGCGTTTATGTCACTGACAAACTGATGGTAACCGTACAGTAGTGAAGATGGAAGTCGCGAGTAGAGCGAGTGCGCAAAGAAGCGGCCTTAATCCTATTTTTAGCATAAACAAAGTATTAAATCATCTACTAAGGTATCTAAATCGCTAATATATAGGCCAATCAGGCTGCGCGCATGACAAATAAATACTTACTTACTTGGCCGGCGCGATGACCCAAAATGAGTCTTGGCCTCTAACACAAGAGAAACGCCACTTTGCTCGGTCCAGAGTCACACCAGCTTTCGCTGACGCCGAGCTCACGGAGACCTGCTTCCACTACCACTACCCAACCCAACCCAACCCAACGATATTTAGGATGACCAACAGAACGGCGTCCAGTTGGTCGACCCAAGTAGGCCCTTTAAGCTGCCCGATCTTCACCCATCCTATTCCCTGTCAGTCGAGTAAAAGAGGCGGACGTTTTAAATACCCAAGATAACCTAATAGACGTTTTAACAAACACTCATAAACGATTAAAACGGAACTCTAAAAATGTAACAAAAAAACGAGTAATAAAAACAATCTCGCTTTTATGACTTCCGCCCCTCGCATTATGAAAATGAAGTTTTTATATTTAGCGCATTCAGCTAAAGGCAGATTTCAATCGTTTTTTCTATAGAAGTTACGACTTTTGTATTTAGAGTTATTATCTAACATACTGAACCAAAAATGTGTACTTTATTATGAGGATAAATGTAAATAACTTACGAAAGGGTGTTTTTGACCGATCAGAGTGCCTAGCCAAGATGCCAATCGTCGTCGAACAAAACGCTAAATGTCGTATGTCGCAATGATATGGAAGAGTGATGGAGAGACAACGTTTCGTTCGCTACGGCTAAACTATTAGCATATTGGCTAGGCCTTCTGGTACGCTCGGTAGTATTTTGACTATTGTTCGAGTAGGTATAGTATTTGTACTTAAATTTATATCTTTACTTCTATCCCACCACTGGTATCAGCCATTTGAAAACTAAATTGCTATCGTAATTTTTTGCGTGAGATATATACAGGGTGGCTTAAAACTAACTGCATTCCCGTTGCCAGGGAGGTTTTGGGATTATACTGAGCTACTTTTACTATGGGACCAATCCCGAAATCGCGAAAAAAAAAATAGACTGTTATACATTTTAGCTGGTCCATTTTCTATGGGAGGGTAAATATTTCTTTCGTGTATATCGTCATCTAGTACCCACAACACAAGCCTTATTGAGCTTATTGTGGGACTAAGTAGGTCGATTTGTGTAAGACTGTCTTAAATGTATTTATTTATTTCACAAAAAAACTATGAATCAGTCTATGTAACAGGAAGTTATTTATTTATTTTACCTCCGTATTGAGAATTATAGAAATAGACGTTTGTATAATTAACTCACATGCAAGACCTTTATACTGTAGTAGGAACATAACTAACTTCTTATAATCCCGCAATTGCACCAGCAAAAATGCCACACGACTCATAATTACCCAATAAAGGAATTATATTACTTTAACTAGAGCTTTATTACGGCGTGCCTCTAATATCATGTGAAAACTAACGACTGGGGCAATTAAAAACTATAATTACGCCGACGAAAGCCTTTAAAATGTAGCAGAAATAGTATTTCGCTAATTTTTCTCGTGCAAACTCAGGTTATATTTAATCTTGTACTTAAAAAGCTGCCTTAATTCGTATGACATAAGATTGACATTTGAAAATCGTGTCCAAGGTAGATGAGCGCTTGGGAAAACTATCATTGGATTTTTCGCGTTTGTGCTCTGGGATGATATTCCAAATGTTTTTTTAGAGCAGGCGAGTCGAAGACTCAAAGGCCAATTTGAACGTACAGTGCCATCAAAATGACATTTAAATGAATGTTATTTAGTTATCATCCAACTCGCTCGCGCTAATACATAGGAGGAGCGAAATGCACGATGACTAAATTCCATCATTCTGATGTCAGTGTACGTTCGTATTGGCCTGTCACTTGTCAGTCCAATTACTTAGTACAAGTGGGTCCTTTTTTTATACAAATTTCATAAATAAGACAAAAAATTACCTTGTGACCTAAAACTTTAATTAATTACTTTGGACACGTGCTGGCCAGACGGGAGCCGGACAACTTTGAAAAGCGCATTATGATCGGCATGGTGGATGGAAGACGGGGTAGTGGACATCCACCAACCCGCTGGGTGGACACTGTAAAAAAGGCCTGCCAGGGATCTGTTACACAGGCGCCTATTATTAGGAAAGCGGAAAATCGTGCAGAATGGAGAGCCTTGGTGCACAAAATAACGACCTCATGTGGTCGCGACCCTCAGTCATGAGGAATCGAGGGAGAAGAGACCTAAAACAGTTGTTTTATATGAACGCATCTTTTTTTCAGAAGATTAAGGTGACGTTCGGATGCCAATTGTCAAGTGCATTACTGATACAGCGTCGTTGTTGCGGCCGCTGTATCTGACAGTTTCCATGATATAATGAGTGACGTTCGCTGTGCGCATTATAAAGTTCAATCCGTCACTCATTTGATCAAAGAAATTGACAGATACAGCGCCCGCTTCAAGGCCGCAAAAGTTACGTCGCAACAATAACAACAGCTGTAGTTCCCATCGACTCGCTATGCGATAGTAACAACTAGTTAGTAATGTTAGCCGGGCTGAAATATCTCTCCCACAGTTCCCTAGGAATGCTCTAATTGCGGACACTGGTACATAATTGCGGGACACTCACGCGATGTAGTGTCAACTGAGCTGCAACCGGGATTCGACAATTACTGGTACAGTCAGCGTCAATCAGTATCTATAGAAAAAAAATATCATTTCGGCCTAAACGTGCAAGACCTCTACGCAATGGGACGTTTATTAGGCCGCCTATCTCGATGAAAAGGAATCTGGCCTACACTCATACGATACGAGCTCTAATTGTCTCCAATGCATAACAACTTCGCTCTCAATGCAAGGTGGCACATACTAGAGGTTTCTCAGCTAAAAAAAATACGGAAGACGTACGTGGACCGTATTTTAGTAGTTACTATGGAACCGAAATACCCGTAAAACCCACGGACCTAGAGAGTAAACCGGACAGAGTACATTAGCCAAAAAGTGTGTCCACATGAGAAGTCAAGGTGGGCCGTTGCATCTCTTTCTAATTAGGGTGACCATAAGTCATATGTATGTGGGATATTAGGATAACATTGAATATATAGTTTGGCCAGGATCTTTTCTTATTCGTGCATAGTTATAGAGAATCATACTGTATTTTCGCTGTACTAGTATTATGGCCTGAAAAGGGATGGATATAGTTTTTTTCTCTTCTGTAAAACGCTTCACACAACCTTAGGCACTTAATTTAGTTGTTCTAAAAGCTGTTGCTAATAGGCGCACTGGACCACGAACATGGTGGATCGTCAGAAATGTGGTCCGCCGTAACGTCTGTCAAGAATTCGGGTATGAGTGAGAGAGATAGAGAGACAGATATGGTGACAGAACCAGAGGGTCTACCGCGAACCAAGTTCGACGTGTTGCCTCTCTGTCACACTTACGTACGAATTTACAAGTGCGACAGAGAGACAAAATGTCGAAAGTGGTTTGGGGTAGGCCCTCAGGGCAGTGGGGGATTTACAGTATTTGCCGTCCTAGGCCCCAGGCCCTGTAGCAAGCACTAGACGCCCCTTTCTCAGCACCCATCATATAGACTGCCACCCTAGGCCCGGGCCTACTCGGCCTTAGAGCAAATCCGCCACTGCCTCAGGGTCGCGTGGATCCGCTACGCCCGTTTGTTATAGTTTTTAACTAGGACACTTATCACTGGAGCATAAATTAAATTAAAAAAATATATATCATTTATTATCAGGCGACTAAGGCCCATAGATACATACCTTACAAACTAACATACGTATAATAGTAAAAATCTTACAAGCTAAAAATTATTTCGGCGTCACCGAAAACCATAAACACCGAAGTTCGCAAATTGCGAGCATCTTTCTCTGTCACTGTAATTACTCCTTTATAGGAGTAAAAGAGAAAGATGCCCGTAATTTGCGAACTTCGGTGTTCACGGTGGTAGGCCATCTGTGCGAAAAGAGAAGAGTCGTGAAATGTAAAGAAACTAGTGATGTGCCGTTCCCAGTAAATTTTCCAAAGAGGGTTGAAAAAGCGCTCGTGCTTATGAGGGCTAAATTCCCAGTAACGTTTCTGGTATCGTCCCAAAAGTCAGTAAATTACGATAAACTTCTATTTTTCTTTTATTATCTATGTGTTTTTTTATTATTATAACAATTTATAAATGTATCTGTAATGTTTAAGGACTTTGGATTTCAATTTTTGCAATTATTTATTCGGTATTGGCTCTCATTTCACCAATTTAAACATGCCGAAATAAATACATACCTATTTATGAAAACTTACGTTTAAGTACGTAATAAGAATTGTGTAAAACCATAAAGGAAGTGGTAAAACTGGTTCACATCGTGCCGATATCATGGTCACCCTAATGAGTTTGACAATGTCTAACTTGTATTTTTCTCGTAAAATGTAATAATTGTGGCTTCCTTGTGAAACGATATTACACAATTAGAAATTATTTCACTCCCACAACCTTTAACGCAACATTTCTTCACCATTTTTAAGAAATTTTGCACTCACGTGTTTTGTAAATATGTCATCAGGTTAGGGATACCAAATAATATTCCAGCTTACTACTACAATGTCTACCATATCAAAATTAGTGTTTTTTATTGTTGTGCACATGCTTGGTTAAATCAGTTAATAATATTGACATCATAATTATTTACAAATTTCCTAAAAGATATCAGAACCGTACTCTGAATATAGCACTTAAATAATATAAGAAGGTATTTAATTTTAGTAGTATATTGATATAAATACTACCACAATGGTATATTTTTAACATTGGCAACATGTGCGAGTGAGACACCGCGGCCCACCTTTGCTATCTCAAGTGGACCGTTTTCTCTGTACTGGTACGAACGTCTTTCTGGCTCTGTGATAAGGTTCAATTTAGTATGGCAAAAAAAGTGACAGTTCACTCCTTCTTATAACTCCATGGTAAAACCATGATACGTAGTTGATGGTGATTGTTCATCAGCACAAATCCAGGTATGTTCTAAATGACGTGGAAAATGTTAAATCAGAGAGACTTCAAAAACCGCTTGCATATAATTTTGACCCCCTCACTCGCTTAATTACGTCAGCTGCTAACTGTACACGCGGAGACAGTAAAAATCGCACATAAATGTCTTTGTACAGGAAAATGAACTCTAAATCCAAAGCAACGTATGTCACATACGGTCGCTTTGTATTGGGCAAGAAATAATGCCGTGCGCCTGCGGCCTTCTCTAGACGACTATTAAACTTAGGTACTAGTAATTTCTATGAACAGGCACCCTTAGAAGAGCTTAGCTGAGGAAGAGATCATATTTAATTAAAATTACATAATAGTTAGGTATTTATATTTCATAAAACTTGAATTCTTTGGCCCAGCTTATAAATTTTTACTTAGGCGTGGCAATACCGTCTTTATTTATCACGATGTTTGGTTCTTCAACTAATATGTCTGATAGGTATACTTGTATATTAAATCCTAAAAAATAGCAGTAGTAATAATTTTTTATAGTATTAGAATCCTGCAACAATTATTAGAAAATACTAGGCTGCATTGTTGCGAAGAATGTTTAGTCTAAATTTTATTTTATATTAATATAATTTTAATTTATGTTGCCATTAATGTCTATCTTCATCCCCAAAATATACTATAAAAGCAAGGCAATAAAAAGCTTACAAAAAACATTCTTATCACAGCTTTCTTCACTTTATGACTTTTTAATGTTGCTCATAAATATTCCCGGTAATATTTAAA
Organism: Cydia splendana; assembly: GCF_910591565.1. Taxonomy (NCBI): domain Eukaryota; kingdom Metazoa; phylum Arthropoda; class Insecta; order Lepidoptera; family Tortricidae; genus Cydia; species Cydia splendana. Next base: position 18,364,776 of record NC_085969.1, read on the forward strand.
ACATTGCTATGAATAATCAAATTATAAGTTAATCGTAAAACTGATCTATTATTAAATTAATCCCGGGCAATACAACGTTTTATTTTAATTTACGATACATAAAAAACGTCACGGTCTACAATTAAGGTAACATTCGGTTAATTACTGCAGAAACAGTATTGTTGCTGCGTTAACGTTTGAGCGATATCACTGCGCATTTCCTTGATAAATAGCTGTCGACGCCGTATTGCTGCCGCAATTAGAACGTTAAACTTTTGGACGCCAATGACCAATATATACGCACCGCACGTCCTAAGACGGATTAATCGGTCACAGACCACACAGCAACTTAGACATACGTGCATATGCATAAAGTTCAATTTCAGTTTTGACACTTCGGTAACGTGGCGTCTAAGTGACAACGTTTGTGTTTGACATGGAGTCGAAAAGGTTAAATCCGTCAATAATTTTATAAAGGATACAGTGGCTTTGCCCATCACCAATGAGGTCTGCCGGATCTAGACTTTAACTCGTGGGGCTCCCACTTAGTCTCCCAATCAGTGACTATCTCGGCAAGTCATTCGGCAGGCGATTATATAACTAATATCACATTTCCTCTCGCATCGACCACTTTGAAACCACTTCTTTTAGTTTAATTGCCGCCCTAGTTTCCCGGTAGTCGGACAGATTAAAATGTATTTTATAGCGCAATCAATGAGCTCCCTGTAGTCCAATAATAGCTAGACTGGGTGGCGAAGCCGTGATAATTAGAAATATTTTATAGTAAGTACTTTTTTGTAGATACAACCCAAATTATGAAAACAATTAGGCCTAATATGGATTATGTAATTACGGAATAGCTATTTAATTTTATTTATTCAATTTCCAAGGGCGTGTTGTTTGCCCAGATTAAACTTTTCCAGTTTTGTCGTAGGTACCTAAAATAGTATACCTGACGCCTAAAAAAATTTACAAGAGGCAAAAATAATCTAGTTAGGAACTAACATAGGCAGGCGACCGAGTATGATAGGATTCTGCCTAACACATTATGAGTTGATTCAATGGTAACGCAATTAATGAACTACCGTTATCAAAAAACTTGCAGGTATAAAAAATATTTTCTACAAAGCCTTATTGAATATAAAAGCGTAAACAAAAACTCCCACATTAAATAATCCTTTACAACAAATGAAGCGTATCCGATCCGACCCTCGATAGCTCAGTCGGTTCATATTTCAGGACAAACAATGGCAAGGTGCGTGCGCGCAACGTATTCTAAAACGACGTAACCGCTATTACCGCCAGCTCCTTACTTACATCTCAGAAGCGGTATCATGGTCGCATTTTTATCACCTGTCATGCCATGCGTCACTGTTAGAACGTGACTGGCATGGTGACAAATGATAAAGAGCCGACCATCTTAGCCCTACAGGGCTTAGCCAAGATGATAATCGTTCATAGAATGCCAATCGAAACATGAATAATGTATGTATGTGTGTGTCACGTGACTTTTCATAGCATCTGTCATTCGGATAAATTTTGTCGTTTAGTTATATTTGGAATTTGTTAATTTGTTTGCACATATACATTTCGACGGGTAAGTAATTGGCACGAACCTCTGTTTGAATCCACAATTTTCAGATGCCTGGAAAGTCGCACTTGGCTCCCAAGGTTTAGCTATTATACGTTTCTTACACTTACGACGTTTTGTTTCACACGGTTTCTTAATGAAGATTAAATCGTCACGGTCGAAAAACAGTCGTAAGTAACATTTTTTACTCACCGTTCCTGTGTTGGATTAAACCAAATTAGCCTTAAACTATATGAAAATAAGAGTGATAAGAGCCGTAATGAAATGCAAGAACGACAAAATGTGACATTTTAGTGGAGAATTAAGATAAAATAGTCACGGTGGACGAAATCCTTTGGCAGGTGCCATGATACAGCCGCAAAGGACATAGGAAAAGAATGTAGAAAATAGACTGGATAATTCATTGATGCCAACACTGAGAAAGCACGAATAAGGAGGTCAATTCTAACTTCCGTTGTGACATAAAAATTATCTCTAAAAGATGACATTTACGCGTGCGTATCGCTCGTATTGAGGCCAATTCAAAAATTCATTGTGATATCATAATTATATCTAAATGATGTCAGTCGCCCGTTCGTCTCGCTTGCGCCCTTAATTTAATTTAATTTCGACTACAATGGCTTAAGAAAAACGTCATAAACTCGGAAAATATTTTTTTCCTTCCTACACAACTTCTATTCTTAGAATTATTTCCTAAGCAACTTATTTAATAAATGAAAACGTTATAGTTCGTTCAGCTCTTCCTTTTCATATACTTACCTATGATTTTGTACATTAAAAATCAATAAAATGACACAAAACTAAAGACCTCTATACAGGTAAATATTTATTAATTTTGTCATTCTGTGTCTTCTATTCTTTGTCACTCGATATCTAGCCGACAAAGCACCTGCTTCGCGGGTAGGCGACAAAATGCCGCCTATCGTCACAGTGGCGAGACAAAACAACCCTTATCTTTTCGTCTATTCCTACTACCTACCGAGCGCAAGCGATATCAACACTCAGTCAAACCAGGGTAAGTATGGTCTTGAGTTCCATTACCCCTATGCGTAAGTTAAGATCAATTTTATACTGGTTTTCTTAAGCTATCGACTCGGTACAGCTTGGGAAGCGATTAGAATAGAAATCTTTACCTTTAGATAGCGATATTTTCCCTCTGGTGTTAATAACTGACTAATATTTGACGTTTCCGTTTTTTTTTTTCAAAAACCTCGGCTGATAGAGAGGCGGTGGTCGTTTCGAAGAGATTTCAATTAGGTAGTCCTTTTGTGACGTTCGTAAAGATAAGTAGAAGTAAAAATTTTAAATTGTATCCGTATAGGTTTGGATTTTTTCTTCAGAAATGTAGATACGTGTATCATTTATTCTTTGTTTATAATGTCGTTATAATAGTGTATAAAAGTTTGATATTAATGCGACAGAGAAAATATATCTACAGCCAATTTACTTACATCTTGAATATCATGATCTTGACCTATATTCAGAACCGTAAGTTGTATACCAATGTGATAAATGATAAAGCGAAGTCTATATGAATTATGATAGTTTTCATGCGACTAAATCCTAAAGCGAACGAATAGAAAATATGTATATGTACTAGAAAGTATTTTGGGTACCTACTTACTAGTACAAGCCAATTCGAGTTTCAGTTATTAGATCTCATTCCGATATTATGATACCTACTGCTCTGTCAGTGTCAAAAGTGAAGAAATGCCACTTTTGACACTAACAGATTGGTATCATATTTGGAAACAGATTGAATATCGAAAACTCGACTCGGCCTGTTTGTATATCAAATACACACCTACGAATAGGTACCTATACCTAAAAATAAAATATAACTACAAATACTACAATCTACACTACTACATTAAATATTAAACAAAACAAAATTAAGCTTATTAATGTTCTATGTTTATTTAATAGCTTGATCATTAATTAATGTTAACAAACTTAAATTATTAAAATGTTTTAAAATCCCTATCTTAAGGACGCAGCACTAACCACTGACCTAGTTTTAAATAATTAATTAAGACCTCCATTAGCAAAGGAGTCAGATAATCTTTATGGTTCCGCACCACCTTAAATCAGAGCGCGTTAGCGCCGACCAAACAATAAACGTCCTAAAGATGTTTAATATTCTAGTGTAGTTAAGTCGTTTATCGCTTGAGGTGATATTATCGCACTTTTACGGTCTTCACCTTACAGGCCAATTCGAGTTTTAGTTATTCGATCTGTTTTCGATATGATACTGATCAGGAGGTCGATTTTTAATTTCGAGCGCTCGATTTCATCATACGAAAATCTGTGAAAAACTGCGAAATGCTATTTTTCTCTGTGAAAGACGAGCGATAGAAATTGGGAATCTAGTGTTAAGTATTTACCACTCAGTGTCAATTTTATTAAGTAGTAGAATTTAAATGTATATTACCTAATACCTAGTGGAGATAGTATTAAAAGGAAAAAACTAAATTAAAAAGTCGGCCCCCTGTCAGTGTCACAAGTGACATTTTTGGTTGAAGAAATGTCACTTTTGACACTGACAGATCAGTAGTATATCGGAAACAGATCGAATAACTAAAACTCGAATCGGCCTGTTAGCGTCTTTTACTCAAAATATCACCTATTCAGCGCGATAAGTATGACTTATGGATGGGTATGCTCGCTTAATCCGATGGATCGTTTGCTGGCGATATTTTGGCGGTGAAATATTTCGTAATGTATCATTTTTGTGGAATAGCAACAGCTATTAAGTGTTCTTTTGACTATTCGTTGCGAGCGTAAATGAAAGGTAAGGTTTACTCGGGTAATTCCGAATGTCGAAAACTGTCGGATAGTTCCGAAAAGAGACTTTTATTATGATGGAATTAAGGGTGATTTTCATCTAAATTTCGGAATTATCCGACATTCGGTAATACCCGAATACACCTTATAATTAACTTGAACGATGTAGAGGCAAACTATAATTAGTCCAAGATAAGTCTGCAACGATTTAGATAGCACACGCAGTGCAAGTATCAAAAATAAATAATTGGCGAAATAGTTTATGCCTACTCATGCTCTGCGCTTGAAAAAACACGAGTGCGCAAAGTTTTCGCTATCTACACAGTCTACACATACTCAACTGTGCCTTTCTCGAGAAACCTCCTGCCTACACAGCACAGCTAAAATGTGGAATGAACTGTGGCTTGCGGTATTTCCGGACAGAAACTTTACTTCCATCTTAAAGGCCGTCAACGCACGTGCAACCCTTTCTGGCATATAGGCGTTGGTAATTGCTTACCATGGCGATTCCTCTGCTCGTTTTCTTGCTATACCATAAAAACATATTAGCTTGTCACAGTAACATAACATAAAGATGTTTTGAATCTATCAAATTAATTGAAGAGACAAGCACAGCTACTTTGACGATCGGTACCTATTAAAACTCATCACATTGTCAGTTCCCATTACTGACATTGCCGATTCAAAAACATAATCTTATCTCTCTATCAGTTCTTCAATTCAGCTAACTGAAGCGTATCTCCATATCGGATCTAGTGGACCGTGGAAAAGCATTTCAATGAGTAGTGTAGCCAAGCGGAGCGGTGCAGGTTTGATTCTCGGCTCGGGATCGTTCTTAACCGTTAAATTATTTAGGTAGAATGGAATGTGATTAAAGCATATTTGGAATATAGTCTAAGGAGCGCATTGAAAAGCGTTTACGACAACGCGAGACCAAATACGTAGGTGCAGTTTTAAGGTGACGTTCGGATGTCAACTGCAGCTGCATTATTGTTGCAGCGTCGTTGTTGAGAAATAATGGTTTATTTATTTCGATTATATAGAAAGAAAAGGATAGAGAATCTGCAACGATTTTGATAGCATACGCAGAGCAAGTGTTACCTATTTTAAACGTCAAACTTCTATGAAAACATGACGTACCAACGCCTATGAACACCTGCAACGCCAGAGGGGTTGCAAGTGCGTTGACGGCCGTTAAGATGGGAGTAAAGTCTCTGTCCGGAAATACCGCAAGCGACAGTTCATACTGTGAGAGGCAGGAGGTTTCTGGAGAAACGCAGTTGAGTATGTCTAGCCTGTGTAGGCAGTGAAAACTTTGCGCACTCATTTTTACAAGCGCAGAGTATATATGAGTAGGCATAAACTATTCCAACAATTATTTATTTTTGATACTGTCAATTTTATGATTTGCATCGGGATATAAATACAATAACAATAACACGTGTTACATTTAAAGCTTTTTAAAGGAGTAACATTATGTACCTATAATAACCCTTGATACTTTGACCAATGGTAAGCCAGTGCCAGCCAGCCAGCCAATATAGCAGTGAAATCTGCTAATCATTTCCAAGCGTGATAATAAATACACTTATTTAACAAAAAAGCTTTTAAAACATTATTCAGAAGGATGTCATGGCGCCATAGCCACCGCTCACGCTATCGAATTACCAAAACCAATACGCGTCTTCTTTTATTCATGTTTTATTACTTCATCGCTACCTGGCTAGGCTTCACCGGTAAGTCAAATAGATCAGTATCCGATTTTTAAAACAGTCACGGGTGGGACAAAAAGTGCCGACAAAGTGACTTGTCGTCAACCGGCGGTTGGTGGCGGGCGCGGTTTTTACTGGCGTGGTTTACGGGTGTGACGGATAGCACACATGGAGCGAGGATCGCAACCGCTTTCTCTTAGTCGCCGACCCAATTCCCACACAAACTCCCCACCCCAAGATCCTGCGTCTCCACCGCAACTGGTAAGAAATCATGATGATGATGCTCTCCTGACCGATTTCGACCACAGCGACTGTGTGCTCTGGAGTAGGCAATTTTAAACTCGTGTTATTAGAGTGTAGCTGATTCACTCTCTGGTGCACTCTTAGGTGGTAACATACCCTATCTTCTTGCTAAATACTCGAGCGCATTTGGGCACGTCAGCACACCCCCTATATAGTTGTAGGAAATTGAAGATGGCGGCCGAGCCTTAATTAAGCTAATCTCGTTATTTGTCGAGCTCACTGCGGCGAGCAAGAAATCATACGTTGGTTCCAAGGCAGAGCACTTTACATGCTTCTGATTGGCCGCATACTGCGTACAGTGCGTACACTGTCGTCACTCCGAGATACACTGTGTCAAGATCGTAATATTAAAAGCACGATAACTGAATGACATCATTTAGATTTAGATGACATTCTGATATGTACGTTCGAATTAGCCTGTGTGACTGACATGTTCACTAACCACCTCGTCCGTGAGTCGCGCCTAGACTAATACACCTGCTTAAAATCCCGATAGCGGTCCCCACTGTTCGTTCGTACCCCGCTAATTAGGGTTCCGTACCCAAAGGGTAAAACGGGACCCTATTACTAAGACTTCGCTGTCCGTCCGTCCGTCCGTCCGTCCTTCCGTCCGTCCGTCCGTCCGTCCGTCCGTCTGTCTGTCACCAGGCTGTATCTCACGAACCGTGATAGCTAGACAGTTGAAATTTTCACAGATGATGTATTTCTGTTGCCGCTATAACAACAAATACTGAAAACAGAATAAAATAAAGATTTAAATGGGGCTCCCATACAACAAACGTGATTTTTGACCAAAGTTAAGCAACGTCGGGAGTGGTCAGTACTTGGATGGGTGACCGTTTTTTTTTTTGCTTCTTTTTTTCGTTTTTTTTTGCATTATGGTACGGAACCCTTCGTGCGCGAGTCCGACTCGCACTTGCCCGGTTTTTTCATCTCCTTCCACATGTAAATGCCGGAAGCTGTTTAGTAGTTTTCCGATGTAGGTACCTACCTATACTCAATCTCATTACTTCGGATATTACTTAATGTATGGTGAATAATTTACTTTAAAGGAAGGCAGGAAACTCAATTTCTTAGACCCGGAATTTGGTTTCTATTTTTAAAATGTAAATGTAAATCCCCTCAAACTCTCAAGCCAAGCGAGTGAGAGGAGGCCTGTGCCCAACAGTGGGACATATATAGCCTGAATTATTTGTCTTTCCCATCACGGAACAATGGTGTTCCGGACCTTTGGCAGGCGTGCGCGGAGCCGAAGCCAACACGTAGAGGCCCCTTTGACACTTTAATTAACCCTTCGAGTGGCATTGTCCTCCTCGAGGTCTCTACGGTAAGTGGCAGAGGCCGCGAGACGGACAGACATAACAAGCCGGTTGAGTGGCGCAGCCATTTTGGAAAAATATACGTCAAGTGGCGGGGCCTCAACGGGTGATCATCGCGAATTTGGCGCGTGTTAAAAATATAACCGTTTCCCAAAAAAAATCTATGAATGATATATACAAACTATATATCACTGAATTCAGCATAAAATGGGTTATTTGATTGTATACCAATGAATTCGATTCTATTTATGTGAATTATGCTAGACTTGTTCTAATCTCATATTACCAATTTTTTTCTACTTTCATGTAAAAATACGTATAGTTACGAAATAAAACAATTGATTGTAGAAAAAGCAGTCTTTATGGCAAAACAATACATTTAACACGATTCACACAGTTTATTTCACTTTTTATCAGCGCGTATTCCGTTTGAATGTTCGCGGCTCGACGACGGTTGGCGCGTAATGGGCGAGGTGGGGCAGGAACATCACGTCATTTCTAACAAACTTTGTTTTACGCGGGAATTCGACCGTTTTCGAATACCATCCTTGTTTATTGACGAATGTATCTTGCAAGAGTGAGCAAGCAAGGCATAGTTTTAACGGTTTTATTTTAGGCGCGAAATGCAGCGTCGCACAGAGGCCGCGAGACGGTCTCTGCCAATTACGGGCTTGTTATGACCGAACCTTCTCGCGGCCTCTGCCACGCCGAGGCATATTTAAAAAAATGGCCGCGCCATTTGTCCTACCGTTCAACCGGAGGTGCTGCCACCCGAAGGGTTAAATGTAAGGGGTACACCGAGTGGATGCTGCCGTTACCCGTGTCATGGGACGCACGCAGAGGCAGAGAGTTGATGGAATCTAAAATGAACTAGGTTATTGGGTGAAAGCCATGGACTAAGTACTGATAGGCTGAATTATTATTATTATTTATAAATGTAAATGTTATTTTTATTAAAAAAAAATTTTAGTCTCAAAGGGATATAATAATACAGTATGACTTTTCAGCACACTGCTTACTTGCACCATCCCACTAACCCGGGGTAACCGGTTAAATAATAAGTCTGCTTTGTAACCATTTATCCATTACCATAACCATTTATTTATTATATTACACCAAATAACATTAATTGCATTACAGTCGGACCGAGCTAACTCTGCACCGACTTTGACATTTGTAAATGCTATAATACCTACGCCATATTTTAATATGTTTTTTTTTATGCTACGTCGGTGGCAAACAAGCATACGGTAAGCAGTCACCGTAGCCGATGGACGCCTGCAACTCCAGAGGTGTTACATACACGTGGCCGACCCTTTAAAAATCTGTACACTTTTTTGCAGAACCCCATACTGTAGTCGAACTCGAGAAAACCTCGACCTCATTCCACAGCCGAAACATTCGGACGTTTGTGACATTTCCACACATTGACATTGCAAAGTCTGTCCAGAGTTAGCTTGTCCATACGATATTGGTACGATTCCTGACGGCTATGCTATAAATATCAAACACGTTTGTTTTGCTACTGCTGGCGCCATCTATTGTCGAGTAGTAAAACAAACACGAATTATTCACGACGCTTCCGGGCCCCTCCGCCACATAATAATAACCAGTGTTAATCTAACCTCCGGTATAGCTTTGTTGTTATGAATGCCTGTGTCATGTTAAACTGGAAAATTACAAAACAAAAATATATTACATCAATGTTTTTTCTTGGATATATTTTTAAAGTTACATGCTAATTATAATGCTATCAGAATATTCTAATATTTTAGACATCAAAAATATTCAATCCACATTCCACATTGGTTTTTCAACTTTAAGTATGTAGGTATATAGGTACTGTACGTCCGTAGGTATAGGTACATATTTCATTATTTATTTCTTTAGCAGCATCCTAAATCGGCTCGAGTCAGTGATTACTGTGATTAGTGTTAGAAAATACAGCTAATAGAGTTAGTTTTTTTCGATTTCCTTTGACTTACGGTGGTATTCCACCTATCCAATTTTTTTTTTCAATGTGTATTAAGTCTCACATTTTGCTTAATGAGAGAGTGAGACGCAAGGACAATAGACAAAGAAATTGGACAGGTGAAAACCACCCTTAAGTATATTTTTACTAAACGCTCGTTTTAGACTGTAAAATCGTACTTATTTACTAAAAGCCGCAATAGAAAACTTCTAATTCGTAGGTAAACAGAACATTAGCGATATGAATGAGCAAGCCACAAGGCTTAAATGTGATTAATACTTAGTAAACAAGTTCTCGGAAAAACTGAATAGCGTATCAGTTTTGTGAAGCCGTGGGCGAAATTATTCCGTGAATCTGGTGCTATCAGACACTTTCCGCGAAAAGTAGTTACTGGACTTTCATTAAATTATAACCTAATTTTAGCAGACGTAGTGACGTCATAATTCAAATACCTGGTAATGATGTTTAATTTAGTTAAGAAGGTTAAAATATGGACTTTGAAAGAAAGAGTTTACGTAAATAAATATCGTGTTGTGTAAAAAAAGCGGTAAGAGAGTGCGACTTTCAATCCGGAGGTCGCGGGTTCAAACCCCGGCTCGTACCAATGAGTTTTTCGATACTTATGTACGAAACATCATTTGATATTTGTTAGTCGCTTTTCGGTGAAGGAAAACATCGTGAGGAAACCGGACTAATCCCAATAAGGCCTAGTTTCCCCTCTGGGTTGGAAGGTCAGATGGCAGTCGCTTTCGTAAAAACTAGTGCCTACGTCAAATCATGGGATTAGTTGTCAAGCGGACCCCAGGCTCTCATGAGCCGTGGCAAAATTCCGGGATAACGCGAGGAAGAAGAAGAAATATAGTGTTGTGTACCTAAAGGCACAGCTAAAGGTATCCTAGTAATCCGAACAGTGTGACTACACCAGTACGGTTACCATCAGTTTGTCACTGACATAAACGCCGTCGAGAACGTAATTTACTTTCTATACATCTCGCTCGCACTCGCATATTAGTGCAAACGGGATGTATAGAAAGTAAATTACGTTCTCGACGGCGTTTATTTCAGTGACAAACTGATGGTAACCGTACTGTACTTACTTATACTGCTGCAGTAATGTGACGCGGCATTACCTACTGCCGGCTGCATTGTTGTGTGTAGTCTCAATGCGGACGATACCTTAATCTCCTTAAAGCTGTATAGTGCTGCTACGAGTTGCATAGACAAACCCTGTTTTTATAACAATAATTAATTACCTAACAATATTACATTACAATTTTTACCTACTGCAATTCACTCAGACATTAAAGCAGGTACACAAATACTCAAAAACATTAGGTACTCTATCATCTTATGCGACAGTAGGATAAAATTAGTACCTACTAAACAACAAGTACAAAAAGTTAACAGAAGGAAATGGCTCTTCAACAAGAATTATAGTACCGCTATTGTTAACTAGATGGCGTTACGTGTCAGGATACCTTCTACCTAAAAAGTCCGAAATTACTTCGGCACGTTTTGCTGATATTTTTCAAGACAGAATTCCAAGGATGATAAAATCTTAATGATTTAGGTCGTATAATTTAGTCTCGCAGCTTTCATCATTAAGAAATAAACTCAGCAATATTAATTATAAATATTATAATGTTCATCTTTGCCCGCTTTTGTTAGGGTAACAGATCCTCGGTTATTACAAAGACCTTTGTCAACAACACCACTCGAATTACCAGAACAACGGAGTGCTAAAGACTCTCGTTATCTTTCTTAATCTTAAAGCATTCTGACGACACTTCGTTATTTCGAATAAGATCAAACGGTATTCAGAGACCGCTGGGTGTCTCGAATACGGCTCTGCGGATGACACTGTGTTCTGGGGCGTATTCAAAGTTACACAGCTTAAGTAACTCAGTGTTTTTACACACTTTTACTTAGCTTGACTCCGTATTTTAATTTGTGCTTCACTTCTTGAAACTTTAACTAGAATAACTTCTCGTTGTCTGATTGAATTGAAATTTGACGTAGGTACCTACTTACTTCCATAATTTCGATGGCAATACAATATTAAGCTAACATGGAGCTGATCAGATGATGCAGATAAATAAATGTAGCTACCACAGACAACAAGTGTATTGTCTGCAGCAGTCATAATTACCGTGTCGACACAAAACTAGCAGCTGGAAAGCGCCATACTGAATATGTCGACGCGAACAATGAGCAGACTACCTATAGGTATTTCAATGGAATCCGGATACTAAGCTCGCTATTATAAACGGAATCTTTCCAAAACTTGTGGCTATTGTTTGCTGTCGATTTTTTTTCTTACAGTTACCTATTCTATATAATATAGGTACTAAGCGCAATTTCAGCGTAGGGTAATTCACCAGTAACTGGCCACCTGTTAGTAACGGCTACACCCTAAACTAAAAATGAATTCTATTCACCTAAAAACAGAATTCATTTTAGTATAAAGTGGCTAGTTATTGAAGGTTGTCCAGTTATTGAAACCTTATACTAAAATTAATTCTGTTTATAGGTGAATAGAATTTATTTTTAGTTTAGGGTGGCCAGTTATTGCCGTTATTGGCCTGTGGCCAGTTACTGGCGAATTACCCTATGTCCCAAAAAATCATCCACTTAGTTACAAATAAGTTTTACACAAAAAAAAAAATTTGGTTCATACAAGCTTTTATCTCGTAGGTACTGTACGTACTTTACTTTCTACAGGCAACTAATATTCATCGAGACAATTCTAAAAACCTCAACAAGTTTGCGTTATTTTATCACAGAGTTCCCATGGTCACCTCCTGTCTCCATCATCAGATCAGCTACATATCATCATAATTTGTTTAAAAAAAAATTCCAAACATCAATCTCAGAATGTTCAAATGAAAATTTAGTCTAAAATCATCAAAAAAGGTTTATAAAGTACTTTTTCTTAACCGACTTTTACTCCATTGTCAAAAGCAGGATTATCAATACTTTTCTAATCAAAGAAAGCGGTTGGAGAGAGGAAAATCGCTTTATTGTGAACGAGCTCGGGTCCGGAGGTCCGAGTTTAGAGGCAGATTTTAGGGCTCGTTTATTTTATTGATTTAGGAGAATATACTGCGGCGGTAGCATGGTAGGATTTTTATCGTCTGTCACTATGCCTGTCACTTTCGCACTCACATATTTGTTAGAACGGGACAGGCATGGTGACAGGCGATAAAAATGTGACCATGCTACAACCGCTGGATGGTTTATAAGAGATATTGTTTTTCTACTTTTTCTTTTAGAATCCATCCAAGCAGCACTGTACCGACAAAGTCCAATACAGGCCAATTCGAACGTACACTGACATCAGAATGATATCTGAATGAAGTAATTTAGTAATCGTGCGTCTCGCTTAGGCCAATACATGTACAGACAAGTACAAGCAAAATGTTATATTGATCTCAGGTACGGTTCGAATTGGCCTGAGTGTTACTAGTTTTAAGGTATATTTTTATGAGGTTTTCATGACTGTGAATTTCGATATGATTCTGATACGACCTTGAAATAGAAATGTTTTGAATTTTTACCTCCTAAGTCCCTGCGTACAATTTTTTGTACATATTCCAAAATCTATTTTGTTCTTTTATTGTGTAACAAAGGGTTCCAATTTCAAAATCAAAACAATTGCTTCTGGGTCTCAGGAGGTTAAATTAACTCAGTCACTTAAAATACACCAAAACAAATCATAAACAAACAGTCCAGTAAACATTAACATTAGCTCAACTTTTTACTTGTACGAGACGTGCTGTTTCAGAATTCGCTTAGCGTGCTACTCACAAATTTAATGCCTCATTACCTAGCATTTAAATGCAAAGCCCGTAGAAAAAGGTAATTAAGCTGAAGAAATGCAGTGAAAACTGTACTGCGACCTTCGAAACCTCATACAAAACCACCTTTAACAATCTAAACTAAACTTTAGAGCAATGCAGCAAAGTGCAGTTTTGTTTAAACAGTTGATTAAGATGAGACTTTTGAAAAGTAATGCCGAAATATAAGTAATCGAGTTTTTTGCGCGCGATCACGTATTTCAAGTAATCGTTGGCTAATAATCGTCGTTTGGTAAGACTAGGTACTTATGGGATTTTTAGATAGTTGGGGAGCCTGTTAATAGTGTTAATACCTTCATAATACAAACAGTGTGGAAAAAAAATATGGGCCCTAGAGGGAACAAGAATAGTACGAGACAAGCGAAATTGAAAAACATCTTAGAATGCAGTTTTGTTTCTTTTAAAAATAAAACAATGTCTCAATTAAGTAAAATGAGCTAACTTAAGGTTTTAAATCGTTTATATAATTTTCGTTGTCACGGAGGTCGATTCTGATTTAACAATTTGATGAGGTTTTGATCTTGTTTCGATACGACCTTGATGATAGTTATTAGCGAATACACTCAAAGTCATTATAATTCATTAAACATCTCACAGATTCTTTTGACGCATTGATTCTATTTCATCCGCTTCTATTGATGCTGACTGTGCATTACTTATTCAGCCGGCGTATTATGGATGGCTTTATCTATCTTTATTCACGTGATAAAATAACTATCACTTTTTAACACCGTGGGATAGAAAGTGACGGACACAGTTTTATCACGCTGTCACGTACCTATACAAGAACGACCATCATATCCGTACTGGTTTTGACCGCCCCAGGGCGCTTCTAATTTGACACACTGGACGGATGTATTATAATAATATGGCGGCTTCTTATAATGTAGGCGGTTATGACGGTAGACATTGGACATTTTGTTTAAAACCTGCAATTAATCGGAATTGTGTAAAACTGTAATAGGGATGTTTCCTCTACATAAAATAAATTATTTATTTCACACCGTGCACGAAATAAAGCACCAGATAATTATTAGAAAAACATAGAGAGCAGTTATTTTTAAACCAAGTTTTATTTAATAAATCGGATATTGGAAATATAAAAAGTAGGTGAGTTGAAGGTGATGTCATTGTGTAATGTTTTTTCATATAAATTCCATATTAGCGAATCATTTGGACAGTTCTAAAACAGAAACTGATTTGACTAGTAGGAAAATACCCTATTGCTTCAGCGACGTGGGTAGATAAACCGTACCAGACAATTTTTAAACGCGAATTTTGGGATTACCATCAAAACGTACACCCATTTTCATTTCTCCTAAGTATACCTACAGAATTTAATTACAGCATGTTAATACGCTGCAGGGTTTCACAGTGCATGTAAGGTAGTTAAGTTGGCTTTGTACGCTTAGTTCTGGAACCTAGGTGGCCATGTAACGAAGTTGGTGATCAGATTAATATGAAGTTGTGGAGGAATTACACGTTGTTGAAGCTAGAAGTTGTGCTGGTGAAGATAAGGTGTTGGGTGAATTAACTTCAATAAATTAAGTACACAAATAATTATCAGTTCAGTTTTTCTAAATAAATGGTTTTTGTCTAGTGGGACAATTTAGCCAGACAGACAGACAGACAGACAGACGGACGGACACTGAAAGTTACTGTAAGTTAGTGGTGAATTACCCTATATTTCATCTCTTTTTTCGGCAGATTGTGCTTCTAGTTCTTAATACTACAAAGCCGCGCGCATACAATGGCTTTCTGACACGAACCAGTTGGGTGCGTTTCATAATGAGATCCGGCAGCTTGTTGGTCCGATAAAGCGAAGTTCTGTGCCGTTAAAGTCCTCCGACGGAACTCAACTTGTTACCAATAAGCTTGACGTGCTCAAGAGGTGGGCAGAACATTTTAACAGCTTGTTAAATATTGACCGTGCTGCAGATATGCAGCATATTGACTCGATACCAGCTCTGCCTACTGAACAAAAACTGGATGAGCCTTTGTTATTGCGTGAGGTTGTCACTGCCATACAACAACAACAAAACAAGAAAGCGGTGGGCGTCGACAATGTACCTGGAGAGCTATTAAAGTACGGAGGGACGGAGCTTCATGAGGCGGTCTGGAAGCTGTTCTCTAAAATGTGGGACGAAGAGCGAGTACCTGCTGACTTTCGAGTCTCTCGCATCTGTTCCTTATACAAGAACAAAGGAGACCGCGCTGACTGTAACTCCTACAGAGGTATATCCCTTCTAACTTCTCCGGGGAAGGTCTTTGCCCGTATTCTACTAAACCGCTTGATGCCGCTATCGGAAAGCATTCTACCTGAGACCCAATTTGGCTTCCGGCCAGATAGAGGCACCTGTGAGGCTATTTTCTCTATACGGCAACTGCAAGAGAAGTGTAGAGAGCAAGGTCAACCAATGTATCTGTGCTTTGTTGACCTAGAAAAAGCCTTCGACAGCGTGCCTCGCGAAGCTTTATGGGTGGTTTTGGCGAAACTGGGATGTACGGAAAAGTTTGTTAGGATGATCCGGCTATTGCATGACAACATGCAATGCTGCGTAAGTGTCAAGGGCGAACAATCAGAGTTTTTCTCTGTTAGCTGTGGCGTGAAGCAGGGCTGTGTGCTTGCGCCCACTCTATTCGCCTTGTACTTCGCAGTAGTAGTTCGGGAGGCACTACAAATTTCTTCTGATGGCATTCGTATTCGCTATCGCACCGATGGTGGCATATTTAACCTAGCCCGGCTAAAAGCGCGCACCAAGGTGTCTCACGCAGTCATAACGGAGATGATGTATGCAGATGACCTGTGTTTTGTGGCCGAATCTCCAGGTGCTCTACAACAGCTTATGTCGAGTCTTGATGAGTCATGTCAAAGATTTGGCCTAAAAATAAATGTCAAAAAGACTGAAGTTCTGGCCCTTGACATAATTGCCAATTCCCAGATTGACATTAAACTCGGCCGGGACTCGCTTAAGCATGTTGAGCAGTTTAAATACCTGGGTAGCACTATTACAGCCAAGTGCCACCTTGACAATGAAATAAACTGCAGAATAGGAGCCGCTGCAGCAGCGTTCGGAAAACATCGTTCCAAGGTGTTTCGGTCGCACGACATAAAGCTCTCTACAAAGGTTGCTGTATACATGGCTATTGTCCTGCCAAATCTCCTCTATGCCTCAGAAACGTGGTGCGTATATCGGAAGCATATTCGCTCATTGGACGGATTCCACCTAAGATGCCTCCGCGACATTATGGGCGTCCACTGGTCCGACCGTGTTCGGAACACGGAGATCCTTAGACGTGCTGATGTCGCCGGAATAGAGGCCTACCTAATGAGACGACAGCTACGATGGAGCGGTCACGTCTCCCGCATGTCCCAAGACCGAGTCGCGAAACGCATCTTCTACAGCGAACTGCAAACTGGTAAGCGAAAGCAAGGCGGCCAGTTTCTGCGGTTCAAAGATGTGTTGAAGCGGCATATGAAAAGAGCTCATATACAGCCATTAACATGGGAGACACTAGCTGGTGACCGTCCACAGTGGAGACATATTGTGCAGACGCAGGTGCGTGAATTTGAAGCCAGGCGACGCACAGAGCTCGACGTTAAGCGTGACGAGCTAAAGGCCAGACCACCTGTGGCCATCACGTATAATTACGTCGGAGGGGTGCTGACATGCAGCGAATGTGGCCGCACATTTGCTGCAAAGATTGGCTACGTCAGTCACCTGAGAGCGCACCAGCGACGCTCTCAGCTGTAGCAAAGCAGTCGCTGTAGCCGAAAACGGCTAGGAGATGATGATGATGGTGAAGCACAAGAACTCGCGCCCTAAAGGTTATTTTTATATTTCAGGGTAAACATACAACAAATTTAAAGAGCCATTTAGCGACAAAACATATAAACGAATACCAAATTGTTGCTGATTTGAACAATAAAGCGACCGGCTCTGACAAGTCGTCTACACAGTTAATAAGATAAATACTTTGAAGAAAAATTATGTCAAACTCGTCACTATTCATGGACGGCCGTTGGCCATGATGGAGGATGAAGCGTTTCAAGATATAATAGATATGGCTGCTCAAAGTAATACTGGGCACACACATATAAATACATAAGCCATAAAAACAATGATACACGAAGAAGCTAAGGAAATAAAACACAAAATTTTTGCTGAAGTATAAAACAAATTATATGCTTAAAGTTAGATGCTGCAACATGTCAAGAACGCAAATTTGTTGGATTCAATATTAAATATATAAAAAATGATAAAATAGTCGTCAGAAATCTGTCTGTCCTAGAGACAACAAAAAGCCAAACTTCGTATTTTTATAAAAACACAATAGAAGAGATATTAACGGACTTTATGATTTTTCCAGAACAATTATACTGCATTTGCATCGACAACGGCAAAAATATGATAAAAATGGTGAAACTGATGGGAGGATCATACATTTCGGAAGATTATCAAGAATATGAAGATAGCGAAGAAGGAGATTGGAATGAGGAGGATATAGATGATAGCTTTAATAGAACTGAAATGAACATTGACAATTTTATCCAAAATAATGGGATATTTAAAGTGCGAGGGATGTTATGTGCGGCACACACCCTACAAGTCCTACAACTAGCTGTGAAAGATACTTTTGACCAGGTCGTAGAAGCTCAAGCAACAGCAGGATTGGCTAGAACAATCGTAAACATATTGAGAAAGCCAAACAACCTGAATCATTTAAGAAGAGAAAACATGAGGAAACCTATCAAAGATTGCGCAACCAGGTGGGCCTCCACTTTTAACATCTTGGTTCGTTTAGCAAGTCTTAGAGGTTTCTGTAATAACGTACCGGAGCTAATTCTATTAACGTCGGATGAGTTTTGGGATGAGGTCAGCGCCTTGATAAAATGTCTTCAGCCAGCCGCCAACGCTACTAAAAAACTGCAAAGCGAGCAACTAACAATGGATGATTTTTATATCACATGGCTTAATTGCAAGAGTGAAACCGCATCTATACAACACAGATTTGCAACTGCACACCTCTATATCTTAACGAGAATTAAAATTGATGGAAAATGATGTAGTTTTAGAAGCTCTATATGTGGATAGTCGCCTTAATGTTATTTTGTCTCCAGAGCAGTGTCAAAAAGCAAGGTCTCTTCTGCAGAAAGTGTACAATCAAAGCAACCGTGTCAAAAACCAGAACATAGAACAGCATTCTGATTCCGAAACCGAATCAATTGAACTAGTAAATACCATAAGCGAACCAATGCGTGGTACTAGCACCGACTTATCCCCGGTTGAAGCTATTCTTCGCACACAAGAAATAGCTCACGATCACGACGCAATGTTAGACAAAGAAGATCATTCGACGTTTGTTTATACGATCTATACACTTGCCCACGAATTGATTTAAAAGAAAATATTATAATACACTGACAAAATAAAGCATTTTCTAATTCAGAACTAGCGACTGTAGCCAACATTCTATTAGGAGCACCCGCAACTCAAGTATCGGTTGAGCATCTATTTTCATTTTGAAAATTCATACTAAAATAATATATTTTTAAACGAAATCATGCTTGTGAGAGCAAACAAAGATTTATGATGTATGTAAATGAATGACTGTTTTTGTGAATGGGTGTATTTCCATCTATCCCCGGCGGGAGCATATAGGAATAGTTTCATTATTATTTGTCCCCGCCGGGCACAAAGGAAGGAAGGAAGGATTCATTCCCACCTGTGCCCGGCGGGGACAAATAGCAACGAATCAATTCCCATCTGTTCCCGCCAGGGACGGATGCAATTGAGTCATTCCCATCCATTTGTGCCCGCCTTCGATCAGTGGGCGGGCACAGATGGGAATACACCATCAAACGTGCGAATTAATGTTTATCTGTTGTGATAATGTGTAAGTAACTTAACTGTGATCAAAACACTATAGTTAATAATGTAAACTGATATTGCCCTGTTGAGATAATAACATGTTAGTTGATTAAACGAGACTGATGCTGTGATCAAAACACTTTAGTAACGGACAGTAATTCGACAGTGGAGTCTTAGTAATAGGGTCCCGTTTTTACCCTTTGGGTACGGAACCCTAAAAAGAATTTCACACTTCCTGAGCCAAAATATTTCCCCGAATCAATAACATTGAAGCAAAATTTCACCGTAAAGTTAGTTGGCAATAGATCAGCAAAGGTCGCAGCCCTAGGGACAAGAGACTTATGTGCCGGGACCCACATACTGAGAGCGGACTAAGCACATTTCTTTAACTGTATCATCACTTTATTCGTTGGTCTTTTTTATGGCTCGTAAAAGTTTGGATGGTTTTATTTGTGATGGGCAATCATTAGATTTTGGGAGTGTGTTTAAAGGAAAATATCTGAGAGAGTTTTTGAAGGAATTTTGCAGTCTAAAGTTGGGTAATTATTATTGGTTATTGGTTATATTAGTAGGTATTCCTTTAAATAAAAGGACCGTTTGGATTCAGACTATATCAGTATTGACAGACAACTGCATTGCTGCGACAAATGTCAAAACTCCGGGCAGCAACGTCATATGTAACAAATTTCTCGATAAATCGACCTTTTTGACGTTTGTTGCCGCAAATGCAGTCGGCTGCATTAAGTACTGCAGCAGTATTGTAGCGCGACATTACTACTGATTTGCAGCAGTAATGTAGTCGGCAGTAATATCACACTGCTGGTGTATTTTGAAACCGAACAGGAGTCAAGGCTATTTGAAAATGAAAACAATATCAATTTTTTGAAATAGAATCGGTCTCTTAGCCGGAATTAGAGTCCTCGTTTCACAGACAATAAATTTAATAGAGAACGGCGTACGTTTGGATAGCCAAAAGGACGGACGCAGCGTTGGAAGACTGCACTATGCATTTTAAATCGAAGTGCAACTATAGAGAAACTCTAAATTGGGGGTTAATCAGCACATCTATATATATGACACCGTAAGATTGTGAACCCGTTAGTTTATAATCTAACGTAGGTTAGGTTAGGTTAGATTGTAATCTCCCTACCGTCAGTTTATAATTTAACTAGCGATATTATAAACTGACGAGTGTTTACAATTTTACGGTGACATATATAAAACAAAGTCGTGTTTGTTCCAGCATCCATAACTCGAGAACGGCTGGACCGATTTTCATGGTTTTTGATTTGTTGGATTAGTCTCGGCCTAGAATAGCAGAATAACCATTAAAAACATTGAAAAAATTTACGAAAACAAAATAATGAAAGAATGATCATTCCCATACAAAATGTTCCTAGGTATCTTACCTGTCAAACATTTGATCTTCATCCCGTCGATAAGGTAAACTCTCACCTCAAATTAAAGAACGTATTTTAAAAAGGGTTTCGAATCGACAAGATATATCCACAATATAAGGATTACCCCGTATTTGAGATTTTGAAATTGTAAAATAGTGACAGTAATGACAAAGGATTGACATATTTTTATTTATGCATGCATTATAGTGATGAGGCTTATCGTTTGTCAAATGGAGCGATTATAAACTCCCTGTTAAACAGTTTCGAACGCACCCATAAACAAAATGACAACCAACAAATACATACATACTAAATAATTGACCGAAGCGAAGCGAAGGTCTACGTTTTGACTCGGGCATTTTGCTTTCGTATGTCCGGATGTTCTCCTCTACAGGTCGCAATTCTTAACCGATTCTCGTGAAATTTTGTGACCGAATTTTATGACTAAATAAAATTTTTTTGTCAATCCAGTTTTTGGAAATTTTTAAAAATGGCGGAGTCGTGATACCTGGCGCCTAAACAAATAGTCGTATCGATATCATAAGACTTTTTTCTTTTTGAAACATGTTTACAGAGTTAATAGCAAAAAATGCAGAAAAAAATTATCGCTGGTTTAGGCGGTATTTAGATATTTAATTTTAACTAATTTTAATTTGAGAAGGAGTAGCAAATGTTAGAAAGTTGACATCTGCACACCATTACAGGTTACATTTGTAATGTGTACAAGAAATAAGAACAGATTTTGAAGTTAGCACCTCTATTTTATCGGTCATAATCTTAAGGCCCCAGTACACAATGGGCCATCGCCGGCCACTCCAAGGGACGCATTTATGCGTTAGAGGGAGCAAGTGACATTGCTATCTCATTCTACCGCAAGGCTGCGTCCCTTGGAGTGGCCGGCGATGGCCCATTGTGTACTCGTGCCTTTACAATCGAATAAAAGGGAATCGGCAAGCAAAATGGAGTTTGCAACCACACCACACCACCTGATTTGATCAAACAATTTAATCAGATTGGAGCAAGACTGTTCCCGTCTGGACTGGCATTAAGTTAAGCGGTTTAGTTTTAAGTACCCTGATCCAATCTATGGTAAATAATAAGCAAATTCATTTAAATTTAATCATTTATTAATATACGTAACCTAGCTACCGAATGTAACACACAACAAGACCTACGTTTCAACACTTTCAATAAGTAGATAAGTGTGCACCTACTTTAACTAAACGTATTTTAAGATGTATTGAAAATGACCACCGCTTTTCTGGACACATAATCTGATTCTTATGAATACTCTTGAGATTATTTAGTTCAAGAATAAATTCATTGGTTTCACAGAATTGAACACCTCAATTATCTTTTGGCGAAGTTCATCGAGGGTATTTAATTCCCGTGTGAAGATCGGGACTTCGAGGCGGCTATGCGACTGGGCCGTTGCGTCCAATCCATCTGCCAGGGAACTCTTGGTCTAAATGATATCGCACACTAATTAGAGTTAACTCTGCTGGCGCACAATCTTGCTGGAAATGGAGGTTCTCCAAATTTTGCTCCTGC